>NC_052101.1:40027435-41277435 GCF_015852505.1 Tachyglossus aculeatus
GGGGACCGTCTCTAGATGTTACCAACTTGTAGTTCCCAAGCGCTTAGTACAGTGCTCTGCACACAGTAAGTGCTCAATAAATATGATCGAATCAATCAATCAGTCAATCGTATTTATTGAGCACTTACTGTGTGCACAGCACTGTACTAAGCGCTTGGGAACTACAAGTTGGCAACATATAGAGACAGTCCCTACCCGTGACACAGTCCCTGTCCCATTTTACAGCCTTAATCCCCATTTTACAGATGATAATAATAATGACGATGATGGTATTTGTCAAGCGCTTACTAAGTGCCAAGCACTGTTTTAAGCGGTGGGGTAGATACAAGGTAATGAGGTTGTCCCACGTGGGGCTCACGGTCTTAATCCCCATTTTACAGAAGAGGTCACTGAGGCCCAGAGAAGTGAAGCGACTTGCCCGGAGTCACCCAGGCGGTAAGTGGCGGTGCTGGGATTAGAACCCACGACCTCGAACTCCCAAACCCGTGCTCTTTCCGCTAAGCCACGCTGCTTCTCTGGGGTAACAACTGAGATGCAGAGAAGTGAGGTGACTTGCCCAGGGTCAATCAACCAATCAATCGTATTTATTGAGTGCTTACTATGTGCAGAGCACTGTACTAAGCGCTTGGGAAGTACAAGTCGGCAGCACATAGAGACGGTCCCTACACGCAGTTGACTCAGCCATGGCTGCTCAGGACCCTCAAGGCATTTCTGCTGCAGCAGCACTAGGCTCATTAGGTTCCACTAGGACCACTGTCTGTCCGGTGTGGTCAAGCGCTTAGTACAGTGCTCTGCACACAGTAAGCGCTCAATAAATACAATTGATTGATTCCTCATTGGGAACAAACCATCTGGTTTGATGCAGTTCGGTCGGGAAGCCCCAGCTTTGGAGCAGTCAATCAATCCATCAGTCAATCGTATTTATTGAGCGCTTGCTGTGTGCAGAGCACTGTACTAAGCGCTTGGCAACTTGGCAGAGAGGTTGAAAGTAGGGCAGGGTGGCTGCCATGATGGACACAGACCCTGAGCCTTACCAGGCTTTGGATCTGCCCCAAAGTTTAATGTACGTGAAGTCTCACCGTACTCCGACAGCTAATTCAGAGAGTGGCTAAGCTACATCGCTTCCGGGACTCTGACAGCGACATAATAATAATAATACTGATGGCATTTATTAAGCGCTTACTATGTGCAAAGCACTGTTCTCACATAATAATAATGATAGTATTTGTTAAGCGCTTACTACGTGCCAAGCACTGTTCTAAGCGCTGGGGTGGGTACGAGGTAATCAAGGCTGCCCCACGGGAGTCTTAAACCCCGTTTTACAGATGAGGGAACTGAGGCACAGCGAAGTTGTGACTTGCCCAAAGTCACACAGCTGAGTGGTGGAGCTGGATTAGAACCCATGACCTCTGACTCCCAAGCCACTGCTCTTTCCACTGAGCCACGCCGCTTCTCAAGACACCACTTGATTTGGAACAAAAAGTCCAACGCCTTACTTTTCTCTCTACATCCCTAATCAATCAATCAATCAATCATATTTATTGAGCACTTACCGTGTGCAGAGCACTGTACTAAGTGCTTGGGAAGTACAAGTTGGCAACATATAGAGACGGTCCCACCCAACAGTGGGCTCACAGTCAATCAATCGTCAATCAATCGTATTTATTGAGCGCTTACTGTGTGCAGAGCACTGTACTAAGCGCTTGGGAAGTACAAGTTGGCAACATATAGAGATGGTCCCTACTCAACAGTGGGCTCACAGTTTAAAAGGGGGAGACAGAGAACAAGACCAAACATACTAATAAAATAAAATAAATAGAATACATATGTACAAGTAAAATAAATAGAGTAATAAATATGTACAAACATATATACATATACACAGGTGCTGTGGGGAAGGGAAGGAGGTAAGATGGGGGGGATGAGGAGGGGGAGAGGAAGGAAGGAAGGAAATCCCTAAACTTTCCCTCTGGTAACCCAGTATGAGCCACGCACCCATGGCTCTATTCAATCGTATTTGTTGAGCGCTTACTGCGTGTAGAGCACTGTACTAAATGCTTGGGAAGTACAAGTTGGCAATATAACGTAACATAGCATCCGACCCCATCTTGAGCTTGCTGCTGTTTTCAGCTGCAGAGCTCTCAGGGATGATGGATTCCCTGTTTCCCAGTTCCCGAGTTTTCCCAGGGCCCGGGATTTCTCCATGGTTCAGCTCCTGGTTCCTCCGGGAAGGTCTGACTCCTTCCCTTTCCCTTTGTGGAAAAGCCTGAATCCGAAATCTGTCCCCAGAGGGACTGATTCCTGTTTGCTGACCATCCCACCCTCCCCCGAAATCCAGTCCCTATGTGGGGGTCTGTTTCTTCCCCTCCACCCCCAAACTCCAGCTCCCAATCCTTTCATTCATTCATTCATTCATTCAATCGTATTTATTGAGCGCTTACTGCGTGCAGAGCACTGTACTAAGCGCTTGGGAAGTACAAGTTGGCAATATAACATAACATAGCATCCGACCCCATCTTGAGCTTGCTGCTGTTTTCAGCTGCAGAGCTCTCGGGGATGATGGATTCCCTGTTTCCCAGTTCCCGAGTTTTCCCAGGGCCCGGGATTTCTCCATGGTTCAGCTCCTGGTTCCTCCGGGAAGGTCTGACTCCTTCCCTTTCCCTCTGTGGAAAAGCGTGAAGCCGAAATCTGTCCCCAGAGGGACTGATTCCTGTTTGCTGACCATCCCACCCTCCCCTGAAATCCAGTCCCTATGTGGGGGTCTGTTTCTTCCCCTCCACCCCCAAACTCCAGCTCCCAATCCTTTCATTCATTCATTCATTCATTCAATCGTATTTATTGAGCGCTTACTGCGTGCAGAGCACTGTACTAAGCGCTTGGGAAGTACAAGTTGGCAATATAACATAACATAGCATCCGACCCCATCTTGAGCTTGCTGCTGTTTTCAGCTGCAGAGCTCTCGGGGATGATGGATTCCCTGTTTCCCAGTTCCCGAGTTTTCCCAGGGCCCGGGACTTCTCCATGGTTCAGCTCCTGGTTCCTCTGGGAAGGTCTGACTCCTTCCCTTTCCCTTTGTGGAAAAGCGTGAAGCCGAAATCTGTCCCCAGAGGGACTGATTCCTGTTCGCTGACCATCCCAACCTCCCCCGAAAGCCAGTCCCTATGTGGGGGTCTGTTTCTTCCCCTCCACCCCCAAACTCTAGCTCCCAATCCTTTCATTCATTCATTCATTCATTCAATCGTATTTATTGAGCGCTTACTATGTGCAGAGCACTGTACTAAGCGCTTCGGAAGTCCAAGTTGGCAACATCTAGAGACGGTCCCTACCCAACAGCGGGCTTACAGTCGAGAAGACTGTGACGCTTTCCGTCCAAGTCAATAGTTTGCACTATTTGCTCCACCACAAGTCTGCTGTGTGACCTTGGGCAAGTCACTTCACTTCTCTGAGCCTCAGCTCCCTCATCTGTAAAAATGGGGATGAAGACTGTGAGCCCCACGTGGGACAACTTGATCACATTGTATCCCCGCCCCAGCGCTTAGAACAGTGCTTTGCACATAGTAAGCGCTTAGCAAATGCCATCAATTATTCTGTGGTATAGACCCAAAACTAAAATTATAGTTAGACGATTTTTCCTTCACTACTATTTCTTCACCCCCAAATTCGGCATATTTCTTCATATTGGCAGCACGGTATTTTTTTAAAAGCTATGATATCACAGATTTATAGACAAGGCAGCTGTGCCTTATGAGAAGCCGCGTGGCTCAGTGGCAAAGAGCCCGGGCTTTGGAGTCAGAGGTCATGGGTTCAAATCCTGGCTCCGCCAATTGTCAGTTGTGTGACTGTGTGAAGTCACTTCACTTCTCTATGCCTCAGTTCCCTCATCTGGGAAATGGGGATGAAGACTGTGAGCCCCCCGGGGGACAACCCGATCACCTTGTAACCTTCCCAGCGCTTAGGACAGTGCTTTGCACGTAGTAAGCGCTTAATAAATGCCATCATTATTATTATTATTTTATCCGCATAGCTGTGTTATAAAGTTACATGACTTTTTGCAGGCAGAAAGATTATATTCTTGAGCTTCCTTGTTCCTGCTTACTCCATGGGGACCCGCCGCCCTGCTTTGGCCCGCACAATCGGCGGCAACAATTCCCCATCCTGCCCACCTTCACAGCCACTTTTCCCTTTCCCGAGGGTTTTCCCTGATACTTCCATGGCCGGGAGTGAGCTCGTGTGCGGGGAATGTGTTTCTTGTTATACCATCATCATTATTATTATTATTATTATTATCTAGCTTCCCTTCCATTTATTCTGATGACTTGACACCTGTCCGCATGTGTTGTCGTGTTGTCTGTCTCCCCCTTCTAGACTGTGAGCCCGTTGTTGGGTGGGGGCCATCTCTATAGGAACTGCAAGCGCTTAGTACAGTGCTCTGCTCACACTAAGCACTCAATAAATACCACTGACTGACCTGTCAACCAGGCCGGGTAAGATGGCTGGGCCCACGCGCCCCTTCGGGCCAGGCTGGGATGTCCCAAGTTCATTCATTCATTCATTCATTCAATCGTATTTATTGAGCGCTTATTATCATCATCATCGTCATCATCAATCGTATTTATTGAGCGCTTACTATGTGCAGAGCACTGGACTAAGCGCTTGGGAAGTACAAGTTGGCAACATCTAGAGACGGTCCCTACCCAACAGCGGGCTCACAGTCTAGAAGGGGGAGACAGAGCAAAACCAAACATGTTAACAAAATAAAATAAATAGAATAAATATGTACAAATAAAGTTGTCATCACACTCAGCGGTTCATTCATTCAATCGTATTTATTGAGCACTTACTGTGTGCAGAGCACTGTACTACTACTACTAATAATGGCGTTTATCAAGCACTTACTATGTGCAAAGCACTGTTCTAAGCGCTGGGGAGGTTACAAGGTGAACATGTTGTCCCACAGGGGGCTCACAGTCTTAATCCCCATTTTCCAGATGAGGTCACTGAGGCTCAGAGAAGTGAAGTGACTTACCCAAAGTCACACAGCTGATAATTGGCGGAGCCGGGATTTGAACCCATGACCTCGGACTCCAAAGCCCGGCCTCTTTTCCACTGAGCTACGCTGCTTGGGAAGTACAAGTTGGCGACATAGAGAGACGGTCCCTACCCAACAACGGTCTCAGTCTAGAAGGGGGAGACAGACAACAAAACAAAACATGTGGACAGGTGTCAAGTCATCAGAATAAATAGAAGTAAAGCTAGATAATAATAATAATAATGATGGTATTTGTTAAGCGCTTACTATGTGCAAAGCACTGTTCTAAGCACTGGGGGGGAATACAAGGTGATCAGGTTGTCCAACGTGGGGCTCACAATCTTAACGCCCGTTTTACAGATGAGGTAACTGAGGCACAGAGATGCGCGTCATTAACAAATAGAATAGTAAATATGTACAAGTAAAATAAATAGAGTAATAAATATGTACAAACATATATACATATATACAGGTGCTGTGGGGAAGGGAAAGAGGTAAGATGGGGGGATGGAGGGGGGATGAGGGGGAGAGGAGGGAAGGGGCTCAGTGTGGGAAGGCCTCCTGGAGGAGGTGAGCTCTCAGTAGGGCCTTGAAGGGAGGAAGAGAGCGAGCTTGGCGGATGGGCCCACTCTTCTAGACTGTGAGCCCGCTGTTGGGTAGGGACCGTCTCTATATGTTGCCCACTTGTACTTCCCAAGCGCTTAGTACAGTGCTCTGCACACAGTAAGCGCTCAATAAATACGATTGAATGAATGAATGTGCAGTTGCAGCCGTTCATAAGTCTGAGGGGTGTCTCCCGCTGTACTTCCCAAGCGCTTAGTACAGTGCTCTGCACACAGTCAGCGCTCAATAAATACGATTGAATGAATGAATGTGCAGTTGCAGCCGTTCAGGAGGCTGAGGGCATCTCCCGCTGTACTTCCCAAGCGCTTAGTCCAGTGCTCTGCACACAGTCAGCGCTCAATAAATACGATTGAATGAATGAATGTGCAGTTGCAGCCGTTCAGAAGGCTGAGGGCGTCTCCCACTGTACTTCCCAAGCGCTTAGTCCAGTGCTCTGCACACAGTAAGTGCTCAATAAATACAACTGAATGAATGAATGTGCAGTTGCAGCCGTTCAGAAGGCTGAGGGCGTCTCCCGCTGTACTTCCCAAGTGCTTAGTCCAGTGCTCTGCACACAGTAAGCGCTCAATAAATACGATTGAATGAATGAATGTGCAGTTGCAGCCGTTCAGAAGGCTGAGGGTGTCTCCCGCTGTCCTTCCCAAGCGCCTAGTCCAGTGCACTCTATTTATTTATTTATTTTACTTGTACATTTCTATCCTATTTATTTTATTTTGTTGGTGTGTTTGGTTCAGTTCTCCGTCTCCCCCTTTTAGACTGTGAGTCCACTGTTGGGTAGGGACTGTCTCTATGTGTTGCCAATTTGTACTTCCCAAGCGCTTAGTACAGTGCTCTGCACATAGTAAGCGCTCAATAAATACGATTGATTGATTGATTGATTGCTCCGCACACAGTCAGCGCTCAATAAATACGATTGAACGAACGAATGGATGGTGGCGCTTCGAATGGCGTCCCTCTCAGGGAAAGAGGAGCTGAGTGAGACGCATCTTTTATGTTGGCAGCCGTAAACTCTGAATTTAGGTGTTGTCATTGAGTCCCCTCAGCAGCTGAGGTGGGAGTCCCATCTGGTGGAGGCCTTCAACGCCTCAACTGAAGAAGGCGTCTTCCTGCTAAGCCATGATTATTTTCAAACAAAGACTTCATTTCACGGCCTTCTGCTTCTCAATCAATCAATCAATCGTATTCATCGAGCGCTTACCGTGTTCAGAGAACTGTACTAAGCGCTTGGGGGAGTAGAATATAACAATGTAACAGACACATTCCCTGCCCACATCTATGAACTTGTGAAAACTGTTAAATTTAACTACGCTCCCTTCTTACTTGATCCCTGACCCCAAAGGGATCAGCCCACCGATTTTCAAGGAGTTCACTCAGGGTTTTCTTTCAGAGTATTTGGGAAGCTTATCAGCTCAACCAATTTTTAAAAGACAAATTTTTAGCCGTCTGATTAAACCCGTCCTCGGAAAATCAATCGTGCATTCATTCATTCATTCAATCGTATTTATTGAGCGCTTACTGTACTATCAGTCAATCAACCAATCATATTTATTGAGCGCTTACTGTGTGCAGAGCACTGGACTAAGCGCTTGGGAAGTACAAGCTGGCAACATATACAGTTCCTACCCAAGCACTTGGGAAGTACAAGTTCATCCATTCATTCATTCAATGGTATTTATTGAGCGCTTACTGTGTGCAGAGCACTGTACTATCAATCAATCAATCAATCGTATTTATTGAGCGCTTACTGCACACAGTACTTACTGTAAGCACACAGTGCTTACTTACTGCACATAGTAAGTGTGCAGAGCACTGTACTATCAATCAATCAATTGTATTTATTGAGCGCTTACTGTGTGCAGAGCACTGTATTAAGCACTTGGGAAGTACAAGCTGGCAACATATACAGTCCCTACTCAAGCACTTGGGAAAGTTCATTCATTCATTCATTCAATGTTATTTATTGAGTACTTACTGTGTGCAGAGCACTGTACTATCAATCAATCAATCAATCGTATTTATTGAGCACTTACTGTGTGCAGAGCACTGGACTAAGCGCTTGGGAAGTACAAGCTGGCAACATATAGAGACGGTCCCTACCCAAGCACTTGGGAAGTACAAGTTCATTCATTCATTCATTCAATGGTATTTATTGAGAGCTTACTGTGTGCAGAGCACTGTACTAAGCGCTTGGGAAGTACAAGTTGGCAACATATACTTCCCAAGCGCTTAGTACAGTGCTCTGCACACAGTAAGCACTCAATAAATACGATTGATTGATATAGAGACAGTCCCTACACAACAGCGGGCTCACAGTCTAGAAGGGGGAGACAGAGAACAAAACAAAACATATTAACAAAATAAAATAAATAGAATGAATATGTACAAATAAAATACATAAATAAATAGAGTAATAAATACATACAAACATATATACATATATCCAGGTGCTGTGGGGAGGGGAAGGAGGTAAGGCAGGGGGATGGGGAGGGGGAGGAGGGGTAGAGGAAGGAGGGGGCATTCATATATAACATGACTATAAAATATATATTTTATAAATATATAAAATACAAACCCAATATATATATATTTTATAAATATATAAAATATAAATTCATTCATTTAATCGTATTTATTGAGCACTTACTGTGTGCAGAGTAAATTCATTACCTATAATTTTAAGCCACCTAATAAAACCCGTCCTTGGAAAATCAATCAGTCATTTATATACGATATGGCTATAAAATATATATTTTATAAATATATAAAATACAAATCCAATATATATATTTTATAAATATATAAAATATAAATTCATTCATTCAATGGTACTTATGGAGCTCTGACTGTGTGCAGAGCACTGTATTAAGCACTTGGAAAGTACAATAAAGCAATAAAGAGACCCAATCCCTGCGCACAGCGGGCTTACAGTCTAGGGGGGACAGATATCAAAACAAGCAGGCAATATACATTCATTCAGCTGTATTTATTGAGCACTTACTGTGGGCAGGGCACTGTACTAAGTGCTTGAAAAGTACAGTTTGGTGACAAATAGAGACAATCCCTACCCAACAACAGCCTAGAATGGGGGAGACAGACAACAAAACAAGTTGACAGGCATCAATAGCATTGATATAAATACATAGAATTATATATGCAACATAAATAGAATAAAATAATAAATATGTACATATATACACAAGTGCTGTGGGTCGGAGAGGGGGGTAGAGCAGAGGGAGGGTGGAGGAGCAGAATAAATAGGATCCAAAGACAGGGTCATTTTAGACAAAGCATCCTTGAATACAGCCTCATCGGATTAGCCTGTAGTATCGCCGTTAGAAATCTACAGAAATACAGTGCTTTATTTTCAAAGTGGACTTACATTTTATAGTCTGATTAGCAAAAACCCTAGCGGGTGATGAAATAATAGTAATAATAATAATAATGTCATTTATTAAGCACTTACTATGTGCAAAGCACTTTTCTAAGCGCTGGGGAGGTTACGAGGTGATCAGGTTGTCCCAGTGGGGGCTCACAGTCTTAATCCCCATTTTACAGATGAGGGAACTGAGGCCCAGAGAAGTGAAGTGAGCCCACTGTTGGGTAGGGACCGTCTCTAGATGTTGCCAACTTGTACTTCCCAAGCGTTTAGTACAGTGCTCTGCACACAGTAAGCGCTCAATAAATACGATTGAATGAATGAAGTGACTTGCCTAAAGTCACCCAGCTGACAATTGGCGGAGCAGGGATTTGAACCCATGACCTCTGACTCCAAAGCCCGGGCTCTTTCCACTGAGCCACGCTGCTTCTCAATATAATAATCAATCAATCAATCAATCGTATTTATTGAGCGCTTACTGTGTGCAGAGCACTGTACTAAGCGCTTGGGAAGTACAAGTTGGCAACATATAGAGACAGTCCCTACCCAACAGTGGGCTCACTGTCTAAAAGGGGGAGATAGAGAACAAAACCAAACATACTAACAAAATAAAATAAATAGAATAGATATGTACAAGTAAAATAATAATGGCATTTGTTAAGCGCTTACTATGTGCAAAGCACTGTTCTAAGCACTGGGGAGGTTACAAGGTGATCAGGTTGTCCCACAGAAGGCTCATAGTCTTAATCCCCACTTTACAGATGAGGTAACTGAGGCCCAGAGAAGTTAAGTGACTTGCCCAAAGTCACACAGCTGACAATTGGAGGAGCTGGAGTTTGAACCCACAACCTCTGACTCCAAAGCCCGGGCTCTTTTCATTGAGCCATTCCGCTTCTCTATGTGGTTCATCCATTCAATCGTATTTATTGAGCGCTTACTGAATGCAGAGCACTGTCCTAAGCGCTTGGGAAAGTACAATACAGCAATAAAGAGAGACAATCCCTGCCCACAATGGGCTTATACTCAAATTGGGGTCGGGGGGGAAGACAGACATCAAAACAAGTGAACAGGCATCAATATAAAAAAAATAGAATTATAGGTATATATATCATCATCATCATCATCAATCGTATTTATTGAGCGCTTACTATGTGCAGAGCACTGTACTAAGCGCTTGGGAAGTACAAATTGGCAACATATAGAGACATAAGTGCTGTGGGGTGGGGAGGTGGGGGAAGAGCAAAGGGAATGATGATGATGATGGCATTTATTAAGCACTTACTATGTGCAAAGCACTGTTCTAAGCGCTGGCACTTTTAGACTGTGAGCCCACTGTTGGGTAGGGACTGTCTCTATATGTTGCCAACTTGTACTTCCCAAGCGCTTAGTACAGTGCTCTGCACACAGTAAGCGCTCAATAAATACGACTAATCAATAAATACGATTGATGGCACTGTTCTAAGCGCTGGATGAGTCCCTCCCTCCGCAGATCTAGCTCTCTTCCTCCCTTCAGGGCCCTGCTGGGAGCTCACCTCCTCCAGGAGGCCTTCCCAGACTGAGCTCCCCCTTTTCCCTCTCCTCCTCCCCTCCCCATCACCCCCTCCTTCCCCACAGCACTTGTATGTATTTATTACTCTATTTTATTTGTACATATTTACTATATTTATTTTATTAATGATATGTATATAGCTATAAATCTATTTATTCTGATGGTGTTGACACCTGTCTACTGGTTTTGTTTTGTCGTCTGTCTCCCCCTTCTAGACCGTGAGCCCGTTGTTGGGTAGGGACCGTCTCTTCATGTTGCCGATTTGTACTTCCCAAGCGCTTAGTACAGTACTCTGCACACAGTGAGCGCCCAATAAATTTGACTGAATGAATAAGTGCTTAATTTATTACTCTATTTATTTATTTATTTATTACTCTATTTATTTATTTATTTATTTTGCTTGTACATATCTATTCTATTTATTTTATTTTGTTAGTATGTTTGGTTTCGTTCTCTGTCTCCCCCTTTTAGACTGTGAGCCCACTGCTGGGTAGGGACCGTCTCTATATGTTACCAACTTGTACTTCCCAAGCGCTTAGTACAGTGCTCTGCACACAGTAAGCGCTCAATAAATACGATTGATGATGATGATGATAATCAATGCAATAGAATGAATGAATCAGTAGAGTGCTGAGTGCTCAATAAATACGATTGATGATGATGATGATAATCAATGCAATAGAATGAATGAATCAGTAGGGTGCTGAGCGCTCAATAAATACGATTGATTGACTGATTGAGTCGAGGTGATGCGGAAGGGAGGAGGAGCTGAGGAAAAGGGGGCTTAGTCTGGGAAGGCCTCTTGGAGGGGGTGAGGAAGGAATCCCAGGCCATGGGGCGGGCCTGAGAAATGGGAGAAGGAGCCATTGGGAGTAAATTGGATTGAGAAGAAGGTAGTGTCTGAGCTGGGGTGTAATGGGATAAGGGAGTGGATAAATAAAAAAAATAAATGATGGCATTTGTTAAGTGCTTACTGTGTGCAAAGCACTGTTCTAAGCACTGGGGGGGATACAAGGTGATCAGGTTGTCCCACGGGGGGCTCACAGTCTTCATCCCCATTTTCCAGATGAGGTAACTGAGGCTCAGAGAAGTCGAGTGACTTGCCCAAAGTCACACAGCTGACAGTTGGTGAAGCCGGGATTTGAACCCATGACCACTGACTCCAAAGCCCAGGCTCTTTCCACTGAGCCATGCTGCTTCTCTGATAGGGAATGATAATAATAATAATAACAACAATATTTGTTAATAATAATGGCATTTATTAAGCATTTACAATGTGCAAAGCACTGTTCTAATAATAATAATAATGATGATAGCATTTGTTAAGCGCTTACTATGTGCAAAGCACTGTTCTAAGCGCTGAGGGGATACAAGGTGATCAGGTTGTCTCATGCGGGGCTCAGTCTTAATCCCCATTTTACAGATGAGGTAACTGAGGCTCAGAGAAGCAAGTGACTTGCCCAAGGTCACACAGCTGACGGTGGAGCCGGGATTTGAACCCATGACCACCGACTCCAAAGCCCAGGCTCTTTCCACTGAGCCATGCTGCTTCTCTGATAGGGAATGATAATAATAATAATAACAACAATATTTGTTAATAATAATAATAATAATGGCATTTATTAAGCATTTGCTATGTGCAAAGCACTGTTCTAATAATAATAATAATAATAATAATGATGGCATTTGTTAAGTGCTTACTATGTGCAAAGCACTGTTCTAAGCGCTGAGGGGATACAAGGTGATCAGGTTGTCCCATGCAGGGCTCACAGTCAATCAATCAATCAATCAACCGTATTTATTGAGCACTTACTGTGTGCAGAGCACTGTACTAAGCGCTTGGGAAGTACAAGATGGCAACATATAGCGACAGTCCCTACCCCACAGTGGGCTCACAGTCTAAAAGGGGGAGACAGAACAAAACCAAACATACTAACAAAATAAAAAGAATAGATATGTACAAGTAAAATAAATAGAGTAATAAATATGTACAGACATATACACAGTCTTAATCCCCATTTTACAGATGAGGTAGCTGAGGCTCAGAGAAGTCAAGTGACTTGCCCAAGGTCACACAGCAGGCCTGTGGCGGAGCCGGGATTCGAACCCAGGACCTCTGACTCCAAAGCCCGGGCTCTTTCCACTGAGCCACGCTGTTCTAAGCGCTGAGGAGGTTACAAGGTGATCAGCTTGTCCCACGGGGGCCTCACAGTCTTCATCCCCATTTTACAAGCACGTACTAAGTCCCTGAAGCAGCGTGGCGGAGGCTCAGTGGCAAATGCCCGGGCTTGGGAGTCAGAGGTCATGGGTTCAAATCCCGGCTCCACCACTTGTCAGCTGTGTGACTGTGGGAAAGTCACTTCACTTCTCTGGGCCTCGGTTACCTCATCTGGAAAATGGGGATGAAGACTGTGAGGCCCCCGTGGAACAACCTGATCACCTTGTAACCTCCCCAGTGCTTAGAACAGTGCTTGGCACATAGCAATTAACAAATTATTATTATTATTATTATTATTATTATTATTATTACTATGTCAGGTCCCTGAGGCGGGAGCATGCATCGAGGAAGTCAGGTTCCTGAGGAGGGGGCGCGCAGCACAGGAGTCAGGTTCCTGAGGCGAGGCCTTCATTGCTTGTGTATATTTGTACATATTTAGTATTCCATTAATTTTATTAATGATGTGTATAGATCTATAATTCTATTTATCTATTCTGATGGTATTGAGGCCTGTCTACTTGTTTTGTTTGGATGTTTGTCTCCCCCCTTCCAGCCTGTGAGCCCGTTGCTGGGTCGGGATTGTCGCTCTCTGTTGCCGGCTTGGAAAGTACAGTGCTCGGCACACGGTAGGCGCTCAATAAATACGACTGAATGAATGAATGAATGAATGAATGAATGAATGAGGCGGGAGCGCGCCGCGCGGGGGCCAGGTTCCTGAGGCGAGGCGGGGGCGCGCAGAGCGGGAATCAGGTCTCTGAGGCGGGGGCGCGCACTTAAGGGGGGGGATAGGTCCCTGAGGCGGGGGCGCGCAGCCTAAGGGAGCGGGGGGGGGGGGGACGGGACAGGTCTCTGAGGCGGGGGCGCGCATCTTAAGGGACGTTGAGGGGGATAGGTCCGAGGCGGGGGCGCGCAGCCTAAGGGGGCGGGGGGCAGGGGGAACAGGTCTCTGAGGCGGGGGCGCGCAGAGCGGGAATCAGGCCCCTGAGGCGGGGGCGCGCATCTTAAGGGGGGTTGGGGGATAGGTCCCTGAGGCGGGGGCGCGCAGCTTAAGGGGGGTTGGGGGGATAGGTCCCTGAGGCGGGGGCGCGCAGCCTAAGGGGGCGTGGGGAGAGCATGTCTCTGAGGCGGGAGCAAGCACCTTAAGGGGGTTGGGGGGCATAGGTCCCTGAGGCGGGGGCTGGCAGCCTAAGGGGGCGGGAGGGAACAGGTCTCTGAGGCGGGGGCGCGCACAGCGGGAATCAGGTCCCTGAGGCGCAGGCGCGCAGCATAAAGGGAGGTGGGGGGGGGAATAGGTACCTGAGGCGGGGGCTTGCAGCCTAAGGGGGCGGGGGGGGAGAACAGGTCTCTGAGGCGGGGGCGCGCATCTTAAGGGCGGCTGGGGGATAGGTCCCTGAGGCGGGGGCGCGCAGCCTAAGGGGGCGGGAGGGAACAAGTCTCTGAGGCGGGGGCGCGCGGAGCGGGAATCTGGTCCCTAAGGCGCAGGCGCGCAGCGTAAGGGGAGGTGGTGGGGGGGAAATAGGTACCTGAGGCGGGGGCGCGCATCTTAAGGGGGGTTGGGGGGATAGGTCCCTGAGGCGGGGGCGCGGGGAGAGCATGTCTCTGAGGCGGGAGCGCGCATCTTAAGGGGGGTTGGGGGGATGTCCCTGAGGCGGGGGCGCGCAGCCTAAGGGGGCGTGAGGGAACAGGTCTCTGAGGAGGGGGGCGTGCACCTTAAGGGGGTGGGGGGGATAGGTCCCTGAGGCGGGGGCGCGCAGCCTAAGGGGGCGGGGGAACAGGTCTCTGAGGCGGGGGCGCGCACACCGGGAATCAGGTCCCTGAGGCGCAGGCGCGCAGCTTAAGGGGGGTTGGGGGGGAGGAATAGGTCCCTGAGGCGGGGGCGCGCAGCCTAAGGGGGCGGGGGGAGAGGGAACAGGTCTCTGAGGCGGGGGCGCGCATCTTAAGGGGGCTTCGGTTAGGTCCCTGAGGCGGGGGCGCGCAGCCTAAGGGGGCGGGGGGTGAACAGGTCTCTGAGGCGCAGGCGCGCAGCTTAAGGCGGGTGGGGTGGGGGGGATAGGTCCCTGAGGCGGGGGCGCGCGGAGCGGGAATCAGGTCCCTGAGGCGCAGCGCGCACGCGCGGTAACAGGTTCCTGAGGTGAGGCGGGGGCGCGCAGAGCGGGAATCAGGTCCCTGAGGCGCAGGCGCGCAGTGGGGAGGGGGGAGGAGGGACAGGTCCCTGAGGCGCAGCGCGCGCGGGGGGGGGGGGGGGTAACAGGTTTCTGAGGCGGGGGCGCGCAGAGCGGGAGTCAGGTCCCTGAGGCGAGGCGGGGGCGCGCAGAGCGGGAGTCAGGTCCCTGAGGCGCAGGCGCGCAGCGCGCGCTTGGTTGGGGGGAGGAGGAACAGGTCCCTGAGGCGCAGGCGCGCAGTGGGTTGGGGGGGTGGGGGAGGAGGAACGGGTCCCTGAGGCGCAGCGCGCGCACGAGGGGGGGTTAAGAGGTTTCTGAGGGGGGGGGGCGCGCAGAGCGGGAATCAGGTCCCTGAGGCGCAGGCGCGCAGCAGGCTCCTGAGGCGAGGCGGGGGCGCGCAACAGGTTCCTGAGGCGCGTCGGGGGCGCGCGTCGGGGGCGATTCGTCGGTGAGGCGGGGCCGCCATGGTTCCCGTACTGGAGCCGGTTTGGGGCCCACAGAATCCCGTCCCCACAACCGGCTCACAGTCTAGAAGGGAGGACACACACCACAAGACAGGGAGACGGGTGTCAATAGCATCAAAATAGAGAAATAAAATGTTAGATTCATTCATTTAATCGTATTTACTGAGCGCCCACTGTGCGCAGAGCACTGTGCTAAGCGCTTGGGACAGTCCAGGTCGGCAACAGAGAAAATCCCGTCCCCACAACGGGCTCGTAGTCTAGAAGGGAGGAGACAGACAACAAGACAAAACATGGAGACAGGTGTCAATAACATCAAAATAGGGAAATAGAATTATAGATTCATTCATTTAATCGTATTTATTGAGCGCCTACTGTGCACAGAGCACTGTGCTGAGTGCTTCGGAAGGCCAAGTCGGCAACAGAGACAATCCCTTCCCCACAACGGGCTCCCAGTCTAGAAGGGAGGAGACAGACAACAAGACAAAACATGGAGACGGGTGTCAATAGCATCAAAATAGAGAAATAAAATTATAGATTCATTTAATCATATTTTCTGAGCACCTACTGTGCCCAGAGCACTGTGCTAAGCACTTGGGACAGTCCAAGTCGGTAATAGAGACAATCTCTTCCCCACAGCGGGCTCACGGTCTAGAAGGGAGGAGACAGACAACAAGACAAAACATGGAGACGGGAGGAGACAGACAACAAGACAAAACATGGAGACGGGTGTCAATAGCATCAAAATAGAGAAATAGAATTATAGATTCATTCATTTAATCATATTTATTGAGCGCCTACTGTGCGCAGAGCACTGTGCTGAGTGCTTCGGAAGGCCAAGTCGGCAACAGAGACAATCCCTTCCCCACAACGGGCTCCCAGTCTAGAAGGGAGGAGACAGACAACAAAACAGGGAGACAGGTGTCAATAGCATCAAAATAGAGAAATAGAATATAGATTCATTCATTTAATCGTATTTATTGAGCGCCTACTATGCACAGAGCACTGTGCTAAGCGCTTGGGACAGTCCAAGTCGGCAATAGAGACAATCCCTTCCCCACAGCAGGCTCACAGTCTAAAAGGGTGGAGACAAGACAAAACATGGAGAGAGGTGTCAATAGCATCAAAATAGAGAAATAGAATATAGATTCATTCATTTAATCGTATTTATTGAGCACCTACTATGCGCAGAGCACTGTGCTAAGCGCTTGGGACAGTCCAAGTCGGCAACAGAGACAATCCCGTCCCCACAATGGGCTCACAGTCTAGAAGGGAGGAGACAGACCACAAGACAAAACATAGAGACGGGTGTCAATAGCATCAAAATAGAGAAATAAAATTATAGATTCATTTAATCGTATTTACTGAGCGCCTACTGTGCCCAGAGCACTGTGCTAAGTGCTTGGACAGCCCATGTCGGCAATAGAGACAATCCCGTCCCCACAATGGGCTCCCAGTCTAGAAGGGAGGAGACAGTAAGACAAAACATGGAGACAGGTGTCAATAGCATCAAAATAGAGAAATAGAATTATAGATTCATTCATTTAATCGTATTTATTGAGCGCCCACTGTGCGCAGGACAGTCCAAGTCGTCAATAGAGACAATCCCTTCCCCACAGCGGGCTCACAGTCTAGAAGGGAGGAGACAGACAACAAAACAAAACATGGAGAGAGGTGTCAATAGCATCAAAATAGAGAAATAGAATTACAGATTCATTCATTTAATTGTATTTATTGAGCACCTACTGTGCACAGGACAGTCCAAGTCGGCAATAGAGACAATCCCTTAACCACAACAGGCTCACAGTCTAGAAGGGAGGAGACAGACAACAAGACAAAACATGGAGAGGTGTCAATAGCATCAAAATAGAGAAATAGAATTATAGATTTATTCATTTAATCGTATTTATTGAGCGCCTACTGTGCGCAGAGCACTGCTGAGAGCTTGGGACAGTCCAAGTCGGCAATAGAGACAATCCCTTCCCCACAGCGGGCTCACAGTCTAGAAGGGAGGAGACAACAAGACAAAACATGGAGACGGGTGTCAATAGCATCAAAATAGAGAAATAGAATTATAGATTCATTCATTTAATCGTATTTATTGAGCGCCTACTGTGCGCAGAGCACTGTGCTGAGTGCTTCGGAAGGCCAAGTCGGCAACCGAGACAATCCCTTCCCCACAACGGGCTCACAGTCTAGAAGGGAGGAGACAGACAACAAGACAAAACATGGAGATGGGTGTGAATAGCATCAAAATAGAGAAATAGAATTATAGATTCAATTAATTGTATTTACTGAGCGCCTACTGTGCACAGAGCACTGTGCTAAGCACTTGGGACAGTCCAAGTCGGCAACAGAGACAATCCCGTCCCCACAACGGGCTCCCAGTCTATAAAGGAGGAGACAATAAGACAAAACATGGAGAGAGGTGTCAATAGCATCAAAATAGAGAAATAGAATTATAGATTCATTCATTTAATCGTATTTATTGAGCGCCTACTGTGCGCGGGACAGTCCAAGTTGGCAATAGAGACAATCTCTTCCCCACAGCGGGCTCACATTCTAGAAGGGAGGAGACAGACAACAAGACAAGACATGGAGACAGGTGTCAATAACATCAAAATAGAGAAATAGAATTATAGATTCATTCATTTAATCGTATTTATTGAGCGCCTACTGTGCGCGGGACAGTCCAAGTCGGCAATAGAGACAATCCCTTCCCCACAGCAGGCTCACAGTCTAGAAGGGAGGAGACAGACAACAAGACAAAACATGGAGACGGGTGTCAATAACATCAAAATAGAGAAATAGAATTATAGATTCATTCATTTAATCATATTTATTGAGTGCCTACTGTGCGCGGGACAGTCCAAGTCGGCAATAGAGACAATCCCTTCCCCACAGCGGGCTCACAGTCTAGAAGGGAGGAGACAGACAACAAGACAAAACATGGAGACAGGTGTCAATAACATCAAAATAGAGAAATAGAATCATAGATTCACTCATTTAATCGTATTTATTGAGCACCTACTGTGCGCAGGACAGTCCAAGTCGGCAATAGAGACAATCCCTTCCCCACAGCAGGCTCACAGTCTAGAAGGGAGGAGACAGACAACAAGACAAAACATGGAGACGGGTGTCAATAACATCAAAATAGAGAAATAGAATTATAGATTCATTCATTTAATCATATTTATTGAGTGCCTACTGTGCGCGGGACAGTCCAAGTCGGCAATAGAGACAATCCCTTCCCCACAGCGGGCTCACAGTCTAGAAGGGAGGAGACAGACAACAAGACAAAACATGGAGACAGGTGTCAATAACATCAAAATAGAGAAATAGAATCATAGATTCACTCATTTAATCGTATTTATTGAGCGCCTACTGTGCGCAGGACAGTCCAAGTCGGCAATAGAGACAATCCCTTCCCCACAGCGGGCTCCCAGTCTAGAAGGGAGGAGACAGACCACAAGACAAAACATAGAGACGGGTGTCAGTAGCATCAAAATAGAGAAATAGAATTATAGATTCATTTATTCATATTTACTGAGCGCCTACTGTGCCCAGAGCACTGTGCTGAGCGCTTTGGAAGGCCAAGTCGGCAATAGAGACAATCCCTTCCCCACAGCGGGCTCACAGTCTAGAAGGGAGGAGACAACAAGACAAAACATGGAGACGGGTGTCAATAACATCAAAATAGAGAAATAGAATCATAGATTCATTCATTTAATCGTATTTATTGAGCGCCTACTGTGCACAGAGCACTGTGCTGAGCGCTTCGGAAGGCCAAGTCGGCAAAGAGACAATCCCTTCCCCACAACGGGCTCCCAGTCTAGAAGGGAGGAGACAGACAACAAGACAAAACATGGAGACAGGTGTCAATAGCATCAAAATAGAGAAATAAAATATTAGATTCATTCATTTAATCGTATTTACTGAGCGCCTACTGTGCCCAGAGCACTGTGCTGAGCGCTTCGGAAGGCCAAGTCGGCAACAGAGACAATCCCTTCCCCACAACGGGCTCCCAGTCTAGAAGGGAGGAGACAGACAACAAAACAGGGAGACAGGTGTCAATAGCATCAAAATAGAGAAATAGAATTATAGATTCATTCATTTAATCATTTATTGAGCGCTTACTGTGCGCAGAGCACTGTGCTTAGCGCCTGGGACAGTATAAATTGGCAATAGAGACAATCCCTTCCCCATAACGGGCTCACAGTCTAGAAGGGAGGAGACAGGCAAGACAAAACATGGAGACAGGTGTCAATAGCATCAAAATACAGAAATAGAATTATAGATTCATTCATTTAATCGTATTTAATGAGCACCTACTATGCACAGAGCACTGTGCTAAGCACTTGGGACAGTCCAAGTCGGCAACATATAGAGACGGTCTCTCCCCAACAACGGGCTCACAGGCTAGAAGGGAGGAGACAGACCACAAGACAAAACATGGAGACAGGTGTCAATAGCATCAAAATAGAGAAATAGAATTATAGATTAATTCATTTAATCGTATTTATTGAGCGCCTACGTGCAGAGCACTGTGCTAAGCGCTTCGGAAGTCCGAGTCGGCAACAGAGAGAGACGGTCCCTGCCCAACAACTGGCTCACAGTCTAGAAGGGAGGAGACAAACAACAGAACAAAACATGGAGACGTGTCAATAGCATCAAAATAGATAAATAGAATTATAGATTCATTCATTTAATCATTTATTGAGCACCTACTGTGCGCAGAGCACTGTACTAAGCACTTGGGACAGTACAATTTGAAGCAGCATGGCTCAGTGGAAAGGGCACGGGCTTTGGAGTCAGAGGTCATGGATTCAAATCCCCGCTCCACCATTGTCAGCTGGGTGACTTTGGGCAAGTCACTTAACTTCTCTGTGCCTCAGTTCCCTCATCTGGAAAATGGGGATTAAGACTGTGAGCCCCACATGGGACTTTCTGATCACCTTGTATCCTCCCCAGCGCTTAGAACAGTGCTTTGCACATAGTAAGCACTTAACAAATGCCATTATTATTGTTATTATTTGAAGTCAGAGGTCATGGGTTCAAATCCCGGCTCCACCACTTGTCAACTGTGTGACTTTGGGCAAGTCATTTAACTTCTCTGGGCCTCAGTTCCCTCATCTGGAAAATGGGGATGAAGACTGTGAGCCCCCCGTGGGACAACCCGATTACCTTGTAACCTCCCCAGTGCTTAGAACAGTGCTGTGCGTATACTAAGCGCTTAATAAATGTCATCATTTATTTTATCTTCTTTTTATTTACAGTTCGGCAACAGATACAGTCCCTGCCCAACAATGGGCTCACAGTCTAGAAGAGGGAGACAGACAACAAAACAAGTTGCATCAAAATAGATAAATAGAATTAGAGATTCATTAATCCCATCGTATTTATTGAGCGCTTACTGTGCGCAGAGCACTGTAGTAAGCGCTTGGGAAGTACAAGTCGGCAACATATAGAGACGGTCCCTACCCAAGAACGGGCTCACAGGCTAGAAGGGAGGGAGGCAGACAACAAAACAAGTAAATAGGTGTCAATAGCATCAAAATAGATGAATAGAATTAGAGATATAAACACATCGCGAATAAAATAAAGTAATAAATATGTACAAATATACAAAAGTGCTGTGGGGAGGAGAAGGGAGTAGGGCAGAGGGAGGAAACACCCCGGGGCCGGGATGTGGGGAGGAGGAAGGCCCGAGGGATGAGGATGGGAACAATAATGATAATAATAACAATAATAATAATAATTCTAGACTTTGAGCCTGTTTTTGGGTTGGGATTTTCTCCGTCTGTTGCCGAATTGTACTTTCCAAGCGCTTAGTCCAGTGCTCTGTACACAGTAAATGCTCAATAAATACGATGGAATGAATGAACAATAACAGTATTTGTTAAGCACTTACTATGCGCCAGGCGCTGTACCGCAGTGTGGCTTCTTGGCAAGAGCCTGGGCTTTGGAGTCAGAGGTTGTGGGTTCTAATCCTGACTCCGCCACTTGTTGGCTATGTGACCTTGGGCAAGCCGCTTCGCTTCTCCGGGCCTCAGTTACCTCTGCTGGAAAATGGGGATTAAGACTGTGAGCCCCACGTGGGATAACTTGATGACCTTGTATCTACCCCAGCGCTTGGAACAGTGCTTGGAACATAGTAAGCGCTTAACAGAAACTATTATTATTATTATTATTATTGTTATTCTCTGTTCTTCAGTTATCTGTAAAATGGGGATTAAGACTGTGAGCCCTACGTGGGACAGTATGATTACCTTGTATTTACCCCAGTGCTTAAAACAGTGCTTGGCACATAGTAAGCGCTTAACAGAAACCATTATTATTATTGTCATTGTTATTCTCTGTTCTTCAGTTATCTGTAAAATGGGGATTAGGACTGTGAGCCCTACGTGGGACAGTATGATTACCTTGTATTTACCCCAGTGCTTAAAACAGTGCTTGGCACATAGTAAGCGCTTAACAGAAACCATTATTATTATTATCATTGTTTTACTCTGTTCTTCAGTTATCTGTAAAATGGGGATTAAGACTGTGAGCCCTATGTGGGACAGTATGATTACCTTGTATTTACCCCAGTGTTTAAAACAGTGCTTGGCACATAGTAAGCGCTTAACAGAAACCATTATTAGTATTATCATTGTTATTCTCTGTTCTTCAGTTATCTGTAAAATGGGGATTAAGACTGTGAGCCCTACGTGGGACAGTATGATTACCTTGTATTTACCCCAGTGCTTAAAACAGTACTAGGCACATAGTAAGCGCTTAACAGATATCATTATTATTATTATTATTGTTATTCTCTGTTCTTCAGTTATCTGTAAAATGGGGATTAAGACTGTGAGCCCTACGTGGGACAGTATGATTACCTTGTATTTACCCCAGTGCTTAAAACAGTGCTTGGCACGTAGTAAGCGCTTAACAGAAACCATTATTAGTATTATCATTGTTATTCTCTGTTCTTCAGTTATCTGTAAAATGGGGATTAAGACTGTGAGCCCTACGTGGGACAGTATGATTACCTTGTATTTACCCCAGTGCTTAAAACAGTACTAGGCACATAGTAAGCGCTTAACAGATATCATTATTATTATTATTATTGTTATTCTCTGTTCTTCAGTTATCTGTAAAATGGGGATTAAGACTGTGAGCCCTACGTGGGACAGTATGATTACCTTGTATTTACCCCAGTGCTTAAAACAGTGCTTGGCACGTAGTAAGCGCTTAACAGAAACCATTATTAGTATTATCATTGTTATTCTCTGTTCTTCAGTTATCTGTAAAATGGGGATTAAGACTGTGAACCCCACGTGGGACAGTATGATTACCTTGTATTTACCCCAGTGCTTAAAACAGAGCTTGGCAAATAGTAAGCGCTTAACAAATACTGTTATAATTATTATTATTTTTCTCTGTGCCTCAGTTATCTATAAAATGGGGATTAAGACTGTGAGCCCCATGTGTGATAACCTGATTACCTACCCCTGTGCTTAGAACAGAGGTTGGCACATAGTAAGTGCTTAACAAATACCATAATTTTTACTATTATTATTACCGAGCGCTGGGTGGATACAAGCAAATCAGGTTGGACACAGTGTCACATGTAAGATCATGCCTGTTCGTTGCTCTGCGTGGTCAATTAGAGCATACGTGATAAGAATGGTCTCCAAATTTTATTCTGCAGAATGGTCAGACACCACACCTCAAGAGGTGATTAGCCAAAGACCCCGAAGACGCTTTTTAGGTTACAATTATACCCAAATATTAGCCCCCTCCTCCCCCCTGACACACATGCACATTTCAATCACTGACATAGTCATCTTGATTCTCAGATAAGGTTATCTTAGACATCTTGATTCTCAAATAGGTGCCAGGGCTTGTTGACACACTCTCAATGGTCAGCAGTAAAATTCAGCAACTACAAAGGATTCTCTAAACCAGACACATTGACATTTTAAAAGTTCTCATCCGTGTTCCTCAAAATGGTGTTACTTCAGCTAAGGCCGTGTTTCCACCAAAAGGCCGGCACATTACTTTCCACAACAGTCCGGGGCCCACAAGGGCCTCCCAGCCTCCATCCTCATTTTATAGATGAGGGAACGGAGGCCCAGAGAGGCAAAACGACTTGTCCAGGATCACACAGCAGATGCTGGGATTAGAATTTATTTCTATCAATGTCTGTCTCCCCATCTAGACCAGAAGCTCCAGAATTGGGTTGACTTTAGGTACAACCTGAAGTGAATAATTCAAATATGCAGAAGTAAGCATCTTTAAAGAGTAACATTTTTCAATAAAATAATAATGATGGCATTTATTAAGCGCTTACTATGTGCAAAGCAACGTTCTTGTCTAACAAGTGTGTGCTTTCATTCATTCATTCAGTCGTATTTATTGAGCGCCTACTGTGTGCAGAGCACTGTACTAAGCGCTTGGGAAGTACAATTTGGCAACGTATAGGGACGGTCCCTACCCAACAGTGGGCTCACAGTCTAGAAGGGGGAGACAGAGAACAAAGTTGAGGATGACACCAAGGTTGCAGGCTTGTGAGACGGGAAGGATGGTAATTCCGTCAACAGTGATGGGAAAGTCAGGGAGAGGGCAGGGTTTGGGAGGGAAGACAAGGAGTTCAGTCTTGGACATTTTGACATGCTAATGTATGAACGTCAGGTCTTCATTTCTTTTTAAACTCTAGGAAATTTCCATTAATTCAGATAATTGAAACACTTGTACAATGAATGTACTTGGCTTTGGCAAACTTACAACCATATTTTATACAGCTATCTAGCCTTAAAAAAAATCCCAACATAATCTCAGCTGAGGTCATTCCCTTTCACATACAGTAAATGACTTTCCTCTATATGCTTAAAATGGCTTAAAAATTGCAGTCTCCAGGTTGCTGCTTGCCACTAAACGTTCTGAACTGGCTACTCCATCAAAGGTCAGAGGGAAGTGTCTTCTCTCCTGAGCAGGGTGTTGGCAATTACAGAAAAGGCATTCTCAACCGTGAGCCCCGAGTAGGACAGGGACTATGTCCAACCCAATTATCTTGTATCTACCCTAGCGCTTAGTACAGTGCCTGGCACATAGTAAGTGCTTAACAAATGCCATAGTTATTATTATTATTATTACTGAGCATTTTCTCGAAAGCTAAAATGTTTAGCCCACCTCATGGTCCAGACTCTGGATATTCTTCATGTCACCCCCCTAGCCCGAGAGAGCTAATGGGCAGCAGAGGGCTTCCATTTATCCGTTTTGATTTTCCCCTTCCTGCCAGAATAAGTAAACTACCTGGAGTTAATCATCCTCATTTGGTTTGATTTTTCTTAGGATTTTTGATGTATGTATCCTCGGTCTATGCCTCAGTTGTTAGCTGTAAGGTAAAGATGTCTATTTAATGAAAGCGTTTGTTCATTCCTCTAGAATGTAAGATCGTTGTGGGCAGGGAATGTGTCACCCAACACTGTTATAGTGTACTCTCCTAAGTGCTTAGTACAGTAACCTGCTCATAGCAAGAGCTCAGTACAAACTGATCGATTGATTCCTCTAGGTGTTGAACCTGGAGGAAACAGTCATGGAGGAAGACAACAGAAAGGAAACAACTCTGAGAACTAGAGCCACTTGAACACTTTTGTCTTATAAACATAATCCTTCCTTAAGTGGAGCAGTTTGTAAATGAACGGGAGGACATTGGCCTATCATTTCCTGGGTTAAGTGGTTTATGTTAGCTGGCAGGCTGATAACCACTTAAACATTTTTACTAGTCACAGCTGGCAGTTCTCCTAATTTGTAAATTATTTATTTATTTATTTATAATTGGCCTAAGAATTTTAGTGAAATTTTGTAATAATTTTGCTTGTAAAATGCAAATATGAAAACTTTATTTTGTGCTTTATATTCCTTCCTTCTTTATTGGAGTGAATAATTATAAATACCTGAATAAACAAGGGGTGATTGAAATTACCATCATTAAGGACAGTTGACAAATAATTTTACTACTGTCATTTCGGTCTTCTGTTTCCCAGTTAAAAGGAGTTAAATGGGGCTCGTGTGTTAGGACCCTTTATGGAGTTCCATTTCAGGTTAGAGAAACTGGGTCAGTGTGGATGCCACTCAAGTAATTGTATTTATGGAGTGTTTACCGTGGGCAGAGCACTGTACTAAGCATTTGGGAGAGTACAATGTAGCAAAATCAGAGAAACGCTCCCAGCCCACAACGAGCTCTACTTGGCAGTGCTGAAACTAACCCAGAATGGCTGGGAACTAGGCTTCAGTAAAGGAAAAAGTCCCAAAGCAACTGTTCTGGTATGAAAACAATTTGGTGGTTCCTTCATTCATTCATTCAATCATATTTATTGAGCGCTTACTGTGTGCAGAGCACTGTACTAAGCACTTGGGAAGTCCAAGTTGGCAACGTATAGAGACGGTCCCTACCCAACAGCGGGCTCACAGTCTAGAAGGGGGAGACGGACAACAAAACAAAACATATTAACAAAATAAAATAAATAGAAGATGTAATATGTACAAGATTCATTCATTGATTCAATCATATTTATTGAGCGCTTACTGTGTGCAGAGCACTGTACTAAGTGCTTGGGAAGGACAAGTCGGCAACATATAGGGACGATCCCTACCCAACAGCGGGCTCACAGTCTAGAAAGGGGAGACGGACAACAAAACAAAACATATTAACAAAAAAAAATAAATAGAATATGTAATAGGTACAAGATTCATTCATTCAATCGTATTTATTGAGCGCTTACTGTGTGCAGAGCACTGTACTAAGCGCTTGGGAAGGACAAGTTGGCCTACCCAACGGAACACTCTATTCCCCAGTTCCCAATTTAAATATAATTTCATGGAGAAGCAGCACAGGCTAGTGGAAAAATCGTGGGCCTGGACGTCTGAGGACCGGAGTTCTAATTCTAGTTCTGTGCCCGCCTGCTGTGTAATCTTGGCCACATCACTTAATTTCTCTGTGCCTTAGTTTTCTCTTTGTAAAATGAGGATTAAATACCCGTTCCCCTCTCCTTTAGGCTGTGAGCACCATGTGTCCAACTAGATTATTGTGCGTCTATCCCAGTGCTTAGTAGACTACTTGGCTCATAATAGGCACTTAACAAATACCACAATTATTCATCATCATCATCAATCGTATTTATTGAGCGCTTACTATGTGCAGAGCACTGTACTAAGCGCTTGGGAAGTACAAATTGGCAACGTATAGAGACAGTCCCTACCCAACAGTGGGCTCACAGTCTAAAAGTCACAGTCTAAATAATTAATTATTATTAATTATTAAAGAAGAAGCGTGGCTCAGTGGAAAGAGCCCAGGCTTTGGAGTCAGAGGTCATGGGTTCAAACCCCGGGGGCTCTGCCAATTGCCAGCTGTGTGACTTTGGGCAAGTCACTTCACTTCTCTGTGCCTCGTTTCCCTCATCTGTAAAATGGGGATTAAGACTGTGAGCCCCATGTGGGTCAACCTGATCACCTTGAAGCCCCCAGAGCTTAGAACAGGGCTGTGCACATAGTAAGTGCTCAACAAATACCATTATTATTATTATTATTATCCACCAGAGAGTTCTGGAGGAACCCAATCACCTCTTCTTCAAGGCCCTACTGAGAGCTCACCTCTTCCAGGAGGCCTTCCCAGACTGAGCCCCCTCTTTCCTCTCCCCCCCTTCCCCTCTCCATCCCCCCGCCTTACCTCCTTCCCTTCCCCACAGCACCTGTATATATGTATATATGTTTGTACGTATTTATTACTCTATTTATTTTACTTGTACATATCTATTCTATTTATTTTATTTTGTTAATATGTTTTGTTTTGTTCTCTGTCTCCCCCTTCTAGACTGCGAGCCCACTGTTGGGTAGGGACCGTCTCTATATGTTGCCAACTTGTACTTCCCAAGCGCTTAGTACAGTGCTCTGCACACAGTAAGCGCTCAATAAATACGATTGATTGATTGATTGACTGATTGGAGTGGGTGTTGGGAGTTGCACAGCTCCTGGTGAACCAGGCCAGCTCTATCAGCCGGGCAAGCGGGAGGTTGCCCAGACCCCCATTAGGCTGGGGGGAAAGGAGGGTCTCTTTTAGAACAGTGCTTTGCACATAGTAAGTGCTTAATAAATGCTTAATAAATAATAAATGCTTAGAGAAGCAGCGTGGCTCAGTGGAAAGAGCACGGGCTTTGGAGTCAAAGGTCATGGGTTCGAATCCCGGCTCCGCCACATGTCTGCTGTGTGACCTCGGGCAAGTCACTTAACTTCTCTGAGCCTCAGTTACCTCATCTGTAAAATGGGGATTAAGACTGTGAGCCCCACGTGGGACAACCTGATCACCTTGTATCCCCCCAGCGCTTAGAACAGTGCTTTGCACATAGTAAGCGCTTAACAAATGCCAACATTATTATTATTATTATTATTAAATGCCATTATTATTATTATTATCTTTCTGACTTCTGCTTCCTGCCTTTTAGTTCAATTAGGTGATTGTCAGAGGTGGGTCTTTTACTTCTTGTGGCAAGCACATTTTTTTTTTAGTGGTATTTGTTAAAGCACTTACTACGTGCTAGACACCGAATTAAGCCCTGAAATGGATACAAACTAATCAGGTTGGACACAGTCCATGTCCCGCAGTCACATGGGGCGCACAGTCTTAATCCCCATTTTACGTAGGCTCAAAGAAGTGAGTGCTTACTGTGGGCAGAGCCCTGTATTAAGCGCTTGGGAGAGTACAATTTAACAATAAAGCAGACCCATTCCCTGCCCACAGTGAGCTTACGGTCAGTCTGAAGTGACTGATCCAAAGTGACACAGCAAACAAGCGGCGGAGCCAGGATTAGAACCTAGGTCCTTCTTCCTTCCAGGCCTGAGCTCTATTCACTGGGCCACACTGCCTCTCAGTAAGCACATCTGACGTAAAGCACGACACTGCCAGTAGTTGCCCAGGTATGCCTTTTGAAACTTCTTTTTTCTTTATTCCCAGCCCCATCCACGCTCAGCCCCTCGTCCCTTCCCACTTTACTCCTCCTTCAATTCCTTAAAACTCACTTTGTGCCTCCACCTACCCAAACGCTGGTTACCCATGTTCCCACAAGTCAATCAATCAGTCCATCATATTTATTGAGCACTTACTGAGGGCAGAGCACTGTACTAAGAACTTGAGAGAGTTCAATATAACAGATTTGATAGATACATTCCTTATCCACAATGAACTTAAAAGCCTAGCCGGAGGGACCTGTACACATTTTCTTTCGCCTTGAAACTCAGAACCCCTCTCTTCCTCATATGTATATATGTTTGTACATATTTATTACTCTATTTATTCATTTATTTTACTTGTACATATCTATTCTATTTATTTTATTTTGTTAGTATGTTTGGTTTTGTTCTCTGTCTCCCCCTTTTAGACTGTGAGCCCACTGTTGGGTAGGGAGTGTCTCTATATGTTGCCAACTTGTACTTCCCAAGCGCTTAGTACGGTGCTCTGCACACAGTAAGCGCTCAATAAATACGATTGATGATGATGATGATCTCTTCCTCACCCCTTCTAGACTGTGAGCCCACTGTTGTGTAGGGACTGTCTCTATATATTGCCAACTTGTACTTCCCAAGCGCTTAGTACAGTGCTCTGCACACGGTAAGCGCTCACTAAATAGGATTGATTGATTGATTGATCTCTGTAACTGCAGTTTCCTCAGGTTTCACATCTTCCCTTCCTCCCCAGTGAGCTGTGGCCTAGGACACATAAATCCAAACCAGCCCTGGGCAGTTTTTTGCTTTTTAAAAAATTATTTGGCTGCTTTCTGTTCCTTCCCTGACACCAGGGACCCTAGAAATCTAGCAAAGCCTGAGGCAGAGGGGACAGGGATAATAATAATAATAATAATGATGGCATTTATGAAGCGCTTACTATGTGCAAAGCATTGTTCTGTGATGTGGGAGAAGGGGGGTAGGTGGACAATTCCCAGGTCTATTCCTCTTTCAGGTCCCTGTGTTTCATCAGGAGCATTTAAATCTTTTGCTTCGATGCCAAGGTGTCTTGAGCGGGTTCCGCGGGCGACAGCGTGTAAGTGGCCATTGTCCTGAAAGGCTGAAGTAACTCAAGGCTCTGAAAAGTTTTCCAAAGGTGGCCCTGGGAATTATATAGATCAGTGTTTCTCTCTTCTTTTCCTGGCAAATTAGTTAAATTGAGGCTCAGTGAGCACTTACCAAAACATGTTGGTTTCTGAAAGGGGAAATCAATTTGGATTTTCAAAAGGCCTCTGCCAAGCTTCCACACCAGAGGCATTGAAAGTATACGGTAATCTTGGGATTAAAAGGAATATTCTGTCAGAAATAGAAACGGTATGGCTTAACAGCTACTTTTAAAAATGTGAAAGTAAAAATAGTGGAATTTTTTCTCAACAGCTCATTAATGATCTGGATCAATTAATGGTTTTTATTGAATACGTGCTACGTGCAGAGCACTGTACTAAGCACTTGGGAGAGTAAAGTTCAACAGGTGGTAGACACACTCCCTGTCCACAATGAGTTTACAGTCCGAAGAGGGGAATGGGCAGTGAAATCTCCACATTTGCAGTAGACACGAAGCTCTGCCAGGTAGTGAAAAATGTAGGAAGAATTTAGAAAACTGAATAAATGGGCTTAAAAAAGGCGGGTGAGCTTCGATGTAAGCAAATACAAGGAAATTCAAAATAGGAACCCTCTTACTCCCCACTTTCCGGAGGGAGGGACTTGTAAGTGTTTCTGCTGCATGAAGACGTTTGAAGTATATGGACAGGTCAGTGGGATTTTTCATCAAATCCCTCACCAACATGAGAAGACCCTCACCGAAGCTTGAAGGTGGTTGATTTCTAGACTGCGAGCCCGCTGTGGGCAGGGATTGTCTCTATTTGTTGCTGAATTGTACTTCCCAAGCACTTAGTACAGTGCTCTGCTTACGGTAAGTGCTCAATAAATACAATTGAATGAATGAAATTCAAGACAAAAGGAAACTGTTTCACAGCGTGGTAAGTGACACTTTTGTCTGCACAGCTGGCAAGTCATGAGGTCAAAGGCTTCCATCGCCCCCAAGTTTTTTTTTTAATTTTATTTGTTAAGTACATCCTATGTGCCAGACACTGTATTAAGTACAGGGGTAGATACAAGCTAATCAGATTGGACACAGTCCCTGACCCACTAGGATCACAGCCTTAATCCCCATTTTATAGATGAGGTAAGTGTCCCCTGCCCACAAGGAGTCTAGGGGAGAATACAGACATTAAAATAAATAATAATTAATAATAATTATGGTTTTTTAAGCACTCACTATGTGCCAGACGCTATACTAAGCTCTGGGGAGGAGGCAAGCAAATTGGGTTGGATAGAAAAGAATCAATCAATGGGATTTATTGAGCACTTACTGTGTGCAGAACTCCGTACTAAGGGTACAACGTAACAGAGCAGGTGGACACGTTCCCTGCCCGCAACGAGCTTATAGTCTAGAGGAGATACAGATGAGGTTAACTTGTAGGGGTTGCTTGGTGGAGGGAGGCAAAGCTGAGGGGAAAGAGTGTGATTTTAATGGAGATGGTTAAAGGGGGGAGTCCTCAAAGGGATTTGAAGAGGAGATCCGGTGGTCGGCACGGGGAACCGGAGAAATCATCTTGGCAGAGGCCTAAGGGAGTAGCGTAGCCGAGCCAGAGGGCTGGTCAGGAGATTCCGAATGTTGTGTCAGTCGCTGCGTTGCTGTTAACAACCTCTGAGAACTGGGGACGTGGGTCGCGGAAACAGTGAGATACAGTCCTCTACAGTCCTCTAGACTGTAAGCTCATTGTGGGCAGGGAGCGGGCCTCCTAATTTAATGATAATAATGATAATAATAATGGCATTTATTAAGTGCTTACTATGTGCAAAGCGCTGGGGAGGTTACAAGGTGATCAGGTTGTCCCACGGGGGGCTCACAGTCTTCATCCCCATTTTCCAGATGAGGTAATCGAGGCCCAGAGAAGTGAAGTGACTTGCCCCAAGTCACACAGCTGACAATTAGCGGAGCCGGGAGATGAACCCATGACCTCTGACTCCAAAGCCTGTGCTCTTTCCAATGAGCCACGCTGCTTCTCAGTGATGATGAGAATGTTGATGATGACGATAACATCGATGATAACGTTCCAGGATATTTATAAATTAATTGATAAATGCTTGTGAATAGTTGAATTTCCATAAATAAATTACTCAGCTTCATTCCAAGAAGTTAAGGCTTGACATGACATGCTAGAACAACAGTTCTGCCTTTTTCCCCCAGCTGGATTTTTCAGCAAAGTTCATGTAGTGAGGCCATTACCATTACCATTAATTTCTCTTGCATTGTGCTCTCCCAACCACTTAGAACAGTGCTCTGCACATAGTAAATGCTCAATAAATAGCACTGTTTGATTAATTGATAATCAATCAATTAGCCTGCTAAGTGAAGCAGGGTGGCTTACCGGAAAGAGCTTGGGAGTCAGAGGTCATGGGTTCTAATCTGGGCTCCGCCGCTTGTCAGCTGTGTGACCTTGGGGAAATCACTTAACCTCTCTGTGCCTCAGTTACCTCATCCGTAAAATGGGGATGAAGACTGTGAGCCCCACGTGGGACAACCTGATTACCTTGCATCTACCCCGGTGCTTAGAACAGTGCTTGGCACATAGTAAACGCTTAACAAAATGTCATCATTATCATTATTATTATCATTTAGTGAGAAGCAGCATGACTTAGTGGAAAGAGCCCGGTCTTGGGAGTCAGAAGATGTGGGTTCTAATCCCAGCTCTGCCACTCGTCTGCCGTGTGACCTTGGACAAGCCACTTAACTTTTCTGTGCCTCAGTTACCTCATCTGTAAAATGGGGATTAAGACTGTGAGCTCCATGTGGGACAACCTGATCATCTTGTATCTACCCCAGTGCTTAGAACAGTGCTTGGCACAGAGTAAGTGCTTAACAAATACCATTATTATTATTATTATTATTATTACAGTGCTCTAGACATAGTAAGCATTCAATAAATATGATTGACTGATTGACTGACCTTCCCCACCATGCAAACATGACCCCCTTCTAGACTGTGAGCCCGTTGTTGGGTAGGAACTGTCTCTATATATTGCCGACTTGTACTTCCCAAGCGCTTAGTACAGTGCTCTGCACACAGTAAGTGCTCAATAAATACGATTGAATGAATGAATGAATGAGCATCAGCCTGGGAGACAGAAGGTCATGGGTTCAAATCCTGACTCTGCCACTTGTCTGCTATGTGACCTTGGGCAAATCACTTTGTTCCTCAATTCCCTCATCTGTAAAATGGGGATTGAGACTCTGAGCCCCACATGGGACAGGGACTGTGTCCAACTGGATTTGCTGGTATCCACCCCAGTTCTTAGTACAGTGCCTGACACGTAGTAAGCGCTTAACAAATGCCATCACCTTCATCATCATCATCATCCAAATGGGATCTGAGCGCTCTCCCAAACCCTTGTATCCACCCCGGTGCTCAGTACAGTGCCTGACACATAGTAAGTGCTTAACAAATGCCGTCACCTTCATCATCATCATCATCCAAATGGGATCTGAGCCCTCTCCCAAACCCGTGTATCCACCCCAGTGCTTAGAATACAGTGCCTAACACATAGTAAGCGCTTAACAAATGCCGTCACCTTCATCATCATCATCATCCAAATGGGATCTGAGCGCTCTCCCAAACCCGTGTATCCACCCCAGTGCTTAGTACAGTGCCTGACACATAGTAAGCGCTTAACAAATGCCGTCACCTTCATCATCATCATCATCCAAATGGGATCTGAGCGCTCTCCCAAACCCGTGCATCCACCCCAGTGCTTAGTACAGGGCCTGACACATAGTTAAGCGCTTAACAAATGCCATCACCTTCATCATCATCCAAATGGGATCTGAGCGCTCTCCCAAACCCGTGTATCCACCCCAGTGCTTAGTACAGTGCCTGACACATAGTAAGCGCTTAACAAATGCTGTCATCATCACCATCCAAATGGGATCTCCCAAACCTGTTGTTTTTTGACTCGATTCTGGGCGCTTCTTGTCCGTGTGCCGTGAAGGCTCAAGGTGGTGTTGCTTGGTAAGTGGGGTCTTTTTTTTGTTTCAGGGTTCTGCTGTTGCTCCGTGCCCCCCCAAATCTCTCTCCCGTCTCTCCGAGCCAGCTTTTCGGGGCCCCGGTTGTGGCCGTGCGACTGTGACAGCAGGTGGTGCCAGCTGCCAGACGGAAGCCTGAAAAGCGTGCCTGTGGGAGTGTGCGAGTGTGCCTCTGGGGTTGTGTGTGTGTGTGTGTGTATATGTGTGCATGCGTGTGCACTGCAGGCAGAGCAGCTCCCCGTTCCGGCTCCTATTTTGCTTTCAGCAGCCCTCGGACGCAGCCAGCTCCCCTCGGTAGCCTCGTCCCTTCAATACCGGCCACCGGCCCCAAGACGGCGAGGCCTCTGCTCCGGATTGGCGTGAGTCCGGCCTGACTGAGCGGTGCAGTAAGTAGGGGTTTTAGGGGGGATGGGGGCTCTGCCGCTCCCCCACTTTGTCCTCGAGAGAGGCTGCAGGAAGCCGGGAGAGCTAGTCAATGAACGTGTGGTCTGATTTTTCGGGGTGATTCCCCTTCACTTATATTCCGTGCCACTGGAGCTCTCACCAGACTGTTTTATTACAGACTGAATGGCTGTCTCTCGCCCCCCACAATCCCTCCCGCCCTTTTCCCCTCCATCGCAAAAATGCATTTGCAAAGGTATGACTATGCTTATTCATAGAATACGCACTCGTATCAATCTTCATGGGGTCTGTGAGACAATGAAGGTTGGAAATGGCAGTCTTCATAAGGGCCGTGAGGCGGTAGCTAGCCTTAGAGAGGATGACAAAGAGCGGGAGGGTTGCTTTTACCGTATGGGTCTGATTTCCAACAAGGTGATCCAGGGGGAAGCTGTGAATTTGTTTAGCTGGGATTTTCAGCCCGTTTGGGGGTTTCTTGTGGGCTTCTTCCCCCCCCCCCCCGCCCCGGGATGATTGAGCCCACTGTTGGGTAGGGACTGTCTCTATATGTTGCCAATTTGTACTTCCCAAGCGCTTAGTACAGTGCTCTGCACATAGTAAGCGCTCAATAAATATGATTGATGATGATTGGATCCCACGCAGATCCGGCCTGGATGACAGGCCTGGGGTCCAGGAGCCCAACAAGATTGGAGAACCTCTTTCTCACGAGATCTCAAGAACGAAGATGTCATCCTAAGCAGAAGCTGGCTAGGGAGAAGGGTGCTGGAGGCTTCAACGGCTCTTGGTCTTGCCTCTGTCCGCAGTGTAAACCACCGTCGCCGGGATTTTCTCCAGGTCTGGGAAGGGAGTGAGGTTCCAGAATGGTGAAGCTGGGGACTCACCTGAGTGACAAGAACAGCAAACGGCCTGCTGGGGTGGACGGCTTTCAGACGGTCCCTCTGATCACCCCCTTGGAAGTCAATCATCTTCAGTTTCCTGCTCCAGAAAAGGTAAAATGAAATAAGAAGCAAGGACCACCACCCCCACCGCCTGTAAGACTGTGAGCCCCCCGTGGGACAACCTGATCACCTCGTAATCAATCAATCAATCAATCAATCGTATTTATTGAGCGCTTACTATGTGCAGAGCACTGTACTAAGCTCTTGGGAAGTACAAATTGGCAACACATAGAGACAGTCCCTACCCAACAGTGGGCTCACAGTCTAAAAGAACCTAAAAGAACTGGGGACCTCGTAAGCTCCCCAGTGCTTAGAACAGTGCTTTGCACATAGTAAGCGCTTAATAAATGTCATCATTATCAGTGCTTATAACAGTGCTTTGCACATAGTGCTTAATAAATGTCATTATTATTATTATTATTATTTCCCTCTCCCCTCCTTATTTCCTCCCTCTCCCTTACCCCCGTCATTTCCGTCTTTCCTCATTTTCTTCCTTACCTCGCTCTATTTCCCTCTCTCCTCCTTCCTTCCTCCCTCTTCCTTTCCCCCAACCATTTCCCTCTCTCCTCCTCACTTTCTCCCTCTCCCCGCACCCCACACGCTCCCCCCTTCCCCATAGTACATCCAGCGCCCAGCGCTGGCTTACAGGCAGGGTGATTTCTCCCTGAGATGGTAAAATGGCTGTGCTTAATATTTTGTTGAAATAGAATCCAGGGGTTTTGCCATTAGACTGAGCTCCCCAGCGGGATACCCGCTGCTTGCAGTGGTGCTTCCAACCAGAAACGGACTCCAGCTACTTTCTAAAATGGCTTTGGAAATTTGCAGGTTCAGTGATGGGTATATTCTTTGTAAATGGTATTCATTAAGCGCTTACTATGTGTCAGACACTGTTCTAAGTGCTGGGGTAGATACAAGGTAATCAGGTTGGACACGGTCCCTGTCCCCTAAAGATTCCTTGGATCAACTAAGAGAAGGATCTCCTATGGGAAACACTGGCCCTGATTAGGAGACTGAGTTGACACTTGTCTGGTGACGCTTCATGATAGTTGTTAAGTACTTACTATGTGCCAGGTACTTTACTAAGCGCTGGGATAGATACAAGGTAATCAGGTTTGACACAGTCCGTGTCCCACATGGGGCTCACAGACTTAATCCCCATTTAACAGATGAGGTAGCTGAGGCACAGAAGAGTTAAGCGACTTGCCCAAAATCACACAGCAGACCCGTGACAGAGCCCGGATTAGATGATCTGTATCATTTTTTTAACTGATTACCAGGTGTTGGGAGTTTTAATTTTAGGTTTCTGTTGTTTCAGTGATTTATTTTTATACATATTCAGTAAAAGCTCTGGGAAGGAAGCACCTCATCCCCTTCCCACTCTCCATGGTCCCACACAGAAATCGTAATAGTGGAACACTGCATCTGTGGGATGTTCTCATCTGCCGCCCTGTGCCCTGTTCTTTTTACCCAGTAAATCCATCAGATTTTCAGGGTAACTTCCCAGCCTTCTAAAGGACACTGCATTGGTGGGCTTTGGATTCTTGTCGTCGTGTTTTTAGAGATAAGCGGATGATACGAAACACAGCACAAATGAATAGTCTTTAAGAAATAGCAGCCTGTCATTAGTACGTCTCACCGTAATTTGCAAGAATTGCAAGCCCCCCTGCTTTAGTGTAAGGAAAACTTTGTTGCTGCATGACACTTATTCCATGAAGGATAGCTGTGTACTGTCAAAGGGAATGCCCACCGCAACTGCATGACAAGTGTGTGATGTTCATGTTTGTTGGCGTATACGTGGAGTGGGTGGGGTGAAGAGAGAGCAGAGGGCTTTGTTTTTGAAAATGACATCACTGGTGTGAGGATCTCATGGATTCACCGTGGTTTTGGCTGCTGCTGAAAAGACCTGTGTGTGTCCAATATTCCGTCCCACACTGTGTAAGCGCAACTAGTCTTTTATCATTTGCTACACTTAGGTTTTTACCACCTGTAAGTGCTGCTGTAGGCTTCAAAACTGCTTCTTCTATATCCCAGCCTTCGAGAATCCTCTGCTTAAAAAGAGCAAGCTCTTTCCTGATTGCTAGGCACTAGGCTGCTGCTGTTTTCTCCCCCAGGCTGCTGCTTTTTCATTACGTTTGAGGTTGTGCATCACTGTGTCTTTAAATCATTTTTTTCTGATCTCCCAACTTAATAATAATGATAGCAATGATAATAGTAATAATAATTTTAGTATGTGGTATGCCCTTACTATGTACCAAGCGCTGGGTTAAATACAAGACGATCAGGTCAGACACAGTCCGTGTCCCACTTGGGACTCACAGTCTTAATGCACATTTTACAGATGAGGAAACTGAGGCCCAGAGAAGGTAAGGAACTTGCCCAAGGTCACACGGCAGTCAAGTGGCAGAGCTGGAGTGGGAACCCTTGAATCTCAGCCCCTTGCTAGCAGTTACAACTTCTCAACTTATGTGGGTTCCATTTCATGTCACTACTCATCAGCTGCTTGGGCATCCTGTGACCATCCATTCTCTAAATGAGACTGTCCCAGGAAAGCTGTGATAGTGAGCTTTTATTCCAAGACTTTGTTGTCATCCTCCTGCCAGTTAAATGTTGAGTATGGTTCTTGGGTAAAATGTTCTTGGGTAGGTCCAGGTCTCACAATCATAGTAGATGACTGGATAAGACCCCATTTGTTGGAAACTTTTGGAAGATATTCACCATCTTCCAAAGCCATACTGGCCTTCTTGATTGGGTTTTCTGTTCTGCCTCTCCATACATCACTACTTAACGTACTGCTTAGGCAGAAGAATTAGATTTGAGCATTTAGTTCTGTGTCACCAACAGAGATTCTTGATTGTGGATAGGGTTTTCCAGAGGTCATGTGGGATACATTATCTCAGTTTTCATTAGATTTCTTTAGGTACATTTATTGTCGATTCATGCCATCGCTTTGGTATATATTTACATGGAGACCACTGGCATGATTCTGCAAAGCAATTCATAGCTGATTTTCTTGGGATGTACCCAGCATCTTATCAATCAATCAGTCAATCAATCAGTCAAATTCATTGAGCCCTTACTGTGTGCAGAGCACTGTACTAAGCAATTGGGAGAGTACAGCGCTTAGAACATTGCCCAGCGCTTAGAACAGTGCTCTGCACATAGTAAGCACTTAATAAATGCCATTTAAAAAAAAAGAGTTGGTAGGAATGTTTCCTGCCTGCAATGAGCTTACAGTCTGTAAAATGAAGGGCAGTAATATCGCTTGAGCTCGTGTAAACACACACACACGCACACGTATTAATAATCTTTCACATATTTAAATGAAAAATTGAGTGTTTCTAACTCAAGGAGAGTCAGTGTTACGAAAAAAGGAGGGATAACCAGCATTATAAAAACTCCGTTCTTGTTGATCCTGTCTCCCAGCCCTATTACGTTACCTGCTGCCCAAGGAACCATATTCTGACATCCACTTCCAGCTGCCTTTGTTACATCCTCAAGCGAGGCCACATAGAATAGATTGAACAGGATTGGATCCAGATACAGCCCATCTTTACAACAACGGTGGTTAGGACTGGATGTGCTCATTTCTGATTCAACCAAGCATACCATCGTGCAGTAGAGATACAGTTTTAATGAGCTTCTTTGGGCAGCCAAAACCTGCAGAGAGAGTGCTCAAATCACAAGTCCATTGATGGTGCCTGGTGGGAAGCAGCATGGTGTTGTGGATAGAGCACGGGCCTGGGAATCAGAAGGTCATGGGCTCCTGGCCTGCTGTGTGGCCATGGGCAAGTCATTTCACTTCTCTGTGCCTTAGTTACCTCATCTATATTCATTCATTCATTCATTCAATCGTATTTATTGAGCTCTTCCTGTGTGCAGAGCACTGTACTAAGTGCTTGGGAAGTACAAGTTTGCAACATATAGAAACGGTCCCTGCCCAACAGCGGGCTCACATGGGATTGAGACTGTGAGCCCCATGTGGGACATGGACTATGTCCAATCTGATTAGCGTGTATCTTCCCCAACACTTAGAATGGTGCTTGACGCATTGTAAGGGTTTAACAAATACCACTATTATTATTGTTATTAGTTTCAGGTTACAGGAAGGGAAAAGGTCTTGGGCTCTAATCCTGGCTCCACCATTTGTCTGAAGGCAAGTACCTTCATTTCTCTGTGCCTCAGTTACCTTATTTATTAAATGGGGATTGAGACTGTGAGCCTCATATGGGACAGGGACTGTGTCCAACTCGATTTGTTTGTATCCACCTCAGTGCTTAGTACAGTGCCTGGCACATAGTAAGTGCTTAACAAATACAATCATCATTATTAATATTATTAGTTTACCCCTAACAGGGTTAGCAGGTCCAGGATTAAGGAAAAATATCTCAGTGCCGGTATGAAGGCTTGAGTAGAGGAAGCCAGCCCAGGTTTCTGTCACATCCTGTTTTATGTCCTGAAGGTTCAAACAACAGGGTCTGACTGCATTGTTGGGTGTGGACAAGAAGAACCTAATGATTCCAGGGTGAGTTCAGGAAGCTGGACAAATGTCTGGAGAAGAAAAGGAACTGGGGAATCAGCAGGGGGGAGTGGGAGGCCCCCAAAGACCCTCTGTCCGTAGAAGGGAATGTGAAGTGCACCTAGTTTTTTTTTTTAATGGTATTTGTTAAACGCTGTGTCAAACCCTGTTCTAAGCGCTGAGGCAGGTATAGTGAATTAGACTGGACACAGTCCCTATCATGCCTGGGGTTCACAGTCTAAGGAGGAAGGAGAACTGAGGCACAGAGAAGTTAAGTGATTTGTCCAAGGTCACAGCGTGGCTCAGTGGAAAGAGCCCGGGCTTGGGAATCAGAGGTCGAGGGTTCTAATCCCGGCTCCATCACTTGTCAGCTGTGTGACTTTGGGCAAGTCACTTAACTTCTCTGTGCCTCAGTTACCTCATCTGTAAAACGGGGATTAACACTGTGAGCCCCACGTGGGACAACCCGATTACCTTGTATCTCCTCCAGGGCTTAGAACAGTGCTCGGCACTTAGTAAGCGCTTAACAAATACCATCATTAATATTATTATTATTATTATTGTTTGACAGAGCCATATTCAGAACCCAGGTCCTCTGATTCCTAGGCCTGTGCTCTTTCCACTAATTGCATTTGTGGTATTTGTTAAGTGTTTACTATGTGCCGTGCACTGTTCTAAGCGCTGGGGTAGATACAGGATAATGACGTTGGACACGGTCCCTGTCCCACATGGGGCTTGCAGTCTTACTCCCCATTTTACAGATGAGGGCACTGAGGCTGAGAGAAGTGAAGTGACTTGTCCAAGGTCACATAGCAGACATGTGGCAGCATCTCTGGGAGGGTGAGAAACAGCTTGGCCTAGTGGATAACAACAAACATGGGAGTCAGAGGGACCTGGGTTCTAATCCCCTCTCTGCCATTTGTCTGCTGTGTGACCTTTGGCAAGTCAATCAGTCAATCAATTAATCATACTTTTTCAGCGCTTACTGTGTGGAGAGTACTGTACTAAGCTTGGGAGAGTACAATATAACAATATAACAGACACATTCCCTATTCATTGTGAGCTTGCAGTCTAGAGGGGGAGACAGATATTAATATAAATAAATAAACTATGGATATATACATAAATGCTGTGGGTATGGGGTGAGGGGAGTGAATAAAGGGAGCAAGTCAGGGGGATGCAGAAGGGAGTGGAAGAAAAGGAAAAAAGGGCTTAGTTAGGAAAGGTCTCTTGGAAGAGATGTGCCTTCAATAAGGTTTTGAAGGCGGGGAGAGCAATTGTCTGCCGGATATGAAGAGGGAGGGTGTTCCAGGCCAGAGGCAGGACTTGAGCAAGAGGACGGTGGTGAGATAGATGAGAATACAGTGAATAGGTTGACAATAAAAGTGTGCGGGCTGGGTTGTAGTAAGAGAGTAGCGAGGTGAGGTCAGGGGGACAAGGTGATTTAATGCAAGTAAATTCTCTGTGCCTCAGTTATCTCCTCTGTAAAATGGGGGTTAATTCTGTGAGACCCATGTGGGACCTGACCTGTGTCCAACCTGATTAGCTCGTATCTGCCCAAGTGCCTAGTGCACATAGTAAGCACTTAGCAAATCCCACGATTATATCAATTGATTGACTTGCCCAAGGTCACACAGCAGACAAGCGGCAGAGTGGGGATTAGAACCCAGGTCCTTCTGACTCCCATGTTTGTTGTCTATCCACTAGGCCACGCCGTTTCTCACCCTCCCAGAGACGCTGCCACTTGTCTGCTATGTGACCTTGGACAAAAAAAAAACCCGGGGGGGTGGCGGGGACCAGGGTCAGAAGCAGACTCGCTGGGTCGGTCCAGATTTTTGTCAAACAGCCCTGGACTGGCTCCATGACCAGGTGGAGCTCCAGATCATGGGGGTCGTGGAGTCTGAAGCCCAGCGGGAAGGAAAGTGGTACCCCTGGTTCGCTCTGGGAATCCAGGAATGAGTCCCACCTACAGGAGAACTGGGAAACTCCCTGTTGGCCTGGAACATTTCTTGGATGTTTTCCAGGACAGCATCTAGATCTGAACTAAAAACCTGCTCATTTCTGGGGACGTGGCTTGATGGGCCAGGCCGTGAATTACTTTGATTTCGGCTCCTGGAGTAGATGAATAATTAATTCCACTGGCCTCAAAGGACTCGGAGAGCCACCGTAGCCGGCAGAAAAAGTCCTTCGGGAAGGATTAGCTGAGAATCGGCACGGTTCATGCCGCTACCCAGGAAGCTGCGCAAGAAGCAGCGTGGCCTAATGGAGAGAGCACAGGCTGGGGGGTCAGAAGGACCTGAGTTCTAATCCCAGCTCTCCTAACTGCTTGCTGTGTGACCTTGGGCCAGTCGCTTAACTTTTCTGTGCCTCATCATCATCATCAATCGTATTTATTGAGCGCTTACTGTGTGCAGAGCACTGTACTAAGCACTTGGGAAGCACAAGTTGGCAACATATAGAGACAGTCCCTACCCAACAGTGGGCTCACAGTCTAAAAGGGGGAGACAGAGAACAAAACCAAACATACTAACAAAATAAAATAAATAGAATAGATATGTACAAGTAAAATAAATAAATAAATAGAGTAATAAATATGTACAAACATATATACAGGTTTCCTCAGTTTCCTCAACTGTAAAATGGGAAATACCTGTTCTCCCTCCTACTTTTTTTATGGTATTCATTAAGTGATTATTAGACATCGGCCACTATACTAAGCGGATACAAGCTAATCAGGCTGGACGCAGTCCCTGTTCTGCATCGGGCTCACTGTCTTAATCCTCATTTTGCAGATGAGGTAACTGAGGCCTAGAGAAGTAAATGAGGATTAAGATTAAGGTTTAAGGATTAGTACAAATGAGGCCTAGAGAAGTTAAGTGACTCGCCCAAGGTCTCCTAGCAGAAAAGTGGTGGAATGGGGATTAGAACCCATGTCCTTCTGATTTCCAGGCCTGCACTCTATCCAGTAGACTACAGTGCTTCTCTGCTTTCCTGGCGTTGTGTGGCCTCCTTTGAGTTCACCTCTGTGCAGCTCTTTAGGTCTCCTCTTGGATATCCTCACAAGCCCTACCCAATGGACTGCTGATGCTTCTTCAATGCTAGTGAGATGGGTTCCAACCTCATTGCCCTCTCATTTGATGTGGAGTATGGTCTGTAAGTGGTGCTGGTGAAACTGCTCTGGAGCTAGAAATGTCTTCTGTAGTAGGTCCAGATCTCCCTGCCATATAGGAGGTGGAGTGGAATCTTGGACTGGAATCTGTTCGTTTACCACGCTGTGTTTTGCAGTTTGCTGAACACCATGCCGGCCTTTTTGGCACTGTTATCTCTCTCTGTGTCTATCTGTGCATCACTGAGCCTGAGGAATGGAACTGGACGACAGCTTTAAGTTTTGTGTTGTTGATGAGAACGCTTGGTGGTGGGTAGAGTTTCCCGGGGGTGGACTTGCTACATAATTTCCATTTTCATCAGATGGATTCCCAATCCGAGGTCTGGGGCTCGGTCAGCAAAGAGCTTCGTGGTGATCCGTTTGTCTGCATGCGTCTTTTATAGAATCACTTCCTCGAACACTTCAAAAACGCTCATTGTCTGCTGAGCTGGAAAAGGGTCCCGGGGGTCAGAAGAGTATTTGCATTCCAGTCTACAGAGCTGGGAAGCAGCGTTGCCTACTGGAAAGACCACTGGCCTGGGGATCCAGAGAACCTGGGTTAGAACTCAGACACTGTTCTAAACGCTGAGCACTGTTCTAAGCACTTTATTACCATCATCATCAAGCTGGAAATTCCTAGCACGGGTAGCAGCAGCTGCTGCTAAATAATAATAACAATGATTTTTTGTGTTAAGTGCTTACTATGTGCCAAGCATTGTACTAAGTTCAGAGGTAGCTACAACATAATCAGGTCCGTTTCAGGACTCCCCCTCGTCCCCCTCTCCATCCCCCCCATCTTACCTCCTTCCCTTCCCCACATCACCTGTATATATGTATATATGTTTGTACATATTTATTACTCTATTTATTTATTTATTCTACTTGTACATATCTATTCTATTTATTTTATTTTGTTAGTATGTTTGGTTTTGTTCTCTGTCTCCCCCTTTTAGACTGTGAGCCCACTGTTGGGTAGGGACTGTCTCTATATGTTGCCAATTTGTACTTCCCAAGCGCTTAGTACAGTGCTCTGCACATAGTAAGCGCTCAATAAATACGATTGATGATGATGATGATGACTCAGTCTAACTAGCAGAGAGAACAGGTATTGAGTCCCCATTTTGCAAATGAGGGAAATGAGGCACGGAGAAGTTAAGTGACTTGCCCAAGGTCACACAGCAGGTAAGGGGTGGAGTCGGAATTGGAACCTAGGCCCTCTGACTCCCAGTCTCATGCTCTTTCCATTAGTACAGTGCTCTGCACACAGTAAGTGCTCAATAAATACGATTGAATGAATTAGGCCAAGCTGCTAAGGTGGGGGAGGAGGAGGAGGAGGAGGCTGGGTGACATCTCCTCCACCTCTTTGCTCCTAGGGTGCTGCCTCTGCCATGATGGTGGTGGTGGTAGTAGTAGTAATAGTAGTAGAAATAGTAATGGTATTGATCAAGTCCTTACTGTGTGCAAACCACTGTACTAAGCTCTGGGAAGGCATACAACATCCTAGCTCTTAAGGGACTCACAGGGCAGAGAATGTGTCTGTTTATTGTTATATTGTACTCTCCCAAACACTTAGTGCAGTGCTCAGCACACAGTAAGCACTCCATAAATATGATTCACTGACTGAAGAGGGAGCTGGGGACAGACACGTAAGGAGAGATGAACCAGTTAAAACACTAAAACAACCAGAGATCAGGACAAATACACACAAAGTTGAAACAAAGAAACCAAAATTAGTGGGGACATGGCCAGTGGGTCCCCACTTCCCATCACCCCTCCCCTCAAATCCCGTCACCGTCACCTCCCTATCAACCCTGGCCAAAAGAGGAAGGCTACAGGGCCCGCCGAGCCCTTTCAGGTGGTGGGGCAGGGAAGGAAGTTGAGGCCCAGAGAGGTGAAGGGACTTTCCTAAGATCCAGTCCTTGGGGGATTCTTTGGCTTTAACCGAGTAGACGGTTCTTAATGCCACCTTATATAGTGGGAGAAGGAACTTTTTTTTGATGATCTATTTAACCTAGTGATCTGCATAAAACTGACTTTTAAGGATTAGAAATGATGCAAATAGAACACTGCATCGACCCAAAGGACGGATGAAAGGTGAAAGAGTAGGAAATGAAAACCAAATCATCATCAATCGTATTTATTGAGTGCTTACTGTGTGCAGAGCACTGTACTAAGTGCTTGGGAAGTGCAAGTTGGTAACATATAGAGACAGTCCCTGAGTGAGTGATTAGGCCACGCATGCAGAAACAAGCAGGGCTGTTATTTATTTTCATCTTTTTGTTCCTCTTCGGGGCCCAATGCCGCTATCATCAGGGACACACCATTTCCAACTTTCAACCATTTTGCTGTCCAGGGACCTGTGTCAAACAGGAGACTTGCCCTTGAAAAGAAGCTGTAGATCACACGGAAACTGGATCAGGAATTCCCGGCCTCCAGTGACCGCGTTTGTGTCTTTTTGCTTCCTCAGCACATTTGGAGGGGTGAAAATACGCAGCAATAGCACAGTAGATACCGTGGGTTTTTCACCCGACAGTAAATAAATGAAATCTGAGAGCCGTTTGCAGGGGCTAATCGCCTGTCCTGCAAAATTTCCGGCGGCTCTTTCTTAAAAGCTGGCAGAGAAAGCCCAGAGGATAGTGTGCCTTAGTGAAGGGGGATGTTCGTTTCTCCAAACTTGGTGAGCTTTAGATGGAGGGTTGCAGTAGGAACTGGCTAGAACCAGTTTCTTGGCTGCAGTAGAGACAGTTCCAAACTGTCCCCATAGTAACACGACATTGCCTTGAGGCCCCCCCTACCCTCCAACCCACCCACCTATTATGTGTAATTTGGCAGGATCTGGCTGCGTTAGCTGATGGCTGAGACCGGTGGCATTAAGGAAGAATTCTAGAGAAGTGGAAACGGCCTGGCTCTTCAGGACTCAGGCTTCCCTTTGGACTCTTTACGGACCTGCCCTTTTCGGGGATCTTGTCAATCGATCGTATTTGTTAATAATAACAATTGTGGTATTTGTTAAGCACTTACTATGTGTCAGGCACTGTACTAAGTGCCGGGGTGGATATAAGCAAATTAGGTTGGACACAGTCCATGTCCCACATGGGGCTCACTGTGAGCCCGTCTTCTAGACTGTGAGCCCGTTGTTGGGTAGGGGCCGTCTCTATATGTTGCCGACTTGTACTTCCCAAGCGCTTAACAAAGTGCTCTGCACACAGTAAGCACTCAGTAAATACGACGGAATGAATTTTATAGAGGAGGGAACTGAGGCACAGAGAAGTGAAGTGACTTGCCCAGGGTCACACCGCAGGCAAATGGCGGAGCTGGGATTAGAATGCAGGTCCTTCTGACACCCAGGCCTGTGCTCTATCCACTAGGCCATGCTGCTTTATTGAGTGCTTACTATGTGCAGAGCACTGTACTAAGCGCTTGGGAGAGTACAACAGAATTAGCAGTCATATTCTCCACCCGTAACAAGCTTTCAGTCTTGACGGGGAGGCAGATGTTAATAAGAACTCTATTGTATTGTACTCTCCCAAGAGATTAGTACGGTGCTCTATGCCCAGTAAGTACCCAATAAATACCTACCATTAGGCCCTTGCATCCGGGCCCGCATTCCTGGTAAAAGAAGAGAAAGATCGGGGAAACCCTGTGCTTACTGAGACAGAGGAAATTCCAAGGGCCTGAAAGTCAGGAGATCTGAGTTCTAATCTAGTTTCCTGCTCTGTGATCATTTAACTTCTCTGTGCCTTCTCTGTAAAATATGGATGATACCTCTTTTCCTTCCCCTTTAGACTATAAGCCCCATGTAGGGTGGGGACTATGTCAGATCAGCTTATATTGTGTCTATTCCATCACTTTGAAGATAATGATCTCAACAAATTCCACAACTATTATCAGTATTATTATCAAGTCACTTCCCCCTTCTTGCCCATCACTGGTTGGGGGTTACATCTAGGCAAATGGGGTTCCTGCCCTGTCTCTCACTCACTATTCATTCCTTAACTGGGTGGCCCAGATCCTGCCCCAAAATGGTGCTGTGAGCAATTTCAGGTGATATACCTTAGCAAAATGAACCAATGTGTTCACTAACTCTCCAGTAGGTCGTTGTGGGCAGAGAATTGTGTCTGTTTATTGTCATATTGTTCTCTCCCAAGCCCTTAGTACAGTGCTATGCACCCAATAAGTGCTCAATAAATACGACTGAATGAATGGTCAGCAAGGTTTTCTGAAATAGAAGTTCTGCAGGGGTCCTTGTTCTGGGAAATTCACTCATTCATCCATTCAATCGTATTTATTGAGCGCTTACTGTGTGCAGAGCACTGTCCTAAGCGCTTGGGAAGTACAAGTTGGCAACATATAGAGACGGTCCCTACCCACCAATGGGCTCACAGTCTAGAAGGGGGAGACAGACAACAAAACAAAACATGCAGACAGGTGTCAAAATCGTCCGAACAAATAGAATTAGAGGACACGGTCCATTTCCCACATGGGGCTCAGTCGTAATCTCCATTTTACAGATGAGGGAACTGAGGCACAGAGGGGTTAGGTGACTTGCCAGCAGTTGATTTGGGGCATTGCTCAGGCTGATGGTGGAGGGAGTCTTGAGGGTCCCTAAAGAGGGTACTGGCTGCTTTGGTGAAATCTTCTTCCTGGCGAGGAGTTAGGGACGTGGGGGGGATCTCTACTCCTTCTTTCCTAACCATCTGATGGAGTCTGGGTTGTTAGGGTTGAGCCCTCTGCCTCTTGTGAGGTGAAGCCTCTAAGGAACCATAAACTCAGTCTGCCCTTACTTGGGAGGAGCTGTCTTAGCAGAACTATTTTTTTAATGATATTTATTAGGTGTTCATTATGTGCCAGGCACTGTTCTAAGGCTGGGGTAGATACAAGATAATCAGGTTGGGCTCCACAGTCTGTGTCCCACATGGGGATCACAGTCTTAATCCCTGTTTTACAGATGAGGTAACTGAAGCCCAGAGTACAGCTCCTGATACATAGGAAGTGCATAAAAATGTCACATTTATTATCATTATTGATAACATTAATTTAGATCAGGGGGGTAAGGAACTAATACTGGGGCAAGAGCTTCTCAGTCCAGTTCTGGGGACTGTTCAACACCAGTCTTCCAGAGGTGTGTTATTAGGTGATGGGGTAGTGGGCTAAGCAGATACAGCCCTGCCCTCTGGGAGCTTAGAATATCAGAGACCTAAGGCTGGTTGGTCATTTTCTCAAATCGTTAGGATCATCTCTCTTTCTTTGGATTCTTTAACTTGAAGTTGGATAACCCAGTCACAGAGAACCAGCCTGGCCCTACACTGAACAGATTCCAGATACGATGAATTTTCAGACACAAATGGAAGTGCTGTGATGCTCAGCCAATGAAAGGTTACCAGTGTTAATGCTGTGGAAATATTTCAGGTGATAGTGAAAACAAGAACAGAATACCAGCCCGACCAGAAGAACAAAGGAAAACTCCGGGTGCCGAAAATTGCCGAATTCACAGTCAGTTTTACCGATGGAGTAACAGAAAGATTAAAGGTAAGTCACCGTGCCAACTACGGGCCTGTTCTGCAGATGTGCTCTGATGTGCATTTCATGGTGCTTAGAGACGTCAGGAGGTCATCTGGCCTGACCACTTACCATCGTTGTGATCTTCCGATTCTCGGTTCAGGCCTCTGAGGGGTTTCGGGTTTAGCCAACTTTAGTCATATTAATCACTCAATAAATGCAATTGATTGATTGTAGACCCACCCCAGGGAGAGATAGGGATTTACACTTCCAGCTCCCTCACTCTTCATGTTATTTGCCAGCACTGTTTGGGTTTGCTCCTGGGCTGCGGAGCTGCCTTCTGGGAGGGTGGCCCGTTTTCTAGGGCTTTTTTGCCCCTTAGGCCTTCCTTCCAAGCTCCTGCTCCTTTCTGCTCCTTTCTTGATTTCAGGGCACTCATGTGGGAGTCAGAAAGACCTGGGTTTTAGCCACTTGTCTGCTGTGTGACCTTGGTCAAGTCACTTAACTTCTCTATGCCTCAGTTACCTCATCTGTGAAATGGGTATTAAGACTGAATACCTTGTATCTACCCCAGTGCCTGGCGTATGGTAAGCGCTTAACAAATGCCATAAAAATAATGGAGGTGACCAGGAGTTTGGATGACTCAGAGCCATAGATAATGCACAAGGAAGAAAGGATCTAGGTTGCATCTCCATATAAAAGGGTAAACTACCCCCACAGCTTTATAGCTCTTTAGTTCAGTTCAGAGCATGATGACTGATTGTCTCCGTCCTCTTTCCGTCAGTTTCCCAAAGGACACACCAGCCTTCCGGATTCTGTTTTCTGCTTCTTTGTCCATAAGTGAATCACTGAACAACGGGTTGCTCAGGTGGCTGAATTCAGCCATGATTGTCCAGCTCTTTAATGCTGATGAAAATCTCTGGCTGGGTATAGGATTCTCCAGGTGTGGGCTGGCACATAAACTTTGGTTTTTTTTAAGGGCTTATTGTCAGTCCTCAGCACTGTGCTGATTCTGCCAGCTAATATTTTGCACGTTTGCTAACAAGCCTGCTTCTCTTTGTTAGCACAGTCACCAGTGAATACCGGCTTCCAGATGACTGTCACAAAGGCTTTGGGGATGTTCAGTGGAAGAATTTGTGAGAGGAAGAGCAATAAAATTAAACATTAGCTTCCAGATCTTTTATTGCAGCCCCGAGCAGGCTGCTGTGGAGCACCTCCTTGAAATATCTCTCTCGAGTAATTTAAAATCAGATCTTCAGATTTACTCGGCAAATCGCAGTGAAATGTTATTTGCACAGTTGGTCACCTCGTGCGAACCTGAAACTCTAATTTGGTATATTTGTATCTTCCTCAGCATTTAGCACAACACTGGGTACCTAATAAGTGCTTGATAAATACCAAAACTAACTAATAAAACTGGTATTGGGAGCTGCATGAGCTGGAGACTTTGGCTTGACTTGGGCAGTTTGTTTTCATCCCATTGGCAGTCCGAGGTCTGAGACTCAGTCTCTTCCTTGGAGCCAGGAAGAGGCTTAGAGATCATTCCCCCTATGCACGGAGCTTCCCTTTCAGTCGATAAATCAATAGTATTTATTGAGTGCTTACTGTGTGAAGAACACTGTACTAAGCACTTAGGAATGTAAAATGGAATTTAGCTGGTAGACACAATCCCTTGCCCACAAGATTTTTTTTTGTGTGTGTGTGTATGTGTGTGGCATTTCTTAAGTGATTACTATGTGCCAGACATCAGACTAGAGAAGCAGCATGGCTCAGTGGAAAGAGCACAGGCTTTGGAGTCAGAGGTCATGGGTTCTAATCCCAGCTCCGCCAATTGTCAGCTGTGTGACTTTGGGCAAGTCACTTAACTTCTCTGTGCCTCAGTTACCTCATCTGTAAAATGGGGATTAAAACTGTGAACCCCCAGTGGGACAACCTGATCACCTTGTAACCTCCCCAGTGCTTTGCACATAGTAAGTCCTTAACAAATACCATCATTATTATTATTATTACGTGCTGAGGTAGAAACAAGCTAATCAGGCTGGACACAATCCATGTCCCTCATGGGTCTCCCAGTTTTAATCCCCATTTTACAGATGAGGTAACATTATTATCATCAAGTGCCTTGGAGTCGTTTCCCATTCATAGCCACTCTGTTTTTTTTTTCTCCAGAATGTCTTGTCTTCTGCCATGTTCAATAACCTTTCCAACGGTTCTTCCGTTATCGTTGTTATGGTCTCTATCCACCTAGCTGCTGGTCTGCCTCTTCCACCTTTTCCCTGGACTTTTCCTAGCATTAGTGTCTTCTTCAGAGAATTAGTTCTCCTGATTATGTGTCCGAAATATGCTAATCTAAGTCGAGTCATCAGGCCTTCCAAAGACCACTTCGGCTTAATTTACTCCAAAATCCATTTGTTAGTTTTTTGGGCAGTCCGTGGTATTCGTGAAAGACTTCTCCAACACCACATTTCAAAAGAATCCAAGCTCTTTCTATCCTGTTTTTTCAATGTCCAGCTTTCAGATCCATACATTATCACTGGAAACACCATGGTCTTCATAGCAAGTCTTCCCAATATTAATTATTTGATGTATTTCTTGACTATTAGCTCCTTTAATATTGACTATTGACTATTAGCTCCTGATTATCAATCCCAGGAGAGAAAAATCGTCAACTATTTCAATCTTCTCTCCGTCCACAACAAACGTGCTAAAACTTCCTGTTGTCATGGTCTTTGTTTTCTTGACATTCAAATGCAGGCCCATCTTTTTGCTCTGTTTATTCACTTTTAATAATAAGCCCTTCAAATCTTCTTCATTTTCTGCTAGTAGGGCAGTATCATCAGCACAATGCAGGTTGTTTATATTCCTTCCTCCAATCTTTACTCCCCATTTGTCTTCATCCAATTCGGCTTCTCTCATAATGTATTCGGTATGAAGGATGAACAAATAAGGCGATAAGATACATCCTTGTCTTACACCCTTACTAATGGGAAAACAGTCTGTTTCTCCATATTCTGTTCTTGTTGTAGTCTCCTCTTTGGCAGACAGGTTCCGTATTAATGCAATTAAATGGTCTGGCAAGCCCATTTTCTTTAATGTGCTCCAGAGTATCTCGTGATCCACACAGTCAAAGGCCTTACTGTAATCAATAAAGCACATGCTGACATCCTTTTGATATTATCTTGTCCCTTCAATTATCCAACGGGCATCAGCAATAATATCTCAGTACTTAACCAAGGTCACACAGCAGACAAGTGGCAGAGCTGGGATTCGAACCCAGGTCCTTAAGACTCCCAGGCCCGTTTTCTATCCACTAGGCAACACTGCTTCCTTCCGTTTGATGGTTGGGAAAGAAGCCACTGAATAATAATAATAATAATAATGGTATTTATTAAGCGCTTACTATGTGCAAAGCACTGTTCTAAGTGCTGGGGAGGTTACAATGTGAACAGGTTGTCCCAAGGGGGGCTCACAGTCTTAATCCTCATTTTACAGATGAGGTAACTGAGGCACAGAGAAGTGAAGTGACTTGCCCAAAGCCACACAGCTGACAATTGGCAGAGCCGGGATTTGATCCCATGATTTCTGATTCCAAAGCCCGAGCTCTTTCCACTGAGCCATGTTGCTTCTCATCACTGAAGATATCTTGGGTCAGGGGGTGGGGGTGGATTTTATAGGAAGTGATTCTATTTTTACCCCAAACCTGCATAGGGCAGATTTAGAGTGCCAGGCTACGTTCAATTCAATTCAGTCATATTTATTGAGCGCTTACTGTGTGCACAGCACTGTACTAAGCGCTTGGAAAGTACAATTTGGCAACAGATAGAGGCACTCCCTCACCAACAATGGGTTCACTGTCTAGAAGGGGGAGTCAGACAACAAAACAAGTAGACAGGTGGCTCAGTGGAAAGAGCCTGGGCTTTGGAGTCAGAGGTCATGGGTTCAAATCCCAGCTCTGCCAATTGTCAGCTGTGTGACTTTGGGCAAGTCACTTCATTCATTCGTTCATTCAAGCGTATTTAACTTCTCTGGGCCTCATCTGTAAAATGGGGATTAAGACTGTGAGCCCCATGTGGGACAACTTGATCACCTTGTAACATCCCCAGTGCTTAGAACAGAGCTTTGCACATAGTAAGTGCTTAATAAATGCCATTATTACTATTATTATCAAATGGTCATATCATATGGACATATCTACATGATCAGAGACAGGCCCAGTCGGATGAAACCATTATTTTTGGAGCTGCATACCACTAGTCTGATCTTCAATCTCATCCAGGCATGCTGATTTTGGCACGTCTGAGTGATTGACGGGTGCTTTTCAGGGTGGCGTTTCCCCTGACTGCAGTCCCAGGGGGCTTTGGCACAGTCCCAGTTTGGGGTTGGGGGATCTTGCTCTTGGACTAGACTGTGAGCCCACTGTTGGGTAGGGACTGTCTCTATATGTTGCCAATTTGTACTTCCCAAGCGCTTAGTACAGTGCTCTGCACACAGGAAGCGCTCAATAAATACGATTGATGATGATGATGATGATTGGGAGCCATCAGGCAAGATGAGGGCCTGTGACAGGCTGTAGGAGCCACTGGAGCTGGGGCCTGGGGCCACAACCATCCACAACCCACTGGACCTTAATTCCAAGCAGCCAAAGGATGGAAGCATCGTGGCCTAATGGCTAGTGCACGGGCCTAGGACTCAGAAGGACCTGGGTTCTAATCACCGCTCCACCACATGTCTGCTCTGTGGTCTTGGGCAAGCCACTTCACTTCTCTGGGTTTCAGTTACCTCACCTGTAAATCAATCAATCAATCAATCAATCAATCGTATTTATTGAGCGCTTACTGTGTGCAGAGCACTGTACTAAGCGCTTGGGAGGTACAAGTTGGCAACATATAGAGACAGTCCCTACCCAACAGTGGGCTCACAGTCTAAAAGGGGGAGACGGAGAACAAAACCAAACATACTAACAAAATAAAATAAATAGAATAGATATGTACAAGTAAAATAAATAAATAAATACAGTAATAAATATGTACAAACATATACAGGTGCTGTGGGGAAGGGAAGGAGGTAAGATGAGGGGGATAGAGAGGGGGACAAGGGGTAGTCTTAATGGGGTTTAAGACTGTGAGCCCCAAGTGGGACAGGAACTGTATCTAACCTGATTAACTTGTATCTACCCCAGTGCGTAGAACAGTGCTTGGCACATAGCAAGCACTTAAGTGCCATTATTATTATTATTATTATTATTATTATTATTATTATTATTATTATTATTATTATTATTATTATTATCTCTGCCTGACGCTTTGGAAGAAAGGAAGAGGGGAAAGGTGTCTGACCAAATCAGCGAAAACTAGTTAATGGAAGGTGGGATAAAAGCTGTTGAGAAAAGCAAACACCCCAGGAAACAAAGACTCTGACAGGAGCAATGAATAAAGACCTCAAATTTGGCTAATGTATTCATTTTTCCAAACCCTTTCCCAGAATTTACTCTACTTTGTTCTTGCCACATCCAGGGAAGGAAAGGAAAATTGGGCGTGATTGTCTCATTTTTAAGGTGAGGAGACTGAGGCCCCGAGCAGTTAGTGATTTTCCTGAAGTCCGACAGTAAGCCAGTGGCCGAGCTCAAACTGTTCTACTGGCTCCCAGACCCATCAGTGTTCAATTCCACTGATATTTCAGAGTCTCAGGACACCAAAAATAGTTACAAATCTGAATGTAGAAAGAACCAAACCAAATAATAATGAGCAGCAGCGTGGCTCAGTGGAAAGAGCTTGGGTTTGGGAGTCAGTGGTTGTGGGTTCTAATCCCGGCTCTGCCATTTGTCAGCTGTGTGACTTTGGGAAAATCACTTCGCTTCTCTGTGCCTCGGTTACCTCATCTGTAAAATGGGGAATCATACTGTGAGCCCCATGTGGGACAACCTGATTACCTTGTATCCCTTCCAGCGCTTAGAACAGTGCTTGGCACATAGTAAGCACTTAACAAATGCCATGATTGTTGTTATTATTAACCAAACATAATCCTTTTCTAAAGAGGGAAAGGAATCTGGAAGAAACATGGGCTCCACTGGTACCTTGGCAGTATCTGTCAGTCAGGACCCCTTGGCCCCCCATGGAAAACTTCGATGCCCGACCTGAACCTAAGGCCTCACAGTAGCTTCTTCAGACGGTTCAATGTACATCCTCACAGATTAAGAGTTTATACAATCTTGATGGATACTGAAGAAGCATGGCTTAGTGGAAAAAGCCTGGGACTCAAAGGACCCGGGTTCTAATCCTGGTTTTGCAAATTGACTATTGTGTGACCTTAGGCAAGTCACTTCACTTCTCTGCGCTTCAGTTTCTTCGTCTGTAAAATGGGGATTCGGGACTTGTCCTCTCACATATTAGACTGTGAGCCCCATGAGGGGCAGTGACTGTAACCAACCAGCTTTACTTGTATCTCCCCCAGTGCTTAGAACGCTTGATGCATAGTAAGTGCATGACAAATTCCATCATTATTATTATTATTATACTGCTCTAGACTGTAAGTTCATTATGGGCAGGGAACCCAACTCCTAATTCTGGTACATTGTACTCTCACAAGCTCTTAGTGCAGCACATAATAAGCTCTCAATAAATACCATTGATTGATTGCTTCAAACCAAGGGTTTGTCAGCCAAAAATAGCCTCAAGACTAAGCGCCTGTAGAAGCAAAACCTTTGTTTCCTTGAGCGCTAGTGGTTTTGGACAGGGCAAGCCATGAGGAAAAATGTGTCTACCTGCAAAGTGTTTTCAAGCTCCGGGTAGCACCAACCGGGGCAGAGTCGACCGTTTGGCTGAATTCATTCATTCATTCATTCAATCGTATTTATTGAGCGCTTACTGTGTGCAGAGCACTGTACTAAGCGCTTGGGAAGTACAAGTTGGCAACATATAGAGGCGGTCCTTACCCAACAGTGAATCATCATCATCATAATAATGATAATAATAATAACAATGATAATAATAATAGTGATTATGGTATTTGTTAAGAAGAGCAGATTGCTCAATGGCAAGAGTCCGGGCTTTGGAGTCAGAGGTCATGGGTTCAAATCCCGGCTCCGCCAATTGTCAGCTGTGTGACTTTGGGTAAGTCGCTTAACTTCTCTGGGCCTCAGTTCCCTCATCTGTAAAATGGGGATTGGGACTGTGAGCCCCACATGGGACAACCTGATCACCCCAGTGCTTAGAACAGTGCTTTGCACATAGTAAGTGCTTAACAAATACCATCATTATTATTATTAAGTGCTTACTATGTGCCAGGCACTGTACTAAGCGCTGGGGTGGATACAAGCAAATGAGGTTGGACACAGCCCCTGTCCCACGTGGGGCTCACGGTGTCAATCCCCATTTTCCAGATGAGATAACTGAGGCACAGAGAAGTAAAGTGACTTAATTATAATAGTAATAATAATGATGGCATTTGTTAAGCGCTTACTATGTGCGAAGCATTGTTCTAAGCGCTGGGGGGGATACAAGGTGATCAGGTTGTCCCACGTGGGGCTCACAGTCTTTAATCCCCATTTTACAGATGAGGTAACTGAAGCTCAGAGAAGTTAAGTGACTTGCCCAAGGCCACACAGCAGACGTGTGGTGGAGCCAGGATTAGAACCCATGACCTCCGACTCCCAAGCCCATGCTCTTTCCACTGAACCACGCTGCTTCTCGACTTGCCCAAGGTCACACAGCAGACAAGCGGCATCCTCTCCCAAGCGCGTAGTACAATGCTCTGCACACAGTAAGCACTCAATAAATGCCTATGATGATGATGATTTAGGCCTCCCAAACATTCCCAAGTTGCCTTCAACAACCCTGGTACTGGCAGCTCCTGCCCGGACACACTCGTGGGGGAACAAAGCCCTACTGAGAGCTCACCTCCTCCAGGAGGCCTTCCCAGACTGAGCCCCTTCCTTCCTCTCCCCCTCGTCCCCCTCTCCATCTCCCCCATCTTACCTCCTTCCCTTCCCCACAGCACCTGTATATATGTATATATGTTTGTACATATTTATTACTCTATTTATTTATTTTACTTGTACATATCTATTTTATTTATTTTATTTTGTTAGTATGTTTGGTTCTGTCTCCCCCTTTTAGACTGCGAGCCCACTGTTGGGTAGGGACTGTCTCTATATGTTGCCAATTTGTACTTCCCAAGCGCTTAGTACAGTGCTCTGCACACAGTAAGCGCTCAATAAGTACGATTGATGATGATGATGAACAAAGGACCACCAGAAAACGTCCAGGGCCTGCAATCCTACTGGCCCAAGTCTTGGTCTTCTAACGATGGCATTTATTAAGCGCTTACTATGTGCACAGCACTGTTCTAAGTGTTGGGAAGGTTACAAGGTGATCAGGTTGTCCTACGGGAGGCTCACAATTTTTAATCCCCATTTTTCAGATGAGGTAACTGAGGTTTGGTTTTGTTCTCTGTCTCCCCCTTCTAGACTGTGAGCCCACTGTTGGGTAGGGACTGAATCTATATGTTGCCAACTTGTACTTCCCAAGCGCTTAGAACAGTGCTCTGCACACAGTAAGTGCTCAATAAATCATCATCATCATCATCAATCGTATTTATTGAGCGCTTACTATGTGCAGAGCACTGTACTAAGCGCTTGGGAAGTACAAATTGGCAACATATAGAGACAGTCCCTACCCAACAGTGGGCTCCGATTGATTGATTGAAGTGACTTGCCCAAAGTCACACAGCTGACAAGTGGCGGAGCTGGGATTTGAACCCATGACCTCTGACTCCAAAACCCGGGCTCTTTCCACTGAGCCACCCTGCTTCTAGCCAGGGTAATATCAATTTTAAGTGGAAAATGACCCCCCTCTTTCCAATGCTTCTTACTCACACCACGCTGAGAATCCGCATGCCGTAGTGGGTAGACCATGGGCCTGGGATTCGGAACATCATACGTTCTCATCCCGGCTGCATCACATGTCTGCTGTGTGACCTGCTGCAAGTCATTTCACTTCTCTGTGCCTCAGTTACCTCATCTGGAAAATGGGGATTGAGACTCTGAGCCCCATGTGGGACAGGGACTGTGTCCAACCCGACTTGTTTGTATCCACCCCGGCGCTTAGTACAGTGCTTGGCACATAGTAAATGCTTAACAAATGCCACAATTATCTTTATTATCTGCCTTTGCTCTCCATGGATTTCCCTGACACGAATGAACTCTTACCTTAGAACATAGAAAAGACCAAACCAAATAATAATCAGAAGCAGCGTGGCTCAGTGGAAAGAGCACGGGGCTTTGGAGTCAGAGGTCATGGGTTCAAATCCTGACTCTGCCAGCTGTCAGCTGTGTGATTTTGGGCAGGTCACTTCACTTCTCTATGTCTCAGTTAGCTGTAAAATGGGAATTAAAACTGTGAACCCACCGTGGGACAACCTGATCACCTTGTAACCTTCCCAGCGCTTAGAACAGTGCTTTGCACATAGTAAGCGCTTAACAAATACCATCATTATTATTATCATTATCTTGGAGTGGTTTCCATGCACTGCCGTGGCCTCTGTTGTTGACCGCGGGGAGTATCCGAGAAGGGCATCCACAGAACCACTGGAAGAATTACAATATACATCGATTAGTTACTCATCCTTTGGGATTGAACATGGGGAAGCCCGAAAAGATGGGTGTTAGACGTCACCTAAGTCTTTAAAGCCGTTGTTCTTTCTGCTTGGTTAAATCCTATTTCTTTTAACCATTCATCTGGCAGGCAGCGGAAGAAAACAGATCAGCCCAGCTAGCGGCACTTAGAAATGGGGTAGCCGTCTGAGAAATAGCCTGGGGAAGTTTTGTGGCTTGAAGTGGGGCGAAATGATAATAGCATCAAGCACTGTGGAAAACCAATGCAAAGTGCAGGGAGAGACCATCTCTTTGCCCTGAGTGTGGAAGGGATTGTCAATGACACACTGGTCTTATCTGCCAAGCCTGCCCTGGCTGATAAAAACCTCACTGTCAATGGAATCATCTTTCAAGCCACAGCACAGTTTGAAGTAGATATAGTTGCCGCTGTTTTAGACCTGCACATGAAAACCTGCCATTTTAGGAGCAGGGAAGAGATTTTCAAAAGCGCTAATTATCATAGAAAGGAATGAAACGATGCCTGATTAATCAGAGAGGAATGTAACTTACAGAATGCGGAATTTCAAGCACCTCAAAGCAGATTGTCTTTTGAAAAAGTCAGGGCTTCTCAGGAACAGGACAGGCTTAAGCAGTTGAAGCTTTTGTGAGAGACCAGGAACATGCCATGCAGGCCAAAGCTGGCAATTTGTGAGTCTACCCAAAGCAGTTGTTCTGGCCCTGAAACAACTGCTAGAAATGCTATTTCCAGGTTGGATCCCAGCTAATATAATATATATATATATATATATATATATATATATATATATATAATATAATTGGCCATCTAGTTTCTGCATGTAGAATTTCATTGGTGGACAAACGTTTTGGAATCACTCCTGATTTACTGTTCCACGTTCCTGTTGAGCTTATAGGACTGAGAGTCCCAAGAGAATATACTTGCTTCTCTAAACATGGGAGCTGTTTTGCTTTAAATGAGAAGAAACATATCTAATTTCTTAAATATCTAATGAGAAGCAATGTGGTTTAGAGGATAGAGCAAAGGCCTGGGAATCAGAGGACCTGGGTTCTAATAGTGGCTCTACCACTTATGTGCTGTGTGACCTTGGGCAAGACATTTAACTTATGTGCCTCAGTTACCTCATCTGTAAAGTGGGGATTAAGACTGGATTAATGTGAACCTTATCAGGTGGACCTCTGCTCATCCCCATCAAAGTGACAAAAATTACCTTTACAAACTCTCTTTTGCTTCATGGAAAATTAGACTGAAAACTTTTTCCCAGTAAAACATGGAGATTTGGCCTTTTTTTTTTCCTAGTGGATATTTGTGCTACTCTGAACCAATCAATCAATAGTTTTTATTGAGTACTTACTCTCTGCAGAGTACAATACAGTAAGCCGATACAGTCCTTGACTGAAAGGAGCTTACGATCTAGCCTGGGAGGCAGACATTAAAAGGAACTGTAGGGAGGGGAAGCAACAAAGTTGAAAGATCTGAATGGAAGAGCAGTGGGGAGAGGGGAGACTCACAGGGTAATTATAGACTCTAAAAAGTATTTTTAACCTCACTTTCTTCTTTTATGGTCACTCCTCTAGACTGTAAGCTGGTTGTGGGCATGGAATGTATCTGTTTATTGGTGTATTACACACAATAAGAGCTCAAGAAATGCAATTGAATGAATTGAATGAATGAAAAATCTTTCGGCTGAGCTTCTCAAGCTCTGTTGGGACTTGGTGCCTTCCTTAAGTTGTCTTATTTCTGGGTCAGGCTTCATGTATTGATCCTCCTTCTAACCTGCAGTTGATTTTCTTTCATGCATAAAGCCAGTTTACCCATTCATGCTACAAGTATCACACCAGATAGGTGTTAAGTAGCCCAAACCTATCCCGTCTCACCAGATCTTTTCAGTAGTATTTTCATCCCCGGATGAGCTCTTCCTCGGTTTCCTCAAATGTTGGAGAGCCCGCTGAAAGAGCCTCAAACCCTGGAGCGATGGGTGAATCTCTGAAGCACCAACCTCCCAGGGTATCTTCTGAGGCAACTAGCCCTAGAGAAGGATTTCCCATTCATTTGGTGGTAGAAATGGTGATAATTGCATTTATTGGGCACCCAATGAGTACGCTATTCTCCATCCTTATGGAAAATACTTGTGGCTGAAACGAGAGGGAATATTCTGCTAAAATCAATTGATTAATGGTATTTATTGAACACCCAATGAATATACTGTACTAAACATAGTCCTATTCTCCATTCTCATGGAAAATACTCATGACTGAAGTGAGAGGGAATATTCTGCTAAAACCAATCAATCAATGGTATTTATTGAGTGCTTTGTGCAGAACACTGTACTAAACACTTGGGAGAGTACACTACAACAGAATTAGCAGACACATTCTCTGTCTTTAACAAGCTTACAGTCTAGAGGGGGAGACAATCATTAGTATGAATAAATACGTAATTACTTAGAAGTAATTGATTAATAATTAAGTAGTAAATAAGTAACCTGGATCATGAGGTCGAATGAAAGATAGATGGTGAGGGTGAAATCTCTGGGATTTGAACGGCAATTTGGGGTGCTGGTTTATCCCTCTTGGTGATTCGCTCAGCATTAGGTAGACTTCTTGGGAATATGCATATCTGAGAATCCCAGAACTGTTTTGGACTCAGCCTCATGAAGACATTGGTATCGATAGAAAAGCAGTGTGGCCTAGCAGAAAGAGCACAAGCCTGGGAGTTAGAGGATCTGGGTTCTAATCCCAGCTCCTCCACTTTCTGCTGTGTAACTTTGGGAAGTCACTTAACTTCTCTGTGCCTCAGTTACCTCATTGGTAAAAAGGGGATTAAGACCATGAGCCCTACTTAAACATGGATCGTGACCAAACCGATTAACTTGTATCTACGCCAGCGCTTAGTACAGTGCTTGGAACATCGTAAGAGCTAAACAAATACCATAAAAAAAAAGATCAGGATCACCCCATAGTACCCAGTGGGAAATCATAGGAAGGGAGGAAGTAAAAGAAGTAGAGTGTCTGTTTCCAAAGTAAGCTGGCAGGAATCTTTTTCCTTTCAGTCCAGATCTCTGTACCCAAGTGCACAGATTAATGATGTTGGGGACAACTGCATTGTCGTTGAGGAGAAAGGAATAGATTTAGCATTCAGAAAAACAGCTCTTGACAATGGGCCAGGGATATCCACAATAAGCTTCCACTCTGTGAGTGCTCATATGCAGGAGAGTGTCCAGGAAGGGGTTCCTTGCTTGACTGGCCATCCCCTCAGCCCTTTTGTAAGCAGAGAAGGTGATCAGTTTTTGTGGCCCTGGGAAAGTCATTCCCAGGGGTATCAGGAAATGGTTTCAGATTCCTGATCTTTATCAGGAAATAGGTAACACAGAGGCCTCTGATCCACTCCTTAAGGACCAGAGTAAAAGACTGAAATAGTAGTGGAAGTGAAGAAATTCCAGTCAAACGTCTCAGAGGCAAACAAGGAGCAATGCATCAATGTCCTCAGTAGGAAGTGAGGGCCAGATTCCTGGACGAGACTAAGTTGGCAGCTTAGCAATTAAAATGGTTTCATCCAAGTCATTGGCAATTGATGAAGTTCAGTTACTGATGCATTGAGTCAACAAATCTCCTCCGTGCCCATGACATGCCAACGTGGCCTAACCCTCCCATAAACCAACACTAACTCTAACCATAATCCAACTCCAACCATTTGTCTGTCCCCAAACCTGCCCTCTCCTTGGTCATAACCTGAGTCATTGCCCTAACCTTGGTCTTTTCAGGTAAACCTTTGCCCTAATTCTTGCCTTTACCTTCAGGCCTATCTCTTTCGCCACCATGACCCTAGCCAAATCCATTTTTCAGCTCTTGGTCTGTACAGCTGGAATTGTCCATCTTTCCCCTCATCGTCCTGTTTCTCCCCTTCCAGTTCAATGGGGGAATTGGATCTTTTTAGTCAGTGAAAGTGCTGTAGATTTTTAAACTCCCTGAAGTTTACATCGCAGATTTAGGGGATTTACACTGGGGAAGAGGGAACAGGGGAGAGTATCGTTCAGATGAACAGCTCCAGTGCTTTGGTCAGAATTCCAACCGATAACTATCCGGTCACGTTGCAGTTTTTCCTTGACGCACTTTGGTCGGCCCTTAGGGGCAGCCAGGAAAGTATTAATCCATTTTCTTTTCTATTCAGCACAGCTGCCACTTATGAAAGATTAATGTCTGCTGCGTATCTAAGTTTTATCTCCTCACCAAATTTTATTTCCCCTAGGTGTGTGTTTATATTGCTTTGAGGCTTCCAGGGGTTATGGAATTCATGAGAAAGCAGAGTTATTTCTGCTCCGAGATTCTTTCACTTTTAAATGTTAATGAAGTTCCAACTGTCTGGCCAAACTGGAGTGTGAACTGAGCAAAACATGTGTGTGTATGTTTAGGAAATATGGGAGGATAATATTTCTAGTTCCTTGAGACCTTGCCACCTTTTTTAATGGTATTTATTATGCGTTTACTATGTCAGGCACTGTACTAGGCCCTAGGGTAGATGCAGTCGAATCAGGTTGGGCACGGTCCTTGTCCCACACGGGCCTCCAAGTTTTAATCTCCATTTTCCAGATGAAGCAACTGAGGCTTAGAGAAGTTAAGTGACTTGCCGAATCCCACAGAGCAGACAAATGGGTGAACCGGGGTTAGAACCCAGGTCCTTCTGGCTCCCAAGCCAGTGCTCTGTCCATTAGGCCGTGCTGCCTTTTGGCTACGTTACCCAAAACCAAGTGTACATTATGTAGCATCAGCCGCACCACGTGGCTCATTGAAATCTAGTAGGGGTTGGAGGTCCCGGCAGGACCCAGGTTCATGTCAGAAGCCAGGAACTATCTGGGAAGGTGTCGGTGAGGGCAACCCTCTTGTCTCTCCCTATTACTTCCTCTGGGCTTCCTAAATCCCAAACTCCTCTGTGGACTGACCGTGCACGTCACAGCCCAACATAAGTCCGGCCACAGGGCCTGCTGCTGACAGGAGCTCACACCCTCCTGATCCAAATCTCCTGTTATTCCTACTCCTTTATCCTTCTTCCTCTCCTCCTGCCCCACCGAATTCCCATCTCCTCCAAACCCCGCCCGGCTTTCCCCTCCCTTCTTCTCAGTCCCGGACAAGTCTTAGCTCTTCTCAGTGCAGGACCGACATTGGTTGACTGATGGATGGGTGGATGGATAGATTAGGAGGGCTTTTGTAGCTCCTCTCTTGGCATCATCTTCTAGACTGTGAGCCCACTGTTGGGTAGGGACTGTCTCTATATGTTCCCAATTTGTACTTCCCAAGCGCTTAGTACAGTGCTCTGCACACAGTAAGCACTCAATAAATACGATTGATTGATTAATTGATCATCCAGTTGGGATCCTACTATTACTACTACTACTACTACTACTAATCCTGGGGCCAACATCGCCTCTGCCTCTACCTCTTCATTTAAAACTCCATCCCTTTGTTTTGTTCTTCCCAAGTGCTTAGTACAGTGCATTGCATCCAGTGGGGCTCAACAAATGGGAAGTAGTGGATGGAGCAAGGGCCTGAGAATCAGAAGGATTTGGGTTCTAATCCCAGCTCTGCCACTTGTCTGCTGGGTGGCCTTGGGCAATTCATTTCACTTCTCTGGGCCTCAGTTACCTCATCTGTAAAATAGGGGTTAAGATTGAGAGCCCCACGTGGGACATGGACCACTTAGGACAGTGGCACATAATAAGTGCTTAACTAATATTGTAAAATAAAAATGCTTTTACTGCTACTATCCATTTAACTCCCCCAAACTAAGTCCCTGTGCTCCCTCAATATTCTCCTAGAAGTCAAATCCTTTAGGAGGTTTCCCCTCGTGATTCCCTCCTGCTCTGTCCTCTCAGTCACCTCAGCATTTGTGGATTTCTCCTTTCATCTTTCGCTGCGTCCTTCCTTTTGCTACTCTGTGATTTTTCTATCTAGTCTCTCAATTTTAACTGCTATATTAGGCAACTTACACCCGCTGTCTCCCCATCTTGAAGCAACATGCTCTAGTAGAAAGAGCATGGGCCTGGGACCCAGAGGACCTGGGTTCCCAGCTCTGCCACCTGCTTGCTGCGTGACCTTGGGCAAGTCACTTCACTTTTCAGTGCCTCAGTTCCCTCATATGCAAAACGGGGACTCAGTCAGTACTTGTTCTCCCTCTGAGAATCCCATGGGAGACCTGATTATCTTGTATCTACCCCACTGCTTTGCACAGTGCTTGACACATGGTAGGCACTTAACAAATATCTCTATTATCATTATTATTATTCACCAAAAGCTCCTCGAGTCCAGGACCCACCTCCTTTACTTCTTTTTTCTTCCCGGAGCGCCCAGTTAAGTGCCATACCCCAGGAGGCTCAGTCAGTCAGCCAGCCGTATTTATTGAGTGCATACTGTGTGCAGAACACTGTACTGAGCGCTTGGGAGAGTCCACTGTAACAACAAACAGAAACATTCCTTGCCCACCACGAGCTTGCTGCCCCAGTAGACTGAGTACAACCACCCCAGCGAGGTCTGGTGCTGAAGCTATCATAAAATAATAATAATAATGATGGCATTTATTAAGTGCTTACTATGTGCAAAGCACTGTTCTAAGCGCTGGGGAGGTTACAAGGTGATCAGGTTGTCCCACGGGGGGCTCACAGTCTTAATCCCCATTTTACAGATGAGGTAACTGAGGCACAGAGAATCAATCATATTGATTGAGCACTTACTGTGTGCAGAGCACTGTACTAAGCGCTTGGGAAGTACAAGTTGGCAACATATAGAGACAGTCCCTACCCAACAGTGGGCTCACAGTCTAGAAGGGGGAGACAGAGAACAAAACCAAACATACTAACAAAATAGAATAGGTATGTACAAGTAAAATAAATAAATACATAGAGTAATAAATATGTACAAACATATATACAAATATACAGGTGCTGTGGGGAAGGGAAGGAGGTAAGATGCGGGGGATGACGAGGGGGAGAGGAAGGAAGGGGCTCAGTCTGGGAAGGCCTCCTGGAGGAGGTGAGCTCTTAGTAGGGCCTTACCCAAAGTCACACAGCTGACAATTGGCGGAGCTGGGATTTGAACCCATAACCTCTGACTCCAAAGCCCGTGCTCTTTCCACTGAGCCACACTTTTCATCACAACATTATGTGAGGGCCCCCATTGTGAGCTAGAAAAGGGACTGGGCCAAGATTGGAGGGGGCCTGGAGGACTGTTTGGGGGTCTCTGAGGTCACTCAGTGGTCTTGGTCCCTTATCTTGGGCCTTACCTCTGCCCGCAGAACCCAGAGCGGCTCCTCACCATTGGCTTTAGAGCACTCCATCACCTCGCCCCCTCCTTCCTCACCTCACTTCTCTCCTTCTCCAATCCAGTCCACCTGCACACTTGGCTCCTCTAATGCCTCAGTGTGCCTCAACCTCTCCTGCCTCGCCGCCAATCCCTCGTCCAGGTCTGGGATGCCTTCCCTCCTCAAATCTGACAGACAATAGCTCTCCCCCGCTTCAAAGCCTTACTGAAGGCCCATCTCCTCCAAGAGGCCTTCCCAGACTAAGCCCCACCTTCCCTCATCTCCCACTCCCTTCTGCATCACCCTGACTTGCTGCCATATTGTATTGTACATATTTATTACTCTATTTATTTATTTATCTTACTTGTACATATCTATTCTATTTATTTTATTTTGGTAGTATGTTTGTCCCCATTTTACAGATGAGGGAACTGAGTGACTTGCCCAAAGTCACACAGTTGACAAGTGGTGGAGCTGGGATTTGAACCCATGACCTCTGACTCCAAAGCCCGTGCTTTTTCCACTGAGCGACTTGTACTTCCCAAGCACTTAGTACAGTGCTCTGCACACAGTAAGCGCTCAATAAATATGATTGATTGATTGATTGATTGCCTTTGCTCTTCCCCCTCTCCAGTCCCACAGCACCTATGTACATATCTGTCATCTTATTTACTTGTATTGATGTCTGTCTCCCCCACTCTAGACTGTAAGCTCACTGTGGGCAGGGCATGTCACTGTTTATTGTTGCAGTGCTTAGTACAGGGCTCTGCACACAGCGTGGCTCAGTGGAAGAGAGCCCGGGCTCTGGAGTCAGAGGTCATGGGTTCAAATCCCGGCTCCACCACTTGTCTGCTGTGAGACCTTCAGGAAGTCACTTCACTTCTCTGGGCCTCAGTTACCTCATCTGTAAAATGGGGATGAAGACTGTGAGCCCCACGTGGGACAATCTGATCACCTTGTAACCTCCCCAGTGCTTAGAACAGTGCTTTGCACATAGTAAGCGCTTAATAAATGCCATCAGTATTATTATTATGATGTAAATATGATTAAATGAATGAATGAATGCTGCTGCCTTTACTGCCACCTCTGAATCTTTTCCTGGACAGGACCGATCCCACGAATCACATCAGTGAGATTCTGGTAGCGCCTGCCCAAGTCAGGCAGATCACTGAGAAGAAAAGCAGCACGGTCTAGTAGATAGTCCCTGGGCCCGGGAGTCGGAAGGACCTGGGTTCTAATCCCGACCCCGCCACGAGTCTGCTGTGTGACCTTGGCGAGCTCATTCATGCATTCAGTGGGATTTATTGAGCACTTACTGTGTTCCGACCACTGTACTACTTGGTTCAAACCACTTGGTGTTCAAACCACTGTACTACTACTTCAAACCACTTTTAGACTGTGAGCCCACTGTTGGGTAGGGACTGTCTCTATATGTTGCCAACTTGTACTTCCCAAGCGCTTAGTACAGTGCTCTGCACACAGTAAGCGCTCAATAAATATGATTGATGATGATTGACGATACTAAGTGCCTGGGAGAATACACTATAACAATTAACAGGCACAGTCCCTGTCCACAGTGAGCTTACAGTCTAGAGTCACTTCACTTCTGTGTGCCTCAGTGACCTCATCTGTGAAATGGAGATGAAGACTCTGAGCCCCACGTGGGATGTGGATTATGTCCAACCTGATTAGCTTGTATCTACCCCAGAATTTAGCACAGTGCCTGGCACAGAGTCATTGCTTAACGACTATCATTTAAAAGAAGAAAATTCTCATCGACACTTTTTTTTGTACTTGAATGTGCCTGGGGCAGAGATTCATTCATTCGATCATATTTATTAAGCACTTACCATGTGCAGAGCACTGTACTAAGCGCTTGGGAAGTACAAGTTGGCAACATATTAAACATACAGGATTGTGACCCTCAGACTGTGAGTCCCATGTGGAACAGGGACCATGTCCATCCTGCTTATATTTTAGCTACCCCAGTGCATAGCACTGTGCTTTCCACATAGTGAGCACTTAATAGAATAACAGAATTATCATTACTATTAGTAGTAGACTGTATTAGTGGTAGTAGTAGACTGTAAGCTTGTTGTGGGCAGGAAATAAGGCTGTTTATTACTATATTGTACTCTCCCAAAGGCTTAATACAGTGCTCTGCACACTGTGAACACTCAATAAATACGATTGACTGACTAATGTCCCTGTGTGGACCTCGGGAGCAGCTGGAAGGGTAGGAGCTTTGGTCCTTCTCATAGATTCTGCTGTGGATTCAGCAGAATTTGCCGAATTTTCCTTGCAAACAATCCAGATTTCCTTATCTCCTGCTCTTTGGTGGCTTTGCCTAAAGCCCATAAAAGGGGGCAAAAAAGCAGAGAGAGACGGGCAGCGCCGGAAACTCACCCAAGATGGGGGAATTTTCCAGGCAGAGGGGATGGACCAAGGAGGGCCAGTCAGACGGGGCAGACGGGGGGGGACGGGGGCACCGGACACATTGCTACTGTGCCAATCGCCGAGCCTCAAAGCCATGAGAGCCGCAGTCGTTGGGAGGGTCCAGAGGTGCTGTTCCTGAGGTGGGCCATTTGCCCCCAAGAAGACTAATATTTCCTTCTTTTGTAGGTTACCATTCTCATCAGTCTGGCTCTGGCCTTCCTCGCCTGCATAGTGTTCCTGGTGGTATACAAAGCCTTCACTTATGAGCACAGTTGCCCAGATGGATTCGTTTATAAGGTAAGGGACTGCTGCTAGAGGGGCAACAGGCCTAGGGACCGAGGAAATCTAACCGGAAGGAAGCGCACAATCTCGACTGCATTTTCAGTCAGCCGAAATCGGTTGACTGGGAGAGGACCATCTTTAAAATGTTAATACGCGGAGAGAATGAACGATGGCAAGATACCCAAGCAGCAAATGGAGAAGCAGCGTGGCCTAGTGGGTAGATCATGCGACTGGGAGTCAGAAGGACCTGGGTTCTAATCCTCGCTCTGTCATTTTTTCTGCTGTGTGACCTTGAGCAAGCCACTTCACTTCTCTGGGCCTCAGTTCTCTCATCTGTAAAATGAGGATTAAGACTGTGGGACATGTGGGACATGGACTGTATCCTACCTGATTAGCTTTGTATCTACCCCAGGGCTTGGAACAGCCCCTGGCACATAGTAAGTGCTTAACAAATACCATAAAAAGAAGTCACATTTCTTCCAGGAGGCCTCCCCTGTCCCAGCTCTCCACCTTCTATTCCCCCTGCTTCCTTTTGGACTGAAAACTGAACAGAGTCACAGTGCCATCATGGCCTGAAGATGTCCAGGGGTAGTCTATTTTTTTTTAATTCTATTTGTTAAGCTCTTACTATGTGCCAGGTACTGTACTAAGCACTGGGGTAGATACAAGCTAATCAGCTGGACATAGTCCATGTCCCACATGGGGCTCCCGGTCTTAATCCCCATTTTACAGATGAGGTAACAGAGGACCAGAGAACTTCAGTGACTTGCCCAAGGTTACACATCAGATAAGCAGCAAAGCCAGGATTAGAACCCAAGTCCTCCGGCTCCCAGGCCTGTGCTCTTTCCTGTAGGCCATGCTGTTTGAGGGTGGAAGGAAATTCTGAAATCCAGTCAGTCAGTCATGTTTACTGAGTGCTTACTGTGTGCAGGGAGCTGTATTAAGCGCTTGGGAGAGTATAACAGAGACATTCCCTGCCCGCAACGAGCTTACGGCCTAGAGTGTGTGACAGGCATCACTAAATTGAGAATTCAGTGGAAAGAGCACGGGCTTTGGAGTCAGAGGCCATGGGTTCGAATCCCGGCTCCGCCACATGTCTGTTGTGTGACCTTGGGCAAGTCACTTAACTTCTCTGAGCCTCAGTTATTACCTCATCTGTAAAATGGGGATGAAGACTGCGAGCCCCACTTGGGACAACCTGATCATCATCATCATCATCAATCGTATGTATTGAGTGCTTACTGTGTGCAGAGCACTGTACTAAGCGCTTGGGAAGTACAAGTTGGCAACATATAGAGACAGTCCCTCCCCAACAGTGGGCTCACAGTCTAAAAGGGGAAGACAGAGAACAAAACCAAACATACTAACAAAATAAAATAAATAGAATAGATATGTATCTATTGATCACCTTGTATCCCCCCCAGTGCTTAGAACAGTGCTTTGCACATAGTAAGCGCTTAACAAATGCCATCGTTATTATGATTGCTATTATTACTAGAAATAAATGTCGCTGACTCTCGGTTGGTGTCTTCCATTTCCCAGCAGAAGCGCTGTATCCCGGCCTCCCTGGCGGCCTATTCGACATCTCAGGGCTCCAGCTCCCGGAGCCGGCTCTACACCGTAATCAGTCACTACAGCCTGGCCAAGCAGACCGGCGCGCGTGCCCTCTCGCCCTGGCTCTCCTCGGGAACCGTCAGCCACGCGGCCCGGGCGACTAAGGCAGAGGACCACTAGATCCGCACCCCCAAGCCCCGTCTCCCCGCCTCCCTCCCCCCGCACCGTGGGACGGCCCCGTCGGAAAAGCGGGGCGCCACTTCCCGGGTGGCGCAGCCCTCGCCCGGCGACACAAAAGTAAAACCCCCAACTGAAGTGCAGGAGTGATTTTCAATCTGTTTACTTTTGTGCATTGTCCTTGTTGATTTGCAACCGAGTCCAGCTCTTGTACAAAGGCATGTTCGATGTTGGTCGTTACGATGTAAAGATATTTTTTAAATCATTGCTCGATGTTTGCTAGGAAAACTGGGGCTACCCCGCCGACTCCGGGCCACCAGAGGCGGGGAGGGGTGGGGGGGCTTTGCAGGGGAGGCCTCGTGGCAGAGCGGGACTGGAGGGCAGGGAAGCCCTCTGCTCTGCAGGCCCGGGGAAGCCACTAGAAGTACGGGCCGCCCAGATTCATCACTCCGCAAATTCACAGGAGAAGAGGGGACTGGGAGAGACAGATTCAGATGGAGAGCGGAGGAGGGTTTCAGCAGCTGAAGTTTCGGAAGCCTCAGGAGGCCCTTGGGGGTTGCTGGCTTCCGAGGTGGGGAAGGGGATGGGGCTTCAACCAAGAGCAGGGTCGACCGCACAAATCCCATGGGGATCGAGGGGTGCAGGACCCAGAGGGCAACTAGGCATGGGCTCTGAAGGTTTCCTGCCGGAGAGGAGCTCTACTCTGAGGACAGGACTCCTTCCCGACGAAAGCTCAGGAGAACTCATTCCCGACACCGAGCGAGGGTGGAAAACTTGGCATGTCCACTGAGGGGGCCACGGGGGAAGACCAGGAGTTAGGGAGCAAGAGGAGAGAAGGGGGAGAGTCACAGCCTTGCCTTGCAGTCAGCATGTTCTGCCCATCAGCGGTCTGGAAAGAATAATGTAGCTGAAAGTCTAGCGTCCAGCCTGCTGCCTGCTTTCCTCCCCGCCGCGATCCACCTGCAAATCCATGCTGCGCTGGGATTGTTAAAGGAAAGGCCCCCAGCCAACCACCCAAACCCGCTAATTGTGTGCTGTGTTTTTGTCAGTAGGTAGAAGAGACTGAAGTATCTTGGTGTTATTCTTGCCCTTCTCTGGCAGGAACAATAAAGCTGGATGTGTCCGAGAGCACAGGAACACCTGCCTGGCTTCGTCTGTTGCTCCGGGGCAGCTGCGGGGAGAGGTTGAGTCTGAAGATATCGCTGCCGGGACTTGGGCTGGGGAGTTGGGGACTGGGCTGGGGGTTGGGCTACAGGTTGGGGTTAGGGTCTGGGCTAAAGTTTGGGCTGGTGGTTGGGCTGAAGGTTGGGGGCTAGGGTTTGGGCTGGAGGTTTGGCTGAGGTCTGGAGGTTGGACGTTAGGGGCTCGGCTAAGGTTTAGCCGGGGGCCAGTCGGACAATCATATTCATTGAGCACTCGCTGTGTGCAGAGCGCTGTGCTAAGCGCTCAGGAGAGTACGTTATAACAATAAGCAGACTCATTCCCTTCCCACAACGAGCCTGCAATCTAGAGGGGGAGAAAATCGTGGAGAAGCCGGGGATCGAACCCGGGGCCTCATACACGCGAAGCATGCGCCCAGGCCGCGGTGCCGCATCCCCTGTTGTCGGGGCTGGAGCTGGAGGCTGAGGGTGGGACTGGACACAGAATAAGTGAAGGAAATCAAGCTAGGAAATTCAAGTGGCTGAAGGTGTCACGCGGCTGAAGGTTCTCGTGCTCAGCATTGCAGTTCAGACTGTCTGGGGGAGCCCTGCTGACTGGCAGCTGTGGTCGTCACCACTTCTAGACTGTGTGCCACTTCCATGCTGCCACAGCCTTGGCTTCCTTCTTCTTTGGGTTTCCCCCCCACCCTATTATGGCCTTTCCCCACCCCTGAAGCCTCCCCTCATCAACTCTCTCTGCCCCCCTTCCCCCAGGGCCACTTCTCAGCTGCTTCTCTCTCCCCATCTCACCTCAGGCTCCTCTCCTCAAAAACGTGCCCCTCTGCTGCTACTGTCCCTCCCAGTCTATCCCCCGATGCCACCCCCTGGTCTTCCCTCTCCCCACTGCCATGGCCTCACCTCTCCCTCAGCTCCTTCCTCTCCACCCTGCAGTCATAGATCCCTTCCCACCCCATTTCTTATTATTCTTATTTCTTCTTGATTTGCCCTCCTGTGTCCTGGAGGCGAGATGGTGTGGAGGGGCGGGGTGTGGCGCGTGACCAGATAATAATAATAATAATGATGGCATTTGTTAAGCGCTTACTATGTGCAAAGCGCTGGGGAGGATACAAGGTGATCAGGTTGTCCCACAAGGGGCTCACGGTCTTAATCCCCATTTTTTTTACAGATGAGGTAACTGAGGCACAGAGAAGTGAAGTGACTTGCCCAAAGTCACACAGCTGACAAGTGGCGGAACCGGGATAAACTCTCCTGACCCTCCAGAAGCAGAGTGATCCCAGAATACCAGCGTGGCTTAGTGGATAATGCCGGCTCCGCCACTTGTCTGCTGAGTGACCTTGGGGGAGTCATTTCACGTCTCTGTTCTTCAACTACCTCATCTGTAAAGTGGAGTTTAAGACTGTGAGACCTATGTAGGATATGGACTGTGTCCAACCTGATAAATCTGGATCTATCCCGGTGTTTGGTACAGTGCCTGGCATACAATAAGTTTTTAGCAAATACCCAAAGATAAAGACTTCTGGTATCCTATTAACTTTCAGATTCTCGGATTCTTCCTTCTGTTTCCTGCTGCTCCTTGGAGAAGCAGCGTGGCTCAGTGGAAAGAGCCCGGGCTTTGGAGTCAGAGGTCATGGGTTCAAATCCCAGCTCCACCAACTGTCAGCTGTGTGACTTTGGGCAAGCCACGTAACTTCTCTGTGCCTCAGTTCCTTCATCTGGAAAATGGGGATTAAAACTCTGAGCCCCCCGTGGGACAACCTGATCACCCTGTAACCTCCCCAGCGCTTAGAACAGTGTTTTGCACATAGTAAGCGCTTAACAAACACCATCATTATTATTATTATTTAAGGGCTGCTGGGCCTTTTAGGCTTCCCCCATTTTGCTGGTGGAGACTGATGAAGTGAGAAACAACTAGGTGGAGGATACAGCAGCAGAGATGGTGGAGAGAACTAACCATGTATAACCTACCAACAAGATCTTTCACCTCGCAGGACTGCGTTTCCCGCTGGAAAGAGTACAGCATGGCGCAGTGGACAGAGCACGGCCTTGGAATCATTAGATCCTGGGTTCCAATCCCAGCTCCACCACTTGTCTGCTGGGTGACCTCGGGCAAGTCGCTTCACTTCTCTGTGCCTCAGTTACCTCATCTGTAAAATGAGGATTGACACTGTGAGCCCCGCATGGGACAGGGACTGCGTCCAACTCAGTTTGCTTGTATCCAACCCAGTGCTCAGTACAGTGCCCGGCACATAGTAAGGGTTTACCGAACACCATCATTATTATTAATTTTTCCATATTTACTATCAACTGTCTCTATATTTTTCTTCCTGGTCCCTCTATGTGTATTCATATAGTCGGTCCCCAACGCTGCAGAACGGTCAGTTTGGGGGCTCCCCCAGGTTTCTCAGACACGGCTTGGGCAGAAAGCTCCAGTGATACAAGGAGAAACTGCTTTGGAACCAAGGGAATGATAATAATAATGATGGCAATAATAATAACGATATTTGTTAGGTGTCTATGCCAAGCACTGTACTTAGCGTTGGAGAAGAGACAGGATAATCAGGTTGGACGCAAGGAAAGTAAAAGGGATTGACCAGAGTAATGAGGCCCAGAACTAGTCGTAGTAGTGATAATAGCAGTATGTGTTAAATGCTTAATATGTGCAGAGGACTGTACTAAGCACAGGGCAAGCGCACACAGGTTGGAATTAGACATGGTCCCTGGTCTTCATGGGGCTCAAAGACTAAAAGGGAGGAGAAGGGCCTGGAGTCAAACACATGAGTGAAGAAAAACTGACACTAAAGCAGCATAAAAGATAGGGACAGATATGCAAAATAAGAACGGTGGTTTGTGCTTTCAGGAAGTCAAAAGAGTCACATCGGTGAGTCAGAGGTTTCTCCACTGCCCCTGACTTTCATGGATGAAATAACTGTGGTATTTGTTAAGCACATACTGTGTGCCAAGCACTGGGGTAGACACAACAGAGTCCGATCAGACACGGTCCCACATGGGGCTCCTAGCCCAAGGAAAAGGGAGGACAGGTATTTAATCTTCCCCGCTTCACAGATGAGAAAACCGAGGCACAGAGAAGTCAAGTGACTTGTCTGAGGTTGCACAGCTGGGTAGTGGTGGAGTTGTGCAGAGAACTGACAACCAGCCCTGTGTTCCTATCACAAGGCCATGCTGCTTCTCTGGTTTTAACCCATCCCATTGATCCTGTTGACAGGGAAACTGAGGCGTCTGGGTCCCGTCGGACATCTCGCTTTATTGCTCAGAAAAGACCAGGCCCGTTCTTTGTGTTTATGTTTTCCGGCCAGCATGATGCAGCTGAGAAATTGTCTGAGAAACCTGGGGGAGCCCCCAAACCGACCGTTCTGCAGCCTTGGGGACCGACTATATGAATACACATAGAGGGACCAGGAAGGAAAATACAGACAGTTGATAGTAAATATGGAAAAATTAAATAACCGGCCTGCGTAAATTGATGAGTGCTAAGGTTGGCAGTTGGGACGGAATGATCAGGGAGGTGGGAATGAATTAGGGAAGACTTCCTAGAGGAGGTTCTGTGAAGATTTGAAGGGAGAGGGGGTTTCCAGGTTGGGGAAAGGGTGTGAGAGGTCAGAGAGTGGAAAGCGAAGGTCCTTAGCTACTCTCCAAATTGCTTCTAGACTGTGAGACCGCTGTTGGGTAGGGACCGTCTCTATATGTTGCCAACTTGTACTTCCCAAGTGCTTAGTACAGTGCTCTGCGCACAGTAAGCGCTCAATAAATACAATTGAATGAATGAATAAATGATTAGGCAGCACAGGCCCTGCCATTCTGTGACGAGAACTCCAGACCCCAAATCAGGCGTGCGTATCTGCTCCCCTTATATCACCTGGCTAGCTCTCACCGGGCTATGCTCTCCTGTCTCAAAAAGATGTCTCACCTCCTCTCTGGCGACATCAGGGCTTATAATAATAATAATAATAATGGCATTTATTAAGCACTTACTATGTGCAAAGCACAGTTCTAAGCGCTGGGGAGGTTACCAGGTGATCAGGTTGTCCCATGGGGGGACTCACAGCTTTAATCCCCATTTTCCAGATGAGGTAACTGAGGCCCAGAGAAGTGAAGTGACTGGTCCAAAGTCACACAGCCGACAGTTGGCGGAGCCGGGATTTGAACCCATGACCTCTGACTCCAAAGCCCTGGCTTTTACAGCCCCACCCCGCTACCCACCCAGATCTGGGCCTGGAGTAACAAATACTACCATTATTATTATTACTAAGCACCTAGCACTGTACTAATCCATGCTATATGCCACAGGTTTTTCTTGCCAATATCTCCAAGCCCTCGCTCTGCCTCTCCTGCCCACCTCTCATCTTCTAGACTGTGAGCCCGCTCTTATAGACTGTGAGCCCGCTGTTGGGTAGGGACCATCTCTATGTTGCGAACTTGTACTTCCCAAGCGCTTAGTACAGTGCTCTGCACACAGTAAGCGCTCAATAAATACAATTAAATGAAGGAGTAGCTGGTGGCGGCTCTGAGTTGTTGTGCCGTGGGAAGTGCCCAGCCCAGCGCATTAGGACCACATTACAACCGCAGCAACTGGGATTTCCCCTTCGGCCTGCTCGAGGAAGTCACAGGCATGCCCCGTGACGGGGTCCACGGGGACAGAGGGGCGGGAGGGAGTGGCAGCGGAGTCGGGAAGGGGACGGAATTTCCCTCGGGAGATGTCGGCCATGGGACCTTGAGCAAAGTGGACGGTTGGGGAGCCCGAGAGGAACGCCGCCAGTTAGCCGGGACAAAAGCAGCTGGGCCAACCAGCCTTCTCCTCTAGCCTGTAATCAATCAATCAATCAATCAATCAATCGTATTTATTGAGCGCTTACTGTGTGCAGAGCACTGTACTAAGCGCTTGGGAAGTCCAAGTTGGCAACATATAGAGACAGTCCCTACCCAACAGTGGGCTCACAGTCTAAAAGGGGGAGACAGAAAACCAAACCATACTAACAAAATAAAATAAATAGAATAGATATGTACAAGTAAAATAAATAAATAAATATGTACAAACATATATACATATATACAGGCGCTGTAAGCCCATTTTGGGCAGGGAATCTGTCTGTTTATTGTCATATTGTCCTCTCCCAAGCGCTTAGAACAGTGCTTTGCGTGGAAGCAGCAAGGTGGAGCGGATAGACCACGGGCCTGAGAGTCAGAAGGGTGCGGGTTCTAATCCCGGCTCTACCACTTGTCTGCTGTGTGGCCTTGGGCAAGTCACTTCACTTCTCTGTGCCTCAGTTACCTCGTCTATAAAATGGGGATTAAGACCATGAGCCCTATGCGGGACAGGGACTGTGTCCAGCCCGATTTGCTTTTATCCACTCCAGCTCTTAGTACAGTGCCTGGCAAATAGTAAGCGCTTACAGATACCATTATTATTACTATTATTATTTATGCCAACAGTAAGAGCTAAGTAAATAAGATTGAATGAACCTACATCTCCCGGGGTGCTAGGGGGTGATTCCCCCAGCTGGGCCTGGAGGGATCAGTTTGTTCTGCCCCTGCCTAAGCTCACCCAACCCATTGGAGAGCTGCCCCTTCCTGGACAAAGAAACCAGGAGCCTCGCAGTCAGACGAAGATAATTTTCCCGAACAGATGGGCCCGGGGCCCGTTGCTATGGGAACAGCAATGCCCTTTGTCATTTATCGCATTGGTGGCGGGGGGAGCGGGGGTTACAGCCACGTGTCTGGCTCTTTATCCACGGTTTTATTTAAGGGAGAAGATTTCTTTGCTACCAGAGGATGCGGTTAACACTTACTTCTCCCGAAAAATGGCTGGTCTAGGCATCGGCCTTCTCCAGGATGGGGACCTAAGATGGGGGTTTGCTCTGAAACCAACTCAGCTGGATGACAGTTAGGGACACGTCTCAGTCCCTAAACCAGATGCCTCCAAAATAATAGTGTTATTATTATTAATAATACAATATAATATAATATAACATAATATAATATAATATATAATACAATATAATATAATATAAAATAATATAATATAAAATACAATATATAATATATTATATAATATTATAACATATTATTATATATTATATTATTGCATATTATATAATAATAATAATAATAATGACATTTGTTAAGCTCTTACAATGTGCAAAGCACCGTTCTAAGCTCTGGGGAGGTTACGAGGTGATCAGGTTGTCCCCCGTAGGGCTCACAGTCTTCATCCCCATTTCACAGATGAGGTCACCGAGGCACAGAGAAGTGAAGTGACTTGCCCAAAGTCACACCGCTGACAAATGGCAGAGTCGGGATTCGAACCCACGACCTCTGACTCCACAGCCCGTGCTCTTTCCATTGAGCCACACTGCTTCTGGTGTTCACTGCCAGGGTCTCCTGGGGGCCCGCTCGAAGGCAGGGGGATGGACCAGGTGGTTTCCCGGCGCCCACGGGGGAAGCTCTTTGCCTTGGTGACATTATCGGTGCTTAGAACAGTGCTTTGCACATAGTAAGCGCTTAATAAATGCCATCATTATTATTATCGGTGTGACAGTGCATTGTGGTGGCTAGCGGCTGAGGGGGAGAGGGCACAATGGACAGTCTTTTTGGAAAGGAAGACCGCAGTGGCGAGGGTCCCACCTGATTAGCTTGTATTTATTATATATTTACTTTTTTATTTATGATATTTATGTGCCAAGCACGGTTCCAAGTACTGGTGGAGATACAAGTTAATCGGATAGGACACAATCCCTGTCCCACAGTGAGATCACCGTCTTAATCTCCCTTTCACAGATGAGTAACTAAGGCACGGAGAAGTTAAGCGATTTACCCAAGGCCAAACAGTGGACGAGTGGCTGAGTCAGAATTAGAACTCAGGTGATGGTGATGATGACATTTATTAAGCACTTACTATGTGCAAAGCACTGTTCTAAGCCCTGGGGAGGTTACAATCAATCAATCGTATTTATTGAGCGCTTACTGTGTGCAGAGCACTGTACTAAGCGCTTGGGAAGTACAAGTTGGCAACATATAGAGACGGTCCCTACCCAACAGCGGGCTCACATACCATTAATGTCCAAGCACTGTTAATAATAACAATAATGATGGTATTTGTTAAGTGCTTACTAGTTGTCCCATGGGGCGGTTGGGGGTGGGGGGGAGCTCACAGTCTTCATCCCCATTTTACAGATGAGGTAACTGAGGCCCAGAGAAGTGAAGTGATTTGCCCAAAGTCACACAGCTGAGAAGTGCTGGAGCCGGGATTTGAACCCAGGTTCTCCTGACTCCCAAGCCAGGGCTCGCTCCACTGGGCCATGTTGTTTCCCTCGTTGAGGGCAGCGATGGCATTCACCACCTCAGTTGGGTTGTAATAATAATAATGGCATTTATTAAGCGCTTACTATGTGCAAAGCACTGTTCTAAGCGCTGGGGGGGATACAAGGTAATCAGGTTGTCCCACGTGGGGCTCAGAGTCTTCATCCCCATTTTCCAGATGAGGCAACTGAGGCCCAGAGAAGTGAAGTGACTTGCCCAAAGTGACACAGCTGACAAGTGGCGGGGCCAGGATTTGAACCCATGACCTCTGACTCCAAAGTCCGTGCTCTTCCCACTGAGCCATGCTGCTTCTCTAAGGTCTTTCTGACTTCCTGACTTGTGCTCTACCCATTAAGCCATGCTGCTTTGCCAGCTTGTATCTCTACCCTAGTGATTAGAACAGTGCTTGGCACATAGTGAGAGCTTAACTAGTACTATTGCTATTATTATTATTAATAGTATTAATACTAATCAATCTATCCATCATATTTATTGAGCACTTACTGAGTGCAGAGCACTGTACTGAACACTTGGGAGAGTGAGAAGCAGCGTGGCTCAGTGGAAAGAGCCTGGGCTTAGGAGTCAGAGGTCACGGGTTCAAATCCCTGCTCCGCCATTTGTCAGCTGTGTGACTTTGGGCAAGCCTCAACTTCTCTGTGCCTCAGTTACCTCATCTGTAAAATGGGGATGAATACTGTCAGCCCCACGTGGGACAACCTGATCACCTTGTACCCCCCCCAGTGCTTAGAACAGTGCTTTGCACATAGTAAGCGCTTAACAAATACCATCATTATTATTATTATTAACAAATACCATTATTATTATTATTATTACAGAGTTGGTGTAATCCTGCCACTGCTGCCCCTGTTGCTGCCAGGAGGACAGAGGCCCGTCATCCCGCTTATCCAGTCAGTGAGTTAGTCAACTGGATTTATTGAGCTCTTACTGAGTGCAGAGCACTGTACTGAACACTTGGGAGAGTGAGAAGCAGCGTCGCTCAGTGGAAAGAGCCCGGGCTTTGGAGTCAGAGGTCACGGGTTCAAATCCCGGCTCCGCCATTTGTCAGCTGTGTGACTTTGGGCAAGTCTCAACTTCTCTGTGCCTCAGTTACCTCATCTGTAAAATGGGGATGAACGCTGTCAGCCCCACGTGGGACAACCTGATCACCTTGTATCCCCCCATTGCTTAGAACAGTGCTTTGCACATAGTAAGCGCTTAACAAATGCCATCATCATTATTATTATTACAGAGTTGGTGTAATCCTGCCACTGCTGCCCCTGTTGCTGCCAGGAGGACAGAGGCCTGTCATCCCGCTTATCCAGTCAGTGAGTTAATTGGACTTATTGAGCTCTTACTGTGTACTAAGCGCTGGGGAGAGTCCAATAGAACCATAGAACAGATACAGTCCCTGTCCACACAAAGCTGAGCCCCCGGGAGGATGCTGGCTGGAGGCGGCAGGGCAGACTTCACCTCATCAATCAATCATCAGTCGTATTTATTGAGCGCTTACTGTGTGCAGAGCACTGTACTAAGCGCTTGGGAAGTCCAAGTTGGCAACATATAGAAACAGTCCCTACCCAAAAGTGGGCTCACAGTCTAGAATCAGCAAGGGGGAACGGCAGCTGCCTCAGGAGGCTCTACCAGGGGGCAGCCAGGGGATGCGGGCAGTTGAAAATGGAAGAACATCCACCCTCTGAATGAGTTGGAAAAGCTGCCCGGGGAACAGGGACCAGGACAGGGGGAGCCAGGGCACCTGCAGGATCTGGGCAGACTTTGACACAAAAATAAAAATAATAACAATCATCATCATCATCAATTGTATTTATTGAGCACTTACTGTGTGCAGAGCACCATACTAAGCGCTTGGGAAGTACAAATTGGCAACATATAGAGACAGTCCCTGCCCAACAGTGGGCTCACAGTCTAAAAGGGGGAGACAGAACAAAACCAAACATACTAACAGAATAAAATAAATAGAATAGATATGTACAAGTAAAATAAATAAATAGAGTAATAAATATGTACAAACATATATACATATATACAGGTGCTGTGGGGAAGGGAAGGAGGTAAGATGGGGGGGATGGAGGGGGGACGAGGGGGAGAGGAGGGAAGGGGCTCAGTGTGGGAAGGCCTACTGGAGGAGGTGAGCTCTCAGCAGGGCCTTGAAGGGAGGAAGAGAGCGAGCTTGGCGGATGGGCAGAGGGATTGGGGGCATTCCAGGCCCCGGGGGATGACGTGGGCCGGGGGATGATGGCGGGACAGGCGAGAACGAGGTACGGTGAGGAGATTAGCGGCAGAGGAGCGGAGGGTGCGGGCTGGGCTGTAGAAGAAGAGAAGGGAGGTGAGGTAGGAGGGGGCGAGGGGATGGACAGCCTTGAAGCCCAGGGTGAGGAGTTTCTGCCTGATGCGCAGATTGATTGGTAGCCAATCAATCACAATAACAATCAAGCCAATAACAATGATAATTATAGTACTTGTTAAGCACTTACTCTGCACCAACCACTGTTCTAAGCACTGGGGTGGGCAGGGAATGTGTCTGGTTATTGTTACATATTATAATATATTGTGTATTATATTAGGGAACAGCATGGCATAGTGGACAGAGCACGGGCCCGGGAATCAGAGGGTGTGGGTCCTAATCCCGGCTCCACCACTTGTCAGCTGTGTGACTTTGGGCAAGTCACTTCAGTTCTCTGCGCCTCAGTTCCCTCAGCTGTAAAATGGGGATTAAGACTGTGAGCCCCATGTGGGACAACCTGATCACCTTGTATCCCCCCAGCGCTTAGAACAGTGCTTCGCACATAGTAAGCACTTAACAAGTACCATCATTATTATTATATCATTATTGTCTGCTGTGTGACCTTGGCCAGGTCACTTCACTTCTCTGGGTTTCAGTTTCCTCCTCTGTACAATGGGGATGGAGACTACGAGCCCCACGTGGGACATGATTTGTGGCCAACCTGATTATCTAGTGTCTACTCCTGCACTTAGTACAGCGCCTGGCACGTAGTAAGGTCTTAACGGATGTCATTAGCCACACACACAAAAAAAGGGAATAAAGGGAAGACTCCCTGCTGCAGGGAGGAGGAGTCCAAGCAGGAGGGGAGTGGGGCCAGCCCTGGATACTTACTGGCCGGGCAATGGTGTGACCCCGGAGGCTGCCATCCAGCTTGGGGGCACCTGAGCCCTTGCCCCTGGGTAGTTTGTGGCACTGATCCTGATTTTCTCTAGGGACCCAAGAAGTATTAAGGGCAAACCACAATATTTTGGACAGGAGCATTCAAGCAATCAACGGTATTAATTGGGAAAGTACAACACAGCAATAAAGAGTGACCTGGCCACAACAAGCTCACAATCTGTGGGCAGAGCACTGTACTAAGAGCTTGGGAGAGTACGCTACAACGGAGTTGGCCTATGTAATCCCTGCCCACAAGGAACTTAGAGTCTACAAGGGGAGACAGACACTAAAGCAAATTAGTGGGGGCGAAACCTTTTTGCCCCAGGGATGCGACGAGTTTATCCCCTTGTGTTCTTGGGAAATACCAACTTTGGTTCTTAATTTTGGGGGGTTCTTAATCTTTTGGGCCACGCCTGGCGATGGCAGGGCTGGGTGGAGATTTGCTAACAGATCTCATCGGTGTCGCGCTTGAAAATAAAAATGAGAATATCTGTGCTGACGCGAAGCAAGAAAAGATTGTTTCCAAAGCAACCGCCCAAGATTCGTCTCGTGAGGCGGCCGGGGGCTTACCCGTGATCACTTCCCTGCAGAAGGTTTGTTTAAGAAGCTGGAAGAGAGAGAGAGAGAGAGAGAAAGAGAGAAAGAGAGAGTGTATGTACACGCTCTGGGTAATAATAATGATGGCATTTGTTAAGCGCTTACTATGTGCCAAGCACTGTTCTAAGCCCTGGGGTAGATACAAGGTCATCAGGTTGTCTCACGGAGGGCTCACAGTCTTCATCCCCACTTGACAGATGAGGGAACTGAGGCCCAGAGAAGTGAAGGGACTCACCCAAAGTCCCAAGCCCGGGCTTCTGCCACTAAGCCGCGCTGCTTCTCCTGGGTGTTGTGTAGATTTCCAGGGCCCACGTAGTAGCAGTAGCAGTTGTAACAGTAGTAGTAGTATTGCTTTTAAATCCCCGCTCTGCCAATTGTCGGCTGTGTGACTTCGGGCAAATCACTTAACTTCTCTGTGCCTCAGTTACCTCATCTGTAAAATGGGGATTAAGACTGTGAGCCCCCCGTGGGACAATCTGATCATCTTGTAACCTCCCCAGTGCTTAGAACATTGCTTTGCACATACTAAGCGCTTAATAAATGCCATCAAAAAAAAAGCAGCGTGGCTCAATGGAAAGAGCACGGGCTTTGGAGTCAGAGGTCATGAGTTCAAATCCCGGCTCCGCCACTTGTCAGCTGTGTGACTTTGGGCAAGTCACTTCGCTTCTCTGGGCCTCAGTTCCCCCATCTGTAAAATGGGGATTAAAACTGTGAGCCTCCCATGGGACAACCTGATCACCTTGTAACCTCCCCAGTGCTTAGAACAGTGCTTTGCACATAGTAAGCACTTAACAAATACCATCATTATTAATGAATACCATTAAAAAAAAATAAGCAATTCCCATGTGCCAAACCTTGTGCTGAACTCTGGGATGGATACAAAGTAATCTAATCCGACACAGTCCCTATCCCGCACAGGATTCACACTAGGAGAGGGCGAGCAGGAGAGAGGGGGAAGGGGATTGGGAAGGAAGGGCAGGAAGAAATCCCAGAAGGGGAGAAAGACGGAAAGGTTGTGAGAGGCTGCAGGGTAATTCGAGAACACAAACAAGTGTTTCAACAGAAGGGAGAGACCGAGAACAAAAGCGTTTGGTAGGAGAAAATGAACAAGAAACAGAAATGAAGGGAGACACTAAAAGGGATTGAACAGCACAGCCTAGTGGAATGAGTGAAGGAGTGGGTTCTAATCCCAGCTCGAACATTGGCCTGCTGTGTGACCTTGGACAAGTCACCTCACTTCTCCGTGCTTCAGTTTTCTCCACCAATAAATGGGGATTTAATACCAGTTCTCCTTCCTACTTAGACTGGGAGCCCCATGTGGGACAGGGACGGTGTCCGGCCTGATTCAGCGCTTAGAATAGTGCTTTGCACATAGTAAGCGCTTAATAAATGCCATTGTGATGACGATGATTATGATTAACAAGTGTATCTACCCCAGTGCTGGACATTTAGTACATTCAAGCGCTTAGTACAGTGCTCTGCACATAGTAAGCGCTCAATAAATACGATTGATGATGATTTAGTAAGTGCTTATCGAATGCCGTGATCATTATTATTTTTAGCCCCGTTTTACAGATGAGCATCCTGAGGCCCAGAGAGGTTAAAAGACCTGCCCAAGGTCACCCAGAAGTCACGGGTTCAAATCCCAGCTCCGCCAGCTGTCGAATGCCATGATCATTATTATTTTTAGCCCCATTTTACAAATGAGCATCCTGAGGCACAGAGAGGTTAAAAGACTTGCCCAAGGTCACCCAGAAGTCACGGGTTCTCAGAAGTCCCAGAAGTCACAGCTGTCAGCTGTGTGACTCTGGGCAAGTCACTTAACTTCTCTGGGCCTCAGTGACCTCCATCTGTAAAATGGGGATGAAGACTGTGAGCCTCCCGTGGGACAACCTGGTCACCTTGTAACCTCCCCGGCGCTTAGAACAGTAGTAAGCGCTTAATAAATACCATCATCATTATTATTACTATTATTAAGTGGCAGAGCAGTGACTAGAACTTGAGTCTCCTGGCTTCCAGACCTGCTGTCTTCTCAGTAGGCCACACCAGAGACTGATTTTGAGTTTTCACAGCTGCAGACAACTTGTCGCTCTTTCTCTCACGGTCCTGAGAAGCTGCGTCAGGAGGAGCAGGTGGTGTCTACAGAGTCTGCTCCTCTGGATAATTAGTCATCCGGGCTTGGGCACCTGGGCAGGCTGAGCCTCAGAGTTGGGGAAAGAGAGGATGGCTCCCCTGGCCTTCATCTTCTCTGGGGTCAGCACAGTCTTGCTCACAGTCGGCCCTGCTTACGACCAGAGATGTTGCACCCTGATGGTAGCGGAGCGTGGTGGTACCTTGGGGACCTGACATCATGATGATGATGGTATTTGTTAAGCGCTTACTATGTGCCAAGCACTATTCTAAGCGCTGGGGGGGATCGAGGTTGTCCCACGTGGGGCTCATCGTCTTTGTCCCTATTTTACAGAGGAGGGAACTGAGGCCCAGAGAATCAATCAATCAATCGTATTTATTGAGCGCTTACTGTGTGCAGAACACTGTAAAGTGAAGTGACTTGCCCAAGGTCACACAGCTGACACTTGGCGAACCCATGACCTCTGGCTCCAAAGCCCGGGCTCTTTCCATTGAGCCACGATCTGAAATCCCAGCCCTTTCTTTGCTGTTCTTTTTCTGCTTTCCCCCAAGGAGCAAGCCCGGAGTTCCAGCCTGAGTCCCAACGTTTCTACCAACTCCGGTGTGTTGCACTCTCCCAAGCACTTAGTACAGTGCTCTGCACACAGTAAGTGCTCAATAAATACTTTTGTTTGATTAAGCACTTGGTACAGTGCTCTGCACCCAGTAAGGGCTCAGTAAATGTCACTGAGTGACTGAATCCCCCTTCTAGACGGTGAGCCCATTGTTGGGTAGGGACCGTCTCTAGATGTTGCCAACATGTACTTCCCAAGCGCTTAGTACAGTGTTCTGCACACAGTAAGTGCCCAATAAATACAAATGAATGAACTGATTAATTGCTTAGTACAGTGTTCTGTACTAAGTGCTTAATAAGTGTCACTGAGTGATTGATTAAGCACTTAGTACAGTGCTCTGTACTGAATAAGTGCTCCATAAATACCACTGAATGATTGTGTTTAGTACAGTGTTCTGCACTCAGTAAGTGCTCAATAAATGCCACTGATTGATTCATCCTTTCCTGGCCCATGTCGCTCAATATTCAGGGTGATCTGCTGCTGCTTCCAAGCCCTGCAGCGATCTGAGCTGATTGCATGATAACAATTCACCCTTCAGGTCTTTGATGCTCCCTTCTAGACTGTGAGCCCACTGTTGGGTAGGGACCATCTCTAGATGTTGCCAACTTGTACTTTCCAAGCGCTTAGTACAGTGTTCTGCATTCAGTAAGTGCTCAATAAATGCCATTGATGGATTGATCCTTTCCTGTCCCGTGTCGTTCAATATTCAGGGCGATCTGCTGCTGCTTCATACAGTGTTCTGCACTCAGTAAGTGCTCAAATGCCATTTATCGATTGATCCTTTCCTGGCCCGTGTCACTCAATATTCAGGGTGATCCGCTGCTGCTCCCAGGCCCTGCAGTGAACTGAGCTGATTGCATGTCCCCAGTTCACCTCAGGCCTTTGATGCTCCCTTCTAGACTGTGAGCCCACTGTTGGGTAGGGACCGTCTCTAGATGTTGCCCACTTGTACTTTCCAAGCACTTAGTACAGTGCTCTGCACACAGTAAGCGCTCAATAAATACAATTGAATGAGTGAATGCTCCATAAATACAAAGTCAGGAGGTCAGTCCTTCCATCTTCCTCTCTGGAACCCACTTTTCCTGCCTCAGGCCCTACTCTGCAAACCTGGTTTTAAGGGAAGGCCAGGTGGAGACCTGTGGGCAGTGAGAGGGCCAGCCGATGGGCGGCTCAAGAGTACCGGCTACCTCGTAGCCAACACCCCCGACCCTCCCACATTACTAGACGGGGGGGGCCTAACGACTGATAACTGGTCAATCCAGGATAAAACTGGACCAGTGGCCACCCTAGACACACTACACACTGAGTAGTGTGTAGCACTACTTATGAGAAGCATATTAAGAGAAGCATAATATACTATTATGAGAAGCAGCGTGGCTCAGTGGAAAGAGCATGGGCTTTGGAGTCAGAGGTCATGGGTGTGAATCCCGGCTCCACCACTTGGCAGCTGTGTCACTTTTGGCAAATCAATCAATCAATCATATTTATTGAGCACTTACTATGTGCAGAGCACTGTACTAAGCGCTTGGGAAGGACAAATCACTTCACTTCTCTTTGCCTCAGTGACCTCATCTGTAAAATGGGGATGAAGACTGTGAGCCCCACGAGGGACAACCTGATCACCTTGTATCCCCCCCAGCGCTTAGAACAGTGCTTCACACATAGTAAAAGCTTAACAAATACTACCATTATTATTGTTATTTTTATACACTTAGGGTCAGCATTGATGCCATTCAAGAATACTGGACACTTCTTTGCCAACCCCCCCCACCCCCCACAAGTATTGGACCATCCCACTAGACGGTAAGCTCTCTGTGGGGAAGGAACATGTCTGCTAATTTTGTTGTATTTTACCCTGTGTAGAGCAAGTGCTCAATACAGTCTAGAAGTTCCCCCTTCTAGACTGTGAGCCCGCCGTTGGGTAGGAACCGTCTCTATATGTTGCCAACTTGTACTTCCCAAGTGCTTAGTACGGTGCTCTGCACACAGTAAGCGCTCAATAAGTACGATTGAATGAATGAATGAATACATGCTATTGATGATGATGACTAGACAGGGAACAACACCCTACTTGAAAATTTGACTGTCCAGTATAAAATGGACTGACTCAGGGATAACAGGAATGCTGGACTGGAAGGGAATTCCCTGCCATCCTGTTCACAAGGAGCGGTGGGAATTTTGGCTGCAGCAGGGTGGCCCTTGACCTCTCTTCCCACTGGACTCTAATGAATTAATCAATCAGTGGTAGTTGTTGAGTGCTTACTTTATTCAGAGCACTGCACACAGTAAGTGCTCAATAAATACGATTAATTGATTGATTTCTCTCCTCCTTGATTCCTCCTTCCTCTCCCCCTCCTCCCCCTCCCCACCCCCCCGCCTTACCTCCTTCCCCTCCCCACAGCAACTGTATATATGTATATATGTTTGTACAGATTTATTACTCTATTTTATTTGTACATATTTATTCTATTAATTTTATTTTGTTAATATGTTTTGTTTTGTTCTCTGTCTCCCCCTTCTAGACTGTGAGCCCACTGTTGGGTAGGGACTGTCTCTATATGTTGCCGACTTGTACTTCCCAAGCGCTTAGTACAGTGCTCTGCACACAGTAAGCGCTCAATAAATACGATTGAATGAATGTACTAAGCTATGGGGAGAGAATGGGTCTAGTTTCCATTTATATATTTTTTCCCAGAGCCCTGCACAAAGTAAGCACTTAATAGGAACTATTCCTACTATTATAATGCAATTGGTAGACGTGAGCCCTGCCCTTAAGGAGTTTCCAGTCCAACAGAATCACCGGTATCCCCTGCTCCCTTCCCATCGTGACACTCAGGGCCTCTATTCCCGACATATCCCGACATTTCCTGGGAGCGTGGGGCCGCAGGGATTTACGCAGAGGCAGAATGCAGCCTTTACCCATTTTAGAATAGCGGGAAGCTTTGATTGTAACTGGATTCTCGATGACCAACGTGGCAGCACCTTGAGGCCCCACTGGTCCTTCCTGACCACCGGGCTTGTTGTACTCCAAACTTGGTCTTTTTCTGTTGTTTTTGGATTTCTATTATTTCTTACGGCATCTGTCACCAAACCCTTCCCACAATATTCTAAAATTGTGGGTCCCTGGGCAGGGCCAGACACTGTGTCTTACCTGTGTATTTTCCCTAGAGCTCAATATAGTGTTCTGCACACAGCAGGAACTTAATAAATACCATCACTACGTCTCCTAAACCGGTTAAATGGCCAAACTGAGCCCCTTGTCCACATAACTGGGGCCCAGCATTGTTCTTTGGGCTGGTTGGGCCTCTAATTGAATAGGAATTGATTAAGAACCCCTTCCTCCCTCACCCATAAGTAGGGGGAGGGCTCCAGTGGCTTTCCTGTCCTTGCTGAAGTCTTCCTACGTATCGGCCTCCCACGGTACTCCCACACAAGGAAAGACATGATTCACCCTTCTCTTTGTTTTGACCAATGCTAGACTGGAAAAAACTGCATCTCGTTGCTAGGCAACTAGATTGGGCTCTGCAAAGCTCAGGTGGCTGCTGCTAAACTCCCATTGAAATTCAGGTCACGTGGTGGCCTATTTTGGGTGGGAGGAAAAAGGAGGAATGATGCAGGGAGAGAGAAAGATGTTTTAGAGAAGCAGCATGGCCTAGTGGAAAGAGCACCAGTTTGGGAGTTGGAAGATCTGGGTTCTCCACTTTGTTGTGTGACCTTGAGCAAGTCACTTCTCTGTGCCTCAGTTCCCCCATCTGCAAAATAGGGGTTCAATACCCGTTCTCCCTTCTACATAGGCTGGGAACCCCACGTGGGGACTAATTATCTTGAATCTACCCCAGCGCTTAATACGTGCTTGACATTCAATAATCAGATTTATTTGAGCGCTTACTGTGTGCAGAGCATCATTCTAAGTGCGCAGAAAAGTACAACACAGCAGAGTCAGTAGACACGCTCCCTGCCCACAGTGAGCTTATTCTTGAGGGGGACAAAGACATTAATATAAATAAATAAATTACAGATATGTACATAAATTACAGATGTAAATGACATAACAAATACCACAATCCTCTGGGGAGCTTGGCTCTTAGGAGGCCTTAGCTGCTTCCCCTCACCCAATCAACAAATCAGTCAAAAGATAATATTTATTGAGAGCTTACAGGGGGCAGAGCACTATACTAAGCACTTGAGAAAGTACAATAGGAGAGTTGGTAGGTACAATCCCTATCCTTACAATCTACTGGGGGATACAGACATTAAAATAAATGACAGATAAAGCTGCAGAGAATAAGGATATGCATTTAAGAACTGTGGGGTTGGGAGTGGGGTGCATAGTGGGTCAGACGTAAGTGAATAGGTGACGCAGAAGGGAAGGAGAACATTCATTCGATTGTATTTATTGAGCGCTCACAGTGTGCAGAGCACTGCACTAAGCGCTTGGGAAGCAACAAATAGAGACAATGCCTGCCCACAAAGGGCTCACAGTCTAGAAGGGGGGAGACAGGCATCAAAACAAGTAAACAGGCAATAGGGTGGGCAATAGTGATAGGGTGGGGAGAGGAGAGGTGAGTTACCCAAAGCCAGATGTGACCCTTGGTAACCACCAACCAAACTTCTGGTCACTCGGTGAGGGCTATCCCCAGGCACTGACAATCAATCAATCAATCATTCGTATTGAGCGCTTACTGTGTGCAGAGCACTGTACTAAGTGCTTGGGAAGTACAAGTTGGCAACACATAGAGACAGTCTCTACCCAACAGTGGGCTCACAGTCTACCAGTCTTGACTACGGGAGAGAGAGTCAAGCAGAGGCCTACTCATTCCATTCCTAGCTTGGGCAGAGGTTAGCAAGTGGCAGACAATCTGCCACAAGTTAAAACTCACCCATGCTGGGCAGCAGCAGCTTGGGAGAGAGTCAAGGATGGAGACTCAAGTTTTCTTTGTGGAAGGAGGCAATGGTCAACCACTTCCTTATTTTTACTAAGAAAACTCTATGGATGCACTAGCAGAACGATTGCAGATGGAGGTGGGGCCTGCTGGGAGAGATGTTTCCATGGAGTCGGGGAGATATGTTCATGGAATCGCTATGGTTTGGAGATGACTCTACAGCATAAGACAGGGCAAGACAAGGTACTGACCGAATGGCCCCTTCACTCACCGGCCCGACCTCTCATTTATTTTAGCGTCTGCCTCCCAGGAGACTGAAGGTCCTTGTGGTCAGGGATTGAGTCTATCAATCAATCAATTAATCAATCAATCAATCATATTTATCAAGCACTTATTGTGGGCAGAGCATTGTACTGTACATTTGGGAGAGCACGATATAACAGAGTTGGTAGACACGTTCCCTGCCCACGATGAGCTTTTCCATACATTCATTCAGCTGTATTGAGCATCTTTTGTGTAGAAAGCACTGTACTAAGCGCTTGGGAGAGTACAGTATAGCAGTAAACAGACATATTCTCTGCCCACAATGAGTTTACAGTCTAGGGGATAAATTTAAAGCCTACCAACTCTATTATATTGTACTTTCCCAGGTGCTAGTGCTTAGTAAGCACTCAATAAATAAGATTGATTGATTGATTGATTCCCTCAGCTGGACCTTCTGCCCCAATGAGGGAGGCCTCCTTGCCACAGCCCTACACAAGCCTACACTGTGAGTAGGAGAGAGAAGGGGAAGCAGGAAGAATAGGAGAGAGACCAGGGAGAGGAGGGAAGAGGACAGGGTGGATAGTGACAGTTTTCTGAAATACCAGATGTACCTCAGCATCCTTATCTGTAAAATGGGGACTGAATCCTACTCCCTTCTACTTTGATTGGGAGCCCTATGTGGACAGAGATTATGTCCAGCTTGATTATCTTTTATCTACCCCAGAGCTTTGTGTAGCCCTTGGCACCCAGTAAGCACTTAACAAATTGTTATTATTATTATTATTATTAGGTTGAAGGAGGACAGGAGGGCAGGAGATCTACTGGACTTCATGGTAGCTGTCCTGAATAGCAGCGACTTAAAATTTAAAGATCTCATAGCAGCCCCATGGGACTCAGGAACAGACTGAGCCTCTGACCTGCCCCAAACTCTCAGATTCACCCTCGAAGCTTTGGAATTTCATTAAAGAAGTGACTTGCTTAACGTTGCACAGCTGGCAGAGCTGGAATTAGAATCCAGGTCCTCTGACTCCCGGGCTTGTGCTCATTCCAGTAGGCCTCACACGAGGCCTCCGTTGCTTCTCACACTTCTACTGTGAGCTCCAAACACAGGCAGGGCAGGTTCATTCATTCATTCATTCAATCGCATTTATTGAGCACTTACTGAGTGCAGAGCACTGTACTAAGCACTTGCAAAGTACAATTCAGCAACAAAGAGAGACAATCCCTGCCCAACATCGGGCTCACAGACTTGAAGGGGGATGCCTTCCACCCATTTTTCCTTCCTTCCATTCAGTGACAGCACATAGACTCCAAGAGATCTCTGCTTCTAAATTTGTTGTGGGCAGGGACCGGGTTTGTCAGCTCTGTTGTATTGTACTACCCCAATCTCTAACTCCAGTGCTCTGCCACTTGCCTGCTCTATGACCTTGGCCAAGTCACGACTTTTCTGTGCCTCAGTTTCCTCAACTACAAAATGGTGATTCAATACCTGTCCTCCCTCCTACTTAGACTGTGAGCCCCTTTGTGGGACAGGGGACTGTATCAGGCCTGATTAACCTATATCTACCTTGGTGCTTAGAACAGTGCTTGACACATAGTAAGCATTTAACAAATACCTTAAAAAAGGAGGCAGTGGGGGGGTGTCCTGTCCCCAGCTCCATATAGTCCAGGAGCTCTGGAGATACCCTGGGAGTGAGACCAACTTTGTATAATAATAATAATGATGGTGTTTGTGAAGCACTTACTATGTGCCAAGCACTGTTCTAAGCGCCGGGGTAGATACAAGGTAATCAGGCGGTCCCACGTGGGGCTCACAGTCTTAATTCCCATTTTACAGATGAGATAAATGAGGCCCAGAGAAGTGAAGTGACTTTCCCAAAGTCACACAGCCGACCAGTGACGGAGCTGGGATTAGAACCCACAACCCGCGCTCTTGCCACTAAGCCAGGTTGCTTATAAGCTACCAGTGAGAAAGTCCTGTGGATGACTGGTTAGATTGCCAGCCCTCTCCAGGCATGAGTTTCTGTCTTCAGCGGATCTTTCCCTTCCCTTCCCCGACCTGTCCTTCTTCACATCGGAGAGACAATTCCTCTCCCCACCTTCAAGGTCTTATTGAAGGCACATCTCCTCCAAGAGGCCTTCCCTGATTAAGCCCTCCTTTCCTCTTCTCTCACTCCCTTCTGGGTCATCCCAACGTGTTCCCTTTATTCATCCCTGTTCCATCCCCACAGCACTTATGAACATATGGGTAGTTGATTTATTTATTTATATTAATGTCTGTCTCCCCCTCCAGATCGTAAGCTCGTTGTGGGCAGGGAATGTGCCTGTTTATTGTTATATTGTACTCTCCCTAGCACTTAGTACAGTGCTCTGCACACAGTAAGCGCTCAATAAATACGATTGAGTGAATTGAATGATTGAATGGAAAGGTTTAAGCGCCAGAGTTTTCAATCCAGGCCTTGCCCCGATAGCATCTCAAAGTATTTTACCCACAGGCCGTGACTGGGAAAGGATCAGAGCATCTACCTCTTCCACTGTGCAGTCCCAAACGCTTAAGTGCATTATAAACACACTCGATAAATACTGTTGTTTGATTGATCGATTCATTCATTCATTCAATCATATTTATTGAGCACTTACTGTGTGCAGAGCACTGTACTAAGTGCTTGGGAAGTCCAAGTTGGCAACATATAGAGATGGTCCCTACCCAACAACGGGCTCACAGTCTAGAACGGGGAGACAGACAACAAAACAAAACATGTGGACAGGTGTCAAGTCATCAGAATAAATAGAAATAAAGCTAGATGCACATCATTAACAAAATAAACAGAATAGTAAATATGTACAAGTAAAATGCAGTAAAAAATCCATCCAAACATATATACAGGTGCTGTGGGGAGGGGAAGGAGGTAGGGCGGGAGGATGGGGAGGAGGAGAGGAAAAAGGGGGCTCAGTCTGGAGGAGGTGAGCTCTCAGTAGGGCTTTGAAGGGAGGAATTCATGGCATCGATCATCAGTTGTCTCAGAATAGATCTGGCTGCTCCCAAAGACGGGGCTCTCAGCAAGACCCATCCTCTTCCCCGTGAACAGTATGTCAGGGGAGGATCGGGAACTGACTCCGGGATAGGGTGGGGCCTCTTCCCAGATCAGAAAGAGGAAGTCTGGCTTTAAGCGTGGCTGGTTTAGCCGCCTCTCACGAACTTCTGCTTTCAAGGCGTGGGGCATACGGGCCCTGGGCACACCCAAGGGCACAGATCCACCCGGTGAAAGGGCCCGGTCCGCACCAGAAGCGGCCTAGAAAGCCTTCTTGCTTGTCAGGATTCTGCCTTCCTGCCTCTTTAAAATTCCCACAGCGTTTGACTCGCAGATTCAAATTAGTTGCAGATGCCAGATGGCAGAGTTAACGGTGCCAGCAGTTAAAAAAAGAGCTTTCCCACTTGGTGCCTCTCCCATCCTTCCTCCCTCCCCCGGGCCCGCCAGCCTACTGGGCCCGTTTTAACCATCCTCCAGGGGCTTTCTGCTTCCCAGCAGAGCCAGTCCATGCCTGGGTTCCAGACCTTTCCCCTTTGTCCGCCAAGGTAGGGCGGGGAAAGAGGAATCCTCGGGTGGGGAGAAGCGAGAATCAGCAGAGCAGATGGGTTGCCTTCAGTGCCTATCCTTGATCAAAGCTAGTCGGAAAAAGACCGGGGATTGTATATGCTATTCTGAAATGCCGCAAGATGATAAACAAATCAAGAAAAAAATTTTAAAAAGGTTTCGCTTTGTGCATCTGCCTCTAGAAGATAAAATGAAATAAATTAGCGTGGATCAAAAATGAATGTGATGTTTTATTTATGGGTGTAGGACTGCTGAAAAAGGAATTTTTTCAGCAGTCGAGATTTGCTTTGAAGTGGATTGTTTGACTTGGGAGGCCGAGAAGAATTCTATTTTTAAATGGATCGCCGTGGCGGCATCTCCCGTTCGGCTTTGGGCCTGGCGCTGATAACCTTGTCTATCAGCCGGCTGCAGATTAGCCCTCCCAACTCACCCCCTCCTTTGTAAAGGACCAACCGAAGCTGGAAAGAGCAGATGCCGTAGAGGCCCGATGCGATCACCGAAAAGGCATTTAATCTCCCCCTTCGTCCACGCTCTGCCCAGCCGAGGCGTCAATCCCGAGATACGGACCGTCTCCTTGGCCCAGACCATTACAGCTTAGAGGCTGGGAGTCGCCGTCTGGATCTGTCATTGTGTCCCCAACCGTGGGTGTATCTGGTAGACTCTCCGTATCATTTTTTCTAGACTATAAGCTCGCTGTGGACGGGGGAATGTATCTACAAACTCGTGTTGTACTCTCTCATGTGCTTAGTACAGAGCTCTGAACACAGTAAGCTCTCAGGACGTACGATTGATCTATTGACTGATGATTGATTGAAATCAGACGCAATGACTTCCGCCCCTAGGCACGACCTTCAAAAGGTCCTTACCTGTTGGGGGGAGCCATCATCAGCATCATTATCGTCTTTTTTCCCTCTCCCTTATACTATGATCCCCATGTGGAGCAGTATAATAATAATAATAATGATAATGATGGCATTTGTGAAGCGCTTACTATGTGCAAAGCACTGTTCTAAGCACTGGGGAGGATATAAGGTGATCAGGTTGTCCTACGTGGGGCTCACAGTCTTAAGACCCATTTTACAGATGAGGTAACTGAGGCACAGAGAAGTCAAGCGACTTGTCCAAACTCACACAGCTGACAACTGATGCCTACTATGTGCCAGGCACCATACGGGGTTGGAGAAGGAGCAAGGGGAGGCCGAGGGGACGAAGCCGGAGGTCTGTGGGGTGGGCTTCATCTGATTGTAGCCTATCTACCCTAGAGTTTAGCCCCCTGCTTGGCACATAATATGTGCTTACCCAACACCACGATGATGATTATTATTAACCTCATGGGTATTTAGCTTAGTACAGTGCTCTGCACACAGTAAGCGCTCAATAAATATGATTGATTGATGATTTACCCAGCACCTTCTGAATATAAAGTAATGTACCAACTGTTTAGGCGAATACGACAGAAAGAAGACATATATTTCTGCCTCCGAGGAGCTAATGGTGAGTGACAAACACACCAAAAGTGCTTCAGCCAGGGTTCTGCCTCCAGTAAGGGCCACTGATACTGGATTACATCACCAACAAACCTACTAACCATCGTGCTGATTGTTTTAGTGCTCGGAAATAGCCAACTCACCAAGCCGGGGGGCAAGGAGTGGCAAAGGAAATCTCACGGAGGGAGGTTAGCTTTGCTTGTGATTGCTCCTTTTTTTGAGGACACGGCTCCTTCCTTCCGGAGTTATCGGGAGTGGAAATGGTAACTGGAAACTGAGACTGACCGTGGCGGACACTCATCGGTTAATGGAAACGTGGACTGTCAGCACAAATCTTCTAGGCCGTTTATTAAATTCTATTTCCAGCCCATTGCAGGCGGCGGAGGGAGGGCGAACAGAATCGCATAGCAACGTTCTCTGTGCTCTCAAGAGCCGCTGCTCTGTGGTAGCTGGTTGGGCGTGATATTGTCAAAGAGGATAGACACAACTGGTGATGTTCGTGGGGCTTGGCCCCAGAATACACTTTTGTCCCTTAGACCGTGAGACATGAGAGGAAAAGGCAGAGCAGCGCAGGGGAGGCAGGATGGAAATTCTTTCCCAGTGGCTTTATGGAAAAGTCAAAAATGAACGAACATCATAAATTGCTCCGTCTTCAGCAAAAAAGGCCCAGTTATATTCCACTTGGCTTTAAGAGCCCTAGCAGCAACTGAGAGTCAGGGTATCAATTGTAGATGCAAGAAGACTTTCAAATGCCATCTCTAAAGTAGGTACAAGCTGATTCTGGAACTTCCGCTTTAAAGAGAATAATAATAATAATAATAATAATGGTATTTGTTAATCGCTTACTATGTGCGAAGCACAGTTCTAAGCTCTGGTCGGGGGGGATACAAGGTGATCAGGTTGTCCCACGTGGGGCTCACAGTCTTAATCCCCATTTGACAGATGAGGTAACTGAGGCCCAGAGAAGTTAAGTGACTTGCCCAAAGTCACACAGCTGACAACTGGAGGAGTTGGGATTAGAACCCATGACCTCTGACTCCCAAGCCAGTGCTCTTTCCACTGAGCCATGCTGCTTCTCTAACGGTAGTCTCTGGTATCCTAAACTAAGCCCCCCTTTTCCTCAGCTCTCCTTCCCCTCCCTATCACTCCGACTCGCTCCATTAGCTCTACCCCCCTGCCCACCCCACAGCACTGGTGTATATATTTACATATCTATAATTCTATTTATTTATATTAATTCCTGTTTACTTGTTTTGATGTGTTTCTCCCCCCTCCTAGACTGTAAGCCCATTATAGGCAGGGATTGTCTCTCTATTTCTGGATTAGTACTTCCCAAGCACTTAGTACAGTGCTCTGCACACAGTAAGCACTTAATAAATATGAATGAATGAATGAATGAATGAATGAATGAAGCATCACCCCACCTCAGAAAAGTGCAGGACTCTACTAAATACGCAGTAATGCAGAACTTAATCTGCCATTGAATTTAGTTTGGAAGAACACTTCTTCAACAGGGCATAGGTAGACCAAAAATGAGAAAACTGAATCAAGATGGCCAGCATGCTCTTTGGGAGATTAACAATTAATGGAATATCAGGCGTTATATCAAATTGAAATAGAGGCAGTAGTAGTAATGGTATGTACTGAGCACCTAGTGTGACCTGAAATGCATCGTTCTAAGGAATGCAGGGCACTGTACTAAGCCCTCGGGAAGTTCAGCAGGGTAGATGGACAACAGGGGACCCAAGTTGCTGCTGGAAAAGGAGAAGGAAAAGGAGAAAGAGGAGGAGGAATAGAATTAGTAGTAATCTCTAGACTGTAAATTAATTGTTGGGAGGGAATGAGACTACCAGTTCTATTTTATTGTATTCTTCAGCACTTCAGTGTGTAATCCGCACACATTAAGCATATTTGTACTTAATGTTTAAGCATGTTTGCTGAAGCATGTCATTAAGCAAAGGTAGGGACTGTCTCTTTATGTTGCCAACTTGTACTTCCCAAGCGCTTAGTACAGTGCTCTGCACACAGTAAGTGCTCAATAAATATGATTGATTGATTGATTAAGCACTCAATAAGTACTATTGATTGATTCATTGATAGTAGTAGCAACAATAAGAGCATTTATTGAACACCCATTTGATGCTCTTTACTACACTGGGCATATGAGAAGTACAGAATAAGAAAGTGGCACATTCCCCTAGAGATCAACATTCCCTGGATCCTTCCAGGCAGAAGGGAGAAATGGAAGGAAAAAGAAACATTTGAGGGATAACCAGTTCCTTCACTTCCATCTACCTCATGCAGGTTTCCACCCTGTCCATCGAGGCAGCATTTCTGGATGACCCTGACCCTGCTCACCCCCAGATTTTCCCAGGATGCCAGTAGGCCAGGGCAGGCCTGCTTTGCTCGGACCCCAGTCCTGTGGTGAGGGTTTGAGTCATTCCCAGTGAGAGGAGCCATAATAATAATAATCGTGGTATTTAAGTGCTTACTATGTACTAGACACCATACTAAGCACAGGTGTGGATACAAGCAAATTGGATTGGGCACAGTCCCTGTCCCTTGTGGGGCTCACAGTCTCAATCCCCATTTTAAAGATGAGGAAACTGAGGCACAGGGACTTCCATACCCATGCTCAATCCACTCCGCCATGCTGTTAATCCCCAATGTGAGGCCTGATCATCCAACACCTGCTTTCAGCCATGTGTCCCCTGAGATTTTACACCTTCCACCGCAACCTTGGCTCCTTGGTTCACAGCTCTGACAGGAGCCCTGTCAGCTGATTCCAGCCCCATCTCAACGTAGGACCTTGGGCTCCACTTGAATCTCCCTGAAATTTCCGCTTGGAGAAGCTGATTTTCACCAGAAAAATGAAACGAATCAAAGCCCGTGAATTGCTTTCGGCCTTCTACTTCCTGAAATTGATGGAACAGGTGAAAAGGTAATAATGAGAGATCATAAAAATAATTACGAGAGGAGCAGGGAAGCAGCATGGTAACTGGTTGTAACCTCAAGCAAAGTCAGGCTTTGGTTATTAGTTCAGCGCTAACAGCATCAGCTGAAGAATTGAATCCAGCTATATCGCTTGGGTAGGAAACCACTTCCCTCTGCCCTAGACCATGCGGGACTAAGAGGTGCATTCACTGTGTCTGAGGAAACAAGATTTGATCACCGTAGCTGCTTTCAGCTGCTATGTGACCTCAGCATGCTTCCCTCCCCCTGACCCTTGAGAAAGAGGCACCCAGAAATCCTGGGCTGGGTCAAACCCAGCCTTTTTTGAAGAGAACAGGAGAGTGGCTAAGGCTTCTTGGAATGGGAAAAGACAAGGCTTGACTTGTGAGAAGCAATATGTATTTGTTAAGTGCTTACTATGTGCCAGGCACTGTACAAGCTTTTTAGCCGGAACATAGTCCCTGTCCCACCTAGGGCTCACAGTCTTAATCCTCATGTTACAGAGGAGGTAACAGAAGCACGGAGAAGTGAAGTGACTTGCTCAAGGTCACACAGCTGAAAAATGGCAGAGACCGGATTAGAACACAGGTTCTTCTGCCTCTCAGGGCCATGCTCCTAGGCCACACTGCTTCTCTTATGGCCCGGCAGCTATTTGTCAGATTTTTGGGCAAGTCATTTAAGTTCTCTGTGCTTCAGTTTCCTTCTCTGTGAAACCAGGATTAAATCCAACTCCTTCCTACTTAGCCCTGTGAGCCCCATATGGACAGGGACTGTGTCCATCCTGATTATCTCGTATTTACCCCAAGGCTTTGTTGAGTGCTTGGCACATAATATATGCTTACCACATATCTTAGAACAGATGTAGCCTGGAGCTCAGCTTGCTGGGAGAAATGGAAGGAAGCATGAGGGGTAGAGTTCTTGAGGGAGTGTCTCTGCTTGAGTGAAGAGAAGCCTGCAACGAGGCTGTCTTATAGAGGGTACAATACAATAAAGTTGGCAGACACATTCCCTGCCCACAACGAACTTCCCGTCTAGACCTTGCGGTCAATGAGTCAGCCAGTCAGTCTGTCATATTTATTGAGTGCTTACTGCGTGCAGAGCACTGTGCTAAGCTCTTGGGAGAGTACGATACAACAATAAACAGAAACATTCCCTGCCCACAACAGGCTTACAGTCCAGAGGGGAAGACTGTTTTTTCTCCAGTCCTTTCTCCCTTCTTAATTCTCCGAGACAGTGGCAGATCCAGGTAGGACAGAACCGTGGGCATTTGAGTAAAGTGCTATGTGACTAGACCTGCTAGGGCAGGTTTCAGACATTCGGTCATTCATTCAATCGTATTTATTGAGCACTTACTGTGTGCAGAGCACCGTACTAAGCTCTTGGAAAGCACAGTTCTTTGAGAGGCAGGGCCAAAATGGCCACCCCCCCACACTCTACATGATGCCATCCCATCTCCCATATGTCATATGTCACATTTTGTCTCTGCCGACATTACCACTACCCCATGGCTACCCTTCAACTGGTAGACTCCAAGAGCCTGACCTACTCGCTGTTAATGGGTCCCTTCCTGCAACCACCTTGGAGCACAGCAGCGGTGCCTCTGATTTTGAGGTAAGATGCTCAGCTGCCATCTTCGAGAAAGGTTGGGTGGCCGTCATCTTTGGAAAGTCCTACGGGGTCATCCCCTGCCCCGAGGCTCCCTGAGGTGACGGTTCACCTTGCTTACCCTCTGAAGTCGACTCTGAGCCTCCCTCCGCTCAATTGGCTGGAGTTCCCAGAGCTCAGTCTTTGACTCTGTCGGCACGAAGTAAGACATTTGAGTTAACAGTCACCTTTCCAACCTCATCTTCTCCCACTTGCCGGCTCCAGCCTGGTCTTAGACAGAAAGCCCCTCATGACTCTGGAATGGAATCCTTCAGGAAAGATGGAATGGGGAACAGCAACGACTAAGGAAAGAGGCTTCGAAAACCCGGTAAATGGGCAATAGTTTCCAGTATTTCTCTGGAATTGGAAAAAAACAAGTCTCCGCAGTTCCAACCGTGGCAGCTAAAATGGAATTCGGCTCATGCCTACTGACTGGCTATAAAATCTATTTTAATCTGTGGTTTAGTCGTTGCCTGAAGAAATCCAATTTAGCAAATGGAATGTGCAACCTACTCAGGTTGATAAATTTACTCTGTGGTAGGTGAGCAACACTGTTTTTTAGAGACTCAAACTAATTTGCTAACCTGTGATGACGATGATGATGATAACAATATCATTATAATAATAATGCCTTGAATTTACATAGCCCTTTTAAATTTTTCCAGAGTGCTTTCACATCAGTGATCTCATTTGATCCTCCCAACATCCCTGTGAAGCATGGAGAGGCAGGTTATATCATCCCCATTTTAGAGATGATGAAACCAAGGCCTAGAAATGGTAAGCGGCTTGCCCCTGGTCAACCAGCAGACCCCTGGGAGAGGTGGGACCTCCTAGACCAGTACTTTCTGAACTAGGGCTGAGGTATTAAATCTACCCTCATCTGGAATCAGTGGCTGGTGAGCAACGTGGCCCTAATGGAAAGAGCAAGGTACTGGGAGTCAGGAGACCTGAGTTCTAATCCCAACTCAGCAAGCGGTCTCCTGCATGACCTTGATCATGTCACTTAACCTGTCTGGGCTTCAGGTTCCTCTTATGGAAAATAGGGATAAGATACTTGCTCTCCGCCCCTCTTTGACTGCGAGCTCAGGCCACAAATCTTCTGAGGTTTGGAGGAATGCCAACTACCCAATCTTCTCTTCGATAGTGAGACTCTCTGATTAAGTAGGTTTCACACAAACACACACAGATACACACACACACAACATGCTGCACAAGGGCACTCTTCAGTCACGAATGGATAACCAGTATATGTTTAATTAGGGTTTCAACAGCCGCAGTAGATGTACAACAGAATATTTGTACTCTTCTAAGCACTTAGGGGAGTACAATACAACAGAGTCGGTGGACGTGTTCCCAGCCCATAATGAGCTTAACCTCCCCAGAATTGTCTCATTGGGAATTTGTTTGAAACCATTCTCGCCAGATGTGTAACTGCTTAGCATGAAAGCCCCGTGTGGGTCAGGGACTGCATCTGACCTGATTAACTTGTATCTCAATTTGGCTCCAGAACAGATCCAGGATAGAGATACCGAGTCAGGACTTGCGTCTTTACTGACCGGTCTCACTGAAAATCCTAGGCCGTGGGACAAAGAGAAAAATAATAATCATTAGGTATTTGTTAAGCACTTACTATGTGCCAGGTACTCTACTAAGCACTGAGGTGGACACAAGCAAATCAGGTTGGACGCAGTCCCTATCCCCATTGTGCTTAGTACAGTGCTCTGCACACAGTAAGCGCTCAATAAATACGATTGAATGAATGAATGAATGAATTTTACAGATGAGATAACTGATGCCCAGAGAAGTGAAGTGATTTGCCAAAGGTCACACAGCAGACAAGTAGTGGAGTCAGGATTAGAACCCATAACCACCTAACTCCGAGACCTGTGCTCTATCCACTACGACATACTGCTTCTCTATCCACTTAGCTAAGGTCAGTAAGGCTTGGGCAATATTAGAGGGATCTGAGGAAATGAACATAAAATGGAAGCTGGGACATTTTTACATAGCTGATGGGAATCACTTTATTACGGCCAGCCAGTGGGGGCTAAAGATGGACCCGAACAGTACAGTTCTTTACTGGAAAAAGGACTATGAATAAACAGTCACTGTTTGTATTGGCTGACTGCCATTTCTACCCTGAAACAGGCCAGCCAAAATGAGTTGATTTATTCTGAGCAGATAAGCACCTTTAAAGCAAAACTTGAGGTAATAATGTTTGTGCAAACAATGGCATGCACTCCCATTAGCCCCAGCACATCCCTGCAGCATCACTGCCCTCAAATTTCTTCTCCTCTGCTTTATTTCTCATCTTCCTTAGGGAGGAAGCTAACTCCCTGGGTATCTGATTATGAAATGATTATGTGACTTTAGTGATTGTCACTTCAGTCTTTTGCCTCCTGTTAGGAAGAAGATGGGGTGGGGAGAGCCTTGGGAGGTATGAGAAGTACTTGGGAGGAGTTGGCACAGTGACCCTGAGAAGCAGTGTGGTCTAGTGGATAGAGCCCCGGCTTGGGAGTCACAGGACCTGGGTTCTAATCCCAGCTCTGCCACTTGTCTGCTATGTGACCTTGGGCAAGTCACTTCACTTCTCCGGGCCTCAGTTACCTCACCTGTAAGATGGGGATTAAGACGGTGAGTCCCATGTGGGACACAGACTGTGCCCAACCTGATTAGTTTGTATCTGTCCTTCGTTCATTTAGTCGCATTTATAGCACTTATACTGTGTGCAAAGCACTGTAATAAGGTCTTGGGAGAGTACAATCTAACAGTAAACAGACACATTCCCTACCCATAATGAGTTTACAGTCTAGAGGGGGAGACAGATTAAATAAATTACAGATATTAGTATAGTGGCTGGCACATAATAAGTGCTTAACAAATACCACTAAGAAAAAAGGCAGGGGTTTGCAGGATTTCTTCCTTGGGTCCTTTCAATCTTTGTTTTCTCGATACTCCCTCCTTGACGTTCACAAAGAGGGCACCTTTCATAGGGCTATACTTGTCTTCTCCCGGAACCTTAGCTGGTTGGATATTCCTCTGGAAATACAGGCCTTTCTGCTGCCCAGCAATGTGAACCCACGTCTTCATAATAATTTATTGAAGCTTATTCCAGCTCTCAGTTATTTCACTCTCGGTTTCTTGCCTTCAATGGAGGCAGGTATCAAAATGGGCCTACTTGCAATTTCCTGAAGTTGCAAAGCACTTTCAGATAGGTGTCATTTGATAAACTGTGTGAGGATTAAATACACTACAGTTATACAAAGAAAGGGTACATTTTGCATTAGATATTCCAAGGTTCTGATGTTTGTGTCCTCTCGTCTGCTAGACCCACATGCTTCTATCCTTTGATTTTGTCTACCGAATCTGAAATAGGTATTGCTTACATCTGTATTTGTGTCTATTCTGTCTTCCTCATTAGACTACCTCCTCAAAGATAGGGGTGATGTCTTCCTTTCAACTTTACACTACCTCACTCTGCAGGGAATACATTATTACTGGTTGCCTGGGTGACTTTTTTATTGGCATTTATTAAGCACTTACTATGTGCTAGACCCTCTACCAAGTGCTGGGATAGATACAAGATAATCAGGTTGGACACAATCCCTGTCCCACATGGGGGTCACAGTCTTAATTCCCATTTTGCAGGTAACGTAACTGAGGCCCAGAGAAGTGAAGTGACTTTCCCAAGGTCACATAGCAGACGCGTGGCAGAGCTGGGATTAGAACCAAGGTCCTCCGTCTCCCAGGCTCATACTCTTTCCACTAGGCCATGCTGCTTCTCTTGGTAACCAACCATCACCTCAAGGGAAAAAAAGATGTTTGATTAGGTAGATCATTTCTTCACTGCTCCTGCGGCAGCTTCAATCCTGATGTCGTTAATGCTTTCTTTTAAAACTGATTCCAGCAAGAACTAACAAAGGGAATAGGTTGGAATTCCGTATAATAACAATTACAATGTGCCAAGCATGATATTGAGCATTGAATAATAGCCTTGTTGCTTCCCTGGTCCTTCTCATCTCATTAGTGTGTGCTAAGCACTGTACTAAGTCCTTGGTAGAATACAATGATGAAGAATGGGTTTGGATGATTCCTGCCTATGAGGAGCTTCCATATTAGAGCGGGAGACCAACATTAAAATAAATTATAGGGCTAAGGGGCTGAGGGGAAAGGGAGTGAGTATCAAACTGCTTAAGGAAGCAGCGTGGTTTAGTGGAAAGAGCACGGGCTTGGGAGTCAGAGGTCATGGGTTCTAATCCTGGCTCAACCACTTATCAGCTGTGTGACTTTCGGCAAATCACTTGACTTCTCTGTGCCTCAGTTACCTCATCTGTAAAATGGGGATTCATTCAATCGTATTTATTGAGCGCTTACTGTGTGCAGAGCAGGATTAAGACTGTGAGCCCCATCTGGGACAACTTGATTACCTTGGATCTACCCCAGTGCTAAGAACTGTGCTTGGCACATAGTAAGTGCTTAACAAATACTATTAAAGGGAACCTATCCAAGGGTCTAGGTGACAAAGAAGGAAAGGTGCATAAAGTGGGGAAGTGATGGCTTATTCTGGGAAGACTTTTAATTTTGGAAGAGATGTGATTTTAATAGGGCTTTGAGGATGGGGAGAGCAGTGGTCTGTCAGATATGAGGGGGGAATGGGGCCTATCAGAGGGAGGTTGTTGGCAAGGGGATAAGCACTGAGAAGCAGTGTGGCCTTGGAGTCAATAGTATTTATTGAGTGCTTACTTTGTGCAAATTAGATTAGCATAGTTTGGACACATCCTCAAGAGGGCTAATTCTCTGGAGAAGACACCGTGTAAGTGGCCATTGTCCTGAAAGGCTGAAGGATTGCTCAAGTAACTCAAGTCTCTGAAAAGTTTTCCAAAGGTGGCACTGGGAATTATATAGATCAGTGTTTCTTCTTTTCCTGGCAAATTAGTTAAATGGAGGATCAGTGAGCACTTACCAAAACATGTTGGTTTCTGAAAGTCCAGGACTTTCCCAGACTGAGCCCCTTCCTCCCTCCCCGGCTCGTCCCCCTCTCCATCCCCCCATCTTACCTCCTTCCCTTCCCCACAGCACCTGTATATATGTATATATGTTTGTACATATTTATTACTCTATTTATTTATTTTTTTTACTTGTACATATCTATTCTATTTATTTTATTTTGTTAGTATGTTGGTTTTGTTCTCTGTCTCCCCCTTTTAGACTGTGAGCCCACTGTTGGGTAGGGACTGTCTCTATATGTTGCCAACTTGGACTTCCCAAGCGCTTAGTACAGTGCTGTGCACACAGTAAGCACTCAATAAATACAACTGATTGATTGATTGATTATACAGAAGGTGCTCAATAAATTCTGTTGATTAGATTGATTAATTGTGGGAGGTGGGATTGGCAACAGGTGCTCACAGGTTTTGCTTCAGATGGGGTTACAGAGGAGGGATCTGGCCCTTCCTCAGCTAAAGGGGGGATCAAACTGCTCCTAGCTAGCCCCACACCGGTAGAGGGATGGTTGGACCAAAAATGGAGGGTAGTGGGCAGGCATAATAATAATAATGGTATTTGTTAAGTGCTTACTATGTGCAAAGCACTGTTCTAATCGCTGGGGAGGTTACAAGCTGATCAGGTTGTCCCATTGTGATCATTGTGAATGGCAGAACAAGGACCAAGAAAATGTCTGGGGAAGGCAAACCCCCCTCCTCTCTTCTCCACCCTCCCAGGGTCCTGCACATCTTTCACACCTGTGTACACGTGTGTGTTTTTGTGGGAAAGAACGGTTTTGTGCAGACAGCTGGGTGTGCCAGGGAGTGAGAAAGAGGGAGTATGTAATTCTGTGCGAAGATGTGTAGGGGAATGAAATGAGTTTTCACTGCAGACTCCCAGGTTTCGATTTCATCTTGTTTTCCTCACTGCCTGGTGGATGTTGACATTTAGCTTCCCAGGTGGGTTGTGTTTCCAGGTGGAGGGGCCAAATCCAGTCGAGAGGTCCAAATTGGATTAGGCTAGAGAAGAGGGAGGAGGAGGTCATTGGTGACTTTGGAGGGGGTGGGCTCAGGAGGATGAAAAGGGAGTTGGGCAGATTGGAGGGGGTGGAAAGGGGAGTTGGAGGAGAGGAAGAGGAGGCAGTGGGTGTTGAGAAACTGTGTGGGGTCTTTGGCTAGGAATGGGTGCAGGGAGAAGGGGTGATAGCTGGGTGGTGCAATGGGATTTGAGGAAGGGTTGCTTTATAATAATTATAATTAATAATAATAGGTGGTATTTAAGCTCTTACTATGTGCAAAGCACTGTTCTAATCAATCAATCAATCGTATTTATTGAGCGCTTACTGTGTGCAGAGCACTGTACTAAGTGCTTGGGCAGTACAAGCTGGCAACATATAGAGACAGTCCCTACCCAACAGTGGGCTCACAGTCTAGAAGGGGGAGACAGAGAACAAAACCAAACATACTAACAAAATAAAATAAATGGAATAGATAGGTACAAGTAAAATAAATAAATAAATAAATAAGCTCTGGGAGATGTGGGCTCACAGCTCTGGGGCTTCACCAGTCTGGCTTCGGTGCTCGCAGTTCTGGGACTCAGCCAGCCTGGGTTCAGTGCTCTTTGCTCTGGGGATCGACCAACCCGGATTTAGTGCTTGCAGCTCTGGAGCTCAGCCAGCCCAGGTTCAGTGCTCTTAGTTCTATAATTCAGTCACTCTGGGTTCAGTGCTCACAGTTCTGGGGTTCAGCCAGCTGGGGTTCAGTGCTCTTAGCTCTGGAGCTCAGTCAGCCCGGGTTCAGTGCTCTTAGTTCTGGGGCTCAGCCAGCTTAGGTTCAGTGCTCTCAGCTCTGTAGTTCAGTCACTCTGGGTTCAGTGCTCTCAGCTCTGGGGCTCAGCCAGCCCAGGTTCAGTGCTCACAATTCTGGGGTTCAGCCAGCTGGGATTCGTACTCTTAGCTCTGTAGCTGTCACTCTGGGTTCAGTGCTCATAGCTTTGGGGCTCAGCCAGCCCGGGTTCAGTGCTCTGAGCTGTGGGGCTCAGCCAGCCCGGGTTCAGTCCTCTGAGCTGTGGGGCTCAGCCAGCCCGGGTTCAGTCCTCTGAGCTCTGGGGCTCAGCCAGCCCGGGTTCAGTGCTCTCAGCTCTGGGGCTCAGCCAGCCCGGGTTCAGTGCTCTCAGCTCTGGGGCTCAGCCAGCCCAGCTTCGGTGCTCTCAGGTGTGGGGCTCAGCCAGCCTGGGTTCAGTGCTCTTAGTTCTATAACTCAGTCACTAGGGGTTCAGTGCTCACAGTTCTGGGGTTCAGCCAGCCGGGGTTCAGTACTCTTAGCTCTGTAGCTCAGTCACTCTGGGTTCAGTGCTCATAGCTTTGGGGCTCAGTCAGCCCATGTTCAGTGCTCTTAGCTCTGGGGCTCAGTCAGCCTGGGTTCAGTGCTCTTAGCTGTGGGGCTCAGCCAGCCTGGGTTCAGTGCCCTTAGCTCTGGGGCTCAGCCAGCCCGGCTTCAGTGCTCTTAACTCTGGGACTCAGCCAACTCGGGTCCAGTGCTCTTAGCTCTGGGGCTCAGCCAGCCCGGCTTCAGTGCTCTTAGCTCTGGGACTCAGCCAGCCCGACTTCAGTGCTCTCAGCTCTGTAGCTCAGTCACTCCAAGTTCAGTGCTCACAGCTCTGGGGCTCAGCCAGCCTGGGTTCATTCATTCATTCTATCGTATTTATTGAGCACTTACTGTGTGCAGAGCACTGTACTAAGCACTTGGGAAGTACAAGTTGGCAACATATAGAGACGGTCCCTACCCAACAGTGGGCTCATAGTCTAGAAGAGTTCAGTGCTCTTAGCCCTGTAGCTCAGTCGCTCCGGCTTCAGTGCTCTTTGCCCTGGTGCTCAGCCAGTCTGGATCCAGTGCTCATAGCTCTGGAGCTCAGCCAGCCCGGGGTTCAGTGCTCATAGCTCCGGGCGAAGCATCGGCGCTTAGAACAGTGCTTCGCACAGAGAAGCAGCGTGGCTTAATGGAAAGAACCCGGGCTTGGGAGTCAGAGGTCGTGGGTTCTAATCCCGCTCCACCACTTATCAGCTGTGTGACTTTGGGCAAGTCACTTAACTTCTCTGGGCCTCAGTTCCCACATCTGTAAAATGGGGAATTAAAATTGTGAGCCCCACGTGGGACAACCTAATTACCTTGTATCAACCCCAGTGCTTATAACAGTGCTTTGCACATAGTAAGTGCTTAACAAATACCATAATTATTATTATTAATAATAACAATGCCATCATGATGAGGCTCTCTTCTTCCCTTCAAGCAGCATGGCTCAGTGGAAAGAGCCCGGGCTTTGGAATCAGAGGTCATGGGGTCAAATCCCGGCTCTGCCAATTGCCAGCTGTGTGACTTTGGGCAAGTCACTTCACTTCTCTGGGCCTCAGTTACCTCATCTGTAAAATGGGGATTAAGACTGTGAGCCCCACATGGGACAACCTGATCAGCTTGTAACCTCCCCAGCGCTTAGAACAGTGCTTTACACATAGTAAGCGCTTAATAAATGCTATCATTATTATTATTACTGAGAGTCCACCTCCTCCAGGAGGCCTTCCCAGACTGAGCCCCCTCCTTCCTCTCCCCCTCTCTATCCCCCCCCCACCTACTTCCCCTCCCCGCAGCACCTGTATATATGTTTGGACAGATTTATTACTCTATTTATTTTACTTGTACATATTTACTATTCTATTTATTTTATTTTGTTAATATGTTTTGTTGTCTGTCTCCCCCTTCTAGACTGTGAGCCCGCTGTTGGGTGGGGACCGTCTCTCTATGTTGCCAACTTGGACTTCCCAAGCGCTCAGCACAGTGCTCTGCACACAGTGAGCGCTCAATAAATACAATTGAATGAATGGATGAATGAATGATTATTGTCAGGGTTACGGGGGCGGGGGGAGCCAGAGGGAGCGCTCCGCTCTGCGCATGCGCTCTGCGCAGCTCCACCGCCCCCTCCCGCGGCTCCGCTCTGCGCATGCGCTCTGCGCAGCTCCACCGCCCCCCCCAGCGGCACCTCCCACCCAGCGAAGCCTGGGGCGACAGCGTCTCCTAGCGGCCGAAGGACGAAGTTCGCCCCCGTCAGCTGGGCCTGCTGAAAACGGTGAGCGAAGAATTCTCTTTAAGAAGAATTATTTAATGATAATCATGATGGTATTTGTTAAGCGCTGACTATGTGCGAAGCACTGTTCTAAGCGCTGGGGGGGGGATACAAGGGGATCGGGTTGTCCCACATGGGGGCTCACAGTCTTCATCCACATGAGCCCACTGTTGGGTAGGGACCATCTCTATATGTTGCCAACTTGGACTTCCCAAGCGCTTAGTACAGTGCTCTGTACACAGTAAGCGCTCAATAAATACGATTGAATGAATGAATGAATTTTACAGTGAGGTCATCCCCCTTTCCATCCCCCCTTCTTACCTTCTTCCCTTCCCCACAGCACCTGTATATATATGTATATATGTTTGTACATATTTATTACTCTATTTATTTTACTTGTACATATCTGTTCTATTTATTTCATTTTTTTAATATGTTTGGATTTGTTCTCTGTCTCCCCCTTCTAGACTGTGAGCCCACTGTTGGGTAGGGACTGTCTCTATAGGTTGCCAACTTGTACTTCCCAAGCACTTAGTACAGTGCTCTGCACACAGTAAGCGCTCAATAAATACGATTGATTGATCCCCTTCTTACCTCCTTCCCTTCCCCACAGCACCTGCGTATATATGTATATATGTTTGTACATATTTATTACTCTATTTCTTTATTTTACTTGTACATATCTATTCTATTTATTTCATTTTGTTAATATGTTTGGTTTTGTTCTCTGTCTCCCCCTTCCAGACTGTGAGCCCACTGTTGGGTAGGGACTGTCTCTATAAGTTGCCGACTTGTACTTCCCAAGCGCTTAGTATAGTGCTCTGTACACAGTAAGCGCTCAATAAATACGATTGATTGATTGATCCCCCTTCTTACCTCCTTCCCTTCCCCACAGCACCTATATATATATGTATATATGTTTGTACATTTTTATTACTCTATTTTACTTGTACATATCTGTTCTATTTATTTCATTTTGTTAATATGTTTGGATTTGTTCTCTGTCTCCCCCTTCTAGACTGTGAGCCCACTGTTGGGTAGGGACTGTCTCTATAGGTTGCCAACTTGTACTTCCCAAGAGCTTAGTACAGTGCTCTGCACACAGTAAGTGCTCAATAAATACGATTGATTGATTGATTGATCCCCTTCTTACCTCCTTCCCTTCCCCACAGCACCTGTATATATATGTATATATGTTTGTACATATTTATTACTCTATTTATTTTACTTGTACCTATCTATTCTATTTATTTTATTTTGTTAATATGTTTGGTTTTGTTCTCCATCTCCCCCTTCTAGACTGTGAGCCCACTGTTGGGTAGGGACTGTCTCTATAGGTTGCCAACTTGTACTTCCCAAGCGCTTAGTACAGTGCTCTGCACACAGTAAGCGCTGAATAAATATGATTGATCGATTGATTGATTGATTGACTGTCATGTATCTAACCCAGTACTTAACGCCATGCTTGGCACCTAGTAAGCACTTAATAGATACCATAATTACAGACTGGGAAGCCGGGGGAGGAGGTGATAATGCTCAGCTCTGGTTAGTCATGGCTGGTGGTTTTACTGGGTGAAGGAGGGTTGGCCTTGACAATATGATGAGTTCCCTTGATCCCTGAATTTTCTAGACTCAAACTGGCCCTGAGCTAGAACATATTAAATTAGTGTCCATTGCCGCAGGGAAGGAAAGGAATGTCGTGGCCTAGTCGACAGAGCACAGGCCTGAGGGTCTAACACGGGATCTGGCGTGGCTCATTGGAAATAATAATAATAATGGCATTTATTAAGCGCTTACTATGTGCAAAGCACTGTTCTAAGTGCTGGGGAGGTTACAAGGTGACCAGGTTGTCCCACGGGGGGCTCACAGTCTTCATCCCCATTTTACAGTTGAGGGAACTGAGGCCCAGAGAAGTGAAGGGACTGGCCCAAAGTCACACAGCTGACAATTCGCAGAGCCGGGATTTGAACCCATGACCTCTGATTCCAAAGCCCCTGCTCTTTTCCCCTGAGCCACGCTGCTTCTCCTGAAGAGCATGGAAAGAGCATGGGCTTGGGAGTCAGAGGTCATGGGTTCGAATGCCGGCTCCACCACATGTCTGCTGTGTGACCTTGGGCAAGTCACTTAACTTCTCGGAGCCTCAGGTACCTCATCTGGAAAATGGGGATGAAGACTGTGAGCCCCACGTGGGACAACCCTGATCACCTTGTAAACCCCCCCCCCAGTGCTTAGAACAGTGCTTTGCACATAGTAAGCGCTTAACAAATGCCATCATTTATTTTTCATTTATTTTTAATCCCAGCCCTCCCACCTGCCTACTGTGTAACCAAGTCACTTCACTTCTCTGGGCCTCAGTTACCTTGTCTGTAAAACATCTGTATATATGTATATCCTGTATATATGTTTGTACATATTAGTCTATTTTACTTGTACATATTTATTCTATTTATTTTGTTAATATGTTTTGTTTTGTTGTCTGTCTCCCCCTTCTAGACTGTGAGCCTGCTGTTGGGTAGGGACCGTCTCTAGACGTTGCCAACTTGTACTTTCCAAGCGCTTAGTACAGTGCTCTGCACACAGTAAGCGCTCAATAAATACGATTGAATGAATGAACGGGGATTGACCGGTGAATCCCACGTGGGACAGGGACTGTGTCCCACTTGATTAGCTTGTATTTCCCCCAGCACTTAGAACAGTGCTTGACACGTAGTAAGCGCTAAACAAATACCAGTATTATTATCATTATTACCAACTGTCCCCCCTCTCTAGATTGTAGGTTCGTTGTGGGCAGGGAATGTGTCTGTTTATTGTTGTACTGTACTCTCATTCAATTGTATTTGAGCGCTTACTGTGTGCAGAGCGCTGTACTAAGTGCTTGGGAAGCACAATTTAGCAACAAACTGTCTCTATATGTTGCCAACTTGTACTTCCCAAGCGCTTAGTACAGTGCTCTGCACACAGTAAGTGCTCAATAAATACGATTGATGATGATGATGATGAACAAACACAGTCCCTACCCACAACAGGCTCACAGTCTGTTAGGGGTAGACGGACATCAAAACAAGTAAACAGGCATCAGTAGCATCATTACAAATAAATAGAATTATAGCTATATATACATCACTAATAAAAATAAATAGAATTACAATTATAAATGCATACACATATACCCAAGTGCTGTGGGGTCGGGGGGGTGGGGGAAGAGCAAAGGGATAGAGTCAGGGTGATGGCTGAGGGGGGCAAAGGAAAAGGGGGGCTTAACAAATTAACTGTAGGGTGTAATTGTGGTGTTAAAGTGCTTTTTTTAAAAAATAAAAAAGGCATTTAAGTTGTCCTATGTGCCAGGCACTATACTAAGCGTAAGGGTATATATATATGCTTAGTATATGCTTAGTATAGTATATATACATATATATATATATATGTATATGTATATAATCTGTATATATGTTTGTACAGATTTATTACTCTATTTATAATTTTACTTGTACATATTTACTATTCTATTTATTTTATTTTATTAATGATGCGCATCTATCTTTACTTCTATTTATTCTGATGACTTGACACCTGTCCACATGTTTTGTTTTGTTGTCTGTCTCCCCCTTCTAGACTGTGAGCCCGTTGTTGGGTAGGGACCGTCTCTATATGTTGCCAACTTGTACTTCCCAAGCGCTTAGTACAGTGCTCTGCACATAGTAAGCGCTCAATAAATACGATTGAATGAATGAATAACTATGGTGTTTGTTAAGCATTTTTTTAAATGCTATTTGTTAAGTGAAGGCTTCCTGGAGGATCCGAACTTTCAGTAGGGCTTGGAAGGGGGGAAGTGTGCTAGTTTGGCGGATTTCATTCATTCATTCAATCGTATTTGTTGAGCACTTACTGTGTGCTTTTTACCACCCTACTGTACTTGGAAAGTACAATTCTGTGACAAAGACAATCCCTACCCAACAACGGGCTCACAGTCTAGAAGGGGGAGACAGGCGACAAAACAAGTAGGCAGGCAGCAATAGCATCAAAACAGATAAATAGAATTATAGATATCAATCAATCAATCAATCAATCAATCGTATTTATTGAGCGCTTACTATGTGCAGAGCACTGTACTAAGCGCTTGGGAAGTACAAATTGGCATCACATAGAGACAGTCCCTACCCGATAGTGGGCTCACAGTCTAAAAGGGGGAGACAGAGAACAGAACCAAACATACCAACAAAATAAAATAAGTAGGATAGAAATGTACAAGTAAAATAAATAAATAAATAAATAAACAGAGTAATAAATATGTACAACCATATATACATATATACAGGTGCTGTGGGGAGGGGAAGGCGGTAAGGCGGGGGGATGGAGAGGGGGACGAGGGGGAGAGGAAAGAAGGGGCTCAATCTGGGAAGGCCTCCTGGAGGAGGTGAGCTCTCAGCAGGGCCTTGAAGGGAGGAAGAGAGCTAGCTTGGCGGATGGGCAGAGGGATTGGGGGCATTCCGGGCCCGGGGGAGGACGGGGGCCGGGGGTCGATGGCGGGACAGGCGAGAGCGAGGTACAGTGAGGAGATTAGTGGTGGAGGAGCGGAGGGTGCGGGCTGGGCAGTAGAAGGAGAGAAGGGAGGTGAGGTAGGAGGGGGCGAGGTGATGGACAGCCTTGAAGCCCAGGGTGAGGAGTTTCTGCCTGATGCGCAGATTGATCGGTAGCCATTGGAGGTTTTTGAGGAGGGGAATGATATGTCCAGAGCGTTTCTGGACAAAGATAATCCGGGCAGCAGCATGAAGTATGGATTGAAGTGGAGAGAGACACGAGGATGGGAGATCAGAGAGAAGGCTAGTGCAGTAGTCCAGACGGGATAGGATGAGAGCTTGAATTAGCAGGGTAGCGGTTTGGATGGAGAGGAAAGGGCGGATCTTGGCAATGTTGCGGAGCTGAGACCGGCAGGTTTTGGTGACGGCTTGGATGTGAGGGGTGAATAATAGATATATCTATAGATAGATAGATATACCCATCATTAATAAAATAAATAGAATAATAAGTATGTACAAATATACACAAGTGCTGTGGGGCGGGGAAGAGCAGAGGGCGGATGTGAGGAGGGAGGGCCTTCCAGGGGCCAGAGGTCTACGGCGGGACAGGCGAGAACGAGGCACGGTGCTTAGGCCAGTGCTCTGCACACAGTAAGTGCTCAATAAATATGATTGAATAAATGAATATTACGAGATTGCCCCCGCTTCTTCCAGCAGAGGGATCCCCAGACTGTCCCATGGAGCTCTATTTTTCCTCCGCCGATTTTCCCCGACCCAGGTTGCAGTGCCTGATTTCACATGCCCAGAACTCAAACACATCACTCCCCCCCGAACGGCTCAGGAACCTGAAAAGAATCAATCGACGCTATTTATTGGGCGCTTACAATGTGCAGAGCGCTGCACTAAGCGCTTGGGAAAGTACGCTACAATAGAATTAGCAGTCACGCTCCCTGGCCCATAACGAGCAGTGGTTACTGTAAAATCAGCACCTCCTCTATCACTCCACATTCCCGGAATCCCATAAAAACTCCAGAGCTTTCTTTCCAAGATTCCCCAGGCCTTGGGGCAACTGGCAGGTGGGTGCAATTGTTGGAACTCCCCATTCTCTGCATCTTGGGTATATGTCATTAGTCTTTGATTAGCATCAACAGTGGTGTTGATTGAATGCTTACCATTTGAAGGGCACTGTACTAAGCACATGGAAGGATATAATACAAAGGACTTGGTTCCCTTGCTCATGACGGGTTTACAGTCTAGAGGGGGAAATCCATCAGATTAAGAGATCCTTAAGGATGGGGAATGTGTCTAAATAATAATAATGACGATGGTATTTGCTAAACGCTTACTATGTGCCAGGCACTAAGCGCCGACTGGAGACTACAGCCAGGTGGATTGCCCAATTCCAACTGGCTGCCCCAGAGCTTCCCTCTGGACATCTTGTCTTTTTTTATTTGGTATTTGTTAAGTGCTTACTATGTGCCCGGCACTTTACTAAGCCCTGGGATAGATACAAGCCTAATCGGATTTCACACAGTCCATGTTCCATTTTACAGATGAGGTAACACAGCAGACAAGTGTAGGAGCCATAATTAGAACCCGGGCCCATGCCCTATCAATCAATCAATCGTATTTATTGAGCGCTTACTGTGTGCAGAGCACTGTACTAAGCGCTTGGGAAGTACAAGTTGGAAACATATAGAGACAGTCCCTACCCAACAGTGTGCTCAACCACTAGATAATGCTGCTTGCTCTATATAGACCTGGCTAGGATGGTGGAGGTTAGGGTGGTGAAAAGCAGGTGGGTGTTGGTGTTTGCCATCTTTATTTGCAAGCAGGTGGGTGTTTGTGTTTGTCATCTTTATTTGCAATCAATGATTATCCCAGCAGACCCCAGCATGATTATTGCCAGAAGAACAGAGAGGGCATGTGGCAGGGGCTCATGGGAATCTGGGCTCTAACTGGGGTAGAAAACTCCCAGGTAATAGTAATTGTGGTATTTGTTAAGCGCTTGCTATGTGCCAGGCACTGTAATAATAATAATAATAACGTTGGTAGTACTAAGAACTGGGGTGGATACAAGCAAGTCAGGTTTGACACGGTCCCTGTCCCACGTGAGGCTCACAGTCTCAATCCCCATTCTACAGATGAGGGAACCGAGCACAGAGAAGGGAAGTGACTTGCCCAAAACCACACAGCAGGCAAGTGATGGACCTGGAATTAGAACCCATGACCTTATGATTCCCAGGCCCGGGCTCTATCCACTATGCCATGCTGCTGCTGACTGTGAGCCCGCTGTTGGGTAGGGACCGTCTCTATATGTTGCCAACTTGTACTTCCCAAGCGCTTAGTACAATCAATCAATCAGTCGTATTTATTGAGCGCTTACTGTGTGCAGAGCACTGTATTAAGTGCTTGGGAAGTGCAAGTTGGCAACATATAGAGACAGTCCCTACCCAACAGTGGGCTCACAGTCTAAAAGGGGGAGACGGAGAACAAAACCAAACATACTAACAAAATGAATAGATATGTACAAGTAAAATAAATAGAGTAATAAATATGTACAAACATATATACAGGTGGTGTGGGGAAGGGAAAGAGGTAAGATGAGGGGGATGGAGCACTCAATAAATACAGTTGAATGTGTGAATGAATGTTCCAAGCTAGTGAAGAGCCATAGGGAGGTACCTTTCCAGCTTGGGAGAAGGTTCAGGCTGAAGCTTTAGCTGTGGGGCAGAACATTCCCAGTGCATGGGAATAAGATAAATAATCGGCAGGGATTCCTGCTCACCCAACAGGTTCTCTGTACAGTGCCGGGGAAGGTGGGCAGTGAGAGCGGAGTGGCTCAGCTGTGTTATACCTCTTCCACATCTACTGCAGCCGCATCCCGGCTTGTCAGTCTGAGAAAATATGCTGCAAACAGTGTTCTTTTTTTCCTTCCCTCCTCCCCTGCCTGCCAGTAAACTGTTTAAAGACTCAGATTTATTGTTAAAAAAGAGAGTGAGCGAGAATGATCGACTGTGTGGGGTCTGAGTCGTCGCTGAGTTATGGGCCCGGGACTCCAGGGCTTGTTGCTCCAGCTGGGGCTGACCGTCCGGCGGCAAAGTGGGAGATGAAATTAGCACGGAAACCAAGGCTGCGCAGCTCGAATTTGGGAGCTGAACGCGTCCCTGGGCTGAGGCGATGAGGGAGACTAAAGGGGGGCCTTGGGAGCCCCAAATCAGCCGTATTTATTGAGTGCTTACTATGTGCAGAGCACTGTACTGAGCGTTGGGGAGAGTACAACAGAATTAGCAGATATGTTCTCTGCCCATAACGAGCTTACTTAGAACAGTGCTTTGCACATAGTAAGCGCTTAACAAATGCCATTATTATTATTATTATTATTATTAGAGGGGAACGGAGAAATACCTGTTCCTCCTAGTCAGCGAGCCCCATGTGGAACGGGGAGTATCCAATCTGATCATCCTGTACCTACCCCTGCACTTAGTACAATGCTTGGCACCGAAGAGGTGCTTAACAAGTACTATCATTATTGTTATTAGAAGAGGCAGCACACAAAGGGGCCAAAATGGAACTTGCCCTTCATCAAAGGACAGATTAATTCAGTATCAAAGGAGAAGTAGCGCGGCCTAGTCAGACCTGGGAGTCGGAAGGACCCGAGTTCTGATGCGAACTCTGCCACTTGTCTACCGTGTGACCCCGGACAGGTCGCATAACATCTGTGTGCCTCAGTTACCCCACCTGAAAAATGGGGATTAAGACTGTTAGCCCCATGTGGGACAGGGACTTTGTCCAACGTGATTAGCGTGTATCTACCCCCAGTGCTTCGCCTCTCAGGATGGCACCTGGAGAGTTGCTAGTCCTCTACCAGTCTTGGCGACGGGATGGAGAGTCAAGCAGAGGCCTACCCATTCCATTCCTAGCTTGGTCAGTGGCTAGTGAGTGGCAAGCAATCTGCTACAAGTTAAAACTCACCTGTGTTTGTCAGCAGCGATGGGAGAGAGTCGAGGGTGGAGACTCAAACTGACTGCGCGGAAGAAGGTGATGGGAACCACTTCCATATTTTTACCAAGAAAACTTTCTGGTTACACTACCAGAACGATTGCAGATGGAGGTAGGGCGTTCTGGAAGAGATGCGTCCTTGGTGTCGCTATGGGTCGGAGACGACTCCACAGCATAAGACAAGACCCCTAGCACTTAGTACAGTGCCTGGCACATAGTAAGAATTTAACAAATACCATAATAAAACGATTGACAGGACTTTTTCCTCCCTTCAGGGTTCACCAAGTTGGCCTGATATTATTTAAACGGGGCCCTGGACTCCAACTACTCCCAACCAGGAAGAGTCGAGCTGGGGAGTCGACTGCACCTACCTCTGGGACCCTGGCAAAGTCACTGATTGTCTCGGCTCCACTTTCCCCCTCTGTCAAGGGAAGATGAACAGACTGGTGAGAGATTGAAAAGTGCATGCAATGGCTTGGTTTTGGAGGCAACCTTCTCCCTGAGGCACGGGCTGAAGAGGAGCAAGGGACAGGAACTGGACGGTAATAATAATAATAATGGTATTTATTAAATGCTTACTATGGCCCTGCCACTTGTGTGCTGTTGGGCAAGTCACTTAACTTCTCTGTGCCTCATTTGCCTCATCTGTAAAATGGGGATTAAGGCTGTGAGCCCTATGTGGGACAACCTGATTACCTTGTATCTACACCAGTGCTTGGCACATAGTAAGCGCTTAACAAATACCGTGATTACTAGGAGATAATCAGGTCTCACATCATCATCATCATCATCAATCATATTTATTGAGCGCTTACTATGTGCAGAGCACTGTACTAAGCGCTTGGGAAGTACAAATTGGCAACATATAGAGACAGTCCCTACCCAACAGTGGGCTTACAGTCTCACGTGGGGCTCACAGTCTAAATAGGAGAGAATAAGTATCATATCCCCATTTTGCAGATGAGGGAATTGAGGGATGAAGAATTTAAGTGACTCAGCCAAGGTCACACAGGAGGTGAGTGATGGAGCCGGAATTAGAACCCAGGTCCTCAGACTCCTGGGTCTGTGCTCTGTGTATTAGGCTCAGTGCTTAGAGGGAAGGAGCTGAGACTCCCCGTCCGCAGGCTCTTCCCCATCCTTATGTTGCCAACTTGTACTTCCCAAGCGCTTAGTACAGTGCTCTGCACACAGTAAGCGCTCAATAAATACGATTGATTGATTGATTGATCCTTAGCTGTATTCTTCACCTCCTGGCTCAGAACAGGTGGGAAAGCGAGTCAGGGTGGCAGAAGCTGGTTTGCAGCCCCCAGTGATCAACCGGGGGAGCTGAGGGCTAATTGTCTCCAACAATGTCCTCTGATGGTGATCTGTAAACCACCGGCTGGACGAAATGCCCAGCCTGGGGCTGGCAAGACAAAATAACAGATAAGTAACTGCACTTTTCCAGGTGATTTCTCTCTTTCCATAAAGTGACCTCCTGAAAGAAGAGAAAGTAAAGTCCTGGGCAATCTGAAAGAGCAAAGGCGTGAAGAGGGAAACAATCACCCTTCCCTCTACTTGGTGTGGGAAGAGAATGTGGAAAGCTGCCAAGCTCCCACGCAAACCCATCGACAGTTTCCAGTCAGCCGTTTTCAGACTTCAGCAACTGACCTCTCCAATCTACGGACCTTTCCCATCTCATGTTCCTCCCTGAACTTTCTCCCTGAAGAGGCCCTCTGGACCAGACCCCTGCCTCAGACAGACTCCTAAAAAGGTTGTTCTGATTCCTTTTTGAAACTTAACCCAACTGTCTGAGGTTGGATTGAAGGACTCCTTCCTTGGGAGGATGGGTTGGGGAAAAAGACCACCCACACTTAACCCATTTCTTCTTTAAGTGTCAAGGAATCATCAGAAGCAATGTGGCCTAGTGGAAAGAGCCCAGACATGGGAGTCGGAGGACCTAATAATAATAATAATAATAATAATGGTACTTGTTAGGCGCTCATTATTTGCCAGGCACTGTTCTAAACACTGGGGTAGATATAAGATAATCAGGTTGGACACAGTGCCTGTTCCACATATGGCTCACAGTCTTAATTCCCACTTTACAAGTGGGGGAACTGAGGCACGGAGAAGAGGTATCTGGGGGTAACTGAGGCTCAGATGAGGAAACTGAAGCCCAGAGAAGTAAACTGACTTGCCCAAGGTCACAGAGTGGACAAGTGAACAAGAGAAGCAGCGTGGCTCAATGGAAAGAGCACGGGCTTTGGAGTCAGAGGTCAGGGGTTCAAATCTCAGCTCCACCAATTGTCAGCTGTGTGACTTTGGGCAAGTCACTTCACTTCTCTGGGTCTCAGTTACCTCATCTGGAAAATGGGGATGAAGACTGTGAGCCCCCCCGTGGGACAACCTGATCACCTTGTAACCCCCCCCCAGTGCTTAGAACAGTGCTTTGCACATAGTAAGTGCTTAATAAATGCCATCATTATTATTATTAATTGAACAAGAGAAGCAGCATGGCTCAATGGAAAGAGCCCGGGCTTTGGAGTCAGAGCTCAGGGGTTCAAATCTCAGCTCTGCCAATTGTCAGCTGTGTGACTTTGGGCAAGTCACTTCACTCCTCTGGGCCTCAGTTACCTCATCTGGAAAATGGGGATGAAGACTGTGAGCCCCCCCGTGGGACAACCTGATCACTTTGTAACCTCCCCAGCGCTTAGAACAGTGCTTTGCACATAAATGCCATCACTAAGTGGCGGATCTGGGATTAGAATCCATGACCTTTTCACTCCCAGGCCCATGTTCTATCCACTATGTTCTGCTGCTTCTCAGAGTACAATATAACATAATAATATGGTATATATTATGTATGTTTTTCCTCAAACTGAGACGACATTTCTCAGGGTGCCAGACCCTGGCTGACCCTGGATCCATCTGCTAATCTTCCAGTGCCAAATCCCCTCCCCTTCTTCCCCTCCCAGGGTCTGCCCAGCCCCTGTTTGGGTAGATCCAGGCCGCCCCCCAACCCCCTGTCTCTAGGCCTGCCCCCTGACCGTCCCCCAGGACAGCTCTGAGATAAGGGTGGCGTCTCCTGTTTATCCCCTGTCCGGCTGGCCCTGAGAAAGGGGCTTCCATCGTCCGGCGAGGCTAGGCCAGGCCTGGGTGTGGCAGCCAGTCCCCTTCCTCCAGCCCCCCCATCCCCACCCCTGAGCCGCAGTGGGTATTTAACTTTGGGCCCCCTCGCTGCTGTAATTCTGCCCTCTCCAGTAGCGCTACAATTGGGCTCAAGTTCCTCCGGCTGTGCTGACAGGCATTCAGCAGCCACTGTAATTGCGGAGTTAAAACAGCTCATTTCTTACTGGCAAGTTGTAGTTAAAGAGGTGCTAGGAGGCAGTCTGACTGTCTATAGAGGGACTGATCAAAGCCCACAAAGGCATCTGGCTCGTCTCTGGTTTCTTTCAGCCCCCCACCCCGCCCCGCCCCTCAAAAATGGTTAAAAAAGTAATTGATGAAAATGAATACCTGCCCCTCTCCCGAGGCGGGAGAGGCAGCCCCAGAGGAGAGTTATTGGAGGAGGGAGAAGCCTTCAACCTGGGCTGCTAAGAAAGAGAAAATGCTTCTTTGCTCCTCCTCTCTGGAGGATTTCTCAGGATTGGGCTGCCCTTTCTTAAAAATTTATCCATCAATCGCGTTTATTGAGTGCTTCTTGGGTGCAGAACACTGTATGAAGCGCTCGGGAGAGTACGATATAACAGGTGGTAGACACATTCCCTGCCCACAACAAGCTTGCAGTGCAGAGGACGAGCTAAGGTACGGTATTTTTTAAGCACTTACTATGTGCCCTGCGTCGTTCTTAGTGCTGGGGTGGATACAAGCAAATCAGGTTGGACACAGTTCCCGTCCCATGTGGGGCTCAGATGAGGTAACTGAAGCCCAGAGAAGTGAACTGACTTGCCCAAGGTCACAGAGTGGACAAGTGGTGGCTCTGGGATTAGAACCCATGACCTTTTCACTCCCAGGCCCGTGCTCTATCCACTCTGCTATGCTGTTTCTCAGTGTAACAGAGTTGGTAGACACATTCCCTGCCCACGACAAGCTTACAGTGTAGAGGATAAGCTCACGGTATGGTATTTTTTCAGCACTTACTGTGTGCCAAGCGCTGTATTAAGTACTGTGGGGGAAGACAAGCAAATCAGGTTAGACACAGTCCCTGTCCCACATGGGGCTCACAGTCTCAATCCCCATTTTACAGATGAGGTAACTGAGGGTCAGAGAAGTGAAGTGACTTGTCCAAGGTCACACAGCAGACAAATGGTGGAGCCAGAACCTTCTCAGTCCCTCTTCTTACCCCATCGGACCCCTGTCACCCCACAACATGCTGGGCACGGGAAGGCCAGGCCCTGCAGGCGCTCATGTTGAGCCCACTGTTGGGTAGGGACTGTCTATATGTTGCCAACTTGTACTTCCCAAGCGCTTAGTACAGTGCTCTGCACACAGTAAGCACTCAATAAATACGATTGATTGATTGACAGTAGCTTCCCTCTAAACCATAAGCTTGCTGTGAGCAGGGAACATGTCTCTTACGTCTGTTTTGCTGTACTCTCCCAAGAGCTTAGTACAGTGCTCTGCGCACAGTAAGAGTTCAGTAAATACCACAACGTTGCATTGTACCCTCTGACTCTTCCCTGGCCAGCTCTGGACTCAGAAAAGCCAACTCCAGTTCCAATCAAGTACCCAGAAGAGTTGGTGATAAGCGTGCTTCACACTTCTGTTAAGAAAGAAAGAAGATAGCAGCACTTACATGTTGGAAGGAAACAGTTTTCTGTAAAGAGGTGAGCAGCACAGAGAAGGGAATCCAAAATCCCTCATCATCAGGGGGCATTTATTAAGTGCTGACTGTGTGGAGAGCACTGTACTAAGCTCTTGGGAGAGTACAGCATAATAGAGGCAATAGACATGTTCCCTACTAAGCACTTGGGAGAATACAACAGAGAATGATAGAACAGAATAAACTACTCGAGGCCCTCTTAAAAAGACTCCTCCTTCAGGAGGCATTCTCTGATTAATCTCCCCATCTGTACCAGATGCTATTCGGTTAGCCACTTCAGCATCAGTGAATTATCTGGAAGTTAATTTGTTATTGATTTATTTATATCTAGTCCCTTTTAAATGTGAAATTCTATTCTATTCTGACTCTGCTATCCATCAGTGGTATTTATCAAGTACTTACTCTGTGCAGAGCACTGTACTAAGCACTTGGGAGAGCACAGCAGAGTGAGTAGTCATGATTTCTGCCCAGAAGGAGTTTACAAACTAGCAGGATTGTAATCTACTAGACCATAAACTCCTCGAGGGCGGGGATCACATCTTTGGCATTTTGTGAATGTTCCCCAGCCACCTGGTGCAGTGTTCCGCACAGGGTAGAAACCTAGCTCAGTGCTCAGCACTCAAGTAAAGGCCCAGTTTAGACAGATGCACAGAATCATGCTTTAACCACAGTAAGTGCTTTGCACACAGGGGTTATTAATAATTATGGTAAGGGCTTACTATGTGTCGAACACTGTTCTAAGCACTGGGGTGGTTACAAGTTAATCAGGTCAGACACAGTCCCTGTCCCATATGGGGCTGGCAGTCTAAGTAGAAGGGAAAAAAGATATTGATTCCCCATTCTATAGATGGGGAAACGGGTCTAGGGAAGTTAAGTGACTTGCCCAAGGTCACACAGCAGGCAAGTGGCAGAGCAGGGATTAGAACCTAGATCCCTTGACGCCCAAGCCCAGGCTCTTTCCACTAGGCCATTGGCGATATGGATACTGAGAGATTGGTGAAGGATGGTGAAAGTAAAGCTACCGGAAATAGTAATATTCATGCAGAGCACACAGTAATAAATAAAATTTTAATTATTTACATACATATTTATTAAGAATTTATTTTCATAAAATTCATAAAAATATTTTAATAAATGTATTTATAATTTATTATTATATAATATATGAATATAATATACACTATATAATGCCTTATTATAAATTTATAAAACATACAAATAATTTTTTAGTAATAAAAATCAACTCATTAGTAACAGTTATTGTATTACCAAATAACATTATTAGGTTGTGATACTGAAGTGCTAATGCTGTGCCAAGCACCTTGGTAAGCACTGGAGTAGGCACAAGATAATCAGGTCAGAAGCAGTACCTGTCCCCCATGCGGCTCACAGTCTAAAGCGGGAGGGAGAACAGGTATTGAATCCCCAGTGTACAGATGAGGAAACTCGAGGCATAGAACAGTGAAATGACTTCTTCAAGATCACGCAATCAGTCATTTTATTGAGCACTTACTGTGTGCAGAGCACTGTATAAAGTGCTTGTGAGAGTACAATATACAGTTGGTAGATACGTTGCCTGCCCACAATAAGCACACATCTGGCAAGTAGCAAAGTGGGGATTAGAACCCAGGTCTCTTGACGTGAAGGTATCCAGTGCTGTGCCATATGGGGACAACCAGATGAAAACCAGACTGTCAGATCAAAAGCTAGCTGCCTGGACACCCTTCCTCCCCTGAGTCCAGCCCAGGCCTGGACCGACACGATAGGTACTTCCCAAGCGCTTAGTACAGTGCTCTGCACACAGTAAGCGCTCAATAAATACGATTGAATGAATGAAGGAGCTGACCATGAAACCCCTTCTCCTCTCTCCCTGGGGTTCACAGAGAGAATTGCGAAATTACCATTCCCTCCTACTTAGGCTGTAAGCCCCCTTTTTACGGCATTTGTTAAATGCTTACTCTGTGCCAGGCACTACACTGAGCACTGGGATAGATACAAGCTAACCAGGTTGGACACAATCCGTGACCCATATGGGGCTCACAGTCTTAATCCCCATTTTACAGATGAGGTAATTGAAGCACAGAGAAGTGAAGTGACTCTCCCCAGGTTACACAGCAGCGAAGCCAGAGTTAGAATCCGCGTTGTTCTCGACCTGGGCTCTATCCACTAGACCCCACTGCTTCTCTAGCCCCTTGTGGTACAGGGACTATATCTGATCTAATTAACTTTTATCTACCCCAGTGCTCAGTACACTGCTTGGTACACTGTAAGTGCATTAAAAATTCTACCATAATTATTATTTTGGTTTGGGGGAGGGGGAGTAAGAGGCCTGGTCTCTAATTCCACTTCACACCCCCCCCAACCCCCCCAACAGGTCTGGTGAGTAATTAGCATAATTAATTAATTTATTAGTGCCAGGCACGGGATGAACCTTTATAGTTCCCAAACACACCCCAAGGCCAGGGAGACAAAGACTTTCCCGCTGTTTAATAAAGTGTTCTGCGAGATTAGCCCTTCTGATATTTGTCAGGGACCTTTTTTTTCAGCCTCTCCCACTCATTTCCTTTCACCAACGTCAATTTGCTTAATTCATAAGCACCTACCACATCAGTATTCCAAACTGGACTACAGGGAAGCTGAGTGACAACCCAGGAGCACCAAGAACTGGCTACTGATACACTTGAGACTTGGAAACCCAAGGAAGATGGTTTCCCTTGAGGGTGTTACTGCACTGGCATTTTAAATGCAGTTGTGGTTATCCCTCTAAGCTCAGTCTGGGCAGGGACCTCTTTTCCTTTTTTTTTTCCCCTAATAGTATTTGTTAAGCGCTTACTATGTGCTGTGGGCACTGTACTAAGCGCTGAGATAGAAATAAGATAATCAGTTTGGCGTAATCTATGTCCCACATGGGACTCACACTCTTAATCCCCATTTAACAGATGAGGCGAACTGAGGCACTGAGAAGTAAAGTGATTTCTCCACGGTCACGCAGCAGATGAGTGGCAGAGTCAGGATTAGAACCCAGGTCCTTCTGGGTCCCAGGTCTGTGCTCTATCCATTAGGATGTGCTGCTTGTATTGAAGAGGTGCTTAGTACAGTGGTCTGCACACAGAAAATGCTTAATAAATACCACTGATTGATTGATTGTCCAGTGGCCCAAAAGCGATCCCAGAATTTTGTGAGAGAGGCCATGCGAGGGATGGGGATCTAACCAACCCAATCCTAAACTCCCTCAGTCAGCTGAACACCTAGACCCAACCCTGGGGACAAGCTGGTGAGGAGCAAGTAGGGGAAGGAGGGTATGTGAGAGGTCAAGGGGCAGAGGGCACAGGGATGCTCACTGTGGATTTTTCCTCTCTGAATTGCTCCTCTTCCCCCTGAAGCCCCATGAGGTTATTTTCAAGGGGAAAAAAAAGAATTATAATAATCCTGGTCCCCTCTCAGGGTCACACCTGGAGAGTTTCCAGTACTCTACCACTCTCGACTACGGGAGGGAGAGTCAAGCAGAGGCACATCCATTCCTAGCTTGGGCAGTGGCTAGCTAGTGGAAGGCAAGCTGCTACAAAGTCAAAATTCCCCTGTGCTGGGCAGCAGTGGCATGAAAGAGAGACAGAGGCAGAGACTCAAGTTAACTGCGTGGAAGGAGGCAATGGTAAATCATTTTGGAATCAAAATTCCAAAATTTGACCAAGAAAACTCTAGGGATACACTACCAGAACGATTGCAGATGGAGATTGGGCATTCTAGGAGGGTTGTTTCCATGGTGTCGCTATGGGTCGGAGATGACTTGATAGCGTGAGACATTTATTGTGGTATTTATTAAGCGCTTACAACGTGTCAAGCACTTTTCTAAGCACTGGGGTGGATACGAGTTATTCGCGTGGGACACAGTCCCTGTCCCACGTGGCACTCACATTCTAAGCAGTGATATGAGCAAGCTCCCCTGAGCACTGCTCTCCTAAACTCCTAACTTTGGCATGAGAGGAATGAAGTGTGCAGCCTGGCTTCAAGTGGGAGAGGAGCAAGAGTAGGTAGTGACACGGAGCTCCCACGGTCAATCCTACTTATATTCCTGGCTCCAGGATTAGTCTTTCCCCCCAACCTTCACTGACAACTGTCCCTGTTGTAGAGAAGGCTTGTTGTCCAATCCCAAAGGATCAGCTCTCCCTACACAGTGAGGATGGGTACCCAGGTAGGTTCCGTCATGGGTGTCAGCCTGTATTCCAGGTGCCATGTGGCTGCCTCATTCTGGAGCTGTTGATAGAGAGGGGGCAGTGGGGAAGAACGGAAGGGAAATGGGGCCCTTCAGTTGGGAAGAGACAACTGAACTTTCCATGTTTCCCCACTCCTCAAAAACTTCTGGTGGTTGCCCATCCACTTCTGCATCAAACAGAAACTCCTTGCCATCGGCTTTAAAGCACTCCATCACCTTGGCCTCTCCTTGCTTACCTCACTGCTTTCCTACTACAATCCAGCCCACACACTTTACTACTCTAATGCTAACCTAAACAAGGAACCTCGGTCTCTTCTATCTCACCGCCAACCTCTCGCCCATGTCCTGCCTCTGGCCTGGAAATCTCTCCCTCTTCATATCCTACAGATGATCCCTCTCCCCCCACTTCAAAACTTTATTTAAAAGCACATTTCCTCCCCAACTAGGTCTTCCCCAACTAAACCCTCATTTCCTCTTCTCCCACTCTCTTCTGCATCACCCTCGCACTTGGATTTGAATCCTTTATTCATCCCTCCCTCAGCCCCACAACATTCGTACATATCTGTAATTTATTTCTATTACTATGTGTCTCCTCCTCTAGACTGTAAACGTTTTGTGGGCAAGGAACTTGTCTATCAACTCTGTTATATTGTGCTACCCCAAGTTCTCTGTACACTGTTCTACACACAGCACTCAATAAATACTATTGATTGAACAGCTGGATAACAGTGGAGTATAGGGGTACAAAACAAGGTATAGCCTGTTCCACACGGTCGTCATCATCTAGTCACACAGCCAAAAACCAGATTATTGAGAGTTGGGTAAAAACTGAATAATTTCCAAACAACTCCCTCCCACAGAGCCCGGCAGACCTGGACTAAACAACTTCTTGAAAGTCCTGACTTTGGTCAGTCTAGCACCTTGGATTCATTCATCCATTCATTCAGTTGTGTTTATTGAGTGCTTACTAAGTGCAAAGCACTGTACTAAGCACTTGGGAGAGTGTGATATAACAATGACAGTCACATTCCCTGCCCACAATGAGCTCAGTCTGGAGGATGAGGCAGACAAACTGAAGCTGGCATCTTCACGCATTGAGGGGCTATTCAGGGCATATTTTCCCCCTGCAGTTTGGACTGCCAGTAACTCTAGAGCCAAAAGATAAATTCAGGCACCATCAGCTGCTGACCTTCTTTCTGAAGCACCCCCCATGCTAGCTATTAAATCAATCTACTGTCAACTATTTTAATTTCCAGATTATCTAAATTCCTTCTGCTCTCCTGCTGTTTCCTGGGGAAAGAGGGAACCCTGTGAACAGATTGGTGAAGAGGGTGAAACTTTTGACTAAAATTAAGTCTTTCGATTATCTCCAAATTTAAATTACTCACACAATCACCTTGAGAAGTAGCACGGCCTGATGGAAGGAGCATGGGCCTGAATCTGCCAACTGCTTGTGGTGTGACCTTGGGAAAGCCACTGAAATGCTCTGTGCCTCAGTTCCCTCAACTGTAAAATGAGGATTCAATACTTGTACTTAGACTGTGAATCCCAAGTGGGACAGGGACTGTGTCTGACCCGATTAACTTGATCTACCCTAGCGCTTAGAACAGTGCTTGACTCATTCGTAGTAACCACTTAACAAACAATAATAATAACAATCTGGTTGACCAAGAGCTGGCTGTACTATCATATCTGATAACAATTTTGCTTCAGTTATTCACTGAGGGGAAATAATTCCATTGATCATCCCAACCTTGAATTTGGCATTATTCATTCTTGCCCTCTTTTCTGAATTATCCCTCTTACTTAGATTGTGAGCCCCTGAGGGGCCAGGGGCCCTGTCTCTTTCTCACCTGTGTATTCTTTCCCAGCACTCACTACTGTGCTCTGCACACAGTAAGCTCTTAATAAAGGCTATTACTACTACACCCTCCCCACTCTACCCTCCATATCTCTCCCCAAATCACATCTCCTCCAAGAGGCCCTCGATCAATTGATCAATCAGTGGTATTTATTGAGGGCTTACTGTGTTCAGAGCACCGTACTAAGTGCTTAAGAGAGTGCAGTTGGTGGACATGTTCCCTACCCGCAAGGAACTTTCAGGCTAGAGGTAACATGCAGAACTTTCAGATGTATCTGTAACTGTATAGAGATATATGGAGAGAGATATATCTGCCCAGCCAAGAATGACATGGTATATTGATAAAGATGGTATTTTGATAGATAGGATTATATGATATCATCCTGATACATATATGGAGAGAGTTTAGTAAAGCATATTCAGCAGATGTACTTTTCCCCTGGCGGTGTTTTCTTTGAGTTCCAAGTCAGCCCCTGAGGTATCCAAGACAGGCTCTCCTCTGAGGTAGTAGAGACACAGCCTGTTCTCCTGAAACTGGATGTAACTAACAGGCACAGATCCTCCCGAAAAACTGTCTTCCCATCTTTGAACACTCCCAGGGGAATAAGCCGGACACGAAGCAAAGTCCTCAGAATGAAGCATTTTCTGGGTTCCAACAGCAACAGAGGGAAAAAAAGATGTTGGGGACAGGGAAGATTCATCTCCCAAGAATCTTTCTTGGAAATAATTGAAAGAAATTTCCTCAGAAATTTTTTTGTGATTTACTTATAATACTACCTCCACCGGCTTTCTGGAGAGCAGGTTTCTGGCATATTTGACTGATAATTTATTGACACACTGTCTGGATCTGTTCTGCTGAGTAACCCCCCGGCAAGAAAGCAAGATCAATGCGGTGTTTGAGGGAAATGAAATGTAAGAACAGGCTGAAGTGGCTGCAGCATGGCCCCATGGGGTTTCCTTCTGCTCTGCTTTCTGCAGAGGCGGAATATTCCATTGTGGCACAGAGGCTGATTTTCAGGATACACTTGGACTCCGCTCTCTAGACCTGTGGCCCTCCCACTTCCATGTAGTGGGAGCAAATTTTCCCCATGACCGGAGAAGCAGACTGGGCTTGGTACATGCTAATTGGTGGTTTGCCTCATCTCCCACCATCTGCCTCTGTCACAATTCAATGGGAAGCCCAGGATTTTGGTCATTTTGATCACTAAAGATGTAGCAGCAGTATTCGGTGACGTCCCCAGAGTGAGTGAACAGCTCTATGGAGGAGAAAACTGCTCACCTCAGTGGTACACCAGGAGGACTTGAAAGATTTATAATAATAATAATAATGTTAATAACAATAATAATGATAATAGTGGTATTTGTTAAGCACTTACTTTGGGCGAAGCACTGGGATAGATTCAAGATAATCAGGTCCCCCATGAGACTCACAGTCTAAGTAGGAAGGAGACCAGGTTTTGAATTCCCACTTTACACATGGGGGAACTGAGGCTCAGAGAAGTGAAATGACTTGCCCAAGGTCACCCAACGGACAAGCAGCAGTGTAAGGACTAGAACCCAGGTCCTTCTGACTCCCAGGGCTGTGCTTTATCCCCTAGCCACATATGAAAGAGTAACTTCAGTGTCTCAGTATCTCCCCCTTCTAGACTGTGAGCCTGCTGTTGGGTAGGGACCGTCTCTATATGTTGCCAACTTGTACTTCCCTAGCACTTAGTACAGTGTTTTGCACACAGTAAGCACTCAATAAATACGATTGAGTGAATGAATGAACAGCATTTTAGGCACCTCCTGAAACAAGGGCACTGTACCAAGTAACCAACTTGCTCGCTGTACCTCAGTCTCATCTCTCTCATTGCCAACCTCTCGCCCACCTCCTTCCTCTGGCCTGAAACACCCTCCCTCTTTATATCCATCAATCACTCTCCCCTCCTTCAAAGCCTTATTAAAAACACAAACCCTGTCCTCTCCCAAACTTTCCCATCACTGCAGATGGCACAACCATCCTTCCCGTCTCACAAGCCCCTAACCTTGGTGTCCTCCTTGACTCCGCTCTCTCATTCACCTCACATATTCATTCCATCACCAAATCCTGTCGGTCTCACCTTCACAACATCGCCAAGATCTGCCCTTTCCTCTCCATCCAAACAGCTACCATGTTAGTACATTGATTCATCCTATCCCAACTGGATTACTGTGTCAGCCTCCTCCCTGATGTCCCAACCTCCTGCCTCTCCCCACTCCAGTCCATACTTTACTCTGCTGCCCGGATTATGTTTCTAGAGACAGGACAGATCACCCCTCTCCTCAGAAATCTCCAGTGGATGCCTGTCAACTTCCGTATCAAAACCTCCTCACTATTAACTCTGAGGTTCTCCATCGTCTTGCCCCTTTCTACCTCACCTCCCTTCTCTCCTTCTACATCCCACCATACACACTCTGCTCCTCTAATGCTAACCTTCTCACTGTGCCTGGATCTCGCCTGTCTCACCGCCGACCCCTGGTCACATCCTACCTCTGTCCTGGAATGTTCTCTCTCCTCAAATCTGCCAAACAATCACTCTTCCCCGGTTCAAAGCCCTACTGAAGGTGCACCTCCTCTAACAGGCCTTCCCACACTAAGCCCCCTTTTCCTCAGCTCCTCCTCCCTTCCGCATCACCTCGACATGTTCCCTTTGCTCTTCCACCACCTCCCCACTCCCCAGCACTTATGTCTATATATATGTCCAGTTCTTAGAACAGTGCTTTGCACATAGTAAGCGCTTAATAAATGCCATTATTATTATTATATACCTACAATTCTATTTTTTAAATATTGATGCCTATTCACTTGTTTTGATGTCTGTCTCCCCCCGCCCCACCACCGCGCTTGACTATAAGCCCGTTGTGGGCAGAGATTGTCTCTCTTTATTGCTGTATTGTCCTTTCCAAGTGCTTAGTACAGTGTTCTGCACAGGGGTAAGTGCTCAATAAATACAATTGAATGAATGAATTTCCTTCAAGAGGACTTCCCCACCTAAGCCCCCACTTCGTCTTTCCCCTTCCGAGTCATCGTTGCACCTGGATTTGCACTCTTTTCTCACCCCTCCCTCAGGCCCAAAGAACTTATGTACCTATCCATATTTACTTATCTGTTATAATAGTAATAATAATAATGACATTAATTAAGTGCTTACTATGTGCAAAGCACTGTTCTAAGCCCTGGGGAGGTTACAAGGTGATCAGGTAGTCCCATGGGGGGGCTCACAGTCTTAATCCCCATTTTACAGTTGAGGTAACTGAGGCACAGAGAAGTGAAGTGACTTGCCCAAAGTCGCACAGCTGACAATTGGTGGATTTGAACCCATGACCTCTGACTCCAAAGCCTGTGATCTTTTCCACAGAGTCAAGCTGCTTCAGATTTATTATATTAAATCTCTCTCCCCCCCTCTAGTCTACAAGCTTGTTGTGGTCAGTTAATGTGTCTACCAACTCTGCTACATTGCACTCTCCCAAGTGTTCAGGACTGTGTTCAATAAATACTATTGATTGAGTACTAACTCCATGCACAGCTCTGTACTGCATATGGTCTATTATATATATATATATGACAGAAAAAAGCTCATAGATAATAATAATGGTATTTATTAAGCGTTTGCTATGTGCCAGGCACTGTACAAGCACTAGATCCCCATCACAAAGGCGAAGGGGACTGTGGAAACTCAGTGGAATTTCACGACTCTTCAAATGCCAACAAGATCCTAAACAGAATCCTTCTGTGTGTTCCCCTGAAGAATACAGCTTAACCATGTGCTCACTGAAAATGCGATCCATCAGGGAATGATCTGGGCAGCAGGATTGTTAGATGGAGAGTGGGGAGAGGAACACCAAGTCCGTAAAACTGTAGTTACAAAAAGCATTTGACATGATTAGCTGAGTTGGCTAAGGTAACTACTAAAAAATCCTGGGTGCTCTGAAAAGTTCAGTAAGATCCTGAGGCTATTTCAAGACAATTTAGCCGGTTGAGTAAGAGCGTCTCCTCTCTGACCCTTTACCCATCAGAGGAAAGTGAGGCTGTTCAAACTATTCTACTCCTTCTGTCCCTCTCTCCCTCCCTATCTCTCTCACCATCATTTTAGGAATGGAGCAAGAGACTTGAAAGCTGAGTCACACTTTTTAAAAGTGTTTTTTTATGGTATTTGCCAGTCACTGTGCTAAGCGTCGGGGTAGATACAAGCTAATCAGGTTGAAACAGTCCATGTCCCACGGAGGGCTCACAGTCTGAATCCAATTTTATAGATGAGGTAACTGAGGCACAGAGAAATTGACTTGCCCAAGGTCATGCAGCACGCAAGTGGCGGAGCAGAGATTAGAGCCCAGGTCATTTTGACTCTCGGGCTTGTGCTGTATTCACTAAGCAACACTGCTTCTCTAATTATGTCCCAATACATCAGGAAACTCTTCAAATTCAATAAATGTGATGCAAAATAAATGTCCCTGAGTCAATTGTTAAGTCTCACAGACACATAGAAAGAACAACATCCATTTTAACCAAGAATAGATGTAACCTTCATAATTCAATCTGCACACTCTGGCCTCATTCCCAGCTTCCATAATTCTTGCTTAAATAATTTACACTGAGAGTTTGGTGGAACTCAATCAAACTCTTGGCCATTTTGCAAATAAAATGATCACAATCACCCCTGTTGATGTATATGTTCCCCTAATTCTTCCCGTGGCATTCTCAAGAGCATTCAGGACAGCATTCTGCATCAAATAGGAGTTCAGTTCATTCTGATGAGGGTGATGTGGATGAAAACAATCTATGGTATTTATGGAGCACTTACTGTGTGCTGAGCACTGTACTAAGCTCTTTGGAGAGTACAATATAATAGAGTATGATAAAGTTGGTAGACATGTTCCCTGCCCACAACGAGTTTACAGTCTAGAAGACTGTAAATTGACTGTGTCATGTAATGATGACCATAACAATGAAGGCATAATTAAGGACTTCCTTGTAAGTTAAACCAAGCTCTCATCCCTGACTGATTTTCTAGGGCGCCAATTTTCCAGTAGTCCTTTAGTACTCACAGGTTAGCAGAGTGGCACTATTTAGCTGAAATTAACATTTTTGCCATGGATCAAATATAGTTCATAAACAAAGTCCTTTTGTCTGATGCATGCAGCCCAAGCTGTACAACAGGGAAGCAGCACAGGCTAAGTGGATAGAGCATGGGTTTGGGAGTCAGAAGGAACTGGGTTCTAACCCTGGCTCTGCCACTTGTCTGCTGTGTGACCTTGGGCAAGTCATTTCCCTTCTTTGGGCCTCAGTTCCCTCCTCTGTAAAATGGGGATTAAGACTGTGAGCCCCACGTGGGACATGGACTGTGTCCAATCCGATTTATCAACCCCAGCGCTTAGTACAATGCCTGGCACATAGTGAGTGCTTAACAAATACTATTATTATTATTAATAATAACATTATCATATTCCCAAAGCTCTGGGGTATATTATCCTATTTAAGCCCTTGACACTGTAGACCATATGAGCTGGTAGCATTGCCAATGGAATCAGCTTGAAAAGATAACTCCTCCAGGAAACGTTCCCCTCTCCTCCATTCTTTCATAAAGCCGCACCTGTGGCAAATCCTGGTAGGATGATTTTTTCAGTAATTTAAATTGCATCAGCTGTGGCTCTATTTGCTCCACCTCCCCTACCTTCTGACTGTTATACCTGCTGTAGCTTCCCCCAGAAGTCATGTCCGGTGTCAGTCCATGAGATGGATTTGTTATGTGAGCACGGCAAAGTTTCTCCCATTTTTGAGGGGACTTTCTACAAAGGGAAGTTTGGCCTTTTGTTAGGCAGAGGTTGGAGTTGGGGTGGGGCTGCAGAGGAGTGGGGAAGTGGCAGCCACTGCTCCTTCAGCAGGGGTAGATACAAGCTCACCCTGTCCCAACTTTGGCAGCAAGGCCAGACCTATTTAGACCGAGAGTGTGAACAGTGAGATGTTCACTATGGGATGCAGTTTTCAGGGGTGAAGGAGGGTCCCACTAAAGGTGAGGAAAGTTGAAAGCCAGACACCCCCTTCCCAATGAAGGGAGTCACTGCTGAGGAAGAAATCTGCAGCCCAAGTGGGACTGAGTAGAATCCTGGGCAAGGCTAGGTGGGATGGAGGCAGGACCAGAAGTGACCTTGGGCCTGGTTGACACAGTCCAAGTCTAATGCTGGGTAATAAAAAGAATAATTATTGTATTTGTGAAGTGCTTTCTAAGTGATAGACACTGTTCTAAGTACTGGGGTAGATACAAGGTAATCAGGTTATCCTGCATGGGGCTCACAGTCTTAATCCCCTTTTTATAGATGAGGGAACTGAGGCACCAAGAACTGAAGTGATTTGCCCGAGGTCACACAGCAGCGGGGATTAGAACCCATGTCCTCAGACTCCCAAGCCCCTGTTCTTGCTACTAGGCTGTGCTGCTTCTCTACTAGGCCAGGGGTGCTGCTTGGGGGAAGTTGTTGCCCACAGGTAGCTTCTCAGCTGGTGGTGTGGAGGTCCATCTCCTGTGCATCTTTGAAGGGTGGCCTAGAAGTTTCCAGTCTAGAGTACTCCAGCTTCCATGCTTTGACCTAGGGCTTGTGAGGACACTGGCAGCAGGATATTTTGCCCAGATTCAGGAGCTAATGGGGCCCATCCCAACATAGGGAGGGTGTTTGTGAGCACCAGCAGTAGCTGAATGACTTTGTGCTTAGTAAGGTGTTCTGCGCTTATAAAATACCATCAATGATGATGAGATGCTTCTGGTGTCCTTGTGGAACCAGCTGGAAAAGCGTTGACTTGAAAAACAATCCAACCTATTACCAGATGGCCTCTCTGGGACCCTGAAGAGAATGTGCCCAACTGAGTTATCTTGTATCTATCCCAGCTCTTGATATAGTGAGTGCTTGGTAAATAAAAAGCTATTGACAAGTATCATAATTATTATTAGCAGTAATAGCAACCCAAGGATGCTTTCACACCAGAGGTGAAATATGCTTAGAAACCAATTGATCTTCCTAACATGCCCTTTTGTGATGTAAATTGTACTTCTTTTGAGGGGCAGCCATATCTTGCAATGCTTGAATCAAATTATCAAGGCCTGTGGATAATATGGTTTCAGTAAAGTATAGTATGAAGAAACCTCCTATCCACAACTAATAAGCTGTGTCATTTTGCTTCCCAAGTTCCACATTAACCTCTGGTATGTTGTGATAACTGAAATTGACCCAAATACTTTTGGGCACTAGCTTTTAGGCTAAATCTGCAACCAGGCATAGAAAACACCTTGGATTTTTGTGTTTGCATTTGTGTAAGTTGTGTACACTAGTCATAATGACTGTTGATATTTGTCAATATGAATACTGCATTTTGTTTTTATTTGGGTTAGTGTAAAGTTGTAAAGTGTTAGTGTAAAGTTGCCCACACTAGTCATGACTGCTGATATTTGTCAATATGAATACTACATCTTGTTTTGGGGTTAGTGTAAAGTTGTGTACACTAGTCATAATGACTGATGCTTGTCAATATCAATACCGTCTTAGCTGCCAGACTACAATGAATTTGGGAGAAATTCTTTAGGTCAGGTTTATGCTCTTTTCAACCCATATGTTGTGGTGTAGAACCTTGCCAATTCCCCACTGCCATGACTTGGCTGCATCAGGTCACCTGCTTGGGTCACTCAGTGAGTAACAATGGTGTCCTTCATTTCACTGGAACTTGGGAAGAAGAGGTTTTTCTGGAGCCAACTCAGCTCTTCTTGGGTGTCCTCAAAATGAGGGACAGATGGGTCCAACATAAGTGGAAAGGTTGCCCAGTGGCTGATTTGCTCTCTCTGCCAGGGATCTATCTCCTCAAAACAGCTGTATGCTATTTGAGCGGGTCATTGTGCTCTGTTAAAAGGTGGTGGAATTTGCCTAGCTATGGTGGAAGGCTGTTTGTGGGACTCAAATAAAGCTTCCATCATCAAAGGCTGCTTCTTGGTCCTTTAAAGAGAGAAGATGCTTATTGGAGCAGACAACTGGAGTTTAGGTCAGGTTTGAGAAGCAGCGTGGCTCAGTGGAAACAGCCCGGGCTTTGGAGGCAGACATCATGGGTTCAAATCCCGGCCCCGCCAATTGTCAGCTTTGTGATTTGGGGCAAGTCACTTAACTTCTCTGGGCCTCAGTTATCTCATCTGTAAAATGGGGATGAAGACTGTGAGCCCCCCTGTGGGACAACCTGATCACCTTGTAACCTCCCCAGCACTTAGAACAGTGCTTTGCACATAGTAAGCACTTAATAACTGCCATTATTATTATTATTATATGCTCCATAATGCTACCTGCATAAAACCCAAGTGCTGAACAGAGTGGGCTTTATAGATGGGGAAAACGAGGTCTCCTCATGAGATTTCCATTTTCATCAGGTGGCTAACTTGCATGTTCTTTTGAATATAAGGTTTATTGAACTTGAGCTCACTTAACCCTCATTGAATTACACTATTAGATGAAGAGAAAATGGGAATTCAGTGCCAAAAAATGACCTTTGGTCAAGAGAAAATTGGCTGTGGCTCTAAGTAATGCTACAGTGTTAGCTAGGTCACAGTTCTAAAAGATTAGCTTCATAAGCAAAGTTCTAACCAGGCAAGACCTTCTGGCTACACTGGTCTGTAGTGAGTTTGTCTAATCAGTGAATGGTATTTAAGTGCTTACTGTTCTGGTCCGCATAACCATGTGCCAAAACTGTGATCCCTGCTGTGGGCATAGCGGGGTAGCAGATGTCGATTTTTGTAGGTATAGCAGGAGAAAGAACAAGGATGTAATGGTTAGTAACATCAGTATATTGGGGTGAAATGACCAAATGAATAATTGAATATGTGTATAAATTAATGCTGAAGATAGATGACAAGAGTACGGGCTTGGGACTCAGGATGACGGTTCTAATCCCAGTTCCACCACTTGTCTGTCGTGTGACCTTGGGCAAGTGACTTAACTTCTGTAACCTCATCTGTAAAATGGGGATTGTCCACCCTGCTTACCTGTATCTACCCCAGTGCTTAAAACAGTGCTTGGCATATAGTAAGTGCTTAACAAATACCATTATTGCTATTGAGGGGAGTAAAAATGGATAGATGAGGAAAGTTTGGGCTGCGTTTACAGCAAACAGATCAAGGAGTGCTTCAATTTAACTTCAAGTACTAAAGACAAAGGCTCTCCCCATTTTCAGAGAACTGAGCTACACAGCATGGGATTGAATTGGAAGAAGAATGAAGGGGTCAGCACTGGGGAGACTGAGGACTTCATTTTTTATGGCATCTGTTAATCACTTAATGTGTCACACACTGTTCTAAGCACCGGGGAAGGTACAAGTTAATTAGGTCAGACACAGTCCCTGTCCCTCATGGGGCTCACAGTCTAAGCAGGAGGGAGGTGAGGTATTGAATCCCCATTTTACAGTTGAGGAAACTGAGGCACAAATAAGTGATTTGCCCAAGGTCACCCAGCAAGCAACTGGTAGAGCTAGGATTAGAATTCAGGTCCTCTGACTTTCAGGCCTGTGCTCTTTCCACTAGGCTATGTTGCTTCTCCAGAGACCTTCAACTTGTTAGACAAGCTCCAGACTGGGAAAGTTTAGAGCTAGGAATGCTGGAAGGTTGGGGAACAGGTGGTGACTTCCTGAGAGTCCTTCCACTTCCATTCTAGTGTCAGAAGTCCTTTTGGTTGAATCTGAGACTTTTGGTAATTTGATATTTGCGCCACCCTCAACTCCACAGAACTATGTACAGATCTTTAAATTATTAATTACTTATATTACCGCCTGTCTCCCCATCTGGACTGTAAGCTTGTGGGCAGAGAACTTGTCTGCTAACTCTGTTATATTGTACTTTCCCAAGTGCTTAGGAAAGTGCTCTATACATAGTAAGTGCTTAGTACAGTGGTCTCCACGTAGTTAAGCATTCAGTAAATATCACTGATTGATTTTTTTTAACCAAGCCAGTGTGCTGCATATATTTTTGATAATGGTATTTAAGTGCTTACTGTGTGCTGAGCAGTATACTGCGCACTGGAGTAGATATATAGGCACACATGAGAAGCAGTGCAGCTTAGTGGAAAGAGCACAGGCTTGGGAATCAGAGATCATGGGTTCTAATCCCAACTCTGCCACTTGTTTGCTGTGTGACCCTGGGCAAGTCACTTAACTTCTCTGTGCCTGTTACCTCGTCTGTTAAATGGGGATTAAGACTGTGAGCCCCATGTGGGACAACCTGATAACCTTGTATCTACCCAAGATCATTCTTCTTCTTCTTCTCATTATTATTATTGGGCTCACAGTCTAAGAAGGAGGGAGAAGAGGTCTGAATCCTCATTTTGATGAAGAAGGAATCAAGGCACATTGAAGTGACTTGCCCATGATCACACAGGAGACTAGTGGTGGATTCCGTATTAGAACCCAGGTCCTCTGCCTCCAGACCTGTGGTTTTCCACTAGGCCAAGCTTCTTCCTTATTTTCATGCATAACAGCATGGGCTTGCAAAAATAGGTAATGCTCTGCTATTAGAACTGAGGGCCAGCTGATTAGTGATTTTTGGGAGTCAACGCAAATGGACTATTTGAGGTTACCCCTAAAGAGAGGGTGTTTTTTATATTATTGACAAAGATAACTCTCCAATTTGAAAACAAACAGAAATTGGATGAGGATTTTACATCCATCCAACCCTGCTATGAACTGAGGGTTTCTCCTGTTGGCACCAAATGTTCCCGCATTTCAGCCATCGGTAAAAGATTGGACATGGGGTTTTTGAATCTGGTAGCCTAGTGAGTGATTTCCCTAGTCTTACTCCACCTCCAATCTTATCACTAACTAGGATCGGAGGAGAGGCTGTGTCCGGGGTGGGGGTGGGGGGGCAGGGAGAGAGAGAGAGAACCAAACTTTCAGCTTCTTTCCTAGAAATTGCACTGAGGAGATAAAATCACTCATAGCTTTTTCTACCTGGGGCTCCAGGGCCAGCTTTCTCCTCCATGACTTCCAACAGTACAGTGTCAAAATGCTCAGTTGATTAATGTTCTGTCACCAGGCCAAGCCAACTGAAGTAATGAGAGAAGATGCTAGAGGAACTGCCAGGAACTAAGAACTGGAATGAAGTCAGGGTTTGTTTCCCAAAGCCAAAGGCGGGTTTGCTATAATTGCTTGAGAGTTTACTCTGGTCTTCTGAAGAGCCCAGGATTGGAAGCTGTTCCGGGTTTTCTGCTTAGCAAAATGCTGCAGGTAGGCATACAAGCTCTATGTGCTGTAAATGTTCAGCAGCAGTGATTTTATGCTGGAAAAAAGTGGTATGGGGATTTTTGGAAGAAAACTGGCAAATTTGGAATTGCATTGGAATTAGCCTGACGCTCAATTTCTCTCCAAGAATCTGCTTCAATCCAAGGTGAACACAATATGAAACAGGGGAAATATATCTGGTTGACTGTTTTGGGGGGGTAAGTGTGAAATCAGGGCAGCTGGACATCTGGATTAGGAACCACTGGGGCCCACAATGGCCTTGGGTCCTGTGGACTCTGCTCATCCCAGAACCAAGACTAAGTCCGTCCGTCATGCTAGTGGTGGATGTTTCTTGTGAATGACGAGGTTCACTAGGGAGCCAAACCCAGGCCCCAGAGAGTCCTGTGGAAAGAAACTAGAGCAAACGTTCACACTGACTCCCTCCTTCCCCGGGGGAAACGGAAGATGCAGCGGTTGGCACTGCCATCTTGCAATCTCCTTATCTCTGTCTCGGTGGGCAGGGTCCAGGAATGGGGCAGATTGGATCCATAAGTGCTCCTTGGGTGGGGGGGAAGGGAGCTGTTCGGGGTGGTGTGGTTAATCCCGAGGGACTTTGTGCGGTGGCTAAAGAAAGGTACAGGAGATTTGTATTTCCATCTCCTTTGCATCACAAGCTGAAACAAGGTTGACCTCAGCTTCTTTCCTCCCCAGAGAATAGAATCAGGATCTGCCCCTCAGAATCTGAGCATAGCTGTCCACAGCACATGCTCCAAAGTCCCAGATCAGGGTAGGATGCCCCCACCTCTCAGTCATCTCAGGATCAGCCTCATGAGGGGCTCCATTCTGGTACTCTCGGTGTACCTAGGGCTGGAGAGCTTGGGGTCCAGGTTGGGAGCGGGCCAGTCTCAAAAAGCCCTGACTTCCAGTTGAGGACAGTTTCTGGGAGACACTGAACTGAACAATTGCCTGGGGGTCTAGTCCTGTTCTTGAACCTGGAGAGTGAGTCTGGAAAAGTCACTTTTAATCTTCAGGTCTTCCCAAGGAGCTGAGGTAATAATATTGATCCCAAACTGCTCCAGTCATATCAACAGCTCATCTTCCAGTACAGTGACAAGCTCAGAGGCTGGTCACCAGTCTGCTCCACTCATTCCTTGCTCCCCAGGGCGGAGGCTGGAATGATGCTGGAGATTCCTCCTCTCTTATTTAAGGATTTCACAGAGCTTTGGGAGTAAGCGCTTAGTACAGTGCTCTGCACACAGTAAGTGAATTGAATGAATGAGCTTCAGCGTGAGTTGGGGAGGTGGACACTAAAACCAAAGGGGTTTTGGGATGGACAAAGTACTTTGGGGGTCTTCAAACCAGGAGCTGCAGCTGAGTTCTCCCAGGGGACTTTGGTTTCTTTTCAGGAAGTATAAAGCCCAAATTGAGCTTCTGCAGGGCTGTCTAATGTGGGGATCCCATCTGGGGCTCGTGGGAGAAAGGCTACACAGACAATCCAGTTGTAGGGCAAGGGTGGGAGTGGGGACAGAAGCCCTGGCCAGACATGGGTGGGTATCCAGAGGGGCTGGCTGGACTTTGGGCAAGGGAGCAGTAATGTCAGAGTGAGTACCCTGACTGCTACCATGTTAATCCAAGAATTTATCCTATTCTGCCTTATTACAGTATCAGCCTCTTTGCTGATCTCCCTACCTCCTCTCTCTCCCCACTCCAGTTCATACTTGGCTGCCAGGATCATTTTTCTACAAAAACATTCAGTCCATGTTATCCCCACTCCCCAAGAACCTCCATTGGTTGCCCATCTCCTTCCACATCAAGCTACTCCTTACCAAAAACTTTAAAGCACGCAATCAACTTGCCCACTCCTACCCCACCTTGCTACTCTCCTACTACAATCCAGCTCTCACACTTCGTTCCTCTGCCAACCGTCTCATTGTACCTCGATCTTTTCTATCTCACCGTCAATCCTTTACCCACGTCCTGCCTCGGGCCTGGAATGCCCTCCCTTCTCAAATCTGACAGACTATTATTCTCCCCGATCTTCAAAGCCTTATTGAAGTCACATCTCCCCCGAGAGGGCTGTGACTAAGCCCTCTTTTCCTTCCACTCCTTACTGGATTCCTGGGATCCCAGGGGTCACAGACTCTTGGCAAAAGAGCCCCGAATGACAGGGCAACCTAGCCCAGAGCAGAAGAGCCAGGCAACTTCTGGACTCTCCATCCCGCCTCCCAACACTTTAGCATAAAGGAATCCATGTGGGAATGTGGAAAGACTTGATCTAAGGGCCTCGAGACAAAGGAGAAATTTCATCCAGGGACTAATGCATCTCTGTTCATTTTATCTTTCCCAGTTGAATGTGCAGTCTGTCAGCCCATCTCCCCCATTAGAATATAAGTTCCTTAAGGGTGGGGATTATGTCTTTATTGGATAGTCCCAAAATCTTAATATAGTTCTCTGCACACACAGAAGGGTCTCAGAGAAGCAGCATGGCCTAGTGGATAGAGTACTGGACTGGGAATCAGAGGGACCCGGGTTCTTAGCTCAGCTCTGCCACTTGTCTGCTGTGTGACCTTGGGCAAGTCACTTAACTTCTCTGTTTCAGTTACTGCATCTTTAAATTGGGGATTAAGATTGTGAACCCCATGTGAGACATGATTAGCTTTTATCTACTGCAGTGCTTAGTACAATACCTGGTGCATGGTAAGTGCTTAACAAATACCATTAAAAAAGTAAAAAAAATAGGCACTCAGCACATTGCTAAGCAGCATGGCTCAGTGGAAAGAACATGGGTTTTGGAGTCAGAGGTCATGGGTTCAAATCCCAGCTCTGCCATTTGTCAGCTGTATGACTTTGGGCAAGTCACTTAACTTCTCTGTGCCTCAATTTCCTCATCTGTAAAATGGGGATGAAGACTGTGAGCCCCCCGTGGGACAACCTGATCATCTTGTAACCTCCCTAGCACTTAGAACAGTGCTTTGCACATAGTAAGCACTTAACAAATGCCAGTATTATCATTATTATTATTATTATGTTAGCCATTCAGTAGAGTCCTCAGCACTCTGTAGGTGCTCAGTAAATGCTGTTGCTGCTAATGATTTCCTTTTTCTCTGAGGATTATGGGTTATCAGCTTTCCTGCCTTGAAGACTCATCCTGCATGTGTGATGTGATCTTGCATGTGCTTCCCAGGAGAAGCAATGCCTGAGGACTGGACTAAAAACACCACACTGCTTGCTGACCAGCACGGTAGCTTACCTCTAGACTTTGGGGCAACTCTTTATGTACCCCAGCACTTGGAAAACTCTTGGCACATGGTCAGTTTTTAATTACCATTTAAAAAACAAAAACGATGCTCTTATTTGAAGGTTCCCTGAAGTTTTTGAGAAATTGGGGTTGTTTGGAGTCAATCACTCATTCCTTGAAAGAAAGTAATTCAAATTCAGAACCTGAAGGATTTTCATTGAAGACCTAATAAACCCTGAATTTGGGGTTTTGAGTCAAAGAGCACAGCATCTACCCAGATGTATATAACCACAAACATAGTACTTTGCACACAGTAAGAGGTCAATAAATAGGATTGAATGAACACACACAAACATGCCTGTTCAGTAGGAAACTAATATTTTCAGCTTTCAGCTGCATCATCAGAGACTGGAGATGGGCCTTTTTATGGAATTTGTTAAATGCTTATTATGTGTCTATCACTGTTCCAAGCACTGGGGTAGATACAATTTAAACAAGCCAGATACACTCCCTGTCCTAAATGGGGCTCACAGTCTAAAGTAGGAGGGAGAACAGGCATTGAGGCCCCACTTTGCAGCTGAGGAAACTGAGGCCCAGAGAAGTTATGTGAATAGTCCAATATCACAGAGCAGGCAGTGGTGGAGCCAGGAGTAGAACCCAGATTGTCTGGCTTCCAGGCCTGTGCTCTTTCCACTAAACCACACTTCTCTTTATTCGCAAGCAGTGAATTTGCTCGTGGGGATTTAGAAATGGAAAAAGAATTCAACACCACCTCCCACACTTGACCTTTCCCTGCAGCTCATTCTCAGAAGTAGGTGCTGGAGTGCTATGGCTTACGGTCTGAGGAGTGTGTACTTCTTAGCCTGGACACACCTCCATGTTCTCAGTGAAATATTTTTATTTTTACCTGTTATATGATAACATGCCCTAGATCATATCAAGGACCCAGCCCGGGCTGCTGAATAAGAAGGCCTAAACTGAAGTGGAGGGTAGGCTCTCTTGAACTGCTTACATCCCCTTGGTCTGTTTTTAGAAGGCTCTTGGAGATAAGCTATTTAACAGCCTGATTAACGACCATCGCCTTCGGAAAGGGAGACTAGAGAGGTGGGTGACTAAAGCGGTCTAAGATGGCTCCAGAAACGCCATTTGGCGGAATGACGCATTGGGAGGGCAATCAGAAGGGTCACCCACTTACTCAACCTTTGGCCCGAGTTGAAGAACTAGACCGAAGAGGTCTGTGTTGCAAGGACTCCCGTCTTGGGGCGGGGAGAAGCAGAGATGGAGACAACCCTAAATGGGAGGTGATAGCAATAATAATTGTGGTGTTTGTTAAGCATTTACTATGTGACAAGCTCTGTACTGAGCTCTGGGGCAGATACGAGATAATAAGGTTGGACACAGTCTCTGTCCCACATGGGGCTCACAGTCTAAGAAGGAGGGAGATGAGGAGAACTGAGGTCCCGTGCAACTGATTTGTGTGCATACCTTCTCCTTGAAGGCCCAGATTTGGGTCTCTGTCTGTCAGCTGTAAACTGTAAAGTCACTGTGGGCAGGGAAAATCTGTTTATTATTATACTGTACTCCCCCAAGCACTTAATACAGTGCTCTGCACACAGTAAGCGTTCACTAAACATGATCGAATGACTGATTGACACACTGAAATCAAACCTCTAATGGTGTGGTAAAACTTGTTCTGTTCTCCTTTTCCATTAGACTGTGAACCCTATGTGGAAGTCTGAGCTCAACTTAATTATCTTGTATCTACCCCAATGCTCAGTACAGTGCTTGGCACATACTGCTAAACAAATACCACCCTGGACAGTTGAGGGACAGGGCAGCAAGCAGAGCAGCCTGGAATATAGCCATTAGCACTGGGGGTGGGGTGGGAGTGGGAATATTATGTTAGAAGAGAGGCTTTGGGAAAGTTGTGACTCCAAAGGGTAAAAACGAAAATAATACCTGCAACATGGTACATTGCAACAAGGGGAAATCCTTTCATGCAAACATGTGAAAGGGATATTTGGGTCACATGTTGGTCTTTTTAGACACACTCCTCACCGATCAATTAAAAATCTCAACCTCACGTGGGTCATCTTTGAATCCAAAGGACCAATTATTTGTAAGACTTTGTTCTTTTAATAAAATTTCCCCTAAGCATTGAAAATGAAGCAGGGCAGTTTTTAGTTGGCCTAGTGGATAGAGCACAGTTTTGGGAGTCAGAAAGTCATGGGTTCTAATCCTGGATCTACCACTTTTCTGCTGTGTGACCTAGGGCAAGTCCCTTCACTTCTCTGTGCCTGTTACATCATTTGTAAAATGGGGATTAAGAATTAAGGTTGTGAATCCCATGTGGGACATGGACTGAGTCCAATCTGATTAATTGATGCTAACCTCCAGTGCAGTGTCTGGCATATAGTAAGTGCTTGCTAAATGTCATAAAACAATTTTAAAAAATATAGGGATGGATGAATAGGTGGGATTATAGCACTGTATGTGCCAGACATTTTGAACAGATATCAAATTGCTGCAATATATAGAGGATCAAAGGAATAGCATTGAATCCCTTGGGTAGAAATTCCCAAATGAGCACTAAATATCATTCTAGAAGTACTTAGGATAAGGAAAGTGATGAAGTGTTAAATGAAATTTGGAAAACCGTAAAACTCGGAGAGGTCCAAGTAGTTAACCTATCCATCAGATAGATTGACAAAACAGCTCATCAGGAAGAGAAGCAAAGGGCAGGGTATAGACTAGGATACATGAGTGCTTTCTGGAGCAACTTGTTTAGAATTCACAAGGAAATATACCATATAGTCAGTTCCACCAAAACCCCAGATAATAACTACTATTGTATTAACTGCTTACTATTTGTCAAGTGCTAAGGGAGATAAAAATGTATCAGGTTGGACACATTTCCTTTTCCCACATAGGGCTCACAGCCTAAGAAGGAAGGAGAACAGGTATTGAATCCCCATTTTACAGATGGGGAAACTGAGGCCCAGTGAAGTTAAGTGACTTGCTCAAGGTCATACAGCAGGCTATTGGCAGAAACAGAATGAAAATCCATGTGGTTAAGGAATTGGAGAATGGTCATCTGACAGTGCCAGGCTGTTTGAAACATAGGGTCAGAAGAAATCATTGTGTACACAGGGCATTGGAAGTGCTGACTATTCCACTACACATTTTCCTTTAAAGCAGGTTTCTGCAAGAAGGCAACCTCCTTGTTATAGGAAAATGGGGTGTCCTGGATTTAGTTTTGAAGAGTGGGAAGACCTACTATGGGAAGTGTATCAATCAATCTGTTAATCAATCAGTGGTCTTACTGAATGCCTACTAAATGCAAAACACTATGCTAAGTCCTAGTAAGAGTTCAATAGGAGCAAGACACCCATTTTCAGCCCTCAAGGAGTTTACATTCTAATGGGTAAATGTGGGAAATCGAGTCTTCCAGGGGAAAAGGAAGAAAGAGACAAAAATGCCCACCACAGATAGATTGAATTTTAGGACAGGGAATTTTGAAAAAATAATGACTTTAGCCAGAAAAAAACTGAAAGGCTGACAGTCTCAAAAGGGGCAACGAAAATACAAGTGACACGTTTGAAGTCTAGAAACTGTTTAAAAAAAAACCCGCCAGCATAAAGGCCCAGATAAAATGTTTGTCCCAAAACAGAAAAACCCAGGTGATGAAACAGAAACCTTACATGGCTGATTGGCAGAGTAAAAGAGGAAAATATGTTATTCTTTCAAAGATGAAAAACTTGTTAGGAAATCATTGACAAACAATGAAGTTCTGAAGCCCAATAAGCCCCCTAGCATCAAAGCTATGCTAACCTTTAATACAGCTTTGCTGAGTGGAGGCTGAACAGCAACAGGCTACTCAAACAGTTGCTGGATTGAGAGTTGAAATGGGAAAACCAAAAGCGAGGAGGGCAGAAGTAGTATTTAAAGGATGCTGTAGAGCAAAACCTCAGACAGTACTGGGTCCCTACTGAAACCTGGGAGTCAATCACTGAGGTTAGACTAGAAAGAAAGGAGTGGTTCTTTTCAACCAATCAGTCTATTGAGCACTTACTATGTACAGGACACTTGGGAGAGCACAATATGACAGAATTAACAAGCAAAAGTTTTTAAAGAATGAGACAAGGAGGAAAAAGAGAAAGCAGAATTAGGTGCTGCAGACATTAAGCCCAACAACGTAACTGGGGACAGCCTTTTTGTGCGTACAATTTGATGAGATGTAGGTCCCACACTGGGCCCCCCCCCATTCACTCATGGGTGAATTTTACCAATATTGATGTCTTCCAATACAAAGACAACCTTAACTGTAACCAGAAAAGTGTCAAACAAAATCACAAGCGATGTGGAGCAGAGGCCCAGATTAGAACAACCTTCCCTGATAAACCAATGCATTTATAGCATTAGGAATTGAGATGGCCTTGCTAGGTAGACGGGGTGGAAAACTGAGGGGGAGGGTTATATAATAATTGTGGTACTTGCTAAATGCTTACTCAATGTCAAGCACTATATTAAGTGCTGGGGGAGATACAAGATAATCAGTTTGAATACACACACTCTAGGCAGTAGGGCGAACAGGTATTGAATTCCCACTTTACAGATGAGGAAATTGAGACACTGAGAAGCTAAGTAATTTGTCCAAGATCGCATAGTGGGCAAGTGGGAGAGCCAGGGCAAATAGAACTCGGGAGGCTAGTGAGCTTATGCTGAGGGATTTTCTGGAAGATACATATGTGTATTATGAGGTTTGGCCCAGTGCAAGGTGAAGGAGGAAAGTAGGGGTCCTAGATATGTCGATGCCATATTGCGATAAATCTGGAGGCGAGTTCCAGGCCATGGCGCAGTCTGACGTTTCTCTCTTCCTTTCTTTGTTGAATCACTCAAGGAAGCAAACATGTTAGATTCCCCATTGTCAGGAACCTGTGAGTCTTTCTATTGCTGTGGTTAAGGGATTTTCCGAGTCACTAGTCAGAACCAAAAGAGTAACAATTCAGATGTCAACAGGAAATTGAGAGCTAAAGAGGAATTAAAGAATACTTTTCAAGGAGTGCTAAAGCTAGTATTAAATGATTCTTCAAACCTACTAAAAGCGGAGAGCCAGCTAAGCAATCCGTTGGACCCTTTAATGAAAAGAAGTTGGCCAAGAGGCTCAACAAATCCTTTAGTTTCTTATTTTGCTGGGGAAAACATGGGTTTTTTACCTCAAAATGTTAGCTTAGCAAATAGGTTAGAGACCCCAACCAATTTTGATCATCCCCAAATGGTTTAAATATAAATATAAACATGTCACTGGGATGGGATGGGATTCACCTGAGAGTTCTGAAGGAATTTAGACAGTGTGTTACCTATCATTACAAATGGCTCTTGTACTGGAGGACTTGTACCAGTTATAGATGTAACACTCATCTATAAGAGGTTCTAGAGGTAATCTTGAGAATTGTAGACCATGGAGTCTTACTTTACCTGGAAATTGGTTGAAACTATAAATTAGAATCAGTGAGCGCTTAGAAAAATACAACCTGTTGAAAGAAATACAGTTTGCTTTTGTGAAGGGCACATCATGCCTCTCTAAGCTGCTAGAGTTATTTAAAGGAGTCACTAAACATGACTAGGGAGCCAATGAATATGATACATTACCATTTTTAAAAGGATTTTAATCACCAAGTAGTGATTCCATTGGAGGGTGTATTTTTTTCATGGTAGAAAACTGGCTAAAAAAATAGGGAAGGAGAAAAGGCATTAATCTGAGATGTGGAATTGGTAGGGGGTGGGCATGGGGTCCTCTGTGACTCAGTGCTAGGACTAATAAATGATGGGGAAGATGAAGTGTGCAGTGAAAGCTCCTAGTTAACAGATGATTCTAAGATCTTCTGGTATTAAAATGCCATGGAAATAGGGATGAGGTCCAGGAAGCCCTCATTAAACCAAATGAGTGGGATGAAATGCATCAAATGAGCTTTAATGTGAGCAAGTGCAAAGAACTGCACATAATTAAAAAAAATCCCAATTACACTACAAGATGATGGGTTCAGAGCTACTGGTCATGATTCAGGAATCACTGGATTTTTCAAATCATCAGTCCAGTTTAAGAGGGTAGCTAAAAAGGCATTCAGACCCTAGGCATCATAAGGAAAAGGTTAGGAAACAAAACAGAAAGCAAAGTGGTGCTGATCTATGAAACTTGCACAGACCCACACCTTAGAATGCTCCTGCTTTTTAAAATGATCTTTGTTAAGCACTTACTATGTGTCAAGAACTACTCTAAGCACTGGAGTAGATACAAGTTAATTAGGTCAGATACAGTCCCTGTCCCACATGGAGTTCACAGTCGAAGTAGGAGGGAGAACAGGTATTGTATCATCATTTTGCAGTAGAAGAAACTGAGGCACAGAGAAATTAAATGACTGGCCCATGGTCACACAGCAAGCAAGTGGCAGAAATGGGATTAGAACCTGGGTCCTCTAGCTCCCGGGCCTGTACTTCATATCAGCGCTTAGAACAGTGTTTTGCACATAGTAAGCGCTTAACAAATGCCATTATTATATTATTATTATAGGTTAGGCCACACTGCTTCTCGACCTTGTTGTTGACCTTGCCCCTTCAATGCCCAAATATGCCTCTGTCTCACTTGTAAATGGACACGGATGCTAAGAAATTTCAGGACCCAACTCAGTCCTCCAAGTAGTTTATGCGGAGTTGATTTCAATCCAATTTCCACCTTTCTGAGAGTTCTGGATATTGTCTTAGCTTCCTCAGATGCTGGACTGTGAGCCCTTCTGGACTGTGAGCCCACTGTTGGGTAGGGACCGTCTCTGTATGTTGCCAACTTGTACTTCCCAAGCGCTTAGTACAGTGCTCTGCACACAGTAAGCGCTCAATAAATATGATTGAATGAATGAATGATTGGTCTGCTCTGCCTCAAGTTCTCATACCTTTGGGGGTCCTCGCTGTCCACTAGGGCCCAGCATCTTTGGAATCCTCCTTTGGGGTCCAGTGCTCTGTTTAAATTCCCAAAAATCATTGGGCGCCATAGCCTCCTTCATACATGATCCCCTGATGATGGAAGTTGATGATATCTAGGATGGGAATTTGGAATTTATAAGTCCCTGAGTGGAAGTGTTTATAAAATAAGTCTCTAGCAAGGAGGCAGCTGGGAAGAAGGGCATGCTTGGGTCTTATTTCTGACCCTCAGGTAGACTCAAGGGCCCACCTGTCAGAAAATGACCAGGTATCCTCTTGACCCCATGTAGGCCTGATCTCCTTGTTGAAGGGACCTTAGAGTCAGGGACGGCAGCAAAGGAGTTGATGCCTGGGTCCTGTGCTGGAGAGAGAAGGGAGTTGGGAAGAAAGAATTTGAATGAGGGGTGAGAGTCGGAGAAAATGGGGGACAAGGGCTGATAAGGGGCCCCAGACCTAAACTGGAACTGAAGTTTCTCAGCTGGGATCACCCCAGGCTAAAGATGTTTCTTGATCATAGACTATTGCAAAAATCTTCTATTTGCCTTGTTCATTCAGAAAAAGATTCCATTTTCAAAAAAAATCAACTACAGTATAGATGGCAATGGAAGCACTGACAGTTAAAAATAACTGGAGGCTTTTCAGGGAGTTGCATGACACTAATTCAATTTAATTTTTCTCTTGTACAACCAGGATGGGGTCTCTTATGTAGTTACCCTCAATTTGCATCTATCTGGGTTTTTTTTATGGTACTAAGCACTTACTATGTGCCAGGCACTGTACTAAGTGCTGGGGTAAGTTCACGCTAATCAAGTTGGACACAGCCCATGTTCATTATAGGGTTCACAGTCTTAATCTCCATTTTACAGATGAGGTAATTGAGGTACAGAGAAGTTAAATGACTTGCCCCAGCTCACACAGCAGATATATGGCAGAGCCAGGATTCGAACCCAGTACTTTCAGATTCCCAGGCCAGTGCTCTATCCATTAGGCCATGCTGTTTCTCTGCCTTATTCTGGGTCTCAGGCTGTTGGTTGCCCACAGAATGGTATCCCTTGCCCAGAGGACCTCCCTTCTCTCCCCCTCCACCCCCAGTCCCCCCAGCAGTGCAGACATTTGCAGACGGGAACCTTCAAACCAAACTTAGCATTCAGTCTGCTACAAGAGGACGCTGTTGCTATTGTTATAAAGCGATTGACAGTGACGTCGGAGAAAAAAGTTAGTAACAGAGTCAGTTTCTACTCATTTTAATGGATTTTTATAACTAATTAAAAAATAAAGCTACAAAAGGAAACCAAAGTCACGTGCTGTTATTAACGTGTTTTGCTCCAACGTATGGCAACAAAATCACACCAGGATCAAAGCACCAAGCTCACACACCCTCTGCCTGCTGACTCTCAACAGTCTGGAAATCATTAGTTAACAGGAACTACGTTCTCTAGGCCGTAAGGGACCTGAAGCCTTGGATTATCCTTTTATTTATTCTATTTGTCCTTAATTAATATTTTATGAGTTTCAAATGTGTTTACAGAAGCCTAGAGAGGAAAAACATTAGAACAAACAGAATTAATGGCCATCATATGCTCCTGATGTAGCCAACTTATTCAAGAATCTGGAATATCCCCGAGCCCACATTCATCAGGCATGCTGGCTGGATTTAGAGTGAGCAAACAGTTCTTCTGTGGGTTCCTATGCAGGCGAGGGTTGAACCTGCAGAAAGACTGGGAACATTACAGAAGGAGTTTAACCTGTTGCCTGCTCTCTGGTCGAGGAGTTCCTTACGACAGAACAGACCTTCTTCAACGGCTTCCTCGTGGAACCCTAACACAGTGGAAAGAGCCTGGGCCTGGGCATCAGGAGACCTGGTTTCCAATCCCAGCTTCATCCAATGGGAATTTTGACATGGCCAGCCTTGTTACTTCTCTGGTGATCTCAGGGGAAACACGAGCAGGGCTCAACAGCTTTGGATAGCCACATAGCCTCCTCCTTCCCTCCTTCCCCAGGGTAGAGAGAGCTTCTTACACCCAGTGCCTCGTAGCTCTGGCCCCAGCATCGTCCCAAACTGGATTCCTGAGGGGCTAGGGACAACCAACTTAGAGCTCCTCAGCTCCTGCCCATCTCTGTCATAAAGGATGCTGGTTTCTCTCTGATCCCAGACCCTCCTCATCGGGTCTGGTCTATGTCAACAATGGATTTCCCTTTGGCACAAACAAACATGGGGCATGTTTGGGCTGGAGCCTTGGAGCCTTTCTTTAGTGTCTCCAAGGAGCTGTCCGCCAGAATGTGGTGCAGGCCCGGAGCCTAGGGCATGGGGGTTCCAAGCCAAAGCCAGGGATGAGAAGATGGAGTTGATGTGCTTTTAGTAGAATCCAGCCCAAGTGAGACTGGATTTTTCCTCTGTCTCCAGCAGATTGGTGTTCATTCTACTTTGGGCCAGAGACGATTGCGTCAGGGGCCGAGGTAGCCTGGGTCTGGGGTGGGAAGGAACAGAAACCTGGGAGGTGAGAGGAGGATTAGGGCTGGCTCAGAAGAAGGCCTCTGGGTGAATGGTTATAATAATAATAATAATAATTGTGGTATTAAAGTGCTTTCTATTTGCCAGGCACAGTACAAAGCGCTGGGGTGGGTACAAGCAAATTGGGTTGGACACAGTCCCTATTCCACCTGGGGCGCTCAGTCTCAATCCCCATTTTACAGATGAGGTAACTGAGGCCCAGTGAAGTGACATGCCCAAGGTCACACAGCAGACAAGTGGCAGAGCCAGGATTAGAACTAGGACTTCTGAGTCCCAGGCCTGTGCTCTAACCACTAGGCCAAGTGGCTTCTCTGTCCAGTTCTCGGCACACAGTAAGTGCTTTACAAGTACCATTAGAGAAGCAGCGTGGCTCAGGGGAAAGAGCCCGCGCTTGGGAGCCAGAAGCTGTGAGTTCTACTCCCAGCTCTGCCACTTGTCAGCTGTGTGACTTTGGGCAAGTCACTTAACTTCTCTGGGCCTCAGTTATCTCATCTGTAAAATGGGGATTAAGACTGTGAGCCCCATGAGGGACAACATGATCACCTTGTATCCCCCCAATGCTTAGAACAGTGCTTTGCATATAGTAAGCACTTAACAAATGCCATCATCATCGTCATTAAAAACAAACAAGTGCTTACCCTCCTTTCAGATGCCACTGGCCACATACTTTAAGTGAGAAGGGTTTCCCATTTGGCTTGTCTCATTCTAAACCCCTGAACCCATGCTCTGTGGAAACACTAAGGGAAACATCTCTCTGGAAAATTCAGTCCCTAAACTGGCTACTGAGGATAATGAGTAGATTTGGACTGGAATGACTTTGGGCGATTGCTTTGGGTGCTCCAATTTGCATAGCTATTCCCAAGGAAGGTCCAGACAAGGCTTTGGACAAGGGGAGAGAAAAGGCTAAGCTCAACAGGAAGGAAGTGGAGTCCTTGCCTGACCCCTGACCTGCTAGGGGCAGGAATAAGCAGGTGAGCCCACTCAAACCCATAGCTTTGATTGCTAAACCCCAGAGTCAGAGAGTGCCAGTGAGCGAGTGAACCTGCTGGCCTCCTAGAACCTTGCTTTCTTCGAGGGGGTTACAGAGTGATTGTTAGATCATTGACCCTCCTGTCCTTCCAGGGGGTCAGTGCTAAGGTGATGGGGCTGGGATTCAACTGTCAAAAGGTAGGCACAGTGTGTGTCCATTCTTAACCCTTCCCTGTGTGCCATGGGTTTTCCAAAGTACAATGGCTTTTCATTTGCAGCCGTCAGTTCCCTAGATGTGCGCTTCAGACTCTGCTGAGGTAAATGCTGAGTTTTAAAGACACTTTGCAATCGTTTCTTCCCCTATTCTGGTTTGGCTTTCCAAGCCCATTGTTGGGTAGTGACTGTCTCTGTATGTTGCTGATTTGTACTTCCCAAGTGCTTAGTACAGTGCTCTGCACACAGTAAAGCTCTCAATAAATATGATTGAATGAACCATCCATCCCATGGGGCTCATGCTCTAGTCTTTCCTGTAAAGACAGAAGGGAAATAATAATAATCAGTATCAGCTTTTCCTGCTCGACCACCAGGGAAGATAATGTCTTCCTCTGTCTTGATGTAGATTGGCAGTTGTTTAAGCCTCTGGGGAGGTCTTGAGTCCCAAGTTAGTAGTCCAAATCTACTCCGCTCAGACATCCAACACCTGCTCCCTAGAGGACAAAAGCTCCATCCTCCCAGCTCTGACCTGTGACCCTCTGACCACCTGGGACTGACTGTGAGTGCATCCTGGCTTGTCAGGCTAATGGTCTGGACCACCTACCTCCCTATCTGTAACTAGGTGAGAGGTTTCCACCCATTGTTCCGAAATCCACAAAGAATCGGGGATGGCGCGGGTTAATGTTAATTACCTGAATTAGATGATTTCATGTTTTGCAGCTTTTGAAGTTCTCCAAAATGCAGCCTGTAATTTGACTAGTTGGCAAATTATATGTTAATGGCAAACAAAAACCATAGTGTCTCATATTTCCATTCCACTGTCAGTACAGGTTTCAGAAATTCAGAAGTTCTCTAAAGGGGTAAGTGAGGATCTTGGAACAGAGACAAGGGCAAAGTGCTTACAGGTCCTCAGAAGGGTTTTACCTTGGTTCACTCAGCTGCATCGTCTCTCTGGCCTGTGAGAGGTGGAAATTAAATTCAGGATGGGCTGCAGCTATTCTCAACAGAAGAGCCTCAGACCTTCCACTGGAGTCTCCCCATCCTGAGAGATGCACTTGAGCTAAAACCCTTCAGTCGCTGAGTTTGTTCTGGGCAATGTCCTAGAGTAGATTGTAAATTCCTGGTGCAGCTGTTTTTGTTAAGCGCTAAATAGGTGCCATGGACACATGGGATTCACAGCCTTAATCCCCATTTTACAGATGAAGGAACTGAGGCACAGAGAAATGAACTGACTTGCCCAAGGGCACAAAATGGGCAAGTGGTGGAGGCAGGATTAGAAATCAGGTCCTCTCACTTCCAGGCCTGCTCTCTTTTCACTAGGCTATGCTGCTTCTCAATTTCTATGGACTTCCAACTTTCCTCCCAAGAGTAGAGACAGACATGGTGACAATCAAACAATCAATAAATAGTATTTGTTGAGAACTACTGTGTGCAAAAACACTTTACTAAGTACTTGGGAGAGTACAATCAATCAATCAATCATATTTATTGAGTGCTTACTGTGTGCAGAGCACTGTACTAAGCTCTTGGGAGGTACAAGTTGGCAACATATAGAGACGGTCCCTACCCAACTGTGGGCTACAACAGAGTTGGGAGACACATTTTCCCCTGATGGTTTTGACACCTGTCTATGTGTTTTGTTGTCTCACTCCCCCTCAATCATTCAATCAATCAATCGTATTTATTGAGCACTTACTGTGTGCAGAGCACTGTACTAAGCGCTTGGGAAGTACAAGTTGGCAACATATAGAGACAGTCCCTACCCAACAGTGGGTTCACAGTCTAAAAGGGGAAGACAAAGAACAAAACCAAACATACTAACAAAATAAAATAAATAGAATAGATATGTACAAGTAAAATAAATAGAGTAATAAATATGTACAATCATATATACATATATACAGGTGCTGTGGGGAAGGGAAGGAGGTAAGATGGGGGGATGGAGTGGGGACGAGGAAGGGGCTCAGTCTGGGAAGGCCTCCTGGAGGAGGTGAGCTCTCAGTAGGGCCTTGAAGGGAGAAAGAGAGCTAGCTTGGCGGATGGGCAGAGGGAGGGCATTCCAGGCCCCGGTGATGACGTGGGCTGGGGGTCGATGGCGGGACAGGCGAGAACGAGGCACGGTGAGGAGATTAGCGGCAGAGGAGCGGAGGGTGCGGGGTGGGCTGTAGAAGGAGAGAAGGGAGGTGAGGTAGGAGGGGGTGAGGTGATGGACAGCCTTGAAGCCGAGGGTGAGGAGTTTCCCATTTTGGCAGGTTCAGAAAGGCTTGTGGAGCCAGGCCTTGGGGAGAGGAATAGCTTCTCGAAAATGATATTTGGATAATTTGAAGGTAAATGAATCAGAAACACAGGGATCAAATTTCTCCAAAATTACCCAGGACAAAAATGAAGAACTTGGGCACAAATGAAAGTCGGGCTTCCTCCAACCCAAACATCTGAAAAACCTCCAGGGAACGCTGATGAAGCGAAGCCTTGGCTGCTGCTTGGGAACACATTTTGGGTGGGCGGAGCTGTGGGGAGTGAGGCATGGGGAGGGGAAGGGTCATTTAGAAAGCTGTTTGTGGTCCTGAGGGTCTGGGTTCTTGAGCTTGTTGCTGGAGTGGGTTTGTGCTGGACAATCTGGGAGTGGGGAAAAATCCAGCTTTTCCCAACATCTCCTTCTCCACTTTCCCACCAAGATCATTGGTGAATGAAGCCACAAGCTTCAACTCTAACAGAGGTGCCTGATCCCAGAGGGGTTTTTCACTGTTTGCTTTTGCAGGGACCGGCAGTGGGGTGGATTTTAAAGAAGAGGGTTGCCGGCAAATTGTCTGCCGAGCTGAGTCTGTCCATCAGTCAGTCAATCATATTTTTTGAGTGCTTACTGTGTGCAAAGCACTTACTAAGTGCTTGGGAGAGTTCAATTTAACAGGCACAGTCCCTGACCAAAATGAGCTTACAGTCTAGAGGGGAACTTACAGTCCATGGTGAGCTGGCGGAGGAATCACCGGGTGAGTCTCTTGATCTAGCTAGGGGAGATGGGTATTAGAGGGGCCCAGAAGGGCTGAACAACCCAGAAGCAGCCACTGTGCCATCTGACTATGCCCACTCTGCCTCGCCTGGGAGCCTGTGGCCCTCTGTGAGTGGACAGAGGTTCTCAGGGACCTGGTAGTTTAGAGGAAATCATTCCCAGCCGCCAGAGAAACGAGTAATTGGATCAAGTCAGGCACTGACGGGTGTCCCGTTGAGAGTGTGTCTCCGGACACCTCCGTGGGCTGCTACTTCCATTTCCTGCCCATGGAAAGCCCTCCTGGCAGATTCCAAGGTTATTGCAACTGCTGGGAGAGGGCCCTGATCTCATTTCTCTCTTTGCAAGGTTTGTGTCGATTTTGCCTCTTTGTATCCATTCAAACACATTCTCCCTAGGTCAGTCCGGCAATATCCAGGCAGAAATTCTTAACGGTCGTTTCTCTGCAAGTGAGGATAAAGGTGCATGTGTTTCCAGGCATCATTCGGAGTCTTGCTGGGAAGTATCTGATAGTTAGGCCAGTCTTCCTGAAACCAAAATAATCCAGCTTCTTGGGCATCTTAAGACTCTACCCATCAGATTTGCAGAAATCACTTAGCAGAGTTGCTTCACAAATAGATTTGGGAGAATGGACCTGGAAAATCAGGTTAAATGCATCTTTATGGACAAAAACTTGTCAGGTAGAGGATGTTGAAAAGCTGATTGGGCACAAATAGAGCATAAAAAATATCAGGGGTCATAGTGGACCAAAAATTGAATATGTTGCCACAATATGGTGTTGTGATTAAAAAGCCAACAATATACTGCAAAAGGAGTGATGCTTAAAAGCTCTGGAAAATAGGAATTGGGGTTGTATAATTTGGAGAATTAAACGACCTCTTTACTATAAGTTTGTTGTGGCAGTGAATGTCACCAACTCTGTTGCATTGTACTTCCCCAAGTGCTTAGAATAGTGCTCTGCACACAGGAAGTGCTCAATAAATATCACTGATTGGAGAAGAAAGGGCTGGGGGGGTGGGGTCACTTAATCACCTTCTTCAAACACCTGAAGGTGTTCTATGAGGAGGATGCTGAATAGCTGTCCTCCAAAATAATTTAATAATCATTCTGGTATTAATTATAATAATGATGGCATTTATTAAGCACTTACTAAGTGCAAAACACTGTTCTAAGTGCTGGAAAAGCAGTTCTTATGTGCCAGAACACTGTACTAATAATATAATCAGATTGGACCCAGATCCCGTCCCCTACAAGATGCACATTGTAAGAGGTGGAGAGTTCAGGTGTCTTGTCGACAATTTACAGATGAGTAAACTGAGGCATGGAGAGATTTAAGTGATTTGCCCAACATCGCCCAGTAGGTCAGTGGCAATGGACATCTCCTGACTCCTTGTCCTCTGCTCTACTAGTACATACTTTTCTTTCTTTTTCTTTCAATCATATTTATTGAGTGCTTACTGTATGCAGAGTACTGTACTAAGCGCTTGGGAAGTACAATTTGGCAACATATAGAGACAGTACCTATATTTTGCCTCCACAGGACTGAGGACTGAACCAGAAAAAATGGGCCTCCTTTAAAGAAAGGGGGGAGGATTGTGGTTGGATGAAAGGAAGAAACGTCCTGGGTTATTCAGAGAGGATGTGGAATCTGCATCCCTGGAGGGTAGGGTCACTGGCCTTAAGGCAGGGACTGGGATCAAATGGCTGGAAATCACTACCAACTCGAGGATTCTGGAATTCTCATCTCTGGAAAAATCCCTTGAGGAGAGAGAGACTGGTAGTAGCATTTGGATTAACCAACATTCTCTCCCAGTTTTAAAAGGTACAGCCCAGTGAATGGTCTTCTCGGCTGTTACCTTGGGCTAACCAACTTGAGTTTTCTTTCTGAGGCACAGGGACAGAGCTAAGCTTCATGTGCTGTGATTAGTTGCCAAAAAAAAGTAGGCAAACTGCTATGGTGAAAGCTGGCAGAACTGTTGCATTTGCAGGTTGAGATTTTCATTTGATGATGGGATCTCCTGCCGTATCTTCCCACTCTTTGCTTATCTCTGGGGAAGGGATGGTATTAGCCTGTTCCATTACCTCAGCATGTTGTCATTGTTGGAGCAAAGAGGTGGGGAAAGCCAGATTTCCTTCTATTCTCGGTCGACATCTGTTCGGTTCCCAATTCACCACATTGGAACACCCTTCTGATCCCTGGAACAGCAGCATCTGGGATTTATGCTAAACTGAGCATGGATTGGGAATTGTGTGAAATGTTTTGAATGGGAGCTAAAGGGGTTCTCTTGTACCCTAGAACAGTGCTTGGCCCATAGTAAATGCATAACAAATACCATTATTATTATTATTACCCTGCCAAGCATCTAGTTTAGTGCTCTTCACAAAGTGCCCTCAATAAATACAAATGATAGATTGATTCTCTGTAATGGTTCTACTGCAGTTCTGGATGAGATTAGGTCCAAACGAATGTGTGTGGTTTTCCTCGTCTCTTCCAATCTACATTTATTCTCTGGTTCTGAGCTACTCCAGCTCAGCCCGTTTGTTTTTTTTTTTTTTCCCTTGAGGAACAATGCCGCTGTTCAACAACCCTGGAAAAAAATGAGATTAATTTATGGATCTATGGTGGAGCCAGGGCAGGGCCCTCTTCCTTGGGGGATAATCTCAGCTGTGTGGTACGATTTAGCCAAGGTGATTAGGGTTTAATTTTCCTCCTTTAAACAAACTTTTCATCTCCCTTTAGCTTCTCCTGGTTGAACTTTTGAGTTGAAACGTAGCAGAGGTACCTGTTCCCTGCTAGAGATGAGAGGAAAACTGCAGTTCATCCTGGGAAATGAGTGATATGACAAACAGCAAAGCCTCCATATTCCTCCCTTCCTGGAGTTGCATAATAATAATGATGGCATTTATTAAGCACTTACTGTGCGCAAAGCACTGTTCAAAGTGCTGGGGAGGTTACAAGGTGATCAGATTGTGGGGGCTCACAGTCTTAATCCCCATCTTGCAGATGAGGGAACTGCGGCCCAGAGAAGTGACTTGCCCAAGGTCACACAGCTGACAAGTGGCAGAGCCGGGATTTGAACCCATGACCTCTGACTCCTCTTTCCACTAAGCCATGCTGCTTCTCTGTATCCAAACCAGGTGCCCCGATTTGACATTAGTTTGTGGGGAGAGTACAATAGAAGGCACAAATCCTACCCTTAAGGAGCTCTGGCCTGGCATGTTATAAGAACTTTGGCTTTACCCTCCCGAGGGACGAGGAGTGGAAAATTCCACTCCTTTCTCCCCTGAGGTTGAGGGGTGAAAGGACTGTGCACTTCTTTCCTTGGCAAAGCCTGTACTCCAAGGGTGGTCATTTTGCAGCCATTTTTAGCTTGTTTCAAGTCATGCAAGTTTCTTTCTAGCAGGCCTGTGTGCCTCTGTTTGGGAAACCCAAGGTGTGGTGTCCTCGGGCCTCCAAATCCAGCTGTAGCGGGCTGGATTCTGGGAGTGTATTCTCCAAGGAGGCAGAGAAGAACTGAATTTATCATTAATAGGCATGAAACTTCTGAACATCTCTGGTGTCCCATAATAATAATTGTGGTGTTTAAGCACTTACTATGTGCCAAGCACTGTACTAAGTGCTGGGGTAGATACAAGATAGGTCCATGTCCTACAGGGGAGCTCACAGTTTCAGCCCCATTTTACAGATGAGGTAACTGAGGTACAGCGAAATGAAGTGACTTACCCAAGGTCACACAGCAGACAAGTGGTGGAGCTGGGATTAGAACCCATGATCTTCTGATTCCCAGGCCTGTGCTCTATCCACTATGCCATGCTGTGTCATTGCCATGCCCTCAGGGAGGATAGAAATTACAATCCTAGATAGTCACTATTCTTAAAACTCATTTGACACCACACCAAACCCTGTTATGGCTGGCTCAAATAATAATAATAATAATACTGATAGCATTTATTAAGCACTTACTATGTGCAAAGCACTGCTCTAAGCGCTGGAGATGTTACAGGGTGATGAGGTTGTCCCACGGGGGGCTCATAGCCTTAATCCCCATTTTACAGATGAGGGAATTGAAGCTCAGAGAAGTGAAGTGACTTGTCCAAAGTCACACAAATTCCACCTTGGCCATTTTTATGGTAGATGATCATACTTGGGAAGCTAAAGCAGAGCTTTTCTAGGTAAAATACATCTTCTTGATTCTCTCTTTGTGCTAGCAATGCATTTTTTCATTTTTCAAACCTCAAGGCTACTGGACAGTGATTTGGAGTAAGCAGTGTCAAAGGTCTGTCTTTGTCCATGAAGATTGCCCTGCTGTTGGTCCAGGGGATAGAGCACTGATCTGGGAATCGGGAAATTTGGGTTCTAATCCTGGTTCTGCCTGTAGCGAAGACTGCCAACCCGATGGGAAAGTGACTAGCGAAATGGCCCTAATGTATTTTTGCTAACACATATGGACTGTCAGTGACAATCACAGTGTGGTAGCAGAACTTTGCCGTGAGTTGTGCCCCTAGACTGCCAACTCTCTGGGTGCAATCCAGGTCCCGGGGGGAGCACTAATATCATTAATGAGAGAGTGAAAGTGACACCATGCAAACCACTATTACTATTATCAATTTATCTGCACATGTTCTCTGTCCCTAAAGTGTCAGCAATTAGGCTCATCAGTCAAAGCTGCTGTCCCTCCTTCTGAGACTGTGTGTCCCATGTTGGGACAGGGGCTCTTTCTGATCTGATTATCTTATGTAATAATAATAATAATGATCAGCGCTTAGAACAGTGCTCAGCGCTTAGAACAGCTCTTGGCACATAGTAAGCGCTTTATAAATGCCATCATTATTATTATATTTAAGTGCCAGGCACTGTTCTAAGCGCTGGGGTGGTTACAGGCAAATTGGGTTGGATGCAGTCCCTGTCCCGTGTGGGGCTCACAGTTTCAATCCCCGTTTACAGGTAAGGTAACTGAGGGACAGAGAAATGAAATGATTTGCCCAAGGGCACACAGTGGACAGGTGGTGGAGCCAGGATTAGAACCCATGACCTCTGATTCCCAGGCTCGTGCTCTATCCACTGCACCATGCTGCCTCCCCATACAGTCGGACTGCTCAAAAGAGCGGATGAACAGGCATAAAGACCTTCACGGCCTTCACCATCACAATGAGAGTAGAGTTGGATTCTCACTCCTCCAACTGCACATTGGTGAATGGTCTCACTTTTGTCGTCCTCCTAGGGTTTGGAGAAAGTCTTTCTATGTTTGGGAAGATATTTCCTCCTTCGGCAATCCACTCCTGCAGGGAGAATGGCTTTCAGGCCAGAATCTCCTCAGTTGCCTCCTACTTAAACTCTGAGCCCCATGCAGGAGAGGGACTGTGTCCAATCTAATTAACTTGTGTCTCTCCTAGTGTTTAGAAAAGTAGTTGACACTTAGAAAGCACTTAACAAATACCATAAAAAGACACAAACAAAAAGGCCTCCCGCTCCAACTCCAAATCCATTCCCCTAAGGCATCAGTGTTTGGCTAGGAGGATAACACCCCTCCTCGCTCCTCAGCCCCACTGGTCAGCAGACCAGAACCTGGTTCTTGTCCATGTAACGCTGGACTTGGGCAGGGAACGTGTCTACCAACTCTGTTGTATTGTACTCTCCCAAGTGCTTAGTATAGTGCTCTGCGCTCAGTAAGTACAACTGATTGAACAGCAGCATCTGTTAATGTTTACAGCTGGAAGGGCAGGGAGGAGATTGTGAAGCAGGGTTTGATGGACTGTTTGGGGATCACCAGGCAGTGCCTGGGTCAGACCCATATGAGGAGCAGAAAAACTAAGGACACTAAGACCTGGCTGTCTTTTCTGAAAGCAAAGGGCAGGATGGGACACATTTGCCTGCTGGGTGACCTTGGGCAAGTCGCTTCACTTCTCCAAGCCTCACCGCGACCAAATCAAGTCCGGTGAGCAGCCTCTCAGTGCCCTGCCAAGCTGCCCGAGGACCTTTCACCCCAGACAATTTAATGTGTGACTTTTTCCCTGTTAATAAACTCAATGGGAAACAGAACTACTTCAGAGCGTGGGCGGGGAGGGGGCTTTGGTGCCTGTGATAAAGCGGGCCAAAGATATGTCAAGTCCAATTAGTGTCAATAAGGAACATCTGTATTTGGGCACCCAAGTTACTTAATGCAAACATTTCCTAATTTGTGACTGGAGCACACACGCCGCATTATGAGCTGCGGTGTCCCATTGTGAATTGTCACAGCTTTCCAATCAGTCAGCAGTCTGGGGCTGGCTCGGACTCGGAGAGCCGTCTGCCCCTAAGAGACTTTCTTTATAATATTAAATTAAAGTGCCATCCAGATTTTTTTCCCTTATCTGTGAAATCTTGTGGTTGTGGCTGGACTATTTTTATAAAGAAGTGAAAGATCCAAGAGCGTATGAAGCTCCGGGTTGGCGGGTGTTCCCTTAGAAAGGCATCTGTTTTTTTTCTTCTTTAATGACAAGAAGCTAAGGTTCAGCTGAAAAGAGCTGTCTGAAAGGCTCTGATTTTGATGGACGTTTCACCTCGCTGAAAGGTCTGGTAATGAAATAATAATAATTGTGATATTTAAGTGCTCCCTTTGTGCCAAGGACTGTACTAGGCTCTGGGGTAGATACAAGATGATCAGATACAGTCCCTATACCACTTGAGACTCGCAGCCTAAAGGGCTGGGAGAAGTTGTGTGGCCTAGTGGATAGAGTACAGGCTTGGGAGTCAGAGGACCTGAGTTCTAATCCTGGCTCTGCCACTTGTCTGCTGTGTGACCTAGGGCAAGTTACTTCACTTCTCTGTGCCTGTTACCTCCACTATAAAATGGGAATTAAGACTGGGGCCAAGTGGGATGTGAACTGTGTCCAACCCAATTAGCTTGTATCTACCTTAGTGCCCAACACATAGTTAAGTGCTTACCACATACTATAAAAAGCAAACAAAGGGCATTTAATCTCCCCTGTAAAGAGGAGGAAACTGAAGCCCAGAAAAGTTCAGCGACTTGCCTGAGGTCACACAGCAAGCCAGTGGCGGAGCCAGCATTAGAAACTAGGCCTCCTGACTCCCAAACCTATGTGCTATACTAGGCTGTGGTGCTTCTCAAATAGGAGGAGGAACAGAGCAGTAATGATGATAATTGTGGTATTTATCAACTGCTTACTATGTGCCAAGCACTGTATTAAGTGCTGGGGTAGATACAGAATAATCAGATTGGATGCAGTCCCTGTCCCTAATGGGGCTTCTCAGTCTAAATAGGTGGGAGAACAGGTATTGAATCCCTATTTTACAGGTGAGGAAACTGGGCACAGAAATGTTAAGTGACATGCCCAGGGTGACCCAGGAGGCAAGTAGCAGAGTCAGGATTAGAACCCCGTTCTTCTCACTCCCAGGCTTGTGCTTTTTCTACTAAGCCATGCTGATTTCCAAGAGTGGGAAAGTTTGACAGGGGGAGGAGGGGCATGAAGTAGGGAAGGAGGGCTTGCCTTGGCCCCAGACACCATCACCTGGGGAAATCAAAAACCTCCATGTTACTTCTAAAGAAGTAAAAGTTGGGTATATTAATGCGGAACTTCTCTCACTTGGTAGCCAACTATTCATGGAGCTATATTATTTACCTACAATTGATTGAGTGTTCAGTTCTGGGTAAGTTGGGCAAAAATCTGACCTGGGTTCAGGAACCAATGGCCCTGTATAACATTGTTCCAATGAGAAAATTGATTCCAATTTAAAATGTGGTGTTCAGGAACGGGCTGTATATTAAATCTGATGCCTGACTGTAGAGTACATTGGGCTGTTGAGTAGGAATGGAGGCTGTTTAAAACCACATGAAAACTACGAATCACCTGGCAGGCTTCCAGAGCAACTGCATTAGAAGAGAGTGTGTGGCTAGGAGTCCTGAATATTTCTCAGGATGAAATGAAGTGGTTCATAGTTTTTATAAGTGGTTCATAGTTTTTATTATATTAATCCCTTACTATGTGTCAAGCACTGGTCTAAATTCTGAGGTAGATGCAAGTTAATTAGGTCGAACACAATCCCTGTCCACATGTGACTCACTGTCTAGTAGTGGGAAGAGCAGGCACTGAATTTCCATTTTACAGACCAGGGAATTGAGGTATAGAGATGTTAAGTGACTTACCCAAGGTCACTCAGCAGGTCAGCAGCAGAGCCAAAGTTAGAATCCTGATCTTCTGACTTCCACGCTATAATTCTTCCAGTTTTTTCTCTCCCAAATACTCACCACCACAAGTAACGTTGGTTCTGTCTCTAGAACTCAATTCAGAGGATACCCTGAGATCTAGTGTATTAGCATTAATAATAATGAGTAATAATTTTGGTATTTAAGTGTTACCATGTGCCAGACACTGTACTAAGCCCTGGAAAGGATAGAAGCAAAGCAGGTAGGATGCAGTCCTTGTTCCACATGGGACGCAGTCTCAATCCCCATTTTACAGATGAGATAACTGAGGCACAGAGAAGTGAAGTGACTTGCCCAAGGTCACACAGTAGACAAATGGTGGAACCAGGATCAGAACCCACATCTTTCTGATTCCCAGGCCGAACTCTATATGCTACGTCGTGGTGCTTCCCATACTATAATAATGCCCATATTGTAATATAAAAATAACAACTGTAGTATTGTTAGCAATGTGCTACTTTGACAGAAGAAAATCTGGCTGGACAAACCTCCAAATTTATGCCCCTCTGCAGTACTTACTTGTATTTTTAAATGGTACATTCAATTATTCTGATATTTCAGTCAGACATATTCTCACTACTGCTATTTTCCTCCTGGGTCAATATTTGTAGAAACAATTTTTATCTTCTTCCCATATTGCATCCTAAGCTCTATGAGGTCAAGGAATGTGTCCTTTCCTTCTATTTTATTTCCCCAAGCACTTGATACAGTGTTCTACATGCCATTGGTGCTAAATGAGGCTCACTCAAACTATGGTCCTCGTGTGGATCAGGGACTGAATCCAATATGCATATTCTGTTTCCTCCCTAGTGTTTAGTACAATGCTTGGCACATAGAAAACACTTAGCAAATACCACACTGTTATTATTATTATTAAATAAAAGCAGCCAGCCCCTAGGATACAGCTGTGATGTGTTCCTTGAAAATGTGGATTTATTTTTCATGACTTTATCATGGGGCATTTTTTCCCAGAGACGTTGTTAAAAATTGGATCCATTCCAAAACCTCAAGAAAAATAATATCACATTCCCTTTGTGTTCTATATTCTGTAACATTAATCATCAATAGACTATTGTTGAATGTTTGTTAAAGTAATTCAAAGCATAGCATTACAACATTAACTAAATGAAGAGTTGTAGTCTGATTAAAAATCTCTGTAGGAAGCTGCAGAAGCAGAACTTTTTCAGCTGACTTGGGTAGTTTTTCAAATTCAGTGAAGAATTTGTCCGATTTTTATTTTAAACCCAACAGCTTTCTTCTTGCCTCCGTGAAATACCTCATCGACCAATCGATCAGTGGTATTTATTGAGAGTTTACTGTAAGCAGAGTACACTGTACTCAACACTTCAGAGAGTACAATACAACCAAGTTGGTAGAGAAGTTCTCTGCCCTCAAGGAGCTAACAGTCTGAGGGGCGCCTCAAAGACCAAACACCTCTTCACACCTTTGAACTCTTCTCTCCATCAGGATCTCCTGCAATTATTTATCTCATGCAGGTGAGGGTTTGAAAATAGCGGAAAGAATGGAAGTGGCCGGGCCTAGAGGAATGAGCACAATCCCTGTAGTTGTCACTGGCTGTGGTGGTGATTGTGGGTGGAGTCTGAAATTCTGCTCCTGAAGCCACAGCACCCTACTGATTCATTCATTCTATCGCATTTATTAAGCATGTATTCATTCATTCAATCGTATTTATTGAGCACTTACTGTCTGCAGAGCACTGGACTAAGCGCTTGGGAAGTACAAATGGGCAACATATAGAGATGGTCCCTACACAACAATGGGCTCACAGTCTAGAAGGGGGAGAGAGACAACAAAGCAAAACATGTGGACAGGTGTCAAGTCATCAGAATGAATAGAAGTAAAGCTAGATGCACATCATTAACAAAATAGAATAGTAAATAGGTACAAATAAAATAGAGTAATAAATCTGTACAAACATATATACAGGTGCTGTGGGGAGGGGAAGGAGAGGGCTCAGTGTAGATATAGCTTGAGTATGAAAATATATACACATATGTATATATCAATCAATCAATCGTATTTATTGAGCACTTACTGTGTGCAGAGCACTGTACTAAGCGCTTGAGAAGTACAAATTGGCAACATATAGAGACGGTCCATACCCAACAGTGGGCTCACAGTCTAGAAGTTGTATATATAGTTGTACTATAAGTTCAAAGGTGATGCCAACTGACTGGGAGATTTTATCAGGATGTGTGGGTATGAAGCCCCATGTAACTGACAATACCTTCTGCAATGTGAAGTTGTAAAGGTTGCCCTTTGCTGCCCTGTTCTCTTTTGTTATTCAAACCACCTGGCCCTGTTTTTCTTTCTCTTGATATCACAAGCATTCTGGTCAACACTTGTTTTCCCTTCTGCCTAGACTGTGAGCCCCATGTGGGTTAGGGACTGTATCCCTCCTGGTTAGCTTGAATCTACTCCAGTGCTTAGAAAAGTACTTGATACTTGGTAAGTGCTTGACAAATATAATGATGATTATAATAATAAATAATAATAATAATAGTAAGACAGTTCCCTCATTTCTAAATGCTCTGGGCCAACCTGATCTGTCAACTTGAGCTATTAGACTCTAAGCTCCTTGTGGGCAGCCAACATGTCTACCAAGTGTTATTTTGAACTCTCCCAAATGCTTAGTACAGTGCTGTCTATGCACAGTAAGCATTCAAGAAATAAGATTGATCGACTGATTGATTGATGGCCCAAACTATCTACTGCTCTGACACATTATTTGAGGTTTTGATTCACTGGGTCTTGAAAGTAAATCTTCTCTGCGCTTTTTGTACATTTATCCCATTTCAGTTCTTTCTAAGGCAATTGTTTAGATATCCTGCTCTCTCGTCCATTCTCCTCTCATGTCCTCACATGCTTTAATGCTGGTGGTCTGACTGCATTCCAAAGATCTCATTGTTTAGGATTCTGACTTTCCATATGATGTGAAATACAGACATGTACCCCAGGTTACACCTACCCCTTGATACATACAAGCCCGGGGTACAAGACCTTTGTATTGGACACTTCACCAAACCAATGTATCATTGCAGGATGCCAAAACAGATGAAGAAGTTACGGTGTCTTGACCACCAGCTAAGATTTTGGAATTAAGAAATCTTGTCCCAATTTTAAAGAAAGCAGATAAATTAATAAAAGTAATTGAAGAAGACTATGAGGAAATTAGTTTAAGGGTGTGAAGAGGTTTTCAAAAAGAGTTAGTCTGCTATACATTAAGCTGTTGTTCAACTGAAGGTAGAAAAATTATTCACTTAAGTTGAAAAACCAGTAACAGACAGCAGAACAATTTTGTCCCTTTGCTACCTTTCTTGTAGTCATACTACAACTCCTAATTCATTAATCATGTTAAAGTATGCCTTTAATAATTTAATTTAGTAATGCTTAATATAGCCTGTGAATAGCCTACTAAAGTCACATCTCTCCCTCCCTTCATCTCTGCCCTTGGGTCTGTACCCCCTAAGCACTTCATCTATGCTCTTGGGTCTGTACCCCTTATTCTTGGCACATACTAAGCACTTAAGAAAAGCATAATAATTATAATTATTTTAACGTCTGTCTCCCCTACCACATTGTAAGCTCCTGAGGGCAAGGGTCGTGCCTCCCAACTCTATTGTATTGCTTTCTCCCAAGTGAGAAGTAGCATGACTTAATGGGCTTGGGAGTCAGAAGGACCTGAGTTCTAAAGAAGGACCTGAGTTTTAATGCCATCTCCGCCACTTGTCTGCTGTGAGACCTTGGGCAAATCACTTAACTTTTCTATGCCTCAATTACTTCATCTGTAAAATGGGGATTAAGACTGTGAGCTCCATATGGAACATGGGCTGTGTCCAACCTGATTAGCCTGTATCTACCCCAGTGCTTAGTACAGTGCCTGCCACATAGTAAGCATTTAGCAAATACCATGAAAAGTACTTAATACAGTGCTCTGCACACAGTATGTACTCAATAAATACCCTTGATTGATTGACAAGATTGACTGATTCTCCAATATGATTATCTTGTGTCTCCCTCAGTACTTAGCACAGGGCTTTGGTGCATTAAAGGACTTAAGTATTATTATTATGACTATTATTAATATTATTACCATGCTTATTTAACTGGAAATTCTGATTTTGAATGGAAGGCTCCCAGCTTCTATCCCTAACAAAGTAGTATGTGGGCATCTGATGAAAGGGTACAAGGTGATAAATTAAGAAATGTTGAGGTGTTTTTTTTTGAGGAGCTTCAGGCTGTGAAAACATGTAAGGGACAACTTGTATTAATAATGATATTAATAATTTCAGCATTTGTTTTTCACTTACTCTGGGCCAAGTACTATATTAAGAACTGGAGAAGATGCAAGATAATCAAGTCAGACATAGACCCTGTCCCACACGGGGCTCACAATCTATGTAGGAGGGAGAACAAGTATTTAATCCCCATTTTACAGATTAGGAAACTACAATGACTAATCATGGTATTTAAGTGTTTGCAATGTCCAAAGTGCTATGCTAAGCACTAGGGTAGACTCAAGATGATTAGTTCAGATGCTATCCCCTCCAACATGGGGTTCCCAGTCTAATCAATCACTCACTCAGTAATAATAATAATAATAATGCGGACATTTAAGTGCTTACTATGTGCGAAGCACTGTACTATTCATTGAGTGCCTAGTCTGTGCAAAGAGCAATACTAAGACTTGAGCAAGTATAATAGTCAATCAGTGGTATTTATATATTTTTAAATGGTTTTCTTTTAGTGCTCACTATGTGTCCAGCACTGTTCCAAGCATTAGGTTAGGTACATGCTTATCATGTCTCACATGGGGCTTACAGTATAAATTGGAGGGAGGAGGACATAATCCCTAGTTTACAGATGAGATAACTGAGGCTCAGAGAAGTTAAGTGAATTGTCCAGGGTCACACAGCTAGCGATTAGTAGAGCTGGAATTAAGACCTAGGTCAGGGGACTCCCTAGCCTTCGGTCTTTCCACTAGGCCAGACTGCTTCCCTGCTTTTGTGTGCAGAATACTGTACTAAGTGCTTAGAAACTTGAAAGCTATAGTCCCTGCCCTCAAGGAGTTTACAGTCTAGCAGCTGGGCACTATTGATTTCTCCCTTCTCTGATCTGGTAAATTCCAAGGGTGGTAAAAAGCAGCAGAAAAAAAGAATCATCACATCAGCAAGAAAAATCCACCCATACCCAGCAAACAGAATGACTAGCTGTTCGGTGCGTCCACCTCCTTATTAGAGCTCAATAAGATTAAAGAAACTAATTACAGTGTCATGCATTTGGCATTAACTCATATTATCCTAACTGAGTCATTTCTGATCATCAGCCTTTTAAGAACCAGTTTGGGGCTCCAGTTGGCTCATCTGGGAAACTCTACCTTGTTGTAAGGTTAAGCTTCTGAATTAAAGGTCACTAGATCAGCTCAATCAAACCATTGGGGTCTGGAGCCGAAGCTCAGTGGAATTAATTCTCTCTCTCTCCCTCAGAATCCCTTCCTCTTTCTCTCTTCATCTGAATAAAGTATCATTCATTGGTGCACACCCACCCAGAGGAGCCCCAGTGGAAGGCCCATTTGGGAATTGAATGAGATAATTACACATGCTAAGTAGCTTCCTCGAGAAATCTGAGATAGATGGTTTCCCACCATTCTTTTCCCCCTCATAGGTCCTTTTTTTTAAGCACTTATTAATTTGCTAACCAGCTAATTATGTCTCCTCCAGGCTAAATAACTGTACAGTTGGAGATGCCCTAGATGAGTGGTTATGGCAGAGGAGAACATTTTTTTTTCATTGCCTATTACGCATATTGTTTTAGGTAATTAACATCCACTTTGTAGTGGCAACTCTGACGCCTCACTGTCTGAACAGCTTCTTGGCTTGCGTCCTCTCAAACAGTCTTGGTGCACTTCTTGCAAAATTATTTGATGTCGTTTTATAATTCCCTAGGATGAAAGCTATTGTACAGACCCAGGTTGATTAAAAGGGGATTTATATTCCCACCTACGTCCACAGAGTCATGGATGCCCCGTGCCTGCTCCCATGGGTAAGGTCAGGGCTTCCGCTCAGACTCTTTTGGGGCTCGGAGGGACACTCAGTCCCGATGTGTCTCTTTGAGCCTGTCTTGGGCTGGCCTTGGGGCGGTCACCGTGGTTGCAGCAGCGGACTGGATAGGAAGGCAGGCGGGGGATGAAGACCTGGGCTTGCTGCCTGAGAGGGGTTAATGGCCTCTCCGGTCACCATGGGGATGCCAGGGTTACTGAGGCAGGCAGGCCGGGAGATGGAGCATGGAGAATGTTTGGGAACGAAAGTCCTTTCCACTCTGCCCTTTCCTCTCCCTCCCTGCCACTCCATATTCCGTAGCACTGAAGTGTCTTAGTCACTTCCTGCTCCCCTCTGCCCCCCAGCACTGAAGTGTCTTAGTGGCAGAATGTTTGGATGCTTTTTAGGCCTGTTTGGATGCCAAGATTTAGGGAATGAGAACTTCCTTTCTCCTGGCCTGTCTCCCCTCTTCTCCCACAACATGCCCAGGGTGTATGATTAGGGCAAATAACCAACCCAAATCAGAGAGGACCCACTCTGCTAAGCCCCCTTCCTCCTTTTAATGGCATTTGTAAGAAATAAATCAATGATATTTATTGAGTGCTTACTATGTGTAGAACACTGTACTTAGAGTATAATATAACAGACTTAGCAGAAACGTTCCATGCCCATAACAAGATTACAGTCTAGGGGGGGAGACAGACATTAATATGAATAAATATGTAATTTATAATATATAATTTAAAGTACTGCGGGATTGGGGGTGGGGCAAGTTTGTTAAGCACTCACTATGTGCCAGGCATGGTATTAAGCGCTGAGGCAAATATACGCTAATCAGATTGGACACAATCCATGTCTCATATGAGGCTCACAGTCTTAATACCCACTTTACAGATGAAGTAACTGGGGTAGAAGTGAAGTGACTTGTCAAAGGTCACACAGCAGACAAGTGGAAGAACCGGGATTAGAAACCAGGTCCTTCTGACTCCCAAGCGCAGTCTATCTACTAGGCCATGCTGCTTCTCATTAGGTTTTAGGGCCTGGTCATTGCAACCACTCTCTCCTCTTTGCTGCACCCCAAGACCTCTGACAGGTTAGGAGGGCAGAGCAGGAGGCATTTTGAAAAGTCTCAGGACTCCTAACACTCCTCAAACTGCTGGAATGAGGGTAGAAGGAGGAATCTTCCAGATCATGGCTGCCCAAAACAGGGTCCATCTCTGGTCCCAAGACTGGTTCTGCATTGGAAATAATGTCCCTCTATCTGAAAAACCCTCAAAACCTGTAACCTGGATCTTACCAGCAAGTTATCAGAACACTAGATTTCCCCCCAGCTAGAGTTGTACTGCCCCTCTCAGGGTTGCACCTGGGGGGTTTCCAGTACTCCACCATTTTCGACTACGGGAGGGAAAGTCGAGCAGCGGCATAGCCATTCCATTCCTAACTTGGCCAGTGGCTAGCGAGTGGAAGGCAATCTGCTATAAGTTGAAACTCACCCATGCTGGGCAGCAGCAGCATGGGAGACAATGGTAAACCACTTCCGTATTTTTACCAAGAGTACTCCAGCACGATTGTAGATGGAGAGTGGGGCGTTCTGGGAGAGATGTTTCCATGCTATATCGCTATGGGTTGGAAATGACTCAATGGCGTAAGACAAGGCAAAGTTGTACTGACACTATCTCTTCAAGCTGTTTTCAGGGTTACTAGTCCTAATGGACTTTAGCCTTGATTGGTCAGCTTCATTCTGGAGCAGAGAGAAACTGGGGCCCAATCAATTGATGGTATTTATTGAGCACTCACTGAATACAGGGCATTGTACTAAGTTCTTGGGAGCGTACAATACTGGGGGAGGAAATTTGGTTGAGGTGGTCTCCAGAATCAGGAAGAGGGTCAGTTCATATTTTTGTTCCACCTGCTTCTTCTAGAGCTGCGGAGACTGTGATTTCCAGTACCTTCGTTTTTAGCAAAAACTTGTGGATTATTAAGGATTTGCTTAGCCAGGGCAAAGATGAGGAGATATTAAGGGAAAAATCGGCCCCTGCCCCTTGCTGCAAACTGTTCTGGGGGAATATTGGTGCAGGGGTGCCATGACGCCTGCTGTCTCTGCCAGCTTTGCCACCTGTCCTCAGAATTGTGGAAACATAGAAATTTAAAACAAACATAGAAATTTAAAACTTTCTGCAAGGGAGGCAGAGCACCTCGGAACTCTCAGACAATCCTGATTCAGATACTTCTCATTTTAAGAACAGGAGCAGAGAGGTTTCCATTGTCATGGCAACAGCCATCTCACCTGGAAATGAGCTCCAGAAAAGCAAGCTAACCTATAGCATATTTCCTGGGTGAGCTATGCCAACCAGAAAAATAATGAAAGAAGGCAGTGTTCATCACATGGTGCGATTGGAAAAAAAAAAATCACATCCCGAAGAGAAATGATTGATGGTTCATCAGTTAGCATAATTTTTTATTTACCTGCTTGCTTAATTCCAAGTTGCCAGGGTTGGACACGCTTTAATGATCATGACAGTCAACATTTTTCCCTGAAGTTAACATCATGCCAAAAGACAAAAGGTATCTGTGCCCTTTGGCATGAGAAGCACACAGAGCTCTTTTGAGATCACAACCATTTTCAAAGCCCTTCTGAGATCTCGTCTTCTCCAGAGGTCTTCCCTGAGTAATTTTTCATCTCCCCACCCTTTATCCCCCCAGCAATTGCTACCGCAGCCTCCCTGAACCCCCTAAGTGCTTAAATTACTACAGCCCTTGTAGCACTTATGTAAGTATTTTATATACCCTATTATGGAGAAGCAGCATGGCCATGGGAGTCAGAGGACCTGGGTTCTAATCCCAGCTGTGGCACTTGCCCACTGTGTGACACTGGACAAGTCACTTACCGTCTCTGTGTCTCGGTTCCCTCATCTGCAAAATGAGCATTCAATACCTGTTCACCCTCCTACTAAAGACTGTGAACCCCATGTGAGACCTGATTATTTTGTATTTACCCCAGTGCTTAGTATAATGCTTGATGCATAATAACAGCTTAACAGATACCACCATTTATCATTACTATTACTGCCCCTCTATTCTATAATTTGTTGTGGAGACTGTCTCTAGACTAAGCTCACTGTGGCTAGGGAAAGTGTCTACCAATTCCGTTGTACTCTCCCAAATGCTTAGTACTAGACTGTAAGCTTGTTGTGGGCAGGGAATGTGTCTGTTATTGTACTCTCCCAAGAGCTTAGTACAGTGCTTTGCAAACAGTAAGCACTCATTAAATACAATTCAATGAATGAATGATTGTCTCCCCGGCTAGACCGTGAACTCCTTGAATGCATGGATCATTTCTTCTGATTATTCTTTATTCCCTAATATGTTTAGGACAGTGCTCTGCCCCTACTAGACACTCAGTAAATGCTATTGATGACAATGATGCTGATGACCTGCATCAGAGCCCCACTGGAGGAAAAGTTCTTGACAATTACCATCCATAGAATCACTCTGAGGACTGATTCTGTCTCTTTCCTTTAAAAATCCTAACTCTCCTTAATGTCTTCACTTGGACAGAGTGGGGAGTAAATGGTTCAAGTGTTGTAAGGGAACTCACTCTTTTAGACCCAGAAATTCTGCCTGTGACAGGGGAACCACATAGCACTTTGAAAAGAAGAAAGAGAAACAAAGGTGTTCCCTTAGCACAGCACAAGGGGATCTCAGTCTTGTTTTCGAGCCAACAAAAGGCAAGTTGATAACAAACATTTAGCTACCGTTCCGACTGAGTCATTTAAGAATTGTACTTGGATCCATAAAGCCACAAATACCTAGTGTATGTATACATAGAGAGCATTCTGGTTGGCTTGGGAAGATTGGTGGTGACTTGCACGATTATTAATTCAATGACTTATGTAAAACCAAAAGTGTCTTCCATTGAGTTTCAAGTTTCAAATCCAACTTTCTGATTTTTTAAGAAACCTTATGACTGGCCGAGGATTCTGGCATTATGTGCTAGTTTTCTAAGAGACTCTGGGATTGGCTGAGAAGGTACTTGTCTTGGTCATCTTGTCTTGCTGCCTCTCACTTGCCCAGTTCTGGGTTAACTGCTCCTGTTAGCAGAATCCTGTCTTCCCCAATCAATCATATTTATTGAGTATTTACTGTGTGCAGAGCACTGTACTAAGCACTTGGGAAGGTACACTCAGTAAACCAGAGACATTCCCTGCCCACAGCAGGTTTAAAGTCTAGAAGGTGAGATGGCTTCCTGTATCACTGGAAAATCAGAACCAGGGAAAACATTAAGAGAAAATCCCAGAATCAGTTTATCCTGAGAAGCATATTGATTTCTAATGAAAACAAAATTTCCCTTATTCATGTTAGCTAATTTAATGTTAATGACAGGGAGGGGTGGAATTTTGTATCCGACATAAATCATCATATGTCTCAGAATAATCTAGATATGGCATTTTCTCTTAATGTTTCCGTAGGTCCTGTTTACCTTAATTTGATCAGAAATGGAAAGACTCTGTCCCAGCAAGGTCAGGTTGTGGTTCCAATGCTAATTTACAGTTTTCTCTTTTTATTTTTCATGGTATTAAGTGGTTACTATGTGCCAGGCACTGTAACTAAGTGCTGGCGTGGATACAAGCTAATCAGGTTAGACACAGTCCATGTCCTACATGAGGCTCAGTCTAAATCCCCATTTTACAGTTGAGGTAACTGAGGTGCAGAGAAGTGAAGTGACTTGCCCAAGATCACATAGCAGACAAGTGGCAGAACCAGGACTAGTACCCAGGTCCTATGACTCCCTGTGATCTTTCCTCTAGGGCACACTGCTTCTTGAAGGGGAGAGGCCAACCTGGATTCTTGGATTGAGATCCTTGCAGATAAATCTAGGGCCAGTAAACAATTTATACCCTCAGCACCTAATGAAGCCCCATTCCCTACTATACCCTATTCCCACCCAGCCCCAATTCAGAGCTAATATTAGACACTTGTGGGAACTTCAGGGGTGGCAGCAGGGTGTGGGGGGGCCACAATCTGCCTTCCCAGAGGGTGAGAATTATCCCCTCAAAAGGATAATGTCACTAGAGGAGACTGGGCACGTTGGGTGAATCAATTAATTAATAAGTGCTTACTTCCATTCATTCAATCATATTTATTGAGCACTTACTGTGTGCAGAGCACTGTACTAAGCGCTTGGGAAGTACAAGTTGGCAACATACAGAGACGGTCCCTACCCAACAGTGGGCTCACAGTCTAGAAGGGGGAGACAGACAACAAAACAAAGCATATTAACAAATTAAAATAAATAGAATAAATATGTACAAGTAAAATAAATAGAGTAATAAATATGTACAAACATATATACATATATACAGGGGCTGTGGGGAGGGGAAGGAGGTAAGGCGGAGAGGAAGGGGGGGCTCAGTCTGGGAAGGCCTCCTGGAGGAGGTGAGCTCTCAGTAGGGCTAAAGTACATTATACTAAGTGCTAGGTAGAGTTCAGTACAGCAGAATTAACAGACACATTCCCTGACCAAAATGATCTGACAGTCTGTAAGTCTTAATTAGTTCCCTCTCCGGCAGTCTGCACCCGAGCATGTAAGCATGTTGCCCTGGCCAGCCTCCGTCCAGAGATTTTGGGCAAGCACATCTCTGGTGGGGGTACGAAGCTATCCCTACAGGGGCTTCTCAAAAAATCGCGCTCCAGTCTGGCCTGCACAAGCGGAGCGATAACACGCCCACTTTGCCGATAGAACAGCTGAGGCCTACAAAACCAGATATCAATCAATCAATCGAATTTATTGAGTGCTTACTGGGTGCAGAGCACTGTACTAAAGCACTTGATAGACTACAAGATAACAATATAATAGAGTTGGTAGACAGGTTCCCTGGCCACCAGGAGCTCGTAACTGTCATCTTGCCTCAGTAAGAGGCTGAAAGTTGTAGGCTTTTTGCTGATCCTGGCAGTCCCTCCCAGTTGGGAACCATTTCATGGTCTGCTCTGACTCCAGTTCCAGCCCACAGAAAAGGAGGAGGAGAAGATCCCTGCTTTCAGGGATCAGGGAAGACTGATCCTAAATTAAATTTCAAGTAGGCTAAGCAACAGAGTTCAAACTTATGTGCTGGGATGGGGTGAATACTTCAGTGCTTAAGGGGTGAGAAATCAAATGCAGAGGTGACTCAGTTAATCAAACATGCAATAATCCAACTATTCATTCATTCATTCAGTTGTATTTATTGAGCATTTACTGTGTGCAGAGCACCGTACTACACGGTTGGTAAGTACAAGTTGGGGACATATAGAGACGGTCCCTACCCAACAATGGGCTCACAATCTAGAATGAGGAGACTGAGTGCCCCGGACCCAGAATCACTCCCTAATGCTCCTTTCCACCACCCCGTGGGTCACAGCTCAGAGCCAACTGCCTCTCATCCACCTCCACTGGCTCCAGGGAGGTGCTTTGGATTGGCTCGAGGGAAAATTACCCTCTTCATCTCCTTTCCCCATCTCCAGAACTCCACCGAGACGGGCACGTGCCACTTCATTAGCGCCAGGCTTGTCTACAGATGCAGAAGGCACCTGTGCAGTAAACTGAGAATATCCAGCTTGCTTCTCTGATTCCAGCCCAGCCTATCATAGAGCAATTGAGGTTACAAACGCACACAATGCTGCTAACATGCCCTGTGACAAGCATTAACCACGTTTCTAAATGCAACCCCTAGCAACCTATTGAAGGCATAAAATACTTTCAACAATATCACCTTTTATCTTCCCTTTGTGGGCCCAGGGAATAAAATACAGTTGCCAAACACAAATTAATGTGTAATTATTTTCCTTGCCTGAATCATTTTCTTTCATGTGTCATAACACGCAGAGCAAATAGCACCACACCTTTTACTTTAATTGTGGTAATCTGATCTAAGAGCCACAAGAAAGCTGTTTCTAATGCCTTCTGCAGCCCAGACTTTCAAGTTCAAGCAACTGCAATTTCTCCCTGATTCTTTTGGTTGGGGAGGTTTCTGGGGGAAGCCTGGACCTGAGACGCTTGAAAGATGACTCAAAGTGGGTGTTCCTGCAGTACAATAATAATAATAAGAAGAATATTAAGCAGAACACTGTGCTAAACGCTGTTAGATACAAAATAAGCAGGTCAGACACAGTCCCTCAAAATAATCCAAGTAGGTGGGAGAACAGGTGTTAAATCCTCATATTACAGATGAGGAAACTGAGGCACAGAGAAGTCAAGCGACTTGTTGAAAGTTGCCCAGCAGCCACATGATGGAGCCAGGATTAGAAACCAGATTTTCAGACTGTCAGGCCTGTGCTCTTTCAACTAGGCTATGCTGCTTTTTTTTCATGGTATTTAAGTGCTTCCTATGTGCCAAGCACTGTTCAAACAGTCGGATAGATACAGTGTTTATCAAGTTGGCTACAATCCCTGTCCCACATGGGGCTCACACCCTAAATAGAAGGGAGTAGGATTAAATCCCCATTTTATAGTTGAGGAAAGTGAGGCACAGATAAGTTGTGACTTGTCTAAGGTCACGTAGCAAGCGATTGGCAGAGCCTGGATTAGAACCCAGGTCCTCTGACTCCCAAGCCTGTGCTCTTTCCATTAGACCACACTGCTTTTCATCCTGGTTCAGTTAGGTAAATTTAGCCACTTGCTGCTGACCCTGATCCATCCTGAACAGGCCCTAGGAGAGACTGTCTGAGAAGAGAGGGGGTGGCCATGGGGCGAGGTGAGGTGTTGACTCCCTTGGCACATTGGCCACACACTGCAGCAGGCCCTCGGCTTGTTCCATTCCCTATTTTTAGTTTCTCTTCCTGTGGTTACGATCACCCAACTCCTCCAAAGTACATATTGATTTTATTACCCACGGAAACTGGCTTTTAATTAATATTAAAATTGTCTTCACTTTGTCACTAGTTGTGACTTCTTAGTAATGATTTGTCTTGTGGGGAAGCAAGGGCAGAGCCCAGAGTCCTTCAGTTGGCTCTGATCCCCCGGCGGGGTCTCGGGGATGGGCGGCCACGGGCCCGCCCCCACCGGGCCCAAGAAGGAAGGTGGTTTTCATGGGCCGGAGGGAGCCCCTGGGCGAGAGGTGAGAGGGGATATTAAAGAGGGAGTTTTGCCTTGAGAGCTATCTGGATCCCAGGCCGTGTTTTGAGTCCAAGCCAAAAGGAGTCTGGAGATCGGGTGATGGCTTATCCCAGGCCCCACTGGGGCTGTTTGTCCTGATCAGGGATCTGCCATGAGATCTGACACAATTAAACAAGATTAACAGCTTCCAGAGAGAGGGCTGGGGCCTGAAGTGGTAGAGGTGGCTGCTGAAAGGCCAGGTGGTGGACCTGTGCAGGGGGAATGATGGGACCAGGGGTTGTCGTGCACTGACTCTGTTTCCCAGGAGAAGCCCCGGCCCCCAGCAGGTGCCCAGAACCCCTGCAGAAGCTCCTCCCACAGACACTTTTGTAAACATACCTGGCCTTGTTGCCTAATTTTTCTCTGATTGGCACAGCACCCATCCTAAAAAGGGCACCAGGGCCCAAAGGGCTAAGGCTCTGGCACTAACTCTATGCTATCTTGAGGAAACCAAGGCCACACTCCCTGTCTCTGTAGCCAACAGAACTGAAGTGGATGGTAATAAAAAAAGGCTGCCTGATTTCTCCTGGGGTCTTCCCAAGAGGGAAGACTGAAGGAGATTTGGTCTGCCCATAGGCTCACCGAGGTTAATAATAAATTACAATAACAATTTTTAAAAATTGTATTTATTGAACACTTACTATGTGCAAAACACTGTACTAAATAGCAATGAACTAGCAGATACGTTCTGTGTCCATAATGAGCTTATAGTCTAGGGATGAGCTTATTTGTTAAGCACATACTATATTCCAAGCACTTTACACTAAGATATATACAAGATAATCAGTCAATTATCAGTCAAGATAATCAGTCAAGACACAGTCCCTGTCCCATATGGGGCTCACAGTCTAAGTACGAGGGACTGTGATTTAATGCCCACTTGGCAGATAAGGAAGCACAGAGGCATAGAGAAGTTAAATTACTTGACTAAGGTCACACGGCAGACAAGTAGTAGAGTCAGGATTAGAATCCATGTCCTCTGACTCTCAGATCTGTGCTGTTTCTACTGGACCACGCTTCTTCTCCACCGGGTATCCATTTGAACTCATTTAAGACTTCAAAGGCCTGTGCGCTGGACTGCAGCGTGGCTCAATGGAAAGAGCACGGGCTTGGGAGCCAGAGGTCATGGGTTCTAATCCCGGCTCTGCCACTTGTCAGCTGTGTGACTTCGGGCAAGTCACTTAACTTCTCTGTGCCTGTTACCTCATCTGTAAAATGAGGATTAAGACTGTAAACCCCACGGGAAACAATCTGATCACCTTGTATCCCCCCCAGCGCTTAGAACAGTGCTTTGCACATAGTATGTGCTTAACAAGTGCCATTATTATTATTATTCATTAAGGTGCAGTCAGCTGGGGAGAAAGGTTTCATGGGGCCATTCCAAAACTTGGGGGATGTGATCGTTCTCCTGCCCCTTGCCTGAATCAGGCCCTAAACCGCCAGAGCTGACGGCTTTGCTTTGTGCAATTGCAGCAGCTGTTCCCCAGCCTGGGACCCGACACTTCATAACAATCACTTCTTCACATAAACAACATCTCCCCCATGATATAGGCGGCATTCGCTTGCCAACTCCGCACTTGAGCAGAAAGGCTCCACCAGCCCATTGGCCGAGACCGAGCAAGGAAGGATGGGAAAGACCCCGGTGTGAAAAGGTGGATATACCAATAAGTCACCCACAGCTCCCAGAGTTGGAAATACCACCCTGAGGGGGCTGTTACTGACTGTGAGGCTTTGCTGCTCTGGAGACTCTTTCCTCACTCTCGGAAAAGCTTTACAAACAAACCGGGGAAATGCCTACTCTCTCGCATACCATTGTTGGTTCCAAAAAACTCTCCATTTCTGTTTCTCCATCTCCTTTTCTTCTTCCTTTCCTTCCTTCCTGCCAACTAAGCTCCTTGTGGGCAGGGAACATTTCTATTTATTGTTATATTGTACTCTCCCAAGTGCTTATTATAGTGCTCTGCACACAGTAAGTGCTCGATAAGTATGATTGACTTCCAGCTAAGCTCGTTGTGGGCAGGGAATGTGTCGGTTTATTACTATATTGTACTCTCCCACGTGCTTAGCACAGTGCTCTGCACATACTTAATAAATACAACTGACTTCCTTCCTGCACATACTTAATAAATACAACTGACTTCCTTCCTTCTTTCCTTTCTTCCTTTTCTGTCTCCCTCCCCCCACCCACCTCCTCTCTCTTTCTCTCTCTTTTCTGACACTTTCCAGCCAACTCTATGGCTTAGGGTTGCCCGTCACTTGTCACCCTTATGCTTCCAGAATGCTTCCCTGCTGGCCCTGTTTCAGAGTTGGGGCATTGCTTTGGCTTCAGATCATATCTGCTGTGGGTCCCTGTGAAAAATAACATAGTCATTAATATATGCAAAGTTACACACATTGTGTCAACCCTAAGCTTGGTAAATGTTTATTTTTCCCATCTGAATGAAGCTCAAATGTTTTTGTGATTTTTCTGGTGGCACCAGGATGTATCTTCCTTTCTTGGAAACAGCCCCTAAAGACCGAAGGGACAGAGATGGCCCAGATGGAATCTGGTTAGCACTTCCCGAAGCCCTTAAACCCTCCTTCTTCATGCCAGGAGACTTGGGAGGTCCCAATTTCAAATCGCAGCTCATTTGTAATCCTAGTTTCTTGTTAGCATTTGATACAAATTTGAATACCAGTGGGATATTTTGTGAAATTCAGAATTCACAGTCCCTCCGATCCAAGTCACTAAGTGGGAAGCAAATATGGCCTAGTGGATAGAGCACTACCCACTGGAAGTCCGAGGACCTGGGTTCTAATCCCAGCTCTGCCACTTACCTGTTATGTGATGTTGGGCAAGTCACTTTAGTTCCCTGATCCTCAGGTCCCTCTGCTGCAAAATGGCAATTCAATATCCATTCTCTCTCCTATTTAGACTGTGAGCCCCAAGTGGGACCTAGTTATCTTGAATTTACCCCAGTGGTTAATTATCATTATTAATACTAATCAGATTTTGGATTTTGTCTGAGTCTCTCCCATTCTTCTCCACTCCCTTATTTTCTCTATGAACTTATCGGTCCGACTGTTCTTCCTCCCTCCAATTCTTTTTCTCTAAAACATTTCACTTCAAAGAATTCTCTCCTGTTTGGTCATGTCTACGTGGTGCCTAGCCAATAGCTCCCCAAGGAACTCAAGAGTTTATGGGGTTGCCTCTTAATGTTGGGCTGCAGGTACCAGAAGCAGGATTCTTTGGTGGCTGGAGTGTGAGGAGTTGATGGTTACCTCCATACTAGGGCATGGTAGGCTTGGTAATTCAGGTCCCAAGTGGATTAAATCATTTAAATGATCTGGTTCGGCTTTCTATCCAGCCCCAGTTCATCATGTAGTCAGTCGCACAACTCTCTGCTCTGACCCTGAGGAACCAAACTGTTCTAATGAAGCTGGGAGGGTTTTCAAGGGAAATCCACCCTTGGATGGGATGGTACTGCTGGGCCAGTCAAGCAATCAGTCAATTAAATCATCCAATCAGTGGCATTTTTTTTCCTTTTTATGGTATTTGTTAAATGCTCACTTTAGGCAAGGCAGTATTAAGAGCTGGGATAGATACAAGCTAATCAGGTGGGACAGAGTCCATTTACTTTGAGGTAATTCAGGCACAGAAAAGTGAAGTGACTTGCCCAAGGTCACAGAGCAGGCAAGTGGCAGAGTTGGGATTAGAACCCAGGTCCTTCTCATCCCCAGGCTCTATGCACTAGGCCACGCTGCTTCTGTCTATCCATCAATCAATTAATCATCCCATCAGTGGCATTTACTGAGCACTTCTATGTGTAGAGCATTATACTAAAAGCTCAGGAGAGTACAATACAATAGAGTTGGTAGACAAGATCCCTATCCTTAAAGAGCATGCAGTTTAGTTGGAGGGAGATAGACACAAAGCACATCTTCTCCAAGAGGCCTTCCCTGAATAAACTTTCATTTCCTCTTCTTCCACTCATCAGCAAAACTCCTACACTTGGATTTGTACCCTTTATTCATCCCACCCTCAACTCCCCAACATTTATTTACCTAGCTGTAATTTACTGATTTATATTAATGTCTCTCTCCCCTCTAGACTGTAAGCTCCTTGTGGGCAGGGGATATACCAACTCTGTTATATTGTACTCTCCCTAGTGCCTAGTACAGTACTCTCTACATAGTAAGTGCTCAATAAATATGACATTGAATTGCAGAGTGCAAAGATAAAGTCTGTTTCACAGGACAGGTCACACACAATTCCAGACAAGTTTTCTCATTGCGTAACTGATTTTTTGTGACCTGCTGGAGGGACAGCTGTTGATATTAAAACATCATAATCATGCATTTGCATAGGGTGGCCCGCAAATGTGTATAATAATAATAATAATGATAGGATGTATTAAGTGCTTACTATGTGCAAAGCACCGTTCTAAGTGCTAGGGAGGTTACAAGGTGATCAGGTTGTCCCACTTGGGGCTCACAGTCTTCATCCCCATTTTACAGATGAGGTAACTGAGGCCCAGAGAAGTGAAGTGACTCGCCCAAAGTCACACAGCTGACAATTGGCAGTGTGGGGATTTGAACCCATGACCTCTGACTCCAAAGCCCGTGCTCCTTCCAATGAGCCACGCTGCTTCTCTAATCATATCAACCCATTCGTACTGTTTGGTATAGAATAATGGACCAGGGTGATTCAGATTGATTAGTGATTGTTCATCCAGTGGCTGTGAGCTTGGTTTGAGATAGTAGCAGTTTAAGGACAGAACATTGTGGGCAGGGAATGTGTCTTTTCATTGTTCTACTGTATGCTCCCAAGCACTTAGGACAATGCTTTGCATACAGGAAGCACTCAACAAATGACTGAATGAATAATAATGATGGATGAATGGTTTTGCTCCTGAACCTCCCTCCAACACCACTCCCCTCATATCCCCTCACAGAGAAGCAGTGTGGCTTAGTGGAAAGAGCCCGGGCTTTGGAGTCAGAGGTCATGGGTTCAAATCCCCACACTGCCAATTGTCAGCTGTGTGACTTTGGGCAAGTCACTTCACTTCTCTGTGCCTCAGTGCCCTCATCTGTGAAATGGGGATTAAGACTGTGAGCCCCCCGTGGGACAACCTGATCACCTTGTAGCCTCCCCAGTGCTTAGAACAGTGCTTTGCACATAGTAAGCGCTTAATAAATGCCATTATTATTATTATCCGACAGGCCACCATTCTCCTGACCTTCAAAGCCCTACTAAAATCACATATCCTTCAGGAAGCCCTCAGTCAATCAAAGCTATTGAATGCTTACGCTGTGCAGAGCACTGTACTAAGTGCTTGGGAGAGTACAACACAGCAGAGTTGGCAGACACCTTCCCTGCACACAACAATCTTACTGTCTAGAGGAGGAGATGGGCATTAATAGAAATGGTGAATTACAAATATGTACATAACTGTGTGGGGCTGAGGGAGGAGTGAACATTAAGAGTTTAAAGGGTACAGATCCAAGTCCATGGATGTATAATTCATGATTAATTCCCTCACTACCCCCCTCATCGCTCCACCCTATTCTCCCTCCCTTCTGTGATGTCTATACACTTGGGTCTGTACCCCCCAAGTGCTTTGATATCTCACCTCAACCCAATGCCCTAAGCCTTTATGCCCATCTCCTTCTTCTCTACTGCTTCTCTTCTACTGGAATTTATTGTGTCTGCGTCCCCCACTAGACTGGAAGCTTCTCGAGGGCAAGGATCATATCTCCCCACTCCATTACACTCACCCAAGAGCTTATTTCAGGGCTCTGGCCTCAGTAAATGCTCAATAAATAGCATTGATTGATTGACTGAGCTCCTTGCCAACTTGATGTGGTTTGCACTTCCCTCTGGTGACATTTATGGAGTTCCATCGAGCCTCCGTGTTGGCCTGTTTCCCCACAATGGCAGCCTCAGTTTACCAGGTTGGTGGTCGTTGGAGCGTCTTTAGTTTTGCCTGATTTTCTGCTCCATACTGGAAGGCTTGGGGGTGGGTCTGAAACCCGACAGCCGAAAGGGAACTCCTCACCCAAACGGGCTGTCGAATGGCTGACTGTACGGACGCTTTGATCAAAAGTTCGCTCCTGGGGTTGGACAACCACAAACACTTGAACCAAACTGCTTTGTATTATGTAAACTCTGCCCAGGGCTCTCCTGAATGAAAACGCTGTGGAGGTGGTGGCTACCGGCATCAAAGAATCATTTCATTGGACTTTGATTTGCTTTTTCGCTTTTCGGCAGTCAGGAGGAGCGAGAAAACAAGGCAGTACGGAGGAAATGGCTTAAAAAGCTATTCCTTTTCTCGAGCTTCCTGGAGAGAGAGCTCTGTAGTGATGGCTGACAAGGTCATCGCCAAACCAGACAGTCCTCCATTCCAACAGCCTAATTCCCAACAGGGCGGCCTAACTAGTAATCGATCAATCCATTGTATTTATTGAGCGCTTACTGTGTGCAGAGCACCGTATTAAGTGCTCGAGAGAGTAATAATAATAACAATAATAGCTGTGATATTTGTTAAATGCTTACTATGTGCCAGGCACTTTTCTAAGCACTGAGGTAGATACAAGCTATTCAGGTTGGACACAGTCCCTGTCCCACAAAGGGCTCACAGTCTTAATCCCCATTTTACAGATGAGGGAACTGAGGCTCAGAGAAGCGAAGTGATTTGCCCAAGGTTAAACAGCAGGCAAGTGGTGGAGCCGGAATGAGAACCCAGGCTCTTCCCAGGCCCATACTCTATCCACCAGGCGATGTTGCAGTAGAGTTGATAGACTCGTTAGCTGCCCACAGTGAGCTTGCAGTCTAGAGGATGAGCTAACTACATTTCCGTCGGAAGAATGCTAGGGTCGTAAAGGTCGGTAACACTGGTCTGCCCACTTGTTCAACCATTCAAAGGGCTGTCAGGCCAGCCAGTTCTAGAACCATAACTTTCAGACTATAGTTGAAAGAGTCACCTTCTCTCCCTTAGTCCAAAGGGCCATATGCCCATGGATTTGGATCCGGATGATGAGATCCATTTGGCATCCTTGCTGGCTCAGGTGAGATCTTCTCAGACTCTATTCTCTCTCCTGTTGAAAGATTCTCCTGCCCTCACTATTTGTAAATAATCTCTGTCTTTCCAGATCTTCTATTAGATTGTGAGCGCCTTAGGGGCAGGAGTTTTCAATTTTTATTATTCTCATCTAGGTGATTAATTAATGCTCTCATTTCTCTGCAAACACCTGGTTTTCGTAGCTAGAGCAGTGTCAGGGAATTGGGGAGCGCTTTTCCGACAAAGCAGATGCCCCCTTTAGACTGTAAGCTTGTTGTGGGCAGGGAATGTGTCTGTTTGTTATATTATACTCTCCCAAACAGTACAGTGTCCTGCACCCAATAAGTACTTCATAAGTATGATTGACTGACCGACTGACAGGGGAATGCTGAGTCACGTGAAGTATCTATATTGCCAGGGTTCCTTAGCTGGGGTTCATTGGAATATAGTCCTCATGTGAAGAGTGCTCTGCACACAGTAGACACCCAAGGAAAATCACTGATTGATTGCTTGAGATTTGTATTTGATTTACTTGTTAATGGGATATTCTTCCAAAGAGACAAAGAGGGGAGAAAGGAAAGAAGTGAGGAGGGAAAGAGGATAGGAGGAGGAAAGAAGGGGAAGAGTAGTTTAGCCAGTCTCACTAGTTCCTCTGTGATGGATAACTGAAAGTCATGCTGTTACCTTTTTCAATAATGATTCTAATAAAAAAGAAGAATAACTGTGGCATTAAGCACTTGTGTGCCAAGCATTTTACTAATATTTGAGATAATCAGGTCAGATACAGTTTGTATCCTATATGGGGCTTAATATCCAATTTAGCTATTTCCTCCCCAGTTTACAGATGGGGAAACGGAGGCACAGAGAAGTTGTCAGTTGAACAATGATATTTACTGAGCACTTACCCTGTGCAGAACACTGTACTAAGTGCTTGGGAAAGTACAATACAATAGAGTTGATAGACACCCCTGCTCACAAGGAGCTTATGGTCTACGGGGAAGACAGACATTAAATAGATTATGGCTAGGATAAATAGTAGAGTCTGAGAATACCAACATAAATACCACGGGGCTGGTGTGATTATCGAGTTCTTAAGGCATCACAGCAGGCAAGAGGCGGAGCCAAGATTAAGACCCAGGTCTCCTGACTCCCCTCTATACTGTAAACTCATTGTGGGCAGGGAATGTGTCTGTTTATTGTTGTTTTATGCTCTCCCAAATGCTTAGTAAAATGCTCTGCACACATTAAGCTCTCAATAAATAAATGAGTGAATGAATAACTCCCAGGCCGCACAATACAACAGAGTTGATAGACACAACCCCTGCTCACAAGGAGCTTATGGTCTATGGGGAAGACAGACATTAAATAGATTATGGCTGGGATAAAATGCTCTTCCCATTTGGCCCCTCTGCTTCTCATCTTCTTGGAGCAAATGTTGGAGAAACAATGCAAACCATTCTCCAAATCTCCAGAGACTAAGGAGGTGTAAGCCTTGTTCCCTGGCCAGTGATGTCACTGGACAAGAAAGTAGCCTAGCACCCACCAAGGGAATCTTCCCAGTGGCCCAATTAGCCCCACTTCCTGCACAATTTGTGCTTTGTGCTTCTCTGCTTCCAGTCTGTCCCCCCCATCATCAGATCTTCCTGTATTGCCACCATTTCCACTGTCTGCTCCTAAGGGTAGGTGGGGATCAGGATGGTCCCAGGAAGGCCAAATGAGTGGAAGAACAGTCCTTTCCATGGTCATAACTTCAGTTTCAGGGACCCTGCACTAGCCAACCCCCAATCAGTTGCCCAGGGAAGCAGGAATCTGCACCATCCTCTTCCTTCCCCCTGGCCACAGCCCCCTGATTCTCTGGCAGCATCTCAAAAGTTTTTGTGTTTTGCCCAGAACAGGAGGGCCGTGGGTATTGATTTCAAAAACCATCACTAGGTTTTTAAGCTTTCTAGGACGATTATGTGGGGGTTTATTCTCTTGGAACTTTTCTTACCCCGAGGAAGTTGTTATTTAATGCAACTCTCTCACTAGATTGTAAGCTCACTTAAGGGCAGGGATCATGTTTTCTGACTCTATTGTACTCTCCCAAGCTCTTAGTACAGTTCTTGGCACACAGTGAGGACTCGATCGATTAATTGACTGAGTTCTGTCAGGGTTTTTAAGGATGGAGGAATTTCAGCTGAGCTAGTCATCCAGTCGAGATGGAAATCCACCCCCCACCCCAAGCCCACCCCAGTGGACACAAGGAAGAAAAAGCACCTTGTCTTCTTCATGGCCATTTAGACCAAGAGACAAGGATTTCCTTTAATTGAAAATAAGACCATGAGCCATTTCTGGGCAGAACCTCAGTCTGTCCAGCCAAGGATGTTGACTGACAGCGGCTCTGGGATGCTTGGAAGAATCATGTAGGGGTTGCCCTTCTGGATATCTGGTCTTGTGGTTAGGATGAGTCCTTTAACATCCCTAACTTTCCCTTTTTCATTCCTAAATTTCCCTCCAGTAACTCAGTATAGCCCACTTCTCCATGAACAATACTAACTCCTCTTAAATCAGATTATATTTGTTTCCTGTCCTTTCATAGGCATTCTGTTCACCAGGTGATAAAATGCTACCTTTTGGGGTTTTTTGAACTGCCACCTTTAAGTCCCAGTGGGTGTCCCCATACCCCACCACCCAAATAATAATGATGATGATAATAATGATAATAATAATAATAGTAATACTTAAGCATTTACTATGTGCCAAGCACTGTACTAAGCACTAGGTTGGTCCAAGATAATCAGGATGGACACAGTCCCTATCCCACAAGGGACTCATATTCTAAGTAGGCGGGGAGTACGATTTAATTGCTATTTTGCAGATGGGAAAACTGAGGCACGGAAAAGTTAAGTGACTTGCCTGACCTCCCACAGCAGGCTTGTGGCAGAGTCAGGATTAGAACCCAGGTATTTTGATTCCCAGGCCTGGGCTTCTTCCACTATGCTTCCCAATCAACAACAGCTTATGATCTCCTTCCTGCTGTCCAAGTGATTTTTAATTGTCAACTGTAGTCCTCAGATTGAAATGTGAATGGGTGAAAAAGAGTCAACTGGGCTCTGGCTGTTGGGGTGGTTGTGGATGGGGGATCGCTGCTGAGAAGCTGCGTGGCTCAGTGGAAAGAGCCCGGGCTTTGGAGTCAGAGGTCATAGGTTCAAATCCCCACACCTCCAATTGTCAGCTGTGTGACTTTGGGCAAGTCACTTCACTTCTCTGTGCCTCAGTTACCTCATCTGTAAAATGGGGATTAAGACTGAGAGACCTCTGTGGGACAACCTGATCATTTTGTAACCTTCCCAGTGCTTAGAACAGTGCTTTGCACATAGTAAGTGCTTAATAAATGCTATAATAATAATAATAATAATAATTATTATTATTATTATTGGGGAAGGCCGTGGAGATGCACTCCCAAGTACTCTGGCTGGGGCACAAAAAAGGGTGTGTTCTAGCATGGATGTACACTTTGGCCCTTTCCTAGGTGAGCTCCAATCCCTGATCTTAGGAGTAAGGCAGATAGTAATAATAATATAATAATAATAATAATAACAACAACAATAATTAGCAAGGCCTAGTGGAAAGAGCATGGCCCTGGGAGTCAGAGGACCTGGGTTCTAATCCCAGTTCTGCCACTTGTTCGCTGTATGACCTTAAGCAAGTCATTTAAGTTCTCTGCACCTCAATTTCCTCATCTGTAAAATGGGGGTTAAATCCCATTCCCACCTACCTAGACTGTGAGCCCCATATGGGACAAAGACTGTGTCAAACCTGATAACCTTGAATCTATCCTAGCACTTATAATAATGTTGGGCACATAGTATAGCCAAACAAATGCTATAAATAATTGATATAATAATAAGAATAATGGTATTCGTTAAGCAATTACTCTGTGCAAACACAGGGTAATCAGATTGTGGCATCTTCCCACCCAACTCCCCTCAATCTCCTTCCCCTAATGACCTGATCACATTATCGATAAAATGGAAACCATCAGAACTGATCTTCCTAAAATCTCCCCATCTCCTCTCCAGTCCTTCCCTCCTCTTATACCTTCTTCCACTCTTCCATCTTTTCCAGCAGTCTCTCCAGAGATTCATTCATTCAATTGCATTTATTGAGTGCTTACTGTGTGCAGAGTACTGTACTAAGCCCTTGGGAAGTACAAGTCGGCAACATATAGAGACTGTCCCTACCCAACACTGTACTAAGTGCTTGGAAGGTACAACTCAGCAATAGATAGAGACAATCCCTACCCAACAACAGGCTCACAGTCTAGAAGGGGGCGACAGATGCCTCCTCTCTAAATCTAGATTCCAACCTGCATCCCCAAACTCATCCCTTCACACCTCACCTTCTCCCTTTTTCTTCCCCTGACCCCCTTCTTCGACTGTACACTTTCCAGTGGCTTCTTCTCCACTGCTTACAAACATGCTCATGTATCCCCTATCATAAAAAAAACCCTCCCATGTCCCCATGGTTCCCTTCAGTTACTGCCTTTTCCCTCTCGTACCATTCCTCTCCAAAATCCTTGAACAATTTTTCTACATTCGCTGTTCTTCGCTTCCTCTCCTCCAGTTTTTTCCTCGATCCCATCCAATCGATTCCTTTCACTCCATGGAAATTGCCCTGTCTAAGGTCTTCAGTGACCTTTTTCTTGCCAAATCCAAAGGCCTCTACTCCATTCTAATCCCCTTTGACCCCTCAGTGGCCTTCGACACTGTGGACCACCACCTTCTCCTGAAAACATTATCCAACCTTGGCTTCATTAATATTGTCAGGTCCTGGTTTGCTCTTCCTACCTCTCTGGCTGCTCCTTCTCAGTCTCTTTCACAGGCTCCTCTTCTGCCTCCCATCCTTTAACTATGGGAGTCTTTCAAGGCTCAATTCTGGGTCCTCTTCTATTCTTCATCTATGCCCATTCCCTTGGAAAACTCATTTGCTTCCATGGTTTCTACTATCATCTCTACATAGTGATGACCAAATTTACCTCTCCAACCCTGACCTCTCTCCCTCTCTGTAGCCTCACATTTCTTCTTGCCTTCAGGATACATCTACTTGGATGTCCTCTTATCACCTCAAATTAAAGTCCAAAACAGAACTCCCCATCTTCCCATTTAAACCCCCTCCTCCCCCAGTCTTTCCCAACACAGTAAACACCACTATCCTCCATCTCCAAGCCTGCAACCTTAGCATTATCCTCAAATCATCTCTCTCATTCAACTCACATATTCAAACTGAAACCAAATCTTGTCAGTTCTACCTTCACAACAACACTAAAATCAACTCTCTCCTTTCGCTGATCAAAGCACTTATCATATCTCACCTTGACTACTGCATCAGCCTTCCTGCTTAACCCCTTGCCTCCTGTCTCTGCCCACTCTAGACCTCGCTTCACTCTGCTGCTCATATCATTTATTTTAAACAAAATTCAGTCCATGTCTACCCACTCCTCAAGAACCTCTAATGGTTACCCATCAATTTCCACATCAAACAGAAACTCGTTACTACTGGTTTGAAAGCTCCTCTTTCCCTTGTTGATTTCCTCCTACAACCCAGTTCACACAATTTGCTCCTCTAATACCAAGTTACTCCCTGTACCTTGGTCTCGTGTATTTCACCTCCAACCTCTTTTCCACATTCTTCCTCTGACCTGGAACTCCCTCCCCTTCGTATATGGCAGGCAGCCACTCTCCCTTCAAAGCTTTATTAAAATCACATCTCTTCCAAAAGCCCTTCCCTGACTAAGCCCTCATTTTCCCTATCCCCTCTCCCTTCTGCATCATCTCTATGCTTGGACCCAAACCCTTTAAGCATTTGACATTCACTCCACTCTCAGCTGCACAGGACTTATGTACATACCCATAATTTATTTATTTATATTAAGGTCTGTCTCCTCCTCTACCTTATAAACTCCTGGTGGGCAGGGGATATGTCTACCCGCTCTGTTATATTGTACTCTCCCAAGCACTTTGTACAGTGCTGTGCACACAGTATCAATTAATCAGTTGTATTTATTGAATGCTTACTTTGAGCAGAGTTGGTACTAAGCACTTGGGAAGGTACAATACCACAGAATTGATGGACGCATTTCCTGACCACAGCGAGCTTACAGTCTAGAGGGGGAGACCTACGTTGATATGAATAAATTGGATCTGTACATAAGTGCTGTGGGGCACTTCTGAGTTTATTTATTTACATTAATATATATCTCCCCCCGTCTAGACTGTGACTCACTGTGGTTAGAGAATGTATCTGCTAACTGTTATATTGTACTCTCCCAAAAGCTTAGTAGACTGCTCTGCACACAGTAAGTGCTCAATAAATATGATTGAATGAATGAATGAAAGAATGAATAGCAATAATAGTATCTGTTAAGTGCTTACTATGTGCCAGGCTCTGTACTAAGCACTGGGTTGGATACAAGCAAATCGGGTTGGACTGAGTCCCTTGTCCCACTTGGGGCTTACAGTCTCAATCCCTAGTTAGAGGTGAGATAACTAAGGCACAGAGAAGTGAAGTGACTTGCCCAAGGTCACACAGCAGACAGGTTGCAGAACCGTGAATAAAACCCCTTCTGATTTCCAGGCCCATGCTCTATCCACTGCACTATGCTGCGCGAATGAATGAAGCCAGCAAAGTTTCCAAAGGAAAAATGGGGAGCAGCCGGGGGAGCCGAGGGGGTTTCTGCCTGAGCCCAGGGGAGCCTGAAGTGTGAGTTTCAGCTCAACAACCATATCGAGATAGAACATGAAGGAAATCACTGGAAGATTGCCACCAGTTCTGCTCCGCACAGGGATTCACCCTGCCCAAAGCCAAAGCGGCAGTGTGACTGTTCAAAGTCAAGAGCTGGCTAAAGGACAAAGTTCCCCTTAAATAGAAAGGATCCTCACCCTGGACATCTCCTAAAGGGGAGAGACTCTTATTTATTCTTCTGTTTTTACCAAATAAAGCAGAGCTGAGCCTAAGCAGCAGGGACTGGGAATGCTCAGGGCAGGAGAGGGAGAAACCAAGCGGGGAGAGGGCAGGCTTTGGAAAAGGATCACTTGGAGTAGACGCATGTGTTCAAATATTCAGCAGCTGTCAGCTCACTTGACAGGGAACTCAATTCATTGGCTGAAACCACTGCAATTCCTGTTTTGGAACAGCTTGGGGAAGTGCAGGGTAGAATCTGGGGATGTGATCAGCATTGCCCTGAAGCTTGTTTCCCTGCAGGGGAAATTCCTGACTCAAACCTTAGCTTCCAGTCCTGGAAACTGCTGAAATCATCACCTCAAAAATCTATCTGAAAAGATCTGGGAAAGAACAAGGTACCAAGTCACAAGCAGGTTAGGTGGAGAAGCAGTGTGGCCTAATGGGGAGAGCCCAGGACTTGGAAACAGGAGACTGGGGTTCTCATTCTAGCTCTGCCACTTGCCAGCTGTGTGTCCTTGGACAGTCGCTTGCCTTTTCTGTGCCTCCATTTCCACAAATATAAAAAGGGATTTAAATGCCCTTAAGATTGTGAGCCCCTTGTGGAACAGGGACTGATAATCATGGTGGCATTTGTTAAACCCTGACTGTGTGCCAAGAACTGTAGTAAGCACTAAGTAGTTAGCACTTAGTACAGTGCTCTGCACACAGTAAGCGCTCAATAAATACGATTGATTGATTGATTGATAGTTGAGATAATTAGGCCAGATGCAGTCCCTGTCCCAACTGGGGCTCAAGATTTAAGTAGGAACTCTGTCTGATCTGATTGCAATTGTATCTACCACAAAGATTCAATAGCGTGGAGTAAGTGCTTAATAAGTACCACAATTATTATTATGAAATCCTGTCAGACTATTTCATTTTTCAGAGACATGTCTCTCCAAAGAGATTCAACCAGTACAGCCCGACTCACTCATTTGATGTGCAAAGCCCTGTACTGAGCGCTTGGTGGGAATGACGTAGGGACCATCTTTATATGTTGCTGACTTGTACTTCCCAAGCGCTTAGTACGGTGCTCTGCACACAGTAAGTGCTCAATAAATACAATTGAATGAATGAATGAATGAATGAATGACAGGGTGATACCCTCACCCCTTAAGAACTCTCCACATGTCTCTGTGGAATTATGGATGTAGGGGATAGGGGAGGGCGCAGGAGGTGTAGGGAATATTGGAGGAAGGAGGGCAAATCTCCACAAAGGAGTATGGCCAGGGGCTGGGTGAATAATGGAGGTCTAGGACGATCACGTACGCTGCATGTCGTGCCCTCGCCCGCCGGGATGCCCAGGTAACCCTGGGAAGTTCCTTCAGCACCCTGGCTTGGGCCTGGGCTGGGACCGAGCAGTGTGGGGCTGGGACTCAGTGGGTAGGGTGGAGATCAATCAATCAATCATATATTTTGAGCGCTTACTGTGTGCAGAACACTGTACCTAGCGCTTGAGAGAGTACAGTGCAATAGTACTTACGCATTCACAGTACTTATGTATATATTTGTAATTTTATTTATTTATATTGATGTCTTTCTCCCCCACTCTAGACTGTGAGCTCATTGAGGGCAGGGAATGTCACTGTTTATTGTTGTATTGTACATTCCCAAGGGCTTAGTAAGCAGTAAGTGCTTAATAAGTAAGTGCAGAGCAATGTGGCTCAGTGGAAAGATCCCAGGCTTGGGGGTCAGAGGTCATGGGTTCTAATCCCAGCTCTTCCACCTATCAGCTGTGTGACTTTGGGCAAATCACTTCTCTGGGCCTCAGTGACCTCATCTGTAAAATGGGGATTAAGACTGCGAGCCCCACATGGGACAACCTGATCACCTTAGTGCTTTGCACATAGTAAGAGCTTAACAAATACCATTATTATTATTATTAAAAAATACAATTGAATTAATGAAGGAATGAATTGTGTAACAGACACATTCCTTTCTCACACGAGCTTACAGTCTAGATGAATGGGCCTGAGCTGAACATTGGGAGGACATGAGGGACAGAATAGAAACAGGGAATATGTCCATTTATTGTTGTATTGTGCTCTCCCAAGTGCTTCGTATAGTGCTCTGCAAACAGTAAGCGCTCAATAAATACAGTTGAATGAATGAGTAACCCAGTCTCAGGGCAAAAGGATCCCATGTGGGAGAAGGGTGTTGGGTGGAGCCTTCAGGAGATGGTGTAAACTTGTCATGAGCAGAGAATATATCTGTTATATTGTTCTACTGTACTCTCCCAAGTGCTTAGGACACAGCAAGCACTCAATAAATATGACTGACTGAGGGTGGGGAAAGAAAGGAGTCAGAGAGCCCCTCCCTTCCCAGCACACAGGTCTCCTCAGTGAAGAAGCAGCAGGTGTCTTCACTGCAGGGAGAGCTGCTTCATCATCGCAGGGGGGCAACCCCAGCTGGACCTGGTGGGAATGGGAAGCACAAACTAGAGCGGAGAAGTGAAGGGGACCTGGGGAGTAGCCCCATGGCTGAATGAAGAGCCCACAGAAAGGCCAGGGCAGGAGGCACCCCAAAGAAGTAACGAGAGGCAGGCTAGGCCCTGATTTTGATAGATCAGAGATTCCTCACGTTTTCATTTCAAAGTCCCTGAGGCATCTTCCTTTCAGCTGGAGGTAAGGTCAGACCTGGGGGCTTTCCAGGAAAACCCTTCTCTGTCCTAGCAGATGTGTCCAGGTTGGAGCTGCCTCCATGTCCGGCTCTTTACCCCCTCCCGGCTGGCTCCCATCCTGCCTAATGAACATGTCATTCTCAATCGATTGGTCTTATCTTTTTAACGGTATGTGTTAAGTGCTTACTATGTGCTAGGCACTGTTCTAAGCACAGGGGTAGATGCAAGTTCATCAGGTTGGACACAGTCCCTGACCCACCTGGGGTTCACAGTCTCAATCTCCATTTTACAGGTGAGGGAACTGAGGCACAGAGAAGTTAAGTGACTTGCCCAGGTTGCATGGCAGACAAGTGGCGGAGCCAGGATTAGAACCCAGGTTCTCCTGTGCAGAGCACAGTACTAAGCACTTGAGAGAGTACCAAGTAACATAGTTGGTAGACATTCCCTGCGGCTGTGCCCGAGTTGGAAGCGACCCGTGTGTTAGCGGGGACTCGAGTTATTCTGGCCCCATGGGGGTGGGTCAGAGGCCCCTTCCTCCTCAGAGAAATGCTCCAGATGGGGGGGATTCAATATAGACTGCCACAGGATGTCATACAAGGTGCTGCGTGTGTGCTCAGCTTAAGATGGCGATGCCATATGGACCTGGAGGGGTTGGCAGTTTTATCCCCATCTCGGGCTACCGAATGTCTGATGTGGGCCTGCAAAAGGCCGATGTGATTGCTCACAACATCCACTTAGGTATCACCCCCAAGCTTGGGAGGGAGTGGGGGCACCTGGGTTCCACCCTCTGCTGACTCCCCACCATCTGTCGCTTGGAAACCCCTCCGAGCTTCATCTCCCGTGGAACCCGGACCGAGGGGAAATCCTAAATGCCGTTTCCCGGCCTCCGGCCTGGCCAGGCCCTCTCCTGCGTTTTAACATTTTTTCCAGAGGAGAACAAAAGGGGCCAATGCCTCTATTGTATCGCCAGGATTCTGCTGCAGCCCAAATGATACTAAAGCCTTTTTGATTCTTTTATTACTTTAAGGGGAAAAACCCTTGCAGGAAAATACCAATTCACACTGAACCTTTATAGAAAGGAAAAAAGATAATTGCACTTGGCCCCGGGTCCTGACTGATTGGTGAGACTCGCAGACACTTTAAGTAGGCGCCACAAGTTGTGTAAGCTCCGACCCGCTGGCGGGCTGCCGCGTTCACATGACAGCGATAGCTGATGGTCTTGGCACGGCTCGGTGAGGTGGGAAGGTGCCCAGGAGCCAATAAGAGGGTGTGGGGGGGGAGGGACGAGGCCGGGGGATTTACAGTCTTTAGGAAGGGGAAGGGATTGCATGTCTGAGGTCAACTCATCATTTCCACTCCTCTCTCCCTGGCTTTTATGGGCTGTGTACCCTGACGGCGAGGCAGGAGTGGAGAATTTCAGGCTGAGGTTGAGGGACACCCTTCCACAGCACCCAGGTCATGAAGCAGGATCTTCTGGGAAATCCGGGAGCTAAGAAAATGCCACTGGCTCTGGTCAAATGGTTGTCCTCAAGACTGTATGCTCGTCCTGCTAGACCGTAAGCTGTTTGTGGGCAGGGAATCTGTCTGTTTATTGTTATAGTGCAATCTCCCAACTGCTTAGTACAGTGCTCTGCACACAGCAAGCGCTCAGTAAATACAATTGCCTGACTTACTGATTGTCCAGGGTGAAATCAGCACTTTCGTCCTCCTGTCCCCTCCCTATGGGCACGTCAGGGCTGAAGTGAGGCTGATGTCTCTGTCCTGTTCCTTAGCCAGGGACTGCAGGATTCCTCACTCAAGACTACTCCAGGGATGGTGGGGAGTTTATCTATGCCAGCACTAACCCTGCCCTTGTTTCTACCCCCTCCCCGTTTGGGCCCTTTGTTTGAAGGGTGAAGGTTGGGGTGAATCAGAGGGTTTTCTGGGAAGTGGGTTGGTTGGCATCCAGAGATGATGGATTTTTTTTTTCATTCTCTCAGGAGAGGCTGGGCCAGGCTGGGGGCAGACGACATTGGGTTCTGGGGATCGATTCTCCTCAGAGGCCTGGCCTTTGGGGTGGAGCTCAGCTGCCCCAGGACAGATGGTGCGGGACAGTCAGTTGGTCTGCCAGGCTGAGATTAATTCAGTTGGTCAGCCAGGGTGAAATTGATTCAGCCTCGACAAAGCAGGCTTCATAATAATAATAATAATGGCATTAATTAAGCACTTAGTATGTGCAAAGCACCGTTCTAAGCACAGGGAAAGTTACAAGGTGATCAGGTTGTCCCACGGGGGGCTCAGTCTTCATCCCCATTTTACAGATGAGGTAATTGAGGCACAGAGAAGTGAAGTGACTTTCCCAAAGTCACACAGCTGACAAGTGGCAGAGGTGGGATTTGAACCCATGACCTCTGACTCCAAAGCCTTGGCTCTTTCCACTGACCCACTCTGTTTCTTCATGACCCAAGCAGTCCTAGCAGCTGGATACAGCATCCAAGAATGCTTAGCACTCATCATCTACTGAGAAGCCAACCCAACAGGCCACAGACACACAGCAGCAAGTCCTGGCTTGGGGGACCATTGTCCAGAGAGTGAGGGGATCTGGTCACTCCCTGGGGGAGGGAGGCTGTCAAATGTTTTATCTCCCACCCAGGGAAGCCACACAAATGACTCTAGGATCCAGGGGAAGCAAAAAAAAGGAAATCTGTCCTCAGTTGCACTAAGGACTCCAGATCTGGGAGGGTCACTTCGGGGGAGAGTAGAGCTTGTGGAGTGATAAAAATAATAATAATGATAGCATTTATTAAGCGCTTACTATGTGCAAAGCACTGTTCTAAGCACTGGGGAGGTTAACAAGGTGATCAGGTTGTCCCATGGAGGGCTCACAGTCTTCATCCCCATTTTACAGATGAGGTAACTGAGGCCCAGAGAAGTTGAGTGACTTGCCCAAAGTCACACAGCTGATAAGTGGTGGAGCTGGGATTTGAACCCATGACCTCTGACTCCAAAGCCCAAGCTCTTTCCACTGAGCCACGCTGCACGCAAAGGTTCTGGAAGCTGATGCTCATTAAGGGCAGGAAACGTGTCTGCTACTTCTGTTGCATTGTACTCTCCCGAGAGCTTAGTACAGTGTTCTGCATATGGTAGAATAAATAAATACCATTGATTGATTGATGCTGAGAGAGCCTGGGGTTGGGGATATGCCCTGCCACCAGAGTGCCAGTGGGACTGAGGACAGGCTGCCCCTGCCCTTAGGTCCCTGACTATTTTCTCAGACACATCAGCAGCACTGGGGGTTCCAAAGCTGGCAGGGACACTCTTGGGGAGTGTAGGGGATGTAGACTGACTTGTTTTAATATCTGTCTCCCTGGCTCTAGCCTGTAAGCCCACTGGGGGCAGGGATTGCCTCTCTTTATTGCTGCATATACTTTCCAAGTGCTTAATACAGTGCTCTGCACACAGTAAGTGCTCAATAAATACGATTGAATGAATGAATAAGGGTTCTGGCAGTTGATGTCCAAGGAGCCCGGGGTTGGGGAGCTGCCCTGCCATCACAGTGTCAGTGGGACTTCTCCAGTCTCCAGACCTCAACCATTTCCTGGGGGAGGACAGGGTTCAGCCCCAGTGGCTGTTCTTTTGCTGCTCCCCCATCAATTCTCTCTCCTTTCGTAGTCTTCCTTTCCACTCTGTTTCCTCTACTCTTTTCCTCTGCTCCTTTAGGAGCGGTGTGGCCTAGTGGAAAGAGTACAGGGCCAGGAGTCAAAGGACCTGAGATCTTATCCCAGTTCCTCTACTTTCCTGCTGTGTGACCTTGGGCAAGTCACTTCTCTGAGTCTCGGTTTCCTCATGTGCAAAATGGGGATTAAATACCTGTCCTCCCTCCCACCTAAATTTTATTCATTCATTCAATCGTATTGAGCGCTTACTGTGTGCAGAGCACTGTACTAAGCGCTTGGGAAGTACAAGTCGGCAACGTATAGAGACGGTCCCCACCCAACAATGGGCTCACAGTCTAGAAGGGGGAGACAGACAACAAAACAAAACACGTGGACAGGTGTCAAGTCATCAGAATAAATATAGTTAAAGCTAAATGCACATCATTAACAAAATAGAAAAGTAAATATGTACAAGCAAAATAAATAGAGTAATAAATCTGTACAAACATATATACAGGCGCTGTGGAGAGGGGAAGGAGGTAGGGTGGGGGGGATGGGGAAAGCAGCGTGGCTCAATGGAAAGAGCCTGGGCTTTGGAGTCAGAGGTCATGGGTTCAAATCCCCGCTCCAACACTTGTCAGCTGTGTGACTTTGGGCAAGTCACTTCACTTCTCTGGGCCTCAGTTACCTCATCTGCAAAATGGGGATGAAGACTGTGAGCCCCCTGTGGGGCAACCTGATCACCTTGTATCCTCCCCAGCGCTTAGAACAGTGCTTTGCACATAGTAAGCACTTAATAAATTCCATTATAATTAATAATAATAATGGGGAGGAGGAGAGGAAAAAGGGGGCTCAGTCTGGGAAGCCCTCTTGGAGGAGGTGAATGGTGAGCCCCAGGTGGGACAGTGGCTGTGAACCTGCTTATCTTGAATCTACCCCAGTGCTTGCTATATAGTAAGTGCTTAACAAATACCAGCTCACATTATTCCCACCTTTCTGGTTCACCTTCTAACTGTACCTCACTCTTCTCCCTCCATTCCCTCTCTCACAGTGATCCCTCAGATTGGAACCCCCTTGCCCCTGTGCCCCACAAATCCTCCACATCACAGCTCTCCCTATTTTCAAAGCCCTACTCAAAAAATCTGCCTCCTCCAGAAAGTCTTTCCTGATTCTCAGCATCCTAGTTGTATCAATCCAACACCTATCCTTAACACTTTCAGCGCTGAGGTATGTACTTTATTTGGATAGCCAGTTATTTACTCAGTTTATTTACTCCTTTTATAGCTTTGCTTCTTTCTTCTGCTCCCCACAATTTGTAAATCATTTTTTTTCTCTCTGTCACCTCTCTCTAGACTGTCGTCACTGTGGGCAAGGAATGCATCTACCAGTTTTATTGTATTGTACTCTCCCAAGCACTTAGTACAGTGCCCTACACACAGTAAGCCCTCAATAAATACCACTGATTGATAGATTAGCATGTAATCTCCTTGACGGTAAAAAACACATGGCTTGGTTCTTATTCTCCCAACAGCTTAATCCGTGCTTCAGATTCAGTAGGTGCCAACTAAATACCATAAAGTGATTTATTGATTGGATTGGCACATTCATCGGAGGACTAGATTTTGGATTCAAGTGCCCTGGGCTTAGGCTTGGGTTGGGCAGTCAATATCATATTGGATGAGAGATCAGGGCAAAGCTTCTTTTAGGCCCTGCTTTGTCATCCCAGTCTATCGATCAAGTTTATTGAGCTCTTACTGTGTGCTGAGCACTGTACTAAGCGCTTGGAAGAGTACAATATAACAATAAACAGATACATTTCCTGCCCACTATGAGCTTACAGTCTCATCTCCACTGTCCCCCTCTCCCCTTCTTTTTTCCGACCTCCCTGCCTCCTGTCTCTCCCTTCTCTGGGGCTTACTTCACTTTGCTGCCCGGATCATTTTTCTGAAAAACATGTTCAGACCATGTCTCCCCCCTCCTCAAGAACCTCCAGTGGTTGCCCATCCACCTCCTCATCAAGCAGAAACTCCTTGAGCACAGGCTTGGGCGTCACAGGTCATGGATTCTAATCCCGTCTCCACCACTTATCAGCTGTGTGACTTTGGTCTACTCACTTAGCTTCTCTGTGCTTGTTACCTCATCTGTAAAATGGGGATTAAGACTGTGAGCCCCATGTGGGGCAACCTGATTTCGTTGTATGTTCCCCACTGCTTAGAACAGTGCTTGGCATATAGTAAGCACTTAACAAATACCATTATTATTATTATTATTATTATTATTAGCTTTAGAGTACTCAATCAGTTCTCTCCTTTCTACCTTACCTCACTGATATCCTACTACAACCCAGCACTCTCATTTTTGTCCTCTAACACCAACCTACTCACTGTACCTGGATCTTTATCTCACCCCCAAACCCTTGCCCACATCCTCAGTCTGGCCTGGAACTCCCTCCCCCTTCATATACGACAGACCATCACTCTCCCCATCTTCAAAGCCTTACTAAAGTCACATCTCCTCCATGAGGTCTTCCCTGACTAAGCCCTTATTTCCCCTACTCCCTCTCCCTTCCATGTCATCTATGCACTAGGATTTGTACTCTTTAAGCACTCAGCCCCATGGCACTTATGTACCGATCTGTAATTTATTTTAATGTCTTTCTCCCCCACTAGACTGTAAGATCGCTGTTGGCAGGAATAGTGTCTACCAACTCCGTTGTACTCTCCTAAGTGTTCAGTACAGTGGATTGCACACAGTAAGTGCTCAGTAACTACAATTGATTGATAGACCGATTGACTGAGGGTGCTGAGTGCCAATGGAGAAGAAGTCCAGGGGGAAAGGAATCTTGTTGGACTTCAATAGAGTTTGTGGGGGGGTCAGGTTCTTCCAATCATCCATAAGTTAATTGCCCTGCTGGAGGGAAGTGCCTTAGAGATGTCTCTGGGTGATAGATTGACTTCCTCTATGCCACCTCCCAGGTCAGAAGGAGTCTGGACATTCCTACCCAGACTGCTATCTCCCCAAGGAAAAGAAACCAACCTGGACTGCCAGTGCAGGTCTCCACCCATCATCAGTAAAGTACCTAATTCCTCCCAGTTCTCACCATTGTATTCCTCCAGGGGTTTGTTAGACAGCTTCCTAGACAATTGATTTATTGTTCAGGGAACATAAAACATAACAATGGTGTAATTAGAAGGGTCGAATCAGGATGCATGAGAGGGAGAGTAATTACTCGCTGAGTGATGACTCTCTCTACAGGTAATGGCCCCATTATAGGTTCTGGGCTGAGATCTTGCTCTTCTTGACTTGCTGATACCAAACTGGAAAAAAAAGAAGAGTCTTTCCCTAATTACTGTTTAGCGTTTCAGGGCTAAAGTTAAGTTTCCACCGGGGAGGATGGTGTTGGCAAAACATTTGTCTGTTGTCTTCTTTATTCAGTACCTGCCACATCTCGGAGCCTCCACAGCTTCGGCTTGCAAACCCAGGCCAACCAGGTGTCCGGTCGGTCGTGTCCCTCTGCTTCTCCAGCCGTGACCGAGGTCAGCAGCTCCGCCAGGAAAACAGGTTTAACTTGCAAGGTTCCTGCTCTGCCGCTGAGCATTGTTTTCCAGTCTAGATCTTTTAATTCAAAGTGGAATCTGCTCAGCGCAGGGTAATTAGCCTCCTTGTGATGACGGACTTCAAGGTAGAACTTTTACTTCTAAAATTTTTTTTGCTGCAGAGACGAGCCTAAGACAATGGGAAGCAAGGGGGTAGAAGGCCCAGCGGGCCAGAAGGCCAACCCACCCTGAGAGTCATAGGGGCGTCAAGAATTCCTGTGGGAGTGAAGTTCATCACTGGATCTAGACAGGCCAGGATGGTGCCAGGCAAAGAGGCCACAGGAGAGCTGAGGTTGAACGTCAGAACTTCAGTGATTCGGCAGAGCGGGAAGGAGAGGTGAGCCAGGCTAGGGAGGGGCCAACTTCCCTCACAGCCTGCGCCGGCCTTGCTATTTCGGTTTCTGCCATACCGACACCAGCGGTGGGCACCTACTTCTCCGCAGGTCACCCTGAAATCCTTAAGCCACCCTCCCCTGGTCTTCCAGCCTGAGGAGCGGGGGGACCCCTGAACTTACTGGAAGTGGCGGAAAGGGCTGGCCAGCAAGTTGAGGTGGCTGATGATGGCAGACACCCTGTTGCCAGTCCCAGAAAGTAACATGCAGTCCATTTCGTAGACTCTAAACTCTTTGTGGGCAGAGAATGTGTCTGTCTGTTGTTGTGTTGTACTCTCCCAAGTGCTCTGTACACAGTCAGTGCTCAATACATATGATTGAATGAGTGAATGAATTTCATCAGTAAGGGCAGCATAAAGACATCTGACTGTGGGTTCGTCTCTAGACTGTAAGCTCATTGTGGGCAGTGAACATATCTAACAACTGTTATATTGTATCGTACTCTCCCAAGCACTTAATGCAGTGCACATAGTAAGCACTCAATAAATACGATTGAATGAATGCATATGATTGATTGATTAGTTGATTGTTTTGTTAGATTCCCTCTAGACTGTAAACTCCTTGTGTGGAGGCAACTTGTCTACCATTCATTCATTCAATCAATCGTATTTATTGAGCACTTACTGTGTGCGGAGCACTGCACTATGTGCTTGGGAGGGTACAATGCAACACTAAACAAATACATTCCGTGCCCACAATGAGCTAATATTGCATTCTCCCAAATGCTTTATATAGTGCTCAATCCACAATAAACACTCAATATATGATTGATTGATTCCTTGCAGAAGTTGGCAGAACCTACGTAGTTGCCGAGCGTGACTTCTTTTGGAGAGTTGTTTCGGCACCAGAGTGACAACTGACAGGTTGTGGTTTTGCAGTCAGGCCCTGGCTGGTATCAGCTTTATCTAACCTGTCTGTCCGGGGGTTAAAGTGACCGACTGACGACATGGTACCTCCCTCTGAAACACAGCCCTTTGTTTCTCCTGCTGGTTTTTAGGTTCAACTGTGCAAAAAATGACAGCACATTTTTGTTGTTCTTTGTTCACTGTTCGTTTTTGGTTTTTCCTTTTCCCCTGGTTTTCACAAGAAAGAGGAAAGTAACTCCCATCCTTCACGGTGGGACTCCAAGCATATAACTCAGCGATGGCTTGTGAAATGAGTTGATGCTGTTGAGGTGTCAGATATTTTATTCTAAGGACACAGCCTGGACCCATTCTACCTGTTGGCTGTTTCACCGTGGATGTCTCTGGGCAGAGGGGGAACCCGGTGAGGATGTGGATGATTCAGTGCAAACCATCAACCCCAGCATAAAAATAACACAAGGCTCATCTTGCTTCTCTTCTTCCAACCCTCAAGCAAATCCCAGGTCTGGCCACCTGCTGAGGAAGAGCTCCCAGTCCTGGTCAATATCACCCTGAGTGCCTGCTTAACGATGACTGTGAATAATCATAATAATGATTGTATTTGTTAAGCAGCGTGGCTCAGTGGAAAGAGCCCGGGCTTTGGAGTCAGAGGTAATGGGTTCAAATCCCAGCTCCACCAATTGTCCGCTGTGTGACCTTGGGCAAGTCACTTAGGTTCTCTATGCCTCAGTTACCTCATCTGTAACATGGGGATTAAGACTGTGAGCCCCCGTGGGACAACCTGATCACCTTGTAACTGCCCCAGCACTTAGAACAGTGCTTTGCACGTAGTAAGCCTTTAATAAATGCCATCATTATTATTATCATTTTTAAGTGATTAGTGTGTGTCAAGCACTGAGTCCTTGTCCCATATGGGCTTTATAGTCTTAATCCCCATTTTACAGATGAGGTGATTGAGGCATAGAGAACCTAAGTGACTTGCCCAAGGTCACACAGCAGACAAGTGACAAATGGCAAGGGGACAGGAAAGGTAGCTAATATAGTCCTCCCCCTTCTAGACTGTGAGCCCGTTGTTGGGTAGGGACCATCTCTATATGTTGCCAACTTGTACTTCCCAAGCGCTTAGTTCAGTGCTCTGCACACAGTAAGTGCTCAATAAATACGATTGAATGAATGAATGAATATTCTCTTGGTTTGCAAATGTGGAAGATATTATTTCAGTGACACACCCAACAATACAGTCTCACTGTCATGATCATCATTTTCAAACTGAAGAACAGATCCGTATAATTCTCTCTTGCCTTCTCTGGGCAGGAGATTATCTTTACCTAAATCTGCACTGACTTATTCTTTCACCTTTCCTTATGGGTCTCTTGCCAATCCTTTCTCCCCCTTTTTATTCTTAGATTCTGAGCCCCAAAGGGACTGAGAACCAAGTCATTCACATCTATTTTATTTTTCCCAGCATTTTGAACAGTGCTTTGCACAAAGAAAATGCTAAATAAACTAGTAAGCCTTTATGAAAACACAGCTCCGCTGATTATGGGCCTCCCCTGATTAATCTCTCCTCTTTCCACCTTATTTCCCCCTCTATTGCCATTTCAGCACTTCTGCATCATGAAAGTATTTGGGTTTACACACCCTCCCCCTTTGTAATAATAACAAATAAATAATTATCATATTTCTAAAGTGCTTACTATGTGCCAAGTACTGTTCTAAGTGCTGGGGTGAGTACAAGTCAATTAGGCTGGACACAGTCCCTGTCCCCCATGGAGCTCACAGCCTCAATCCCCATTTTACAGATGAGGTAACTGAGGTCCAGAGAAGTTAAGTGACTTGCCCAAGGTCACACAGCAGCCAAGTGTTAGACCTGGGATTAGAATCCAGGTCCTTCTGATTTCCAGGCCCTTGCTCTAAGCCATGCTACTTCTCCAACACTGTACTTATGTACATATCTTTATACTCTATTGCTTCTCTTTTTCAGTAATTTATTTTAGTGTCAAAGTCCCCCACTAGATTATTAGTGTCCCAAGGGTAAGGATTGTGTCTACTGACTATTGTCCATTCCCGAGAGTTTAGTACAGTTCTCTCCACAGAGTAAGCCTTCATAAAAAAATGGCTACATTAATGCCCTGGAAGAAGAGCATAGATTAGCTAATTGATTTTAAGTAAAATATTTCATTTGGAATTTTGTGTTTTCAGAGCTTTTGGGGCCCTTAGGAATTTATTTATTTACCCCGTAACACTGTTGTTTATATGTGCCCATTGAATGTATTTATTTGACCACACCAGTTAAAATAGTTTTAGGGTTGAGCCCCCTGTTACAGTGTAAGCACCTGCTGGGCAGGGACCAAGAGGGCCATCAGTAAGTGCTGCTGCTGCTATTATCATTATGACTGGTGCTATTTTTGTAGGACACTAAACTTGTGAGCAAGGAACCCCTCTACCAATTCTGTTATAGAGTTATATCATACCCTCCCAAGCGCTTAGAACAGTGCTCTGCACATAGCATGCACTCACTTGTACTTCCCAAGCGCTTAGTACAGTGCTCTGCACACAGTAAGCGCTCAATAAATACGATTGAATGAATGAATGAATAAAAACTATTGATCAATCGATATGTGCAAGTGGAACTGAAAAGATCAATATGCAGCCGACACACCCTGTCACCCCACCCGCACTTAAGAATAGACCATTACTGTGTTCATTATTCTTTTCCTATTCAGGAATTGTCTGTTTTTAAACCTGCCTCTTGATATCTAATCTTCACGAAGCCAACCCTTCTCATATTTATTGCAGGCCAGGATGGTCTCTCTGTTGCAGTGGTCTCCCAGCAGACCACTGGTACAGGTCATTCTTTGAGACGGAGCTTCCATAAGTGTTCATATTGCTTGTTCTGTTTCTGTTTACCCTACAACAGTTGCCAGTGCCATCCTGCTGTCTTGTTTAAAAGTATTCATTCATTTATTCAATTGTATTCACTGAATGCTAACTGTGTGCAGAGCACTGTACTAAGCACTTGGGAGACTACAACAAAAAAAGACACATTCCCTGCCCACAAGAGTTTACAGACTAGATGGGGAGACAGATGTTAATAGATATATTAACAGGGGAAGCAGCGTGGCTCAGTGGAAAGAGCCCGGGCTTTGGAGTCAGAGGTCAGGGGTTCAAATCCTGGCTCTGCCCCTTATCAGCTGTGTGACTTTGGACAAGTCACTTAACTTCTCTGTGCCTCAGTTACCTCATCTGTAAAATGGGGATTAAGACTGTGAGCCCCCCGTGGGACAACCTGATCACCTTGTAACCTCCCCAGTGCTTAGAACAGTGCTTTGTACATAGTAAGCGCTTAATAAATACCATAATTATTATTATTATTATATAAAAAATTACGGATTTATTCATAAGTGCTGTGGTCTAACCAGAAAGTCTTTGAATAAAAGCTTGGAAAGCAGTGAGCTATAATAAGACCCCTCCTTGTTTGTAAACTTCTGTGTGTTATGTGTCCTGTTTCTGTGTCCTGTTTCTGTTCAATTGATCGATTGATTGACTGAATGCTATGTTTCATGGCTTTAATTATGGTAATTGGAGCCAAGGACATGCGATTCCATTTTTGTTTGTGCTTTGTGCTTCATAAAACTCAACCTAAGTGGTCAAAGGCATTTTCAAAAGATCAATTAAATACTGCATCTCTACAGAATCTCTTCCTTCACTTTGATGATGGGGAAGCCATCTGCACTCTTCCACCCTTTTGTCATAGAGCCTGTCAAGCCTTTTAACACCAAGAGTCTCTTAATCTCAGAGTCTTTAGTCCTAAAGAAGTTGTTCCGTCTGAAAATGTCCAGAGGTCTGAAGGGAGCTTGGATGAATTTGTGGACAAAAGATCCTTAATGGGTCTCTAGAGAGAACGTTAGGGATGCAGAAGGAAAAGTCAGGAGTTCAGATGGTCCATCCCTATCCGTGACGATGGATGTTCAGGAGGACAACCATATTATTTTAGACTGTGAGCCCACTGCTGGGTAGGGACTGTCTCTATATGTTACCAACTTGTACTTCCCAAGCGCTTAGTACAGTGCTCTGCACACAGTAAGCGCTCAATAAATACGATTGATGATATTATGGCTTCTCCTAGCAACCTGGTTCAGCTGTCAGAGATGGAGTCCTAGTTCTTAGTCACAGAATCCCTCAGGTTCACTGTGGGTAGGGAAGGTGTCTACCAGCTCTGTTGTATTGTACTCTCCAAGCACTTAGTACGGTGCTCTGTGCACAGTGAATAAATAATAAATAGATACCATTGATTGATTAAGGGATCTTTCATCTTTGTAAGTAAAGATCTTTGGTTTAGTGGCAGTTAATACATACCTCTGGATCTCTCCAACTTTAGAAGCCCACCTCTTCAGGCATTAGCTAGCTCCATCTGCATGTTAGGTCACAGGTTTCTGAATTCTGCCTATTAGTTGCAAGGTATTGTTGTCACAATAGTTTTGAAGTAGTGTAATTCCTGTCTCGTCTCAGCCTTCGTCCTTCCTCATCAGCCTAACCTCAAGCGGAAGTCTCTCTATCCTCCAATCATCTTGTTGGACTTGCTCCATCCCTTTTGCAGGTCGATTTTTTCCATGGTCCAACAAATGAAAGCAGGATGGCCTAGTGGAAAGAGCACGGGGTTGGGAGTCAGAGGACCTAATCCTGACTCTGCCACTTGCCTGCTGGGTGACCTTGGATAGGTCACTTGATTTCTCTGTACTTCAGTTTTCTCATCTGTAAACTGGGGATCGAATAGCTGTCTTCCCTCCCACTTAGACTAGGAATCTCGTGAGGGGCTAAGACTGTTTCCAATTTGCTTATCTTGTATCTACCCTAGCGCTTAGTACAGTATTTGACACAGAGTAAGCTCAACAGATACTACAGTAGAAATATATGAAGACCTAAACAGTGCTCCCAGGCGTAGGGGTAGGCCTCGGAGGGCTTGGCCACCGATTTGATTCTCTCCTCAGCCTGTGCAGCCTTGGCTGCAGGAAAACTGTCACTGCAGAGGGGTATCCCAGGGAGAAGCAGCATGGTTTAGTGGATAGAGCATGGAGTTAGAAAGTCATGGGTTCTAATCCCGGCTCTTTCACTTGTCTGCTGTGAGACCTTGGGCAAGTCAGTTCACTTCTCTCTGGCTCAGTTACCTCATCCGTAAAATGGGGATTGAGACTGTGAGCCCCACGTGGGACAAGGGCTGTGACCAACCCGATTTGCTTGTATCCATCCTATTACTTAGTACAGTGCCTGGCACATAGTAAGTGCTTAACAAATACCAGAATTATTATAATTATCCAAGGGACCAATTGCATCTTACCAGAGTACAAGGAGGAGCTTCTGTCAGGGAAGGAAGAATCAAGCTCAACAATAATAATAATGATGATGGCATTTGTTAAGTGCTTACTATGTGCAAAGCACCGTTCTAAGTGCTGAGGTAGATACAAGGTAATCAGGTTGTCCCACGTGGGGCTCACAGTTTTCATCCCCATTTTACAGATGAGGTAATTGAGGTCCAGAGGAGTGAAGTGACTCGCCCAAAGTCACACATCTGACAGATGGCGGAGAGGGGACTAGAACCCATGACCTCTGACTCCCAAGCCCGCGGTCTTTCCACTGAGCCATGCTGCTTCTCTTTAAATCTGTTGTTGCCTTACAACTCATCTTCCTTCGCCTCTTTGGTCAGCCCCAGGTTTCCCTAGAATTTCTGGGGTGTCTGGGTAACCTTCCAACACTGCATATCCACCTCCCTCCCTTTCTTCCCTCTCCCCTCAGAGGCTGGAGGGACTTACCTAATGCCAATAGTCTTACCCCTCCCCAACCTGGCACGGCTCTGATTCCCCTGGAAATCAAACAGGAACTCGACAGGCAGGTATGGCCTGATTTTCACTCAGGTCACTATTCCGTTTCCCAACCCGGGGCCCAGAGGCGGGCAGCATTGGAATACTGGTCATGATGGTTTTTTCTCCTGGCTGGATGAACCAACAGGGAAATTGTCAATAATAGGTCGCATTTTTGTCCTTCTATCTTGCATCCTCCTGGAAATGCAGCAGGCCCCTTGCTCTTTTAGTACAAAGCAGAAACTTCTTATGTAGCATTTTTCCGAAGTAGGGGAAAGAGACTTAGGAGCTTAGGGTAATGGAGGGTGTGTCCTGCCAGGCCACAGAATCCTAGCAATGGCTGGCTTCTTGCCCAAACACAGCCTCTGGTGAAAATCAATTTCATTTCAGACTCCTCTTCTGGCCTCTCCTGGGAATCCACCTGCCCCAGTTGTGAAACAAGAATCAACATTGTGCAAAAGCCATTCGTCTCCAATTTGCAGCAGACCTCTGGGATCGGTCTTCCAGCCGCCCTCAACACAAATGTCTCCTTGCTAAGTGGGCCACTGCCCATGGCTTATTTTTCATTCCTGCCCCCTCAAAGGACTCCAATTACAGCGATGAAATTTGTCTTGGAATAGACCACCATTCTCCCCACCTTCAAAGCCTTACTAATATCGCATCTCCTCCAAGAGACCTTCTCCCACTAAGCCCTCATTTCTCCCTTCTGTATCACCTATGCACTTGGGTCTTTCTTTTAATGGTATTTCTTAAGTGCTTACTATGGGCCAGCCATTGTTTTAAGCGCTGGGGTAGATATAAGCTAAGCAGGTTGGACACAGTCCCTCTCCCACATGGGGTTCAGAGGCTTCATCCGCATTTTACAGATGAGGTAACTGAGGCACAGAGAAGTGAAGTCACTCACAGCAGATAAGTGGAATCAGGATTAGAACCCAGGTCCTTGGATCTTGAATCTTGGATCTTAAGCACTTGATATTCACTCCACTCTCAGGCCCCACTGCACTTACGAACGTAACTGTAATTTCTTTTAATGTCTGTTTCCCTGGCTAGACTGTAAGCTCTTGGTGGGCAGGGAACATGTCTACCAACTGTGTTGTACTCTCCCAAGCACTGAGTACAGTGCCCTTCACATACAAGTGCTCAATAATTACCATTGATTGATTAAGCACTGTGCTAGATGCTTGGGGTAGACACAAGATACTCAGACTGGAACTAAGTCCTTGTCCCACACGACCCTCAAAATTTAAATATTGGGAAGATCAGGAGTCTAATCCTCATTTTATAGAGGAGGAAACTGAGGTCCAGAGAGTGAAATGAATTGTTAAATTCACAAAGTAGGTCAGTAAAAGAGTTGGGATTAGAACCCCCGGTCTTCCGATTCCCCGTTCCGTGTTCTTTCCACTAGTCCACATTGCCTTCCCATTAGGTTATGTTGCCCCCCCATAATGTTAGCAATACAATTTTTTTTTAAAGAGATGAAGCAGCATCAGTGCTGAAAGTACTTGAGAGATGCAGTGGGAGCCACTGCATTCACTGGACTTTCTTTAGGGGTTGGGGAAAGCCAGGTGGTGGTGATCTCAGTAGAAGAGGGGGAGGTTTTCCGGGATAGCAGGGGTGGCCACTCAGTCACCGAAGAAGACTCTGGGTACCCTGTTGAAGGCCTTGGGTCAGAGTCAAGTGGGAGAGGTGGGGCTTCAGTTGCTCATGACCAAAAAGACCACAGGGACTGGGGGTGGGGGTACCATTCCCCACTATTCCCCACACTCCCACCCTGGAACCCTCATTCCAGGATTTTTCCTTACACTGGAGCCAGGTCTGGCTGATCCCCTCTAGATTGTAAGCACTTTGTGGGCAGGAAAACTGCCTAACTCTATTGTACTGTTCTCTCCCAACTGGTCAGTACAATGCTCTGCCCACAGTAAGCACTCAATATATACCGCTGATTGATTGGTTGATTGGTTCGTCCTAGTTTACTTCTAGCACTGAGTAACGATGAAATGATAGCCTAATTTCCAAGTGGAAAATGTCTGTCCCCAGGGGACTGGTGGGCATGAAAGAGTGCACTCTTTTCACGAAAGAGTTTGAGAAACAGTGTGACTTAATGAATAGAGCACAGGTCTGGAAGTCAGAAGGACCTGGGTTCTAATCCCGACTCCGCCACATAATAATAGTAATAGTAATAATGTCATTTATTAAGCTCTTACTAGTGCAAAGCACTGTTCTAAGCACTGGGGAGGTTACAAGGAGATCAGGCTGTCCCACGGGGGGCTCACAGTCTTCACCCCCATTTTCCAGATGAGGTAACTGAGGCCCAGAGAAGTGAAGTGACTTGCCCAAAGTCATACAGCTGACAGTTGGAGGAGATGGGATTTGAACCCATGACCTCTGACTCCAAAGCCCAGGCTCTTTCCACTGAGCCTGCTGTGTGATCTTGGGCAAGTCACTTCACTTCTCTGGGCCTCAGTTACTTCATCTGTAAAAATGGGGATTAAGAGAGTGAGCTCCATGTGGGACAGGGACTGTGTCCAACCTGATTGACTTGTAGCTACAGTACTTGGCACATAGTGAGCGCTTAACAAATACCATAGTTAGGTATCATCCTCATCCCAGCAGGGGGTGAATCCTGGGAGGAGATGATACCCTGTGGCATTTACATTCAATCAGGCTTCCTCCTCTCCCACCAGCCCAGACCAGGGGTGGGGGCTCCTGGGGTATTCAGCCTCTGGACTATGTCCGTGCCAACACTAGTTAGCGTGGGTCAGTTGGTGGATGAGGGGAAGGAGAACAGATATTTAATCCCCATTTTACAAATAAGGAAACTGAGGCCCAGATGAGTTAATTGTAAATATGATTGATTGATTATTTGACTTTCCCAAGGTCACTCTGAAGGCAATTGGCAAAGCCAGGATTAGATCCCAGGTCCCCCAACTCCCTTTCCACTAGGGCACACCACTCCTCTAGTTATTCGAATCATGTATGTCCTATCTCATTATGGGCAGGGAACGTATCTAATTTTATAGTATGGTACTCTCCCAAGTGCTCAGAACAGTGCTCTGCATATAGTAAGCGCTCAATAAATACCATTGATTGATTGACTGATTGAGAGGAGGTTGGGGCTGGGATTGAGGAGAGGGGCAATGGAAGATTTTCCAGGCCCCAGAGGGGAGAATTGGACCCTGGATTTCCTGGTGAGCAGCTGAGGGTGGATTTTTTGACCTATGGGGAATTGGAAATGGCATTGCAAGAAATAGCCAGTGTAAAAAGTCCTAGACAGACAAGTCCGTGACAATGCATGAATGAAAACTGGGCCTTCCTACCTTTAGTCTGTAATCTCGATGTAGGCAGAGAATGTGTCTATTTATTGTTACATTGTACTCTCTGAAATGCTTAGTACAGTGCTTTGCACACAGTAAGTGCTCAATAAATACAACTGAATGAATGAATGAATGAACAAATGCTTACCAACCCTGCCTGTTCTTCAGCAGACCAAGTGACTCGATGGCCTGTTTTCCCGGTAAAACAAGCTGAATCCCAGGTGGGCTTTGGGGGAGACTTTCAACTGGCCATAAACTGAAAGTCTGGTGTGAGCTCTGTCCCTGAGACAGAGAGGAGGCATGGTCCCTGAGGTGACCCTCATTTCTGCTGCCCGCTCTAAGCAGCCGAACAGCCTCTCAGAGCAGTGTCCCTACACTGGAGGAGTTTCTGGGGCTGGGACTCTGTCTAGGGACCACCATTTCACCATGGGACTCTCCATTCATTCATTTAATCATATTTATTGAGCTCTTAATGTGTGCAGACATATTTATTACTCTATTTTACTTGTACATATCTATTCTATTTATTTTATTTTGTTAGTATGTTTGGTTTTGTTCTCTGTCTCCCCTTTTAGACTGTGAGCCCACTGTTGGGTAGGGACTGTCTCTATATGTTGCCAACTTGTACTTCCCAAGCACTTAGTACAGTGCTCTGCACACAGTAAGCGCTCAATAAATATGATTGATTGATTGATTGATTGCAGAGCACTGTACTAAGCACCTAGAAAACTTTCCAGCTTGTACCAGAGGTTCAGCTCAGGCAGAGTCCCTCCGGACTGTGAGCTCGTTGTGGGCAGGGAACATATCTACTGACTCTGTTAAATTGTACTCTCCCGGGCACTTAGTACAGTGCTCTCTACACAGTAAATGCCCAATACATATGGATTGATTGAATGGCTGACAGCCCCACTCCCAGCCCCACAGCACTTATGTACATATCTGTAATTTATTTATACGAATGTCTGTGTCCCCCTGTAGACTGTAAGCTCATTGCGGTCAGGGAACACGTCGGTTATATTATATTGTACTCTCCCTAGAGTTTAGTACAGAAACAGCATGGCTTAGTGGAAAGAGCTCGGGCTTGGGAGTCAGAGGTCATGGGTTCTAATCCAGCTGCTGCCACTTGTCAGCTATGTGACTTTGGGCAAGTCACTTAACTTCTCTGGGCCTCAATTCCCTCATCTGTAAAATGGGGATGAAGTTTGTGAGACCTACGTGGGACACTCTGATTACCTTGTATCTACCCCAGCACTTAGATCAGTGCTTTGAACATAGTAAACGCCTAACAAATGCCATCATTATTATTACAGCGCTCCTCACACAGTAAGCGCTCAATCAATAGGATTGACTGATTGATAGGGAGCAGCTCACAATGATCTACCCCTCCACATCTCAGGGACCCTTGAAGGACTAGCCAGGAGACACGGAGCCGGTGGGAATTAGGCTGAGGATTTGTACGCTAAATCGGGCTAATTCTGTCCATTAGCCAAAGACATTTTCAAAGCCCATGGCTGTGGATGTTGTGCAATCTGTGACTTTGTATTAGAGGCTTCTGGGGCAGAGCCAAAACAAGGGAGCGTGAGGCCGGGAGAGGTGCTCTCACCCTCCTGATGATGTCAGCACAGGTAAATGAATTATGAAAACAACACAGCCTTTCATGCTAATTACTGGGGTGGGTGGGAAAGGCACCATGAACAAGGACAGAATGAGGATGAGAAGAAATTCAGTTCATGCAGGCTAGTCTGTAGGTAATGACCCATGGAAATCCGTTCCTTCAACTGCCCTAGTAAATTCTCTCGGCTGGTACCCTGGCTGCTGGGCTCCAAGCCCAAATGCCAGTCTTTCTTCCCTGGAATCCAAATCCAAGCCCTAAAGGGGCTGGAGGAATTGGACAGAAAGGCCCAGTTGGCCTCGGGCAAACAACGGCAGAAGGAAACAATTGTGCAGAATCTAGAATCTAAAATCTAAATCATGTCCAAAACAAAACTCATAATCCCACCCAATCCCTGTCCTCCCCTAACTCGCTCATCACTGTAGACGGTGCCACCGTCTGTATCACAAGTCTGTAACCTTGGCATTGTCCTCTACTCATCTCCCTCATTCAACCCTCATATTCAATGTCAGCAAATCATCTCCGCTCAACCTTCACAACGTCACTAAAATCCTTCCTTTCCTCTCTATCTAAACTGCTATCACATTAATCCAAGCATTTATCCTATCCTGCCTTGATTAGTGCATCAGCCTCCTTCTTAACCTCCCTGTCTCCTGTCTCTCCCCTATTCAGTCCATACTTGGCTGCCTAGATCATTTTTCTACAGAACCATTCAGTCCATGTTTGCCTGCTCCTCAAGAACCTCCAGTGGTTTGCCCATCCATTTTCACATTAAATAGAAGCTCCTTACCATAGACTTTGAAGAGCTCACTCACCTTACCCCTTCCTACCTTACCTCCCTAATTTCCCACTACAACCCAGCCCGCACACTTTGATTCTTTAATACCAACTTACTCACCGTACCTCAATCTCTTCGATTGCCACTGATCCTTCATGTAGCACCTGCCTCTGGCCTGAAACGCCTACCCTCCTCATATCTGACAGATGTTCACTTTCCTCATCTTCAAAGTATTCTTAAAAGCACATCTCTTCCAAGAGGCCTTCCCTGACTAAACCCTCATTTCCTCTTCTCCCACTCCTTTCTGCACATGGGGATTTGCACACTTTTTTCACCCCTTCCTCAGCCCCATAGCACTTACGTATATGGCCATAATTTAATTTATATATAGTAATTTATGTCTCCCCCTCTAGGCTGTAAACTCTATGTGGGCAGGAAACGTGCCTACTAACTCTATTATATTCTCTCTCTCTCTCTCTCTCTCTCTCTCTCTCTATGTTATATAGATATATAGGAATATATATCTATATATTATACTCTATTATAGTGTACTGTTCCAAGCACTTAATGCAGTGCTCTGGATACAGTAAGAGCTCAATAAATACATTTGATTGTTTGATTGGTTGATCAACATGTTTATTAATGGTTGAGCTGACATCCGTCTTGTTAGCCAGCTAAAGAGAGATCCCGAGGGAATTTGCCGCCGGCACACTTAGTTGCCATTGACCATGAAGTTGAGGTCAAGGCTTCCTGCGAATGCCAGCCTCCCGATTGGGCTGGTAATCACCCTGATTGACAGCTGATATCTGGGTGTGCTGTTGACTCTGAACTGTCCACCTCTGCCTGGTGACAGTCTGGCTGGACTCTGGATTCATCCTCAAGGCCGCAGGGTGGTGGTCTATTTGGTGGGGGGAATGACAAAGAAAAGCATGGGCCTGAGAATTGGAAGACCTGGATTCTAATTCTGGCTCCACCAACTGCCTGCTGTGTGACTTTAGGCAAGTCACTTAACTGCTCTGGGCCTCACTGTCCTCAACTGTCAAATGGGGATTCAATACCTGATCTCCCTCCTACTTTGGGTCCCATGTGGGACAGGGACCGTGTCCAATCTGATTAACTTGTATCTACCCCACTGCTTAGGACAGTGCTTGACATATGGTAAGCACTAACAAATACCAAAAATAATAATAATAATAATTAAAACAAGAGTCTGGAAAATCCCGAACTGCAGCCTGTCAATCAGCTTCCAAGTATTCAGCTCAAGAACATCAGTCTTGTCAAAGCAATTCAATCATTACTAAAGTTGACTTGTCACTTAAACTGGAGCTCTGTGCATATTTTATGTTCAAATTATCCCTGAGACCTTATAGACACTGCCACTGATCCTGATTTCAGTCTGTGGCTAGAAAGTCACGGAAAAGCCCCAGAATTAGCGTATTAATCCTACAGGAGAAATCATTTTTAGAGCAAATAAATTCCCAAATCACTTCTTTGATGTTGATACAGCCGACTGTAGTTGTAACTGGAGAACCATTAACATGCAACGATTAATCAACTTGGGCAAAATTAAGATCTACACTGCAGTTTGTCTTTCTGTTGTTGCCTCCTCCCAGTAGCCCACCATCACATTGAGTCATTTAAATCATATTCTGGTGTGTTCTCAAGGACTGGAGTTTCATCAGCCACATCCCTCCCCTCCACTCAAGCCCCCCTAAAACCACCTCCAAAAGGAGGCCTTCCCTGATTGATCCCATGGCCTTCCCACTCCTGACAACCACCTCACCACCTCAGCTTTTCATAGGTCTCTTCTTTTCCTTTTTAATATTGCATCAGCATTCAGGATTTGTGGGTCTATTTATTGTTTTCATTCACGACTTTGCCTCAGTGCTTTCCGTCTCAACGTTGAGGTATTTATCAGTTTGTGTCTGCTGCTCCTCCCACTAGACTGACAGTTCTTCCAAGACAAAGACTGCAACTTCTTCTCTTCCTTCAACTGCTTAGTACTGTGTTCTGACTAGGTAAGACCCATTGCGGGGGGGGGGGGAGCAAAATAAGGCTCGCAGGCTAGAACTTGCCCTCCAACCAATTCAATCCGCCAATCTATTGGTAGAAGCCAACGGCCATTCGTGGCTGGCTTTGAGCCACTCTCAGGCCAGAGAACAGTGGAATGTGGGGGTTGCTGATGGAATCCGGAGCTCACCCAGCCAAGTAGGGAACCGCTGTGGGCTAATATGTGGCCGATTCCAACCTCCACCCACATCCCATCATCCTCACTCTGACCATGCCTGTTTTTAGTCCTCCACAAACTCCAAAACGGGGGAAGGGACTCTAGCCCAAATCATCACTCACCTCCAGCCTGAGGACTCCCAAATTATTCTGTTGGGATCAATGGTTTGGTGTCCATCTATGGATTGGAAAGAGCATAGGTCTTGGAGTGAGAAATCCAGGGTTTGACTCCGACCTCTGCCCTTGCCTGCTGTGTGTGATCCTGGGCAAGGACTTAACCTCTTTGGTCCTCTGTAAAATGGGGATAAAATGTAACCTGTGTGGGTCAGGAACTGTATCTGGTCTCATGACTCATAGCTACCCCAGTAACTAGGACATAGTAAGTGTTTAATAAGACAAACCTCCCTTCTCTCCTTCTACATCGTAGATCACACACACTGCTCCTCTGGTGCTAACCTTCTCACTGTGCCTCCATCTCGCCTGTCTCACTGCCGACCTCTGGCCCACATCATACCTCTGGCCTGGAATGCCCTCCCTCCTACAATCTGCCAGACAATCACTCATTCCCTGTTCAAAGCCTACTGAAGACACATCTCCTCCAAGAAGCCTTCCTAGACTAAACCCCACTTTTCCTCAGCTCCCATTCCCTTCTGCATCACCCTAACTCACTCCCTTTGCTCTTTCCCTGCTCTCTGCCCCACAGCACTCAAGTATATATAAATATAATACATTATACACTACATTAATATACATTAATGCAGATTCAGATTTAATAAGATTTATAATCTTATAAATACATAGGTATTTATATAGAATATATATAGTCTACTTATTTATATTGTCTGTTTACTTGTATGGATGTCTGTCTCTCCCTTCTAGACTGTTAGCCTCTTGTGGGCAGGGATTGTCTCTATTGTTGTATTGTACTTGCAAAGTGCTTAGTACAGTGCTCTGAACACAGTAAGTGCTCAGTAAATACAATTTAATGAGTGAGAAGCAAAGTGGCCTAGTGGACAGAGCACGGGGCCTGGGGGTCAGAAGGACCTGGCTTCTAGTCTTGGCTCTGCTCCTTGTCTCTTGTGACCTTGGGCAAGTCACTTTTTCTGTGCCTCAGATACCTCATCTGTAAATTGGAATTAAGGTTGTGAGCCCCATGTCCAACCTAATTACCTTGTATCTATCCCAGTGGTTAGAATAGTGCCTGACACATAGTAAGAGCTTAACAAATATCATTGGGAAAAAACACACACACAAAAAGAAATACATCACCTCTCTAGTACTGACCCTCTAAAACCATCAATGCTGAATGAATATAAAATTGCTCTTTAATACCAGTTCCTAACTGGCTGCTTCCTGGATTCCTGCCTTGACTTCAGTGAGCACATGTTGAGGCTCTAAAAGGATATCCACAGGGCATCCTGAAAGTTCTAGCAGAGGTGGGAGTTCCTGGGAAAGGAAAGATTAGCAGCCTGGGAGAAGCGTTTTTTTTTTCCTTGTTTTTTTAATGGTATTTGTCAAGTGCTTACTATGTGCCAGGCACTCTTCTAAGCACTGGGGTAGATACAAGGTAATCAGTTCAGATACAGTCCATGTCCTACATGGGGCTCGCAGTCTTAATTTCCATTTTAGAGATGAGGTAATGGAGGCACAGAGCAATGAAGTGACTTGCCCAAGATCACACAGCAGTCAAGGTGGAGTGTAACATCAGGGCATCTTGAGATCTTCTGATGGGATCTCAACATCAGGGTGTTGAGAAGGAAGAGCAGCAAGGCCTAGTGGAAAGAGCACAGGCCTGGGGGTCAGAGGACCTGGGTTCTAATTCTGGCTCCAACACTTAGATGCTGTGTGACCTTGGACAAGTCACTTCACTTCTCTGTGCCTCAATTCCCTTATCTGCAAAATGGGGGCTCAGTATGTGTTAATTCCTCCTACTTAGACTGTGAGCCCCACATGGGACCTGATTATCTTGCATCTACCCCAGTGCTTCGTATAGTGCCTGACCCAGAGTAAGCACTTAAGCAATACTATTTATTATTATTGTTATTATTATTATTATTGCTATTAGAGGGGAAGAGCAAGAGAGGGGGAAGCGAGGAAAGGGAGAAGTCAGAGGATGAGAGAAAGAGCCAGGGAGGATCAGAGAGAGATTGAAGGGGCTGGGAGGGGTCAAGGGAGGGAGGACTCATTGGGACAATGGGTCTAGGGAGGGGAAAGACCTAGAGGAGCAGGGAACAGAGGAGGAACAGGAAAATCAACCTCAGCAACTTTTATAATCCAAAGTACATCTTTTGGGTCACTCACAAGGAAGCTGGATGGTAAAACTGAGCTCTGCCAAACCCAAATGAATGTGTTAATGGATTCCATTCTTAATGACCCAAATCCTCATTTTTACTACTTGAGACATTCAGTTTTTGAGACTCAGTCGGATGGTTATCCAATTTCTCTCTTTCTCATAGTGCTCCTCCATTGGGAGAAAGTTGTAGGGGCTTTTACCCTTCATCTGCAACTCTCAGTGCTCTGAAACATTATCCACAGGATCAACTGATTGGAATTCCAATGGGAGAAGTGTTTCCAGTTCATTGTGATCAATTCATCAATGCACCTCTAGAGAATGTATCCCTGGAGAACAGAGATTCTTGGACTAGAATTAGATATGTGTGTACTCCCACTTACACATATACATATAATCATACTTGCATAGACACACATGCATAAAGAAGCAGCATGGCATAGTGGATAGAGCACAGGCCTGTTTATTGTTGTATTGTCCTCTCCCAAGTGCTTAGCGCAGTGCTCTGCACACAGTAAGCACTCAATAAATAAGATTGAATGAACTGAATTAAACCACACTGCTTCACCCTGCACAGATCTACTGATGTCAGCGTGGCTCAGTGGAAAGAGCCCGGGCTTGGGAGTCAGAGGTCATGGGTTCTAATCCCAGCTCCGCCACTTGTCTGCTGTGTGACTTTGGGCAGGTCACTTAACTTCTCTGGGCCCCAGTTCCCTCATCTGTAAAATGGGGATTAAGACTGTGAGCCCCACGTGGGACAACTTGATTACCCTGTATCTACCCCAGCACTTAGAATAGTTCCTGGCACATAATAAGCGCTTAACAAGTACCATTATTATTATTATTATTATTCTATGCCATAAGGGCAAGGAATCAAAGTCAGTCAGAAGAAACAAAGTTAAAAGTCCATAAAGGCCTGAATTTAGCTCAAGGCCCTGAATCTGGGGCTTGAGAGTGCAGCCCTAAGCCTTCTGTCCCTGCCCCAGTTTCAAGCTGCAGGTGGGCAGGCAGGTGGGTGCCCAGTCAGTGCCCAGTGAGGAGACTGCTGCTGCAGAAAGAGAACCCGGCTCTCACAGAGCGCTCTTTGTTTATTGTGTTTCTGTCTTCCTCCTGATAATTAGTATTGGCAGCTTCAGATTGGCGCTCTTGTTTTGATCAGTCATTTGCCTAGGATGACATAATAAAAGGAATATTGATTCAATCCCTTCTTTCACTGGCTGGGTGCCCACATTAACTAATAAAAAAATCACTAATTGCAGGGGATGCTATAAGCCAAGATTTAGGGATTATGTATTTTGATAACGGAGGGCATTTCAGAACCTCGCTGAGCACGGAACGGGCCCAGTAGTCTGACGTGCTCGGAAGCAAAGAACGCTTTGCTTGGCAAAGAGTCGCATCAGCAAGCTTGACTCCGGTCTCTGCACAGGGACTGGATTCAAAACATAGCTACGAGGGTGGAACCCTTCAGAGAAAAGCCTTCCAAAGACACGTTGAAAGATGTGGTATCAAATGAATTGCTTGCTTCTTAGAGACTACTTTGATATTTATTGGTTCAAATTGCTCTACTGACTCACTCTTGCATAAGCTTTCATGGCTCATTTTAATCTTGACATTTCGGGAAGCTAAATTGACGTGCTGTAATGACTGGGTTTACACGGGATAAAAATGAAAGAGGAGATGCAGGGCAGTAATAATTAGAGTCAGGCAATGCATATTTTCACCTAATCTAACAAGGCAATTCATGAGGCCGATTATATGTTAATGAGCTGCACAGCAATGCCAAGCAAGATTAGATGAACAAAGCTTTCTTTTGGATAAATGAGGGCTGGATTGTTTTTATTAGACAAATAGCTGTTCATTTTTTCTTCTTACTCTCTTCTGAAATTACTTAGATAAGGTGCATCATAATAAAGATTGTCATCCAGGAAAATATATCCTTCCTGGTTTGCAATCAATTTTATCCCTTTCCGGAGTGAAGTGCAGGGAGGCATACTTTTTGCAGTCCGGAAAGGAGGGAAGTAAAATCTCTCCTTTCCCTCGAGGTTCTAAATCTTCTGATTTTGATGTTAGAAACACAGAATTTTTTTATGGTATTTGTTATGTACTTTACTATGTGCCAGGCACTGTACTAACACTGGGGCAGATACAAGATAGAAGCAGCATGGCGAAGTGGATAGAGCACGGAGTCAGAGGGTCCTGGGTTCTGGTTCTGGCTCCACCACTTGTCTGTGTGACCTTGGGCAAGGCATTTCACTTCTCCGGGCCTCAGTTCCCTCATCTGTAAAATGGGGATTTAATAATGGTGGTATTTGTTAAGCGCTTACTATGTGTAAGACACTGTTCTAAGCATTGGGGGGGATACAAGGTGATCAGGTTGTCCCACTTGGGGCTCACAGTCTTAATCCCCATTTTACAGATGAGGTAACTGAAGCACAGAGAAGTTAAGTGGCTTGCCCAAGGTCACACAGCTGACAAGTGGCAGAGCCAGGATTCAAACCCATGACCTCCGACTCCCAAGCCTGTGCTCTTTCCACTGAGCCACATTGCTTCCCCTAGACTGTGAGCTCCAAGTAGGACAGGGACTATGTCCAGCTCGATTTGCTTGTATCCACCCCAGCGCTTAATACAGTGCCTGGCACAAATGCCATCATTATTATCATTATTATAATCGGGTTAGACGCAGTCCCTGTCCCATACAGGGCTCCCAGTCTTCATCCTCATTTTACAGATGAGGAAACTGAGGCACAGAGAAGTTGTGACTTGCCCAAGATCACACGGCAAACAAGCGATGAAGCCAGAATTAGAACCCAGGTCTTTTTGACTTCCAGTCTTTATCCACTAGGCCACACTGCTTCTCTGCATAAGTTTTCTGGATGACAAAATGAAATTTGCAGTCCTGAGCAACAGGGTTTAGAAGGGCTCCTCAAACTACTCATTAGATTCTTTCTTCATCGTCTATCCTCTTCAGAAGATCATTTTATTGCCTGAACAGAATATTAATCAAACCCTGTAAATTTAAATTTCTTTGACTAGCACACTGACTGACTCCCATGGAAAAAAAAAAAAAAGGTTTCCTGAGGTTTGGATGAGTTCAGATATGAGCAAGTTCATCCTCCAAGTTCTACCAGGTCCCCAGAGCATTTCCCTTCAACTCCCTGAAAGATTCCCTCTGGCCCAAGGGAAAGGGATCAGCTGGCTCTCAAGGGATGGCATTGCTCGTAGCATCATATTGCCCATGGCATGGCACTGTCCACAAGACAACATTGACCTTAAGACACTACTGTCCCCAGGATGGCATAGCCCACAGAGACAGCATTGCCCAGAGGATGGCATGGCACACAGGACATCTGGGTTCTAATCCGAGCTCCACCACTTGTCAGCTGTGGGACCCTGGGCAAATCAATTCGCCTGTCTGTGCCTCAGTTACCTCATCTGTAAAATGGGGATTAAGACTGCAAGCCCCATGTGGGACAGGGACTGTGTCCAAATAGATTTATCTTGTGTCTACGAAGTAAGTGCTTAACAAATACCAAAAAAAAAAAAACAAACTATGGCATTACTCGTAGGGTGACATTTCCCACAGGATGGCTTTGTCCACGAGACAGCAGTGCCCTTGGGATGGTCCATGGTGCCACTCTTCCATTCCTCACTCTTTTGGGGCAGCTCTAGGCCCCAGTTTGTGGGCCTTCCTAGAGGGCTGGGCCTCAGGAAGATCCCTGAGAATTGTAGAGTTGAGAATGCCCTGGTCCTAAGCAGTCAGCTGGATTATTACGGTTATTGTTATTATTATTGTTGTATTATTATTCTAAGATAATAATAAGAGGTGCGGTGTTTGTTAAGTACTTGTTACGTGCCAAGCACCAAACTAAGCGCTGGGGTAAATAGGAGATAATTCGTTCTGGCACAGTCCCTGTCCCACACAGGACTCCCATTCTAAGGAGGAAGGAGATTAGATATATGTGTATATATATATTTTAATAATCAATCAATCAATTGTATTTACTGAGCGCTTACTGTGTGCAGAGCACTGTACTAAGTGCTTGGGAACTACAAGTTGGCAACATGTAGAGACAGTCCCTACCCAACAGTGGGCTCACAGTCTAGAAGGGGGAGACAGAAAACAAAACCAAACATATTAACAAAATGAAATAAATAGAATAGATATGTACAAGTAAAATAAGTAAATAAATAAATAGAGTAATAAATATGTACAAATATATATACATATATACAGGTGCTGTGGGGAAGGGAAGGAGGTAAGATAGCATTTATTAAGCGCTTACTATGTGCAAAGCACTGTTCTAAGCACTGGGGAGGTTACAAGGTGATCAAGTTGTCCCGTGGGGGGCTCACAGTCTTAATCCCCATTTTACAGATGAGGTAACTGAGGCACAGAGAAGTTAAGTGACTTGCCCAAAGTCACACAGCTGACAACTGGCAGAGCTGGGATTTGAACCCATGACCTCTGATTCCAAAGCCCGTGCTCTTTCCACTGAGCCACATTGCTTCTCTGTTTCTCTGATATTGAATCCCCATTCTACAGATGAGGAATAGAGAAGTGAAGAGACTTGCCCAGAGTGACCCAGCAGGCAAGTGGAGGAGCCTGGATTGGAACCCACATCCCCTTGGCAGCCCCAAAAGACCAAGTAATGGGAAACGTCAGGATGCAGGGGAAGTGAGGCTGAGGATTGATCCTCGGCTATGTGGCCATGGAAGGGGACGGATCACCTGCCCATTATCCATCCCCTCAGATTCTCATTTGGTTTGAAATAGTCCCTCAGAGCCATCCGGAAGGGGTTTGACTGATCCAGGATCTAGCAAGGACAGGCCCAGTTAGAGATTCGGAACTCTGGTTGGGTCCAACATTCATTCATTCATTCATTCATTCATTCATTCATTCATTCATTCATTCATTCAATCGTATTTATTGAGCGCTTACTGCATGCAGAGCACTGTACTAAGCACTTGAGAAGTACAAGTTGGCAACATTTAGAGACAGTCCCTACCCAACAGCGGGCTCACAGTCTAGAAGGGGGAGACGGACAACAAAACGAAACATATTAACAAAATAAAATAAGTAGAATAAATATGTACAAGTAAAATAGAGTAATAAATACGTACAAACATAGGGATCCGCCAAGCTAGCTCTCTTCCCCCCTTCAAGGCCATACTGAGAGCTCACCTCCTCCAGGAGGCCTTCCCAGACTGAGCCCCTTCCTTCCTCTCCCCTTCATCCCCCTCTCCATCCCCCCATTTTACCTCCTTCTCTTCCCCACAGCACCTGTCTATATGTATATATGTTTGTACAGATTATTACTCTATTTATTTATTTATTTATATTACCTGTACATATCTAGTCTATTTACTTTATTTTGTTAGTATGTTTGGTTTTGTTCTCTGTCTCCCCCTTTTAGACTGTGAGCCCACTGTTGGGTAGGGACTGTCTCTATATGTTACCAACTTGTACTTCCCAAGCGCTTAGTACAGTGCTCTGCACACAGTAAGTGCTCAATAAATACGATTGATTGATTGATAGGGCACGGGCCTGGGAGTCACAAGGTTTCTGCCATTTGTCTTCTGCATAGGGATCCGCCAAGCTAGCTCTCTTCCTCCCTTCAAGGCCCTGCTGAGAGCTCACCTCCTCCAGGAGGCCTTCCCAGACTGAGCCCCTTCCTTCCTCTCCCCCTCGTCCCCCTCTCCATCCCCCCATTTTACCTCCTTCTCTTCCCCACAGCACCTGTCTATATGTATATATGTTTGTACAGATTTATTACTCTATTTATTTATTTATGTATTTTACCTGTACATATCTAGTCGATTTTATTTTGTTAGTATGTTTGGTTTTGTTCTCTGTCTCCCCCTTTTACACTGTGAGCCCACTGCTGGGTAGGGACTGGCTCTAGATGTTGCCAACTTGTACTTCCCAAGTGCTTAGTACAGTGCTCTGCACACAGTTAGCGCTCAATAAATACGATTGATTGATTGATTGATAGGGCAGGGGCCTGGGAGTCACAAGCCTTGCTGCCCTTTGTCTGCTGCATAGGGTTAGGGCACGGGCCTGGGAGTCACAAGGTTTGCTGCCATTTGTCTGCTGCATAGGGATAGGGCACGGGCCTGGGAGTCACAAGGTTTCTGCCATTTGTCTGCTGCATAGGGATCCGCCAAGCTAGCTCTCTTCCCCCCTTCAAGGCCCTGCTGAGAGCTCACCTCCTCCAGGAGGCCTTCCCAGACTGAGCCCCTTCCTTCCTCTCCCCCTCGTTCCCCTCTCCATCCCCCCATCTTACCTCCTTCCCTTCCCCACAGCACCTGTGTGTGTATATATATATATATATATATATACACATATATATATGTATATATATATATATACACATATATATATGTATATATATATATGTACATATATATATATGTGTGTGTGTATATATATCTTTGTACGTATTTATTACTCCATTTATTTATTTATTTATTTTGCCTGTACATATCTATTCTATTTATTTCATTTTGTTAGTATGTTTGGTTTTCTTCTCTGTCTCCCCCTTTTAGACTGTGAGCCCACTGTTGGGTAGGGACTGTTTCTATACGTTGCCAACTTGTACTTCCCAAGAGCTTAGTACAGTGCTCTGCGCACGGTAAGTGCTCAATAAATACGATTGATTGATTGACAGGGCACGGGCCTGGGAGTCACAAGGTTTGCTGCCATTTGTCTGCTGCATAGGGTTAGGGCACGGGCCTGGGAGTCACAAGGTTTCTGCCATTTGTCTGCTGCATAGGGATCCGCCAAGCTAGCTCTCTTCCTCCCTTCAAGGCCCTACTGAGAGTTCACCTCCTCCAGGAGGCCTTCCCAGACTGAGCTCCTTCCTTCCTCTCCCCCTCGTCCCCCCTCCATCCCCCCATTTTACCTCCTTCTCTTCCCCACAGCACCTGTCTATATGTATAAATGTTTGTACAGATTTATTACTCTATTTATTTATTTATTTATTTTACCTGTACATATCTAGTATATTTTATTTTGATAGTATGTTTGGTTTTGTTCTCTGTCTCCCCCTTTTAGACTGTGAGCCCACTGCTGGGTAGGGACTGTTTCTATATGTTGCCAACTTGTACTTCCCAAGCGCTTAGTACAGTGCTCTGCACACAGAAAGCGCTCAATAAATAAGATTGATTGCTTGACAGGGCACAGGCCTGGGAGTCACAAGGTTTGCTGCCATTTGTCTGCTGCATAGAGATAGGGCACGGGCCTGGGAGTCACAAGGTTTCTGCCATTTGTCTGCTGCATAGGGATCCGCCAAGCTAGCACTCTTCCTCCCTTCAAGGCTCTACTGAGAGTTCACCTCCTCCAGGGGGCCTTCCCAGACTGAGCCCCTTCCTTCCTCTCCCCCTTGTCCCCTTCTCCATCCCCCCATTTTTCCTCCTTCTCTTCCCCACAGCACCTGTCTATATGTATATATATTTGTACAGATTTATTACTCTATTTATTTATTTATTTATTTTACCTGTACATATCTAGTCTATTTTATTTTGTTAGTATGTTTGGTTTTGTTCTCTGTCTCCCCCTTTTAGACTGTGAGCCCACTGCTGGGTAGGGACTGCCTCTAGATGTTGCCATCTTGTACTTCCCAAGTGCTTAGTACAGTGCTCTGCACACAGTAAGCGCTCAATAAATGCGATTGATTGATTGATAGGGCACGGGCCTGGGAGTCACAAGGTTTCTGCCATTTGTCTGCTGCATAGGGATCTGCCAAGCTAGCTCTCTTCCCCCCTTCAAGGCCCTACTGAGAGCTCACCTCCTCCAGGAGGCCTTCCCAGACTGAGCCCCTTCCTTCCTCTCCCCCTCGTCCCCATCTCCATCCCCCCATCTTACCTCCTTCCCTTCCCCACAGCACCTGTATTCATATATATATATATATATATATATATATATATATATATGTACATATATATCTTTGTCCGTATTCATTACTCTATTTATTTATTTATTTATTTTACCTGTACATATCTATTCTATTTATTTTATTTTGTTAGTATGTTTGGTTTTGTTCTCTGTCTCCCCCTTTCAGACTGTGAGCCCACTGTTGGGTACAGACTGTCTCTATATGTTGCCAACTTGTACTTCCCAAGCACTTAGTGCAGTGCTCTGCACACAGTAAGCGCTCAATAAATACGATTGATTGATTGATAGGGCACGGGCCTGGGAGTCACAAGGTTTGCTGCCATTTGTCTGCTGCATAGGGATAGGGCACGGGCCTGGGAGTCACAAGGTTTCTGCCATTGTCTGCTGCATAGGGATCCGCCAAGCTAGCTCTCTTCCCCCCTTCAAGGCCCTGCTGAGAGCTCACCTCCTCCAGGAGGCCTTCCCAGACTGAGCCCCTTCCTTCCTCTCCCCCTCGTTCCCCTCTCCATCCCCCCATCTTACCTCCTTCCCTTCCCCACAGCACCTGTATATATATATATATATGTGTGTGTGTGTGTGTGTGTATATATCTTTGTCCGTATTTATTACTCCATTTATTTATTTATTTATTTTGCCTGTACATATCTATTCTATTTATTTCATTTTGTTAGTATGTTTGGTTTGGTTCTCTGTCTCCCCCTTTTAGACTGTGAGCCCACTGTTGGGTAGGGACTGTTTCTATACGTTGCCAACTTGTACTTCCCAAGAGCTTAGTACAGTGCTCTGCGCACGGTAAGTGCTCAATAAATACGATTGATTGATTGACAGGGCACGGGCCTGGGAGTCACAAGGTTTGCTGCCATTTGTCTGCTGCATAGGATTAGGGCACGGGCCTGGGAGTCACAAGGTTTCTGCCATTTGTCTGCTTCATAGGGATAGGGCACGGGCCTGGGAGTCACAAGGTTTCTGTCATTTGTCTGCTGCATAGGGATCCACCAAGCTAGCTCTCTTCCTCCCTTCAAGGCCCTACTGAGAGTTCACCTCCTCCAGGAGGCCTTCCCAGACTGAGCCCCTTCCTTCCTCTCCCCCTCGTCCCCCTCTCCATCCCCCCATTTTACCTCCTTCTCTTCCCCACAGCACCTGTCTATACGTATATATGTTTGTACAGATTTATTACTCTATTTATTCATTTATTTATTTTACCTGTACATATCTAGTCTATTTTATTTTGTTAGTATGTTTGGTTTTGTTCTCTGTCTCCCCCTTTTACACTGTGAGCCCACTGCTGGGTAGGGACTGCCTCTAGATGTTGCCAACTTGTACCTCCCAAGTGCTTAGTACAGTGCTCTGCACACAGTAAGTGCTCAATAAATACGATTGATTGATTGATTGATAGGGCACGGGCCTGGGAGTCACAAGGTTTGCTGTCACTTGTCTGCTGCATAAGGTTAGGTCACGGGCCTGGGAGTCACAAGGTTTGCTGCCATTTGTCTGCTGCATAGGGATAAGGCACGGGCCTGGGAGTCACAAGGTTTCTGTCATTTGTCTGCTGCATAGGGATCCACCAAGCTAGCTCTCTTCCTCCCTTCAAGGCTCTACTGAGAGTTCACCTCCTCCAGGGGGCCTTCCCAGACTGAGCCCCTTCCTTCCTCTCCCCCTTGTCCCCTTCTCCATCCCCCCATTTTACCTCCTTCTCTTCCCCACAGCACCTGTCTATATGTATATATGTTTGTACTGATTTATTACTCTATTCATTTATTTATTTTACCTGTACATATCTAGTCTATTTTATTTTGTTACTATGTTTGGTTTTGTTCTCTGTCTCCCCCTTTAAGACTGTGAGCCCACTGCTGGGTAGGGACTGCCTCTAGATGTTGCCATCTTGTACTTCCCAAGTGCTTAGTACAGTGCTCTGCACACAGTAAGCACTCAAGAAATGCGATTGATTGATTGATAGGGCACGGGCCTGGGAGTCACAAGCTTTGCTGCCATTTGTCTGTTGCATAGGGATCCGCCAAGCTAACTCTCTTCCCCCCTTCAAGGCCCTTCTGGGAGCTCACCTCCTCCAGGAGGCCTTCCCAAACTGAGCCCCTTCCTTCCTCTCCCCCTCGTCCCCCTCTGCATCCCCCCATCTTACCTCCTTCCCTTCCCCACAGCACCTGTATATATATATATATATGCATATATATATATATATATATATATAATCTTTGTATGTATTTATTACTCTATTTATTTATTCATTTATTTATTTACTTATTCATTTTACCTGTACATATCTATTCTATTTATTTTATTTTGTTAGTATGTTTGGTTTTGTTCTCTGTCTCCCCCTCTTAGACTGTGAGCCCACTGTTGGGTAGGGACTGTCTCTGTATGTTGCCAACTTGTACTTCCCAAGCGCTTAGTACAGTGCTCTGCACACAGTAAGCGCTCAGTAAATACGATTGATTGATAGGGCACGGGCCTGGGAGTCACAAGGTTTGCTGCCATTTGTCTGCTGCATAGGGTTAGGGCACGGGCCTGGGAGTCACAAGGTTTGCTGCCATTTGTCTGCTGCATAGGGATAGGGCACGGGCCTGGGCGTCACAAGGTTTCTGCCATTTGTCTGCTGCATAGGGATCCGCCAAGCTAGCTCTCTTCCCCCCTTCAAGGCCCTGCTGAGAGCTCACCTCCTCCAGGAGGCCTTCCCAGACTGAGCCCCTTCCTTCCTCTCCCCCTCGTTCCCCTCTCCATCCCCCCATCTTACCTCCTTCCCTTCCCCACAGCACCTGTATATATATATATATATATATATATATATATATATATATATATATATATATATATATATATATATATCTTTGTACGTATTTATTACTCTATTCATTTATTTATTTATTTGTTTGTTTGTTTTGCATGAACATATCTATTCTATTTATTTCATTTTGTTAGTATGTTTGGTTTTGTTCTCTGTCTCCCCCTTTTAGACTGTGAGCCCACTGTTGGGTAGGGACTGTTTCTATATGTTGCCAACTTGTACTTCCCAAGTGCTTAGTACAGTGCTCTGCACACAGTAAGCGCTCAATAAATACGATTGATTGATTGATTGATAGGGCACAGGCCTGGGAGTCACAAGGTTTGGTGCCATTTGTCTGCTGCATAGGGTTAGGGCACGGGCCTGGGAGTCACAAGGTTTCTGCCATTTGTCTGCTGCATAGGGATCCGCCAAGCTAGCTCTCTTCCTCCCTTCAAGGCCCTACTGAGAGTTCACCTCCTCCAGGAGGCCTTCCCAGACTGAGCCCCTTCCTTCCTCTCCCCCCTCGTCCCCCTCTCCATCCCCCCATCTTACCTCCTTCCCTTCCCCACAGCACCTGTATATATATATATACATATATATCTTTGTACGTATTTATTACTCTATTTATTTATTTATTTATTTATTTGTTTGTTTGTTTGTTTTGCATGAACATATCTATTCTATTTATTTCATTTTGTTAGTATGTTTGGTTTTGTTCTCTGTCTCCCCCTTTTAGACTGTGAGCCCACTGTTGGGTAGGGACTGTTTCTATATGTTGCCAACTTGTACTTCCCAAGTGCTTAGTACAGTGCTCTGCACACAGTAAGCGCTCAATAAATACGATTGATTGATTGATTGATAGGGCACAGGCCTGGGAGTCACAAGGTTTGGTGCCATTTGTCTGCTGCATAGGGTTAGGGCACGGGCCTGGGAGTCACAAGGTTTCTGCCATTTGTCTGCTGCATAGGGATCCGCCAAGCTAGCTCTCTTCCTCCCTTCAAGGTCCTACTGAGAGTTCACCTCCTCCAGGAGGCCTTCCCAGACTGAGCTCCTTCCTTCCTCTCCCCCTCGTTCCCCCTCCATCCCCCCATTTTACCTCCTTCTCTTCCCTACAGCACCTGTCTATATGTCTAAATGTTTGTACAGATTTATTACTCGATTTATTTATTTATTTATTTTACCTGTACATATCTAGTCTATTTTATTTTGATAGTATGTTTCTTTTTGTTCTCTGTCTCCCCCTTTTAGACTGTGAGCCCACTGTTGGGTAGGGACTGTTTCTATATGTTGTCAACTTGTACTTCCCAAGCGCTTACTACAGTGCTCTGCACACAGAAAGCGCTCAATAAATACGATTGATTGATTGATTGATTGATAGGGCACGGGCCTGGGAGTCACAAGGTTTGCTGCCATTTGTCTGCTGCATAGAGATAGGGCACTGGCCTGGGAGTCACAAGGTTTCTGCCATTTGTCTGCTGCATAGGGATCCACCAAGCTAGCTCTCTTCCTCCCTTCAAGGCTCTACTGAGAGTTCACCTCCGCCAGGAGGCCTTCCCAGACTGAGCCCCTTCCTTCCTCTCCCCCTTGTCCCCTTCTCCATCCCCCGATTTTACCTCCTTCTCTTCCCCACAGCACCTGTCTATATGTATATATGTTTGTACAGATTTATTACTCTATTTATTTATTTATTTATTTATTTATTTATTTTACCTGTACTTATCTAGTCTATTTTATTTTGTTACTATGTTTGCTTTTGTTCTCTGTCTCCCCCTGTTAGACTGTGAGCCCACTGCTGGGTAGGGACTGCCTCTAGATGTTGCTATCTTGTACTTCCCAAGTGCTTAGTACAGTGCTCTGCACACAGTAAGTGCTCAATAAATGCGATTGATTGATTGATTGATAGGGCACGGGCCTGGGCGTCACAAGGTTTCTGCCATTTGTCTGCTGCATAGGGATCTGCCAAGCTAGCTCTCTTCTCCCCTTCAAGGCCCTACTGAGAGCTCACCTCCTCCAGGAGGCCTTCCCAGACTGAGCCCCTTCCTTCCTCTCCCCCTCGTTCCCCTCTCCATCCCCCCATCTTACCTCCTTCCCTTCCCCACAGCACCTGTATATACATATATATATATATATATATATATATATATATATCTATATATACATATATATATATCTTTATACGTATTTATTACTCTATTTATTTATTTATTTAGTTAGTTAGTTATTTTGCCTGTACATATCTATTCTATTTATTTCATTTTGTTAGTGTGTTTGGTTTTGTTCTCTGTTTCCCCCTTTTAGACTGTGAGCCCACTGTTGGGTAGGGACTGTTTCTATATGTTGCCAACTTGTACTTCCCAAGTGCTTAGTACAGTGCTGTGCACACAGTAAGTGCTCAATAAATACGATTGATTGATAGGGCACGGGCCCGGGAGTCACAAGGTTTGCTGCCATTTGTCTGCTGCATAGGGTTAGGGCACGGGCCTGGGAGTCACAAGGTTTGCTGCCATTTGTCTGCTGCATAGAGATAGGGCACGGGCCTGGGAGTCACAAGGTTTCTGCCATTTGTCTGCTGCATAGGGATCCGCCAAGCTAGCTCTCTTCCTCCCTTCAAGGCTCTACTGAGAGTTCACCTCCTCCAGGGGGCCTTCCCAGACTGAGCCCCTTCCTTCCTCTCCCCCTTGTCCCCTTCTCCATCCCCCCATTTTACCTCCTTCTCTTCCCCACAGTACCTGTCTATATGTATATATATTTGTACAGATTTATTACTCTATTTATTTATTTATTTATTTTACCTGTACATATCTAGTCTATTTTATTTTGTTAGTATGTTTGGTTTTGTTCTCTGTCTCCCCCTTTTAGACTGTGAGCCCACTGCTGGGTAGGGACTACCTCTAGATCTTGTACTTCCCAAATGCTTAGTACAGTGCTCTGCACACAGTAAGCGCTCAATAAATGCGATTGATTGATTGATAGGGCACGGGCCTGGGAGTCACAAGGTTTCTGCCATTTGTCTGCTGCATAGGGATCCGCCAAGCTAGATCTCTTCCCCCCTTCAAGGCCCTACTGAGAGCTCACCTCCTCCAGGAGGCCTTCCCAGACTGAGCCCCTTCCTTCCTCTCCCCCTCGTCCCCATCTCCATCCCCCCATCTTACCTCCTTCCCTTCCCCACAGCACCTGTATACATATATATATATATGTACATATATGTCTTTGTCCGTATTCATTACTCTATTTATTTATTTTACCTGTACATATCTATTCTATTTATTTTATTTTGTTAGTATGTTTGGTTTTGTTCTCTGTCTCCCCCTTTTAGACTGTGAGCCCACTGTTGGGTACGGACTGTCTCTATATGTTGCCAACTTGTACTTCCCAAGCACTTAGTACAGTGCCCTGCACACAGTAAGCGCTCAATAAATATGATTGATTGATTGATAGGGCACGGGCCTGGGAGTTCACAAGGTTTGCTGCCATTTGTCTGCTGCATAGGGATAGGGCACGGGCCTGGGAGTCACAAGGTTTCTGCCATTTGTCTGCTGCATAGGGATCCGCCAAGCTAGCTCTCTTCCCCCCTTCAAGGCCCTGCTGAGAGCTCACCTCCTCCAGGAGGCCTTCCCAGACTGAGCCCCTTCCTTCCTCTCCCCCTCGTTCCCCTCTCCATCCCCCCATCTTACCTCCTTCCCTTCCCCACAGCACCTGTATATATATATATATATATATATATATATATATATATATATATATAAATATATATATATACATATATATATATACACACACATATATATATGTATATATATCTTTGTACGTATTTATTACTCCATTTATTTATTTATTTAGTTATTTATTTTGCCTGTACATATCTATTCTATTTATTTCATTTTGTTAGTATGTTTGGTTTTGTTCTCTGTCTCCCCCTTTTAGACTGTGAGCCCACTGTTGGGTAGGGACTGTTTCTATACGTTGCCAACTTGTACTTCCCAAGAGCTTAGTACAGTGCTCTGCACACGGTAAGTGCCCAGTAAATACGATTGATTGATTGACAGGGCACGGGCCTGGGAGTCACAAGGTTTGCAGCCATTTGTCTGCTGCATAGGGTTAGGGCACGGGCCTGGGAGTCACAAGGTTTCTGCCATTTGTCTGCTGCATAGGGATCCGCCAAGCTAGCTCTCTTCCTCCCTTCAAGGCCCTACTGAGAGTTCACCTCCTCCAGTAGGCCTTCCCAGACTGAGCCCCTTCCTTCCTCTCCCCCTCGCACCCCCTCCATCCCCCGATTTTACCTCCTTCTCTTCCCCACAGCACCTGTCTATATGTATATATGTTTGTACAGATTTATTACTCTATTCATTTATTTATTTATTTATTTTACCTGTACATATCTAGTCTATTTTATTTTGTTAGTATGTTTGGTTTTGTTCTCTGTCTCCCCCTTTTAGACTGTGAGCCCACTGCTGAGTAGGGACTGCCTGTAGACGTTGCCAACTTGTACTTCCCAAGTGCTTAGTACAGTGCTCTGCACACAGTAAGCGCTCAATAAATACGACTGATTGATGGATTGTAAGGGCACGGGCCTGGGAGTCACAAGGTTTGCTGCCATTTGTCTGCTGCATAGGGTTAGGGCACGGGCCTGGGAGTCACAAGGTTTCTGCCATTTGTCTGCTGCATAGGGATAGGGCACGGGCCTGGGAGTCACAAGGTTTCTGCCATTTGTCTGCTGCATAGGGATCCGCCAAGCTAGCTCTCTTCCCCCCTTCAAGGCCCTGCTGAGAGCTCACCTCCTCCAGGAGGCCTTCCCAGACTGAGCCCCTTCCTTCCTCTCCCCCTCGTTCCCCTCTCCATCCCCCCATCTTACCTCCTTCCCTTCCCCACAGCACCTGTATATATATGTATACATATATATATATATATATATACATATATATATATATATATCTTTGTACGTATTTATTACTCTATTTATTTATTTATTTATTTATTTATTTATTTATTTGTTTGTTTGTTTGTTTTGCATGAACATATCTATTCTATTTATTTCATTTTGTTAGTATGTTTGGTTTTGTTCTCTGTCTCCCCCTTTTAGACTGTGAGCCCACTGTTGGGTAGGGACTGTTTCTATATGTTGCCAACTTGTACTTCCCAAGTGCTTAGTACAGTGCTCTGCACACAGTAAGCGCTCAATAAATGCGATTGATTGATTGATAGGGCACGGGCCTGGAAGTCAAAAGGTTTGCTGCCATTTGTCTGCTGCATAGGGTTAGGGCACGGGCCTGGGAGTCACAAGGTTTGCTGCCATTTGTCTGGTGCATAGGGATAGGGCATGGGCCTGGGAGTCACAAGGTTTCTGCCATTTGTCTGCTGCATAGGGATCCGCCAAGCTAGCTCTCTTCCTCCCTTCAAGGCCCTACTGAAAGCTCACCTCCTCCAGGAGGCCTTCCCAGACTGAGCCCCTTCCTTCCTCTCCCCCTCGTCCCCCTCTCCATCCCCCCATCTTACCTCTTTCTCTTCCCCACAGCACCTGTATATATGTATATATCTTTGTACGTATTTATTACTCTATTCATTTATTTATTTATTTTACCTGTACATCTCTATTCTATTTATTTTATTTTGTTAGTATGTTTGGTTTTGTTCTCTGTTTCCCCCTTTTAGACTGTGAGCCCACTGTTGGGTAGGGACTGTCTCTATATGTTGCCATCTTGTACTTCCCAAGCGCTTAGTACAGTGCTCTGCACACAGTAAGCGCTCAATAAATACGATTGATTGATATACATATATACAGGTGCTGTGGGGAGGGAAAGGAGGTAAGGCGGGGGGATGGGGAGGGGGAGGAGGGGGAGAGGAAGGAGGGGGCTCAGTGTGGGAAGGCCTCCTGGAGGAGGTGAGCTCTCAGTAGGGCTTTGAAGGAAGGAAGAGAGCTAGCTTGGCTAGCTGTCCATGTTTCCCTGGGCCATGATGGAAGCCTTTGACACCTCTTTCCCACAGTGCTATTTAGAAGGACCTGGAGAGAGGCTCTAAACTTGCTTCAGCTCAGCACCTCAGGAGACGGCCAGCCATGGGGCATGGCCCAGTCTCACTGCTGCTCCAGAGGCCCAGAATTGCCTCCTTTGCTTCGGACAACTTACCAGGGGGTTGGATCTGGGGAGTTTCTTTCATTCATTCAATCGTATTTATTGAGCACTTACTGTGTGCAGAGCACTGTACTAAGCGCTTGGGAAGTACAAGTTGGCAACATATAAAGACAGTCCCTACCCAATTCACAGTCTAGAAGGGGGAGACAACATTTCAGAGGTCAGAGGGTGAATGGCCCTGTCATCATTAGCGTCTCAAAGGTTCCTCAGTTTATTTCTCTCCTGTCCTTTTATCCTCCTTTTCCTGCCACTCTCTGCCCTCTTGCCCTCCCTCCCGCTGCCTAAGTTGGCAAAGCTTTGAAATGTGGCCACTTGCATAGAGTCAACCTAAGGAAGCCATTTTATATGTGTGAAATTAAAGTTTGTTATCATTCCCTGGTACTGCTCAGCAGATTTAGGGTTTCAAAACTGCTTACCTAATTAAGCTTCTTAGTACCCTTATGAGGTAAGCCTGAACTATTATCCCCATTAAGTGTATGAGGAAACTAAGGTACAACTCATTGTCAGGCCCCAGGAAGTCAGGTCTAGGACCAGATTTAAGACTCAAATCTTTGATTTGGAAGAACTGAGCTTTGCTTTGTGGCCAGTACCAGACTGGTCCACCCCACCTGTAGTCTTGGGGCACCAGCAACTGTTTCAGATGGGCATTGTACCTGCTACTTTGGTGAGGCCCAGGCAGAGATGCCCCCCTGGTTCTGATAATAAGGCCAGAGCCTAAATGCCCAATCCACAGCCCCCATTATAATGTAAGCTCCTTGAGGGCAGGGAATGGGTCACTTTATTAATCTGTACTCCTGGAGCACCTAGTTTAGTGCACTGCACTAAGTTCAGCTCTATATATGATAAGTGCTCAATAAATATAATTGTTGAAGTGTGCACTCAATAAATATTACCACTACAACTCTGCTGCTGCTGCTACTACTACTAGAGAAGCAGTGTGGCTCAGTGGAAAGAGCCCGGGCATTGGAGTCAGAGGTTATGGGTTCAAATTCCGGCTCCACCACTTGTCAGCTGTGTGACTTTGGGCAAGTCACTTAACTTCTCTGGGCCTCAGTTCCCTCATCTGGAAAATGGGGATGAAGACTGTGAGCCCCCTGTGGGACAATCTCACCACCTTGTAACCTCCTCAGCACTTAGAACAGTGCTTTGCACATAGCGCTTAATAAATGCTATCATTATTATTATTATTATCATTACTACTACTACTATTACTAAAAGACAGAGGGGGTTCTTTCCTGGGGTTGCAGCCCACTGGGGCTCTTGGTTCCCCGTGGCCTCAGACCCTCCTTTCCCACCCTTCATGAATCAGGTGTTTTTCAAAAAGCAAATTAGGCTTCTTAGAAGCAATACAGTCTGCCCCGAGACAAATTGAATGGAGTTTCTTCTGGCGTTTTCCACTTCAATTAACTTTCAGGCTAGTATATATCAGAGGTGCAAATCTCACTGCATTATATGACCACAAACAGGGATGTGGCCAAAGGTAAACCCAGCATTATGTCTTTAAGTACTTATTGGAGACACTTGTAATCATGTTTATTAGTGGTGCCCTCCCCAGCATAATGAACTTTGATGAAATAATGAGGGCACACTGGCGCCTCTAGGATGAAGCCAGCCGTCCTTGCCTGCCATAGACCTCCCTGGAGCCAGCCGGCTGCACAAACGCTCTCAGCTAGAGCTACAGGGAGGAAGAAACTCTGGCAAACCACCCCCTTCCCAGATCTTAGCCTTCCGGTGGTTTTTTCCTGAGTCACTGAGCATTCTCAAATCTCAAGAAAACCCCGGAGTCCCAAGTGAGGCGGGAGTTGGGGTGATTGTTGGGCTTGGTGGCTGGCGGTTAGAGAGCCTGATTCAACAGGAGGTGGCTTGCATTTTTGGGTGGGGGGTTGGGGGGTGTCTCTGGCTCTTCCTTTAGAATGAAGGATACGGCCTGATCCCGGTTGTGAATTTCTAGCTGAGAGACAGCCCTCTTTGAGGATCCCACTTCTGGGTTGTGATCAGAGGTCCACTTCCACACAACTCCACTTTTGGCTCAACAGGAGAAGGAAACTGCAATCTTGTCTGACTGCCCAGTGGAGAAATAGAAAGCCCATGAGTACTCAGATCCACCAGGTTTGGCTCAATCGTTTGTCATCTTTAATCAGCCAATCATTTATTGAATACTTACTGTGCCCAGAGCACTGTACTAAGCACTTGGGAGTGTACAATAGAGAGTAAATAGACACAATCCCTGCCCTTAGGGAGCTTACAGTCTTGATACTCAGCCTAGCATGTGTGTATGTGTTAATTTCACCTGCATATACAAGGATTTATTCTGATTATTCTATTTGCAGATATTTTTATGCCTGGCTTCCTCAGGTAGAGTGAAATGTCCCTTTTGGGCAGGGAACATGTCACTACCCTCCTCTATACTTTCCTACATGCCGAGTACAATGCTTTGCAACTAACTGAAGCTCAATAAATACATCCCTTTTAGACTATGTATCCTGTGACTCTCTTGTACCTACCCTCATACTTAAAAACAGAGCTTCCTCAACTGTAGTAGTGAGAAGCAACATGGTCAAGTGGATAGAGAACAAACCCTCCACAAACCTGCTGTGTGACTTTAGGCAAAATACTTAACTTCTCTGTGTCTCAGTCCCCTCATCAGCAAAATGGGAATCCAATACCTGTTCTCCCTCTTACTTAGACTTTGAGCCCCTTGTGGGATCTGATTATCTTATATCTATCCCAGTGCTTGGTACAGGTCATGGGTTCAAATCCCAGCGCTGCCACTTGTCAGCTGAGTGACTTTGGGCAAGTCACTTAACTTCTCTGTGCCTGTTACCTCATCTGTAAAATGGGGATTAGGCTGTGAGCCCCACGTGGGACAACCTGATCACCTTGTATCTTCCCCAGTGCTTATAACAGTGCTTTGAACATAGTAAGTGCTTAGCAAATGCCATCATTATTATTGTTATTATTACAGTGCTTGGCACATAATAAGCACTTAACAAATCCCCCCAGCACTTAGTACAGTGCCTGGCACAGAGTAAGCACTAAACAAATACCATAAAAATAAATAGAATAAAAATAAATTGAATATTGACTCTAGTATGTAGATGTAAGTGCTTAACAAATACCATTATCATTATTATTATTAGGTACTGGTGGTGGTGTGGAGGTTGACAGGTGAGCCCATGTGGTTCCTAATTGAAGAGGAATTGACCTTTAGCAGAGCTCCTTTATCCCTGGAGGCTTCACAAACAAGAAATCATAGCTAGGCACTGCCTCTTCTGAAACAGTCCCAAGTCCTTTCAACCTAAGATTCTGCCTGAGACCAGTGGCACCTGAATGTCTGGAGGAACAACGTGATGGTTGTCCTTCTGGACTTGCATCTTCACGGGTAGGAAAGCGGCACCTAATCATCCTAACTTTCCCCTTTCCATCTCTAACTTTTCCTCCAGTAACCCATTACTGGACTGCTTCTTCCCGGATCTATTCAAACCTCTTTTGAACCTGCTATTTTCAAGTGCCCAACTTCCTATGGACATAGACTCCACATATTTTCATCCTACTGTGGGGGGAAAAAAGTTTCCTTTGATTTGTTTTGAACAAGCCACCCTCTGTTGTCAGTAGAAGTCCTCCTGTATTGGTGGTGAGGGATTTGATCAGAGAAGCAGCGTGGCTCAGTGGAAAGAGCCCGGGCTTGGAAGTCAGAGGTCATGGCTTCTAATCCTGGCTCTGCCGCTTGTCAGCTGTGTGACTTTGGGAAAGTCACTTAACTTCTCTGTGCCTCAGTTACCTCATCTGTAAAATGGGGATTAAGACTGTGAACCCCACATGGGACAACCTGATCACCTTGTATCCTCCCCAGCACTTAGAACAGTGCTTTGCACATAGTAAGTGCTCAATTCCACGTTCTCCTTATGGTTTTGCAGATACCAATCCTGTCTCCTCTCTGGCTTCATCTTTCCAAACTAGGAAATTCTGTCTGTCCCCACTTAGCCTCCTACAGTGGCTTCTACAGCCCAGTAAGGGGAGATAGTAAAATAAACAATTTCGTTCTATCACAGAGAAAGTGGAGCTCTTGGGAGGAGACAGCGTCTCTTCCGAGGGCAACAAAGGTCAGTGGTAGACCAGGAGTTCAGACTTAAAGAACCTGACTCTGGGCTCAGGATTTCTGCAGATGGGTCACTAGAAAGGATGTGTCCATGGTGGGGGCCACATCATACACTTCTGTATGTCTTTCAAGTGCAGGGTGTGGGGCTCTGCACCCTGGTGAGGGTGATGATGATGATGGAGGAGCCACTCTGGGGACAGATGGAACCTCAGAGGCCAAGTCTCTTGGCCCACAGAACAGTTCTGAAGTTACTGCTTTAGCATTTTCACAGCTCCTGAAGGAGTTGTAAACCCCTGGCCCATCTACCGCTCCAGTGGCAACTGGGATTGTGTAGGGTGAGCAGACCCAGAAGGGCAGTGGCAAGCTCCCTGTTTCCAGCCTGCTCCAGGCAAGGAAATCCTCCCTGGAATGAAGAATGCCACACCAGCAGAAGGGGAGGAGCTTTTGAATAGCATCCAGTTTCCCTCTTCGTGAGGACAGAGTAGACATCCTCTTTCCTGGAGATAGAAAGTCTTATTTAGGAGCCTTTCAATGCCAAAAGGGAGATAGAAAGTCTTATTTCAGAGCCTTTCAATGCCAGGAGGGAGAAGGCCAAGCCATCCTACTGGAAGTCAGAATTTGAGACTCGAGTCTTCCCTAGACTGAATTACCGAGGATACCGCTGCTTCCTGTCTTCCACTGTCACCTGCAGCAAAGCCAGGGCCAGATAAGGAAGACAGAGTGACTAATCCTGCTTGTTATCATTCCCAGGGCCAGCAGGTCATTTAGTTTTTGCTTAATGACTACAGTCATGATGAAGTATTGTCAAAGGGCTAAGAGATTTAAGCAAGGGGTAGGACCAGAGGGCTTTCAATTATACATGAAACAAGAGTTGTCTTAGACCTACCTCTGTGGCTCTGGGGCACAAAATTGGATGCCAACGAGTTGACACATATAGGCAAACACTCCTGCCCCAGAGGGGTGTGTATACACACACACACACACACACAGAGTCACAAAGTCATATGCATGCCCCCTCATTCAGACACATACACATGCAAAAAATTCTGACAGACAATGAACGTATTCACAATGGAGATTGTTGAGACTAACAGGCACTAGGCTTTCACCTCTTCCTTCTCTACAATCCCACCTCCACCCTTATGGAATCAGCACCTTTAACCTTTAACCTCCCCCACCACCCCTATGGAATTAGCACCTAAAACCACCCCAGAACCCCCGTGGAATCAGCACCGCGCTTCCCGACCAACCCTCAACCTTGCTGCGGATTCCTGCAGATCAGGTCCGGCGAATTGCAGCATGCCGGCTTCGGGGTGACCACCCCAGAAAGAGCGGGAGAGTGGACAGATTGCACAGCTGCAGCTTAGCCCAGGGCTTAGAACAGTCTCCACTCTCCAGCAGCGGTGATACCCTCTCCAGAGAAACGGGAAGAGTCGAGGTGGAGTCCTAGTGGACAGACTTTCCCTCTTGTGGGGAAAGGCCAGGACAGGGCCTCTCTGTACAGGCCGAGCATGGGCCTGGGACTAAGAAGGACCTGGGTTCTAATGCTGACTCTGCCACTTGTTTGCTGTGTAACCCTGGGCAAGTGACTTCACTTCTCTGTGCCTGTCACCTCGCCTGTAAAATGGGGATTAAGTCTGTGAGCCCTATGTGGGACAGGGACTGATTAACTTGTATCTACCCCAATGCTTAGTACAGTGCCTGGCACATAGTAAGCGCTTAACAAATACCATAAATTGAAAAAAAAAAGAGGCACACAGCTCTTCCAGGGAATTCACAAACCACTCCACAGTGAGCCATGGAGGGGCTTGTTGAGGTAGCTGGGGTGTCAAGTTTTCTGGGATTTTGGTAGCCACGGCTTTCCTCATGGGCCGGGATTGGGGAGAAGGTGGGGAGGAGGTGTGTGGGTGTGTATGTGCATGCATATTGAGTGTGTGATCGTGTGTGTATGAGCTAACTGTGCAGCTTTGCCTGGTGCTTCCCAACTCACCACACAAAGGTGAGGTCCTCCTGGGGGCAGCTTGCTTGCTTCCTGCTTGATGCCTCTTTGTTCCCCACACTCCAAGCTCCACCTGTCCATCTCTTGCCCTGCCAATATCAGCCCAGCTGGACCTGTCACCGAGGCCAAACTACCCAAGAAAGATAACTCCTGTCACCTGGATGAGGTTTAGGACTGGAAAAAAAAGTTCCATTCACCACAAACCCCCCCTCAGTCTCCTCAGCCAAATGCTCACCAAGGCCTGTTAGGATTTCACGCCACACCCCAGGTAGTCACCTATGGTTGCCTGCTGAAATATCGACAAACTCATGTGCTTCTACCCCTCAAATCTCACAGTGTCTTCTTGTCCAGCTCCTCTGGGCTCCGATTAACCACATGACCACAGGACCTGCCAGGAAGAACCTGCTGTTTGTGATGATGGACTGGAGAGAAAGGTGAAACAGAAATGTGGACAGTGAGTAAAATAATAATAATAATAATAATGGTATTTGTTAAGCACTTACTATGTGCCAAGCACTGTTCTAAGTGCTGGAGGAATACAAGGTGATCAGGTTGTCCCACGTGGGGCTTACAATCTTAATCCCCATTTTACAGATGAGGTAACTGAGGCCCAGAGAAGTGAAGTGACTTGCTCAAAGTCACACAGCTGACAATTGGCGGAGGCGGAATTTGAACCCATGACCTCTGACACCAAAGCCCGGGCTCTTTCCACGGAGCCACGCTGCTTCTCAATGCACTGCACTGAACATGACATCAGTTTACAGTCATCATGTCATTTGAATATATAACATATTACATACCACACCCTCAGCATTTGTGTACTCAAGTATATTTGACTGAACAATCACTGTATCTATTCTGATTCCACTGCTTATAAATACTTTTATGTCAGTCTCCCTCATTCGAGAGTAAGTTTCTTTGGAGCAAGGAATGTGTCTTGGGGTTCTGTTGTACTTTCCTGTGTGCCTAGTATAATAATGATAGTAATGGTACTTGTTAGGTGCTTACTATGTGCTAAGCACTGTGGTAAATACAAGTTAATCCGGTTGGACACGGTCCCTGTCCCACACTGGGCTCACACTCTGAATCCCCATTTTTTACAGATGAGGTCACTGAGAAGTTAAGTGACTTGCCCAAGGTTACCCAACAGTTAGTGATGGAGCCGGAATTAGAACCCATGACCTCCTGACTCCCAGGACAGAGCTCTATTTACTACACCATCTTTCCCTCATTTGGGACTTAATAAATACCGTTACTATTACAATTATTATTGGTACTTCACAGTCAAAGTGCCTTGGTTTCCTCATCTGTAAAATGAGAATTAAATCCCTGCTCTCCCTACCCCTTAGACTGTGAGCTCCATTTGGGACCGAGATTGGGTCTGATCTGATTGTACTGTACCTACATCAGCACTTAACACCGTGCTTGGTACATAGGACACAGTACATAGTAAACTATTAACAAATACCATGTTATTGTCAAAGGAAAGTAAAAAATGAGGGAATTACAGCTCACAAATCTCTGTATTTCATGGAAGAAGGCATTTTACCCCTGTATTATGCAGATTTTAATCAAATTCCCCCATAATTGCTCAATTGAGCACTTCCCTTTGCCCACTGGGACACAGCCTGGGGGAAGAAAGGGGGACTTTGGGCCCCTGTTTGCTTATCTGCTCCGCTTGGAGGACCATTTGAAGAAGAAACCTGTCCTCAACCAGCAACAGAATCTGGACAATCAGACCCTTAAATTCACACCCTTCTATTGTTCGGCCTGACCCAGCTACAGCTTTGTAAGACAAGTTGGTGTCTGTCTGTGAAACTCAACACTGGCCAATGTAATAATGTAATAATGGCATTTGTAATAATGGCCAAAACCAGCTCCAGACTGCCAAGGGGCCAGAAGCCATGGGAAGCATTTGAGTTGTAGTTCCAGACCATCCCATTTCAACTCAGCCTCAGCCACAAAAGATTCCCTTTCTGCCTCAGTCACGTGGCAGGGAGCATGTCATATTGTAGTCTTAGGGGTTTTTAAACAAATTTCTGTTTAACCTCTGCTGTGACCCCATGAGTAAGCAAGTTACCAAACAGGCTTGATTTCTGTTTGCTTAAAGAATGTTGGCTTCCCCTGTGACAACCCAAGTGTATCATTCACTCTCCTATGGTTATGTGCTGAAGCTTGTTTTCTGTAGGTGACTTTCTTTGCATCCCTAATTGACATTTTTTAATGACAAATGCACTGTATCTATTTGCTCAAGTACTTCAGTTAATCCTCTGCTGCTAATTAAAGGTCTAGACTTCCTGTCTCTGAACCTGCCTCTGAATATTTGTCTTTACGGTTTTATACTTGGACACACAGGAGAGATGAACCCCAAACTTCACCCCCCATGGCCCAATCCCATCTGGAATGGCTGTGGCAGGGATGGTCCAGGAGAGTTTACTGAGAGGAAGAGAAAGGCTTGGTTAATTGGATTCTCCTCTTCCTCTTCCTTTTACCCTCCCCTTCCTCCTCTCCTTTTCCTTCTCCTTCCTGTTTGCTCCTGCGTCTTCTGCTCCAGGCAAATAGAACGGAAGTTTCCACTCCCCACCCTTGCAAGACTATAGATTGTACATTTTCCAGTATGGCTAGAATTTTCGCTGGTGACTGCTGAGAGCTGAGTCTCCAGGAGGTTGGAAAGGTTGAGAATTTGATTTTCCCAGCAAGGGCAACCCTCGGACATTGCAGCAAGAAAGCATCCTTACCAACTGGTGTGTTTCCCTGCTCTTGCCCCCACCCCCTTACTCCAGCCCCCTCCCTTCCCCTTCTCCTGCCCCCATGGGGAAGTCTGAACAGAGTCAGGACTGTCGATTAAGCAGATTTCAACTTTTTCTCTCCTTGATCCAGATTCTGCTGCCATAAATCTCCAGTGACCCTAGAAACAATTCACTTTCCAAGTCATCAAAGTTCAGCCCTTTGCAACAATACATGAGTAATTAACTGAACAAATGCAATTAATAGATCTGTAGTGATGCAATAGCTGGGGCAGAAACCTATTAGGGCAGATTTAATTAAAAATGCATTAAAATTTCCCAGCCCCTCTCCACACCCAGAATCTTCCCCATGAAAGCCTTCTCCATGGTTAACTCTGACTCACCCTCTGACCCTGTGGGCATGATCAGTGGCCCCGACTGGATCTGTGCAGTTCATCGTGGGCCTTAATGGGTTTAATAGGGAGATTAATCCCATTAAATGCTTCTCATTTAAAAAACATCTAAACTGTCAAGGTGAGGCTAATTGGAGGAAAACCTTGAAGAGATTGGCTGTTTTGCAAGCCAAATGCATGGCAAGGAAAAGTGGATATTTAGGGACCTAAGCTTCACCCAACTCTCAAATATCTGAGGTCATGAGTTCAGGCACAAGTGAGTAATGAAAGCACGAATAAACCCCAAACTTGATTTTAGCTGTAAATTTCAATCTCCTTCCCCAACTTTCAAACAAACAAACTTTGTCAAGAGCTTCTAACAAGCATGAAATCTGACTGGCCTAGGCTTTGTTACCTTTGTCCGTCTCTAGGCTCCCTGTTCTGAGGGACTTAAAGGCTGTTACACCAAGTCAGACCAGGGTGTGGGGGAATAAGTGGAACCATCCACTGACCTTGTGAGGGAGTTGGTTGAACCACCTTCAAGCAGAGTGGGGAAGTTGATAGTATCACCTACAGGTAGTGGTGGCTACCTGGGTGCGCAGGCCTTTAAGGAAGCCCATTAATCCTCAACTGGTGATGGTTTCTCCATCTTTATGTGTGCAGACCATTGTACTAAGCACTTGGGAGAGTACAAAACAACAGAGGTGGTTGACACATTTCCTGCCCACAGTGAGCTTACAGTCTAGATGCCCAGCCCCACAATTCGGCCTGTTCAAGTCCATCCAGAGCCACTTTGGATCTTTGTTCATTTTGTTTTCCAAGGCCTGATTCAGTCCCACAAGCTGATATTGATTGCTACAGCTGCCTGCAGTGTAGTCACTGATAGCCTTCAAGAGCATTGCACACCCCTTTGCCAACCCCCAGTCCTGCCAACAGGACTGGGCAGAGAACTGACCAACTGAAAACTGGGCAGACCATTGTCAAGCAGTATGGATGGCCCCACCTTAGCTGCTGAAACTATCTTTCCCAGAAAGCAGACTTGGGGTTCCTGAAGGAGGCTGGGCACTGGCACCTCAGCAAGCCAGTGCTGGTTTAAAAATAATAATTGTGGTATTTGTTCAGCGCTTACTACGTGCTAGGCACTGTACTAAAACCTGGGGTGGATACAAGCAAATCAGGTTGGACATCATCCCTGTACCACTCGGGACTCACAGTATTAATCCCCATTTTGCAGATGAGGTAACTGGGGCACAGAGAAGAGAAGTGACTTGCCCCACGTCACACAGCAGGCAAATGGCGGAGCAGGGATTAGGATTTATGACCTTCTGATCCTTAGATCCGTACTCTATCCACCACATCATGCTGCTTCTCTGGTTTCTTTGGAAGCCCTGTGGGGGATTGGACTGCAAATGGACTTTGTAGCCGGACTGTGCTGGGAGATCCAGACTCCTAGCACTATTGCTATTGTGTGACAAAGGGGTTGGATTGGGGAGGGGAGGAGAGGATGGAGCAGGAGGAAGGAAAAGGGAGGGATGGAGTAGGGTGCTTAATTGTCCAACAGATAGTCTGGTTTTTATCTGGCCTATCCCATGTTAGGTTCCAATTTACTACTGGAAGCTTCTAAACTCACCGTGGGCAGAGAACATATCCACCAACTCTGTTATATTCCACCAATATCCAACACTTAGGACAGTGCTTTGCACATAGTAAGTGCTTAATAAATACCATTATTATTATTATTATTTTGGTACTGAACTCTGCACAGAGTAAGTGCTCAATAAGCACCATTGATTGATTAATTGATTGATTGTATGTCCTTTATGGTGGAAGGGGCATGCAACTTTGAGTCAGAAAACCCAGGTTCTAGTTTCAAATCTGCCACTTGTCTGCTATGGGATCTTGGGCAAGTCACTTATCTCCTTTGTGCCTCAGTTTCTGCACCTGCAAAACGGGAGTAAAATACCTGTTCTCCTTCCCTCTTAAATTGAGTGCCCCATGTGGAACAGAGATTGTGTCTGATCTGATTATCTTACATCTACTCCAGAGTTTAGCACAGTATTTGGCCCAAAGTAAGCATTTAATAAGTACCATGATTATCATTAACGCTGAGTCTCTCAGCATGATGGCTCCTCCTGCCCAGTTCTGCAGTTTAGACAGGGTGGAAGTGTTCATACAAACCCAGGAGAGGGAAAGAAAGACCCTGGAGAAAGTGAGGGGGCTGGAAGAAACTCTCTAAAATTGGCCAAACTCGGGCATAATTCCCCAAAACGGCACCTGTGAAGTCATCAGGTTACACCATGTGCCCGGCGTAATGCAGGTGACAGCACGTGCCTCTCTTTGCCCGGTATTCGGGAGGGCTTAGGAGGGAAACATTACGAATTGGGTCGAGATTGCATCCGAAGCCACTCCCTAACTTCTACCAAGTTTTTCTAGGGTCACAAAGGCTGGATCAACACTGCTGAGTTCTCTGAAGGGAGAAGCATGGGCGGCTCCACTGTCTCCTTGCAAGAGGAGAAGAAGCAACTCAGACCCAGGATAATGAGCCCGGAGAAGAGGATAAGAAGGATTTCAAGGGGACTGGTGATGACTTCAGGGTGCACAAACAGATGATATCATGAGGACTCAAGTAATCATCGCGTGGAGGGATATAAACAGTGTTCCACCAAACAGGTGAATCATCCTTGTGGTTATGCTATATATGGAGCAGTTGAAATGGGTGAATTAAAAGGCTCAGGGGTGCGCATCCGAGCAGCAACTTTACCGACTTTCATCGCCCTCGGCAACTTCGGAAAGCCATGGGGCTTCCTGCCTGGCTAGTTAGGAAGTCAAGTGGCCCCAGACATATGCTCATAATTCTCAGTCTGGGATTGCACAGGATTCTGGGGAGAGAAGAGAGTCTAGACTGTGAGCTTCAAGTGGGCAGAGAATGTGTCTGCCAACTCTATTGTTTTCATTTATTCATTAGGTTGTCTTTGTTGAGCACTTATTGTGTGCTGAGCACTGTACTAAGTGCTTGAGAAGTACAATGCAGCAACAGAGACAATTCCTGCCCACAGTGGGCTCAGTTTTGTACTCTCCCAAGAGCCTGTGGTCTATTGAATAGAGCACAGGTCTGAGAGTCAGAAGACCTGGGTTCTCATCCTTGCTCCACCACCTGTCTGCTCTGTAATCTTGGACAAGTCAATCAATCAGTCAACCAATCGTACTTATTGATTCTGTCCTAAGTTCTTGGGAGAGAATGATACAACAGAATTAGCAGACACGTTCCCTGTCCATAATGAGCTTACGGTAGGTCATTTAACTTCCCTGTGCCTCAGATGCCTCACCTGTAAAATGGGAATTAAGGTCATGAACCCCATGTGGGAAGTGGACTGTATCCAACCCGATTAGCTTGCATCTACCACAGCATTTAGTGCAGAGTCTGGCACATAGTAAATGCTAACAAACACCATTTTTAAAAAAAGTTCACTCAGTACAGTGCCCTCCACCAAGTAAGCATGCAATAAATATCACTCGTTGATTTCTAAAAGCCCCACCCCCTCCTGGCTTCACATTCATTTCCACCAGTCCAGAGAACCTGAATTAATGACAGAAGAGAAGTTTCTGTAGAAAACTAGACAGTTGAAGCCAGTCGAGCGCACTGTTGGGTGCTTACTGTGTGTGAAGCATTGTCCTAAGTGCTTGGGAGAGTATAATGTAACAATAAAAGAGACACATTTCTTGCCCACGATGAGTTTACAGTCTAGTGGGGGAGATGGACATTAATATAAATAATAAATAAATTAATGAGGCCATAATCTTTCCTCCCAGCCAGCGGGATGAAAATCAGGACCAAGAAAAGCAATGTGACTCCAGGGTGTGGGAATGAGAAAGGAAGATTTATCCCTCTCTTTTCCAGGTTTTCAAGGTTTAGCCCTCCAGGTCTTAGGGACAAGCCCAGGGAGATGAAGAGATGACCTCATCCGGGCTCAAAGGGCCTTGCCCGGGGTCAGCTGACCCTCACTGTGGCCTTCTGAATGAATGGAAGTTCATGCCAGTCACCATCGATCAATTGTACTTACTGAACACTTTCTGTGTGCAGAGCACTGTAATAATCACTTGGGTAAGTTTGATATAGTTTGATATAAAAGAATTGGTATACATGCTCCTTGCCCACAAAGAGCTTAGTCTTCAGGGGAGAGAGAGACACTAAAATAAATTACAGAGATGGGAAATAGTAGAGTAATGTGATATTTACATAAGTGCTGTGTGGCTAGGGTGAGTATCACTAATCATCAACCCAAATATGAGAAGCGGGGTGGCCTAGTGGAATAAGTACAGACATCAAAATCAGAGGATCTGGGTTCTGATCCCAGCTCCACCACTTCTCAGCTGTGTGACCTCGGGCAAGTCACTTAGTTTAGAGGCACAATCCTCCATGGAAAAGGTGTGTGCCGCCTCCCGCAATTATTCCTAGAAAAGATTTACACTTTTTAGATTTTTTTTTTCCTCAAGAATTTTCTCTCCCCTAAATTTTCCACCCTAGGTCCATGGGCCTTCTGGGAAATCCTCCTTTCAGGGACAACATCTCTCCACCCTAAAGGAACTGCTGGGTCCGGCCAGGAGATCCTCTCGGGGCCTGGGCGGCTCCAGTCATTATCCTGAATGGTTCAAAGCGTTTTCCCTCCCTTTGATTTTTATTGGAGCTGTTGCTTGAAAGCCTTGGGAGTAATAATACAGTTTGCTGCAGGTTTAGTTTTGGAATGACTAATATAAAGTCCATGCACCAGCAAAAGGAAGTATATAACTAAATGATTACTGTTTAATAATTAGAATGAATTAAAGTCATTATGTTAATAAATGAGGCTTGGCTAAATAGAGCCATTTTGCTCTGATTAAAAGGGCTGTGCCAAGGGCTGCAGGATCCTGAGGGAGAAAGAGAAGCCATGAAAGGTAAGGGGAGGCGTGAGGTGGCGGGAACTGGGAAACCGGAAAAGCTGTCTGGAGAGCAGTATGAAGGAGTGGCAAAGAGGCAGATTTTGGGGGTATCTGCAGAGCGGGGAGTCTGTTCTTAGTCCCACACTGGTCTGAGCTGCCTCCCAGAAGGGGCCCCCTCCCAGCAAGACCCTACTCCACTGTGAAGTGCCCATGAAAACCCAGCAATCACCCATCCTTTTTCCCAGCCCAGGTTCCAACCCACTTCAAGGCCGATTCCAAGGAAGCACTGGGCGTGTTCTGGTGTTCCCGGCAGCCCTGAGGAGCTTTTGAAGTGGAGGGGTCTGGGCTTGGTAAAGGCAGTGATTACAGAGGGGCCAGGATGGATTGCTCTTCCAGGGAAGATTCATCCTCCTCGAGGAACCTATCAATGGTCACGCTTACGATGACCACTAAAGTGGTCACTCTCAAGTGGAGCGAGGCTTTCTTAGGGCACAGATTTCTAGAGGACCTTGGAGTGGGCAGTGACCATCCCTGGGGCCAGCCTCCGGGCAGCTGGATTGCTAAACTGTCCAAGGCAGATGGATGTCTGTTCATTCGTACAGCCTTCCAGGGTTGGAGATTCTAGCCTTCTGAGAAGGGAAAGAGATGGCTGGGAACCAGTTCTGACCTTTGAATGGTTCAATTCTCCATTTCTGAGCCTGCCGCTCACCTCTGTCATCCCTATTCCAGCTCTCTAAATCCTGCCTCCTGCGGGAAGCCTTCCCAGATTTAAGGGGCTATCAGTGGTCATTTTCTGGGGGACCAAACCCCCAAGCTGGAGCTTGAATACTGTGAGATGAGGGGCTCTGAGCCGCCTTCTTGCTCCATGGGCCTCCTTCCTGACTCAGCTTCTAACTCATCCTGATCTCTCATCATCAACAAGGTCATTTGCAACATGCACTGTGCAAAGCGCCAGGGAGAGTGTAACACCGTAGTCTTCAATGGCTTACTCCCTGCCCCCTGGAGACTTTCAATTTCAACTCTTATGACCCAGAACCGGGGGTGCCTCAATGGGAGGATGCCTGGGTCAGGGTCTCCAAGGAAGTGTCTTGTCCCGTTTCAGAGGGCACGGAGAGCTCACCTACATCATTTCCCCAGTTTGACTCAGAAGCAGCATGGACTAGTGGATAAAGTATGGGCCTTGGAGCTAGAGGGCCTGGGTTCTAATTCAGGTTCTTCCACTTGCCTGCTGTGTGACCTAGGTCAAGTCACATCTTCTCTGTGCCTCAGTTTCCTCAACTACAAAATGAGGATTCAATACCTCCCTTCTACTTAGACTGGGAGCCCCATGTGGGGCAAGGACTGTAACTGCCCTGATTAACTTGCATCTACCCCAGTGCTTGGAACAGTGCTTCATACATAGTGAGGGTTTAACAAATACCATTACAAAATATATATGTGTATACACACACACACACACACACATATATGTACATGTTTACTGCCATAGGAGCTTCTGAGGGGCCCCCTTAGCTTCTGCCAATCCTAACCCCTCCCCATCCCAGCTCAACCCCAGGAAGAAGCCAGAAAGCACAGAAGAAACACAACCCACCTAACCCCTTGTACCAGGCCGGGCTGTTCCGACAGCACTATCCCTCCCTGTCTGTGGGTCCTGGCCCTCTGAACCTCTGAAAAGTGCATTTCCTTTAAAGAGCACCCCAAAATGGCCATGAAAAACTGGTCTCCTTGGGCCATGGGCTTAAACGAATCTCTAGACTTTTTGTAAGATTAATAAGCCTCTTCATTTCATCGTACTCAACCCCCAAATCTCTCTGGGTCATGCCTGAATGGGGTCCCTTGGGAAACAGAGGTTGCTGATGCATATCTCTGACCCTAAGGCTGAAACCCAGGAAGATTTGGGCCCTGGGTTCAAATCCCAGTCAACTGAGACCCTTGGAACATATCCAGGTAGAGGCTTCAATTTAGTTCATGTGGCCCAGGGAGGAAGGATCCAATAACACTTTAGCAAAACAGCTGGCCAAAGGGGTCAAGGTTCTGTCTAACATGACCAGGAGTATTGATTCAGGGGCAGGGTCAGTCCCAGAGAGTGCGGTCTGTCCCACTTCTGGCTTCCGAAAACCCAAAGGGGGAAAAGGGGGTCTCCCTCCCCTCTTTTTTCTGCCATAGTTCTCCCATTAGCTGAAATTGATGGTCATTCTAACCTTACCATTTTTCTCCCTGGTTTTTCAGAAGCCAGAGGTGGGATAGACCCTATTTTCTGGGACTGGCACCCCCAACCCACTCCATCCCCTCCAATCACCTCTGGCTCTGAGCAGTTTACGGAGTGCCTTCATCTCCATCTGCCACTCTGATTCTAAACAGGCAAAGAGTCATTCCAAGCCATTTAGGAGATCAGCTGAGTGGATGAAATAATAATAATAATGGCATTTATTAAGCGCTTCCTATGTGCAAAGCACTGTTCTAAGTGCTGGGGAGGTTACAGGGTGATCAGGTTGTCCCACGGGGGGCTCACAGTCTTAATTCCCATTTTACAGATAAGGGAACTGAGGCCCAGAGAAGTTAAATGACTTGCCCAAAGTCATACAGCTGACAAGTGGATTTGAACCCATGACCTCTGACTCCAAAGCCCGCACTCTTTTCACAGAGCCACGCTGCTTCTCTGTGAAAGTAAAGGAACATCCAAACCTTCCTCCTCTGCAATCCCTGCTCAGAATTCTTCCTGACTATCCAGTGCCTAAGCCGAATCCTTAATGCCAGGCCCTGGGATGTTCCATCCCAGCTCTTCCCCTCCCCATTCATTTGGGAGCAAGGGCAGCCAGCATCCAGTCTCTCCGAACTGTCCACCTTACCTCAGCTGGACTCCTCCCCGTCCTTCCCACCCACTGCCTCCACCTCACTTGACCTTTTCCCTGCCTTCCCCATCTGACCTGAGCTCTTCCCTGCCCTCTCTATCCTCTGCCAGACTCCGCCCTGCCCTCTCCAAGCCAGTTGGGCTCCTCCCTGTCCTGTCTTCCCCAGCTGGGCTCCTCCCTGCTCCTCCCTGCTCCTCCCTTCCCTTCCCACCCCAGGTCAGGCTCCTCCCTGCCCTCTCCACCCCATCCAGGCTTCTCCCTGCCCTCCGAATCCCATCCAAGCACCTCCCTGCCCTCTTCACTCCCTGCCAGACACTTTCCAGACCTTTCCTCCTTGCTCAACGCCCTCCCCACCCTATCTGAGCTCCTCCTCCCCCTCTCCACCCTATCTAGGCTCCTCCCTACCCTCCTCTTGTCTCCCCAAGTTCCTCACTGACCTCCCATTCCCAAGGAGCCAATCAAATGTGATTTCCTGAATTGAGCCGGGCAGCGGGGGTGAAACCCTCAGGTGCTGGGGGTAAATACAGAATCCGAGCCATTTTCTCCATCCAACCCTGCTCCCAGAAAAAGCTCTCAGCAGCTGAGAACAGGAGTGGAGCAGGAGGTGGGCCCAGAGCTGGGGCCAGGCATACATCTCCAAGATGGAGGTCTCCATGCCAAGCCCCACGGAGGGTGACTCCAGCCCGAGTCACCCGGGCACATGGCTTGCTCAGCTTGATCCTGCCGAGTGTTCCCACTGCATTATCTGGCTAGTCGGTCTTCTCCTGGCTCCTGGTGAGGCTCCTTGAGCCTAGGAAGACTAATCCATTCCATGCGGGCACCCAGCAGGTTTCCGGTTTCAGGCAAGAGGCTCTCAAGTTCATTAGGGGGGATCGGAAGTCTGCCAGCCCCCGACTCACGTCATGTCAATTGGAGAGGAGCCCCCCAGCATGCAACAGAATATTTCCTGGTTCAGAGGCTGCCGCTCTTGGCCTTAGGCTTCTGGACAACATTAATTTACAGGGCTCCAGAACGGAGGGCAGCCCTTCTCTGCCGATTGAGTTACACGCAAGGCCCGACCCGTTTCCTGGCTTAACTAATAAAGCCAATTGGAAAGGAAGGAGCTTCGATCAGTTAGCAATTGGGAAGGTGCAGGAATTAGGCAAATTAAGCCCCGACTCCCCCTCATTCAAAGAGAGAATGGAGGCAAGAAGGGACATCGGGATTGAGTTTCCTCTTGCCCCCGAGGCTGACCTCTCTGAGAAGCTCCAGTAGGAGGGACCCAGGGAAAGAGCCAAAATATTCCCATCCTGAAGAAAGGGAAGGGAGGGAAGGGCTCAGAGAACACAAAGACACTCCAATCTTTCATCCCCCTCACCTGTCCCTCCAGAGCCCCGTGACTGGGATGAACTGTTTGGCTTACGGTCCTTGGTCAGTCAATCTCCGCATGGTCACGCGTGTCCTTTACTCAGTAAATAACCCCCAAAGAGAGTGACCCGTTCATTCGAGTTTGCTACAAATCTAAGCTGGCTTTGGGAGAGGTAGCAGTCTAGACTCTGGTCAAAGTCACCAATCCGTTTAACCCCTTAAAAATAATAATAATAGTAATGATAACTGTGGGTTTTGTTAAGTGCTTACTATGCATCAAGCACTGAACCAAGTACTGAGGTCCCTCATGAGTGTCATGGCCTAAGTAGGAGGGGAAATGGGTATTGAATCCCCATTTTGCAGATAAGGGAACTGAGGTATAGAAATGTTAAATGATCCACCCAAGGTCACACAGCAGGCGATGAACATAGTTGGAATAGACCCCAAGTCCTCTGACTTTTTCCAGTAGGCCACACTACTTCTCTCCTCCGGGCCCTTCCTACTTTTACCCTATAGTCCCTCCTGGGCAATGTGCTACTCTTGGTGGCTTTCTTCTGGGCTGGGAATGGAGGGGCAAGATCCCCAAAACCACACCCAGACCCATAAGAAGGAGCACTTGTAGAGCATCAGATTTGGAAAGTCAGATCAAGACCCGTCTTAAAAGAAACTGCCTAAATGAAAAAAAAAATTAAAACATCCCTCTGGCCTCAGGAAAAAAAAACCTCGCTAATGAGAGTAGGCTACCCTGTAGTTTTGGGGGCAGCTTGGAAAATGAAAAACTGTTTATTATTCAGCCGCTGGTTCCAAAGTGGGGAAAACACTGTTTATAAGAAACTTCAAAAGGCTTTCTCAGAGCTATCAATCCCTTAGTGCCCGGGTCTTTGCCAAATCAAATTAGGTTATTTTACTTGATATTGAGTCTGACAAGCAAAGAGACTGTGAAAACCAGAATTCCAACTGGCCGTGTGGCTGGAATTCAGGCCATTCCTCCGCTACGATTCCAACAGGAGTCTCCTTCTGCTTGGAGGATTAGGTTTCTGTCTGTATTTATCTAGTCTGGAGATTGACCTCATTGTATCCTAGCCTCCTCCTGATGCTTAGATTCCTCAGAAAGGGGAGGAGGCAGCAGCAGAAGTTGTTTGGACTGGTAGCGGTGGGCTCCCACCATATGATGTCTGGGTGCTGCCATTATTGACGAGGGAGTCTCCCCACACCACATAGAGCACACTGTTATTCTCATTTCGGGGGGAGGGTGGGAAGTAGAATATCAGATTTCTTGACAGCCTTGGGGAAAGAGAAAGAAAACAGTCTCCCAGGCCTCATCCCTGGAAATTCTGATTTTGACCAGGGTGGTGTATTCCTCACAGGACATGTTGCGGACACAACTGGGACACATTGAGGGAATGATAATTCCCTCCTGGGTCTCTCAGAAGAAATCGGAGCTGAAGCCAAGCCTCATTGCTTCATATCCATCCATCAATCAATCAATTTAGTGAGCACTCTGTGCAGAGCACTGTGCTAAGTGCTTGGGAGAGTACAATAGATTAAGTAAGAACGACCTCCAATCGTAAGGACCATATACTTTAATGGAGGAGTTGGGCCGAAAAAAATTATTTACCAATACAGAAGAAGTGAGGCCTAAGGGATAAAGGACTTGCCTGGGAGTGAGAGATCTTAGGTTCTAATCCCAGCTCTGTCACTTGTCTGCTGTGTGACTTTGGGCAAGTCACTTCACTTCTCTGTGCTTCAGTTACCTCATCTGTAAAATAGGCATTGAGGTGGGAGCCGTATTTGGGACAGGGAATGTGTCCACCCCGATTATCTTGTATCTACCTCAGCGCTTATAACAGTGCCTGGCACAGAGTAAGCTCTCAACGAGTAATAAATTAAATGCCACAATAGACAAGAGTTGGTTGACATGTTTCCTGCTCACAAAGAGTTTACAGTCTAGAGGGGGAGACAAACATTAACATAAATAAATAAAATTACAGATATGCACATAAGTGCCATGGAGTTGAGGGTGGGGTGAATAAAGAGTGCAAACCCAAATCCATAGTAATAATAATAATGATGGTATTTGTTAAGTGCTTACTATGTGCAAAGCACTGTTCTAAGCTCTGGGGAGGTTACAAGGTGATCAGGTTGTCCCACAGGGGGCTCACAGTTTTAATCCCCATTTTACAGAGGCGGTAACTGAGGCACAGAGAAGTTGTGACTTTCCCAAAGTCACACAGCAGACAGTTGGCGGAGCTGGGATTTGAACCCATGACCTCTGACTGCAAAGCCCAGGCTCTTTCCACTGAGCCATGCTGCTTCTCCCGAAAACCACCTCTGGGCCCTTGTCTCCCACATATGTGACCTTTGGAATCGGAAGACAAGAGATTTCATTGCATTTCATTGCAAGTTGTACAGCACTTGATATATTTTGGGGGTCTGAGATCCACCCTGGGACAGTGGAAAGCCAAGTTGGAGAAAAAACAACAAATGCTTTGAGCCCCTTGGAATTGGGTGCTGTGTTTGCCACCGCCACCATCCTCACTATCATTATCCCCATCATCATCGTCACCACCATCAGTGGTGTTTACTGAGCACTTACTTTGTGCAGAGCACTGTACTAAGTCCATGGGAGAGTACAATCCAACAGAATTGGTAGACATCTTGCCTGCTCACATCAATCAACATAGTCAGAGTTATCCTCGGTATTTACTTAGCACTTGCTGTGTGCTGGGTTTGAACTTGACACTTGGAGTCATAAACTCAATTAATCTCTATTTATTTTACTTGTACACATTTACTGTTCTATTTATTTTGTTAATGATGTGCAATCTAGCTTTACTTCTATTTATTCTGATGACTTGACACCTGTCCACATGTTTTGTTTTGTTGTCTGTCTCCCCCTTCTAGACTGTGAGCCCGTTGTTGGGTAGGGACCCTCTCTATATGTTGCCAACTTGTACTTCCCAAGCAGTACAGTGCTCTGCACACAGTAAGCGCTCAATAAATACAGTTGAATGAATGAATGAACCAATGGTACTTATTGAGTGCTTTCTTGGTGCAGAGCATGGTACTAAAATTAGGAAAGTTCAATTGAGTGGTATAAGATATATATATTATATATGAGTACTATGGATGAGTGCCTGGCACTTGCCCTCAAGAATGTCATAATAAGGGTTGACCTAAAATGACCTGGACCAATTTTTAAGATTCCAGATTTCAAGAAAACAGTATTCAGAAATCAGTCCATGATTTGAATCTGTAGATTTTTTCACCCACAAGGAGTCTTAAACTCAAGACACTGGAGACGTTATCAAGAATTTCAAATTATTCTCCTATGTCTTTCACAGCTTGATCCATTTGCAAACTCCGATTTTTCACAAGGTATCTGAGACGGACAAAATTTGAAAGCCTCTTTTCTATTCGATTGGATGTCCTTCTGATACTGAAATGTTGTCCGAAAAGGCATTACTAAAATATTGTCTTCCCCATTAGATTGTTCCTTAAGGACCTCTATAAAATGCTCTCAAGTGGTTAGTACAGTCCCTTGAACCTAGTGGTAAGTACTCAGCCTAGAATTCTGCCCTCAGCAGGTGTCCAGTACAGTGTGAAGTACAGTGCTCTCAATCAATCAATCATCAATCAGTGGTATTTATTAAGCATTCTTTCTTTAATGATGTTTATTAAGCACTTACTATGTGCAGAGTACCTTACTAAGTATTCAGCACAGTACTAGCAGTAAGTACTCAGTCTAGAGTTCTGCCCTCAGCAGGTGTTCAGTACAGTGTGCATTAGTGTACATGAAGTACAGTGCTCTCAATAAATCAATCACTCAATCGGTGGTATTTATTAAGCATTCTTTCTTTAATGATATTTATTAAGCAGTTACTATGTGCAGAGTACCTTACTAAGCCCTTGGGAAAGTACAGTATAACATAGTTGATAGATGCGATCCATATCTGCAAGGACCTTACAGTCTACAGGGGAGGCCGACCTTAAATTACAAATAGGGGATGCAGTAGAGTATAAGGATATATATATAAGTGCTATGGGGTTGAGGTAAATACCAAAATGCTTAATGGGTAGAATAATCTTCTGTACCCCTAGACTGTCAGCTTATTACTGGCAGAGAACGTGTCTGCGAATTCTGTTATACTGACTTTCCCAGGCACTTAGTACAGTGCTCTGCACATAGTAAGCACTCCATTACCACAGGTTGACTGATTGCATAGGTGTCGCAGAGAGGAGGATCAGTCTGCACAAAGCTAGCGCTCCATCAGTGAGGTTGATAATGATGAAGCAGCATGGCCTAATGGATAGAGCACGGGCCTGAGAATCAGAAAGACCTGTGTTCTAATCCTCCACTTCCCTGCCATGTGACCTCAGACAAGTCATTTCACTTCCCTGTGTCTCATCTCTAAAATAGGGATTAAGATTGTGAGCCTTTATGTGCCACAGGGACTGTGTCCAACCCGGTCATCTTGCATCCACCCCAGTGCTTAGTACAGTGTCTGGCACATAGTAAGCCCTTAAGAAATACCATTAAAGAAAAAAAAAGACTATGAATGCTACTTTAGGGAAGAGCAGCATGGCCTAGTGGATAGAGCACTGGCCTGGGAATCAGAAGGACCTGGGTTAAAATCCCAGCTCCGCCACTTGTCTGCCACGCGACCTTGGGTAAGTCACTTCACTTCTCTGTGGCTCAGTGCCCTCATCTGTAAAATGGGGATTAAGACTGTGAGCCTTTATGTGAGACATGGACTGTGTCCAACCCAATTAGCTTGTATCTGCCCCAGAGCTTAGTACAGTGCCTGGCACATAGTAAGCCCTTAACGCATACCAATAAAGAAAGAAAAAAGACTAAGAATGCAGCTTTAGCGACTTTTCGGTTAAGAAAGCAGGCCGGGCGTGACTGCCAAGGTGATAGTCCTGGCTGGGGACCTATAAATGAGGTCTGCACAGGAAACGATATTTAGAGTGGGGATGCAAACACTCACCGCAAGAAGCATTTACAAGCTACAAATCCAGTTGTTAATTTCAGGCTATCAAAACCAATTATTGCATTTCAATCCTTCAACAGCATCTGATGATCACCATCCCACGGGCAATCAAGCTGGGACAAACATCCAAGGCAGCTGGGACTTCTTAAGCATATAGCATGGGTTTCCTCCATTCAAGGAAGAATACTAAAATTTTATTTTATTTTATTTGCAGGCCAGCTCTTTGGTAGGGGGTAGGGGGTGGTAAGGAAGAGAGAGAGGGAGGGGGGAAGGGGAAGAGACAGAGAAATAGAGGGAGAGGAAGGGAGAGGAGAAAGGGAAGAGGAGAAGGAAGGAGGGGGAGAGGGACAGAGGGAGAGAGAGAGGGGATAGAAAGGTGAGAGAGAGAAGGAGGGAGGGGGACAGAGGGAGAGGGTGATGGGGAGAGGGAGAAAAAGAAAGGAAAAGAGGGAAGAGAGGAAGAGAGAGGGGAAGGGAAAAGAGAAAGTTCTTTGAAATGGCTGTACTTCCACATACCAGGCAGAAATGTATATATGATTTGCCCAGGGAAGACAGTGGATGCTGACTTGGCACAATTTTTCCTTCCAGACCCCTCCAGGCCCCAGAAGAGCAAATCAATGTCTGGCTGACAAACCCAAAGCGATGGCAGGGACCAGAGTGCAAACACATTGAAGACCATTTCTGCAAAAGGATATCTCTGGGAATGTGTGAAGTGTTTACAGTGGATCGGACAGCTCCTGACAGCCTTTTTCAATTAGAGGCCTGGGGTGGTGGTTGGGTGGAATTGGGGGTTGGGGGGAGACTCTAGCAATGTGTGAATTTCAGACTAATCACCTTCAGGTGCAGCTTGGCGGCGGGCTTGGCCGTGAAGCTGCGCGGAGGCTGATGTTTGGCTCGTCTTATTTAAAGTTGGCCTTCTGCCTCCACCTCTCTACTTTTTTTATTTATTTATGGTATTGGTTAAGTGCTTATTTCGTCCCAGGCACTATACTAAAGCGCTGGGGTAGATGCCAGACGGTTGGGTTGGACTCAGTCTCTGTCCCACTTGGGGCTCACAATTTTAAACCCCATTTTACTAATGAAGGAACTGAGGCACAGAGAAGCGAAGCGACTTGCTCATGGTTATACTGCAGACAAGTGGCTGAGTCAGAGTTAGATCCCACGTCCTCTGTCTCCCAGGATCTTTCAGCCAGGCCGCACTGTTTCTCACACTCTGCTACTTTCTGGGATTACTCAGGTGAACCCCTCTTCCAGAGCACAGGCCTGGGTGCCAGAAGGTCATGGTTCTAATCCTAGCTCCGCCTCTAGTCTGCTGTGTGACCTTAGGCAAGTCGCTTCCCTTCTCTGGACCTCAGTTCTCTCATCTGTAAAATGGAGATTGGGATTGTGAGCCCTATGCGGGACATGGACTGTGTCAACCCTATTTCCTTGTATCCACCCCAGTGCTTGGTACAAATACCACAATTATTTCCTTTCCCAGTGGAGGCCTTAGCTGATGGTACAGCTGCCCCTGGGCCGGGGGGAGAAGGGGGCTTCCCCAGAGAGATGCTCAAATGTCCTGCAAGTCTTGAATGCCCCGCTTCTTGCTAAGAAAGAGAAGGGTCTGGGAATGAACCCCTGGGCTAGGTCTTGGTGGTGTTAGTAGGGTGGGCATCAAAATAGCTATTCTGGCTCTGCCCCAGAAGTCAATCAATCAATATTGAGTGCTTACGGGGTGCAGAGCACTGTACTAAGTGCTTGGGAGACTACAATACAACACAGTTGGTCAGTCCTGTTCCCTGCTTTCCTGCAGCACACAGCTTCTACCTCTGGGCTCTCCCTCTCAATTACCCCCTCTCTCCTTTTCTTCCATCCATGGCTTGTGTTCTTTCCAGGAGACCACACTACTTCCCTCCTGTTTAATCTGTTTGTATCCCTTAAAGGCAAACAAAAAGATGAAAGAATTCCGGATGACTGGAATTTTTGACTCTCTTTAAACAGCTCCATATTCCATTCATAGTCAAGCTGTCAAATCGAAAGTCTTTGCATATGCCTACACTTTAATTTGTCGATTTAGCATACTGTTACTACTACTATCAATCCATCTATCTATTGTATTTATTGAGCACATACTGGGTACAGAGCACTGTACTAAGCACTTGGGAGAGTACAATACAACAGAGTTGGTAGACCTTTCCTGTCCACCTGAAGCCCACAGCTTCTACCTCTGAGCCCTCCTTCCCCAGCCCGCTGCCCCTCCATCAATCAATCAATCAATCAATCAATTGTATTTATTGAGTGCTTACTGTGTGCAGAGCACTGTACTAAGTGCTTGGGAAGTACAAGTTGGCAACATATAGAGACAGTCCCTACCCAACAGTGGGCTCACAGTCTAAAAGGGGGATGTCCCCCATCCAACTCTTCCCTCTCTCCTCTCTTTCCATCTCTGTCTCTCCCCTTTGAATTGACAGCTTCAGGATATCATGGGAATCTTGGCTCTGCCACTGTTTGCTCTGTGACTGTGGGCAAGTCACTTCACTTCTCTGGGCCTCAGTTACCTCATCTGTAAAATGGGGATTGAGACAGTGAGCCCTAATTGGGACAGGGACTATGTCCAAACCGATTTGCTTGTATCCACCCCAGAGCTTAGTACAGTGCCTGACACAAAGTAAACACTTAACAAATACCATAATTATTATTAAAAATGATATTTGAATGCCAACAGTTGTCCCGCTTAATAATAATGACAATAATAATAATGCTATTTTTAAGTACTTGCTATGTGTCAAGCACGTTTCTAAGTTCAGGAGTAGAGACAAGAAGGTTGGACACATCCATATCCCCACATGGTGTTCACAGTCTTAGTTCTCATTTTACAGATGAGGTAACTGAGGCACAGAGAAGGCAAGTGACTTGCCCAAGGTCACACAGCAGTCAAGTCATGGAGCTAAGGTTAGAACCCAGGTCCTTAGCCCAAAGAGAAACCTGCACAGCATCTATCTTTATGGAGCACCCTCTCTCCACCACCCCCACACTCCCACATTCATATCCCCAGGAAGGACTCTGTGCCCAGAAGCACTGTGTCTCAGTGGAAAGAGCACGGGCTTTGGAGTCAGAGGTCGTGGGTTCGAATCCCAGCTCCACCACATGCCTGCTATGTGACCTTTGGGCAAGTCACTTCACTTCTCTGAGCCTCAGTTACCTCATCTGTAAAATGGGGATTAAGACTGTAAGCCCTGTGTGGGACAACCTGATCACCTTATATCCCCCCTAGCATTTAGAACAGTGGTTTGCACATAGTACGTGCTTAACAAATGCCATCATTATTATTATTATTACCTGCCCCCCAGGATTTTGGTCAAGCCATGCAAGTTCCCCAGGTCTCTAGGCAGCAGGGCAATCTGTGCCCGGGCAGAGGGAACCAAGGAAGACCCTGTGGGGATGACCAAGAGCTGCCATTTAGGCCCAGGAACCATGGTCAAATGACCTCAGGAGCGATCTGCTCCATTTGCCACAGTGGAGGATTCTGGGCCTGAAGCAATAACATTTGGGCATCCCTGTGCTGGCCCCAGCCATGGCTGTGGCTCTGATGCTCTGACCTCTGACCCCATCTCAACCCCAGCGGACACCACTTCTGGGTAGATTGGCTGTAGGAAAGTCAGGTGGGCCAATAGTTCCTCCTCCCAAGGCTTCTGGGTGAGTGGAAGGAACCACTTATGCTCAGCTCCAGTGCCTAGGGAGGATCTGAAATGCAGTGGTCATAGTTGTAGTGGTGGAGGAGGAGGAGAAGAGGAGGAGGAGGAAAAGAGGAGAGGAAGAGGGAGGAAGAGGAGGGAGGAGAAGAGAAGGAGAGGAGGAGGGGTAGGAAGAGGAGAAGAAAGAGGAGGGAGGAGAAGAAAGAGGATGTAGAGGAGGAAGAAGGAGAAAAAGAGACAGGAGAAGAGGAGAAGGAAGAGGAGTGGAAGGAGGCAAAGGAGGAGGAGGTGAGAAGGAAGAAGAAAAGGAGGAAAAAGGTCATCGTAGATGAAATCCTTTTCCTTCCTCTTCCTCTCTCCCTTTCCATTTGTACTTCTCCCTCCTCTTACTCTCTCCTATTCCTCCTCCCTCATCTTTTTTTTCTTGCCCCTCTTTTTCTCTGTTCCACCCCCTCTTCCTCAACTGACCCTTAAAACCCCACACCGATACCCTTCCTCAGTGCTCTGCCCTGACACTCAAAATGAAAAGTTGGTACCTCTGGTGTTTGGGGCATAGAGGGGTTGTTGACCTCAGGATATCTCCTTCCAGTGGGGTTCTCCTCACAGGATTTTTTAATGCACTTTCATTTCCTGGAAGAGGAACTAGGGACCGGCCCCAACAAGGCAACAGAGCACAGCTCATGGCATTTATGGTGGTGGAGTCAGAGGCTCAGGAAGAAGGAAGTTGTATTTCCTGGAGTCTGTACTATATGTTTTTTTTTTCACCTTGGACAGCTTCTCCTATGAAATTCTGCCCTAATTACAACGGACAGTTTTACCCCTTTCTTGTCTCTCAGCTCCCATTTAGAACTAAGCAGGCTTTGCATTTGTATTAATAATAATAATAATAATAATGGTATTTGTTAAGCACTTACTCTGTGTCAGGCACTGTTCTAAGCTCTGGGGTAGATACAAGAAAATTGGGTTGGACACAGTTCCTAGCTCACAGTCTTAATCCCCATTTTTACAGATGAGGGAACTGAGGTCCAGGGAAGTGATATGACTTGCCTAAGGACACATAGAAGACAAGTGGAGGAACAGGAATTAGAATCCATGACCTAACTCCCAAATCTGTACTCTATGCCATGCTACTTCTCAGGATATGCTGCTTTTTTTGTTATTAGGACAATTATTAATCAAAAGCACAAATCTCAACCATCAGGGCTCAATCCGAGTCAATCTAAATTGGGTGGCACATCGGTGTCTCATCTTGTTCTGCCTGGGGTATTTTCAAGTCAAGAGCTGACATTAAGTGGCTCCTTGGTGGAATTTTCCTTCTGCTCCCCTGGTGGCTCAGTTTTGGTAGCTCATTATTTAATAATAAGAACTGTGATATTTGTCAGACACTAAGTGCTAAACACAGGGATAGATACAAAACAATCAGATTATACACAGTTCCTGTCCCAAATGGGGCTCAGAGTCTAAGAGGAAGGAAAATGGATAATTAATACTCATTTTACAGATGAGTAAGCAAAAAACAGAGAGGTTAAAGTGACTTGTCCAAAGTTACACAGTTGGGAAGTGGCAGGCCTGGGAAATACTAATAATTTTGGTATTTGTTAAGTACTTACTATGTATTAAGCACTAGGGGAGATGGGATTATTATTATTGTTATTATTATATTTGTTAAGTGCTTACTACATGTCAAATTCTAAGTGCTGAGGTAGATAGAAATTAATCAATCAATTAATAATATTTAATGAGTGCTCACTATGTGTAGAGCACTATACTAAGCACTTGGTAGAGTACAACAGAATTAGCAGACATGTTCCCTGCCCACAACAAGTTTACAGTCTAGAGCACAAGGTCAGACACAGTCTCATATGTTCCATATGGGACTCTTAGCCTAAGTAGGAGAGAGAACAGGTATTAGATCCCCATTTTATCAGTGAGGAAACTGAGGTGCCGAGAAGTGACGTGACATGCCCAGAGTAACACAGCAGGGAAGCAGCAGGGTCAGAATTGGAATCCAGGTCTCTTGACTCTCAGCCCTGTGCTCTTTCCACCAGGCTTTCCAATGTTTGCCATATGGTCACTCATTCATGTAGTAAAAATGTAGCTCTCCATGGGGAGATTTGACCTGTGAAGGGAGAGTAAGGGGTGATTGCTCCATTGGGCACTCTACAGTACAGTTTCAGGATGTATAGCAGCCAGCTGAGTCTACCAGGGAGAAAGCTAGCATGCCTGGCTCTGGGAAAGACCAATAAAACCCCCAACAATACTGGCCAAGCAAACCAGGCCTTCCCTCCAAATGTGCCCTTGAGCTCCCAGGTTGACATTGCTGGGCCGAAATGGAAAACTTCTCCAGTTTGTCCGAATGATGATGGACAGTTTATTGGCCAAACCAAGTTGTGCTCAGATAATTTGACCATGACAATTCCTTCACCAGGTCCAAGTCAGATCTGATCCTGCCATATCTGCTTTTCACAACCCATGCTAGATGTGTCCATGTTGCTCCAGGTTGCGTTTATCAGTCAATCAACCACTGGTTTTATTGAGAGCTTTCTGTGTGCAGAACACTGTACGAAGCACTTGGGAGAGTACAATATAATAGTAGACACATTCCTTTCTTACAAGGATCTTACAGCCTATAGACTTAACGGTAATAATGATGACTGGGGTATTTGTTGTGACACAAGGGGGTTTTATCAGGAGCTCTGGAAAGGAACACTTTGCTAAGGTGTTATCCTTAAATACCTTCTAGAAATCACCAAGGTGAAAGCAAGGGTTGTGAGCAGGGAATAGGTCTGTTTATTGCTATATTGTACTCTCCCATGTGCTTAGTACAGTGCTCTGCGCCTAGTAAGTACTTAATAAAAGCTCTCAACGAATGATTGAATGAAGTTGGCAGGCCCAAACATTTTCACATCCAGAGCTTGAAGATCCATTTGCAGTTACTGTATCTACCCCAGCACTCAGCACAATGCTTGATACATAGGGCTTAACAATACCATAATAATGACAATCAAAACATTGTTGCCGGGGAGAGGGAGGGGCAGGCGAATAAAGGCCAAGTTTTATGGGGAAAAAATGTAACCTGCCTGGGTTGGTCTGCCCAGTTGATCCATTCTTTGATGTTTTACCAGAGTTGTAAAAGAAATGGGGTTGGTGTCGATGTGATAATGACACCCTGAGCCTCTCCGTAGCCAGTTCCTGCTGCTGTCTGGGTGCAGTTTATGTGTCCCGGTTTATGGTGATGCATGAGGCTTCATGGGGGAGCTGGCAGGCTGCATACTGGGCCCCATGCAGGGCTTGCAGGACAGATTGCAGCTCAGTCCGGGGCTGGAGAGCTTCCCTGCTTGGGAAGAGGTCCTTTCCTGGGGATTGTCTGCTCCAGCCGGGGCGGCCCGGTCCCTGGTACCACAGCCTGGGAAACAGAGGACCCTCAGGCCCTTTGGGGGTGAACCAGAACCTCCTTCCAGGATCTCTGAACATCATTGAGCCACACTGCTTCTCTGTTGTGTGCTTACTGTGTGCAGAGCACTGTATGAAGCGCTTGGGAGAGTACAGCATAATATATTGCAGACATATTCCCTGCCCACAATTATTTATTTTATTTTGTTAATATGTTTTGTTTTGTTCTCTGTCTCCCCCTTCTAGACTATGAGCCCACTGTTGGGTAGGGACCGTCTCTATATGTTGCCAACTTGTACTTCCCAAGCGCTTAGTACAGTGCTCTGCACACAGTAAGTGCTCAATAAATACGATTGATTGATTGATTGATCACTGAGCTGAGGGTCAGACCCCATGCAGAGGGGTTTGTCTGTTTGTTGGTTTTCTGGCATTGGTGAAGCGTTTACTCTATGTCAAACACTGTTCTAAGTGCTGGGGTAAGTTCAAGTTAATTAGGCCTGACAAAGTCCCTGTCTGGCATGGGGCTCACAGTCTAAGTAGGAGGGAGACCGGGTATTGGATCCCCATTTTGCAGTTGAGGAAACTGAGCCCAGAGAAGTGAAGTGACTTCCCTGAGGTCAGACAGCAGGCAACTGGCAGAGCTGGGATAGGACTAATAATAATAATAATAACAGTGATTGTATTTGTTAAGCTCTTACTATGTGTCAAGCATTGTTCATTCATTCAGTCGTATTTATTGAGTGCTTACTTTGTGCAGAGCACTGTACTATTGTTCTAAGCACTGAAGTAGATACAAGCTAATTAGTCATTCAATTGTATTTAATAATGATAATAGTGATGGCAGTTGTTAAGCGCTTACTATGTGCAAAGCACTGTTCTAAGTGCTGGGGAGGTTATAAAATGATCAGGTTGTCCCACAGGGGGCTCACAGTCTTAATGCCCATTTTACAGATGAGGAAATTGAGGCCCAGATAAGTGAAGTGACTTGCCCAAACTCACACAGCTGACAACTGGCAGATCCGGGGTATGAACCCTCGACCTCTGACTCCAAAGCCCGTGTTCTTTCCATTGAGCCACGCTGCTTCTCTATTGTGTGCTTACTGTTTGCAGAGCACTGTATGAAGTGCTTGGGAAAGTACAGTATAATATATTGCAGACATATTCCCTGCCCACAATGAGCTCTGTCTCACATGGGGCTCGCAGTCTTAGTCCCCATTTTGCAGATGAGGTAACTGAGACACAGAGATATTAAACGACTCGCCCAAGATCACACAGCAGATGGTGGTAGAACCCAGGCCGACTCCAACGCTCATGCTCATGAGAAGCAGTGTGGCTCAGTGGAAAGAGCACGGGCTTTGGAGTCAGAGGTCATGGGTTCAAATCCCTGCTCTGCCATTTGCCAGCTGTGTGACTTTGGGCAAGTCACTTAACTTCTCTGGGCCTCAGTTCCCTCATCTGGAAAATGGGGATTAAGACTGTGAGCCACCCATGTGACAACCTGATCACCTTGTAACCTCCCCAGCGCTTAGAACAGTGTTTCGCACATAGTAAGCGCTTAATAAATGCTATCATTATTATTATTATTATGCTGTTTTCACTAGACCACAGGGACCCTTCTCCCTCCTGCCCCACCCCTCTCAGGAGGGGTGAGGAGAGCTCCCAGGTGGTTGCCCGTACCCTGTAATTACCACCAGGCAGAACGGATTCCCCAGACAGCAAGGCTGCACCCAGGGCCTGAGGTATGGGACCAGCTGACGTCGGTGTACCCAGCCATTAAGAAAGACAATCGGCAGGTGATGACTTCCCTCTTCTGTCTGCTTCCTACAGCTTCATGGAGGAAGAAGAGTCAACAGTCCCTGGCTGGTGGCCATTTCTGGGGCCCACCCCAGGCTCCTGCTGCCCAACCTGGAGGGCAGGCCGAGCACACAGGTAGGGCAGAGGAGAAAGGAAAAATCAAGCAGAAAAGAAACGCTCAGTCAAATTTCCTGCCCTGCAATCGGTCCATGGGCTAATGGCCCCTAACTGGACACCGAAAGTGGGTTTTCCTAGGAGGTGCCTGGAGTTGAGCTGGAATAGGGACTGTCTCTATATGTTGCCAACTTGTACTTCCAAGCGCTTAGTACAGTGCTGTGTATGCAGTAAGCGCTCAATAAATATGATTAAAAAAAAATAAGCCTTCCCAGGACACGTTCATTAGCCACTAGCCACAGTGGAGGCTCTGGGTGGTTGGGGAGGGCTGGGGGCTTTATTAGAACCAGGCTTCTGGGCTGGTTGGGAAGAAGAGATCTCTTAGCCCTGGGTTTTCTGGACTACCAACCCAGAACCACTGACGATCTTTGATCTCCGCTCTCCCCCGGTCGTGGTTCCCATTGGGAAGGGCATGTGATGAAACAACCGTAGGGTAATTTACCCGCCTTTGAAGTCCTGAAAGGTGCTGCCAACCACGTTTCTGGTTAGAGGAGCCTGCTGCAGTCAGTCACAGCTCCTCTTGCTTAATCCAGGACCCAAACTGGACCGTCAAGACATCAAAGGTGAAGGTGGCGTGTGATGAATAAACTCAGCTATTTATTTGTTTCTGCCTGAGAGGCAAGCTGACTTTATTGTCTTGGCTAATTTGCAGGGGTGGGGAGGGGCCGGGGGTGGAGAGAGAGTCGGGTAGGGGAGGGAAGCAGCCTGGCCTAGTGGAAAGAGCACAGGGCTGGGAGTCAGAGGATCTAGGTTCTCATCCTGACTCTGCCAATTGCTTGTTGTGTGACTTTAGGTAAGTCACTTCACTTTTCCTCAACTGTAAAATGGGGATTAAATGCCTGTTCTCCTTTCTAATTAGACCATGAACCCTATGCAGGGTAGGAACTGTGTCTCACTTAGTTAACTTGTATTTACCCCAGCTCTTAGAAAAGTGTTTGACACATAGTAAGTGCTTAACAAATAGCATAAAAAATTAAAAAATTAAATAAAAAGGAAGCTACCGTAGTGGGGGCAGAAATCAGTTTAGTTTTTGGAGGGAGTTGCCTGGTTAGCTTGTTCTGGGCAGGGAATGTGTCTGTTTATTTTTGTATTGTACTCTCCTAAGTGCTTATACACAGTAAGAGCTCAATAAATGTGACAATGAATGCCCAGGGTGGGATCCAGGAGTCCCCCTACCACTTGTCCACTGAGGTACAGTGATCTGGAACATTTTTCAAACCTGCCTGTCAGCCGTGTCCACATTGATTTCAGGAAATGATCATTAACTCTGGTATTTGTGAAGTTCTTATTATATGTCAAGCCCTGTGCTAATTGCTGAGGAAGTTAACAGATCAGATCAGACCTAATCCCTGTCTCATATGGGGCTCGTAGGCTAAAGAGGAGGGAGTGAGGAAACTGAGGGCCAGAGAAGTTAAATGACTTTCCCAGAGTCACACAGCAGGCTGAAGCTAAGAAGAGCCAGCTGGCGGAAAATCCTTCTGCAGGTTGCTTCTGGGTGTGAGGGACGTTCAACCCCTGACAATGCCACTTAGGGAATGCCCCTTTTCCCACTGTTCCTGAATTTTGTGGCATTTCAGCTGATGCCCAGGGCTCATTCCACCTCTGAGAGCAAAGTGCCCAAGCCCCAGGTCTGCCCCTCTGTCCCCACCCCATTCCATGACCCTGTCACCAAGCAGAGGTATGGTGGGTGGGGAAAGTTGCAGGGCATGCAGGGTGATGCTGATCCCGATGTCAGTCAAGAGTAAACAGGCCCTCTGGTTGGGAGGAGAGAGATCTGCCAGGGCAGAAACAGCATGGGCTCCAGCCCCACCCAGAAGCATTCTGCCCCCCACCAATCATGGTCCTCCCCTCCCTGCCCAATTGGTGGGGTGAGATCAGGGTTTGTGCCCAACTGGGAAAAACGGCTCCTTGTTCAGTGCAAATCTTGCCTGGTACTGGCCCGGGTTGCTCTTTGAAGGCTTTAATTTCCTGATTCTTATTAAAAATGGAAGGGCTGAATTTTGTTGAGTCTTTCACATCATCATGGATCTGATTCAGAAAGACAGCTATTGGGGCTCCTTTCTCCTCCCTAACGCCAGACCACCACTCTCTTCACCTTCAAAGAGTGTAAAGTCACTTCTCCCAGAGTCCTTCCTTCCCCGTGCAAACCCTCTTTTCCCCACTCCCTCTCCATTCTGCATTGTCTATGCACCTGGATCCGGGCCCTCCGGGCATCTGGTATTCACCCCACCCTCAGTCCCGCCTCACTTAAGTACGTGTCCATAAATTATTTATTTATATTAATGTCTGTTCCCTCCCCCTCTAGCCTACCCCAGCAGACTGTGAGATTCTTCTGGGCAAGGAACACATTGATCAACACTGCAGTACAGTACTGACCAACTCTTTCAGAGGGATCAGTGCAGTGCTCTGCACACAGTAAGCATTCAATAAGCAGCACTGATTGATTGATTCATCTGACTCAACAGAGACTGACACAGACCATTCAACAGCCAGTGACCCTGTAAGGTTTCGGGTCAGGCTTTCTAGCCAAGGGTGCTTGCGATTGTCCAAGTCTCTGCCCCACGGGCTGGTCAGGATGAGGAGCAGGTTATCAGGTGGGCAGGAATTAAAAAAAATGTCAGTAACACGATGATGAGCCTGGGGGTCTCTGGGAGAAAGTTCAGACGATAGGCCCTGATCAGCCTGTCCGCCATCAAGAGGGAGGAGGTGATTCCGAGTTCGCTGGTCCTAACAGGCTTCGCTCCGTCCTCCGACCGGTCTAATCCAGAGTTGGGGTGGAGGGCCGAGCCCTGAACTGGTTGGAGTCTCTCAGTCTGCCCTACTCAGGGAATGTGTCTGTTATATTGTGGGCTAGAGAGGTAGCGTGGCTTAGTTAGTCAATTGTATTTATTGAGCGCTTACTGTGTGCAGAGCACTGTGCTAAGCGCTTGGGAAGTACAAGTTGGGAGCATATAGAGATGGTCCCTACCCAGTAATGGGCTCACAGTCTAGAGGGGGTGGAAAGATCACAGGCTTGGGAGTCAGAGGATGTGGGTTCTAATTCCAGCTCCATCACTTCTCTGCTGTGTGACCTTGGGCAAGACAAGCATGGGCTTGGGAGTCAGAAGGATCTGAGTTCTAATCCCAGCTCAGCCTTTTGTCTGCTGTGCAACCTTGAGCAAGCCACTTAACTTCTCTGTGCCTCATTTATCTCACCTGTAAAAGGGGGATTAAGACTGTGAACCCCACGTGGGACAACGTGATTACCTTGTGCTTAGAACAGTGCTTGGCACATAGTAAGAGCTTAACAAATACCATAAATGTTATTATTCTTATGACTCTCCCAAGCACTTAATAGAGTGCTCTGCACACAGTAAGCACTTTATAAATTCAATGGATTAGTTGAATGATTGGTCCCAAGCCAAGCCCTCAAACCCCAAGATCTGAGTCTAACCCCTCCTTCCGAGGAGACAAAGAAAGGGGAGGTTAAATCAAGAAAGGGATAGGGAATGGGTTCACACAGATGCAAAGACACAAACAGGTACAGAAGAAATAGACATATAGTCAGTCAATCATATTTATTGGGTGCTTACTGTGTGCAAAGCACCGTACTAAGCGCTTGGGAGAGTACAATATAACAACAGACACATTCCCTGCTCACAGTCTAGAGGGGGAGACAGTTATTAATATGCTTAAATAAGTGAATAAATTGCAGATATATACATATGTGCTATGGGACTGGGAGGGAAGATGAATGAAGTAAGTCAGGGTGATGCAGAAGGGAGTTGGAGAAGAGGAGAGAAGGGCTTAGGGAAGGTTTCTTGGAGATGTTCCTTCAGTAAGGCTTTGAAGTGGGGGAGAGCAATTATAATTATAATAATAATAATGGCATTTGTTAAGTGCTTACTATGTGCAAAGCACTGTTCTAAGCGCTGGAGAGGATACAAGGTGATCAGGTTGTCCCACGTGGGGCTTACAGTCTTCATCCCCATGTTACAGATGAGGTAACTGAGGCCCAGAGAAGTTAAGTGACTGGCCCAGTCACACAGCTGACAATTGGCGGAGCTGGGATTTGAACCCATGACCTCTGACTCCCAAGCCTGTGCTCTTTCCACTGAGCCATGCTGCTTCTCTGTCTAATATGAGGAGGTGATATGTACCTAAGTGCTGAGGGGCAGGGAAGGGGAATGAATAAAGGAAGCAAGGCTCATATTATCAATCTCACATACATACACACATGCCATGCTATTGAGTCTGGCATAGTGTGAATCCCTATTGTACAGTTCAAGTCCAAGTTGGCTGAACGGGGCAATGGCGGTGGGCTACTCTGAGGGCCAGAAACCAGTGGTAGTTGCTTCAGACACCCGGCTGCCTCAGAACTGGCCTTTCCAGGCCAGTGAGGCATTTCCAGTGGAGCTGGTTGCCACAGTGGAAACCCTTCCCTCTGGCCTGGAAAAGCCAGTTTGGCCATGTTGGCAATGGAGATGACCATCGTCACCATCATTGTGGCATTAGAGAAGCAGCGTGGCTCAGTGGAAAGAGCATGGGCTTTGGAGTCAGAGGTCATGGGTTCAAATCCCAGCTCCGCCACTCGTCAGCTGTGTGACTTTGGGCAAGTCACTTAACTTCTCTGGGCCTCAGTTCCCTCATCTGTAAAATGGGGATTAAGACTGTGAGCCCCACGTGGGACAACCTCATCACCTTGTAACCTCCCCAGCGCTTAGAACAGTGCTTTGCACATAGTATGCGCTTAATAAATGCTATCATTATTATAATAATTATTATTATTATTCTGTCCCCCAGCCCCTTCCTCTGCCTTACATGGACTGAACCTTGAAAAGCGGGACGGTCCTCCCCACTGTGGGGCTTCTGGTCAACTTAAGCGTGACCAGCCCTTCCCACTGACTCTTCCCCACACTCCAAAGCCCCTTGAGGGCCTGGGATTGTCTTTTGCCTCTCTCATATTCTCCCAACTGATTAGTAGAGTCCTCAGAACACAGAAGGCACTAAAAAAATACTTCTGATTGCTCACTTGGTTGATTGCTTCTAAATGGTGATCTGGCCCTGCAGAGGAGTCATTCTGGCCCTGTTTCCCATCCCTGACTGTAAATCCCCCTCCTCTCCACAGCAATCCCTGCTCGGCCTGCCCCCACCCCCAATCACTGTGGCTCTTCCCCATGGCTCTGACTCCTCCCCCACAAGCTCTGGGACACAGTATGGAGACACATTTCTGTTTTCCAAAGTTGAAACCAGGGTCAGCAGGGCTTGAGTGCCATGTCCAACATCCCGAGTGGAGTCAGAATCAGAATCCAGGTGCATAGTAATAATAATAATAATAATGGCATTTATTAAGCACCTACTATGTGCAAAGCACTGTTCTAAGCACTGGGGAGCTTACAAGGTGATCAGGTTGTCCCATGGGGGGCTCACAGTCTTAATCCCCATTTTCCAGATGAGGTAACTGAGGCCCAGAGAAGTGAAGTGACTTGCCTGAAGTCACACAGCTGACAAGTGGCAGAGCCAGGATTCGAACCCATGACCTCTGACTCCAAAGTCCGTGCTCTTTCCACTGAGCCATGCTGCTTGTGTGCATTGAACACCTCAATTCTTCTTCTCCCATTCCTTTGTGTCACCCTTACACTTGGATTTTTCATCCTTTAGTCACCCCTCCCTCAACCCCACAGCACTCATGAACATATCTGCAATTCATTTATTTGTGTTAATGTCTGTCTTCCCTTTTAGACAGTCAGCTCATTGTGGGCAGGGAATGTGTCTGCCAACTCTGTTATGTTTCACTCTCCCAAGTACTCAGTACAGTGCTCTGCACACAGTAAAGTGCTCAATAAATATGATTGATTGATTGATCTTTACCATCCAGCCAGGATGAGACTGGAATGTGATTTTCCTGGCTGTGGAAACACCCTGACAGCTTCTTGGGGAAGCTAGTTTCAGCCATGAATGGCTTTAACCCTGTGAAACGGGGGAATTGTTAGGCTGTGAGACCCCTGAGGGCAGGGATCATGTCTTTAATCTCTGTTGTACTCTCCCATGTGTCTAGTACAATGCTTTGCACACTGTAGGCGCTCAACAAATATCATTGACTGACTGATGGATTGAAGCAGTGTGACCTAATGAAAAGAGCCCAGTCCTGGGAGTCGGAGGACCTGAGTTCCAATTCCAGTTCCACCACTTGTCTGCTGTGATCCTCAGTCTAGTCACCAGTCCAAACCCGAGATCATACTCAATAAATATGATTGAATGAATGAATGAATCTGTCATCTCTAAGGACCAACTAGGACTTGGCCATCCTGGGCTGAGTGTGCTGTCCTACCTACTGGCACAAAGACCTTCAGAGTGCTAGAGGGAGATCAATCAATCGTTTTTATTGAGTGCTTACTGTGTGCAGAGCACTGCGCTAAACGTTTGGGAGAATACAATGTAACGGAGTTGACGGACCCATTACCTACCCCGAATGAGCTCACAGTCTAGAGGAGATGAGGGGAGCAGCACTGGTTGGCCAGCCTCCTTCCAGCTGAGAGGGAGTGTACGCCGCTCTAGGCCAGAGCCTTGGTCCCACTCAGAGGGAGGGAGAGAGAGAAGCCCTGGCCCGGCCCCATCTGGAATTTATCAGCTCCGTCCGGGATAGAATGTCAGAAACCAATTATCTGCAGATCAGGAGACAGCGGGGACTTTAAAGGCACAAATTGCAGAGGGAGAGGGAGAGGGAGAATCCGGGAGATGAAAAAGGGGCCCGGGCATCTTATCTTGCTAATGAAATCAGCCTGACAATCATGGCACAGACCTGCCTCCTCCACACCAAGCAGCTTCCCCTGTGAACTGTGCCGGGGATGGGGACAATGAGGGAGGGGGAGGAGCACCCCGGGGGACACAGGGGTGGTCGTGGAGGTCTCGGCGGCCTCAGTTTCACCCCTCATTGGCAGGATACCCAGGGTCCCAGCCCCATCACATGTTTGTGTGGAGTTCTCAGGGTTTGTGTGACTGCTACAGGTCCCAGGTTGGGGAACAGGCAGTGATGATTGTGGACGGGGTGAGGGGATTGTTATATCATATGCTCCTGTGCACTTAGTACAGTACTGTACACGTAGTAAGCTCTTAATAAATATGACTGATTGAGGGTGGAGGAAAGGGGTTAGAGAAGGGGAGGGACTCCCATCTCTTTGCCACTGCGGTAATCCCCAGCCCAATGGAGGACGTGTCCAACAGAACCAAAATGAAAACCCAATTGGCCTCAAAGTGTCCCCTTTCTGGCCACTGGGATGCTGACTGATAGTCAAGACCCAATCAATCATCAATCAATCAACGGTATTTATTGAGTGCTCACTTACCCTGATCCTGGCATACTTTCATGGTTAAGACCCCGTGGTTAAGGTCAGAGGGTCTTGGAAAGGGGCTTTGGAGAAGATTCAGGGAACAGACCAGGCCCATTTCCTGGACCCACGTGATTGGGTGGATTGTACAGGGGAGTGGGGACTCAGAGATCAGGGCTCCCAAATTCTTTTGCAGCCAGTAAAAATGTGCTTTGGGCAACCCACTCTTCTGTAGGCCAAAGCCCAGAAATGTCAATGGGAGGTGGCTGGAAGAGACAGGGGTCATTACCTAATATCCAGAAGTCTGGTTTGTTTAAGAGGGGAGGGGAGGAGCCAAAGGAAGGGGTCAGAAAAGAAGGTGGGTGGAAAGGGAAGGAGGGAAGTGAAAAGAGGGAGGTTAAGAGCGAAGAGAAGGAAGGCAGAGGGGCAAAACTCTGCCCTCATAGACTTCCCCTGCTCTGTCTCCTCTGCTGCCCACAAAAGGAACCCCTGGCAGAGAGCAGGGCAAGATTAATGCAGGGGCTCTTGGGGCTATCACCCAGGGCCTTGACCTAATGGACCCCCTCCCCAACAAAAATAAATCCGTATTTCTATACATGAAGGAAAAAACATGTATATATGTACGTATGCACGCTGAGAAGCAGTGTTTCCTAGTGGACAGAGCACGGGCCTCAGAGTCAGAAGGAACTGGCTTCTAATCCCAGCTCTGCCATTTGTCTACTGTGTGACCCTGGGTAAGTCTTGCTTCTCTGTGCCTCAGTAATCTCATGTGTAAAATGTGGATTATTAATAATAATAGTTAATAATTATGGCATTCGTTAATGCCCTTACTAGGTATCAGGCATTATTACTAAATGCTGTGAACTTTTTGTGGGACAGGGAATGTGTTCAACCTGATCGTCTTGTAACTACCCCAGCTCATAGAACAGTATCTGGTACATAGTAAGCGCATAACAAATGCCACTATTATTATCATTATTATTATTATTATTAGGCCAATAGCCAGAGACAGAACCTTCCTAACCATGATAAGGGAGTGCCATCTGCAGCTTTTCAGATGAAAACAATCAGCAGCGTCCTTCTTTTCTCGAGTCTAAACTATTCCCGATTCAATTCATCCTTCCTCACATTTTCTAAGCCTTTGATGTCCTCAACCCCTGGACCCTAATCAGACCCCACAGCCATCTTCGTTCTCAAGGATTTCTGAGAAATGTAATCCAAAAAAGAAATTACCACCATGGAGGACAAAGCATTCTCTAAGTTTTTGCAAGGTATAAATCCCTTTTCTCTCACTCCCTCTGCTCTTCCATCCAACTCCTGGTTGTGGTTAGCTATGTTATGAGCAGCCCATTAACCAAACACAGAGGTGCTCAATAAACTTGGTGGGTTGATTGTATGATTGTAGTGTCTTCCTCTCTTTTGCTTTCTATGGAAAGAACAGCTACCCAGCTTTCCAGTCCTGGAAAAGAAAGGTCATCCACCTCCCCGGTGGCAGGGACCTGGACCAGTTGGATTCCTAAGCTTGCAGCTGGCTCTGGGATTCTGAAATCCTGAGATTCTGTTATTCTTTTCCAACCCGATGCTCAACAGTCAAATCATTACAGTGCTGAGATTTTTTAAAGAAAAAAAATTATATTTCTCAATCAATGGTAATTAGCATGGGAGAGTACAATAAAGGAAAGAGATACAGGACTTGCCTTTGAGGAGTTTACAATCTAATTTCCATGTCCTGTCCCTCTTGGACAGGAGCAGTTTGGGGCTTTAAAGGATTTCTGGGTGAACCTGAGTCCCGGAATGTCCCATCCACGAGGTCTGATTTGGTGCAGAGCCCTTGTGACACTACCATCCTCCCTATCTCACAAGCCCATCTCTCTCATTCCACCCATGTATTCAGTCTGTCACCAATTCTGTATGTTCTACCTTCACAACATGCTAAAATCCTCTTTCCTCTCCACCCAAACTGCTACCATCCTGATACAAGCACTTATCCTATTCAGCCTTAACTATTGCATCTTTCTCTTTTCTTTGACCTCCCTGCCTCCTGCCTCTCCCCACTCCAGTCCTTACTTCACTCTGCTGCATGGATCATATAGCCACAAAAATGTTCAGTCCACCTCCACACTCCTCAAGAATCTCCCATGGATGCCCATCCACCTCAGCATCAAACAGAAGCTCCTTACCACTGGCTTTAAAGCACTCAATCATCTCAACCCAATCTACCTTACTTCATCGATCTCCTACTATAGCCCAGCCCACATACTCCACTAATCTAGCACCAGTTTAACATTATACACTATCTCTCTGCCAACCCCTTTCCCTTGTCATTCCCCTACCCTGAAACTCCCTCCTCCTCTATGTACGCCAGGCCACCACTCTCTCCACCTTCAAAGCATTATTAAAGTCACATCTCCTCCAAGAGGTCTTCCCTGATTAAGCCCTCTTTTCCCTGGCTTACTTTCCCATCTGCCACATCTATGCACTTGAGTCTGTGACCTCTGAAAATTTAATATTTGCCCCACCCCCAATCCCACAGCACTGATGGGCTTATTTATTCATGATAATGTCTGTCTGCCCCCTTAGACTGTTAGCTTGCTATGGACAGGGAATGTTTGCTAATTCTGCTCCACTGTCAGTAAGTCAAGTGTATTTCTTGAGCACTTACTGTGTGCAGAACACTGTATTAAGTGCCTGGGAGAGTACATCAAGTGCTTAGCCAATTACTAAACCAAGTGCTTAGTACAGTGCTCTGCACATAGTAAGCGCTTAATAAATTTCATCCAAGCCGTCACCAAAACCTGCCGGTCTCAGCTCCGCAACATTGCCAAGATCCGCCCTTTCCTCTCCATCCAAACTGCTACCCTGCTAATTCAAGGTCTCATCCTATCCCGTCTGGACTACTGCACTAGCCTTCTCTCTGATCTCCCATCCTCGTGTCTCTCTCCACTTCAATCCATACTTCATGCTGCTGCCCGGATTATCTTTGTCCAGAAACGCTCTGGACATATTACTCCCCTCCTCAAAAACCTCCAATGGCTACCGATCAATCTGCGCATCAGGCAGAAACTCCTCACCCTGGGCTTCAAGGCTGTCCATCACCTCGCCCCCTCCTACCTCCCCTCCCTTCTCTCCTTCTACTGCCCAGCCCGCACCCTCCGCTCCTCCACCACTAATCTCCTCACTGTACCTCGCTCTCGCCTGTCCCGCCATCGACCCCCGGCCCACGTCATCCCCCGGGCCTGGAATGCCCTCCCTCTGCCCATCCGCCAAGCTAGCTCTCTTCCTCCCTTCAAGGCCCTGCTGAGAGCTCACCTCCTCCAGGAGGCCTTCCCAGACTGAGCCCCTTCTTTCCTCTCCCCCTCGTCCCCCTCTCCATCCCCCCGTCTTACCTCCTTCCCTTCCCCACAGCACCTGTATATATGTATATATGGTTGTACATATTTATTACTCTATTTATTTATTTTACTTGTACATTTCTATCCTACTTATTTTATTTTGTTGGTATGTTTGGTTCTGTTCTCTGTCTCCCCCTTTTAGACTGTGAGCCCACTGTTGGGTAGGGACTGTCTCTATGTGATGCCAATTTGTACTTCCCAAGCGCTTAGTACAGTGCTCTGCACATAGTAAGCGCTCAATAAATACGATTGATTGATTGATTGATTGATCTTATCTTATGCTGTCAAATTATTTCTAACCCATAGTGACTCCGTGGACACATCTCTCCCCGTATACCCCACCTCCAGCTGCAATCATTCTGGTAGTGTATCCATAAGAGGAGCAGCATGGCCTAGTGACAAGGGCCCCAGCTTGAGAGTCAGAGGTCGAGGGTCCTAATCCCAGTTCTGCCACTAGTCTGCTGTGTGACCTTGGGCAAGCCACTTAACTTTTCTGTGCCTCAGTGACCTGATCTATAAAATGGGGATTGAGACTGTGAGCCCCATGTGGGACAATCTAATTACCTTGTATTTACCCCAGTGCTTAGAACAGTGCTTGGCACATAGTAAGCGCTTAACAAATACCACGCAATTATTATAGAGTTTTCTTGGTCAAAATCCGGACGTGGTTTACCATTGCCTTCTTCCAAGTAGTATACTTGAGTCTCCATCCTTGACTGTCTCCCATTCCACTGCTGCCCAGCACAGGTGAATTTTGATTTATAGTGGATTGCCTTCCACTCGCTAGCCACTGCCCAAGATAGGAATGGAACAGGGAGGCCTCCGCTTGACTCTCCCTGCCTTAGCCGGGACTGGTAGAGTACTGGAAACTCTGCAGGTGCGATCCTTAGAGGGGGCTCAACAAATCCACTGATTAATTGTTTGACTGTTTCCAACCGGGCCACAGAGCCAGGCTCCTGTGGACACTTGGTGGCTTAGAAAATGATGAGGATGTTGAGGACAAGCAGTCGAGCTGGTTCTTCATGTCAACTGTGAAGTGCATGGCTGCCTGAAGCCACCTCTGGGGTGCAGGGAAAGACTTACTGAGCCCAGGAAAGCCACCACGGACCCCCAAATGGGCATTTTCTACTGTTTCCCTTAGGAGCAGCGCCTCTGGAACCCCGTCTGGAAGGATCTGCTGCTGCCATTGCCATTGGGTGGGCTAGCTCCAGACCCAGATAGAGGTGGGGGGGAAAGAAACATCTGAGTGGCATTTTTGCTTTGAAGCCTTCTTAAGATGGAGTCGAGATCAATAACACTTTTTAATTCCTTAATTAAATTTGGGCAGGGGGAGGTCAAAGCCCTTTTTAAACCTCTTTTAGAAATGGAGTCTGAAGTGAAGCCTTTAATCACTCTCTCCCACCGGCCCACCCTCCAGCTGACTTCCTCCTAACCCACCATGGGCGGCCCCTGGTCCTGGAGGAAGGGACAATGACTGGGTCTTCCTAAGGTGACCCCTATCAGAACATCAAACAGCCCATCGCCCAATCCTGGCCCGCCTCTCACCCCCAAGGGGTTTTGCAGACCTTGCTGGCCCCGCTGGTTTCACAGGCTATTATGACTAGGAGCCCCCTTCCTTCCCCATCCGATGGGGTGAAAGTGAGACTGGAAAGGCCAATCTCTCTTGGGAGGATCCCTTTACTGGACTGCTGTTTGCCTGCCAAGAGAGCCGTGACTTGAGAAGCAGAGTGGCCTAGTGGATGGAATACAGGCCCGGGAGTCCGAAGGACGTGGTTTCTAATCCTGACTCTGTCACTGGTCCACTGTGTGGCGAGTGTATGGGCCTGGGAGTAAGAAGGACCTGTTTTCTAATACCAGCTCTACCACTTGTCTGCTGTGTGACTTGGGCAAATCACTTAACTTCTCTGTGCCTTGGCTACCTCATCTGTAAAATGGGGATTGAGACTGTGAGCCTGAATGATGGTATTTGTTAAGTGCTTACTATGGGCAAAGCACTGTTCTAAGCACTGGGGAGGTTACAAGGTGATCAGGTTGTCCCACGGGGGGGCTCACAGTTTTAATCCCCATTTTACAGATGAGGGAACTGAGGCACAGAGAAGTGACTTGCCCAAAGTCACACAGCTGACAATTGGCGGAGTAAGGATTTGAACCCGTGGCCTCTGACTCCAAAGCCCGTGCCCTTTCCACTGAGCCACACATGGGACAGGTACTGTGTCCAACCTGATTTGCTTGTATCCATCCCAGTGCTTAGTACAGTGCCTGGCACATAGTGAGCGTTGAACAAATATCACAAGTATTATTATTATTATTATTACTGAAAGCACAGCTTTTTCAAATGCCTTTGATTAAGCACTTACTACATGATGATGATGGTATTTGTTAAGCGCTTACTAAGTGCCAAGCACTGTTCTAAGCGCTGGGGTAGATACAAGATAATCAGGTTGTCCCACATGGGGCTCACAGTCTTAATCCTCATTTTACAGATGGGGCAACTGAGGCACAGAGAAGTGAAGTGACTTGCCCAAGGTCACACAGCGGGCAAGCGGCAGAGTCAGGATTAGAACCCATAGCCCTCTGACTCCCAAGCCCGGCCTGTATCCACTACTCCAGGCTGCTACTCATGCTAACCCTGGGGTAGGTACAAGGTTATGAGATTGGACTCAGTCCCCACCCCTCACGGAGCACACCCTCTCTCTCTTACACCCATTTTACAGATAAGGAAACTGAGGCCTAGAGGGCCCAAGTTTGGCCAGTGATGGAGCTGGGATTTGAACGCCGGTCTTCGGATCCCCATCTCACGCTCGTCCCATGAAACCATGCTGCTGGTCCTAACTCAGCTGTCTGAACTGCTCAGGATGAGAGATCTTCTGATTCCACCTCCGGCTGTAAGTTAAAGTCTGGTGAAAGGAGGCGGCCGATAGTGGTGCCTGGGTCTACACTGCTCAGGAAGAGAGATTTTCTTCTGATTCCACTTCCAGCTGTAAGTTAAAGTCTGGTGAAAGGAGGCGGCCGATAGCGGTGCCTGTCAACTGCATGTTTCAGGGCCGACAAGCCCCGTGTAGGCATGTGATGCCCATCCTATGGGCTAGTAATTACAAGATATGCCCACTCTGTTTTGAGCATAATAATCCATCCGCGATTGTTCTCTGGGTCCTCCTTCCAGGAGGATTGTCATAATCGAAGCAGCATAGCCTGGTGGATAGAGCGTGGTCCTATGACTCTCAGGACAGAAGGACCTGGGTTCTAATCCCAGCTCCACCACTTGTCTACTGTGTGACTTTGGGCAAGTCACTTCTCTGTACTTCAGGTACCTCATCTGTAAAACAATAATAATAATAATAATGGCATTTGTTAAGTGCTTACTATGTACAAAGCACTGTTCTAAGTGCTGGGGAGGATACAAGGTGATCAGGTTGTCCCATGTGGGGCTCACAGTCTTCATCCCCATTTTACAGGTGAGGTAACTGAGGCCCAGAGAAATTAAGTGAAATCCCGGCAGAGCCAGGATTAGAATCCATGACCTCTGACTCCCAAGCCCAGGCTCTTTCCACTGAGCCTCGCTGCTTCTCGGGGGATTAAGAGTGTGAGGCCCATGTGGGACAGGGACTATGTCCAACTGATTTGCTTGTATCCACCCCAGAGCTTAATATACAGTGCCTGTCATGTAGTAAGCACTTAACAAATACCACAATTATGGTATTGTTATCATTATTGTAATAATTTTAATATTATTTGTTAAGTGCTTACTATGTGCCAAGCACTAGGCTGAGCACTGAAGTAGATACAAGGTAATCAGGTCGGACACAGTCCTAATCACATGAAGCTCATCGTCTAAGGGGAAGGGAGAATGGGTAATTTTTAATCCCCATTTTACAGAAGAAGAAACTGAGGCCCAGGGAAGTTCAATGGTTTGCCCAAGGTCCCACAACAGGCAAGGTTTGCCCAAAGTCCCACTCCCAGCCCTATGTTCTTTTCACTAAACCTCGCTGCTTCAAATATGGTGGTTAGGGTAGTCTAGCAGGTCCAAAATGAAATGATTCTAGCCGGTAGAAGGGAAAACATGACAGTCCCATGGAAACCAATCAGATAGTGAATTTAGGCCAAGTCTTCATTCATTCATTCAATCGTATTTATTGAGCGCTTACTGTGTGCAGAGCACTGTACTAAGTCTTCATGCGGTTGCCCATGTTGGCTTTGTCTTTGCTGTCTGTAGATTTGCTTTCCACGTCCCTGGCATTCTAAGCTTCAGGAATCACTGGCATGGGCAGGCAGAAATTGCCCCACTGGAGTGTGTGCAAACCCCCTGAATTGAGTGCCACATTTCCCTCATGGTATTCGGGGGCTAGTGGTCCAGCTTTATGATAGGGAGTCTGGTTTTCAGTCAATCTGTCCCCTGCCCAGAACTAGTAGGAAAATGAACATTTTTGTATCCTTTTTAAAGTTTTTCAGGGCCCAGCTCCCCCTGCTGCAGTTCTGGCTGCTGAGTTCCTCCACTCAGATGCAGCCCCAGAGTAGGGAAAGGGAAGCAAGGCTCCCTGGAGCCTCCTTGGAGCAACGCTTTGGGATCACACAGTGAGAAGACAGCCACAAAATGGCCGCTGGGATGTGGTCACGTTTCCCTGCATCTCTAGCCTAATGCAGGTGATATCACATACCTCTCCTGGTTTGGGAGTCATGAGGACTGTCTGTGGCTAATCAGTCATATTTATTGAGCACTTACTGTGTGCAAGAGCCCGACTGTCTGTGGCTAATCACTTACTATGTGCAAGAGCACTGTACTAAGTGCTTAGGAGAGTACAATACAGCAGAGTTATAAGACACCTTCCCTGCTCACAGTGAGCTTACAGTCTAGATAGTAATAATAATAACGATGGCATTTGTTAAGCGCTTACTATGTGCAAAGCACTGTTCTAAGCACTGGGGGAGATACAAGGTGATCAGGTTGCCCCACGTGGGGCTCACAGTCATAATCCCCATTTTACAGATCAGGTAACTGAGGCTCAGAGAAGTGAAATAACTTGCCCAAGGTCACACAGCAGACATGTGGTGGAGCCGGTATTCGAACCCATGACCTCTGACTTCAAAGCCCATGCTCTTTCCACTGAGCCACACTAGATGGGGAGAGTAGTTGGGTCCCCGGTCTTGAGGGCACCAATACGGCTTTTGGTTAGACATTCGACACTGGACTTTTGTAACAGTCTTAAGGCACCCAAGACATTGCCCAGCCAGGTCCTTGGGTGCCAATGTGGCTGTGAGTGAGGCCCCTGGGGGCCCCAGCCTCCCCTCCCCCAGTCTTATCCACCAGTCCATCAGCTGAAGCAAGGCCTGGAATTCTGACCCCGATTAGGCCCCAGAAGCCACTTATCTTGATCTTCTTAATGTCTTTCCAAGTGATAAAGTTTAGTTTGAGAAAACGGCAAACGACCCCAAACACAGTTATTTATGGTGTTCCAACTTGTATTGGGACACAGTCCGATAGGTGGGGTGGGTGGCCCTCCCTGAATCAAAAATTTTCTTTTTTTTTTTTAACCCCTAAAGTCTTTCAAAACTATTCTCTTCTCAGATCTTCTAGGAATTTCTCTAAAGGGAAAAGTTCATCAAATACATCATGGAAATGGGTGTGAATTGGAATGGTAAATAGAGTTGCTGAGAAGGAAAAGATGGAGGGAGTCTTGGACAATGCCCTTTACCAGGGCCATCTCTCAATCCCTCCCAGAGTGGAAAGGAATAAAAATGGAGGGTAGCTGATATGAGCTTTTATTTTTTTTTAATTGGTATTTGTTAAGCACTTACTAAGTGCCAAGCACTGTTCTGAGCACTCAGGTAGGTACGGGGTAATTCATTCATTTGATCGTATTTATTGAGCGCTTACTGTGTGCATAGCACTATACTAAGTGCTTAATCGGATAATCAGGTTAGGGGTAGTCCATGTCCCACATGGGGCTCACAGTCTTAATCCCCATTTTACAGATGAGGTAACTGAGGCACAGAGAATTTAAGTGACTTGCCCAAGGTTATACAGTAGACGAATGGTGGAGTCAGGATTAGAATCCAGTTCCTTCTGACTCCCAAGCCTGTGCTCTATCCATTAGGACAAGTTGCTTCTCATGTAAGCTGACTGTGGGCAGAGAACATATCTACCAACTCCGCCGTATTGCACTGTCCCAGAGAAGTGAAGCAACTTGCCCAAGGTCACACACAAGACTAGTGGTAGAGCAGGGATTAGAACTCAGGACCTTCTGACTCCCAGGAGCGTGCTTTACCCACTAGGCCATGCTGTAGGTACCTCCTCAGGTTGGCTCAGGTGGAAATCAGAAATATCCAGCTTCCTGGCACTGTTCTGCCCAGGTTTGCCTTCACTGGCCACTGATCCTGAAAGAACGGTCACTGTTAGCCACACTGCTCCGTCACATCTAGGGGAGGGAAGCGGATCCCATTCCTAAAGCCAGGCCACAGCTGTTTCACCCTCTCTGATGGCCTCACCCTCTCCCCTCCTCATGTACCGGCCGGAGTCACCCGTTGGGGCAGATTTTCAACTTTCCAGGTGGATATGTCACGTCGGTACACACCCCACATTTGGGTACAAGTGTCACATCTTTCTCGTTGACACGAGGCACCTCCAACGCCAGCTCCCCTAGGGAAGGGTGGAAGGGGAGGGGTGAAAATGAGGTTAAGAAAACCAAAATCTATAATTTATTTCTGGATGGGTGGGGGGAATGGAGCACAAAGATCCCTCAGAAAATGAAATCAGGGAAAGGTGAGTTCTTTTCCAACCTAGACTGGGCAGGGCTGAGAGAGTCAATGCCTCCTTTCCCAGACGCATAAAAGATAAGTGCCATTACTAGTCCATCCCAACCAGGATTCTGGCTCCAAAAGTGGCACTGGGAGTTTGTAGGAACAGTTTGACAGTTCCTCTCTGGAAATTCCACTTTACTGTTAGGGAAGGGAAATCTACTTCCTAGCTTTTCCTTCACATCCATCCATTCATTCATTCATTAGCATTTATTGAGCGCTTACTGTGTGCATAGCACAATACTGAGCGCTTGAGAGAATACACTATAACACTAAACAGACACGTTCCCTTCCCACAACGAGCTTACAGTCTAGAGAGGGAGACAGATATTAATATAAATAAATACATTAAAGATGTATACCTAAGTGCTGTGGGGCTGGGAGGGGGGATGAATAAAGGGAGCAAGTCAGGATGATGCAGAAAGGAGTGGGAAATGAAGAAAGGAGTCAGGGAAGGCCTCTTGGAGGAGATGTGCCTTCAGTAAGGGTTTGAAGAGTGAGAGAATAATTGTCAGATATGAGAAGGGAGGGCATTCTAGGCTAGAGGCAGAATGTTTTTGTCGGGTAATATATAATGGACTATTCATTCATGATTGTGTCAATCAGTCGATCAATCGAATAAATATATTGATTGAGTACTTTCTGTGTGCAAAGCACTGTACTAAATGCTTGGTTGGGAGAGTACAATGCAACAGAATCGGTGAACACATTCCCTTCCCACAAAGAGCTCACAATTTAGAGGGGAGACAGACCATTAATATAAATGAATGAATTATGGATATGTACATAAGTGCGAGGGGCTGAAGGAGGAGTGATAAAGGCAGCAAATCAGGGTGATGCTGAAGGGAGTGGAAAGGCGGAAATAAGGGCTTAGTCAGGGAAGGCCTCTTGGAGGAGATGTGCCTTCAATAAGGCTTTAAAGGTGGGAAGATTATGTGTCTGTAGGATATGGAGAGGACGGGCGCTCCAAGCCAGAGTCAGGATGTGGGTGAGAGGTTGGTGGCAAGATAGAAGAAATTGAAGTACCTCAAGTAGGTTGGCATTACAAGAGCGAAGTATGCGGGCTGGATCATAATAGGAGACCAGAGAGGTGAGGAAGGAAGGGACAAGGTGATTTAATGCTTTAAAGCTAATGGTAATGAGTTTCTGTTTGACACGGAGGTAGATGGGCAACCCCTTGGGGATTCTTCAGGAGTGTAAAAACATGGATTGAATGTTTTTTATAGAAAATCAATATGGGCAGCAGAGTGAAGTATGGAATGGAGGGGGGAGAGACGGGAGGCAGAGAGATCAGCAAGGAGGCTGATACAATAATCAAGACGGGATAGGATAAGTGCTTGGATTAACGTGGTAGCAGTTTGGATGGAGAGGAAAAGGCAGATTTTAATAATATGAACGTTGAACCACCGGCTTTAGTATTCAAATCCCTCTTAAACCTATTGATACATGTCTGCTAATTTTGTTGTATTGTACTCTCCAAGCAGTTAGTACAGTGCTCTGCACATAGTAAACACTTAATAAATACCGTTGATTGATTGATTGACATTGAATGACATTGTCTGCTTCCACCACTTCTTGTGATAACAAATTCCATAGTTTACCATCTCTTGGGTAAAGAATTGTTTCCCTTTGTTCATTTTGGACTTGCCTCAGGCTTCAGTGGGTGCCCCCTTTTTCTGGTAGTGTGAGATTTAATTGCACTGTTTATTTACCCTGCCCGGCCTATTCCAGATTATATAACAGTAATAACAATTGTGGTATTTGTTAAATGCTTACAAAGTGCCAAATGTTTACTATGTGCTAAATGCTTGGAGAGATACAAGAGCATCAGATTGGATACAGTCCCTGTTCCACAGTCTAAGAGGAGAGGAGAGAGGGTATTTAATCCACATCTTAAAGATGAGGAAACCTAGGCACAGATAAGTTAAGTGACTTGCCTAAGGTCATACAGCAGGCGAGGGGCAGGGCTGGGATCAGCCGAAAAAGGGCACCTGATGTGATTTTCTGCCTGATTTATGTTTCTACGTAGCAGATAGTGATCACTGATTTTATTTTTTTAAATGGTATTTGGTAAGCACTACTATGTGTTGCTCTAAACTCAGGGGTAGATACAAGATAATCAGATTGGACACAGTCCCTGTCCCACATAAAGCTTACAGTCTAATTTGGAGGGAGGAGAATTTAATCACCATTTTACAGATGAGTTAACTGAGGCACAGAGAAGTTATGTGACTTGCCTCCGGTCACACAGCAGGCAACTGTCAGAGCTGGGATTAGAACCCAGGTCCTTGGACACCAAGGCCCAGGCTCTTTCCACTAGGCCATGTTGCTTCACAACCTGGATCTCTCACCATCTTGCCCAGTTGTGCCAAAAATATGGATTTCTGTGGCATGGCCAGAATGGATTTCTAACTGAATGTCTATCTCCTACCTCACTTCATTCCAATCATAAAGACCAGTGTCAGTTCTTCTCAACCATGGTTATGTGAATTTAGTGTCCCATGATCATGAGATTCAGAATCGTCTATTTGAGTTTTTGAGAGAACAAGAAATATGATACATCTAATAAAAATGTTGTTAAGCGCTTACTGTGTGCCAAGCACTGTTCTAAGCGCTGGTGGGGGAATACAAGATAATCGAGGTTGTCCTATGTGGGGCTCAGTCTTAATCCCCATTTTACAGACGAGGGAACTGAGGTAAAGAGAATTTAAGTGACTTGCCCAAATTCACACAGTTGACAAGTGGCAGAGCCGGGATTAGAACCCATGATCTCTGACTCCCAAGCCCGGGCTCTTTCCACTGAGCCACACAGCTTCTCTATTTCCTTGTAATACCAAAAAAAAACCAACCCTCTTACTGAAACAGGTGAACACTAAAATGTCTTCCAATTTAATTTCATTTGCTGGGATTAGATTGTTTAAAACAGGACACAAAACCCCTACACATGACCAAAACAGACAACAATAATACAGAGATGAAAACTGCCAGCAATTTCTACATAGGCAGTTCAATGTGCAACGGATGCAACAGAGAGACTGAGAAATAGAAAAACTGATCAAACAGGTCCTTTGGGAGACTGAAAGAGGATTCTGACACTGGGCCATCAACCTTTATGCCAAACTGAAGATCTGCCAACCTACGAGGGTGTTCAGCCTTCTGTATTACTGGGAGATCTATAGCAATCATAGAAAGCACATCTGGCTTCTCAAGCAATTTCACCAGTGCCACCTTAAAGCCGACTCGGCCCCGGGTGGCAGGTGGTATCTCCGACAGTGATGTCACACTAAAGTTTTGAGTTTTGCTTGTGGCGACACATCTCTCAAAGATGGGATGGGTAAGATGGATGACAGCAGAAATCCAGATAATCAAACAGCTGCACCCACAAGGAGTAGGAGAAATACTTTAAGGCCTCTTTTGGGGTAAAAGATTCAGAAAGACCAAGAGGTCCAGAGATTAAATCCGTAATTTAGGGCTGTTCTCTCACTTTTAACAACTATATAGTTGCCTATTTATGTCTGCAGCCGCCCCCACCCGCCACCCCCATTTGGCTGTAAGCACCTTGAGGGCCAGACTGTATTTTCTCCCTTCTCCATGGGATTTCCAACCATGGAAAAGGGGGACTTCTCCCCAATTAAGCCCTCTTTCCCCTACTCTCTCTCCCTTCTTCATCCCCAAGTAATGATGATGATAATAATAATAATAGATTGTAGTATTTGTTAAGCACACACTATGAGCCCTGACCATTTTGGAACCTCCTGATTATATGTATTTCAGTTGGGTGTTGAGTGGTGTTAGTAAACTGAGTTCTAGCCAGTCATGGATTTATTGAATCATAACTTGTTTCACCCCAGTCCCCAATACAAGGTTTGTAAGCTCCTGGGTGTTCAGTCAATCAGCTCTCATTTAGCCTCCTAGTGTCATGATCCCTGATTGCTAGGGAGCCCCCCTCTCCCAAACCAAGTTCACACAGAGACTCTCCTAAATCCCCCTCCTAAGTCTGAATAAGTCTGAAACCCATAGCATAGTGGATAGATCACGGGCCCAGGAATCAGAAGGTCATTGTTTCTGATATCGGCTCTGCCACCTGTCTGCTGGGTTGCTTTGGACAACTCACTTCACTTCTCTGTGCCTCAGTTACGTCATCTGTTAAATGGGGAATGGGGCTCTGAACCCCACGTGAAACAGGGACTGTATCCAACCTGATTTGCTTGAATCCACCCCAGCACTTAGTACAGTGCCTGGAACTTAGTAAGTGCTTAATAAATACCAGAATTATTAACCCACGTTCCCCGGACAAATGCTTATCTTCTCACTGTGACTTGTTACTCTCTCTCCGATCTCCTGCCCCTGGCTCACATCTTTCAAACATGTCTATCAAACTTGTACTTTCCCAGGTGCTTAGTCTAGTGCTCCGCACACAGGGAGTGCTCAATAAATATGGTTGATTGATTAGCGCTCCTCTTCAAAATCCACTGGGCCCCATCTTCAAAGCCCCCCTGAAATCCCACTTCCACAAGGATACATTCCTTGATTAATTTTCCTGTTCTCCAAATCATTTCTTCCCAATCATCACCTCAAAATTATGAACTTAGTCACCTCTAGCCCTTCTACACTTATCATTTCATCTACCTTGTAAGCACTTATTCACCTATCTACCCTTCCATTCTCTGTTTTCTTTTATCTATAAAGTATTTTTTATCTGTATCCTCTTATCAGATTGTAAACCCCTTAAAACAGGGGATGATGATTTTCATCTCCGTTGTACTCTCCCAAGCTCATGGAATGTGCTCCAGGAATACTATTACTGGAGTATCTGATTGGCTCCTGGTTCCTCTTTATGGTATAATGCACTATGGCATAATACAATACGATGTGGTGAGAACTGAACTATTCCAAAGGCCAGCAGATCCCAGTGGAATTTGGTTGGAGCCCTGATTCGGGCCCACTTGGATTGAGTGGGTCCAGTTGGAATCCAAGGAAGGTCATGGAACACGTCCCCTGGCTGCGCAGTTTACTACAGCAGAAGGAAAGGAGGAGTCGGCAGAGGGCCTCCTCTACCAGCAGGGTCTTGGGAGATGCCGAAAGAAAAAGAGAGCAGGCATAAAAGAAAAGACAGATTGAAAGAGAAAATGCTAATGAAAACAAATGGGAGGAGAGAGGGAAAGAGAGAGAAGCTGGAGCTCTCTCTCTTCAGATAAGCGGTTCCAGTGGAATCCCCCAAAGGAAGGAGTAAGGGATTGTCGTCCCAGGAAAAGCATCTCCCCTAAGCCCCTTCCTTATGGCAGCTTCCCCAGCACATCCGAATCCTCCGGGCCCACAGGCCTCCCTCCTTCAAATGACTCTAATCCCCTCTTGCTATATGTGTGGAATAGGGATGAGGAATAGGGATGAGGAGGTGAGCAGGTGAGGAGAAGATCACGAAATAGCAAGAAGTAAGGGAGACAGAGAGGAAGAGAAAAGAGAAAGGGGAAGCCATTCAACAACTACCTGTGGAGGAATGGTGCCTGTGAATTTAGGGAAGATTTCCAACCGTGGAAAAGGGGGTCTTCTCCCCAATTAAGCCCTCTTTTTCCCTACTCCCTTTCCCTTCTTCATCACCCATGCACTTAACTTTGCACCCTTTAAGCACTTGATATTCACCCCATTCTCAGCCCCACAGCATTTATGTTGTATATCCGTAATATATTTAATCAATCAAGAGTATTTATTGAGTGCTTTACTCTGTGCAGAGTACTGTACTGAGCACTTGAGAGAGCACAGAGTTGGTAGACATGCTCCCTGCCCTCAGTGTTATTTATTTACACTAATATCAGCCTCCCCCTCCAGACTGTAAGCTCCTTGTGGTCAGAAAATTAGTCTACCAACTCTGTTGAACCGTACTTGCCCAAGCACTTAATATAGTGCTCTGTGCACAGTAAGCACTCAATTGAAAGAAAAAAGCACTTTGCTAATTGCTGGGGTAGATACATAGATACATTATAAGCAAATCTGGACACAGTCCCTACCCCGCGTGGTGTTCACAACCTAAGAGGGAGGGAGAACAAATATTTTATCCCTATTTTACAGATGAAAAGTGACTTCCTCAAGATCACACTGCTCACAGTTGTTGGAGTCAGGGTTAGAACTAGGCCCTCTGACTCAGAAGCCCATGTTCTATTCACTAGGCCACCCTGTAATAATAACTGGGGTATTTGTTAAGCACTTACAATGTGTCAAGCACTGTTCCAAGCTCTGGGGAAGAGACAAAATAACCAGGTCTGACACAGTCTCTGTCCCACACAAGGCTCACAATCTAAGTAGGAGGGAGAACAAGTATTGAATTCTCATTTTAAAGACGAGGTAAGGCACAGTGAAGCCAAGTCAGTTGTCCAGGGTCACCCAGCAGTCACCTGGTAGAGCCAAAATTAGAACCCAGGCCCATGCTCTTTCCACTAAGCCACACTGCTCTTCCTGAGCACTAAGGTAAAGATGTCTATGTGTATTTGATACTCTGGTGCGTGGGAGTGGCTTGGCTTCAAATGTACCACCTACTTCATGCAGTTGGTCAGCTTGAGACAACATAGTTTTTGATTCAAATCCTGGGCTATCGGGTCCGATGCGATTCTAAAATGGAGATGGAGCCTAGAACCTCCTGACCTAAATAAAACAGAAAAGAGTAGAACAGGAATATCAGACCCAGTTCAAACTACCGAGCAAATGAGCAACTGAACCTTTAATTGGCAATTATGGCCTTTTCTGGAGGAAGCTATGTGGATTTTGTTTTGTTTCTCTGAAGATTTTCCATGTGTGATACAAGTTTTAAAGCATCTCTACAGAACCTTTCATCCTGAGGTCTTCAAGCACCTTATAAACATTAAGTCAATTAATCCTCATCTCCCCTGAGAGATAGGGAGGGGCAGGATCATTACCCATGAGGCCCAGAGAGAAGAGGAGGCAAAACTGAGCTGGGCCAAGTATCCGATCCCCTCTGCTTTCTGGGGAATGTTGTCCAATCGTTCATTCTGGGACAGAGCCTCTCAGGGACCATTGGGGGTCTCCCAAGTTAAATCACAGATAAGGATAATGAAATCTCTGATGCTGAAGCAGTTTGCCTGCAGGGATCAGGAATGTGATGTCTTGTTTTTTTTTTCCCCATGTACAATCTTGCACAATCCCCTGGGTGCCACTTGGCACTTTTCGCCCTTCTCTTGAAAAAGGAGGCGCTCCAGTCGACCAGTCACCCCTCTTTCCCCTCCCCCCCACCACCCTGCTCCCAGACCCACTGGACTAAGGGGTGGACGCCAAGCAGGCCTGCCTCCCGTTCCTATGGAAACCGATCTTCTCGAGTTACTCGGGTGTTCATCTATTGAATTTTTCAATTATGTATGACTAATTTTGCACAAAGTCATTATTCAAAGTAATTTGTCTAAATACGAGAGGCAACACCTTCCACCTTCCTGGAAGGTGGGTGGGGAGGATGGCATAATCAGCCCTGCTTCGCCAGGAGTTAGTAAGCGGTCACAGGAGTTCAAAAGAGAAAAATAATGAACAGGTAAGTCATCACATGTCAAAATTCTTCTTCTATATTATCAAAATACAAATTAATTACAGATAAGATCAAACGAGTTTTCTTTAATATATGGTTTTCCCAGAGAAGGTAATGAAAACAGATTTTACAGTATGTGGGAGGGGAGGTCGGGAGATCTCTGGAGGATCTGTTATTAGAGTTGGCTCCACGGCCCTGGAGACACCGTGCCTGTGAAAGCAGCCCCACAGCCTGAGGAGCTGTGGGACATGCAAATAAAATGATCTTTATTGCACTAGGTGCTAACTCACCGCATGAGCTCACTGCCATGGGGTGACTCTCCCAGCAATAATAAAACCATCTCCTGCACCCTCAGCCCTAGCCTATTGCAGTCACCAGGTAGCCCCCTCCCCTCCCTGTATCCCCCCACCAGCTCTTTCCCAGTCCCATCTTGACTGCTGGTAAATTCACTGATGCTTCCGTTCTTGATCTTGGGGAGCAATGACCTTTACCTGAAATAAGCATGTAACTCATCTTTCTCTGGAAAATACTCCCTCTCCCCCACCACCATCCTACTACACCCCATCCTACTCCCCTCCTGAGCACCCCCCGGCCCCCACGCCCCCACCTCGGTTCTGTGTAATGCTAATATTCACATGACAGCAAACATTTTCAAAATAATAGACCTGTATACTTAAGGTTAATCAGAGCGGGCGCCATCCAAGTCGCAAAGGTAGCAATTTTCCTTCATTAAAGCCAAATCAAGAAAGAGAACTTTGGGATTCCTTTGGACTAATTACAAGGTGTTAATAATAACAATATAATGGCAGCAATTTTCCAGCTTTGCTCAAACCTATAATCTGCTTGAGTGCCTTATAGGATTGTCTGTGAGTTTATATAAAGCCAAGTGTTAGTCCAAAAATGTTTTCAGTAATTTAATTTTTACATCATGTCTCTCTTCAGTGTTTACAATGATGTGGTAATTGTCGGCGAAGAGGGTTTTCTTAGGGGAATGGACAAGTAGCAGCTTGACACTTTGCAGGCCTTTTCTCTTCTTCGGTTTGAAGTGCATCCTGGGAACAGATGATGCATCTTCCTGAATGAACCCTGTGAACTCAGGACTCAGGAATTCCAGGCAGAGTTGCATTTCTCTAGTCATGCCTGGTCGTCATCATCATCAGTGGTATTTATTGAGTGCTTACTATGGGCAGACCACTGTTCCAAGAGCTCAGGATTATACAACAGAGATGGTAGACGCATCCCCAGCCCACAGTGAGTTTACAGTCCAGAGGATCACAAAACTGCTACCCTACCCCAGCTCTCTGGGGGAGTTTCAAAATACTGGATCCCAAACTAGGAACAATCTGGGTGTCCCTGTGGTAGGGGAGGGGAAGAGGGAGGAGGAACGTGACCCATTCTCCCAGCTATTCCATGGAGAGAAATACATTCACAGAGTTGTAGCAGTGGGAATTATTGAGCCTGCTCCCACTAATAATAATTACAGTACTTGTTAAGTGCTTACTAGGTGCCAAGCACTGGTGTTGATACAAGTTAATCAGGTTGGACACAGCCTCTGTCCCACATGGGGTTCACAGTTTCAATCCCCATTTTACAGAGGAGGTAACTGAGGCACAGAGAAGTGAAATGACTTACCCAAGGTCACATAGCAGACAAGTAGCAGCTCTTGAACCCTTGACCTTCTAACTCCCAGGTCCCTGCTCTATCCACTCCACCATGCTGCTTCTGTGCCAAGGGCTTGGGAAAGAACAGCAGGAGTGCAAGAAGAACTGCTCAGAAGGATCGCACACTTGATGTAGATGAACGCAGATCTGGAAAGAGCAAAAGCCTGCTTCAAGAGAAAGGTTTCCAAAATGTCTCCAGAGGACTCAGTTCAGTTTATAACAAACCATCTCTTCAGGGCCCTAGGATTCAGTCAATTGATCATATTTATTGAGTACTTACTGTGGGCAGAGCACTGTACTGAGTTCTTGGGGGAGTAGCAGAGTTGGTAGACATGTTTGCTGCCCACAAGGAATTTACAGTCTAGAAAAGGAGAAAGACATTAAAATAAATTAAATAAATGAATACAGGATGTGTGGCAAGACATTTCCCTGAAAGACCCAGGAAAGGATAGTGGATCTTGGATGGGAGAGGTGTATTTCTGTCTTCTCAGGGCCTTTTGGGAAATTTTCCTCAATCGCACATTCCTTCAATAGAGAGGGTATTTCTCAGACAAAAGTCCCCAATATCTCTCTCTCCCTCTCTCTCTCTCTCTCTCTATCCATCTACCTCTTTCTGTCATCCCTTCCTCCTGTATCTCTCTGTTTTTTTCTCTATCTCTCTGTCTCTTTGCCTCTTTGTCCTCTTTCTTTCTGTATCTTTCTGCTTTTCTCGTGACCTCTCTTTCTCTTTTTGACTGCAGAGATGGGTATTGGGTAGCTGGAGCAATATTTCCCAGACCAAAATGTTGCCATCTGACTCATCCTGCTGCGACTGTTCCACCATTCTGGAAATGGCACAGAAATGAGAATGGGGGGGAGTTCCTTTCCTATCTGACCTCCCTCCTGCCCTCTGGACTGGTTTGTTCCTTCTTGCCAGAAAAGGGGCAGGGAGCAGGAGCCCTTTGTCTGCTGGAGTCAGATGGCATTCCAACCCGGAGTAAATTGCACACTTCACACCCATTCAGCAAAGTAAATTTATTTTGATTAATCTTATTCACTTGTCAAAAGCAATGCCAAGACGTATAAACAAACGAATTTCTTGGATTGTTTCAAACTAATCATATTAACTTATTTGCTCTTCTGGCCTTGAGGGGGTTCCAAGTGGAAGCCATTGAAGTTGGGTCCAGAAATAGCTTCCTTTGATTGCCAGTTTTGGTGCTAATAGATATCTCACTGGTTTCTTCTGTCCATGTCAACAATCCTGTGGAGGGAGGGAGGGAGGGTCCCCGGGGGGGCTATCCAGGGAATCCTCTCCCCACCTCTAGACTGTAAAACTGTGAACATTTATGGTTATAGTGTACTCTCCCAAGTGCTTAGAACTTAGTGCAAAGTAAGCGCTCAATAAATGCGATTGAATGAGTGAATCATCATCATCAATCGTATTTATTGAGCGCTTACTATGTGCAGAGCACTGTACTAAGCGCTTGGGAAGTACAAATTGGCAACATATAGAGACAGTCCCTACCCAACAGTGGGCTCACAGTCTAAAAGGGGGAGACAGAGAACAAAACCAAGCATACTAACAAAATAAAATAAATAGAATAGATATGTACAAATAAAAGAAATAAATAAATAGAGTAATAAATATGTACAAACATATATACATATATACTTCCACTCACTGGAAGTGGCATTGGGCAAGCAGACAGTCAGAGCCATGTCCCCACTTCCATTGCTTACTGTCACCCCAATGTTGGATACACCTGGGCTGAGGAGATGCAGGCTTCTTTGAATAGGAGCAGCTTCCTGAAGTCCAACATGGGCAGAGAAAGGGATGGGGTCGCTATGCACTTTGATCTGTGGCCTTTGGGCATTTGATGTTTCCCCCACCCTCAACCACACAGCACTTATGTGCATATTTTTAAATTCTATCTTATAAATGATTTGTTTATATTAATATCTGTCTCCCCCTCTAGACTGCAAGCTTGTTGTGGGCAGGGAACGTGTCTTCCAACTCTGTTGTACTCTCCCAAGCATCATTGATGACGATGATGATTGATGATAAGGCTGAGGGAAGAGCTCAGGACAGACCTCCCCTCTCCCCACTTTTTAATAATAATAATAATGTTGGTATTTGTTAACTGCTTACTATGTGCCAAGCACTGTTCTAAGTGCTGGGGAGATTACAAGGTGATCAGGTTGTCCCACAGGGGGCTCACAGTCTTAATCCCCATTTTACAGATGAGGTAACTGAGGCCCAGAGAAGTTAATTGACTTGCCCAAAGTCACTCAGCTGACAAGTGGCAGAGCCAGGATTAGAAGCCATGACATCTGACTCCAAAGTCCATGCTCTTTCCACTGAGCCATGCTGCTTCTCTAAAGGGCTTCTTTTAAAGCCCTCCTAAAGTCAAATCTCCTCCACAGTGCTTTCCCTAAGTCCTCATCTCCCTAATTGGCCCTGCCTTCTGTGTCACAAATATGCTTGGATCTGTAGACATGACCTGATGGAAAGAGCCCAGGCCTAGGAATCAGAGAACCTGGTCTCCAATCCCAACTCCGGTAGTTGTCTGCTGGGTGACCTTGGGAAAGTCACTTAACTTCTCTCTACCTCAATTTCCTTATCTGTAAAATGGGGATTCTCTACCTGTTTTCTCTCTCCTATTTAGACCGCGAGCCCCATGTGGGACAGGGACTGTGTCCAGCCTGATTAACTTGTATTTACCCCAGTGCTTAGAACTGTGTTTAATCATCGTAAATGCAATGCTTAACAAATACAATAGTAATAATAATGATAATAATAATCCCTATCCCATAAGTACTTCATAAGCCTCCAACTCTTTAAGCACTATCTGATATTCACCCCACCTTCAGACCCACAGCCCTTAGGTACTAATCCTTATATTCAGCTATTTCCCTTAACTATAATTTACCTTAATGACCGTCTCTCCCAGACACTGTGAGCTCCTAATGGGCAGCCCTGGGTGGGACTGGGGCTGACCTGATTGAATTGTTTGTACCTCAATGCTTAGAACAGTGCTTGGCACATAGTGTGTGCTTAACAAATAATAATCATAGAACAATAATAATAATAACAATATATAGTAATAGCCACTGTTATTATTAGAGGTTTTCAAGGAGAAGTGAGAGCTTGAACTGAGCAATCCACACTCTCCCACCCAGCCCCGCTGCGGCCCATGGCTCTCACTGTCAGGCAATTGTCCAGGATATTCCTCTCTGCAGCATCAACCACTGCTGGACCCTTCCTGCCTTCCTAAACCTTTACTGAGGGGGCCCTCATGTTGGCTGTCCTAAAATTCAGGGCAGGAATTACAGTCCCAGTCCCACATGGGGCTCACAGCCTAAGTAAGAGGGAGAACAGGATTGAACCCCCATTTTACTGATGAGGTAACTGAGGCACAGAGAAGCCTAAGTGACTTTCCAAGGTCACACAACAGACAAGTGGTGGAGCTTGGATTAGAACCCATGTCTTCCGACTCCCAAGGTCCGTACTCTTTTTCGTTAGACCACGCTGCACCTCGCGTGGGACCACATGTCCTACTGATGCAGGATAGCATTTCTTCCCCAAAACATTTTTTTTGCCTATTTGTTGAGTGCTTACTATGTGCCAGGCACTGTACTAAGCACTGGGGTAGACATAAACTGATTGGGCTGGACACGGTCCCCATCCCACATGGGGCTCACAGTCTTAATCCCCATTTTACAGCTGAGGCAACTGAGGCACCGAGGAGCTAAGTGACTTGCCCAATGTCATACAGCAGAAAAGTCATAGTTTCCTATGTTAATGGGGACCCGAAGAAACAGTGATGTCATTCATCGGAGCCCTCAATGTCTAAGCTGCCTCAGAAAGAGATCCAATGTTCACCCAATGAGGTAGGAGCTAACATGTGTGGGCTGCCACGTTTTTGTGTTTACAGACTCTCCATCAGTGACATTCACACACGTGGATGGGGTCTCATTAGCAGTATGGCCTCCAACAACCAAGAACAGCCAGAGAGTCAGAGTAAGAGAAATGTTTATTTGACATAACTAAAATTGTCCATTAGAAACACTTCATCCAAGAAAAGTTACATACAAATCTCTTAAAAGCAAACAGGGCTCCCTAATTTCTTCTGAATTCTTTTTCAGTCGGCCATTGCTCCCTTCACCACCTCATATCCATCCTTAATTCTAAACTATTCCACATTCTGGCTCTCCCATTAAAAGGATTCAGTTCCCAGAAGTAGATTTAACTGAAATTCCTGTTTATTCATTTTGAAAATATCATATGTTCCTTTCTTCAATGTTGAAACCCTCCAACTATGTGTTCCCCAATTCATTAGTCCAATTCTTTCAGAAGTCTTTTGCCACATAACATTCTGGTAAAAGATGTTCTTGCACTTCTGCCATTTTAGAATTTCTCCTTCAGCAAAACTTGTCCATGTACTCAATGCCTTTATGTTGACTTTTATTATAAATTTTCCATAGGTCCCTTTCCATATCACAACTCCCATTCAGATTTAACTTGTTCAGGTTGTGGAAGGTTTCTGTAGTTTCTTCTGTGGAATAATCTTCCCCTTGGCCCTGGCATTGTTGCTTGTTTAAAATATTTCCTTCTAGAAATTTCCTTTCTTTCTGCTCCAAACTAATCTTTGACATTCCCCATTTTTTAGTCCTTTGGGCTTCTTATCTTCCCTAACCCCTGAACTTCCTCCTGTTCCCTTTTTCTTTTCTAACAGAATAGTAGTAGTAATAGTAGTAGTAGTAGTAGTGCACATGATGATGATCATGGTGATGGTGTTTGTTAAGCACTTACTATGTGCCAAGCAGTGTTCTAAGTGCTGGGGTAGATACAAGCTAATCAGATTGTCCCACATGGGGCTCACAGTCTTAATTCCCATTTTACAGATGAGGTAACCGAGGCACAGAGAAGTTAAGTGACTTGCCCAAAGTCACACAGCTGATAAGCAGTAGAGACAGGACCTCTGACTCCCGAGCCCGGGCTCTTTCCATTAAGCCATGCTGTTCTGCACATGTACTTGATGCAGGAAACTGGATTAACTGCTTGGGAAAGTGCAACAAAAGCATTCATTCATTCATTCCTTCAGTCTTACTTATTGAGCATTTACTGCGTGCCAGGCACTGTATTAAGCACTCGAGAGAGTACTACATAATAAACAGACACATGAGACCTGTACCCTGCCCATGAGGAGCTTATCCTGTAACATGAATCAGTTAATCAACAAATGGTATTGACTGAGAGCTTCCTCAGAACACTGGGTGAAGCACTGGGGTCAGTCAGTATAACAGAGTTATAGACATGTTGTACAGTGCTTCGCATATAGTAAGAGCTCAATAAAGATGATGGATTGATTGATTAATCGCTTGATTGATCCTTAGCCACTGGGGAAACAGACAGATTATTGGTGGGGAAGGAGTAGGCCTCTTCAGAGTAGAGAAGTGGGTGAGAAAAGTGCCTGGGATGGCTAATGTTTAAAAGCAGGGAACTGGCCACTCCTCAGCAGCACATTCTTCTTTTCCCTTTAATAATAATAATAATAATAATAATGGCATTTGTTAAGTGCTTGCTATGTGTTAAGCACTGTTTCAAGTGCTGGGGGGATACAAGGTGATCAGGTTGCCCCACGTGGGGTTCACAGTCTTAATCCCCATTTTACAGATGAGGAACTGAGGCTCAGAGAAGTGAAGTGATTTGCCCAAAGTCACCCAGCTGACAAGTGGCGGAGCGGGATTAGAACCCAGAACCTCTGACTCCCAAGCTCGGGATCTTGCCACTAAGCCACGCTGCTTCTTCCCTTTCGTGCTGGGGGAGCCAGGAGAGTAGGGTGCTGAGTGACCCTCCCTCCACACATCACCGCTCCTCTGAGAATCATCTCGACTGTGCCAACCCACCACCAATGGTGGGGCATCTCTGCTGGCCCAGCAGACGGGCACCAAACTTTGCCCCAAGATGTTGTGTGTCCCTGTCATCCGGGGGCTTTGGGGCCCAGACTCCAGAGAGAGTTGTTAATGACGTGCATCTAGCTTTAATACTATTTGTTTTGCTGACTTGACACCTGTCCACATAATAATAATAATAATAATGATGGCATTTGTTAAGTGCTTACTATGTGCAAAGCACGGTTCTAAGCGCTGGGGGGGATACAAGGTGATCAGGTTGTCCCACGTGGGGCTCACAGTCATCATCCCCATTTTACAGATGAGGTAACTGAGGCTCAGAGAAGTCAAGTGACTTGCCCAAGGTCACACAGCAGACGTGTGGAGGAGCCGGGATTAGAACCCGTGACCTCTGGCACCCAAGGTTTTGCTTTGTTGTCTGTCTCCTCCTTCTAGACTGTGAGCCCGTTGTTGGGTAGGGACCGTCTCTATCTTTTGCCAACTTGTACTTCCCAAGCGCTTAGTACAGTGCTCTGCACACATTAAGCGCTCAGTAAATACGATTGGATGAATGAATGAATAACAGTGTAGCTCCTATCCAAATGGCCAGTTTGGTTACTCACTCTGTCCAACTCCATTTGCTTGTATCCACCCCAGTGCTTAGTACAATGCCTGGCACATATTCATTCTATCGTATTTATTGAGCGCTTACCATGTGCAGAGCACTGTACTAAGCGCTTGGGAAGTACAAGTTGGCAACATGTAGAGACGGCCCCTACCCAACAGTGGGCTCACAGTCTGGCACATAGTAAGCTCTTAACAAATACCACAATTACTATTTATTATTGAGTAGCAGCATGGCCTAGTGCATAGAGGACAGGCCTGAGAGTCAGAAGGTCCTGCGTTCTAGTCCTGTCTTCACCACTTTTCTGCTGGCTGACCTTGGGCAGGTCACTTCACTTCTCTGTGCCTCAGTTATCTCATCTGTAAAATAAGGATTGAGACTGTGAGCTCTATGTGGGACAGGAACTGTGTCCAATCTGATTAGCTTGTATCTACCCAAGCACTTAGTATAGTGCCTGTCACATAGTAAGTGCTTAACAAATACCATAAAAAAGTGTACAGTGGGTCAGGCTGGGAGCTCTTGCCTCTATTCCTGAATAGAATTTTCTTAGCAGATCCTTTTTTTTTTCCCCAATTGCATTTTCAGCTCTGGCTTGCAAGCACGAAGGCCTAATTCCATTTCACAGTGGAGACCCACAAACTCAGCGTGTTTGTAATGAGGGTCATTCAGGGTAGGATTCAATTCCCAGATCTGCTTCCAATAAAGCAAAACAAGGGGAAAAAAAAATTAAAAATTCCCGTGACTCCACAAGCGGCTGAATCCCTGCTGTTGACTTTCACAAGCATTGGCCTTTAATGCCGAATTAATAATCTGTTTTCTTAGATTTAGTCTCTGAACCTGCTTTGCCCAAAAGACTTTTCCAGTGGGCGCCGGGCCCCTGATCCCAGGCCTGCTTGTCCGTTCAGCGGGGAACAAAGTGCATCCCCAGTTTCCATAGCGGAGCTAAACAAACCCTGAGGTAGTCTAACTCATCTGGAGCTCTGGTCATTCATTCATTCATTCAATCGTATTTATTGAGCACTTACTGTGTGCAGAGCACTGTACTAAGTGCTTGGGAATTACAAGTTGGCAACATATAGAGACGGTCCCTACCCAACAATAGGCTCACAGTCTAGAAGGGGGAGACAGACAACAAAACAAAGCATGTGGACAGGTGTCAAGTCATCAGAATAAATAGAGTTAAAGTTAAATGAACATCATTAACAAAATAAATAGAATAGTAAATATGTGGTCGCCCAACCTCAAGTTATCCTCCTGCTCTGCCATAATAATGATGGCATTTATTAAGCGCTTACTATGTGCAAAGCACTGTTCTAAGCACTGGGGAGGTTACAAGGTGATCAGGTTGTCCCACAGGGGGATCATAGTCTTAATCCCCATTTTACAGATGAGGTAACTGAGGCACAGAGAAGTTAAGTGACTTGCCCAAAGGCACACAGCTGATAATTGGCAGTCAGGATTTGAACCCATGACCTCTGACTCCAAAGCCCATGCTCTTTCCACTGAGCTACACTGTTCCCCATGAGAGGAGTTGTTACCCCCATCCTCAAAGCCAACTGGATCCTTTCTTTTCCTGAGTCAGACCATCTCGATATTGGGCTGTTTCTCCCGCAGAGCTAGGGAAGGACTGCTAGACTGGAATAATGATAATAATAATAATAAAATTGTGGTAATTGTTAAGCACTTTTTATGTTTCAGTCACTATACCAAGCACTGAGGTAGGTACAAGTTAATCAGGTTAGACACAGTCTATGTCCCACATTGGGCTCACAGTCTTAATCCCCATTTGACAGATGAGGTAACTGAGGCACAGACAAGTCAGACAAGTGAAAGACTCAAAAAGCCTGTCGATGAAGAGGTAAACACAACCTCACATTTCCATAAACTCCCACAGCAGAGTTCAGATCCCACTAGCTCTCTAATGGGGAGGGGGACTGGATTCCACAACGAACTAACTGACTTTTACATCATTGGAAGTACAATAGCTGTGTTCTCCACACTTGGTGGCCACATGAACCCCCTTCTCTCTGTCCCAACCTCTCTCACTCCACCCTCGGCCCCTCTCTTTAAGCTTTCCCTCCCTTCTCTCCTTTTTTTTTAATGGCGTTTGTTAAGCACTTACTATGAGGCAGGCACCATACTAAGTGCATGGGAAGATGCAAGTAGGTTGGTTACAGTCCCTGTCCCACATGGGGCTCACATCTTAATCACCATTTTACAGATGAGGTAACAGAGTCACAAGGAAGTTAAGTGACTTACCCAAGGTCACACAGCTGACAAGAGACTGAGATGGGATTTTATCCCAGGTCGTTCTGATTCCCAGCCCCATGCTGTATATACTATTCCACACCTCTTTTCTTCTTTTCCACCACAGTGTAAACTTTTCTTTTCCATTTTCCTAGCTTCATTGCATTACCCACCCCCTGAACCTCTAAATCTCCCCCTGAACCCTCACAGCCACTTTACACTCCTGTATTTCCTCTGATGAGACTGTGGTCTTTTTATCTGTTTCAAGATGACAAACAGCCTCTTCTTCACCTGCAGATGCAGGGTCCAGGTTGGGTAAGCTCACTGTGGGCAGAGAATGTTATATTGTACTCTCCCAAGCATTTAGTACAGTGTTCTGCCCTCAGTAAGCGCTCAATAAATATGATTTATTGATTGATGGATTGGTGTGGGGGTGGGAGACTTGGAAATCCACCATCACCACCCTTCCACACCCTCCATCCCATCCCAAATCCCACCTGATCCCTGTGGCTCTGTCACAAACAACCAGTGCTCATCGGGGGTCGGCAGGAAGTGGGACAACAGGAATGATGGAGTAGATTTGGGGGTGTAAGGGATGAGAGTTGCCCAAGAGCCATGAGGAAATGGGAAAATCATTTTAAAAGACACAGAGAGAGGTGGAAACCGGAAGCCAAGGTGAAATGACGTGACAACTTCCTCTGGCTGATCTACGAGTTAGCCCCACTTTCACACCACTGCTCAGGAGCCAATCACCACTGAAGTCGGGAGGTGGAAAGTGAGATCAGACTAGCCATACACAGGGTAGTCATTGAAGGCCTTGCAGGACAGTGGGTGTCCCTCGGGGCTCAGTTCTTGATCCCTTTCAATTCTCTATCTACACCCCCTCCCTTGGAGAACTCATTCACTTCCATGGACTCAGCTACTATCTCTGTGCGGATGATTCCCAAATCTACATCTCCAGCCCTGACTTCTCTCCTTCTCTGCAATCTCGCATTTCCTCCTGCCTTCAGGACAGGACAGGACATCTACCTGGATGTTTTGCTGACACTTCAAACTTAACATGTCCCAAACAGGACTCCTTATCTTCCCACCCAAATCCTGTCCTTCTGCCTTTCTCTTCCGCTTTCTTTCCCTTCTCTGTAGACAATGCCACTATCCTTCCAATAATATTAATAATAATAATAACTGTGGCATTTGTACTGTACAAAGAAGCAGCGTGGCTCAGTGGAAAGAGCACAGGCTTTGGAGTCAGATGTCATGGGTTCAAATTCCAGCTCCACCAATTGTCAGCTGTGTGTCTTTGGACAAGTCACTTAACTTCTCTGGGCCTCAGTTACCTCATCTGTAAAATGGGGATTAAGACTGTGAGCCCCACATGGGACAACCTGATCCCCTCGTAACCTCCCCAGCGAGTGATTTGCACATAGTAAGCACTTAATAAATGCCATCATCATTATTATTATTACTGTACTAAGTGCTAGGTTGGATACAAGCAAATTTGGTTGGGCACAGTTCCTGTCCCACGTGGGGCTCACAGTCCCAATCCCCCTTTTACAGATGAGGTAACTGCAGAACAGAGAAGTGAAATAATTTGTCCAAAGTCACAGAGCAGACAAGTGTCAGAGGCAGGATTAAATTGATCTTCTTCCCAGGTCCATGCTCTATTCACTATGCCAAATCTCACTAACCTATAACCTTGGTATTATAATTGACTCATCTCTCTCATTCAAGCACATATTTAATCTGTCACCATAGCCTGTAGATTCTATCTTCAGCATATTGCTAAAATCAGTCATTTTCTCTCCATCCAAATAGCTAATACGCTGATCCAAGCATTTATCATAGCCCACCTTGACTAGTGCATCGGCTTCCTTGCTGACCTCCATGCTTCCTGTCTCTCCCCACTCCAGTCATGTCCCAGCCTGGGTCATTTTTCCAATTAAAAAAAAAGTTCAGTCCATGTTTTTCCACTCCTCAAGAACCTCCAGTGATTGCCCATCCATGTCCACATCAAACAGAAACTCTGTAGCATTCATTCTTTAAAGCACTCGATCAGTCAGCCTTCTTCCTTACCTCTCTGATTTCCTACTACAGTCCAGCCTACACACTTCATTCCTCTACCACCAGTGGCACCTTGAACTCATCTATCTCACTACGGACACCTTTCCCAAGTTGTCCCTTTGACATGGAACTTTCTCCCCCACACTTATATGACAAACCACCACTCCTCAAAGCCTAATTAAAATCACATCTCCACCAAGAGGTGAAATTAAGTCCTCTCTTCCCCTATTCCCTCTCCTTTCTGCATCACCTATGGATTTACATCTGTATCCTGTAAGTGTTTGCTGTTCGCCCATTCCTTAGTCCCACAGCACTTGTAAACATAGTCATAATTTTATATATATATTAATGTGTGTCTCCCCCCTAAACTGTAAGCTCACTGTGGACAGGGAACATGTCTACTAACTCTGTTGCACTGTACTCTCCCAGGCTCTTAGTACAGTGCTGTGCACACAGCAAGTGCTCAGTAAAAACCATTGATTGACTGATGGATTGAATCAGGCAAGGGCAGGTCTAACAGAAGACCTGTTAGAGAAGCAGGAAAAGCAGCTGGAGAAGCAGCGTGGCTCAATGGAAAGAGCATGGGCTTTGGAGTCGGAAGTCAGGGGTTCAAATCCCGGCTCCGTCACTTGTCAGCTGTGCGACTTTGGGCAAGTCACTTAACTTCTCTGGTCCTCAGTTACCTCATCTGTAAAATGGGGATTAAGACTGTGAGCCCCTTGGGGCAACCTGATCACCTTGTAACCTCCCCAGCACTTAGAACAGTGCTTTGTACATAGTAAGCGCTTAATATTTCTCTGGGGTGACCCCTAGCTCTCCCTGCCCCTTGACCTACAGCCTTTACATTTCCTTCCTGGACCCTGTGAAGACAGATACTGCTCCTGAGTTAAAAGACTCAATGGCAGAAGCTGTTGGGAAGGGAAGATACTGGACATAAAGGAATCTGGTGCTCTACTCATACCAGTCAGGAGACGAAAAAGTAGTATAAAAGAAGACGAATGGCCATCCTACTCATACAGCTCAACTGACACGGCCACAGGCTGAGAGACTGTTAAAGTTTACAACAGTTTTGGAGTTTTCTAGCACGAATCTGGGCATTTGGGTTGATCCCAGAGCCAGTTGAGGGCATCTGAGTCCATTTTGCTGGCGTGAGGAGTGGTCCTGCCCTGTCCCTAGCTGGTTTCCAATTGGTGGCTGGGTCTCTACTTGCATTTTGGGCAATTTCCAGGGTCAGCCCCTCCAAACCATGCTTCTGGCTAGCCTGCAAGGGAGGGGAGGCAGGGGAGGTGGAGGAGGGGGCAAGATGGGTGGAGGGGGGGAAAAAGACGAAAGGAAACTTGGTTTTTTTCTATGTGGGTCCTCGTTCTCTGTAATAGATCTGCTGGCCACCATGCACTCACTACTAGACACAAGGAGCTCATTTCAGGGGTCCTCAAAGGGAGGCGGTAGATGCAGACTTCAGGGGTGGGAACAAGAAAAGGAAAGAAAGACAAATGGACAAAATAGAACAACAACTAGACAAGCTGACAAAAAAGCAGAAATGCACAAGGGAAACACACACAAGCACAGTCTTACTCATCCTCTTACTCATAGATTGACCCTGTAGCCCTAAAGCCAAATGGTTTTAATCCAGGCTCCCCTGCTTGCCTGCTTTATGACCTTGGGCAAATCACTTCACTTCTCTGGGCCTCAGTTACCTCACTTGTAAAATAGGAATTGAGACTGTGAGCCCCACATGGGAAAGGGACTATAACCAGCTCGATTAGCTTGTATAAACCCTACTGCTCAATATAGTGCTTAGCACATAGTAAGCACTTAATTATTATTATAATTATTATCATCTCTTCACCTGTAAACTAGATATTCAATGCCTGCTTCCCCTTAGACTCTGAGCTACATATGGTGGCAGGGATTTGGTCTTATCTGATTGTATTGCATGTACCCCAGCTCTTAGCTCAGTGCTCGGCACATAGTAAGTAGTGAACAAATGTCACAGTTTTTTATTATCATCATCATCATCATTATTGTCATTGTTATTATTATTCCCTAGTTTGTACTGAATTGGTGGGTTTTTCTGGTCATCCACTCCCATAGGGACCGTCTCTATACATTGCCGACTTGTACTTCCCAAGCACTTAGTCCAGTGCTCTGCAGACAGTAAGCGCTCAATAAATACGATTGAATGAATGAATGAAATGCCCTTTCCTTACCCATCCACTACCTCCTCCAGGCAGCCTTGGAGACTTACCCCTGTTTGGGTAAGGGGTACCAGGAGGGCAAAAGACAGGTTGGCTCTCAGCACTGGGCTGAGCCGGGCCACCTCTCAGTCTTACCCACTCCCCCAAACCCACAGGCAGATCAAGAGGGCTGGACAACACATTAATATGATGATTAGAGATTCCTTGAATGAAAGGAATCGCACATTTGAAATCATGCTTTATTCTCGCCAAGAATGATGGCCATTAGCACATACAAACCCTATAACTATGGTTCTGGAAACCTCCTGTGACAGTTCAGCAACTTTCTCACACATCCTGTATTCAAAAGGATGGGTAGGAGATGATGTTTGCCAGTTTACGAGCCCCTCAAGCATCTTGGGCCTGGAAGTTTGAAACAATAATTGCTGTTCAAGTTCATTAGCTCTTGGCAGTGTGAACTTCCTGCTGCAAAGAATGGAAGTGGTTTTCAAAGGCAGATAGCCCGGAAATGAGAAACTCCCCCAGAGCAGAAGAGTTGCCACATAAATGAGTCAGAAAAATCTTTTGGGCCCAATTTTCCGGGAAACAACCCTGTGTGCTTGGAAACCCTAGCTCAACCCAACGTCACTGGGCTAGGATTCAAACATAGGACCCAACCCCAAATTCCCCAGCAGCCTCTTCACCTCCCTCCTGCCCTCTCCCTGGGCCAGCCTATCTCCTCTCCAACTGCTATCCCTCTGGGAACTGTTTGTGCTAACCACCTGCAGGGAATGCCCATGCACTCTTCCGAACTCCTACTAAACATGGAAAACAAGGAAGAGAAATCCAAAGACTGTATTTTAACTGTAACCAATTGATTTCCCTGCAGGACAGAGTAGCATATTGCAAATAGCAACTGAGTCTTTTCAGTGACTGTCCTGGGGTACCATTACAAATTAGAGGGCCTCTGCCTTGGTGATATAGATTTTTAAAGCCTCCTTTAAAAGCTAATGCTTCACAGGCACAAAGAAATGAAATTGTTATCTCTGCTCTGGCTGTAATCTTTGATTAGTACATTTAATCAATTAGCATTGCTGTTGTCAAAACTTGCTTTCGCCAGTGCATGAAAAGAAAACCTGCCTGAGGGCACATGGCAGGCGCTAGCCAGCTCCGAACCTCGGGCTCGGGAGGGACTAGCCAGGCAAGAAACGTCATGTTCTCTCACAAAGTAATCTTGAAGTTTCTGTGTCAAACAAGGAGTCTCTTAATCAGTCCTGACTTCAATCTGCACTACTAATAAAATGTCGAAACTATCTGTCAAACCAGACACCGGAAGTTGCTGCTCGCTACCAAAGGTCGGGGCCAATTTTCATTAAGGAATTTATTTTTCCCCAACTGGGGCATTCTGGTTGTCAGTCAGTCAGTCGATCATATTTATTGAGCTCTTACCATGTGCAGAGCACTGTACTAAGCACTTGGGAGAATGTAGCAATAAGCAGGTACATTCCCTGCCCACAGTGAGCTCCCAATCTGGAGGGTGTGAAAGGTCTTTGTGGGAGGCACTACTGCCTCAGTGGGAATTCACAAAACCATGCTTTTTCTTTCACTACCATGCGTGTTGTACTCTCCCAGAGTATGGTTAGCACTCAATAAATACTAATAATAATGATTATGTTAAGTGCTATGTGCAAAGCACTGTTCTAAGCGCTGGGGAGGATACAAGGTGATCAGGTTGTCCCATGTGGGGCTCACAGTCTTATTCCCCATTTTACAAATGAGGTAACTGAGGCCCAGAGAAGTTAAGTGACTTGCCCAAAGTCACACAGCTGACAATTGGCAGAGCCGGGATTTGAACCCATGACCTGTGACTCCAAAGCCCGTGCTCTTTCCACTGAGCCATGCTGCTTCTCTATACTATTGAAAGAATGAATTAATAATAATAATGGTATTTATTAAGTGCTTACTATGTGCCAGGCACTATACTAAATGCTGCAGTGGATAGCAGCAAATCAGGTTGGATCCAGTCCCTGTCCCACATGGGGCTCACACTCTTAATCCCCATTTTGCAGATGAGTTAACTGGGGCCCAGAGAAGTTAAGTGACTTGCCCAAGGCCACACAGCAGACAGGTAGTAGAACTGGGATTAGAACCCATGACTTTCTTACTCCCAGGCCCATTCTCTATCCACCATGCTGTTCCCCATCTGCAGGGCTGGCTGGGTGAGCATCCCTTAGGGCACCTCAACAGGAAGGTCTGAGATCCTTAGAGGAAACCTGAGACTTAGTATTTCATTTGCTTGGATGGACTGGTGCTCCCTTCAGATTCCTGTGGCTCACCCTTTACTCCCAGGCTCTTGATTCACAATACATTGGAGGTGGGTCCAAATGATCTGGATTTCCCATCAGCATTTAATGGGAGGTCTATGGTACCAAGACAAAGAAACAACAAATATAATGCAACGAAAACACACTGCTTCTTCACAAAACTATTAACTGATCTGGACACCTTTGCAGAGGGGTCGTTGAAGTGGGGAGGGGGCTTGGAACATTTCTGAGAAAACAGGATTGAGGGGGTGGGCAGGGAAGAATAGGGCCTGGAAATGCTCCAAATGTCAGGCTGGCAGGTAGGCAGGATACTGCTATCGAACCCCCAGCTGGGTCTCTGAAGTGGGGTGACTGTAAGTTTGTTGTGGGCAGGGAATGTGTGTTTTATATTATTTTATTGTACTCTCCCAATCAATCAATCAATCAATCAATCAATCAGATTTATTGAGCACTTACTGTGTGCAGAGAACTGTACTAAGCATTTAGGAGAGTACAATACAAAAATAAACAAGCACATTCCCTTCCTACTATGAGTTTACAGTCTAGAGGGAACTTACAGCTTATAGTTTAAGTGCTTAGTACCATGCTCTGCACACAGTAAGTGCTCAATAAATACAATTGATTGACTGACTGACTGAAGGCACCCACTCTATAATGGCTGCCCAGTGCTCTCCTGGCCAATGTTCCTTTGATACCAAGCAATAGCTTACCTGTGGGAAGATTCGGGTCATAAGAAATTTTCCACTAGGAAAATCCACTCAAAAATTGGCTCTGACTGAGCAAACCTGGCTAGGCAGAGTGGCAGGGATTAACCAACAACACAACAGCACGTTGACTGACATTTGTAAACTATCTGGAGTAAGATAATAATAAAGGAAATCAAATAATCATCATCCTCAGCATTTACAGTGACTAATATCTCTTTAAAGCACTCCTCAATCTTTAATTAGTTAATACAGGCAGCAATTATGATCCCCATTTTATAGAGGAGGAACTGTGACTCAGAGAGGTGAAGGGGCTTGCCTAAAGCCACTCAGGAAGCCAGAAGCAGAGCTGGGATTAGGGGCCGTTTCCTTGCTCTCAGACCTCTGCCGGAGTCCCTCGGCCACATGAGATGGCAGACTTCCAGGTCCAGGGAAGATCTGAGGGGAGAGAGAAACGGCTGGCTGGCTGGGCTTCCTAACGGGGCCAATAGGAAGTTGGAATCGGGATTACATCCCATCTGGTCTCATGGATCTCGGATCTAGCTTGGGCCAGGATACGGTCCCTGAAAGGGACAATGAACAGAAGGGCGGTGTGGGAAGAGAGGATGAGAGGGTGGGAGTGGGAGGAGAGGAAGAGGAGGTGGGTATGGGAGGAGAGGGATTTGGAACCTTGTAGAGCACTGAAGTCCTGATTAGGTCCAAGTAGCGTTGATCCTGAACTGACTTTGCCCTGGAAAAGGAACATAAAAATCTGTAGCTCTCTGACTGAGCACTCTGATCTCGATCTCGTCTGTCTCACCACCTATCTCTCACCCACATTTTGCCTCTGGCCTGGAACTTCCTTCCTGTTCATATCCAACAGATGATCTCTCTCCCCACCTTCGAAGTCTTACTGAAGGCACATCTTCTCCAACAGGCCTTCCTGGACTAATCCCTAATTTCCTCTTCTCCCACTCCCTTGTGCGACACCCTTTCACTTGGATTTGCAGCCTTTATTCACCCCTCCCTCAGCTCCACAGCCTTTATATACATACCCGTAATTTATTTATATTAACATCTATATCCCTCTATATACAGTAATCTTGTTGTGAGCTGGGAATGTGTCTACCAACTTGTTATATTCTACTCTCCCAAGTGCTTGGTACAGTGCTCTGCACATGGTAAGCACTCAATAACTATCATTGATTCATTGATTGATCTGAGCCTTCTACAAGCCAAAGGGAACAGAAATCTTCTTTCCTATGAAAGGGCCATTCTGATCCTCACGTTGTCTGTGTGGCCACAACCCTGGCAGTGGAGAAGGAGGCCCAAGGGAGAGGGGGTCTCTGTTTCCTCAAAGGATGGTGGCCCTCACTTCAATGGGACCCCTTCCCCCTTCCAGTTGGGTCAGCCTTGTTGCCCGCTCAGGAAAGCATTAGTCAGTCACAAGTTCAGGGTTAATGATGATGATGATGATGGTGATGATGATGCTAATGATTGTTATTGTTAGTTGTTGTTATTGTACTGATCATTTACAATGTATCATGCCTTGTGCTAAATGTTGGAGTAAATGCACATTAATCTCCGTCCTACAGGGAGTTCATAAACCAAGTCAGGGAAAACAGACTCACAGAACAATGCAAATATATTATAGGCAATAATAAGAGCAGCTTTGAAAAATTAGTCCATATAAAGAACATTAAAAATATGTTTTTAATGGATTTTAATTTGAAGTACTGGACTGTGAAGGGGTGCCAGTCCTCGAGCTTCTCCCTTCTCCAGAATGTTTCCAAATTGCGGCAGGCTTCCCGCCCCTGTAAATGTTGTTACATGGAGCAGAGAGGCAGTAGCAGGGAGGAGGAACTGAGCAGTTGGATACCTTCCTGCCCTTACTTGGGGGTATCTATCCACATGGCTCTGGCCTTCTGCTTAAGGTATTTCACAGCGTGGATTGAGAAAACTGTTCAAGATTGAAATTTTAGCAAAGACATGTTTTTCCCATGATTAAATCTGAATAAATTCCGATCTCTGAGTTCAAACGGCTTCTCTGAGGCTCTACGTTTGCTGAGCAAACAACGTTGTCCCTTCAGCCTTATACTGAGAGAAGCAGCATGACCTAGCAGATAGAGCACAGGTCTGGGATTCAGGATAATAATAATAATAATAATAATAATAATAATAATAATAATAATAATAATGGCATTTATTAAGCGCTTACTATGTGCAAAGCACTGTTCTAAGCTCTGGGGAGGTTACAAGATGATCAGGTTGTCCCACGTGGGGCTCACAGTCTTAATCCCCATTTTACAGATAAGGTAACTGAGGCATAGAGAAGTTAAGTGACTTGCCCAAAGTCACGCAGCTGACAAGTGGCGGAGTCGGATTTGAACCCATGACCTCTGACTCCAAAGCCCAGGCTCTTTCCACTGAGCCACGCTGCTCCAGGATGACCTGAGTTCTAATCCTGACTCCACCACTTGTCTGCTGGGTGACCCTGGACAAATCACTTCTCTGTGCCTCAGTTACCTCATCTATAAAATGGGGATTGAAACTGCAAGCCCCATGTGGGACAGGGACTTTGTCCAACCTAATTTGCTTGTATCCATATCAGGGCTTAATACAGTGCCTGCCACATAGTAAGCACTTAACTAATTCCACAGTTATCATTAATTATTAGCAGGAAAGAACAACCCCAGTCTGGAATTAGGGCCTCTGGTAGCACAAAACTCACACTGATTGGTGTTCTTTTAAACCTGGGTCAAACTAGACCTTGGCTTTATATGAACAGGTATTTCCATTTTTAATTTTGAGAGATAGGTTTGGAGAAAGGAGGACTATTCCATTGATCGAGGGATTGACTATTTGTACTTCTGGAAGGTCTTTTTTTAGAAGAAATTCCTTTTCTGGACCCAAATCCCCACCAAGTAAGTGTAATTTTGGGTGCCAAACTAATGTGAGTGAAAAGGGTGTGGTGCAGATAGGACTAGTGTGTCCAGAAGTACATAACACTAATCCCATCTTCAAGTCTGCACTGGGAACCTGGATGCCCTGCCCCTCTCGACCGTGGCCCCCTGGTTGATAGAGAACATTTTGGATTTTCCAGACCATCTATCTCTTTGCCACAACCACCTTCACCAGGCAGCTAATAATAATTATTACTATGGTCTTTTTTGTCAAGTGTTTACTATGTGCCAGGCACTGTTCTAAGCACTGGGGTAGAAACAAGATAATCAAGTTGGACCCAGCCCCTGTCCCACATAGGGCTCAGAGTCTTAATCCCCATTTTCCGGATGAGGAAACTGAGGCACAGAGAAGTGAAGTAACTTGCCCAAGGTCGTGCAGCAGACAAGTGGCAGAGCTGAGATTAGAACCCATGACCCTCTGACTCCCACTAGGCCACTCTGGACGTAATTAGTTGTTACCACCAAGACTGTTTTTGTTTTGGTTTGGTTTTTTATGGTATTTGCTAAGCATTTACTATGTGCTTACTAACAGCTGGGGTAGATACAAGCTAATCAGGTTGGACACAGTCCACAACAAGGTCTATCCACTATGCCACATTGCTTTTCTTTGATTTACCAAAAAGACCCTTCAAAGATTAAAAGATTTTTGCAGCAAAACAAGCAATTCAGCAACAATACCTTGCCCACCCTTGTGATCTAGGAAAAAAAGAGGGAGGCTATAGAAGTTTTCACTGGGACGTGCAAATTAAGGAACTTGATTGATAACTGATGGGAGCCAAATCTGGAGAGAGCCAAGGCTATGACATTACCCCAAGGAATTCTCTGTATCATTAAGCAATGTGGGCCACACTATCACACCAATCTTGAAGAGTGAAAATGGTCCCACCATCATCAAAGGCAAGAAGAGGAGGCAAAGCACATCAAAGGTTTCTTGAACATGCCTTCTGTTATCGAAGATGAGGCCCTCCAAAATTTAGAGAATCTACCAACATGTGGAAACATGGCCCTCATTCCTGCTATTGAAGAAGTCATGACCTTAGCAGAGCCTTGAAAAATGGCCAAGAACCAGGACCTGATAGTACATCTAATAGATGCTGAAATCTAGAAGGATAGAGGGGATCTACTGCTTAAACACTTTCACCAGATTTTCCTCAACAGATAAGTGGTTGAAGAAATGTAACAGGATCTGAAAGACGCCATCATCTTCAAGACAAATCAGCATGCAGTAGCTACTGAAGTCTCTCCCTAGTAAAATCCTGGCTGAAATCCTGTACTGATTACTAAAGACCACACTCTTTTAGGATTGCACTGTGGCTTTGGAACACAACTTGGGCCAGTGGACACAAACTTTGTAATATATTGAATACAGGAGAAGAGCAGGAAGGAATACGATTTCCTTCATACTGTTTCCTTTGACCTCATCAGTTAATCTGGGCCCTGAAAACTACTAAGTAAATTTGACTGCCTTGTAAAGGTTATAACAATCCTGAAATTATTCAGTGAAGAAAACTGTACTATGCTTGGGAGCGTACAACAGAGTAAGCTGACACCAAAGCACCTCCTCTCTGAGTTAATCCAAGATAGAAACATAGACATCAGGCATGTAAGAAGGTGGAAAAGAAATAACAAAGAAGAATAAGGCACGGCTATTGTAGTTGAATAGTTTATGATCTCCCAGAGGAGATAGTCAACATCTCTACGGTAAGATAGAAATCTTCAAACAGCAGGGCCTAGTGGAAAGAGCACAGGCCTGGGGGTCAGAGCACCTGGGTTCAAATCCCAACTCCACTATTTACCTGCTGTGTGACCTTGGGTAAGTCACTTAACTTCTCTCTGCCCCAGTTTCCCCTTCTATGAAATGGGGATTCTCCCTCCTACTTAGACTGTGAGTCTCACATGGGATGAGGAGTGCACTTAACCTGATTATCTTGCAACTGCCCCAGTGCTTAATATAGTACTTGGCATATAGTAAGCGCTTAACAAATACCACCGTGATTATTGATCTAAGCCATTGCAAAATGGCAGTATTCCAGAAAAATAAAATAAATTTTAGGGAAGCAAATTTTAACAGCTTAGAGCCATAGGACTTAGGGAAAATATATATTGCCAACTTGTACTTCCCAAGTGCTTAGTACAGTGTTCTGCACACAGTAAGCGCTCAATAAATAATGATTGAATGAATGAATGAAAATAGAGGCTGCATTACCTAGTGGATAGAGCAGGAGCCCGGCAGTCAGAAGAACTTGGGTTCTAATCCCAGCTCCACCGCTTGTCTGCTGTGTGACCTTGGGCAAGTCACTTTACTTGTCCGTGCCTCAGTTACCTCATCCGTAAAATGAGGATTAAGACTTTGAGCCCCATGTGGGACAGGGACTCTGTCCAACCTGATTAACTTGTATCTACTCCAGTGCTTAGTACGGTGCCTGGCACAGAATAAGTACTTAACAAATATCATAAAAAAAAATCTGAAGAGACAAAAGAGTCCAAGAGATTTGTTTACTCCTCTAAAGGACATTTCTCCAGGCTCGGGAACATCCAGAGCAGAGAAATGGCAAGAACGGTAACAAGATGCCAAAACCTGAAGGGCAAGTGGAAAAGACACCAACCATGGAAAGTAACAAAAAGTCACCTAAAGAAGAGTACAAAGATATAAGGACAATGGTTTAGGACAAGATTAGAAAAGTTAAAGCTGGGAAGGAGATGCAAAATATCAGAATACCCACCCTCCAGATTGTAAGCTTACTGCAGACAGGGACCGGGTCTACTAACTCTGTTATATTGTACTCTCCCAAGTGCTTAGTACAGTGTTCTGCACACAGTCAGCACTTTTTTTTATGGAATATCTTAAGCGCTTACTGTGTCAAGCACTGTTCTAAGCACTCGGGTAATTACAAGTTAATCAGGTAGGACACAGTCCATGTCCCACATGGGGCTCAATAAATACCAGTGATTGATTGATTGATTGAATACATAGATGGTAACAAAATAATCTCCTCTCAGGATCACACCTGGAGAATTTCCAGTACTCTACCAGTCTTGGCTATGGGAGGGAGAGTCAAGCAGAGGCATACCCATTCCATTCCTAGCTTGGCCAGTGTCTAGAAGAGACCTTCCCTGATTAATTCATTCAATCGTATTATTGAGCACTTACTGTGTGCTCAGCACTGTACTAAGCACTTGGGAAGTACAAGTTGGCAACATATAGAGGCGGGCCTACCCAACAACAGGCTCTGCTCCCTGTCCTGTGTCCCCCACAACCTATAGGGGTTGCAAAGGGAAAGAGTAACCAAGTGCTTTGAAGACATGGAAATCCTGAAGCAGCGGTTGTGGGGGAGCTGAAAGATTAATCAGGGAAGGTCTCTTGGAGGAGAGGAAATTTTAGAAGGGCTGTGAAGCTGGGAGAGCAGGGATCTCCCAAATGTGAAGGGAAAAAACTTCAAAGCCACAGATTTAGGAAATGGATGGATGTTACAGCTGAAGCCACAAGCCATTCTTTCTGAGAACTCGTGGAAGTTCGGAAAAGACCTTGAAGACTAGAAATGGATCAATGTCGTGGCTGTCTTCAAGCCCTGGGATTACAAATCGGTCATCTTCATGACAATTCCTGGGAACGTCTCATTTTCAGCCAGACGATTGATTGAGAGCTACCTCAAAAAAGATACTGATGATGGAGGGTCCTGCTGAGAAAAACGAATGAGCCTCCATCCTGAAACCTAAGGATGTTAACCTGTGCAAAGGAATTGGTGATCATGCTAGTGGTTTGCCTGGCATCTCTCACAATCTCTTATCCCTGCCTGTTGTGTTCCCTCTAGGGCAAAGAATAATAATAATAATGATGGCATTTATTAAGCACTTACTATGTGCAAAGCACTGTTCTAAGCGCTGGGGGGGATACAAGGTGATCAGGTTGTCCCATGCAGGGCTCACATTCTTAATCCCCATTTTACAGATGAAGTAACTGAGGCTCAGAGAAGTTAAGTGACTTGCCCAAGGTCACACAGCAGACATGGTGGAGCCGGGATTCGAACCCATGACCTCTGACTCCAAAGCCCGTGCTCTTTCCAGTGAGCCACGCTGCTTCTCTCTGCAACACACAACTAGGAAGGTAGGGATGCGACGCATTGCAGGGTGCACGCAATGGTCTTTTACATGCAGAACCCACTTAAGGCCAAGGTGACCAGAGCATTCATCACTGGATCATAGCATAATAACACATCTAGGCCACAGCAGTCCTCATTATTTGGCTCTTTTTCAGGATTTCTGTGGGTAGTCTCCACCTCATGATATATCCTGTGTGGTTCTCCAGCCGTAAGTCTTCTCTGCTGATGGAATCACCCCAGTACTATTTTGTAAAAAAAAAAAAAAAGGAAGTATGCCACGCAAATTTTTTTATAGTATTTGATAAGCATTTCCTATGTGTCAAACACTGTTCTAAATGCTGAGGTAGTTACAGGTTAATTGGACACAGTCCTGTCCCTCATGGGGCTCACAGTTTAAGTATGAGGGAGAGCTCCCTAATGTGATCTGATTGTTCTGATTGTGTTGTATAGACCTCAGTGTTTACCACAGTGCTTGGCACATAGTAAACGCTTGACAAATCACAGTTAATGATACCATAGTGAGCAACCACAAAGACCAGATAAACATAATCTCTCAAGGCTTTGGATTCCATTTTACTGGCCTACCTCATTGGCAAGTTGAAAAACACAGGACTTGATTGAGCTGTGTCAAGTGAATGGATCAAAGATATCAGTGGCTAGAATCAGCATGGGGGGAATTTATTGGGAGACCCTGGAATGTCTATACAGAGGCCACAGAGTCAAAGATGTTTAATTCTCAGAGTCATAAACAAGATCTGGGGAGAAACTGGCAAGACCCAAGTCCTGGGGAATAATTCTGCTGGAATCCTAAAGTTTGCAGACATTTGAAGGTTGAGTCATTTGTTATGGTGAGGGGGTGAAGGAACCACACTGATTTTTAAAAACAATTTCCTCATTTTAAAATGTTTTCCAAAAGTCATCCATGCTCATAAAATGAGCAACTGAAGGCTCCTTTGGAACCAATTTACAATCCAGTAATCTTACACATTTATTTTATAAGCCAGTGCAGTTGACCAACTACTTTTAAAGCAGGCTTACGTTATAATAACTGTGGTATTTGTAAAGCACTTATTTTGTGCCAGGCACTGAACTAAGCTCTGGGGTAGATACAAGGTAATTGGGTTGAACACAGTCTGTATCCCACAAAGGGCTCACATTCTTAACTCCCATTTTCCAGATGAGGAAACTGAGGCACAGAGAAGTGAAATGATTTGCCCAAGGTCACGCAGCAGACAAGTGGTGGAGTCAGAATTAGAACCCAGGCCCTTCTGACTCCCAGGCATGTGCTCTATTCAGTAGGCCACGTTGTACGTTACAAAGAGTATGCCCAGCACAGTGGAACTGACGGTTCAGAGCAGAAAACTAGAACTAAGATGACTGGCTTTGGTCCTAGTCTGAGCTCTCCTTCCTTCTTATTTTTATTGACTTATTTGTTGGGCCTGAAGAATGCCTTTGCTCCCAATTAGCAGGTCTCGTGCTTCCATTTGGTCAGCTATAAACTGAAGCTAATGACTCCACTTCCTTAGGATGTGGTTCAGTTTAATTGATATTTATAAGGGGCTTTGAGATCCTCACAAGAATGGTGATGTATAATTGAAATGAATTATTAGGATTTTCCAGAAATAACCAGCACAATTTAGGGAATTTACAGTGACGCTGCTGTGGGATTTTAAATTCCTGACTGGCCAGTGCACCTGGAAAGTCATTGCCTGTGTAGTGGTTAGACTCTGTGGACTAAGAATTAATCAATCAATAGTATTTATTGAGTGTTTATTGTTTACAGAGCACTGTATTAAGTGCTTGGGAGAATACAACAGAGTAGGTAGACATGATCCCTGCCCTCAAAGATCTTACATTTAAAGGGGTATGACAATTCTATCCTGAATTAGCTTTTTCTCCATTAGATTATAAAATCCTTGACCCCAAGGACCATGGCTCTCCCTCTCTAGGCTGTAAGCTCACTGCAGGCAGGGAACATTCCTACCAACTCTGTTGCATTGTTATCTCCCAAGCCTGTAGTACATTGCTTGAAGCACAGTAGAAGCTCAGTAAATACCACTGATGGTAATGATGATGATGCTGATGATCAGTGTTTAGAACAGTGCTTTGCACATAGTAAGCACTTAACAAATACCATCATTATTATTATAACTTCTGTTCCTATGTAAATTCCCAAGTGCCTGTACTTTGACATGCACTCAGTGAATGCCCGAGGTGGAGTGATGATGAAAACTAGAACTTCCTTGGTCTGTGAAGCCATGAGGGACAGGGGATAGGGAGAAATCACGAGCCCGCATGGCCTAGTGGAAAGAGCTCAGGCCTGGGAGTAAGACTACCTTGGTTCTATATGTTGCCAACTTGTACTTCCCAAGCGCTTAGTACAGTGCTCTGCACACAGTAAGCACTCAATAAATACGATTGAATGAATGAATTTGCCCACTGTGTGACCTTGGGCAAGTTACTTAACTTCTCTGTGCTTCAGTTTCCCCATCTGTAAAATGGGGAGTCAATCCTACTTAGATGTAAAACCCATGTGGGAAAGGAGACTGTGTGTCTGATCTGATTATCGGGTATCACCCCCAGTGCTTGGCACATAGTAAGCCCTCAACAAGTACCATTATTATTAATTATGACCCAGAATGCTAGGACTGGCATTCATCCCAGTTCCACCAGGAATTTCCTAAGGGGTTCTTCCTTCTCTTCTCATCTTTCCCTTCCTCCTCCTCTTTCTCCAAATTGAGCCCCTGCCCCCTTGGAGCTGACCATTTCATTGAACAGTGCTTTGCACATAGTAAGCACTTAATAAGTGCTATCATTATTATTATTATCAGCAAGTAAGAGGATGCAAGATGTGGATGACCCCAGTACCTAAGACTCAACAACAGCAGCAAAACACATTGTTTTTTTTTTCTAATTATAGGTTTAGCTGGTCTTTCTGTTTGTTCTCCAGGGTCTGCACCGGATACTTGAGGAAAGAGGGTAATTGTCCTGCCATCACATTGCCCCCTGAACAGGCCCTGGCTAATTCCGAGGGGAGGAGAAGTCACCAGTTAGAAGGTCACACAACACTACTTGAGCCCTGAATGCATTCTGCTGGGTTCTGTGTCTGTGAATCTATTTTTCTGGGGTAACTCTGTGAGTCCTTGCTGTGACAAGTATTTGGTATCACTCTTCCTGGTGTGGCAGAGAGCAATGTAGATAAAGCATGGGCCTCGGAGTCAAAAGGTGAAGCGTTCTAATCTCGGCTCTGCCACTTGTCTGCCGTGTGATCTTGGGCAAGGCAATGTACTTCTGTGTGCCTCAGTTACCTCATCTGTAAAATGGGGATTAGGACTATGAGCCCTATGTGGGTCAGGCCTGTGTCCAACCCGATTAGCTTGTATCTATCCCAGCGCTTAGTACAGTGCCTGGAACATAGTAAGTGCTTAACAAATACTGCGATTATTATTTTGATTAATAATGATAATAGTGATATTATTATGAATCCAAGGTGGTGAAACAGATGGTGGTGGGGGGAAGGAATAATGATAATAATGATAATAATTATGGTATTTGTTAAGTGCTTACTATGTGCCAGGCACTGTACTAAGCAAATTGGTTTGGACACAATCCCTGCCCCAGGTGAGCCTCACAGTCTCAATCTCCATTTTACAGGTGAGGTAACTTGATGCTCAGAGAAGTGAAGTGGCTTGCCCGAGGTCACACAGCAGACAAGTGGCAGAGCCGGGATTAGAACCCATGCCCTTCTGATTCCCAGGCTCGTACTCTATCCACCATGCCATGCTGTTTCCAAGAGACACAGAACCATTATTTTTCTCTGTGCCGGCCTCCCCTACCTACTGAGACCTTGGTGGGGGGAAAGGTCTCCAGGGTCCAGTAGCTATGGGAACCCAGCACTGGGAAAAATAAAAGGCTCCTGGGTCCTGGGTCTCTTCCACTCAGGCAGTACAGAATGTGCTAGTAGCGCTTAGTACAGTGCTCTGCACACAGTAAGTGCTCAATAAATACGACTGAATGAATGAATGAATGCTAGCAGACGTGTCAAGGACAGGAGCAGCAGAGGGCAGAAGGGCAGGACCAGGGCCAAATCCAGGGGCAGAAGCAGTGCTTAGTTAGTGCCAGCGCTTAATACAGTGCCTCAGCACTTAGTTCAGTGCCTGGCACATAGCAAGTGCATAACAAATACCATTATTATTATTATTGTTATTATTATTATTATTATTATTATTATTATTATTATTATTATTAGAGGCAGTATGACTTTGGCAAGGTGTAGCTGTTTGAGTTCCAAAGGGAGCCAGTGTTTTCCTGCAAGGCTGGTTTGATCAGAAGGGACAAGGGAGGAATCTCAATTTGGGTAATCAATCATTCAATCGGGCAATGGCATTTCTGAAGTGCTTAGTGTGTGAATACTGTACTAAGTTCTTGGGAGAGTTCATTCATTCAATCGTATTTATTGAGTGCTTACTGTGTGCAGAGCACTGTACTAAGCGCTTTGGAAGTACACGTTGACAACATGTAGAGATGGTCCCTACCCAACAGTGGGCTCACAGTCTAGAAGGGGGAGAGAAGTTCGATACAGCGGAGTTGCTAGACACGATCCCTGCGCACAGGGAGCTTACAGTCTACAGGAGAAGTTGGTGGGTTGCCATTCTGGATCCCTTAAGCACTTTGATATTCACCCCAGCCCCAAAGCACTTAAGTACCTAACCTTATACTCTGTTGCTTCCTTATAATTTATGTTAATGCCTGTCTTCCCCTGTAGACCGTAAGCTTCTTGTGAGCAGGGTGTGGGCAGGGAATGTGCCTACCAACTCTGCTAAATTGTACTCTCCTAAGCATTTAGTACAGTACTCTGCATGTTGTAAGCACTCATTGAATATGATTGATTGATGGACTGGATCACATCGACCAACTTTTTTGGTTGTACTCTCCCAAGCCCTTAGAACAGTGCTCTGCACACAGTAAGTGTTCAGTAAATGCCACACTGGAAAGGGCACTGCCAACATAATATGTTGAAGTGGGCAGCCAGAGTCCCTGTGTGCTGGCCCAACTCACTGGCTTGGGGAAAAGCAGTGTGGCCTAATGGATAGAGGACAGACTTGGGAGTCAGAAGGACCTGGCTTTTAACCCCAGCTCCATTGCTTGTCTGCTGTGTGACCTTGGGCAAATGACTTCACGTCTCTGTGCCTCAGTTCCCTCATCTGTAAAATGGGAATTAAGACTGTGAGCCCCATGTGGGACATGAACTGTGTCCAACTCAATTAGCTTGTATCTACCCCAGGGCTTAGTACAGTGCCTAGCTCTTAACAAATACCATTTTAAAAAAACGTCCTGTTTGTGCAGCCCGGCCTGGCCCACCGCACTCCTCTCCCCACCCATGGGGTGAGGGCATGAGGAAGCCAATCCAGCCTCCAAGGTTCCCGTGGCAGCCTGACCTAATGCCATCCCTCCAGAGAGGCCCCAGGACTTCGGACAGGGAAGTCTTGGCTCACGGCCTCCCTCCCAGACTCCTTATTTAATAGCTTCTGTGCTTTAATGAGATTTGACTCCAGAAGAAGGAAATAATCACACAAGGCAAACAAACAAAAACACCAAAAATCCTGCGGTGGAAGCCCAGGGGCACAGTCATGAGAGATGAAATTGGTAACTACGGATATTTTGGCAAAGAAGTTTGTAAAGAAAGAAAAATGAAAAAGATGGGAAAGAAGAAACAATCACTTCTGAGATGAGCCAAGCTTTTGCCTAGAGCCAGTTTGTACAGCTGAGTTATAAGCTCCAGAAAAGCATCAGTTGTAATGGAAACATTGGCACAGCTCTGACAGGACCACTGTGCTCTACCAGGGGAGAAACATTCTTGCAAAAGAAAAGAAATTGAAGGGGATTAGGCAAATATTGTCAGAGTAGCAGCATTAGGAACAATGTTGAATCCCTGCTTTTTTTCTCCGATTGACTCTTCACTTGCTTCCCATCCAATTGTTTTCAAACTTGCTTTTCCTAACTGTTGTGTTAGCTAATGGAATTCCAACCAGTATGTGTGTGTGTGTGTGTGTGTGTGTACAATTTAATGCTCTATTTAAAGCTGTTGGTGGGTGCCAGAAAGTTTGCGTTACAGCAATCGGTTGGGTTTCAAAGAAGCTAGGCATTGAAAACCAAAGTATTACTACTCTGAGACCCATGTAGAACCTAACTAGCAAATTCATTGTTCAGCAATTCTTGAGGAATAGCAGAGTTGGGATTCACGCAGGGAAAGGGCAAAGCTTCCAAAGATAAAATATGACCCATGGTGTGTATGTATTTCTAATAATGGATATTATGCAGCCCTTTTATGTTTAAACAAACACACATGCAGACGCATGCACACGCGCGCGCGCGCGCACACACACACACACACACACACAAACCCCTCCACTATCAGAAAGGCCAGAATGCTGGTCAATATCTTTGTAAATAAAAATATAGAAATTCCCTCCTTAGAGATGACTTGAGCTGAGTTTAGCTCTGGGGACGTGCACACCCATTTACTTTCAAACAACTTTTACTAACATAAAATGTCATCTTGTTACAAGCGTAGAAAAACTCCGGGCATTTACTTGTTCATGCTTCACTCCTCCCCACCCGCCATGAGTGCCTCCAATAATTCTGTCATTCAAATTCCATTGCCTCGGTAACCAATACCCAGGCACAAAAATGCACTCAAGGGGAGCGAAGACTCTTCCCACCACTCCATTCTCTTTCTGGAGCCATAAGCATTTCTTATTTTTAATGCCATTGGATTGTTAAAAACTCTAGTCTGGATGCTGATACATCCTAGAAAAATGGTGTACTGCCCAGGGCTCAAACTGAGCCTTGAAACCACAGGCCCAGCTCTCATTAAAAGAAATGGAAGTCAGTCTTGAGTAATAACTGCAGAATCGGGATATAGCGTCAAGGGAATATGTACTTAATTCCCACTGTTATTCATTACATGGAGATTTAAATGAGCCTAAACGCATGGATTGGCATTTAGAGATTGTTTATACCCACAAGCATCAATATACGAGATTACTCCAGACCATAGTAATCGAGGCTTTAGACTCAGAGCACCAAAGCATTCTAAATTCTTAACGTGTCTGACATTTTTTTGAATGACTCACTGATGTAGAAGGAAGCTAATTATGAAGCAAAAAGACCCATTATACCTATTTCTTGAACTCTTCGAGACCTAAATCAACAGCAAGCTGGACAAGATGTACTGTACCGATTGATATCTCTGATTCTCTCCTCCTACTGAAGGGCTGCCATGATTACAAACCTTCTGTGTGGCTGAAAACCCTGCCATTCAACTGTGACTTAATCACCGGTGTTCTCAACTCTGCTTCTGCTGTTTAATTTACGATCTGTTTGAATGCTTCCTTCTAACTGCTTCATGGAAAAACAAGTTTGCCTTCTGGTTGGATGGGAAATGCCACCTCGGGTCTCTGTATGTAAGGAGAGTAAGGGCGGCGGCAAGTATCTGGATTGGAAATTACTGGCCCTTCCTACCCACTAGGTTGTAAACTCTTTGAGAGCAGGGATTACTTTCTACCAACACTGTTATACTGTAGTTTCCCAAGGGCTTAGTACAGTGCTGGGCACACTTTAAGCACTCATAAAGTACCACTGATTGATTGATTACTCCAAACCATGGAGCTCGTCTGCACCAGGCCAACCCTTGAATTGGGAGCCGATCCCTGTGCCAAGCACAGATGAAGGCATTAGATGCCGGGTAAAACTACAAGGCAAATAGCTGCTGGATTGAGGAGTCACCTGAGCTTTCAGTGAGTGGTATCCCATTTCTTTCTGAAATTTGCACCGTACAGCATCACCAAACCAATGGGTCTTGCGCGATCAGAATGCAATTCTGCTGTCATTGAGCCTTGGCAACTGGAGGCTATACTATCCAGTGTTAGAGTGATCATTCATCCAGTTTTCTGTGGGACAGCCTGGTTTTCACCTGGTCTGTCCCCCTGTACAATCCTGTAGGAAGGGACATAGGGGGATCAAAAGGGATGTCTGAGTCCATCAATGGTCATCTTGACCCGCACCCTGTCTCTTGGAGTCAGCCCTGGTCAGAATGGACTTGAGGGGGGCTTGTGGACTTGTGGCTCCTTATTTTTTGGAAAAATAGAATTGACCAGGCTCCCGGTGGCACCTGCAGGGTGAAGAGTTTGACCTCTGCAGCTATAACGTTGAAACACTGACCTGATAATAGTAATGATAGTAATAATAATAATGGGACTTGTTAAGTGCTTACTATGTGCCAAGCATTGTTCTAAGCACTGGGGTAGATACAAGTTAATCAGGTTGGACACAGTCCCTGTCCCACATTGGGCTCACACTCTCAATCCCCATTTTTTTTAACAGGTGAGGTACCTGAGGCACAGAGAAGTTAAGTGACTTGCCCGTGGTCGTACAGCAGACAAGAGGCAGAGTAGGGATTAGAACTCAGGTCCTTCTGACTCCCCTGTACCTTCGCCCTCTTGCCTAGAGGACCATCCAGCCCATGAGAAGAGGAAGGACAAGCGGAAAAGTTGGAGAGGGGAAGGGAGGGTACGGACCCATGTCGGCTAGTGCTCTGACACCCTTGGGCGTTGAAGTTCTCGTCTCCCTTGGGGATTGGACCACGGGGCCCCAAGAGGCCCCAAGAAGCCCCAAGAGGGATGAAAAACCTGGGTGGGTGAAAAAGACCTGAAAGTGTGGGTCAGAACAGAGACTAGGGGAATTGAAGGGGAGAGTAGGGGTGAAGCTCCCTGCCCTGGAACAACTAAGAATTTCCAGGCAAAACCAAATGTGCAGAATTGGGATTATTCTCAGAATTCCTCATCTTCCCACCCAAACCCTGTCCCCCCTGCTCCTGCCTTTCCTATCACTGTAGACGACACCTCTATCTTCCCCATCTCATAAACCCATCACCCTGCTATTATCCGAGACTCATCTCTCTCATTCAATCCACATATCAATCAATCAATGGTATTTATTGAGCACTTAGTATGTGTAGAGCACATAGTAAAATGGTCCTTGAATCCCCACTGTGACCCAGGGGACTGCAAAGGGGGCAGTGGATAGAGCACGGGAAGTCACATCATTTCTCTGTAACTCCATTCTCTCATCTGTAAAATGGGGATTGAGACTGTGAGCTCCACATGGGACAGGGACTGTGCCCAACCTGATTAACTCATAGCTACCCCAGTGCTTAGTACAGTGTCTGTCATACAGTAAGTGCTTAACAAATACCAACCCCCCTTCCCTCCCTCCCAAAAAACAGTGGAAACAGTGGTGACAGGCAACTCCCTGATCTGCCCCCAGGGCCTGGGAGTCAGAAGGTCATGGGTTCTAATTCTGCCTCCACCACGTGTTTGCTGTGTGACCTTGGGCAAGTCACTCCACTTCTCTGGGCCTCAGTTACCTCATCTGGAAAATGGGGATTGAGACTGTAAGCCCCACATGGGACAGGGACTGTAGCCAACTCGATTCACTCGTATCCTCCCCAGTGCCTAGTACAGTTCCTGGCACATAGTAAGCACTTAATACCATTATTATTATTATTATTATTATTACAATCAAGGAGAGAAACAAAATCAGGTAAGGGTGGGGAGGGGGGATTTATTCATTCATTCAGTCGTATTTATTAAGTGCTTACCGTGTTTAGAGCACTGTACTAGGCACTTGAAATAGTACAATATAACAATAATCAGACACATTCCCTGCCCAGAACTCCATGCTGATCAATTAGTTAATCAATCAGTGGTATTTGTTGAGTGCTTACTGTGTGCAGAACACTTAAGCCCTTGGAAGTGTACAGTTCGATAGTTTGCAGATCCACTCCGGCTCGTTGTGGGCAGAGATTGTCATTCTTTATTGCTAGCATTGGACTTTCCCAAGCCCTTAGTACAGTGCTCTGCACACCGTAGGCGCTTAATAAATATGACTGAATGAATGAGTTTACAATCTAGAGGGTTCATTCATTCATTCATTCAATCGTATTTATTGAGAGCTTATTGCGTGCAGAGCACTGTACTAAGTGCTTGGGAAGTACAAGTCAGCAACATATAGAGACGGTCCCTACCCAACAATGGGCTCACAGTCTAGAAGGGGGAGACAGACAACGAAACAAAACATGTAGACAGGTGTCAAAACCGACAGAATAGAATTATAGCTATACGCACGGCATTAATAAAATAGAGTAGTAAATATGTACAAGTAAAATAGAGTAATAAATCTGTACAAATATATACAAGTGCCCTGGGGAGAGGAAGGAGGTAGGGCAGGGAGGTGATGGGGAGGAGGAGAGGAAAAAGGGGGCTCAGTGTGGGAAGGCCTCCTGGAGGAGGTGAGCTCTCAGAAGGGCCTTGAAGGGAGGAAGAGAGCTAGTTGGATGTGTGGAGGGAGGGCATTCCAGGTCAGGGGAAGGATGTGGGCCTGGGGTCGACAGCAGGACAGGCGAGAACGAGGCCCAGTCAATCAATCAATCAATCATATTTATTGAGCACTTACTATGTGCAAAACACTGTACTAAGTGCTTGGAAAGTACAAGTTGGCCCAGTGAGGAGGTTAGCAGTGGCAGAAGAGTGGAAGGTGCGGGCTGGGCTGGAGAAGGAGAGAAGGGAGGTGAGGTAGGAGGGGGCGAGGGGATGGACAACCTTGAAGCCGAGAGTGAGGGTTGAGCAATGACTGTCCAGGCGGCCTGGTGCGATGTCCTGGGAGCCGGGAGGCTGTGGTATACATCGCCCGCCCCTTCCCCTAAACTCTGCCCACCCCCATCCCACCCCCCGCTGCTTCCCCAACTTTTTCTGCTTCTGGGTCCTGAGAAATGCCCAGTGAAAAAAAGACTTCTTCACTCCCCCTCCCGCCCTCCTGGTGCCTCTGGAACTTGGAGGGGGGAAGCTGGAGCTCTTGGGAAGCGTAACTCTGGAGCCAAAGGATGGTTTCATTTGTCCTGAAAGCAGGGCCGGTCCATTCCATTTTGTCAGAATATGCAGCGTGGTTTAGTGGAAAGAGCCTGGGCGTGGGAGTCAGAGGTCGTGGGTTCTAAACCCGGCTCTACCACTTGTCAGCTGTGTGACTTTGGGCAAGTCACTTCACTTCTCTGTGCCTCAGTTCCCTCATCTGGAAAATGGGGACTGAGACTGTGAGCCCCACAAGGGACAACCTGATTACCTTGTATTTTACCCCAGTGCTTAAGAACAGTGCTTGGCACATTGTTAAGCGCTTACTATGTACTAGTAAGCACTTAGTAATGATGGTACTAATGCCATCATTATTATTATTATTCTCTGTGCCTCAATTAGCTCATCTATAAAATGAGGATTTAGGCTGTGAGCCCCATGTGGGACAACCTGATTACCTTGCATTTACCCCAGCGCTTAAGAACAGTGCTTGGCACATTGTTAAGCACTTACTATATACTAGTAAACACTTAGTAATGGTGGTACTAATACCATCATTATTATTATTATTCTCTGTGCCTCAATTACCTCATTTGTAAAATGAGGATTTAGACTGTGAGCCCCATGAGGGACAACCTGATTACCTTGTATTTACCCCAGTGCTTAAGAACAGTGCTTGGCACATTGTTAAGCGCTTACTATATACTAGTAAGCACTTAGTAATCATGGTATTAATACCATCATTATTAGTATTAGTCTCTGTGCCTCAATTAGCTCATCTGTAAAATGAGGATTTAGACTGTGAGCCCTATGTGGGACAACCTGATTATCTTGCATTTACCCCAGTGCTTAAGAACAGTGCTTGGCACATTGTTAAGCGCTTACTATATACTAGTAAACACTTAGTAATCACGGTACTAATACCATCATTATTATTATTATTCTCTGTGCCTCAATTAGCTCATCTGTAAAATGAGAATTTAGACTGTGAGCCCCATGTGGGACAACCTGATTACCTTGCATTTACCCCAGTGCTTTGAACAGTGCTTGGCACATTGTTAAGAGCTTACTATATACTAGTAAGCACTTAGTAATCACGGTACTAATACCATCATTATTATTATTATTCTCTGTGCCTCAATTAGCTCATCTGTAAAATGAGGATTTAGACTGTGAGCCCCATGTGGGACAACCTGATTACCTTGCATTTACCCCAGCGCTTTGAACAGGGCTTGGCACATTGTTAAGCACTTACTATATACTAGTAAGCACTTAGTAATCATGGTACTAATACCATCATTATTATTATTATTATTCTCTGTGCCTCAATTAGCTCATCTGTAAAATGAGGATTTAGACTGTGAGCCCCATGTGGGACAACCTGATTACCTTGCATTTACCCCAGTGCTTTGAACAGTGCTTGGCACATAGTAAGCACTTAACAAATACCATCATCATCATCATCATCATCATCATCATCATCATCATCATCATCATTGTTTCATGGTTGGATGGGCTAAAGAAGTCGATCCTGAGTTAAAAGTCTGCTCCCACCTGATTCTCCGATCCATCTCCTGGCTTAGTGGAAAGAGCACAGGCTTGGGAGTCAGAGGATGTAGGTTCAAATCCCGCTCTGCTCTTGTCTACTGTGTGACCTTGGCCAAGCCACTTCACTTCTCTGTGCCAATCCTGTTTGCAAATTTTTCTGCTCAAATCCAACTCGATTCGCTTGTATCCACCCCAGCGCTTAGTACAGTGCCTGGCACAGAATAAGCGCTTAAGAAGTACCACAATTTTTAGTGGCTGTGATTCAGTTGCAGCCTCTCCCGTCTCCCTGGCCTGCAGAGGCCCTGAATGGGGTCTCGGCCCCTGGTTCTTTCACCTGCACTGGCGGCCAGGAGGAGAACGGGTTTTCCATGATAGAAGGCCGAGAAATATTCCCTCTCCCATCCGGCAGTCACCCACAGCGCATCATCACCTGTGGGAGTTACCCCGGTGCGAAAGAAGCAGCGTGGCTTAGTGTTAAGAGCAAGGGCTTTGGAGTCAGAGGTTGTGGGTTCTAATCCCGACTCCACCACTTATCTGCTCTGTGACCTTGGGCAAGCCACTTAACCTCTCTGTGCCTCAGTTACCTCATCTGGAAAATGGGGATTAAGACTGGGAGCCCCACCTAGGACAACCTGATGACCTTGTATCAACCTCAGAGCTTAGAACGGTGTTTGGCGTATAGTAAGTGCTTAACAAATACCATAATTATTAATTACTATTATTATTCTTGGTGCCTCAGTTACCTCATCTGTAAAATGGGGATTAAAACTGTGAGCCCCACGTGGGACAACCTGATAAACTTGTATCCATCAGCGCTTAGAACAGTGCTTGGCACATAGGGTAGGGACCATCTCTCTATGTTGCCAACTTGTACTTCCCAAGTGCTTAGTACAGTGCTCTGCACACAGTAAGCGCTCAATAAATACGATTGAATGAATGAATGAATAGTAAGCACTTAGCAAATACCATCATTATTGTTATTATCCCAAAGAATGGTTCTGGAATGGGGCGGATAGGGCCGAGTTGGACCGAACGAATTTTCATTTGGTTTTTGTTTTCTGTAACTGTCGAAGGCCGTGGCTTCATAGGCAAAGTGTAATACGCTTTGGGGCAATTATCTGGATAGTTTAGAAAAAAGAAAACCTGTCGTAACAATAATAATAATAATGGTATATTGGGCCAAGCACTGTTCTAAGCACTCGGGTAGATACAAGGTAATCAGGTTGTCCCACAAAGGGCTCACAGTCTTCATCCCCATTTTACAGATGGGGTAACTAAAGCACAGAGAAGTTAAGTGACTTGCCTGAGGTCACACAGCTGACAAGTGGCAGAGCCGGGATTAGAACCCACGACCTCTGACTCCCAAGCCTGTGCTCTTTCTACTAAGTGATGTTGTTTCTCGTGGAAGGAAAAAGAGAAGGCTGTCTACATTGATGGGATGAGGGGATAGTTGCTTAGGAATCTGCATAGCTTTGCTGTTGTAGACAACAGTCTGGTGTAATGGACAAATGTGAAATTCCCAAAGGAGGGGCTAGGACCCCTGACTTTGGGAGTAGCCTCTGCGCCTGCCCTGGCCTTGGGGGTCTTGGGGGGACTGGATGGGCCCGAAGAGGGCAGGGGATTCATTCATTCATTCATTCATTCAATCGTATTTATTGAGCGCTTACTGTGTGCAGAGCACTGTACTAAGCGCTTGGGAAATACTAGTCGGCAACATATAGAGACAGTCCCTACGCTTGTCCATCTCTGCCAATAGAAACTTCCATCACCCTCCCGGGCCCGCCATCCAGTTCGCCAAACTGGACTTTACAGGTTTAAAATAAAGACAGGGGGTGGTTTTAAGGCTCCGCGTTGGGAGTGTTTGGAGTGGCTGAGCACTGTTCTAAACGCGGAGTACAATAGTGCTTAACAAATACCATAATTATTTATTCAATTGTATTTATTGAGCGCTTCCTGTGTGCAGAGCTCTGGACTAATTATGACAGTGGAAAGACCGCGGGCTCCCGACAGGCCTTTCCTTCGGGAGGAAAACCCAGAGAAAAGAGAATTTCCCCTCGGCTTGTCCTGGAGGCAGGCAGAAGGGGGTGAATCAGCAGGGCGTGACCCTTTTGGGGTTCAGAGATTCATTCATTCATTCAATCGTATTTTTTGAGCGCTTACTGTTCAGAGCACTGTACTAAGGGCTTGGGAAGTACAAGTCAACAACAGAAAGAGATGGTCCCTACCCAACAACGGGCTCACAGTTTAGAAGGGGGAGACAGACAACAAAACAAAACATGTAGACAGGTGTCAAAACGGTCAGAATAAATAAAATTATAGCTACATGCGTATCATTAAAAAATAGAGTAGTAAATATGTGCAAGTAAAATAAATAGAGTAATAAATCTGTACAAATGTATACAAGTGCTGTGGGGAGGGGAAGGAAGTAGGGTGGGGGGGAGGCGATGGGAAGGAGGAGAGGAAAAAGGGGTCTCAGTCTGGGAAGGCCTCCTGGAGATCTTCTGCTCTTTCCCGCATTCCCAACCCTGCAAACCCCTCCCCCTCCCCACTGCCCCCTCATTCATTCAATCATTTTTATTGAGCACTTACTGTGTGCAGAGCACTGTACTAAGCACTTGTAAAGTACAATTCGGCAACAGAGACAATCCCTACACCACAGCGGGCTCACACTTCTAGAAGGGGGAGACAGACAGCAAAACAAAACAAGTAGACAGGCGTCAATACCATCAAGACGGATAAATAGAATTATAGGTATATACACGTGTACATACCCATAGTAAGCACTTAACGAATACCATTATTATTGTTATTACTGCTGTATGCCAGGCACTGTGCTAAGTGCTGCGGTAGAAACAAGATAACCGGGTTGGACCCGATCCCTGTCCCACCTGGGGCATACAGTCTTTATCCCCATTTTCCAGATGAGGGAACCGGGGCACAGAGAAGTGAAGCGACTTGCCCAAGGTCACACAGCTGACAAGTGTGGGAGCCGGGATTGGAACCCATGACTTTCCAACTCCCAGGCCCGGGCTCTCCCCACTAGGTCATGCTGCTTCTCGCCAGACTCGCTCTCTTCCCCTCTTCAAAGCTCTACTAAGAGCTCACCTCCTCCAGGAGGCCTCCCCAGACTGAGCCCCCCTTTTCCTCTGCTCCTCCTCCCCTCCCCATCGCCCCTACTCCCTCCCTCTCCTCTACCCCCTTCTCCTCCCCACAGCACTTACGTATATTTGTACGTATTTATTAGTCTATTTTATTAATGACGTCTATATATCTATGGCTGGCCGAACATGGCTCAGTGGAAAGAGCACGGGCTTGAGAGTCAGAGGTCATGGATTCTAATCCCGACTCCACCACTTGTCACCTGTGTGACTTTGGGCAAGTCACTTAACATCCCTGTGCCTCAGTTCCCTCATCTGTAAAATGGAGATAAAGACTGTGAGCCCTACGTGGGACAACTTGATCACCTTGTATCTCCCCCCACCCGGTGCTTAGAACAGTGTTTGGCACATAGTAAGCGCTTAATAAATACCATCATAATTATTATTTCTAGACGGTGAACCTGTTGTTGGGTAGGGACCGTCTCTATATGTTGCCGATTCGTACTTCCCAAGTGCTTAGTACAGTGCTCTGCACAGAGTAAGCGCTCAATAAATACGATTGAATGAATGAATGAATCTATAATTCTATTTATCTATTTTGATGCTACTATTAGTACAGTGCTCTCCACAGAGTAAGCGCTCAATAAATACGATTGAATGAATGAATGAATGAATCTATAATTCCATTTATCTATTTTGATGCTACTGACGCCTGTCTACTTATTCTGTTCTGTTGTGTGTTTCCCCGCTTCTAGCCTGTGAACCCGTTGTTGGGGAGGAACTGTCTCTGTTGCCGAATTGTGCTTTCCAAGCACTTAGTCCAGTGCTCTGCCCACAGTAAGCGCTCAATGAATACGATTCAATGGATCTATAATTCTGTTTATCTATTTTGATGCTATTGATGCCTGTCTAGTTGTTTTGCTTTGTTGTCTGTCTCCCCCTTCTAGACTGTGAGCCCGTTGTTGGCTCTATCCATGGCCAAATTGTATTTTCCAAGTGCTTAGTCCAATGCACACAGTAAACGCTCCAAAAATACGATGGAATGAATGCTTCTCCACAACCAGGGGGGTGAGCCCACTGTTGGTTAGGGACTGTCTCTAGATATTGCCAACTGGTACTTCCCAAGTGCTTAGTCCAGTGCTCTGCGCATAGTAAGCGCTCAATGAATACGATTCAATGCATCTATAATTCTGTTTATCTATTTTGATGCTATTGATGCCTAGTTGTTTTGTTTTGTTGTCTGTCTCCCCCCTTCTAGACTGTGAGCCCATTGTTGGCTCTATCCGTGGCCAAATTGTATTTTCCAAGCGCTTAGTCCAATGCACACAGTAAGCACTCCAAAAATATGAAGGAATGAATGCTTCTCCACAACTAGGGGGGTGAGCCCACTGTTGGGTAGGGACTGTCTCTATATGTTGCCAACTGGGACTTCCCAAGCGCTTAGTCCAGTGCTCTGCACACAGTAAGAGCTCAAAGAATACGATTCAATGGATCTGTAATTCTGTGTATCTATTTTGATGCTATTGATGCCTGTCTAGTTGCTTTGTTTTGTTGTCTGTCTCCCCCCTTCTAGACCGTGAGCCCGTTGTTGGCTCTATCCGTGGCCAAATTGTATTTTCCAAGCGCTTAGTCCAATGCACACAGTAAGCGACCCACTGTTGGGTAGGGACCGTCTCTATATGTTGCCAACTGGGACTTCCCAAGCGCTTAGTCCAGTGCTCTGCACACAGTAATAGCTCAATAAATACGATTGATTGATTGATTGATTGGTGGGGTCTTAGGGTGAAGGGGCCAGGCCAGCCGGGCCCGGGGCTTGGGATAAAGGGGTCCGGGAGAGGAGACGGGCCGCCTTGGCCTCTGGAGCCGCAGCCCGGTTCCCCGGGAGCCGGCCTTTCATCTCCCCCGCTCCTGGCGCCGGAGATTGGCCTCGGCTGGTCTGAGAGACGCCCCCCAGCCCCCGCCCCCCTCTCTTCCCACCCCTGACGAAGGACAGACAGACCAACCCACAGCCCCAAGCCGGGGACCCCCATTCGTTCATTCAGTCGGATTTCTGGAGCGCTTACTGTGTGCAGAGCACTGTACTAAGCGCTTGGGAAGTACAAGTCGGCAATATGTTGCCAGCTTGTACTTCCCAAGCGCTTAGTACAGTGCTCTGCACACAGTAAGCGCTCAATAAAAACGATTGATTGATTGACTGATACAAGTTGGCAACACACAGAGACGGTCCCTACACAACAACGGGCTCAAAGAGGCAGCCCTCCCCGGGGGAGGGGGGCAATGCTAATCATCCCGGGTAGGGACCTTCTCTATATGTTGCCAACTTGGACTTCCCAAGCGCTCAGTACAGTGCTCTGCACTCAGTAAGCGCTCAATAAATACAATTGAATGAATGAATGTATCATCATCATCATAATGGCATTCGTTAAACGCTATGTGCCAAGCACTGCTCTAAGCGCTGGGGGAGTTTAGGTGATTAGGTTGTCCCACGTGGGGCTCACAGTCTTCATCCCCATTTTACGGATGAGGGAACTGAGGCACAGAGAAGTGAAGCGACTTGCCCAAAGTCACACAGCTGACAAGGGGCAGAGGCGGGATTAATAATGATGGTATTTGTTAGGCGCTTAGTACGGGCCAAGCACTGTTCTAAGCGCTGGGGGAGATACAAGGTGATTAGGTTGTCCCACGTGGGGCTCACAGTCTTCAGCCCCATTTTACAGATGAGGGAACTGAGGCACAGAGAAGTGAAGCGAGTTGCCCAAAGTCACACAGCTGACAAGGGGCAGAGGCGGGATTAATAATGATGGTATTTGTTAGGCGCTTACTATGGGCCAAGCACTGTTCTAAGAGCTATTAGGTTGCCCCACGTGGGGCTCACAGTCTTCATCCCCATTTTACGGGTGAGGGAACTGAGGCACAGAGAAGTGAAGTGGCTTGCCCAAGGTCACACAGCGGACGAGGTTGTCCTTCATGGGGCTCACGTTCTTAATCCCCATTTTACAAATGAGGTAAGAGGCAGAGAGAAGTTAAGTGACTTGTCCAAGGTCACACAGCGGACGAGTGGCGGAGACGGGATTAGAACCGACGTCCTCCGACTCCCAAGGCCGTGCCCTTTCCATTAAGGCACACTGCTTGTAATAATAATAATAATAATAATAATAATAATAATAATAGTGTTTAAGTGCTCACTCTATGCCAAACCCTGTTCATTCGTTCAGTCGTATTTATGGAGCGCTGACTGTGTGCAGAGCACTGTGCTAAGCGCTGGGGAGACTACAGTACAGCAATAAAGAGAGACGATCCCTGTCCAGAGACGCTGGGGGAGATACAGGGTAATCAGGTGGTAATAATAATAATAATGACGGTATTTGTTAAGCACTCACTCTGTGCCAAGCACTGTTCATTCATTCGATCGTATTTATAGAGCGCTGTGTGCAAAGCACTGTACTAAGCGCTCGGGAGACGGCAGTACAGCAATATAGAGAGACGATCCCTGCCCAGAAGCGCTGGGGTAGATACGAGGTAACCAGGTGATAATAATAATAATTATAATGGTACTTGTTAAGCGCTTACTTTGTGCTAAGCACTGTTCATTCACTCGTATTTCATTCATTCATTCAATCGTATTTATTGAGCGCTTACTGTGTGCAGAGCCCTGTACTAAGCGCTTGGGAAGTACAGGTTGGCAACATATAGAGACGGTCCCTACCCGACCGTGGGCTAGAATTTATTGAGGGCTGTGTGCAGAGCACTGTACTAAGCGCTTGGAAAGTACAATACAGCAACAGAGACAATCCCTGATCCTAAGCGCTGAGTTTATTCTTATTCTTATTATGTTATTTGTTCAGCACTTACTATGTAATAATAATAATTATAATGACGGTACTTGTTAAGCGCTTACTTTGTGCTAAGCACTGTTCATTCGTTCGTATTTCATTCATTCATTCAATCGTATTTATTGAGCACTTACTGTGTACAGAGCACTGTACTAAGCGCTTGGGAAGTACGAGTTGGCAACATATAGAGACGGTCCCTACCCAACAGTGGGCTAGAATTTCTTGTGGGCTGTGTGCAGAGCACTGTACTAAGCGCTTGGAAAGTACAGTACAGCAACAGAGACAATCCCTGATCCTAAGTGCTGAGTTTATTCTTATTCTTATTATGTTATTTGTTAAGCACTTACTATGCAATAATAATAATTATAATGACGATACCTGTTAAGCGCTTACTTTGTGCTGAGCACTGTTCATTCATTCGTATTTCATTCATTCATTCAATCGTATTTATTGAGCGCTTACTGTGTGCAGAGCACTGTACTAAGCGCTTGGGAAGTACAAGTTGGCAACATCTAGAGACGGTCCCTACCCAACAGTGGGCTAGAATTTATTGAGGGCTGTGTGCAGAGCACTGTACTAAGCGCCTGGAAAGTACAATACAGCAACAGAGACAATCCCTGACCCTAAGCGCTGAGTTTATTCTTATTCTTTTTATGTTATTTGTTAATCAATCAATCGTATTTATTGAGCGCTTACTGTGTGCAGAGCACTGTACTAAGCGCTTGGGAAGCACAAGCTGGCAACATATAGAGACAGTCCCTACCCAACAGTGGGCTCACAGGCACTTACTATGTAATAATAATAATGGTATTTGTTAAGCACTTATCATGTGCCAAGCACTGTTCTATGTGCCAGGCACTGTACTAAGCGCTGAGGTAGATACAAGATAATGAAGTTGTCCCACGTGGGGCTCACAGTCTCAATCCCCATTTTCCAGAGGAGGTAACTGAGGCACGGAGAAGGGAAGTGATTTGTCCAAGGTCACGCAGCAGGCGAGTGGAGGAGCAGGATTAGAACCCAGGTCTTCTGATTCACAAATCCATGATCTTGCCACTAGGCCTAGCCCCTTCCCACATTGGGTCCCCCTGGAAGTCCCGAGATATCGAGGATGGAAATCTTTCCTGGACTCGAACTCCAAATCCGTCCCTAAGGGGGTGGCCCTCGGATAGGTCGAGAGGTCCGGAGAAGGGGCTCAGTGGAAAGAGCACGGGCTTGGGAGTCAGAGGTCATGGGTTCTAATCCCGATTCCGCCAACTATGGACAAGTCACTTCACTTCTCTTTGCCTCAGTCCCTTCGTCTGTACAATGGGGAATAAGACTGTGAGCCCCGTGTGGGACAACCTGATTAGAAGCAGCGTGGCTCAGTGGAAAGAGCACGGGCTTTGGAGTCGGAGGGCGTGGGTTCGAATCCCGGCTCCGCCACTTGCCTGCTGTGTGATCTTGGGCAAGTCACTTCACTTCTCTGAGCCTCAGTTCCCTCATCTGTAAAATGGGGATTAAGACTGTGAGCCCCCTGTGGGACAACCTGATCACCGTGTATCCCTCCCCCAAGCGCTTAGAACAGTGCTTTGCACATAGTAAGTGCTTAACAAATGCCATCATTATTATTGGCATCAATGCCATCAATGGAAAGAGCCCGGGCTTTGGAGTCAGAGGTCATGGGTTCAAATCCCGCCTCCGCCACTTGTCAGCTGTGTGACTTTGGGCAAGTCACTTCACTTCTCTGGGCCTCAGTTCCCTCATCTGGAAAATGGGGATGAAGACCGTGAGCCCCCCGTGGGACAATCTGATAACCTTGTATCTCCCCCAGAGCATAGAACAGTGCTTTGCACATTTTAAGCGCTTAATAAATGTCATTGTTATTATTATTATTATTGTATCTACCCCGGCGCTTAGAACAGTGCTTGGCACGTAGTAAGCGCTTAACAAATGCCATCATTATTATTATTAGGGTCGTTTTTAAGCCGCTTGGAAGCAGGGCGGTCGTTTTTCTCTTTATGTTTTATTGTCGCATCTTGCCTGACCAGCCCCTATTTGCAATCGGGTTAGGGGGTCAGGGCGAGATAATGATGGCATTTATTCAGCGCTTACTATGCGCAAAGCACTGTTCTAAGCACTGAGGAGGTTACAAGGTGAGCACTGGGGAGGTTCCAAGGCGAGAGGGGGGAAAGTGTCGAAGCGGCCGGACCCTGGGGCCGGGGGGAGGCTGGAGGAGGGAGAGATCTGCCCCTCCAGCCTTCCACACAAGTCTCGAATCCACGGAGGACCCTCCCATTCTGGTCGGAAAAGTCCCAGCCAAAATTAAAGTTGAGAGAGTAATCAATAATAATAATAATAATAATAATAATAATAACAATGATATTTGTTCATTCATTCATTCATTCAATGGTATTTATTAAGCGCTTACTGTGTGCAGAGCACTGTACTAAGCACTTGGGAAGACCAAGTTGGCAACACATAGAGACGGTCCCTACCCAACAGTGGGCTCACAGTCTAGAAGGGGGAGACGGAGAACAAAACAAAACATATTAACAAAATAAAATAAATAGAATAAATATTTACAAATAAAATAAATAAATAGAGTAATAAATACGTACAAACATATATACATATATACAGGTGCTGTGGGGAGGGGAAGGAGGTAAGGCGGGGAGAAGTGCTTACTATATGTCAAGTACTGTTCTAATAATAATGATGGTATTTGTTAAGCTCTTACTATGTGCAAAGCACTGCTCTAAACTCTGGGGGTGGGGGTGGGGGATACAAGGCAATCAAGTTGTCCCACATGGGGCTCACAATCTTAATCCCCATTTTACAGATGAGTTAACAGGCACAGAGAAGTTATGTGAGTTGCCCAAAGTCACACAGCTGACAATTGGCAGAGCCGGGATTTGAACTCCTGACCTCTGACTCCAAAGCCCGGGCTCTTTCCACTGAGCCACCATGCTTCTCTAGCACTGGGGTAGATCCAAGGTAGTCAGGGCTCACTGGGGCTCACAGTCTTAATCCCCATTTTACAAATGAGGTAACTGAGGCACAGAGCAGTTGTGATTTGCCCAAGGTCACACAGTAAAACAAGTGGTGGAGCCGGGATTATAATCCGCATCCCCTGACTTCCAAAACCATGCTCCTGTCACTAGGCCACAAACCCGGACGCCTCCTCCGGTTGGCCCACCCGGATAGACCCCATCCGCCGCTCTGCCCAGGGCCTGGAGCTGGCTGGACTGCTAGAGGGGTTTGGGGCCCGGGATGGACAAGTTTTCTCCGATGATTTTGGGGTCCGGGGGCCAGTCTAGCTTTCCTGTGGTTCCCAAGGGACTCCGAATAATAATAATAATAATAATAATAATAATAATAATAATAATAATAATAATGGCATTTGTTAAGCACTTGCTATGTGCAAAGCACTGTTCTAAGCGCTGGGGAGGTTACAAGGTGATCAGGTTGTCCCATGGGTGGCTCACAGTCTTAATCCCCATTTTCCAGATGAGGTAACTGAGGCCCAGAGAAGTTAAGTGACTTGCCCAAAGTCACACAGCTGACAACTGGTGGAGCCAGGATTTGAACCCCTGACCTCTGACTCCAAAGCCCGAGCTCTTTCCACTGAGCCATGCTCGTTTTGATGTCTGTCTCTGCCCCCCTCTATACTGTAAGCCCATTGTGGGCAGGTATTGTCTGTCTTTATTGCTGTATGATGATGATGATGGCTTTTGTTAAGCGCTTACTATGTGCAAAGCACTGTTCTAAGCGCTGGGGAGGATACAAGGTGATCAGGTTGTCCCATGCGGGGTTTACAGTCTTCATCCCCATTTTACAGATGAGGTAACTGAGGCTCAGAGAAGTGAAGTGACTTGCCCAAGGTCACACAGCAGACATGTGATGGAGCTGGGATTCAAACCCATGACCTCTGACTCCAAAGCCCGTGCTCTTTCCACTGAGCCATGCTGCATTGTACTTTCCAAGCGCTTAGTACAGTGCTCTGTACGTGGCATAGTGGAAAGAGCACCGACTTGGGAGTCAGAGGTCATTGGCTCTAATCCCGGCTCTGCCACTAGTCTGTGTGACCTTGGGCAAGTCACTTAACTTCTCTATTCCTCAGTTACCTCATCTGTAAATTGGGGATTGAGACTGTGAGCCCCACGTGGGACAATCTGATTACCTTGTGTTTACCCCAGTGTTTAGAACAGTGCTTGGAATTTAGTAAGCGCTTAACAAATGCCATTATTATTATTCTCTATGCCTCAATTACCTCATCTGTAAAATGGGGATTGCGACTGTGAGCCCCACGTGGGACAATCTGATTACCTTGTGTTTACCTCAGTGATTAGAACAGTGCTTGGAACTTAGTAAGCGCTTAACAAATGCCATTATTATTATTATTATCCTCTATGCCTCAGTTACCTCATCTGCAAAATGGGGATTGGGACTGTGAGCCCCACGTGGGACAACCTGATTACCTTGTGTTTACCCAGTGCTTAGAACAGCGCTTGGCAACCTAGTAAGCGCTCAACAAATACCATAATTATTATTCTTAATTAGTAGTAAGCGCTCAATAAATAGGATCGAATGAATTACGACTGAATGAACCGCCCCCACTTTCCAAGGTCCCTCCCGGCCAAACCCCCCGGCCCAAAAGGAGGGGGTCACAGCTTCTCTCTTCGGGGGGACAGTGGGGACCCCGAGGGGGTGAGCCCACTGTTGGGTAGGGAGTGTCTCTATATGTTGCCAACTTGTACTTCCCATGCGCTTAGTACAGTGCTCTGCACACAGTAAGCGCTCAATAAATCCGATTGATTGATTGATGCCGGGGTTCGGGGAGAGGCTGGAGAAGCAGCCGGGCTGCTTTCGAGAGCCGGGGGTCCGGACTAGAGCAGAGCGGGGGCCCTTTTTAAATAATAATAATAACGATGATGGTATTGCATTCATTCAATCAATCGTATCAATCAATCAATCGTATTTATCGAGCGCAGAGCACTGTACTAAGCGCTTGGGAAGTATTTGTTAATACTGTTCTAAGCGCTGGTGGTGGTGGTGGGGGGAGATACAGGGTCATCAGGTTGTAATTAAAGGACCGGCCCTAATTACCGGGTGACTTTTCAATGTTGGTTCCGTTCCAGGCCCGGAGGGATCACTAATGACACGGCTCGGGTTGCCGCTCAGGTAATTAACTCCTAATTTATTTTCAAATCCCCTCCCCAAAATAAAGGTCCCCTGCCCCTCCCGACGGCCAATTAGAGGAGAAGCCCTGTCGCGTCACCCCCAGATGAGGCCTGGGATTGGAAGGGAGGAGTTTCTTGAACTTCCCAAAGGAGGAAACGGCAACGTCCCGCTCCCCCTCGGCATAGTCGAGTCTCGGAGGGGAAGGGGAGAGGACGAGGGGAGTCCAGTTGGGAGGCGGCCCGGGTCGCCAGAGGGCCAGGGGGTGGGCGACACTGGACCACTCAGCCATGACTTCTCCCCCTAATGCGCGGGACAGCGTGTCCTCCGACGAGGACCCACCGTCCTCCAAGGCCGAGGACCGGCCGGTCAAAGTGTCCAGCCTGCCGTTCAGCGTGGAGGCTCTCATGTCCGACAAGAAACCGGTCAGGGAGGTGTCTCCCCCGCTCCCCGGGGGGGACGGCGCCGGGCTGGGCCCGTCCAGGCCGGGGCCCGGCTCCGGGAGGCTTCCACAGACTCCGGCCGCGGCGTCCGTCAAGTCGGAGAACTCCGAGGATGGGGCGCCTTGGATGCAGGAGGCGGCACGCTACTCCCCTCCGCCGAGTGAGTACTGGACGCCACCGCCCCGCGTGTGTGAAAATCCTGGTCCACCGGGAAATAGGACGAGGCCCGCCCTGCCGGTGTAGGATGGAGAGGTGGAAGGTGTGGACGTGGGTCCGTGTGTGTGTGCCTGCCCGTTTTGGGTTGTGCTGCGTAAGGGGGTGTGAGAGTGTTGCGTCTGGGGAAGGGCAGACTAACTGCCCCAGTTCTGGGTCAATCCAGGACTTGCCAACTTGTACTTCCCAAGCGCTTAGTACAGTGCTCTGCACACAGTAAGCGCTCAATAAATACGATTGATGATGATGATGATGACTTCCCCCCCGCAACACGATCATTTTTGGCTACCGCCTCCCCAGCTCCGGTCGCCCAGGCTCGAGGGCTACTCCGCCACCTGTCTGCTGTGTGACTTTGGGCACAACTTCTCTGTGCCCCAGTTACCTCATCTGTAAAAATGGGGATTAGGACTGTTAGCCCCATGGGGGACAACCTGATTACCTTGTATCCCCCCCCCCCAGCGTTTAGTACAGTGCTTGAGACAGAGTGAGCGCTTGACAAATGCCATCATTATTATTACCCCCGGCTGGGGGACGGGGCTAAACCAAACACGATCATTTTTGGCTACCGCCTCCCCAACTCCGGTCGCCCAAGCTCGAGGACTACTCCGCCACCTGTCTGCTGTGTGACTTTGGGCACAACTTCTCTGTGCCCCAGTTACCTCATCTGTAAAATGGGGATTAAGACTGTTAGCCCCATGGGGGACAACCTGATTACCTTGTATCCCCCCCAGCGTTTAGTACAGTGCTTGAGACAGAGTGAGCGCTTGACAAATGCCATCATTATTATTACCCCCGGCTGGGGGACGGGGCTAAACCAAATTCCTTGGAGAGGAAGATTAAGGCGTGATGCCCGGGGAAGGCCCGAGGAATCAGCGTGTTTTAGTGGAAGGAGCCCGGATTTGGGAGTCAGAGGTCGTGGATTCTAATCTAATCTAATTTCTAGACTGTGAGCCCACTGTTGGGTAGGGACCGTCTCTATATGTTGCCAACTTGTACTTCCCAAGCGCTTCTGCACACAGTAAGTGCTCAATAAATACGATTGAACGAATGAATGAATTGAATAATCCCGGCTCCACCACTGGTAAACGGTGGATTTGGGACCCGTCTTTTAACTTCTCTGTGCCTCACTTACCTCATCTGTAAAATGGGGATTAACACTGTGAGCCCCAGGTGGGCCAAACTGATAACCGTGTGTTTATCCCACCTCTTGGCACATAGGAATTGCTTAACGAATACCATCATTATTATTATTATCATCATTATTATTAAGGCTGATGCTTGAGAAATCGCGGTGTGGCCCGGGCTGCCCCATCCTCCCGGACCCCACGGAAGAATAATCCGTCTTTATAATAATAATAATAATAATAATAATAATAATAATAATAGCATTTATTAAGCGCTTACTATGTGCAAAGCACTGTTCTAAGCGCTGGGCCGGGGGAGAGGCCATCGACCCTCGCCCTTTTGGTGAAATCACAAGCCCGGAGAAGGGAAGGGCGAAAGGAAAGTTTGGGTTTGTCGGTTTGGGCTCACAGGCGAAACCCAGGTCGCCGCTCAGGGCCGCCGATCAGAAACTCCGCCGACCGTGCCTTGGAACCCCGAAAGGTCTTTGGGCTTCTGAGCGGTCCACTGGGAGGGCCCAATTCGTCTTTCCAATTAGTTTGTGTTTAGTATAAAAGTCGCACATTGCAGGCAGACGGGCACGGAAACAGGCAGAGGGTCACAGACACGTTGCAGTCCCAAGCACATTCGGAAACTCAAAGCCGGGTTGGGTGGGTGGATGGGGAAGACCCCTCCTCAACACCTGTGACTTCAGATACGGCCGACATCCACGCAGAGGATGCGGTTAATAATAATAATGACATTTTTAAGCTCTTACTTTGTGCCAAGTACTATTCTAAGCGCTGGGGGAGATACAAGGTCATCAAATTGTCCCACATGGGGTTCACAGTCTTCATCCTCATTTTACAGACGAGGTAGCCGAGGCACAGAGAAGTTAAAAGACTGCCCCAAAATCCACAGCTGACAAGTGACAGAGCCGGGATTGGAAATCCACGATCTCTGACTCCCAAACCCGGGCTCTTCCAGCGCTTAGAACAGTGCTTTGCACATAGTAAGCGCTTAATAAATGCCATCATCATTATTATTATTTTTCCACTAAGCCACACTGCTTCCCCAAAAGCCTGCGAGCCAGCCCTGCAGCCCCCTTCCATGCTCGCCCTTTCGTCCGAGTGAGTGCGTGTGGCTGCGCGTGTCAGTTTATCTGTGACAATGTGCGTTGGTACGTCTGGGACAACTTGTGAACTGATTATGTGTAACGATGTGTGAGTGTGCGGCAGTGTCTGGATTACCGAGTGTGTTTTTTGCCCGTGTGAGGAGCGGTGTGTCTCTGTCAGTATGTGTGAGTTTGCATGCGGCTTGTAAATGTGTGACATTCGTGTGGTAATGCGTATTTGAGAGGGTGGGTGTCAATGTGAATGCATGGGACCGGGTGTGTGACAATGTGTAGTTATGACAATCATTGTGTTTGTGTGTGTGTGTGTGTGTGTGTGTTTGTGAGATTATAAAGTGGGGAGGCGGTAGTTAAGAGAAGGTGTGAAGGGTCTTTTCTGGGTCTGATCTGATTGTTTTGTACCTACTAAGGCGATTAGAATAGTGCCTGGCATAGAGTAAGCACTTAATAAATAAGCGCAATCATCGCTGATAATGATAATGATTAAGTGCATCACTTAATCATCCTCTGTGCTAAGCGCCGGGGTGAATACAAAACACCAGATGAAACCTGGCCCTGACTCACACGGGACTTCCTTTCCTTTCCACTGCTCTCTTCCCAATCCCTGGCACAGCTCAAATCTTGGAGGAAGAGTTGGGATGTGGATTGGGGGCAGAAGGGGGACGGGAACCGATTAAACTAGGTCCCGGGGCCGGGCACACGGTGCGGCCCTGCGGGTCGTCATCATCATCAATCGTGTTTATTGAGCGCTTACTGTGTGCAGAGCACTGTACTAAGCGCTTAGCACTGTCACGTGATCAGTCCCTGTTGTCTCCCGTCAGAGCGACCCCAGGCCCCATTTTCGCTGGGAGGGGTCCCGGAGGACGCCCCCTCCTCCCTTCAGCCCCTGGAACTGCTCTAACCCCGGGGGTTCACCGAACAACTCCTCGGGACAAGATGCCGTGGAAAGAGTAGGGTCCAGAATAATGATAATAATTACAATTATGCTATTAAGCGTTTACTACGTGCCAAGCACTGTTCTAAGCGCTGGGGTAGATGCAAGGTAATCAGGTTGTCCCACGTGGGGCTCACAGTCTTCATCCCCATTGTACCGATGGGTTAACTGAGGCCCAGAGAAATGAATTGAGAAGCAGCGTGGCTCAGTGGAAAGAGCACGGGCTTTGGAGTCAGAGGTCATGGGTTCAAGTCCCGGCTCTGCCACTTGTCAGCTGTGTGACTTTGGGCAAGTTACTTAACTTCTCTGTGCCTCAGTTACCACATCTGTAAAATGGGAATTAAGACTGTGAGCCCCCCGTGGGACAACCTGATCACCTTGTAACCTCCCAGCGCTTAGAACAGTGCTTTGCACATAGTAAGCGTTTAATAAATGCCATTTAAAAAGTGACTTACCCAAGGTCACACAGTAGACAAGTGGCAGAGTGGGATTAGAACCCACGTCCTCTGACTCCCATACCTGTACTTTTGTTATCAGGCCATGCAGAACAGATCCCGGAGGTCATGGCCGGTGACCAGGCCGGGGTGGGTAGGTCGGGTCCGGAAGGGAGGGGCGGGGTGGGCAGGATGCCAGGACCAGATAATAATAATAATAATAATAATAATAATAATAATAATAATAATAATAATAATGGTATTTGTTAAGTGCTTACTATGTGCCAAGCACTGTTCTAAGTGCTGGGGTAGATGCAAGGTAATCAGGTTGTCCTACGTGGGGCTCACAGTCTTCACCCCCATTTTATAGAGGAGGGAACAGAGGCACAGGGCAGTGAAGTGGCTTGCCCCAGGTCACACAGCAGATGAGTGGCAGAGCCGGGATTAGAACCCACATCCTCCGACTCCCAAGACCGTATTCTTTCCAATAAACCACGCTGCTCATCTTTCGCCGCAGCCGGGATCAGGTCAATGTTTTTGTGCCGGCAGCCTCCTGGGGCCTCCATCCCCACCCCAACTTTCCATGCCGCATCCTCCATGATTCCCCTTGGGAAGGCTGGCGGGAGACCCAGAGGCAATCATCTCCCCCAGGACCGACGGGGCAACCTTGCCTGGGGCCGGGCTGTCGGGGGAAGAGGCCGGGTGGATTCGTGTGACTCCGCCTCGGGGGCTCAGCGTTCCAGGACCGACCGACTAAACAAGAAATGCCGCATTCCCGCGTGGGAATTGGGATTAGCCGCCACAGCCACCTATTTGGGGATCAGCAGGACTCCCAACAGACGCTCAGTCGCTTCCCCCTCTGCCAAGAGTGGGTGTCCACCACATATCCCATGTCCAGCGCGGTCGAGCCCACACGGAGCAAGGCCCGGATCCCGTCTGTCCCGCGCTGCCACTCCACGTCCAGCCAGCTGACACAGACCCCCGCGTTCCCCCCCACGATGCGAAGCAGCCTGGCTTAGTGGATAGATCACAGGACTGGGAGTCAGAAGGATCTGCCACTTGTCAGCTGTGTGACTTTGGGCAAATCACTTCACTTCTCTGTGCCTCAGTTACCTCATCTGTAAAATGGGGATTACAACTGTGAGCCCCATGCGGGACAGGGACCGTTTCCAATCTGACCAGCTTGTATCTACCCCAGTGCTTAGTACGGTGCAAGGCACATAGTAAGCACTTACCAAAAACCTTACAAAAAAAAAAAAAAGATGGCTTCAAAACTGCAGGACGGCCTGCCCAGCCGAGTTGGAGCCGCATCCCAGTAGCCAAGAAAGGCAGCCGGTAGCCAGAGACCACCTGGGAAATGTTTGGGAGATGTTCACAGACATGTGCACTTGTCAATACAAGCTCCGCCACTTGTCAGCTGTGTGACTTTGGGCAAGTCACTTCACTTCTCTGTGCCGCAGTTACCTCATCTGTAAAATGGGGATTAAGACTGTGAGCCCCCCGTGGGACAACCTGATCACCTTGTAGCCTCCCCAGCTTAGAACAGTGCTTTGCACATAGTAAGCGCTTAATAAATGCCATTATTATTATTATTATGTGTAGCAGGGGATGGGAGTGAGGGGTTGGGGAGGGGTCGTTCTCCACGAGCACTTTTATGTTCGGCGACTCCCCCGTTACCTAGCGAAGGAGGCAGATGAGGAACCACTTTTGCTTAGGGAAGCAAAGACAGTGTCTGTTTCCACTAACCCTCTCCCCCTCTTCTGGTCCCCCTCCTGCAGGACACCTGAGTCCCACCACCTGCACCCTGAGGAAGCACAAGACCAACCGGAAGCCCCGGACACCCTTCACCACTTCCCAACTGCTGGCCCTGGAGCGCAAATTCCGCCAGAAACAGTACCTGTCCATCGCCGAGCGCGCCGAGTTCTCCAGCTCCCTGTGCCTCACCGAGACGCAGGTCAAAATCTGGTTCCAGAACCGGAGGGCCAAGGCCAAGCGGCTGCAGGAGGCGGAACTGGAAAAGCTGAAAATGGCCGCGAAGCCCATATTGCCGTCGGGTTTCAGCCTGCCCTTTCCCGTCAGTTCACCCCTTCAAGCGGCCTCCCTGTATGGTGCTTCCTACCCCTTCCACAGACCCATGCTTCCCATTCCACCCGTGGGCCTCTATGCCACGCCGGTAGGATACAGCATGTACCACTTGTCCTAAAGCCATCCTGAAATGGAAGGATGGTCCCGGAAACTTCGGGCAGGATGGGCTTGGGTTTCTCTTCATTTTCACCTCCCTCACTTCCCCTACCCCCAAGGGGGTGGGGGAAACGGAACCGAACCTGGGTCTGCGTGGGCTGGGCCAGCCCAGGGACAGCAGAGGGAGGAGGCTGGGCTAGTGACCCACGCCTGAGCCCTGCTTCTCAGTGGCCACTGTTGACAAGCTGGCAACCCCCCTTCACGAGACTGATCCCCAAAGCTGTTTATATATAAATAGGCGGAGTACAGGAGACACATTTTATACTGCACCGGGGAACCCCACTCCAAACATTTTGAAGGCAGATTTCTTTTTCTTTCCTCTTTGTCTCACCTTTCTAAAGGCTGTGCCGAGGCTTGTGTGTTTTAAGTGGGATGAACCATTTGCAAGAATGAGCCTCGTCGCAACTAATTAGGGATTTAAACGTGCGAAGGGGCTTTCTTTATACCAAACAGATGAGTATTAGAAATAGGAAGAAAACAGAGTCGAGGGAGTCCCGAAGGAAAGGTGGAGGACGTCCTGCATTTGGATGTGGGGAAGCAGGAAAGGTCACTGACTCTCTAGCTCAGACACCTGCCCCTCCGCAGGACACAGAAGGGTTTGTGTGACAAAAATACCCCAGGCCCAGCGCCGGCGAGGGGTGCAGGTTGGGGGAGAGAAAAGGAGCCCGGTCAACTTGGCCGAGAGGCTGCTGGGTTTGACGAGTTTCCCGGGGCTAGGCCTGATGTGGAAGGAAATGGAGAGGCCAAAGGGCCCAGGAAGAAAATAGTTTTCGCCAGAGATCAAGTCTAGCAAGGGTCGACCGAGCAGAGAAACGTTTTCCGTCTTAGTTTCACGGGTGGAATAGCCTGTAACTGGTGTCTAAATGCAGAAGCGGACGATGGAATAAATACTAACAAATCCAGGCAGAGAGAGAACCGTTCTCGCGTGTGTGCGTGCTTGTGTGTGTGAGTGAGTGAATGGCAGACATCTAGAAGACAAGGGTTATTTAACAGCCGGGAACGCTGCTCCTCTCTTCTTTCCCCACCACCCTCCCCTCTGAAAGGGGCAGCGTGTACCATTTTATATATTTTATTGAAGAGTTATTATTTGTTATCTCATATTTCAAATTAAATTAAATCTTGTTTAATTGCGCCCGGGTGGTCCGCGCTGCTGTTCTTGTAGGGAAGTTCCCCCTATTCGAGTCCGAGGTAGGAAAAGTGGAGTCCCGGTTGACCAGCTATCCCGGGTGACAAGCTATCCCGGACGGCCTCTGGAGAAAGTTTAGTGAAAGAAATGTTAAATATGCAGAGCCAGGACAGATCCGGTATACTAGAGGAGGCCCGACAATCAGACATTCAGCTGTGCCCCGAATTGGGGTTGGGGGAGGCTTCTTGAGGCCAGGTTTAGCGGCCTCCTGCCAGGAAGAGCAACCCTCGAACAGGTGGAGAAAATTCGCGATTTGCGTGGGTGTGGGAGAGGGTGGGTATGCCTCTGCCCTCCATCCGAGATTAGTTCTCCTGGGGAAAGACCCCAGAGACGTCGCAACCGGAGCCTTTTCCTCGGAGCTGGAACCTGGGGAAGGCTCAGATTCCAGCCTGGGACACAATCGGGCTCGGACGAACTTTTCCTTGAACGAGTCGATTCCCTTTTTCTGCCCGGACTTGCCCACTCATCGTGACACCAAACCGTCCACGCATCAATCGGGAAGGAGGCAAGTAGTAGAGAATATAATAATAATAATGATGGTATTTGTTAAGCTCTTTCTATGCGCCAAGCACTATTCTAAGCACCGGGGATAAGGGTAATCAGGTTGTCCCACGTGGGGCTCACATTCTTAATCCCCATTTTACAGTTGAGGTAACTGAGGCATAGAGAAGTTAAGTGACTTGCCCAAGGTCACACAGCAGGCAAGTGGCGGAGCCGGGATTAAAACCCACGTCCTCCGACTTTCAAGCCCGGGCTCTTTCCACTAAGCCACGCTGCTTTTCTCTGTCCGGGAAAAGGGAACCGTACTTAATAATAATAATGGCATTTATTAAGCGCTTACTATGTGCAAAGCACTGTTCTAAGCGCTTGGTCCAGAGATCGGGATGAACTGGGATTTTGGCCACCGCCGGCTAAATGAAGTTCGTGTCCTGGACGCACGAGGGATTAATTCCTTAGCTCTAAATTCTTCCGACCCGTTTTTCCTCAATCTCCCCCGCACCTCTCTCTCTCTTTCTGTGTCTGTCTCTTTCTCTCTCTCCAAGCCATTTGGGAAAAAAAACAGGAGACTAAAGAGTCGTGAATTAACACAGATCGATAGACGTACACAAATGCAAAGACAGCTGTTGCGTGGGTGCGGCACCGGAAAGTGGAGGTTAATAGGAAAAGCTCCTGGACAAGGTGGGATTTCAGGGGGATTTTGTGGGTCTGGCGGACTCGCCCACAAACGCACCCGTACACGAGCTCTTACGCATTCCCACCTCTTCACTCTTCCCCCCACCCCCGCCCCCAAATAGGGCCGTTGATGATTTTTGATTTCGCTTTCGCCTTTTCATTCAGTCGCATTTATTGAGCGCTTACTGTGTGCAGAGCACTGGTCTAAGCGCTTGCAAAGTACAATTCGGCAACGGATAGAGACAATCCCTACACAACAACGGGCTCATAGCCTTTTCGGAGATACCACCCCTCTTCGCGCCATCCCAGCCCCCTCCCGCCCCTCCGGGCTTTCCTCCTGCCCTAACTTTATCACCCAGCCCCTGGAGCTAACCCTGGCCCCCACCCCAAAACTTCCTGGGGGGAACTGCCGGTTTAGGGCAGGCTCCTGCCTCGTCTCCGGCTCCAGGAGCGGCTCTGAATCGAGGAACAGATTTACTGGCCGACAAATTATGTTGGGCCACTTTCCTCCCGAGAAACAGCAACAAACCCAATCCTTTCTCCAACCTGGCCTTCCAACCACCCTTTTCCTACTCTTCTCCTTCTCTCGCCAATGTCCTCTCCACCACTCTGTAGCCAAATTCGGCGGTCTCCCTAGCTGGGATCTGGTGACATTTATTGAGTGGCTTCTTCCCCACCCTGAGACAGAAGCAGGGCGTCTGGGCCGGGTGCCACGAGCAGGACACCCAGAGCTCGGAGATCACGGGCCCGGGAGTAGGGGGAGGGACGGGAATTAAGGGTCAGGAGTCGCCTGGGGTGAGTTGTCCCTTCCTAGTGTTTTGAAGAGCAGGGTCCGTCCCGCCTGGATGGGAGAACCTTCATGTCTGGCCCGTTGCAGTTGGAGAATCCACATTGCCCCCGCATAACCCCAACAAGAACCCCTGCCCAGTCTGAAAAGTGTGCGCCCTTGTGACCCCTGGATTTGGGAATTTCCCCCCCAAAATCAGCCCGATGATTTTCGCTGCTGTGGTCCTTTACCAGCCACAGAGTCAGGGTGAAGGGTAGAACATAGAACAGAACGTTTAACAAATACCATCATTATTATTGTTCTGCCCCAAATCCCTCCCTACCCCGTAAGAAAAGTAACAGTAATAATTGCAATAGTGATATTTGTTAAGCGCTTTCAATGTCTAACCCTCTCTCCGCGGTAATTTTCGGGCTTTCTCCCGGGGCTGGGTTCTGCTTTTTTCCCTCCCGCCCTACTTCCCTGCCTCAATCCAAGCCCCCTCCCCCCCCCCCTTCTAGACTGTGAGCTTGTTGTGGGCAGGGATCGTCACTCTTTGTTGCTGTATTATGCTCTTAGTACAGTGCTTTGCACACAGTAAGCGCTCAATAAATAGGATAGAATGAATGAACGAATCGAATAAACACCAGCCACAGAGTCAGGGTGAAGGGTAGCCGCATGGAGCCATTTCTGCTTAACCTCTCTGAGCCTCAGTTCCCTCATCTGGAAAATGGGGATTAAGACTGTGAGCCCCCCGTGGGACAACCTGATCACCTTGTAACCTCCCCAGCTCTCAGAACAGTGCTTTGCACATAGTAAGGGCTTAATCAACGCCACTATTATTATTGTTATTCATTCAATCGTATTTATTGAGCGCTTACTGCGTGCAGAGCACTGTCCTAAGCGCTTGGAAAATTCAAGATGGAAGGGCCAGCGAGGGGATTTCCTGATCGAGTTCCAATTCCCTCGATTAAACGTTTTCTTCTGCAGATTCCCTGCTCTCTTTCCTCCTGCCCCTCGCCGTTCCTGAGCAATCCCAGCCAAAAAAGCAGCTCTTTCTGGAGCTGGAATCCCAGGAAGGGGGGAGGCCTCACCACGCCCCCATCCCCACCCTTATGGACCCCGCCCCTAGGACATGGTCCAGAGGGCTGAAGGTAGTTTAGAGAGCGGCCTAAATCCCCCAGATTTCTCGGATTTCGGCTCCGGAGATCTCCGGGAACGCAGCCCTCAGTTTCCCCAGTGTCCCGCCTCGTCCCGGGAGCTGAGACGTGACATTCACCGACTCCTCAGCCCTTTCAACCCGCTTCCCACTGATCACCATCCTAATCCGATTTCAGGGTTGTCTTCAAGCGCTGCTTGGTAAGGGGCCGTTGCCAACTTTTCTTTGCCTCGTTCAGAGACCGGGCTCCGAACGGGAATCGCGGTGGGGAATTGAAGATTCCCGGAAACGTGAAGAATCACGAAAAGGAATTGGCATTCCCAAACCCTGAGCGATGCGCTGTGGGACGCGTGGGTAGCGCACGGGCTCCGTGTTGGTGGACTGGACAACAGCCCACTCTAGCTTGGATGTATTTTTAGTTCATTATTCATGCATTGATTCAATCGTATTTATTGAGCGCTTTCTGTGTGCAGACCACTGTACTAAGCGCTTGGGAAGTACAAGTTGGCAACATTATTACCCTTGTAGGAGTGTCCATGCAACCCCTATGAGGTGAGTGTAATAATGTTCGGGGCACTGTGAGCATCGTGGGGAAAGTAGAGACGCAGCGTGGCTTAGTGGCAAGAGCCCGGGCTTTGGGGTCAGAAGTCGTGGGTTCTAATCCCGACTCCACCACTTGTCTCCTGTGCGACTTTGGGCATGCCACTTAATCAATCAATCAATCAATCGTATTTATTGAGTGCTTACTGTGTGCAGAGCACTGTACTAAGCTCTTGGGAAGTACAAGTTGGCAACATATACAGTCCCTACCCAACAATGGGCTCACAGTCTAAAAGACTTAACTTCTCTGTGCCTCAGTTACCCCGTCTGTAAAATGGGGATGAAGACTGGGAGCCCCACGTGGGACAGCCTGATGACCTTGTATCTACCCCAGCGCCTAGCACATAGTAAGCGCTTAACAAATACCAACGTTATCATTATTAAAGTAGCATGCCTGTTTAGTGTTTACCAAATATAGACTGTGCATAATGTCTTTCATATGTAGCATGTGCATAGAAGTCTGCCAACCGGGCATGCAGTATTTGCGTCGTATCGAGTGTCTAAATAATGTACCTAGTGTACACTGTGAGTATGGTTATGTGTTCAGTGTACCGTGTTAAGTTAATGTATGATACATACTGTATATTTACTGTATACTTTGCGATTGTAGTTTTCCAACAACACCATCCTTATGTCCACGGTGGCTGTATCTATCAGCCATCCTTGGTCCAGTGACTGCGGACAGCCCTGGACTTTGGGGCCTCACCGAAACCATTTTTTCCCGACGTGCTTGGTCCATGCGAATCCATCCAGTGGGCACCTCTTCCACCCCATTCTCCACCCACAACATGCCCAATCCACTCTCCTGGAAGCGGGAATCAATCATGAGCTCGTCCTCTAGCCTGTGAGCTCGTTGTGGGCAGGAATGTGTCTGTTTGGTAGTACACTGTGCTCTCCCAAGCGCTTAGTACAGTGCTTTGCACACAGTAAGCACTCCTTAAATACGATTTGAATGAAGGAAGGAAGGAATCAGTGGTATTTATGGAGCGCTTACCGTGTGCAGAGGGCTTGGGAGAGTGCAATATAAGAGAGTTGGGAGACATAATAATAATATAGTGGTATTTGTTAAGCTTTTACTATGTGCCAAGCACTGTTCTAAGCGCTGGAGTAGCTACAAGGTTATCAGGTTGTCCCACGTGGAGCTCACAGTCTTAATCCCCATTTTACAGATGAGGTAACTGAGGCACAGAGAAGTGAAGTGACACGCCCAAAGGCACACAAGTGACAAGTGGCAGAGCTGAGATTAGAACCCAAGACCTCTGACTCCCAAGCCCGGGCTCTTTCCATTGAGCCATGCTGCTTCTCTTTTCTGGGCCTCAGTTACCTCATCTGGAAAATAGGGATTAATCAATCAATCAATCAATCATATTTATTGAGCACTTACTGTGTGCAGAGCACTGTACTAATCGCTTGGGAAGTACAAGTTGGCAACATATAGAGACGGTCCCTACCCAACAGTGGGCTCACAGTCTAGAAGGGGGAGCCCCACGTGGGACAATCTGATAACCTTGTATCTACCCCAGTGCTTAGAACAGTGCTTGGCACATAGTAAGCACTTAACAAATATCATTGTAAGCGCTTAACAAATATCACTAATGCAATTATTACTGTTACTTTTATTACGGGATAGGGAAGGAATGGGGGCAGAACAATAATAATAATGGTATTTGTTAAATCTTACTCTGTGCCAAGCACTGTTCTAAACACTGGGATAGATACAAAGGTAATCTACTTCCCACGTCATCCCCCGGCCTGGAATGCCCTCCCTCCGCACATCCGCCAAGCTAGCTCTCTTCCTCCCTTCAAGGCCCTACTGAGAGCTCACCTCCTCCAGGAGGCCTTCCCAGACTGAGCCCCCTCCTTCCTCTCCCCCTCCTCTCCATCCCCCCCCGCCTTACCTCCTTCCCCTCCCCACAGCACCTGTATATATGTATATATGTTTGTATGTATTTATTACTTTATTTTATTTGTACATATTCATTCTACTTATTTTATTTTGTTAATATGTTTGGTTTTGTTCTCTGTCTCCCCCTTCTAGACTGTGAGCCCACTGTTGGGTAGGGACTGTCTCTATATGTTGCCAACTTGTACTTTCCAAGCGCTTAGTACAGTGCTCTGCACACTGTAAGTGCTCAATAAATACAATTGAATGAATGAATGAATGAATGAGGTTGTCCCACGTGAGGCTCATAGTCTTCATCCCCATTTTCCAGATGAGGCCCAGAGAAGTGAAGTGGCTTGCCCAAGGTCACACAGGTGAAGGTCACAGTGGAAAGAGCCTGGGCTTTGGAGTCAGAGGTCATGGGTTCCAATCCCAGCTCTGCCACTTGTCAGCTGTGTGACTTCGGGCAAGTCACTTCACTTCTCTAGGCCTCAGTTACCTCGTCTGGAAAATGGGCATGAAGACTGTGAGCCCCCTGTGGGACAACCTGATCACCTTGGAACCTCCCCCGCGCTTAGAACAGCGCTTTGCACATAGTAAGCGCCTAACAAATGCCATCATTATTATTGGCATCAATGCCATCAATGGAAAGAGCCCGGGCTTTGGAGTCAGAGGTCATGGGTTCCAATCCCAGCTCTGCCACTTGTCAGCTGCGTGACTTTGGGCCAGTCACTTCACTTCTCTGGGCCTCAGTTCCCTCATCTGGAAAATGGGGATGAAGACTGTGAGCCCCCTGTGGGACAACCTCATCACCTTGGAACCTCCCCAGCGCTTAGAACAGTGCTTTGCACATAGTAAGGGCTTAATAAATGCCATTATTGTTATAAGCGGAGGAGCCGGGATTAGAACCGACTCTTTCTACTAAGCCACGCTGCTTCTCTGTGTGGGGCCATCGGAGAAGGCCCCCACCCCCAACTTTTATTTGTTGATGAAACGCTTTGATGTCCCGGAGTCCCTCAAACAATCCTCATTACAGTTTTAAACAACTCGGCCGGTGTTTCCCATCCCCCGCGGCTCTGCTTTGAAGCTGCCCCCCTAATTTCCGGGACTAAAGCGCCGGGGCTCCACTAGGCCACGCGGCTCCGGCTGGGCTGGGGGCTGGGGGGCGGCCAGCAAACCTTATTACCCTGGAGCCCAGGAGGACGCCTCTGGCTTTGTTGCCTTTGTTGGGCCAGCCCCGCCCCAGTTCAGCCCCTTCCTCTTATCCTGGAGCACCTGGATCCGCATCCCACTCCTCCTCCCTCCCGCGCCTCTCTGCGGGTCCCCTTCATCATCATCATCATCATCAATCGTATTTATTGAGCGCTTACTATGTGCAGAGCACTGTACTAAGCGCTTGGGAAGTACAAATTGGCAACGTATAGAGACAGTCCCTACCCAACAGTGAGCTCACAGTCTAAAAGGGGGAGACAGAGAACAAAACCAAACATACTAACAAAATAAAATAAATAGAATAGATATGTACAAGTAAAATAAATAAATAAATAAATAGAGTAATAAATATGTACAAACATATATACATATATACATGTGCTGCGGGGAAGGGAAGGAGTTCCACCGCTCCTGGAGCGGGGAGAAGGGAAGAAAAGATTCCTTTAGAGAAGCAGCGTGGCTCAGTGGAGAGAGCCCGGGCTTTGGAGTCTGAGGTCGTGGGTTCAAATCCCGCTCTGCCAATGGGCAGCTGTGTGACTTTGGGCAAGTTACTTCACTTCTCTGGGCCTCAGTTTCCTCTTCTGGAAAGTGGGGATTAAGACTGTGAGCCCCCCGTGGGACAACCTGATCAACCTGTAACCTCCCCAGAGCTTAGAACAGTGCTTTGCACATAGTAAGCCCTTAATAAGTGCCATTATTATTATTATTATTGTTATTATTATTCCCTCCTAGGAGGAGAGTGGCCTAGTAGTTACAGGAGGACCTGGGTTCTACTCTCAGCTCCACCACTGGTCTGCTATGTGACCTTGAGACAGTCACTTCACTTCCATGGGCCTCGGCCACCTCATCCGTAAAATGGGGATCCAGACTGTGAGCCCCATGTGGGACGGGGACTGTCCAACATTCATTCATTCAGTCGTATTTATTGAGCACTCACTGTGTGCAGAGCACTGTTCTAAGCATTTGGGAAGTACAAGTCGGCAACATATGATTTGTTTGTATCCTCCACAGCGCTTAGTTCGGTGCCTGGCATTCATTCATTCATTCAATCGTATTTACTCAGCACTTACTGTGTGCAGAGAACTGTACTAAGCATTTGGGAAGTACAAGTCTGCAATATATGATTTGTTTGTATCCTCCCCAGCACTTAGTACGGTGCCTGGCATTCGTTCATTCATTCAATCGCATTTATTGAGCACTTAGTGTGTGCAGAGCACTGGACTAAGTGCTTGGGAAGTAGAATTTGGCAACAGATAGAGACAGTCCCTATTCATTCATTCATTCATTCATTCAATCATATTTATTGAGTGCTTACTGTGTGCAGATCACTGTACTAAGCGCTTGGGAAATACAAGTTGGCAACACATAGAGATGGTCCCTACCCAACAGTGGGCTCACAGTCTAGAAGGGCACATAGTAAGCACTGAACGAATGCCATAATTATAATTATTATTCTAATTCCAGGTCTGCCACATGTCTGCCTGTGTGACTTTGGGTAAGTCACTTCACTTCTCTGGGCCTCAGTTACCACATCCGTGAAATGGGGATTAAGATTGTGAAGCCCCGTGTGGGACAGGGACTGTGTCCAACCTGATTACCTTGTATCTATCCTAGCACTTAAAATAGTGCTTGGCACAAAGTAAGTGCTTAACAGATGCCATTTTTATTATTATCATTATTATTAGTTCCTGACGATTGGCTCCTTTGGTCTAAGAACGTATTTAGAGTCTCCTCCAAAGCAGCAGCCAAGTCAACCAGCTCCTATGATCACCCAGGGGACTGTGGAGTGTGTGTGTGTTTGTGTGTGTATGTGCACATGCACTCCCACACACACACATATGGGTTTGCGAATGCGTAGGGTTGGGAGGGAGGGAGGGAGTTCTGTGTGGGTGTGGGTGGCTCATAGTGTGACCTTGGCCAAGTCACTTCACTTCTCTTTTACAGATGAGGTAACCGAGTCCCAGAGAAATTAGGTGACTTGCTCAAGGTCACACAGCAGACAAGTGGCAGTGTCAGGACTAGAACCCAGATCCCTCTGACTCATGAAGTTTGAAGGTAAATCTGGGGTTCACAGCCTTCCACACTTTAGCAGGAGGGAGAGCGGGCATTAAAATCCCCACTTCACAATTGAGGAAACAGGTACATAAAAGCCAAGTGACTTGCCCAAGGTCACACAGCAAGCAATTGGCAGAGTTGGGATTAGAACCCAGGTCCTCTGAATCTCAGGCCGATGCTCTTCCCACTAGGCAACACTGCTTCTCCTGCCACCGTTAATAATAATAATAATAATGGTGGTATTTGTTAAGTGCTTACTATGTGCAAAGCACTGTTCTAAGCTCTGGGGGGGGCGGGGGTTAAAAGGTGATCAGTTGTCCCACTTGGGGCTCACAGTCTTAATCCCCATTTTACAGATGAGGTAACTGAGGCACAGAAAAGTGAAGTGGCTTGCCCAAGGTCTTGTTCCTGCTTTTTCCACTGCCTGGAATTCCCTCCCTCTTCATATTAAGCCACAGCTCTCCCTGTCTTGAAACCCCTTCTGAAATCGTATCTTCTCTAGGAGGTCTTCCATGATTAATCTCTCATCTCCCCAGAACAAACATGTTTAATTAATCAATCAATCAATCTATAGGAGTCATATTGAACACCTAGTAAGTGCAATGCATTAAATTAAGTACTTGGAAAGTATAACAGAAGCACAAGATATGTTCTCTGCCTGCAAGGAATTTACATTCCTAACAGGGGAGACAGAAATACTTACAAGCAGAGGAATCAGAATAAATTAAATTGAATGGTAAATCAATTTGATGGTAAATCAAATAACCATGTACTCACAAGTATCTGGGATGGACACAAATAAATAAATTCAAGGCTTTATATATCTGTAAAGTGGGGATTTAAACGGTGAGCCCTCTGTGAGATTGGGATGTAGAGCATCCCAGCACTTAGTACAGTACCTGGCACATAGTAAGTGCTTAACAAATGCCATAAAAAACCCTAAACACATAAAAACCCCAAAACTGCTTCATAGGGGTTGATAAGATTTAGAATGCCGATAATTAGTCAGGGAAGATATGGAGGAGGTGGGATTTTAGGAGGGCTTTGAAAGTGGGGAGGGCTGATTGTAAGCTCCTGGAGAGCAGGAATCTTATCTTTCACCTCTGTTGTACTCTCCCAAGGGCTTAATGCAGTTTTCTGCACATAGTAGGTGCTCAGTAAATAAATTTCATTGATTAACTGCCTGGTAGATGGCAGGCCTTCACCACCCAGGAAAGCTGTTGTATTTACTCTTTCAGGCCTTTTGGGCCGTTTTGTCCTTTTGGGCAGGGAACATGTCTAACAACTTCATAGTACTGTACTCTCCTAAGTGCTTAGTATAGTGCCCTGCATTCAGAAAGTACTCAATTAATGCTATCGATTGATTAATTGCTTGATTGATTGGGTGCATTGTGGCAGTGAGGACACATGTAAGTACAAATACAATAGATGGGTTTCTAGTGGGAGGAGTCGCTGCTCCTTCTAAAGTGCCTATTAACCACGGAGGAATAGTCTTAGGCGCTGGGAGAATTGGTCTCCCTTTACTGTTATTGTTATTCCTGGAAATCTTTCTTCCCAAATGGTTCAAGGCACAGTCTTTGCTGTGAGAAACTCTACATTTCCCAGGAGGATTTTTAATTGGCTTATTTTAATGTTTAATCTGCTTTACCGATGAATCTTGGGAACAATGCATCATATTCATCTTGACTTCCCCAGCAATTCCTTGCCCTGAAGAGAATTTGGCAGAAATGAAATCATAATAATAATTGTGGTATTTGTTAAGCACTTACTATGTCCCAAACACTGTGTTAAGCGCTGGAGTAGCTACAAGATAAGCAGATCAGACACAGTCCCTATCCCAAATAGGATCCCAACACTATGTACCTATCCATCTGTCACACCCTCTACGCTCCTTATGAACAGAGATCGTCTATACCTATTCTAAGTTGTACTCTTCCAAGCGCTTAGTACAGTGCTCTACATATAGTAAGTGCTCAATAAATACAACTGATTGATTGATTAACTCCCTTCTAAGGTGGGAGACCGTGTACTTAATCCCCATTTTACAGATGAGGAAACTGAGAAAGAGAGAAGTTAAATGCCCAAGGTACCACAGCAGGCAAAGGGCAGAGTTTGGAATACAGCCTAAGTCCTCTGACTCTCAGGGCCACTCATTCATTCATTAATTCATTCAATCGTATTTATTGAGTGCTTACTGTGCACAGAGCACTGTACTAAGCACTTGGGAAGTACAGGTTGGCAACATATAGAGACGGTCCCTACCCAACAGCGGGCTCATTTTCGACCCCCAGGCCCTGGATCTATCCAAGAGAAACAGCGTGGCTCAGTGGAAAGAGCCCAGGCTTGGGAGTCAGAGGTCATAGGTTCAAATCCTGGCTCTGCCACTTGTCAGGGCCATGCTCCAGCCACTAGACCATGCTGCTATTCCTTTTGCAATTCTCTTTCTCATGTCCAGGAAATCTTCTCCTTCCTCAGTGGGAAACTGCCTCCAATTTGGCCCGAGCCCCTACCCCTATTCTCCAGGACTGGCTTTTTTAATTTTTTATTTTTTTGGCATTTATTAAGCACTTACTATGTGCAAAGCACTGTTCTAAGCGCTGGGGGGAATACAAGGTGATCAGGTTGTCCCACGTGGGGCTTACAGTCGTCATCCCCATTTTACAGATGAGGTAACTGAGGCTCTGAGAAGTTAAGTGACTTGCCCAAGGTCACACAGCAGACATGTGGCGAAGCCAGGATGGATGGATGGATTCTGGCTTTGCCAGAACATTCCCTTTCTTGCTCTGGAGCTCCTTATTTTCAGATGTGAAAGGGAGTTGACTTCACCGACTTGGGGGGCAGTGTGGCCTAGTGGAAAGAGCACAGGCCTGGGGGTCAGAGGGCCTGGGTTCTAATCTCGGCTCCACCACTTGTCTGCTATGTGGCAGTGGGCAAGTAATTTTACTTCTCTGTGCCTCAGTTCCCACATCTGCAAAATGGGAATTCAATACCTGTCCTCCCTGCTGCTTAGACTGTGAGTCCCATGTGGGACCTGATTATCTTGTACCCACGCCCGTGCTTAGTACAGTGCTTGGCATAAAGTAAGCGCTCAACAAATACCACAATTATTATAATAATAATTCATTCATTCAATCGTATTCATTGAGCACTTACTGTGTGCACAGCACTGCACTAAGTGCTTGGGAAGTACAAGTTGGCAACATATAGAGACGGTCCCTACCCAACAGCGGGCTCACATTCTAGAAACGGGAGACAGACAACAAAATAAAACATATTAACAAAATAAAATACATAGAATAATAATTATGATGATTATTATCATTAAGCCAGATTTTCTACTTAGAACAAATTTATGGACCAACATGGCTTGTTTCCACTGGATTGGATCCTCACCTCCACCTATAGCATGTTGGTAAATACCTCACGTACCCCATTGCTTAATTACCAACTCATGAGCCCACTGTTGGGTAGGGACCGTCTCTATATGTTGCCAACTTGTACTTCCCAAGCGCTTAGTACACTGCTCTGCACGCAGTAAGTGCTCAATAAATACGATTGAATGAATGAATGAATGAATTCATGTAGAGGCCCAATCTGTAAATTATTCTTCCCATAGTAGTTCATAAACTCCTTAAGGGATGGGATTATATCTGTTAATTCTATTGTACTCTTCTAAGGACTTATTAGAGTGTGTTGCACAAAGCAAATGCTCAATAAATACTATCGATTGATTGACTGGTTAATTGGAATCCATGACCATCACATGGTTCTTCGTCTTACAGGGCCCTATGACTTTGGTCACTGGAACTCTTGCCTCGACTTGCAATGGGGTTGATGAAACCAAAGGGAAATTTCTTGTCAATCTTAACCAAATCCTCAGTGTTGTGACCGGTGACTTTCCTCCAGAGTTTGATGGGACTTGAGCTTCTGCAAAGGAGTTAATGTCATTGTTAATGATAAGGGCTTAGTTAAGTGCACTGCACACAGGAAGCGTTCAATAAACACCACTGATAGTGGCTAGTTAGTGGAAGACAATCTGCTACAAATTAAAATTCACCTGTGCTGGGCAGCAGCGGCAGGGGTGAGAATCAAGGGTGGAGATTCGAGTTTACTGCGCCAAAGGAGGCAATAGTAAACCACTTCTGTATTTTTACCAAGAAAACTCCGTGGAGACACTTCCAAAACTATTGCAGATGGAGGTAGGGTGTTCTGGGAGAGATGTGTCCATGGTATTGCTATGGGTTGGACACAACTCGACAGCATGAGGCAACAGGAAATTGATTGGAATGAAGAACTGGGAAAGCTTAATTCCAACATTCTCCTTTTTTATGGTATATGTTGAGCACGTACTACGTGTTAGGTGCTGTACTGAGTGTTCATTCAATCATTTATTCTTTCAAATGTATTTAATTGAATGCTTACTGTATGCAAAGCACTGCACTAAGCACTGGGGAGAGTTCAATATGACAATGAACAGACACATTATCTGCCCACATTATCTGCTTACAGTCTAGATGGGGAGGCAGACATTAATATAAATAAATAAAAATAAATTACTAAGTAACAGCTATTTAAGTGCTGGGGTAGAAACAAGCTAATCAGTTGGCTACAGTTCATGTTTCACATGGACTCACAGTCTTAATCCCCACTTTACCGGTGAGGTGACTGAGGTTTAGAGAAGTGAAGTGACTTGCCCAGGGTCACACAGCAGACAAGTGGCAGAACAGGGAGTCCTCCCACTCCCAGGCCTGTGCTGTCTCCACCAGGCTGCACTGCTTCCCTTCCCTCCCTCAGGAAAAAGTGTTCAGAACAAGGTCTGGACACTACCAACTTTCCATTCCATCAGACAAAGAATGAGACAATAAAAGGACCACACCCACATCCTGAATGGATCCTTGTTCCCGTCTAGAAACAGAAAGGTGAATGAATACCCAGAGTAATCCGGAATGAGAGATTCCCCGGGCCCATCGTCAACTCATTCACTCAATTAAGAGCTGTGAGGAGCCTGAAATTCTGCTCTTCAAGCCACAGTACCCTACTGTTCTTTGTTATAGTCTTTATGTTGCCTTAGTGTTTTGTTTCATCTGTCATCAGTCTCCTCTCCCTGTTTTATTTTTAGATTGTGAGCCCTCTGAGGGACAGGGAACATTCCCCCCTTTTAGACTGTGAGCCCACTATTGAGTAGGGACTGTTTCTATATGTTGCCAACTTGTACTTCCCAAGCGCTTAGTACAGTGCTCTGCACACAGTAAGCGCTCAATAAATACAATTGATGATGATGTCCTATTTCCACTGTGCATTCATCCCCAGAGTTCAGGACAGTACTCTATACATAGTAAGTGCTTAATAAATACTATTACTACTTCTACAATTAACTGCTACTACTACTGTTATTACTACCACTCCTATTGCCCCCTTCTAGACTGTGAGCCTGTTGTTGGGTAGGGACCGTCTCTATATGTTGCTGACTTGTACTTCCCAAGCGCTTAGTACAGTGCTCTGCACACAGTAAGTGCTCAATAAATACGATTGAATAAATAAATTACATTGCTATCCTCATGATCACTGCAGCAAAGACGCCCAACAACTCTAGCAATTAAAGGTGATCTCCTTGATAAATCTCAGGTGAGTCTTCGAACAAGTAGAGCTCACCAGCCAGTTTGAGGTGCTTGCCAGCCTCCCATCACCCGTGCCTGAGGAGAGATGCTTGAATTTCCACCTGGAGGGTTTCAGTGAGAGGGCCCAGGAGACCCAAGAGTTGATCATCCACAAGCTCTCTGCTTCTGGGCTTCTGAGGCCATCATCTTGTAAGTTCTCTAGCTTAAATTCTGTCTTGCTTTATGCTAAGATATTTCCAACCCGTCTCTCCCAGAACACCCCTCCTCCAACTGCAATCGTTCTGGTAGTGTATCTGTAGAGTTTTCTTGGTAAAAATACAGATGTGGTTTGCCACTGCCTTATTCCACGAAGTAAACTGAGTCTCAACTCTCTCCCATGCCTCGGCTGCCCAGCACAGGTGAGTTTTGATTTATAGCAGATCACCTTCTATGCGCTAGCCATCGCCCAAGCTGGGAATGGAAAGTGTATCCCTCTGCTTGACTCTCCCTCCTGTAGCTGAGACTGGTAGAATAATAAAAACTCTTCAGGCGTGATCCTGAGAGAGGGGGTGGTCTAAGTTTTAGCTCCCTAGTTTATCTGGGCTAAGTTTACCAAGCACTTAAGAGAGTATGAGACAATAGAGTCGATAGACATATTCCTTAGTTCAAAGAACTCAGGCCCTGGAGTCAAAGGAGCTGTGTTCTAATCCCGGCTCTGCCCCTACCTGCTGTGTGATCGTGGGGAAGTCATTTAACTTCTCTGTGCCTTAGTTCCCTCATCTGCAAAATGGGGATACTGAGGGGAATCCATCTCCCTCCTTCATAGAGTGTGAGCCCCATGTGGGACCTGCTTATCTTGTTTCTACTCCAGTGCTCAGTACAGCACTTGACACATAGTAAGTGCTTAACAAATACCATAGTTATTAAGAAGCTTCTGGTCTAGAGAGGAGCTTCCAGCTTTCACCATTTTCTACCAGGCAGACGAATATTGTTGAAAGACCTCTCCTTAATTTCTCAATTGTGTTCTGTCCCGAACACACAATTGACTAAACTTCCTTAGGTTCAATTATAGATTTTAACTCCAGACGGTATTTGCTTTGGTCCCTTTGTGCTTTCAACTTTATTTTCTCTTGTTACACAAATTTAAGAAAGGCAATTTCATCTAATAAGCACACAATAAAATGCTCACTGGGAGAACTTGTCATAGACAATGCATTTATGGTATTTTCAAGAATCATCTACTGTAAGATATTTTATGAACTTCAAAGTGAACCAGGTTTCCTCATTTTAAAAGTCATTTTATATTTATAGAAAGAGCTGAAAAAATGCTGACTCCCACCGCTGCTATTATCAAATGTGAGAAACTCAGTAGCAGCGTGAAGCCCAGTGCGGGCCAGAGCAGGGATGAAAATGGGCCAGAACACATGGAAATGCAGAACGTTTGCTCTCTGCTAGTTCCACTGCAATCAATTAATGGTAATTAGTGAGTACCTACGGTAAGAAGAGCACTGTTCTAAGTGATTAAGAGAGTACAGTACAACAATATGGCCTAGTGGAAAGACCATGAGACTGGGAGTCAGAGGCCCTGGGTTCTAATCCCAGCTTCACCATTTGTCTGTTGTATGACCTTGGGCAAGTCACTTAACTCCCCTGTACCTCAGTTTTTCATTCATTCATTCGTATTTATTGAGCGCTTACTGTATGCAGAGCACTATACTGAGTGCTTGGAAAGTACAATTCAGCAACAGAGACAATCCTTGCCCACATTCATTCATTCAATCATATTTATTGAGCGCTTACTGTGTGCAGAGCACTGTACTAAGCACTTGGGAAGTACAAGTTGGCAACATATAGAGACGGTCCCTACCCAACAGTGGGCTTACAGTCTAGAAGGGGGGAGACAGACAACAAAACAAAGCAAGTAAACAGGCATCATCCATAAAATGGGGATTAAGACTGAAAGCCCCATTTGGGACAGGGATTGTGTCCAACCCGATTATCTTGTGTGTGCTCTAGCACATATATCTTGTATGTACTTAGTACAGTGCCTGGCACATAGTAAGCACTTAACAAATACCACAGTTATTATAATTATTATTATAAGACATGTTCCCTATCTACCAGGAGTTTACGTCCAGAGGCCATGATAAATGTTTATCATAAATAAATGTATCATAAATGTGTATGTAACTGCTGTGGGACTGAGGGTGGAGTAAACATTAAGCCCTCGAAGGGTAGTTTAGACTTTAAGCTTGTTATGGCCAGGGAATGTGTCCACTAATTCTGTTGTATTGTACTGCCCCAAGTGCTTAGTACAATTTTGCAGAGAGTAAGTGCTCAATAAATGCCATTGATTGATTTATTGCAGCTGGGAGACAGGTCACCACTTCACTTCCACCTCATCTAAACACTTGGACACTTACTTCCCTACCCCACTGTAAGGCTTGCATTCATACTTTCATAATTCATTGCTTCCTCCCATAACAAAGCTCCTTCTTATTATTATTATTATAATGGCATTTGTTAAGTGCTCACTACGTGCCAAGCACTGTTCTAAGCGCTGGGGTAGATACAAGGTAATCAGGTTGTCCCACGTGGGGCTCCCAGCCATAATCCCCATTTTACAGATGATGTAACTGAGGCACAGAGAAGTTAAGTGGCTTGCCCAAGGTCACACAGCTGAGAATTGGCGAAGCCAGGCTTAGAACCCATATCCTCTGACTCCCAAGTGTGTACTCTTTCCACTAAGCAGCAGGTATTGTATCCACCAACTTTATTGGATTGCACTCTTCCAAGCATTTAGTACAGAGCCCTACACATAGTAAGTGCTCAATAAATACCACTGATTGATTGAATTGTGGTATCTGGTAAGCACTGATGTGCCAAGCCCTACACTAAGTGCTGGGGTAGAGACAAGATAACCAGGTTAGACACAGTCCCTTCCCCATATGGGGCTCACAGTCTAGTAGGAGAGAGGACCAGTTTTGAATCCCGATTTTACAGGCGAGGAAACTGAAACACAGAGAAGTTAGAGAAGCATCATGTCTTAGTGGATAGGGCTCAGGCCTGGGCTCCAGAAGGTCGTGGATTCTAAGCCTGGCTCTGCCACTTGTCTGCTGTGTGACGTTGGGCAAGTCACCTCACTTTTCTGTGCCTCAGTTACCTCATCTGTAAAATGGAGATTGAGACTGTGAGCCCCATGTGGGACAGGGACTGTATCCAACCTGATTTGTTTATATCCACTCCAGCACTTAATACAATGCCTGGCACATAGAAAGCACTAAATAAATGCCGCAGTTTATTTTATTTTTATTTTTTAAGTTACTCGTCAGGATCACAAAGCAGGCAGGTGACAGAATTGGAATTGGAACTCAGATCCTTAGACCTCCAGGTGTGTACTCTTTACACTATGCCACACTGATTCCTCCACTAAACTGCAAACTCTTTAGGAGAAGGGATCATGTTTACTCATTGTCAGAGAAGCAGAATGGTGAAGTGGATAGAGCACGGGTTGGGAGTCAGAAGGTCCTGAGTTCTAATTCTGCCTCTGCCGCTTGTCTGATGTGTGGCCTTGGGCAAGTCACTTCACTTCTCTGGGCTTCAGTTCCCTCATCTGTAAAATGGGGATTAAGATTGTGAGCCCCCTGTGGGACAACCTGATCACCTTGTAACTTCCCCAGCGCTTAGAACAGTGCTTTGCACATAGTAAGTGCTTAATAAATGCCATTATTATTATTAAAGTGGGGATTGAAACTGTGAGCCCCAGATGGGACAGGGACTACGTCCAACCTGATGTGCTTGTATCCACCCCAGTGCTTAGTACAGTTCCTGGCACATAGTAAGCACTTAACAAATACCATAATCGTTATTCTATTGTGCACTCCCAAATAGTAAGGTACTTGGTACATTGTTCTAAGGTACATGCCCGGCAAATGACAGGCACTCAAAAAATATAGGATTCCCACTGCCCCAGGTGCAGGCTCAACCCCTGAGAGTTTAAGGGTCATACTCATCCACCCCCTGCTTGGAAGATCAGGTGACCAAGTGTTTTAAACTATGAGATTAATAATAATAATAATGGTATTTGTTAAGCGCTTACTATGTGCAAAGCACTGTTCTAAGTGCTGGGGAGGTTACAAGGTGATCAGGTTTTCCCATGGGGGGCTCACAGTTTTCATCCCCATTTTACAGATGAGATTATCAACCTGTAGCCATTAAAAATTGTCAGTCTGTCATATCGGCATGGCCTAGTGGAAAGAACACAGGCTTGGGAGTCAGAGGCCCTGGGTTCTAATCCCAGCTCTGCCACTTGTCTGTTGTGTGACCTTGGGCAAATCACATAACTTCTCTGTGCCTCAATTACCTCATCGGTAAAATGGGATGAAGACTGTGAGGCCCAAGAGGGATATGGACTATGTCCAACCTGATTATCTTGTATCTCCCCCAGTGCTTAATATAGTGCCCGGCACAGGGTAAGTGCTTACCAAATAGCATTTAAAAAATATATCATCTTGAAAGATTAATATTTTTATAAATCAAAATGTGCCAACCCACTGTGGAAGCACAGAGATCTCCTGACTCCTATAGTTTCCTAAAAACTGCCAACTATGGGTGACTTTAAAGCCACCAGAGCCCAACCTAACTCAGAGCTGCCATTCAGTCTCCTGATGGGGCTGAAGAAGGGAGAGCTGCTCAGACACTGTAGCTTAGAGACAAGTTTTGCCTCCAGGAGACATTGAGCTGGCATACAGTCAGGACCTAGCCAGATTGTCAGTGTCCAGCTAGTGAAACATCATTATTTTTATTATTATCTTTAATAATAATGTCCAGCTAGTGAAACATCATTGTATTTATTATTATCATTAATAACAATAACAATAGCAAGAATAACACCAATAATTGCTGTTTTTATTAACAACAACAACAACAATCGTATTGAGTGCTTACTATGTGCAGAACACTGTACTAAGCACTTGGGAAGTACAAATTGGCAACATATAGAGACAGTCCCTACCCAACAGTGGGCTCACAGTCTAAAAGGGGGAGACAGAGAGCAAAACCAAACATACTAACAAAATAAAATAAATAGAATAGATATATACAAGTAAAATAAATAAATAAATAGAGTAATAAATATGTATAAACATATATACATATATACAGGTGCTGTGAGGAAGGGAAGGAGGTAAGATGGGGGGGATGGAGAGGCACTTTACCACGTGTCAAGCACCGTCTCAGTGCTGGAGTAGACCTAATTATGATGGTAAGCACTTACTATGTGCCAAGCACTGGTATAGATACAAGGTTTTCAGGTTGTCTCACGTGGGGCTCACAGTCTTCATCCCCATTTGACAGTCGAGGTAACTGAGGCACAGAGAAGTTGTGACTTGCTCAAAGTCACCCAGCTGACAAGTGGCAGAGCCGGCATTAGAACCCACGACCTCTGACTTCTAAGCCCGTGCTCTTTCCACTAAGCCACGCTGCCTCTGCAATCTAATCCAATCAGATTGGACACAGTCCCTGTCCCACATGGGGCTCCAGTTCAAGAGGGAGGGAGAACAGGCGTTCGAGCCCGGCTCCACCACTTGTCAGCTGTGTGACTTTGGGCAAATCACTTAACTTCTCTGGGCCTCAGTTACCTCATCTGTAAAACGGCAATTAAGATTGTGAGCCCCACACGGGACAACCCGATCACCTTGTATCCTCCCCAGCACTTGGAACAGTGCTTTGCACATAGTAAGTGCTTAACAAATACCAAAATTATTATTATTATTTTATGGATGAGGAAACTGAGGCACAGAGCAGTTAAGGGACTTGCTCACTCAAGGTCACCCAGCAGGCAAAACCCCTCCTCTTCCCCCCTTCTGCCCCCTCCCGCCTTTGATGTCCAGGCTAGCTCTGGCTGAGCCGGGAACACAGCGGCCATTATCCGCCCAGGGATTTTTCAACTATTAACAACTTACTTAAAATAAAAGCTTATTCTGTGCCTCCCGCCCCAGGCAGGGTTTTGAAGAAAGTCATTAGTGACTGAGGAGGAGGAGGTGTTTAGTGGAACACACCCACAGACATACCAGGGCCGGCTAGAGCTCTCTGCCCAGAGCCAGGGAGTGTTCTTACTGCTGCTATGGCCACTATGCTTCACTCCCCACTGAGTGCTACATTTTGGGACTTGAGCTCTGCTTTCCTGCTTTCCACAAGTGGCTGGAGCCACTGAAAAACAAAAAAAAAAAACGGCTTGGGCACTAGCGCATCATCATCAATTGTATTTATTGAGTGCTTACTGTGTGCAGAGCACTGTACTAAGTGCTTGGGAAGTACAAGTTGGCAACATATAGAGACAGTCCCTACCCAGCGGTGGGCTCACAATCTAAAAGGGGGAGACAGAGAACAAAACCAAACATACTAACAAAATAAAATAAATGGAATAGATATGTACAAGTAAAATAAATAGAGTAGTAAATATGTACAAACGTATATACATATATACAAGTGCTGTGGGGAAGGGAAGGAGGTAAGATGGGGGGGATGGAGAGGGGGACGAGGGGGAGAGGAATGAAGGGGCTCAGTCTGGGAAGGCCTCCTGGAGGAGGTGAGCTCTCAGTAGGGCCTTGAAGGGAGGAAGAGAGCTAGCTTGGCGGGGAAGAGAGCTAGCTTGGCATAGTGCATATATAGAGCCAAGGTGGTAGAGGATAGGGAGAAGGGGCAACGTAGTTCTAAGCCCTGTCTATTAGGCCATGCTGCTTTCTCTCAGGCTTAGACCTGCCCTTCCCCGTCCCCTCAAATTCCCCGGGTTAGGGGGTTAGCGGGAAGAGGCGGGAAGCCCGGAGCCGTGGGCTGTGTAGCCTTCAAGCCGTGGGGTCAATCAGGGGTCCAGGGTGAGCTGCCCCCCGCCCCAGTGCCCTGCCTGCTTCCCCAAAACTTAGCCTGGTGAGCAGGCCGGGTACTTTTTCTCCAGACGTACCCTCAGTCCAAGCCCACTGTGGGCAGGGATCGTCGCTCTTTATTGCTGTATTGTACTTCCTAAGTGCTTAGTACGTTGCTCTGCACCCAGTAAGCACTCAGTAAATGTGATTAAATGAATGAAGTGTCCAGGCATTAGTTATCTTAAGGTCTGTCTCTCCATCGAGACGGTAAGCTCGTTATGGGAAGGGAATGTGTTTTACTGTACTCTCGCAAGCGCTTAGTACAGTGCTCTGCTCCCTCTCCATCCCCTCATCTTACCTCCTTCTCTTTCCCACAGCACCTGTATATATGTATATATGTTTGTACATATTTATTACTCTATTTATTTTACTTGTACATATCTATTCTATTTTATTTTGTTAGTATGTTTGGTTTTGTTCTCTGTCTCCCCCTTTTAATAATAATAATAATAATAATAATAATAATAATGTTGGCATTTGTTAAGTGCTTACTATGTGCAAAGCACTGTTCTAAGCGCTGAGGGGGATACAAAGTGATCAGGTTGTCCCCCGTGGGTCACAGTCTTAATCCCCATTTTACAGATGAGGTAACTGAGGCTCGGAGAAGTTAAGTGACTTGCCCAAGGTCACACAGCAGACATGTGGCAGAGCCGGGATTCGAACCCATGACCTCTGACTCCAAAGCCTGGGCTCTTTCCACTGAGCCACGCTGCTTCTCTAGACTGTGAGCCCACTGTTGGGTAGGGACTGTCTCTATATGTTGCCAACTTGTACTTCCCAAGCGCTTAGTACAGTGCTCTGCACACAGTAAGCGCTCAATAAATATGATTGATTGATTGATTGCTCTGCACACAGTAAGCACTCAATAGATACGATTGAATGAATAAATGAATGGTTCCCTCCTGCTCCCCCAAGATGCCCCACAGATGGTGAAACAGCATGGCTCAGTGGAAAGAGCACGGGCTTATGTTGCCAACTTGTACTTCCCAAGCGCTTAGTACAGTGCTCTGCACACAGTAAGTGCTCAATAAATACGATTGATTGTTTGAGTGATTTGGAGTCACAGGTCATGGGTTCAAATCCCGGCTCTACCATTTGTCAGCTGTGTGACTTTGGGCAAGTCACTTAACTAATCTGTGCCTCAGTTACCTCATCTGGAAAATGGGGATTAAGACTGTGAGCCCCACGAGGGACAACCTGACCACCCTGTAACCTCCCCAGCGCTTAGAACAGTGCTTTGCACATAGTGAGCACTTAATAAATGCTATTATTATTATTATTATTATTATTATTATTATTATTATTATTGTGGGGTAATCCCCCTACTGGGCCCCACCTCTCCCCATCTCCTCACCAGTCCATTTGTCAGGTCTCCTGGGGGCTACAAAGTTGGAGGTGCCACGGCCTGGCTGGATGGGCCAGCTGTGAGGGGAGATGATGGCAGCAGCCAGAGACCCTCTCTTCTCTCCTCTCCTTGCCCTCTGGCTCCCTCCCTCCCTTGCCATGGGCATGGGTCATAATAATTAATAATAATAATAATAATAATAATGTTATTTGTTAAGTGCTAACTATGTGCACTGTGTAACCTGATTACCTTATATCTACCCCCGTGCTTAAAACAGAGCTTGGCACATAGTAAGTGCTTAACAAATACCATTATCATTATTATTATTATTATTATATAAAGTAATCAGGTTCCCCCACATGGGGCTCACAGTCTTAATCCCCATTTTACAGATGAGGTAACTGAGGCACAGAGAAGTTACTTGCCCAAAGTCACACAGCTGATAAGTGGCTGAGCCGGGATTCATTCATTCATTCATTCAATCATATTTATTGAGCGCTTACTGTGTGCAGAGCACTGTACTAAGCGCTTCATCATCATCAATCGTATTTATTGAGTGCTTACTGTGTGCAGAGCACTGTACTAACTGCTTGGGAAGTACAAGTTGGCAACATATAGAGGCAGTCCCTACCCAACAGTGGGCTCACGGTCTAGAAGGGGGAGACAGAGAACAAAACATATTAACAAAATAAAAGAAATAGAATACGTACAAGTAAAATAGAGTAATTCATTCATTCAATCGTATTTATTGAGCACTTACTGTGTGCAGAGCACTGTACTAAGCGCTTGGGAAGTCCAAGTTGGCAACACATAGAGACGGTCCCTACCCAACAGTGGGCTCACAGTCTAGAAAGGGGAGACAGAGAACAAAACAAAACATATTAACAAAGTAAAATAAATAGAATAAATATGTACAAATAAAATAGGGTAATAAATTCATTCATTCATTCAGTCGTATTTACTGAGCGCTCACTGTGTGCAGAGCACTGCACCAAGCGCTTGGAAAGTCCAAGTTGGCAACACATAGAGACGGTCCCTACCCAACATTGGACTCACAGTCTAGAATAATAATAATAATAATGATGGTATTTCTTAAGCGCTTACTATGTGCAAAGCACTGTTCTAAGCACTGGGGAGATTACAAGGTGATCAGGTTGTCCTACGGTGGGGGCTCCCAGTTTTTAATCCCCATTTTCCAGATGAGGGAACTGAGGCACAGAGAAGTGAAGTGACTTGTCCAAAGTCACACAGCTGGCAAGTGGCGGTGCCGGGATTTGAACCCATGACCTCTGACTCCAAAGCCCGGGCTCTTTCCACTGAGTCACACTGCTTCTCTAGAAGAAGCGTGAGGGGGGGGGAGACAGAGAACAAAACAAAACATGTTAACAAAATAAAATCAATAGAATATGTACAAGTAAAATAAATAAATAAATAGAGTAATAATGCACAACCTCTAACTCCCAAGCTAGTGCTCTTTCCACTGAGCCACACTGCCGCCCAAAACGCCAGCTCTCTCCCGGCTGAACGACATCTCTGTTTCCTTTCCCGTCCCACCCCCGGTTCTCTAGTAGAGTCTATTAGTAAACCCTGATGGAAGAAAGCCATCTTTAAGTGATAATCGCTTTTTCAAGATGACTGGAAATCTGTCAACAAAGGAAAATGAGTCAGACGTCTTGATCCTTCCTAGGGGAGATCCATTGCCTGGGATTCACGCCAGCATCAAAGCCCCTCTCATGTGGAGTAATGCAAAAATTCATCTGGTGCCAGCAGCAAACTGATTTGGGGGGAATCCTTTCATCAGTCGATCAATCGATGGTATTTATTGAGCGCTTAACTGTGTGTGGCTCAGTGGGGATATGAAATGTCTCAGTGGGATATGAAAACGCTGTCCCCAGCACTGGGCGGGAATTCTCTCTCTTTATTGCCGTATTGTACTTCAATCAATCAATCAATCGTATTTATTGAGCGCTACTGTGTGCAGATCACCGTATTAAGCACTTGGGAAGTACAAGTTGGCAACATATAGAGACAGCCCCTACCCAACAGTGGGCTCACAGTCTAGAAGACTGTGAAGAAGTCTAGAAGACTTCCCAAGTGCTTAGTACAGTGCTCTGCACACAGTAAGCCCTCAATAAATAGGATTGAATGAATGAAGCCCTTGGGAATGTGCAATATAACGGAGTTGGTAGACTTTCCCTGCCCGCAATAAGCAACAGACGTTTAGCGAGTAGTTTCAGGGGGCTACTCTTGGGGACCTATGAAATGATAAAATAGCATAATTGTATACTCTTGGGGAATTATGTATAATATGATTAATAATTATATAGACACATCCCTCTCTTCAAGGAGGCTCCAATCTAGTGAGGAGACTAGATGAGTGAATGGACTTAAGTAAAGAGCTGTCCTGTTGGGTGTGACTCGATTGAAGGTGAGATTCCTCTCACCCTCCTTCCCCTCCCGATCCCCTCCGCCTTACCTCCTTTCCCTCCACACAGCACCTGTATATGTATATATGTTTGTACGTATTTATTACTCTATTTTATTTGGACACATTTATTCTACTTATTTTATTTTGTTAATATGTTTTGTTTTGTTGTCTGTCTCCCCCTTCTAGACTGTGAGCCCGCTGTTGGGCAGGGACCGTCTCTATATGTCATCAACTTGTACTTCCCAAGCGCTTAGTACAGTGCTCTGCACACAGTAAGCGCTCAAATACGATTCAATGAATGAAAATTGTATTCTGATGACTTGACACCTGTCCACATGTTTTGTTGTCTGTCTCCCCCTTCTAGACTGTGAGCCCGCTGTTGGGCAGGGACCGTCTCTATATGTCACCAGCTGGTACTTCCCAAGTGCTTAGTACAGTGCTCTGCACACAGTAAGCGCTCAATAAATGCGATTGAATGAATGAAAATTGTATTCTGATGACTTGACACCCGTCCACATGTTTTGTTGTCTGTATCCCCCTTCTAGACTGTGAGCCCGCTGTTGGGCAGGGACCGTCTCTATATGTCACCAACTTGTACTTCCCAAGTGCTCTGCACACAGTAAGTGCTCAATAAATACAATTAAATGAATGAATCCATGAGTGTAAGTATCGTTGAAGGAGACTCTTGCTCACTTGTACGTTTGCCACAGTAGATCTATTTCTGGCCTCTTGTCATTCAGGGTGGGCGCTGCCCTAACAGGAATGATGGATGAGCCCAATAAATGTCACTGACAGACTGTTTGATTGAGGGACTTCCCACGGAAAGGAATTGATGGAAGTGTTGATGGTTTATGCACTGTCTTTTCACATGTGTTTTTAATGGTCAAGAGGGAAAAGGTACGTCTTCCCTCCAGGAAGACATTAGCTTGAGTTGATTTTGCAGTAGTGGTCACGGTTGACACAGATCCATTCACACTGTCCCTCTCTCTGGCCACCATTGTGGTTAGTGGCAACCATTGTGAGGCAATTAGTAAGGTCTTTGGCCACAGAAAATAATAATAATAATAATAATGATGGCATTTGTTAAGCACTTACTATGTGCAAAGCACTGTTCTAAGTTCTGGGGGGGATACAAGGTGATCAAAGAATCTCCCTGAGAGAACCACCACTGAGCACACCACCCTCTCCCCAGGTCACTGTTGAATTGGGTGTTCAGAGTGGATTAATTGAATTAATAAATCAACTGCATTCATTCATTCAGTCGTATTTATTGAGCACTTACTGTGTGCAGAGCACTGGACTAAGCGCTTAGGAGAATACAGTATAACAGAGTTGGTAGACGTGTTCCCTCCGTACGAGTTTGCAATCAATCAGTGATATTTATTGAGCGCTTAATGTGTGCAGAGTTTTCATTCAATCGTATTTATCAAGCGCTTACTGTGTTCAGGGCACTGTACTAAGCACTTGGGAAGTACAAATCGGCAACATATAGAGACGGTCAATCAATCAATCGTATTTATTGAGCGCTTACTGTGTGCAGAGCACTGTACTAAGTGCTTGGGAAGTACAAGTTGGCAACATATAGAGACAGTCCCTACCCAACAGTGGGCTCACAGTCTAGAAGAATAATAATGGCATTTATTAAGTGCTTACTATGTGGAAAGCACTGTTCTAAGTGCTGGGGGGATACAAGGTGATCAGGTTGCCCCACGGGGGGCTCACAGTCAATCCCCATTTTACAGATGAGGTAACTGAGGCACAGAGAAGTGATTTGCCCAAGGTCACGTAGCTGGCAATTGGCGGAGCCAGGATTTGAACCCATGACCACTGACTCCAAAGCCCGTGCTCTTTCTGTTGAGCTACGCAGCTTCTCTGCCCAACAACGGGCTCTGTACTAAGCCCTTGGGAGATTAACAGTGCAACAAAGTTGGTAGACGTGTTCCCTGCTCACAATGAGCTTACAGTCTAGTTAAGAGTTGGGGGTGGATCTTTTCCACTTTCTTGAGAAAACCAGGGAAAAAACAAAGATTAGAAACTGAAAAACAAAAAAATGGCTTGGGTGTTAGCACAGTGCATATGGAGGCAGGAATGATTATTTCAGGGAACAGTATAGGGTCACCAGGTGGTCACTTATACCTGTGATGAGGTTGGGAAGGTCTGATTCCCAACAATAGAAGCAGCGTGGCTCAGTGGAAAGAGCCCGGGCTTTGGAGTCAGAGGTCATGGGTTCATATCCTGGCTCTGCCACTTGTCAGCTGTGTGACTTTGGGCAAGTCACTTAACTTCTGTGGGCCTCAGTTACCTCATCTGTAAAATGGGGGTGAAGACTGTGAGCCCCATGTGGGACAACCTGATCACCTTGTAACCTCCCCAGCGCTTAGAACAGTGCTTTGCACATAGTAAGCGCTTAATAAATGCCATCATTATTATAAGAAGCAGCGTGGCTTAGTTGAAAGAGTACAGGTTTGGGAGTCAGAGGTGGTGGGTTCTAATCCTGCCTCCGCCACTTGTCAGCTGTGTGACTTTGGGCAAGTCACTTAACTTCTGTGGGCCTTAGTTCCCTCATCTGTATGGGGATTAAGCCTGTGAGCCCCACATGGGACAACCTGATTACCTTGTATCTACCCCAGTGTTTAGAACAGTGCTTGGCACATAATAAGTGCTTAACAAATACCATAATAATAAAATAACAATTGTCTGACTGAATGAAAAATCTGTCTCCCTTTCCCAATGACCCCATAGGCCCCCGCTTTGATTCATTCATTCATTCATTCATTCAATCGTATTTATTGAGCACTTACTATGTGCAGAGCACTGTACTAAGCGCTTGGGAAGTACAAGTTGGCAACATATAGAGACGGTCCCTACCCAACAGTGGGCTTACAGTCTAGAAGGGGGATGCTCTGATGAGGCAGCACCTTTCCAAAATGAGAAGTCAGGCAGTGTGGCCTAGTGGAAAGGGCCTGGGAGTTAGAGGTCCTGGGTTCTAATCGTGACAATGCCACTTGCCTGCCATGTGACCTTGAACATGTCACTTAATTTATCTGTGCCGCTCAGTTACCTCATCTGTAAATGGGGATTAAGATTGGGAGACCCATGTGGGACATAGACTGTTCATTCTGATTAGCCTATATCTATCTACCCCAGCACTAAGTACAGTGCCTGGGACATAGTAAGTGCTTAACAAATATCACACACACACACACACACACAAAAAGCATCCAGCACCCATCTCTTGGGCTGACCTTACACACTAAGCTGAACTGAGGTACAAAAAAAATTGCTCCCTTTCCCAAGGGTAGCCAGTGATGGCATTTATGAATGCCAGTATGGCCCAGTGGATAGAGCACTGGCCTTGAGAGTCAGAAGGACCTGGGTTCTAATCCTGCCTCCGGCACCTGCCTGCTATATAACCTTGGGCAAGTTACTTAACTTTTCTATTCCTCGGTTTTTTTCTTCTGTAAAATGGGAATAAAATACCTGTTCTTCCCCCCTCAGACTGTGAACTCTATGTGGGACAGAAACTGTGTCTAATCTGATTATCTTGTTTCTATCCCAGCGCTTAGAACAGTGCTTGGCACATAGTAAGCACTTAACAGATACCATTATCATCATCATTATTATTATCCTAATCATAATAATTACTATAATCATCATAATGATCATCATGACAAAAAGCTCTCTTGCCAGAAGGCATGTGTTATGGAAATGATAGCTGTAGAAAGTGGAGTGGCTCAGCCACTTATCTGCTGTGTGACCTTGTGCAAGTCACTTAGCTTCTCTGCACCTTAGTTTCCTCATCTGTAAAATGGGGATTAATACTGTGAACTCCATGTGGGACAGGGACTGTGTCCAACCTGATTAGCTTGTATGTACCCCAGGACTTAGTACAGTGCATGGCACATAGTAAGCACTTAAAGAGTGGGATATGAAAAGTTAAAAACCAAAACCTCACTCCAACCAGGAAGCTAGGTTCACCTGGTGAAACCTTTGGTTTCACTAAGACGGATCAAACAGCCTAAAACCCTTGAAAACTTGCTTATTATCCTCGACAGCTCATAATAATGAGAAGCAGCATGTCCTAGTGGATAGAGCACGGGGGAGTCAGAAGGATCTGCGTTCTAATCCCGGCTCCTCCACTTGTCTGCAGTGTGACCTTGGACAAGTCACTTAACTTCTCTCTGCCTCGGTTACCTCATCTGTAAAATGAGGACCAAGGCTGTGAATCACATGTGGGACAGGGACTGTGTCCAACCTGATTAGCTTGGATCTATCCCAGAACTTAGAACAGTGCTTGACACATATAGTAAGTGCTTAGCAGATGCCATCATCATCATTATTATTAATGCCTGTTACCTTGCTGTGTTTCTTCTGATGGAAGTCTGGAAAAGGGGCAGTGAGAATCTATCCTCTGCTCACACACTTATCCGCATTCATACTTAAAACTCACTTTGCTGTTGACCGTTTCCCCTGTTCTACTCTCACAAGGCATTTAGCCTGTCATCCTCATTCCCCTCCTTCTCTCTGAGAACCTTCTCGTCTCTGGTCACGGTCCCGTTTCCTAAAGGCAGTTCTGATTGGCACAGGAAGTGATTCATTTCCCCAAACCTGAAAATTATTTCAGCTGTCTTATGAAATATATACTCGCCCCCTTCCCTTCTCTCCCCACTCCCTCCCTTGCCCTGGTGTCATTTTACTTGGAATGGGAATGATTGCACATGGCATGTTGATCTTTTCCAAGAATTCCCTGAGTCTCTGGGCCTTCCCTGCCCTGCAGCACCAGGCTGGGGCCCAAACCACTTGTCGCAGTTGCCGGTTTGCAGGGGAGAAGCATGTGGTTTGTATAAACAACAGGACACTGCACTTCAGAGGAGGCCCCAGACACTCTGTCCGTCAGTCGGTCAGTCCGTCATACTTATTGAGCGCTTCCTGCATGCAGAGAACTGTTCTAAGTGTTTGGGAGAGTACAATATAATAACAGAAACATCCCTTGCCCACAGTGAGCTTACCATCTAGAGGGGAAAAGGGTTGCGGGGTGGGGTGGGGCTGGAGACAGCAGTAGCTGTTTTGAGGGCAAGATGGACCCCTCCACTTCACATAGACTGTGAGCCCGTTGTTGGATAGGGACCATCACTATGTGTTGCCAACTTGTACTTCCCAAGCGCTTAGTACAGTGCTCTGCACATAGTAAGTGCTCAATAAATATGATTGAATGAATGAATATAGACCACTTAGTCTACCTGATGCCTGAGCTCTTTTTCTTATGGTATTTAAGTGCTTACTATGTGCGGGGCACTGTACTAAGCGCTAGAGTAGATGCGTGCTAATCAGTTTGGACACGATCCATGTTCTATGCTCTATGTTCTATGATCCATGGAGAAGCAGTGTGGCTCAGTGGAAAGAGCACAGGCTTTGGAGTCAGAGGTCAGGGGTTTAAATCCCAGCTCTGCCAATTGTCAGCTGTGTGACTTTGGGCAAGCCACTTAACTTCTCTGGGCCTCAGTTCCCTCATCTGTAAACTGGGGATTAAGACTGTGAGCTGCCCGTGGGACAACCTGATCACCTTGTAACCTCTCCAGTGCTCAGAACAGTGCTTTGCACATAGTAATCGCTTAATAAATACCATCATTATTATCCTACATGGAGCTCAGTTCCACACTTTACAGCTGAGGTAACTGAGACCCAGAGAGTGAAGTGACTTGCCCAAGATCACGCAGAAGACAAGAGATAGAGGCAGGATGGGGACTCTAGGCCATGTTGCTTCACTTCTTTCACTTCATTTCTTGGTGCTTCTGCCTTAGACCACTCAGAGTACCATCCCCAGGCCCACGTGGCCTTTCATAGCAGAATCATGTCCAACCTTTCCCAGGACCACAAGTGGGAGACTTTGAACCCCCATTGTTGACCTGACAGCTGACAGCTTTATTCATTCAATCGACTGTATTTATTGAGCGCTTACGGTGTGCAGAGCACTGCACTAAGTGCTCGGTAGCTCCTTCTAGACTGTGAGCCCACTGTTGGGTAGGGACCGTCTCTATATGTTGCCAACTTGTACTTTCCAAGCGCTTAGTACAGTGCTCTGCACACAGTAAGCGCTTAATAAATATGATGGAGTATAATATAGAATAAACAGATGCATTCTCTGCCCATGAGCTCACAGTCTGGAGAGGGAGACTTAGGTTTTGTCGTTATATTGTACTCTCTCAAGCACTTAGTATAGTATTCTGCACACAGTAAGTGCTCAATAAATACGATTGATTGACATTTTATTATTACATATTATAAATTAATTATATTAACATCTTGTGGACATTGAACATGTCTACCCACTCAGTTGCATTGTACTCTCCCAAGCACTTAGTATTCATTCATTCATTCATTCAATCGTATTTATTGAGCACTTACTGTGTGCAGAGCACTGTACTAAGCGCTTGGGAAGTTGGTAACATATAGAGACGGTCCCTACCCAATGTGGGCTCACAGTCTAGAAGGGGGAGACAGACAACAAAACAACACATATTAACAAAATAAAATAAACAGAATAGTAAATATGTACAAGTAGCACTTAGTGCTCTGTAAATAGTGCTTAAATACCACTGATTGATTAATTGAGAAGCACATTAGATTGTAAGCTTCTGGAGGGCAGGGTAATAATAATAACTAGTAATTATGGTATTTTTGTAAGCACTGTCAAGCACTTATTTTGTTCTAAGTACCGGAGTCTTGTCTTGTCTTGTGCCGTCCAGTCGTTTCCGACCCAAAGCGACACCACGGGCACATCTCTCCCAGAACGCCCCCACCTCCACCTGCAATTATTCCAGTAGAGTATCCCCAGAGTTTTCTTGGTAAAAATAAGAAAGTGGTTCACCATTGCCTCCTTCCTCACAGTAAACCTGAGTCTCCACCCTCAACTCTCTCCCGTGCTGCTGCTGCCCAGCACGGGTGAGTTTTGCCCTGTAGCAGATTGCCTTCCACTCGCTAGCCACTGCCCAAGCTAGGAATGGAATTGGGAGGCCTCTGCTTGACTCTCTCTCCCATAACAGAGACTGGCAGAGGGCTGGAAACTCTCCGGGTGCGACCCTGAGAAGGGAGCACTGGAGTAGATACAAGATAATCACATCAGACATAGTTCCTATCCCATGTGGGACTCACAGTCTAGGTAGGAGGGAGAACAGGTATCGAATCCTCATTTTAAAAATTGAAACTGAGGCACGGAGAAGTTAAATAACTTGCCCCAGGTCACACAGCAGGCAAGTGGTTGTGCTAAGATTAGAATCCAGGTCCTCTGATTTCTGTTAGGTCACTCTGCTTCCAGTGTATGTGTCTTATCTCTATTGTACTCTCCCATATTCTCACTACAATCTTTTATGGCCAGCGCTTAACAAATACCACAAAAAAGTGGCTTTAGCAGTCTTGCCTGGGTTGGACCAGATAAACAGAACCCCTCACCAGGACTACTGATGCCACTGGTGGCCATAGTAATTGTGGTATTTATTAAGCGCTTACTATGTGCCAGGCACTATACTAACCGTTAGGGTGGGTACAGGCAAATTGGGTTGGGCACAGTACGTGTCCCACATGGAACTCACAGTTTTAATCCCCATTTTACAAATGAGGTAACTGAGGCAAAGAGAAGGGAAGTGACTTGTTCAAGGCCACACAGCAGACAAGTGGCAGAGCCAGGATTAGGATCCATGACCTTTGGACTCTCAGGTTCATGCCGTGCTGCTTCCTCTGTGCCACCTGGCATGCTTCCCTGGCAAGCCCCAGGCAGCAGTGTTAGTATAACTCTCTGTTGTCAGAAATTCCCTGCTGAAAGCAAGAAGCCCCAGCCATCAGGACCCAGGCAATGGAAGTGGATGTTTAATTTGTGAGTCTGCCTATGTTTGCATATGCTAATAATAATACTAACAGTAATAATGGTATTTGTTAAGCACTTACTAAATGCCAAGCACTGTTCTAAGTCCTAGGGCAGATACAAGTTAATCAGGTTGGGCAAAGTCCCTGTCCCACATGGGGTTCAAGGTCTAAGGAGGGAGTAGGATTTAATCTCCACTTTACAGGTCGGGTAACTAGGGTGCAGAGAAGTTAAGTGACTTGCCCAAGGTCACACATTGGGCGTGTAGCAGAGCCAGGATTAGAACCCAGGTCCTCTGATTCCCAGGCCTGTGTTCTTTTCACTGGCCATGCTGCTTGTCTGCGTCTTTATGCCTGTTTATGTCTGGTTGCCTGTATGTGTCTATATGTGTCTGTATTTGTATGTGCTTGTATGTGTCTGCATGTGTCTATGTGCCTGCATGTTTCTGCAGTTCTGTATGTGTCTGTGTGCCTTTACATATGTTGATAGGCTTGTGTATGTGTCAACATGTGTTGTGTGCCTTTATGTGCCTAAATTGCATATATGCATAGCCTAAGGTGCTGAGGCCCTATTTTTTCTCCCCACTCCCAACCCCATCTCCACGTATCTGCATGAGTTCATGTGTCTCTGTCTATGTCTATGTGTGCCTGTGTCTCTGTGCGTCTGCATGGGTCCATGCTTGTCTGTGTAGGTCTACATATGTTTGTGTGTGATTCTGTTTCTGTGTCCGTGAGTCCCAATCTTGCCCTATCCAGTCAGTCATATTTATTGAGTGCTTACCCTGTGCAGAGCACTGTACTAAGCACTTGGGAGAGTACAACACAACAATATAACAGACACATCCCCTGCCTACAATGAGCTTACAGTCTAGAAGGGGAGACAGGCATTAATATAAATTGTCTCCCATTCCCTTCAGTCCTCTTTGCCCCACTCTTTTTGTCCCCTTTCTCTCCTTCCCCCTTCTTTGTCCCCCTTCTCTCTGTCTCTGTCTCTCTCTCTCTGTCTGCATCTCTGGCTCTCTTTTTCCATCTTTCCTGCCTTTATAGTCCTGCCTCTGATGGCCCCAATTCAGAGACTGACCCTCCCTCCACCCACCCCTATTCTTGTTCTTCTGCCTCCTTTAAAGTCCCCTTAATCTGGTCGTCTTAGTTCAGAGAAGCAGATCGGGGGACATTTCTTTTTGCCTTCATTATGGAGCAGAGAAAGCTTGGATTTGGGCCTTGGTATCAGATAACCTCTACTGATCCAGCTCAATGTTCTGTAAAGAAAGCAACAGCTGAAGAGTGGTCCATTTCAGCTAAAAACTAAGTAATTACTTCCTGTGACTCTTTCACATGCTCTGAGGCCCTGCTGTTTTTTTCTGGAACTTTGGTTATTTGTCTTGAGCAATTAATGCTGAGGCAAAGACGGCCCGTTTTGTGTTGACAGTTACTCACATGAGCTCTGCGGACAGGGAGAGGGATGGGGAAAGGAGGAAGAGAGAGTGCTGGCAGGAGAAAGTGTTTCCAGCAATTCAGATTCCATGAGACCAAAACATCAGATGAAAATGCTATTACAATCTCTTTCATATGGTCAGAAATTCCCGCATATAACATTTTTCAGAGTGCCTTGGGACACATTGGGAATGAGTTTCTGGGTTTCTTGCTTATATTGTTCACAAATTTGATGTTTTCCCAGATGTAATGTTGAATTTGAAAAACTCAAAAGTTTTTCTGGAATGTTCCCCTCTCTTGGAATCTTGGAACGCAGGTGCCTTGGCCCATGGCTTTGGCCCCGGGTGTATGGAGAGTTATCTCTTTGTCTTGAAGTAAATGTTCAGAATTCTCCCCAGATCTCCAATGCTGCAGGGTGCAGCATTCACACTGGGACCAAGCTGACCAGCCATTACTGCCCTAGTTGTGGGTCCTGGCCTTTTCATGACCGATGACCCCCATTTTAGGGCTCCATCCACCCACTCTAGGATTTTGGGAAGAACCCACTAAAATATATGTATTTAATCGTATTTATTAAGTGCTTACAACATGCCAAGGACTGCACTGAACTCTGAAGTAGATGCCAGCAGATCAGGTTGAATACAGCCCATGAGAAGCAGCGTGGCTCAATGGAAAGAGCACAGGCTTTGGAGTCAGAGGTCATGGGTTCAAATCCCGGCTCCACCAATTGTCAGCTGTGTGACTTTGGGCAAGTTACTTCACTTCTCTGGGCCTCAGTTTCCTCATCTGTAAAATGGGGATTAAGACTGTGAGCCCCCCGTGGGACAACCTGATAACCTTGTAACCTCCCCAGCTCTTAGAACAGTGTTTTGCACATAGTAAGCACTTAATAAAATGCCATTAAAAAAAGTAGGGATCACAGTCTTAATCCTCATTTTACAGATGAGGTGACTGAGAAGTAAAGTGACTTGCCCAAGGTCACACAGCAGGCAAGTGGTGGAGCCGGATTTAGAACCCAGGTCCTCCTTCTCCCCCTCCTTCTCCCTCACCTCCTCTTTCTCTTCTGCTACTACCACTCTTTCTCTGTCCCAGCATAGGTCTGGGTGCCTTGTGGCTTGGACATTCATTGTAGGAGCATCTTAACATGACTTCTCTTGCTTTCTCTATCTACCTTTTTTTAATGGCCAGAGAACATTGGGTTTCCTTTAAAGGAATGAGAAGGATGGTACATGACTGGACCCTAAATTGAAGGTAAACCAAGGCAGAAATTAATCCAATGAGACCATTTCAAACGTGGTACTTCTCTGCGGGCAGGAGATGGGTTGAAGAGTCAGATTTCCCTAATGTAGGGTCCTGCTGAAGGTTCATGGGTCAAGTTTCTGCCTTGTACATAGTAAGTGCTTAACAAATACCATAATTATTATTAAGTTTCTGTTTCCTGGGCTGTACTTGGCTGTGATGCCAGAGATTCTGGGGAGCAATTCCTTTTATTTTAGTTTAACAGATGTTGTGAAGCTTGTGAATTTAAAAAACTATTTCATCCTACAGTTCCCCAAGGAAAAATGTTTCCAAAAGAGGGTTTGCTTCTCCAACTCACCCCCAGTCCATTTTGGGGATGGCTTTTACCTTCAGTCAATCAATATCTCAATCGATCAGTGGTATTTATTAATTACCTACTGAGTGCAGAGTAGCGTACCAACTGTTTGGGAGAATTCAACAGGAGCAAGACACTCATCTGCAGCCTTTAAGGAGCTTAAAATTTAGCGGGGAAGCAGGAGGGCAAAAATGATCTAAAACTAATGGGAGGAGGAGGAAGGACCAGGAATTCACAATGGGAAGCAGTGTGGCCTAGTGGATAAAGCACAGACCTGGGAGTTAGAAGGACCTGGGTTCTAATTCCATCTCTGCCACTTGCCTGTTGTGTGACTCTGGGCAAGTCACTTCATTTCTCTGCGCCTCAGTTACCTCATCTGTAAAATGGGCCATGTGGGCCATGGACTGTATCCAACCTGAGTATCTTGTGTCTCCCACAGCACTTAGTACAGGGTCTGGCACAGAGTAAGTACTTAACAAATGCCATAAACAATAATCACAGGAAGTAATGTGAAGATGATAGGATGAAATAACTGAATAACGAATTATTTTTCCTAATGATACATAGGAAAATACTGAGAATAGAATAAAATACATATAATGCTCTTTGATTGTGAGCCTTGTAGGGGATAGAGACTGTATCCCATCTGATTATCTTGCATCTAGCACAGTGCTTGGCACACAAAAAATACTGAATAAATACCATCATTATTATTAAGGAGTTAGGGAAAAGCGACATCCTGTTTCTAGCGCCACAAGCTCCTCAGTGAGGATCTTTATCCCAGACCTTGGAAGTTCAGTTTGAAGGCTGCAGGGATGGCATAGTGGAGGGAGCACAGGACTGGAAGTCAGAAGGTCATCGCTTCTAATCCCGGCTCTGCCACATGTCTGCTCTGTGACCTTGGGTGAGTCAATTCACTTCTCTGTGCCTCAGTTACCTTATCTGTAAAACAGAGATTGAGACTGTAAACCCAATGTGGGACATCCAACCCAATTATCTTGCATCCACCCCCCAGCGCTTAGTGCAGTGCCTGGCACATAGAAAGCGATTAACAAATACCATTATCGTTGATCCTTTTATGTCTGTGTCTGAAATAATGGGCTCTGTCCACGGGGAACATTGGCACACTTATTAAAATGATAAAATAGTTTTCAGCATTCTCAGAACTGACCCGTGACGCCTCTGCCTGTCAGGAAATGGTTGTCCCGGATTGTCCTCGGCTCCAGAGGCTGTGTGTCATGTCAGTGGGGTAGCGTGCCGACCCCAGGAGAGCGCCCTGACCCCTGGGGAGTCGATGCAGTGACTTGTCGGGAGCCGTGAGGGAATCACTGGGGATTACTGCCACGACTCCCAGGCCCCAGCCCTGGGGAAAGAATGAACTAGACAATGGCTTCTGCTAGCTTCTAAAACCGTCTCCTAAATAGGTTTGCTCACAGAGGCTTAGATTCTTTGAGAACAATAGTAAAAAACCTAATAATTGCCCTTTCGCATTTTTTCTCCCTTTCACCTGGATGAAATGATCCCTGTAATTGGGTGCTCAGAAAGGCAGGACACATTCCACGTTGTTGTTCTCTTCGTCCACTTTTCTGCACAGGAACTTCTGACTGTACCTCATTGTGCGGGGACTGTTTTCTCCTTGCTGAATCTTGTAACAATTAGCAGGCATTTCTCAGCCTGTGGGAATGCAGTTCGGCACCATCAAGAACTCTATGTCCCTGCCTCCATTTTTCCTCCTCCCACCAAGGAAGACCAAGGTTTTCAGATGAATTCATCAGTGGTATTTGTTGAGAGACAACCATTTGCAGAGCACTGTACTAAGTGGTTGGGAGAAAAGAGTTGGTAGACAGGATTCCAGCCGACAAGGAGCTTACTGTCTAGAAGGGGACGCAGACATTAAAATCAGTTATAGATAGGGAGCTGATTCATCATCCAATTAATAAAGCAGGGAACTGGGAGTCAGAAGGACCTGGGTTCTAGTTCTGGCTCTGCCACTTGTCTGCTGTGTGACCTTGGGCAAGTCACTTCACTTCCCTGTACCTCACTTACCTCATCTGTAAAGTGGGGATTAAGAGTGTGAGCCCCATATGAGACATGGATCGTGTCCAATCTGATTAGTTTATAGAGAAGCAGCGTGGCTCAGGGGAAAGAGCATGGGCTTGGGAGTCAGAGGTTGTGGGTTCTAATCCCGTCTCCGCCACTTATCAGCTGTGTGACTTTGGGCAAGTCACTTAACTTCTCTGTGCCTCAGTTACCCCACCTGTAAAGTGGGGATTAAAAGTGTGAGCCCCACGTGGGACAACTTGACTACCTTGTACCCTCCCCAGCGCTTAGAACAGTGCTTGGCACATAGTAAGTGCTTAACAAATGCCATCATTATTATTATTATTATTACCTCAGTGCTTAATACCGTGCCTGGCATGTAGTAAGTGCTTAACAAATTTGCCCCACCCCCAATCCCACAACACTTTAAATTATATATTATAAATGACTTATTTATTCATAAGAGAATATTCATTTTTTATATTATTATTATTATGTTTATTCATAAGAGAAGCATCATGGCTTAATGGTAAGAGCCCGGACTTGGGAGTCACAGGTCATGGGTTCTAATTCCGGCTCCCTCACATGTCAGCTGTGTGACTTTGGGGCAAGTCACTTAACTTCTCTATGCCTCAGTTCCTTCATCTGTAAAATGGGGATTAATACTGTGAGCCCCACGTGGGACAACCTGATTACATTGTATTTACATTGCTTAGAACAGTGCTTGGCACATAGTAAGCACTTAACAAATACCAATATTATTATTATTATTTATTTGAGAGACTCTTGTGAACAGAATCAGAGTTTCATTTGTTTGTGAGGAGGATGGGAGGAGATGGAGAAGGACTAGGAAAACGAGAAGTAGAAGGAGGAGGTAAAGAAAGGTGTGGCTTAGAACTACGAGACTGCATTCGGACACAGGGAATCAGTGGGACAGACCTCACGTATTGTACTCTCCCAAATGCTTAGTATAGTGCTCTGCACATAAGTGCTCAATAAATATCATTAGTTGATTGATTTGGGGGCAAATCTTTCATTCATTCAGTAGTATTTACCGACTGCTTACTTTGTGCAGAATACTGTACTAAGCACTTGGGAAAATACTATACAACAATAAGCAGTGGCATTCCCTGCCCACAGGAAGCTTACAGTCTACAAGTCTTGATTGTAGCTAAGTCTCTCATAAATGGCGTTTGGGCAAACAGGGTAGAAATGAAGAATCAGAACTCAAACCTGCCTGAACAACCCCTGATAACATGGGAAATGAATCCCAGGGCTCTAGTGGCCAGAGGACCACATGGAAAGCATGGGACCATTGCTTTAGGGAAGTTATTCATTCATTCATTTATTCAATCATATTTATTGAGCAGTTACTGTGTGCTGAACACTGTACTAAGCACTTGGGGGAGTACAATACAGCAATAAACAATGACAATCCCTGTCCACAGTGAGCTTTTCCACTAGTGGTCCTTCAGTTGCCTCCATCCCACGCAATGCCTGAGTTAACAATACTAGTAACAGTGAGTACTTTTCAAGCATGATGACAAAAAAGGACTATCAAATAGCATGGGGTTGAATGGATTCTCAATAAAACAGAGTCTCACCTTGGCCTGGGGTTGAGGAGAAGGAACTTTTGCTGAGTTGACTGGTCTAGAAATAGACCTGGAAGAAACAAGCAGTAGATTAAACTGTATGCTGGTAACTATGGCCATGAAATTATTTATGATTTTATATTTATGATTTTATCATTATTTCCTTAATATACTGCCACAGAAGAATGTACTTAATTGATCAGCTTAGTTAATTTATGATTTTATTCTTTTCCACTTATCTGCTTTCTCACACTTTATTGTGTGGAATTTTTGAAATTTTTTGAAAATTTTTGAAATGCAATGTTAGACAGTAAACTACATCTGGGCAGGGATCTCGGGTTTTCACTCATTCAATCGTATTTATTGAGTACTTACTGTGTGCAGAGCACTGTATTAAATTGCTTCTGATGTATGTTCTGTGTTCCCAAGGACCTAGGATCCTCTGCCCAGAGTTGATGATGTTGTTATTGATGATGATGATGATAAAGATAACATCTAGCACATGCTGAATAGACTGTGAGCCCACTGTTGGGCAGGGACTGTCTCTATATGTTGCCAATTTGTACTTCCCAAGCACTTAGTACAGTGCTCTGCACACAGTAAGCGCTCAATAAATGCGATTGATGATGATGATGATGAGTAAGAACCAGGCAAATTTGGAGTCCTGTGAAGACAACCTGGAGAAGGAGTGAGATCAGAGCAGGTTGGTAAGTTGGTCTCGTTTACATTTTTTAATGGTATTTGCCAAGTGTTTATTGTGTGCCAGGCACTGCACTAAGCACTGGGGTAGATACAAGCTAATCAGGTTGGACCCATGTTCCATACAGGGCTCACCACCTTAACCCCCAATTTTGCAAATGAGGTAACTGAGGCACAGAGAAGTTAAGTGCCTTGTCCAGGATCACACAGCAGACCAGTGGGGTAGCTGGATTTAGAACCCAGGTCTTTCAGACTCTCAGGCCCTTGCTCTAACCACTGGGCCATATTACATCTCACTGAAACTTTGTAGATGTTAATTTTGCCAGTAAAGTCAGGGGCAAAAGACAGTTCCTCCAAGTGAATGAAAAATAATTAATCAATCAATTACACTTAATGAGTGCTAGGGAGAGTACACTATCACAGAGTTGGTGGATACATTCCTTGCCCACACAATGCCAATTTCATTTTTCTTTTCCGAGGATACCAGGATCTCCCTCTAGACTTTAAGGTTGTGGGAAGAGAATGTACTTACCAACTCTGTTATATAGTACTCTCCCAAATGCTTAGTACAGTGCTCTGCATGCAGTAAGCACTCAATTAATGTCATTGATGGGTTGATTGATAGACCAAATGACCCTCCGTGTCAATACCGTGAATGAGTTGTCAGCTCTACCGTGGCTGAACAGACGTTTAATGCGATCAGCAGGACAGACTACTGCCTGTCGGAAAGGTTTGCACGTAGGGGAGGGTTTTTTTGCAGTTCTGAAGTATGAGGAAGAAAACCTGGAGGAAAAATGAATATTGAATTACTGCCATTTGCCACTAGATGGTACCTATGGTTGGATTTGCTTTGAAAACTCAGAAGAATACAGAGAATTTTAATTACCAGGGACACTCCTGGATTTCAAACCCAGAGTGGCCAGGGGTTGAGTGCCCTCCTTCTTTCCTTTGCTCTTTCAGTTGTATTTATTGAGCACTTACTGTGTGCAAAGCAATCAATCGATCAATCGTATTTATTGAGCGCTTACTGTGTGCAGAGCACTGTACTAAGCGCTTGGGAAGTACAAGTTGGCAACATATAGAGATGGTTCCTACCCAACAGTGGGCTCACAGTCTAGAAAGGGGAGACAGAACAAAACAAAACATATTAACAAAATAAAATAAATAGAATAGATATGTACAAGTAAAATAAATTAAGTGCTTGGGAGAGTACAATATAACAATAAAGAGGCGTATTCCCTCGCCCACAATGAGTACACAGCTTACTGAGCTGAATAGCCCAGTCTCACTCATCCAGGGTCTCTGTCTCACTTAACTTCTCTGTGCCTCAGTTACCTCATCAATAAAATGGGGACTAAAACTGTGAGCTCCATGTGGAACAGGAACTGTATCTGACCTGATTACCTTGTATCTTCCCCAGTGCTTAGAACAGTGATGGGCACATAGTAAGTAATTAACAAATTTCACAATTATTATTATTACTATCATTCCAAAACATCCCCCCTTGGATGGCCCAACAGCATCTCTACATGTCCTAAATTGAAGCCCTCATCTTCCCTCTTAAACTCTCCCTTCCTCCCACCTTTCCCATCTCTGTCAGTCACACCATCCTCCCTTTCCCACCAAACCATCTATAACCTTGAGGTTGTGGACAGGGAATGTGTCTGTTTATTGTTATATTGCACTCTGTCAAGCGCTTAGTACAGTGCTCTGCGTACAGTAAATTCTTAATAAATATGATTGAATGAATGAATCCTCAACTCTTCACTGTCTTTCAGCCCTCACTTTCAAACACCTTCTAAATCCTGCCAGTTCTTCCTCCAAACATTTCCTGAACCTGCTCCTTTCTCTCTATTTGAAATAATCCTGGTTCAAACATTTGTCATTTCACTGAATTATCTTCCTCACTGGTTTCCCTGTCTCAGTCCATCATCCATGCAGCTGCCTCTTCCAAGTGCTTAGTATAGTGCTCTGCACATAGTACGTGCTCAATAAATTTTATTCGTTGTTTCCTGGAATGTTGATCAGCAAATGCTTTTCCACTCCTGTAAAATCTCCAGTGGCTCCTAGCTCCCTCCATATCAAATAAATGCTACTTTCTGTAGCTTCAAGGATTTCCACTAGATTTCTTCATCTGACATATTGGCTCTCTTCATGACTATTTTCTAGCTCTCCCTCTTCACTCCCAGTACTTAATCTAGTACTTTGCGTGTAGTTGAGGCTTAATAAATACTATCGCTACTATTACCTGTTTATTATGGTATTTGTTAATCACTTACTATGCGTCAGGCACTGTCATAAATGTTGGGGTAGAAACAAGATAATCAGGTCCACCAAACCTCAACCCTCCCCATAATTCATTAATTCATTCATATTTATTGAGCACTTGCTCTGTGCAGAGCACTGTACTAAGCACATAATGAAAGCTCCCCCTAAAATCTAATCTATTCCATCAAGGCTTCTCAACACCCTGAGTCATATTAATCCTACAGGCACACCTAGCATCTATTTATCATTCCCATATTTAGCCAATAAACATATATGTGCATTGAATTGTACATCAGATTATTCTAAAATATTTGATGTTTTATTCTGCCATATTCATTTCTCTGTCCATCTTCCCCACTAGACTGCCAAGTCCTCATGGCCAGGACATGTATCTTTCGATTCTGTTGTATTTTCCTAAATGTTTACTACAGTGTCTGGCACTCATTAGACACTCAAAAAAGATGATTACTACTGCTTTTACATAAGAGTCACTTGAGTTGCCCCGTCCATGGGCTAGGTCCCCACTCACTCACCCGGAGAGACTCATATCCATTCTTCCTTCAGAACATTTCCTGCTTTTTCCTCTTTCTTGTCCCCTAAACAGCCACCACCTTAGTTCAAACTCTGACCATCTCAATTTTTTTTTTAAAGAATGGCATTTGGTAAGCACTTACTATTTGTGAAGCACTGTACTAAGACTGGGGTAGATACAAATCAATCCAGTTGGACACAGTCAATGTCCCATATGGGGCTCAGAGTTTAAGTAGGTGGGAGAACAGGTATTAAATCCCCATTTTACAGTTGAGGGAACTGAGGCATAGAGAAATTGTGATCATCTGAGGTCACCTGGGGTTAGAACCCAGGTCCTCTCACTCCCAGGCCCATGCTCTTGTATTTTCCAAGCTCTTAGTACAGTGCTCTGCATTCAGTAAGCGCTCAATAAATATAAATGAATTGAATTCCCTTCTCTACTGTAGATTAGACTACAGTATCAGCCTCTGGACTCTCCCCCATTCAGCCTCTATGACCTGCTGTTGACCAGCTTATCTTTTTATAAAGACGTTCAGCACACTTCTCTCCACTATTCAAAATCTTCCAGTGATTATCTCTTCTTGCCCCTCAGCATTAGGTTTATGCCAAAAGTGATGCTAGTGGAACTGCTCAAGACTCAAAGGCTCTGAAGTCTCTCAATCTTGCATACCTGCTTCACTTACTCTTCACCTGCTATTCCCCGGCTACATTCTTTACTTCCCCAAATTCACCTTCTAACTGTACCATGAGTTGTACCACAACTCATCATTTCCATTCTCCCTATCTTTCAACCCCTCCTAAAATCTCAACTCCTCCATGAAATCTTCCCCAGTGCACTCCCAGGACCCCAACTCATATCAAAACAACAGCCACTCTTAGCATTTATACCCACCCTAAAGGCAAAGTTTAATGATAAGGCCTTATGTAAACTGGCCTATTTATTCACCTAGTTCATCTTTGCATATTCTTGCTACTACCCGTTATATCCTTGTTTTTCCTTCTGCTCCCACTCCTTGAAAATAATTTTCACATAACTGACCCCTCATTAGATGGTCACATCCTTGAATGCAGTGGCAGTGTCTTTTTGCTTCTATTCTAGAGAAGTAGCATTGCCTAGTGGAAAAAGCACAGGCCTGAGAGTCAGAGGACCTGGTCTCTAGCTCCGGCACATACCTGCAGTGTGACCATGGGGGAGTCACTTAACTTCTCTAGGCCTCAGTTTCCTCATTTGTAAAATGGGGCTTAAAATTTAATCCCTCCTACCTAGACTGTGAGCTCCATGCAGGACAGGGACAGTGTCCAAACTAATAATCTGATATCAACCCCAGCACTTAGAACAGTGTTGGGCACATAGTAAGTTCTTAACTATTATTATCATTATTATTATTATAACGCTCTCAAAGCTCTAGTAAAGCACTCGTCACACAGAAAGGACTTGATAAATACCATTGATTGATTTAGAAAATGCATTGTGTTTGGGGATGGATTATCAAAGTCCTCTGTCCTTTTTCCCACTGAAGTATTCTTGGAATGAGGCCTTATTCCTCTCTCCCACTTTTGCAGAAGTCCTAGACCTCAAAACAGAAGAATAATCAATCAATCAATCATATTTGAGGGCTTGCTATGCACAGAGTACTGTACTAAGCACTTGGGAGAATACAACAGAATTAGCAGACCACAGCGAGTTTACAGCCTAGAGGGGGAGACAGACAAAAATATGAATAAATAAATAAAAATTATTTAACAAAATAAAATTATGCCATCCCTCAGATTAGCCCAAGGCTCTGCCAGGAAATCTTAGCCTGCCAAGCGGCTTAGGTATAGTAGGCAAAGATTGCATTCTCTTTTGGTTGGCAGTGAGGAAAATTGTACTTCAAAATCTGAGGCTTTATTTCCCTCAGGATTCAGTCTCAGGGAGATTGCCACCTATTTGTGGAAACCCTATTTTTTCCCTGATGGCCCCCATCCTCAACTCTTGGGGAGCAATGAGTAGATAGGAGAGTGAGGATAGGCGGGGGAGGGGAAGGGCATGTAATGAAGCCCTCTCTGTTAAAATAAGTCAACAAGAGTCAAGGATGAGAGGCCAGTGGAATTAAATCCCAATTATCTGCTATTCCTAAATGCTTCCTGTTACGACCATTTGTCATTGACATACTTCATTAGGCTCCACACCAATATTTTCCAGATGTCGGGCTTTTCGCTGGACACTGAGGCACAGATGTTTTCCGTAGTTTAAAATACAAGAAGGTCCAAGCCTCGGAATCACGGACAGAGAAGCTACAGGCTATGAAGACGTAGAACAAGTTAGCTTTGCCCCAGATGATCGAGTCATTCTTGAAAAAACCATTGATTTATTTTCAGGAGGTTTTGGGGCATTGGTGTAAAAGTGGAGATTTGGTTTTGTTGTTTAGTCCAGTTGGAAACCTGAAGATTTAAGGGTGCAGACTTGGGGAAGCAGAGCTCATTATCACATAGTCTCTGCACAGGAAAACTCTGTATCTGAGCAAAATTAAAAGGGTTGGGGGAGAGAGTGATAATGCTCAGCAGGTTGAACATTGTCAACCTCATTTTCAATGCAACGCATCACAGAGTCACCTCCATAGGTTGTTATGATACAGTAGCTGACAGTCAGACCCTTTATAAGGGCAACTGTCAATGCCCCTGCCTCTTTGCTACCACCTGAGACATGCCATGCCCATCCCAAGGAAGAGTTGGCAAGTGGGATGATCTGCCCTTAACAATGAGGGGAGATGCCCATGGTTACGCTAAGCCTTCTGGTGCTGCCGTCAGATTCTGATTGGATGGACCAGGATGGAATGGTTGGACTGAACAAACCAAGGTGGGTCCTGTGATGCTATTTCTCCTGGTCTCTTTGTATAATCAATCAATCGATCATATTTATTTAATGATTTAATGAGCACCTACTGTGTTCAGAGCACCTAAGCATTTGGGAGGGTACAATATAAGAGTTGCTAGACATGTTCCCTGACTACAGTGACTTTAACAGGGAACTAGTCCCCCCTTTCATATCCTCCTCTCATATGGAGGGAGTCTAGATAGCATTCCAGGTAATTACTTTACTCCTAGTCTAGCGGATCCAAACACTTTCACACAGAGCTGAATGCCAGATGAAAGAAACAGAACAAATGCAAGTTTGTGAGAAAGAAACAATCAGGAAGCCCTCAGACGAAGGGAACAAAGCAGCTGCACTGGAAACAGGTCAATTCTTCCAGTGATCCACGCTAATAAGGACAATTAGCACTTTTGTAGCCCTGTCCCTTTCCAGGGTTTGTAAAATTCAACCGTGGAAGGCTGAAATTGAAACTACAGTCCTAACTACCTTATTAGCACTTAAACATTCAGAGACATCCATAACACTTCTGTGCAAATTGATTTATGTTATCTATGGTTTAAACACTACTTTTCATCTACCTATCTCTCCATTTTCTTTTTCCTCTTATTGATAATTTATTTGTGTTTGTCCTCCCCCTGCCAATAAATTTCCAGTTCCTGTCTTTTACTTTTATTGTACTCTACTGACTGCTTAGTACACAGTTCTGCAGGCAGTAGGAGCTCAAAACATTTTATAGATTGGTACACTGGTAAGCCTCTGTGGCATTTAGTTTATTTGGGAAGATACAGAGAAGACAACCAAAATGATCAGGGTGATAGGGGAGCATCGATAAGACAAAGTGGAAAACCTGACGTTTTAAAGGGGTTGTGTCAAAACAAAGGCAATCTTTCTTCGCGTAACCGGACATAAGGGTATGGAATTCATTCCTACAGGAAGTTGGGCAGGCTAAAAATAGGTTCAAGAAGGGTTTAGTTAAGTTCAGAGTTGAGAGCCCGTAATGGGTTATTAGAGGGAAAAGTTAAGAGTGTGAAAGGGTCAATCCTCAACCATTACTTTGGATGCTCAGGAGGCCAGCTATCATCACACTGTTACTCAAAGGGGCCTAAAGACTAAATCTTAGTCTGCATGGGCCACTGGTCTCACCTATTAATGGCATTGCTCATGTTCTTATTTCTTATAATAAGACTGTTACATTGCTCATGTTCTTATTTCTTATAAGAACATTATTATAACTTAGCTCTGCTAAAAAAAGGTTGTGATGAAGATAAGAATAGACTGTCAACCTGTGCCTTCTGAATCCAGAGCCCAAGGATTCAGAGCTTTCACCTTGATTTCCCACTCTTGATTTTTCTATCCACAGCATCTATACCTCGGAAATCCAAGTTCTACCAGCAGGATGAGGCATAATAATAATAATAATAATAACTGTAGTATTTGTTAGCACTTAATATGTACCAAGCACTAAGTTCTAGGATAGATACAAGGTAATCAGGTTGGACTTGGTCCCTGTCCCACATGGGACTCATAGTATTAATCTCCATCTTACAGATGGAGTAACTGAGGCACAGAGAAGTGATGTGATTTGCCCAAGGTTACACAGCAGACAAGTGGTAGAGTCAGGAATAGAACCCAGGACTCTCAGGCCTCTGCTCTATCCACTAGACCACACTGCTTCTGCATCCACAGGAGGCAGAATGAGGAATTCACAAAATGAAGCTTTTGACTATACTTTGCTCTCATCTCTCTCATCTCTGACTCCACAGATATGCCCTTTCCCCCTTCTTGGCTCCCTCCCCCTTCAAATCAATCAATCAATCAGTCATTGGTTTTGACTGAGTGATTACTTTGTGCAGAGCACCATATTGAGGGTTTGGAAAAGCACCCTTCCAACATGCAAAGCCCTCCAGATAACCCACCTCCTTCTGGAAGCATTCCCTAACTAATTTCCACCATCCCTATTCATGTCATACCAACAGCCATTCTTAGCACTAAAGAATACATCAATTTATGTCCTCTATTTTTGTTACTCTGAAGACTGTAGGTTCCTTGTGGGCAGGGATAGCATAAACCAACTCTATTATCTTCATATATGTGCTGTACACATACATGTCCAAATGTCTTTGGACATTTGATATCCACCCCACCCACACAGCATTGATGTACATAACTTTAAAATACATATTCTAAATTACTTATTGATTCATATCAATGTCTGTCTTCCCCTCCAGACTGCGAACTCTTTATGGGCAGGGAACGTGTCTACTAATTCTGTTGTATTCTCCCAAGTACTTAGTAGAGTGCTCTGCGCATGGTAAGAGCTCAATAAATACCAATGATTGATTGATTGATTGCACACAGTAAGTGCTCAATAAATATGATTGATGGATTATGTACTCTTTCTACATTCTCTTGCTGTTACAAGTTACATCTGTACTTTTCCTCCTGTTTCCACCATGCATGGTTAAGCATATACACACGTATTCATACATACATACATACATACATACAATTTGTGTCTGCCTCTCTCCCCGTTAGAGGATAAACTCCTCAAGAGCAAAGATTACATTTTTTACTCTCCCAAGTGCCTAGTAGTACTCTAGTAGTAGTACCTAGTACTCTCCGAACAAATACTACCGAATGAATGAATGAACTAATGAAGGAATGAATCTGCAAATCAGTTTATATGAAAAGGAAGGAGAAAAATACATTTTCATCTAAGTCTTGAATCTCCCCCAAATCTCGGGCATGACGTTGAGAGTCAAGCTTGAAATTTTTGGTGCCCAAGTTGGTTTGCTCCTGGCCAAACACAACTTCCTGTTGTTAATAGAGGCTCAGATGACTTCCTTTACTCAAATAACTTTGGACGATTTAAGGGGAAATGAATCAGGCACATATGGATTAAATTTCCCTCCAAGTACACAAGGGTTTCTAAATGAGGGAGAAAGTGCTTGGGGCAGAGGGCGTTTGGGCTTGGCTCAACCTAAAATATTTGAGAACATAGTTTGAAATATTGGAGGAAAGAAACCTCTCTGGATTCCCCCATCTCCAAGAGTGGAATGAGACCTCTTTCATGATAATGAGGCAAAGGCCACACTTTATATTCTAGGCTTTTTGCCTGTATAATCTGAGGTCAGGTTGCCTTCAAATCAGTCTAGAGGCATTAACTCAAAACATTTCCTGGGCTCTCTCGTTCACTTACCTTTTCTGTATTGAGAAAATATTTTAGATCTACAAGTGCATCTCTAAATATCTAGATTAATAGATAGCTCCACACAATTGATACATAAATAGATTGATAGATGATTAGACTGGTAGATAAATTGATCAATAGACACATGGATCGATAGATAGATGGAGACTTTTTTTAAATGGTATTTTTTAAGCATTTACTCTGTGCCAGGCACTGTTCTGTGCGCTGGAGTAGTTACAAGATAATCTGATTGGACAAGTTCCCTGTCCCACATGGGGGCACACAATCTTAATCCTCATTTTACAGATGAGGTACCTGAGGCACAGAGAAGTTAAGTGACTTGCCCGAGGTCAAATGGCAGACAAATGGCAGAGCTGGCATTAAATCTCAGGTCCTTCTGACTCTTAGGCCTGTGCCTTAACCACCAGGCCAAGCAGCCTTTCGTGTGAAGCTGATGCCCTTGAGAGTGAGATTTTATCAGATGAATATGTGGCTAACAATTTCTTCTGCACTGTGCTCATGTGAGGATAGACCCTTTTTTCCATTATTTACTCATGGTGTTAGGATTGAATTTATTTCTCTAAAAGGATTACATCTCCCTAGAACCTCTGCTCGATGATTACTGAGCTCCAGGCTGACCAGTTGTCTGCTATTCTCAACTGCCATTTGGAGTTTTGCTCCACTACGTCTTAAATGCTTAGAACACTGCTTTGCACATAGTAAGCACTTAATAAATGCCCTTATTATTATTAAACCTTTTCTTTTATGCCCCTGTTTATATTTTCCCCATTTCAGCTCACTTAATAATAATAATAATGTTATTTGTTAAGGACTTATTATGCACCAAGCACAGTTCTAAGCGCTGGGGTAGATACAAGGAAATCAGGTTGTCCCACTTGGGGCTCACAGTCTTAATCCCCATTTTGCAGATGAGGTAGCTGAGGCACAGAGAAGTTAAGTGGCTTGCCCAAGGTCACACAGCAGACAAGTGGTGGAGCTGGGATTAGAAACCACGTCCTCTGACTCCCAAGCCTGTGCTCTTTCCACTGAGACACTTTTCTCTAGGAGCAGCTGTTCACCTCAGCCACAAGAAGCTTGAAGCCCTCCTACTGCTGTCACATTTATCGTCAGGTAGCAGTTTACAGATGAGGTAACTGAGTCACAGACAAATGAAATGACTTGCCCAAGGCCACACAGCCGGAATTAGAACCCACTATCTTCTGACGCTCAGGCCCGTGCTCTATCTACCTCGCCACGCTGTGCTTTGCGTACAGAAAGCGCTCAGTAAATATGATTGACTGATTAATGGTTTAGGATAGGTTGAAAAAGACTGAATGTCATAAAAAGTCTGGCTTTACTATAGGGGTGATAGGGCAAATATCAGCGATGGTTCCTCCAATTTAAAATGGCCAACCGTGTCATTGTAGAGAAATCCAAAAATCCTGATACATTCCTTAGGGCGGGCAGAGTGTTTGGTAACTACCGGGGCCCTGTTCTACTGATGGTGTTTATCTTCTTTATAAGGCCCATGTCCACTGAGTGGAGACCTTGATGCTGTTACCTACGCTTCTCCTCTCCGTCAACTGGCTCCTCTTTCTTCTTGAGCATAGGGAAACTGTGACATCTTAGAAATTCTGTGGCATTTCTGCAGCATTCTACACTTGGAGGGAGAGCCTTCGTGGGTGTCTAAGCAGCCCACCTCCTCCCTGCTTGGAGGACTTTGCAGATCTGGTCATTTTTCCATTCTTTAGGGCTTTAACTGAGCTGGTGATATTTTTTATTATTATTATGAATAATGTTCAGTTGATCAATCCCTATTTGTGCCTTCACATTTAATCCAAACCCCTAGTGAAAATACAATAAATAATAATAATGATGGCATTTGTTAAGCTCTTACTATGTGCCAAGCACTGTTTTAAGTGCTGGAGGGTGGAATTTATTTATTTTCCTTGTACATATCTATTCTATTTATTTTATTTTGTTGATATATTTTGTTTTGTTCTCTGTGTCCCCCTTCTAGACTATGATCCCACTGTTGGGTAGGGACCGTCTCTATATCAATCAATCAATCAGTCGTATTTATTGAGTGCTTACTGCGTGCAGAGCACTATACTAAACACTTGGGAAGTACAAGTTGGCAATATATAGAGACAGTCCCTACCTAACACTATATGTTGCCAACTTGTACTTCCCAAGCATTTAGTACAGTGCTCTGCACACAGTAAGCGCTCAATAAATACGATTGATTGATTGAATTCAAGATAATCAGGTTGTCCCACATGGGGCTCACAGCCTTAATCCCCATTTTACAGGTGAGGTAACTGAGGCACAGAGAAGTGAAGTGACTTGCCCAAAGTCACACAGCTGACAAGTGGAGGAGCCGGGATTAGAACCCACGACTTTTGACTCCCGAGACTGGGCTCTTTCCACTGAGCCACGCTGCTTCGGGTTCAGGATGTACGGACTATATTTGTTTTGCAGCAGGTAGGCCTCTGAGATATCCTTATCAAACCTCAAACCCCTCTATATGGTGAGTTCTTAGTGGGAAGAAAATGTGCCTACAACCAACTCTGTTGTATGTACCCTCCCAAGTGTTTCTTACAGTTCTCTGCACACAGTAAGCCTTCAATAAAAGACCAATGATTGACCAAACCAATCCAAGTGTTTTCTGATTGATTTTAAAGGTTGACCTTCCATAGAGACTGCTGAACACCAGTCACTTCGGTAGAGGAAGATGAGATGTTTATCCCAAAAAGCTCCTTTGTTGTTGTAAAATAGTTTCTTGCTTTAATTCTTCAAGTGTATACCTTTTTGGGATACATCGACACATTGTTAATCAGTCAGTTAATCGTATTTATTGAATGCTTACTGTGGGAAGAACACTGTACTAAGCACTTGGGAGAGTATAATATAACAGATGGGCTCGTTTCTGCTAGTGACTATTTCTCCCGCTTCTACACTGTGAGCCCGTTTTCGGGTAGGGGCCGTCTTTATATGTTGCCAACTTGTACTTCCCAAGCATTTAGTACAGTGCTCTGCACACAGTAAGCGCTCAATAAATACGATTGAATGAATGAATGAATGAATGAACATCAGGCAGTAGTTCAGCATTCATGAAGCCGGAAAGAGCGGGAAGCAGTGTGATCTAGTGGAAAGAGCCTGGGCCTGTCTCTCTTGCCTGACTTGTGTGGTCTTGAGCAAATCACTTATTTCTTTGTGCCTCAGTTTCCTCACCTGTGAAATAGTGATTAAATACCAGTTTTCCCTCCCATTTAGACTGTGAGCCTGAAAACTATAAGCTCATTGTGGGCAGGGAATGTGTCTACTACCTGTTGTTATGTTGTACTCTCTCAAGTACTCAGTACAATGCTCTGCACCCAGTAAAGTGCTCAATAAATACCACTGATTGAGTGACAGGAACTCTGCCCAATCTACTTATTTTGTATTTACCCCAGTGCTTAGTACAGTGATTGGCACATAGTAAACTCTTCAATACCACAATGATTATTTTCCCAAGAGGGAGAGCTTTTTCATCTTAGGAAGGGTAGTACTCTGAAACATTAGGGCCCAGTGATCTGGAGGAGTTCAGTCTAACAGTGCTATTTATTGAGCACTTACTGTGTGCAGAGCACATAGTAGCGTGTGCTACAAGCAAGAAGCAGCATCACTTAGTGGACAGAGCCCAGGGCTTGGGACAGAAGGACCTGAGTTCTTATTACGGCTCCGCCACTTGTCTGCTGCGTGACCTTGGGCAAGTCACCTAACTTCTCTGTGCCTCAGTTTTTTCAACTGTAAAATGGGGATCTATAAAATGTGAACTCCATGTGGGGCAGGGACTCTGTCCAATCCTATTGCCTTATATGTACCCCAGCACTATATTCCTGGCACATAGTAAGCACTTAAGACATACCACAATTATTATTATTATTACTAATAATAATAAGCACTTGGGAGAGTACAGTATCACCGAGTTGGTAGACTCTTTCCCTGTCCACAAGGAGCTTACAGACTAGAGGATGAACTGAGCCTTGGGCCTGGCTCTGGCCCTGGGCTTTCGCAGAGTAGGGCTGATCCTTTCTTCTGAAGGAATATCTTTGAAATAATAATAATAATAATAATGGTATTTTTTAAGCACTTACTATGTGCAAAGCACTGTTCTAAGCACTGGGGGGATACAAGGTTATCAGTTTGTCCCACTTGGGGCTCACAGTCTTAATCCCCACTTTACAGATGAGGGAACTGAGGCACAGAGAATAATAATAATAATAATAATAATAATAATAATAATAATAATAATGGCATTTATTAAGCGCTTACTATGTGCAGAGCACTGTTCTAAGCACTGGGGAGTTTACAAAGTGATCAGGTTGTCCCACGGGGGGCTCACAGTCTTAATCCCCATTTTACAGATGAGGGAACTGAGGCCCAGAGAAGTGAAGTGACTTGTCCAAAGTCACACAACTGACAATTGGCAGAGCCGGGATTTGAACCCTTGACCTCTGACTCCAAAACCCGGGCTCTTTCCACTGAGCCACGCTGCTTCATCTCGAAGCCCAGATGTATCCAGCGTCTGTTTTTTTCCAACCCAAAGTCCTTGGCAAAGAGTAAATTCCACCATATTTCCACCGAAGAGGATTTGTTGTAAGCTACCCGACAAGCGGCAGTGCCGGGAATGGAACCCAGGTCCTTCTGACAGCCAGGCCCGTGCTCTAACCACTAGGTCATACTGTTTCTGTAGTCAAAAGTCAATCAATCGTATTTATTGAGCGCTTACTGTGTGCAGAGCACTGTACTAAGCGCTTGGGAAGTACAAGTTGGCAACATATAGAGACAGTCCCTACCCAACAGTGGGCTCACAGTCTAAAAGAAATTGGCGAACGTAAATTCCACCATATTTTCACACCCAAGAGGATTTGTTGTACTCTACTGTGGGCTTCCTGGTTGGCATGGATGTTGCCTGATTGACAGCTGCCCCTGGTTGGGAATGCTGGCAGCTCCTCACCCTGATACCAGCCAGGCTGGGCTGTAGGATAGCCCTGAATCCCTTAGTGGGAAGAGAGGTTGGGAGGCAGTCTGAGGTCTCAGAAATCCTGAAACACAACTGGTTAAGCAGATGCTTGCCCCCAGGGTGAGCTGGGAGGCAGAGCTTGTGGAATGTAGTATCAGAAACATTGCCTCCGTATAACCAAAGCTTTTGAAGAGGCCACGTTTGTACTCTGGGTTACATTTGCCCTTGGGAGATTCTAGTCACAAGAGGAAACTTCGACTTGAAAAACCCTCTCCAGACACAAGCCTTGTTCCGTGTCGATTCAGCGGCTGCAGTGTCTGGTGCATGTAACTTCCCTCGTCTTAGTTTTAGTCATGTGTGAAGTGGAGAAAATTCCTAACCCAGCCCACCCGCCCAAGGGCAGGGTGAAGATTTGTCAGATAATATTGAGAAATGTTCTGTACATAGATGCAGTTTTTTTTTTTCTTAGACAACTGCGCTTTTGTGTTATCAAGACTTGAAACTTGCTGTGGGTGAGTCAGTCAACGAGTCTTCATCAAGAACCTAAAGCGTGCCTAACCTTGAACTTGGGACTGGTGAGGAAGATCTTAGGAGGCACTGATCAAATATCTGGGAAAGATTACAAGGATGGTAGGCAGGGATCTTGGAACCAATCAATCATTCAGCATGAGAAGCAGTGTGGCCTAGTGGAAAGAACACGGGTTTGGGAGTCAGAGGACCTGCTCCACCTGCTTTGTGACCTTGGGAAAGTTACGCTGAGAAGCAGCGTGGCTCAGGGGAAAGAGCCCGGGCTTTGGAGTCAGAGGTCATGGGTTCAAATCCTGGTTCCGCCAATTGCCAGCTGTGTGACTTTGGGCAAGTCACTTCACTTCTCTGGGCCTCAGATATCTCATCTGTAAAATGGGGATTAAGACTGTGCACCCCCCGTGGAACAACCTGATCACCTTGTGACCTCCCCAGTGCTTAGAACAGTGCTTTGCACATAGTAAGTGCTTAATAAATGCCATCATTATTATTATTATTCTCTGCGCCTTAGTTACCTCACCTTTAAAATGGGGATTAAGACTGTGAACCCCCCGTGGGACAACCTGATAACCTTGTAACCTCCCCAGCACTTAGAACAGTGCTTATTTATTTTACTTGTACTTATCTATTGTATTTATTTTATTTTGTTAATATGTTTGGTTTTGTTCTGTGTCTCCCCCTTCTAGACTGTGAGCCCACTGTTGGGTAGGGACTGTCTCTATATGTTGCCAACTTGTACTTCCCAAGCGCTTAGTACAGTGCTCTGCACACAGTAAGCGCTCAATGGATACGATTGATTGATTGATTGATTGATTGATTTTCACATAGTAAGCGCTTAATAAATGCTATCATTATTATTATTATTATTATTATTATTATTACTTCACTTATCTGGGCCTCAGTTATCTCATACACAAAATGGACATTAAGACTATGTGCCCTGTGTGGGACAGGGACAATGTCCAATCCTTTATTTATTCCAGTGCTTAGTTCAGTACCCGGTACATAGTAGATGCTTAACAAATACCATTTTAAAAAATCGGTGGTATTTATTGAGCTGAGCAGAACATTGTTCTGAGCATTTGGGAGTGTGCAACAGAGTTGGTAGACATGATACTGGTCACTTTTCCAATATCCAGCCTGCACCTCTGACCTCCCTTTCTCAATCTCCTTCACTCTTTGCTTTTATCCTCTCATGCCTCTATTCTAGATCCTTTTGTACTCTTTTCGCTCCTATGCCCAGGTGGTCTGGCGTATGGTGCAGGTGGAATTGTGCTGGAGGACTGCCGCTTGCTTGTTTTCGCTTTCCTTTCCAGCCCCAACAAGCAGTAGGGAGTAAGGTTTCCCACATAAACTAAGCTTTGGGCTTCTATTTCCCAACCGAGACTCTCTCTCTTCTCTCTCCTCTCTCTGAGGTGTCTTATAAGCTATTCCACCCTCCCACTGAGTATTGTTCCAGTGCGAAATTTGCCTTCACACTGGTTGTAACTGAAAGATCTGGAAGGAACTTTGACTCCCTGCTCATCATGCAGTTCCAAATCCTTAGTATTTTCCTTTTTCTTCCTCAAGGTTATTATCTGAAACAACTTCTTTTTCCGTTGTCCATTCAATACCCCAAGGAACATTGGCTTGGTAAATGTGAAAGAACTTGGTTGTCTGTTGCCCATACATACATCCAAGAAAGCACCTCTTTTCCCAGACAGAATGTTTTCTCCAAAGTAAATAGGGCAGGTAATGACTACAGAAATTCCCAAGAAAATCCACTTTTTCTAAAGACTATTTCCTCTCAAGAATAGTGGCTGCTGCCATTTTTGCACTCAACCTTGATTAATGATATCATTAATAATGATTTTAATATTAATAATAGCATTTATTAAGCACTTCCTATGTGCCAGACACTGTAGTAAGTGCTGGGGTCGACACAAGCAAATGGGATTGGACATAGTCTCTGTCCCACACGGGGCTCACAATCTTAATCCTCATTTTACAGCTGAGGTGACTGAGGCACAGAGAAGTTAAGTGACTTGCCCAAGGTCACACAGCTGATGAATGGCAGAGCCAAGATTAGAACCCAGACCCTTCTGGCTCCCAAGCCAGTGCTCTATCCACTAGGCGCCCTACTAACCCAATCGTCTTTCTCAAGAGAGAAGCAGCATGGCTCAGTGGAAAGAGAACGGGCTTTGGAGTCAGAGGTCAGGGGTTCAAATCCCGGCTCCGCCAATTGTCAGCTGTGTGACTTTGGGCAAGTCACTTAACTTCTCTGTGCCTCAGTTACCTCATCTGTAAAATGGGGATTAAAACTGTGAACCCCCCATGTATCCCCCCCAGAGCTTAGAACAGTGCTTTGCACATAGTAAGCGCTTAACAAATGCCATCATTATTATTATTATTATTATAGCATGTGGCCTTTTGTATCTCAATGAACTTCCCATTGCTTCACTCTTTCAGAAGAAAAGGTGAAAGAAAAGTCAGCAGATTCTCTCCTTATGATTCTGCCTTTCCCAAAGTCCATGGCCAGGCTTCTCCCAGGAAGTGGGAGAATGATCACAAAACCGCAGGCCCGAAAACATTCCCTGCTAGAATTGGATACCACTCCTGACATTAGTGATTCCTCCAAGATAGTTTCAATCTAGCTTTCTCTTGAGACTCTCTTAGGGAGTTCAGAGAAAAGTTAATCATCAGAGCTCAAGACTAATTATCTCCTACAAGAGAGAATTTGACAAATTGTTCCCCCATGAAATCTATCCAAGAGCCTTTTTGCTTAATGTAACGTTGACTCGGGACTGTTCACTGTCGCCTCTGGAAGACAGAAATAGCTCTTCTTTGTGTTTTTCAGCTTCAGGGGTCTTTGATAAAACCTCCTCCTCCTCCCCCTCTTCATTATCCTGGATTCCCTCTCCCATCCACCTCTTCTTTCAGATATCTACAAGCTTGCTATGGGCAGGGAATGTTGTCTGCTAATTCTGTTGTAGGGTACTCTCCCAAGCTCTTAGAACAGTGTTCTGCGCATAGTAAGTGCTCAATAAATACCATTGATTGATTGATATCTTTTCCCATTAGATGGCCTGTTGATCCAGTTTTATTTCAGACAGCCTGGTTTTCTGCTGGTCTATCTCTTCTCTGGTACCAGTTCCCTTTACACCCACTATTTTCATTTTGGAAATCTTCCTGGCTTCCAAGCCTCCCTCTGCTTCCAAGACCCAGAGCCTGGAAGTGTTTTGAGGACCTTGGAAAAGAAATCCAATGACTTTGGAACAAGGGAAGTGTTCCTGGGACAAACCAGATTGTGAAGAATTCCACAAAAAAACCTTTTTACAGGTCCTTATGATGCCTCCATGTTCTAATCCCGGCCCTATCACTTGCTTGATGTGTAGCCTTGGGCCTTCTCTGTGCCTCAGTTTCATCATCTTTAAAATGGGGATGAAATCCCTGCTCTTCCTTTGAGCCTCATGATTGATTGGTGTTTGTTAAGCGCTTACTAGGTGCCAGCCACTGAACAAAGTGCTGGGGTAAATATAAGATAATCAGATCAGACACAGTCCCTGTTCCACATTCACTCATTCACTCATTCAATCGTATTTATTGAGTGCTTACTGTGTGCAGAGCACTGTACTAAGCACTTGGGAAGTACAAGTTGGCAACATATAGAGACAAGTCCCTACCCAAGAACGGACTCCCACATAAGGCAAACAGTCTTCATCCCTATTTTGCTGATGAGGGAACTGAAGCACAGAGATGTTAAGTGACTTGCCCGATGTCACACAACAGACAAGTGGTGGAGCTGTGATTAGAACCCAAGTCCTTTGATTCCCAGGTCTATGCTCTTTCCACTAGGCCACAAGGGGTGGAGTATATACAAGATGGTCAGGACCTACAAGAGGCTCACAGTCTGAGTGGGAAATAGTGTGGCCAAGTGGATAAAGAACAGGCCTAGGAGCCAGACAACCCAGGTTTTAATTAATTGATTGTTCATGGTATTTGTTAAGCATTTACTATGTGTCAAGCTCTGTACTAAGCTCTGGGAAAGGTACAAGTTGATTAGGTTGGCTACAGTCCCTGTCCAACATGGGGCTCACAGAAAAGTAGGACTGATAAACTTGAATCTATCCCAACCCTTAGAACAATGCTTGACACTTAGTGAACGCTTCCCAACTACCACTAAAAAAAGTAGCAGGGAAAATAGGTATTGAATTTCCACAGAGAAGTGAAGGGACTTTCCCAAGGTCATCCAGAAGAGAAGTGGTGAAGCTGGGCCTGGAATCCGAGTCCTTTGACTGCCAGGACTGTGCTCTTTCCACTAGGCCATGTTGCTTCGAAGAACGAGAAGGGTGGTGGTGATGGGAAGGAGAAGGGAGGGGCAGGCATTCCAAGCAGGGGAATAACATGAACAATAAGAGGAGGGAGAAATGAGTCACCCAGAGAAGAGAGGCCATTGGGTGGCTATTCCAGCCCAGGATCAGGAGGTGGGATTTAATGTTGTGGAGAAATCAATCCCCCCGTATGCTTAGTACAGTGCTTTCCTCACAGTAAGCATTCAACAAAAATACCATTGTTTGATTTATAGGGGCAAACACTACTGGCTCTTTTTTTTTAGGTATTTTCTAAGCACTTACCATGTGCCAGGCACTGTTCTACGCACTAGGGTAGATACAAGCTAATCAATCAATCAATCAATCGTATTTATTGAGCACTTACTGTGTGCAGAGCACTGTACTAAGCACTTGGGAAGTACAAGTTGGCAACATATAGAGACGATCCCTACCCAACAGTGGGCTCACAGTCTAGAAGGGGGAGACAGAGAACAAAACCAAACGTAGTAACAAAATAAAATGAATAGAATAGATATGTAAAATAAATAAAGAGTAATAAATACGTACAAACATATATGCATATATACAAGTGCTGTGGGGAAGGGAAGGAGGTAAGGCGGGGAGGATGGAGAGGGGGAGGAGGGGGAGAGGAAGGAAGGGGCTCCGTCTGGGAAGGCCTCCTGGAGGAGGTGAGCTCTCAGTAGGGCCTTGAAGGGAGGAAGAGAGCTAGCTTGGCGGATGTGGGGCGGGAGGGCATTCCAGGCCGGGGGGATGATGTGGGCCGGGGGTCGACAGTGGGGCAGGCGAGAATGAGGCACGGTGAGGAGATTAGCGGCAGAGGAGTGGAGGGTGTGGGCTGGGCTGCAGAAGGAGAGAAGGGAGGTGAGGTAGGAGGGGGCAAGGTGATGGACAGCCTTGAAGCCCAGGGTGAGGAGTGGGACAGAGTCAATGTCCCATATGGGGGCTCACAGTCTTAATTCCCACTTTACAGATGAGGGAATTTAGGTCAGAGAAGTGAAGTGACAGGCTCAAGGTCACACAGCAGACAAGCAGCAGAGCTGGGATTAGAACCCAGGTCCTTCTGAGTCCCAGGTCCATGCTGTATCCACTAGGCCACATTACTTCTTGTGGCTCTGATTTGCTCCTCTCCCTCATCACTGCCAATGCTTCTGTATGGCTGTTCTCAGCCTGTCCACTTCTCTGTGCCTCTGTTTCCCCAACTTGTGTATATTTTTTCATATTGATTACTTTATTTTATTAATGATGTGTATATAGCTATAATTCTATTTATTCTGATGGTATTGACACCTGTCTACTTGTTTTGTTGTCTGTCTCCCCCTTCTAATAATAATAATAATAATAATGATGGCATTTGTTAAGCACTTACTACGTGCAAAGCACTGTTCTAAGCGCTGGGGGGATACAGGGTGATCACGTTGTCCCATGTGGGGCTCACAGTCTTCATCCCCATTTTCCAGATGAGGGAACTGAGGCCCAGAGAAGTGAAGTGACTTGCCCAAAGTCACACAGCTGACAAGTAGCGGAGCCGGGATTAGAACCCATGACCTCTGACTCCCAAGCCCGGGCTCTTTCCACGGAGCCACGCTTGCTTCTAGTCTTCTTCTAGACTGTGAGCCCATTATTGGGTAGGGACCATCCCTATATGTTGCCGATTTGTACTTCCCATTGGCTTACAACACTGCTCTGCACACAGTAAGTGCTCAATAAATACAATTGAATGAATGAATGAATCTGGAAAAATGGGGATAAGATACCAGTTCTCCCCTCTTAGACTCTGGCTGGGCTCTGGTGTCCAATCTTCTTATAGATGAAGCCGGAATTAGAACCCAGGTCCTGTGATTCCCAGACCACAAGGTCACAATCTTTCTCATAGTAAGCGCTTAACAAATGACATTTTTTTAAGGCCCATTAATGGATTGATTTTAGACTGTAAACTTGAGGGCATGTCTTATATTCCCCAACAGAATGCCCTGTCCGTTATAGGTGCTCAGCAAATACCGTTATTCATTCATTCCTTCTATCAATTCTATTTATTTATTTATTTATTTTATTTTGTTAGTATGTTCGGTTTTGTCTCCCCCTTTTAGACTCTGAGCCCACTGTTGGGTAGGGACTGTCTCTATATGTTGCCAATTTGTACTTCCCAAGCACTTAGTACAGTGCTCTGCACACAGTAAGCACTCAATAAATACAATTGATGATGATGATGATGATATTTTATTTGCTCAAGCACTTAGCAAAGCTGTTATTATTATTATCCACAGCCCTGGGTCCAAGGTTGGTTCAGAAACTGTACTGGCTAGAAATTAGTCAGATAAGGTTGGGTCCACTGTAGAAACAATCAGCGTGGTGGCTGCCCTGGGCCATCCTCAAGTGAGAATCAGGAGGACCCAGAGAGGCAATAACAATTTTTTTCCGAGAGCAAATCAGGAGCCTGGCCAGAAGAGGAAGCCCATGGGAGTGGATGAAAGACTCTCCCCATTCCCTTCTCCCTCCATGACCCTGCTGCCCAAGTGAGAAAGGAGAGTCAGGCTTGTTGCTTCCTGACAACCGTTTGGTATCCACGATCTCTTTCCCCGGGGGAGTTTGGGTTTCAGGGTTTCAGGCCCTGACCCTGCATTCTTAAGCACAAATTGAAGACGAGTGTTTGATATTTAGCTTTTCATCATAATTTCCTCTAAGCAATTTGACCCAAAGAAGAATGACAATTACCAAAAAAATACCTTCATTGAATTCCTAATGCCCAAAGAAGATCATCCTGGATTTGTAGTCCAAGGAAGATCGACAGTCACCTGCTTCAAAGATAATTCATTTGACTGATCCAACTTTGTGTTGAATTTATTATAGGCTGGAAACTCTCACTTCTCTACTTGGCCAGTGAGTACAATTGATAAGTAAAGGTTCAGTGAGTCCTTAGAAAAACACAACCTTCTCCTCATCCTCCTTCTCATCCTCAACCTTCTCTTCGTTCTCCTCCTCCTTTTCCCCCCTCTTCCTCTTTCTTCCCTCCTCCTCCTTCTTCTTCTTCTCCTCCTTCTCCTCTTCTCCTTCTCCTCCTTCTCCTCTTCTTCCTTCTCCTTCTCCACTTCTTCCTCCTCCTCCATCTCTCCTTCTTCTTAATCTCCTCCTCCTCTTCTTTCTCCTCCTCCTCCTTCTCTTCCTCTTCCTCCTCCTTCTTTCCCCTCCTTCTCCTCCTCCTCCTTCTCCTCTTCCTTCTCCTCCACTTCTTCCTCCTCCTCCCCTCTTTCTTCCTCCTCCTCTTTCTCCTCCTCTTCCTTCTCCTTCTTCTCCTCCTCCTCCTACTACCAAAAGAAAAGGGACAGGGGGCAGAATCCTCCTTTGTTGGCAGAGCAAGATGGGAAACACTTCTGAAACTCCAGGGAGAGAACCTGGAAGGAACCATGTGAAGCACAGAGGGGTATATGGTGGTGGGGTAGGGGAGGGGTTTTCTCGATTTCCTCAGGAGAGGGAGGAGGGAGAGTAAGGCCAAGGCCAAGGGACAGAATAGAGGCATGGAGGTGGGTTTCCCTTCCCCACTGAGTCTTGAGAAATCCATTGATTATTTGCTGCAGGATGCTTGCAGTTAACAGTTATAGTCTTTATCCAGTCAGTGCATTTGGGAACAGCGTGTCCATAGTGACTTTACCAAGAAACAACAGATTAAGGAGTAAATAGGCAAACATGCTAATTATCTAATTAGTTAATTAATAAACCAATCAAGACATAGCAGGTTAATATTAATGATCTCATCTCTATTATCTCTGGGGTTGTTGGAAGCCAGAGGGAGGGGTGGAAGGGCGGGAGGCTACAGGATTATGTGATTGTGTTCTCTCTCTGTTAGGCTTCCTGGAGCAGCTCTAGCATCAGCCTGGTACAATTTGCTCCTAAGTCGTTGCCATAAGGGTCCTGGCTCCCCCAGGATCCGGAGACACAAGAACTCAGAGAAATAGCCCCAAATTGGCCCTGACTCTAATTTGTTCTGCCTCAGTGATAATCCGCAGATGAAACCACAAATAAATTGGAATTTCCTTCTTCGCTTTTTAAATATGTAGCGATCTGCTGGGTAAATGTGCTTATTTCTCTCTCCAGGGGTCAGAATGGACATCCCAAAGCAATAAAACTCCCGTCTCTCTCCTTTCCTCTGGGTGTTATTTTAGAGACTGTTTCTTGCTCTGTCACTATGGTGTGAGCCCGCTTTTGGACAAGCTCCATTTGGCCTATGTTCTGTCTGGTTAAACAAGAAAGCAACGGGGAGGGGTTTTTTTTTCTTTTCAGGTGGTATTTGTTAAGCACTTAATGTGTGCTGGGCACTGAACTAAGCACTGGGGAAAATACAAGATGATCAGTTTGGGCAGAGTCCCTGTTCCCCTTGGGGCTCACAGTCTAAGTCAGAGGAGGGGGGATTTAATCTCCACTTTGCAGATGAGGTAACAGAGGCACAGAGAAGTGAAGTGGCTTGCTCAAGGTCACACAGCAGACAAGTTATAGAGCTGGGATTAGAACCCAGGTCCTCTGAGTCCCAGGCCTGTGCTCATTCAACTGGGTCATTCTGCTTCTCTAATCAGGTTCTCTAATCAAGATAAAACAACGGCCTTTAAACACTGACCCCATTCCTTCTTTTAGAAAGGCTGCCCATCTCCCTTTCAACAGCAATGGGGAATCACTATTTCATGACTCTAAGGAAATCATTCATTCATGCATTAGTACAGTGCTAAGCGCTTAGTACAGTGCTCTGCACACAGTAAGCGCTCAATAAATATGATTGAATGAATGAATAAATACGACTGAATGAATGAAATGAATGAAATTCATTCAATTGTATTTATTGAGCGCTTACTGTGTGCAGAGCACTGTACTAAGCACTTGGGAAGAACAAGTCAGCAACATATAGAGACGGTCCTTACCCGATAACGGGCTCACAGTTTAGAAGGGGGAGACTATAGTAAACTCATAATTAGGCATTAGGAGAGAAGAGCTTGTCTGCTAGACCCCTCCCCAATGCTTTGAGTTGTAAGCTCTTTGTAGGCAGGGATTGTGCCAACTCAATTGTGTTTCACTCTCCCAAGCGCTTAGTACACTGTTCTGCACACAGTAAGCACTCAAGAAATACCACTGATTGATTCAAACTGAAGGCGGGTCGGTCCTGAGGCGGTCGAAGGAGCTATGGAACCATAAACATGACCTGCTCAGGGCGCGAAAATGACACAGAAGATGTTCACACCATTGCTCTTTCTAGTATTGAATTATACAGAATGAAAATTAGGTTTGAACTGCAGGAGAAAGTCTAATGAAATTTTATCTTTGATTCTGAAATCTCCAGGATCAATCAGTGGATCAATTAATAGTATTTATCGAGCTCTTAGTGGGTGCACTTGGAGTTGTACTGTAGACACTTATCTTCTCTGGGCCTGAGTTTCTTCATCTGTAAAATGAGGATGGAGTGACTGCCTCCCTCCTCCTTAGATTTTGAGACCCATTTGGGCAGGGACTTTGTCTGATACGGTAGTTTTGCATCTTCCCCAGCATTTAGCACAGTTTATGGCATATGCTAAGTGTTTAACAAATACTACAATTTTATTTTTATTGTTGTTCCATTAGACAGGATTGTCCCTTAGGTTGATGTCTCTGTTGGGAATATAAAGAGACTTGTCTGACGAGTCTCACCTCCTCCAGGAGGCCTTCCCAGACTGAGCCCCTTTCTTCCTCTCCCCCTCGTCCGCCTTTCCATCCCCCCGTCTTACCTCCTTCCCTTCCCCGCAGCACCTGTATATATGTATATATGTTTGTACATATTTATTACTCTATTTATTTATGTATTTTACTCATACATATCTATTTTATTTATTTTATTTTGTTAATATGTTTGGTTTTGTTCTCTGTCTCCCCCTTCTAGACTGTGAGCCCACTGTTGGGAAGGGACTGCCTCTATATGTTGCCAACTTGTACTTCCCAAGCGCTTAGTACAGTGCTCTGCACACAGTAAGCGCTCAATAAATACGATTGATCATCATCATCATCATCATCAATCGTATTTATTGAGCGCTTACTATGTGCAGAGCACTGTACTAAGCGCTTGGGAAGTACAAATTGGCAACATATAGAGACAGTCCCTACCCAACAGTCGGCTTACAGTCTAAAAGGGGGAGACAGAGAACAAAACCAAACATACTAACAAAATAAAATAAATAGAATAAATAGAATAAATAGATTGATTGATTGAGAAGTAACATGGTGTAGTGGATAGCGCACAAGCCTGGGAATCGGAAGGCCATGGGTTCTAATCCCGGCTCCCCCTCTTGTCTGCTGTGTGACCTTGGGTAAGTCACTTTGCTTCTCTGTGCCTCAGTTCCCTCATCCATAAAATGGGCATTGAGACCATGAGCCCCATCTGGGACAGGGTCTGTGTCCAACCTGATAAATGTGTATTTACTCCAGCGCTTAGTCAGTGCCTATCATTATTATTAACATCCAGGAGACAGGATTGGCGTACCAAGAGCTTTAAATAATAACAATAATGATGACATTTTTTAAGTGCTTACTATGCGCAAAGCACGGTTCAGGTTACGAGGTGATCAGGTTGTCCCGCGGGGGGCTCACAGTCTTCAACCCCATTTTACAGATGAGGTAATTGAGGCACAGAGAAGTTAAGTAACTTGCCCAAAGTCACACAGCTGACAAGCGGCGGAGTGGGGATTTGAACCCATGACCTCTGACTCCAAAGCCCGGGCTCTTCCCACTGAGCCACCCTGCTTCTCTTTAAACAGGCACGTTCCTGCACCTCAGATCATTCAGGCTGAGACTGGGGATTCCTGCTGGAGAAGAAAGAGAATGGAAGGGAAGGGGAAGGGATTTGATTTTCAGTCTCCCTTCCACAAAGTAGAAATGTGGGCAAACAGTGTGACTGAAGGCTCAGCAGGGCACATAGTAAGCACTTAACAAATACCATTATTAAAAAAATACCCTTATTAATTAGATGGACAAGAGGGCTGAGGCCAGTATTGTGGGGCAGGGGTTCCATCTTGTGGTTCCTTTACCGAAGGGACTGGAATTCCGGGTCTGTTCACTTATTGGAATGGTCTGAGAGTTTCAGGAAGAATGGACAAGTTTTTTAAAAAGGTGTTTATTAAGCGTTTACTACGTGCCAGGCACTGTAGGTGCTGGGGTAGATGCAAGCTATTTGGCTTGGACTCGATCCATGTCCCACCTGGAGGCCTCACAGTCTTCATCCCCATTTTAGAGATGAGGTGACTGAGGCACAGAGAAGTGAAGTGTCTTGCTCAAGGTCACACAGAAGGCGAGTGGCAGAGTTGAGATTAGAACTCAGGGCTTTCTGACTCCTGTACTCTATTGTCTAGGCCATGCTGCTTCCCAGAGGAGCAGCGTGGCTCAGTGGAAAGAGCCCGGGCTTTGGAGTCAGAAGCTATGTGTTCAAATCCCGGCTCTGCCAATTGTCAGCTGTGTGACTTTGGGCAAGTCTCTGGGCCTCAGTTACGTCATCTGTAAAATGGGGATTAAGACTGGGAGCCCCCGTGGGACAACCTGATCACGTTGTAACCTCCCCAGCGCTTAGAACAGTGCTTTGCACATAGTAAGCGCTTAATAAATGCTATCATTATTGTTATTATTATTCACTGGTGGTCTCTCTCCCCTCTACCCCAAACTCCCCCACCACCCACTAGGCATCAGACAAGTCTTCTTCTACTCCCAACAGAGACATCGACCTCCCTCCCTCTGCCCCCAGCCCCTTTCCCTCCCCACAGCACTTGTGTATATTTCTACATATTTATTACTCTATTTTACTAATGATGTGTATATAGCTATAATTCTATTTATTCTGATGGTATTGACACCTGTCTACTTACTTTGTTTTGTTGTCTGTCTCCCCCTTCTAGACTGTGAGCCTGTTCATTCATTCAGTCGTATTTATTGAGCACTTACTATGGCAGAGCACTGTACTAAGCGCTTGGGAAGTACAAGTTGGCAACATCTAGAGACGGTCCCTACCCAACAGTGGGCTCACAGTCTAGAAGGGGGAGATGGACAACAAAACAAAACATATTAACAAAATAAAACAGAATGGTAAATATGTACGAGCAAAATAGAGTAATCAATCTGTACAAACATATATACAGGTGCTGTGGGGAGGGGAAGGAGGTAGGGCGGGGGGATTCATTCATTCAATCATATTTATTGAGCGCTTACTGTGTGCAGAGCACTGTACTAAGCGCTTGGGAAGTACAAGTTGGCAACATCTAGAGACGGTCCCTACCCAACAGTGGGCTCACAGTCTGTTGTTAGGTAGGGAGCATCTCTATATGCTGCCGATTTGTGCTTCCCAAGCACTCAGTACAGTGCTCTGCACACAGTAAGTGCTCAATAAATTCGATTGAATGAATGAATGACCTAAGGGACAATCCTGTCTGATGGAAGATCAATAAAAATGAGTAATTTTGGTATTTGTTAAACTTACTATATTTATTCATTTAATCGTATTTATTCAATCAATCAATCAATCGTATTTATTGAGTGCTTACTGTGTGCAGAGCACTGTACTAAGCGCTTGGGAAGCACAAGTTGGCAACATATAGAGACAGTCCCTACCCAACAGTGGGCTCACAGTCTAGAAGGGGGAGACAGACGACAAAACAAAACATATTAACCAAATAAAATAAATAGAATAGATATGTACAAGTAAAATAAATAAATAAATAGAGTAATAAATATGTTCAAACATATATACATATATACAGGTGCTGTGGGGAAGGGAAGGAGGTAAGACGGGGGGATGGAGAGGGGACGAGGGGAAGAGGAAGGCGGGGGCTCAGTGTGGGAAGGCCTCCTGGAGGAGGTGAGCTCTCAGTATGGCCTTGAAGGGAGGAAGAGAGCTAGCTTGGCGGATGGGCAGGGGGAGGGCATTCCAGGCCAGGGAGATGACGCAGCGTGGCTCAGTGGAAAAGAGCCCGGAATTTGCAGTCAGAGGTCATGGGTTCTAATCCTGGCTCCCCCACATGTCTGCTGTGTGACCGTGGGCAAGTCACTTTGCTTCTCTGAGCCTCAGTTCCCTCATCTGTAAAATGGGGATTAATAATAATAGTAACAATGGCATTTATTAAGCACTTACTATGTGTAAAGCCCTGTTCTAAGCACTGGGGAGGTTACAAGGTGATCGGGTTGTCCCACGTGGGGCTCACAGTCTTAATCCCCATTTTCCAGATGAGGTAACTGAGGCCCAGAGAAGTGAAGTGACTTGCCCAAAGTCACACAGCTGACAATTGGCGGAGCCGGGGTTTGAACCCATGACCTCTGACTCCAGAGCCCGTGCTCTTTTCCACTGAGCCACGCTGCTCACTGTGAGCCCCCACCGTGGGATAACCTGATCACCTTGTATCCCCCCCCAGTGCTTAGAACAGTGCTTTGCACGTAGTAAGCTCTTACCAAATGCCATTATTATTCTTATTATTCCTATTTACACAGTTTAGTTTACACAGTTTGCAAAGGCACAGATTTCCAAGAACTGGAAAGGCCGCCCTTCGGGGTTGGGAGGGAGGTGTGAAAACTACAAGCCCACGTGGGAGTTCCTTTCTCGTCCGCTAGGTGGCGACGTTGTCAAACTAAAGAGCAGCCCTCTTGGTTGGGCCAGAGATTCATTCATTCATTCAATCGGATTCATTCATTCATTCATTCAATCGGATTTATTGAGCGCTTTCTGTGTGCAGAGCACTGTAGAGATTCATTCATTCATTCAATCGTATTCATTCATTCATTCAATCGTATTTATTGAGCGCTTACTGTGTGCAGAGCACTGGACTAAGCACTTGGGAAGTCCGAGTTGGCAACATATAGAGACGGTCCCTACCCAACAGCGGGCTCACAGTCTAGAAGGGGGAGACAGATGACAACACAAAACATATTAACAAAATAAAATAAACAGAATAAATATGTACAAGTAAGCTGGAAGGAGCAATGAGAAGTTTCTTGGAGGGGGTGTCTTCTCCTGCAATCTTGATCCTTCTAGGGCAGTCCACAAACAGCTTCTGACAGGGCAAAGGTATAAATGGGAGGTGCGTGAAGTGTTTGGGATAGCCACAAAAATACCTGCACAGTCCAGCTGCAGACCAAACCACAGGGAAAGAGGCATTTCATAATAATAATAGTGGCATTTATTAAGTGTTTACTATGTGGAAAGCACTGCTCTAAGCACTGGGGAGGTTACAAGGCGATAGGGTTGTCCCACGGGGGGCTCACAGTCTTAATCTCCATTTTACAAATGAGGTCACTGAGGCCCAGAGAAGTTAGGTGACTTGTCCAAAGTCACACAGCTGACAATTGGCGGAGCTGGGATTTGAACCTGTGACCTCTGACTCCAAAGCCCGGGCTCTTTCTACTGAGCCACGCTGCTTCTCCGTGGCTCTGCTTAATCTGCTTAATCACTGTGGTATTCATTAAGTGCTTACCATGTGCAAAGCCCTGCTCTAAATATCGGGGTAGATATTTAGACTGTGAGCCCACTGTTGGGTAGGGACTGTCTCTATACGTTGCCAACTTGTACTTCCCAAGCGCTTAGTACAGTGCTCTGCACACAGTAAGCACTCAATAAATATGATTGATTGATTGATTGATAAAGGACAGCTAAGCCTGACACAGACCCAGTCCCTCATGGGATTCAAAGTCTAAAGAGGAGGGAGAACAGGTAATGAATCCCCGCTTTACAGATGAGGAAACTGAGCATAGAAAAGTCAGGTGCCAAAGGTCACACAGCAGTCAAGTGGCAGAGCTGGGATTAGAACCCAGGTCCTCTAACTTCCAGTTCATACCGCTACCCTCGAATTGCTGGGTCTTCAGTTCCTGGAAAAGCATTTGTCTTAAAGTGTTCCTATCCTCCAACTACCACCTCAGCACTTAAGCATGCACAGCTACCTGGAGAACTAATATAGTTATCACATTACACATCCTACTGTTTAAACACTTGTTTATTCACCTCTCCATCTTGATTTGATCTTTTTCTCTGATCTGTAAATTATTTTACATCTGCCTCTTCTGTTAGCTTGAGAACAGGGATTGCGTCTTTGCCTCTAGAAAATCACAGTGAAATCCTTCCGTTCAGGGCTCTGCGCAAAATAGATTGTTCAGCAAATACTATAAATTGATTTGTATTTTCCTCAAGGAACTGAGCTGCCAGCTGTTTTCTTCACTCTCAGTTCTTCTACCAAACGGGAGCCTAAGGCCGAAGAGGTTCAGGGATAGAGCAGCCCCAAGATGGATCCCAACAGTCATCTCTGGGCCTTCACTTGCTGGAAAAGCATTTCTCTTAAAGTGTTCCTATCCTCCAACTACAACCTCAGCACTTAAGCACGCACAGCTACCTGGAGAACTCATATCGTTATCACATTACACGTTCTACTGTTTAAACACTTGTTTATTCACTTCATCTTGATTTGATCTTTTTCTCTGATCTGTAAATTATTTTACATCTGCCTCTTCTGTTAGCTTGAGAATAGGGAATGCGTCTTTGCCTCTAGAAAAATCACAGTGAAGTCCTTCCATTCAGGGCTCTGCGCAAAATATAATGTTCAGCAAATACTATAAATTGATTTGTATTTTCCTCAAGGAACTGAGCTGCCAGCAGTTTTCTTCACGCTCAGTTCTTCTACCAAACGGGAGCCTAAGGCCGAAGAGGTTCAGGGATAGAGCAGTCCCAAGATGGATCCCAACAGTCATCTCTGGGCCTTCACTTGCTGGAAAAGCATTTGTCTTAAAGTGTTCCTATCCTCCAACTACCACCTCAGCACTTAAGCACGCACAGCTACCTGGAGAACTAATGTAGTTATCACATTACACATTCTACTGTTTAAACACTTGTTTATTCACCTCTCCATCTTGATTTGATCTTTCTCTGATCTGTAAATTATTTTACATCTGCCTCGTCTGTTAGCTTGAGAACAGGGATTGCCTCTTTGCCTCTAGAAAATCACGGTGAAGTCCTTCCGTTCAGGGCTCTGCACAAAATATAATGTTCAGCAAAAACTATTAACTGATTTGTATTTTCCTCAAGGAACTGAGCTGCCAGCAGTTTTCTTCACTCTCAGTTCTTCTACCAAATGGGAGCCTAAGGCCGAAGAGGTTCAGGGATAGACCAGCCCCTAGATGGATCCCAAAAGTCATCTCTGGAGATGGCATCCTGTTCCCTCTCTTAGGGGCCTACTGCAGGAGGAAGCATCAGGTTGGCTGGCCTGTCTCAGGAGCTCCTTATTTTTCAGAGGATAATAATAATAATGATAAGGATGGTTAGAAGCTAATCAGATTGGACACAGTCCATGTCCCATATGGGGCTCACAGACTTAATTCCCACTTTACAGACAAGGTAACAGATGCAGAGAATTAAATGACTTGCCCAAGTACACACGGTAGACAAGTGATTAACTTTGCTTCCTCCCCAACTCCATTTCACTTTTTCTCCTTCCTTTGCCTGCCCTGTTTTCTCCTCCCTTCTAGGTGATTCCTCCTCTATCTTCCCCTCTCTTCACCCCACCTCTCCTTCCCACCTCTTCTTTCCCACTTCTCCTGCTCACATCCTTCTAGCATTAATGGCCTCCCTCCTCCCACCAGCCATTAATGGAAGTCACACCCCTCCCACCTGCTCCTTTCTCTGGTCCCAAATTTGGAGCAGAGAATCCTGCTAATAAGATCTGTTGTATACAGGGTGTGCTCAAGGCAGATAAAGATGGGTTGTCTCTTTTCAGTGTCTGCCAGTTTTACTGCTAGAAGTTTCATGGGGGATGGGCTGGAAACCAGGGTCCCAGAAACCGGAGTCACGGGCCTGGGACTCAGAAGGACCTGGGTTCTAATCCTGCCTCTGCTGCATGTCAGCTGTGTGACCTTGGACAAGTCCCTTAACTTCCCTGGGTGTCATTTACCTCATCTGTAAAATGGGAATTAAGAGTGTGAGCCCCATGTGGGACAGGGACTGTGTCCAACCTGATTAATTTGTGTCTACCCCAGTGCTAGGCTCAAAGTAGGTGCTTAACAAGTACCATAATTATTATTGTTATTATTGTTAATAAAGCTCAGGCCTGGCAATGCCTGCTTTTACGGCCAGAAGATGACTGTTCCACCTTCCGCGTGCCTCATTCCAGACCTCGATCAGAAACTTTTCTCTGTGACTCATCTTTGACTTAAAAGCTTTTCTTCTTTCTTTCCCTGAGAGTGGCACATGTGAATGTTGCTGCCGGTGGAAGTCACGGAGCTCCTGAGGTAGTGAGGGGGTTTGCTGGCATGACGGAGGCGGTAGCGGAGCACTCAGCTAGGGTCTGCCGACCGTTGGGGAGGGCGAGCCGGTGGCTTTTCCCAGAATCTTCCCTGGTCACCACTGTTTGTGAAGCACTTTCAAGGGTTCAGGACTTGACTTCACCGTGATGTCTGGTCCTTGGCTCTGGGATGACAACGTGAAAAGCAGAGAAGAGCCAAAGCCTGGTTAATAGAGGGCTCACACTCTAAAGGGGATGGCTGACTTAGAAAGTGGTCAGGATGTAATCCAAAGTGCAAGTAAATCAATCAATCAATCGTATTTATTGAGCGCTTACTATGTGCAGAGCACTGTACTAAGCGCTTACTGTTTACTAAGTAAACTCTTTACTAAGTAAACTAAGTAATCTGTTTACTAAGTAAACAGATCGACATTCATTGATTTAAAGGTATCAGCAATGATAGTTCACCTCTGTCTGTATGAGATTGTCCTTGGTACCTCCTTGCTCCTTGGGGGAAAAAAAACCCAAGCCACAACCTGCTGTAGAAGCAGCCTGTCTTAGAGCAAAAAAGTGCACAGGATGGGGAGTCAGGAGACCTGAGTTCTAATCTCGGCTCTCTCACTCGCCTGGTGTTTTACTGCGGGTTAGTCCTTTAATGTATTGGTGCCTCAATTTCCTCATCTGTAAAATGGGGATTAAATACCTGTTCATTCATTCAATCATATTTGTAGAGCGCTTACTGTGTGCAGAGCACTGTACTAAGTGCTTGGGAAGTACCTGTTCTCCTTTCTCTTTAGACAGAGAGCCTTAAGAGGGACAGAGACAGTGTCTGATCAGGTTTGTATCTACCCCAGCACTTAGCACAGTTCTTGGCATATAGTAAGTGCTTAAGAAATACCACCATTATCTTTTCATTCATTCATTCATTCAATTGTATTTATTGAGCGCTTACTGTGTGCAGAGCACTGTACTAAGCACTTGGGAAGTACAAGTTGGCAACATATAGAGACGGTCCCTACCCAACAGTGGGCTCACAGTCTAGAAGGGGGAGACAGAGAACAAAACAAAACATATTAACAAAATAAAATAAATAGAATAAATATGTCCAAATAAAATAAATAGAGTAATAATATGTACAAACATATATACATATATACAGGTGCTGTAGGGAGGGGAAGGAGGTAAGGCGGGGGGGATGGGAAGGAGGGATAATAATAATAATGTTGGTATTTGTTAAGCGCTTACTATGTGCCAAGCACTGTTCTAAGCACTGGGGGGGATACAAGGTAATCAAGGGTGTCCCACGTGGGGCTCACAGTCTTCATCCCCACTTTACAGATGAGGGAACTGAGGCCCAGAGAAGTTAAGTGACTTGCCCAAAGTCACACAGCTGACAAGTGGTGGAGTTGGGAGCTCTAAAAGAACATGACAGTGATTTCAGTTTACACTGAGCTCCTGGGGGGAAAAAAACCCAACTTCTCTCTGGTTATGATGGATGGGCAGGAGAGAGGAGGGTGTGGTCTTCCAGACCCCAGAACCGTAGTAGTGAGGGGGCCCTTTCCTGCCTGTTCCTCTGTTTCTGAACCCCCTGTATTACTACCCGGGCAGAGGATGGGGTTTAGCTCCCTTGAAGTTGGGCAGGAGGAGGGTTGTATTGTTCTACAAGACTTGAGAATCAATCAATCAATCAATCGTATTTATTGAGCGCTTACTGTGTGCAGAGCACTGTACTAAGTGCTTGGGAAGCACAAGTTGGCAACACATAGAAACGGTCCCTACCCAACAGTGGGCTCACAGTCTAGAAGAGGGAGACAGAGAACAGAACAAAACATATTAACATCTTGGCCTAGCGATCAGAGCACAAGCCTGGGAGTCAGAAGGTCTTGGGTTCTAATCCCAGCTCTGCTACTTGTCTGCTGTTTGACCTTGGGCAAGTCACTTCACTTTTCAGCACTTCAGTTACCTCATCTGCAAAATGGGGATTAAGACTGTGAGCCCCATGTGGGACAGGGACCGCATCCAACCTGATTAGCTTGTATGTACCCCAGTGATTAGTACAATACCTGGCACATGATAAGGGCTTAATAAATACCAGAAAAACAACACCCACTCCTGAAAAAAAACAAACTAGAAGAGAACACCCTTATCCAATGCAGAGTTATGAGGGAAGAACGTAGGCTGGGCCATCCCATCATTATCAGCCCATGGTGAGAGAGTTGGGGTCCGGCAGAAGCCAAGAGTGGTTGGAGTTCCTGCAGTGGCTTCAATCTCTAGAGGGTGATGAGTGAGGTGTTCATATCAAACACACTGTAAGGTCTTCTAGACTGTAAGCTCGTTGTGGGCAGGGAACATGTCTACTGACTCTGTTATATTGTACGCTTCCTAGCATTTAGTACAATGCTCTGTACATAGTAAGTGCTCAATAAATACCACTGATTGATTGACACACAGCTGGAGGGCACGGGCAATTGACAAGAGCTCATTGTGGTAGTAGAGTTAAGCCATTGGTAGAACTCTTAGGGACCCAATGGCCTGAAACACTCTCATGGGAATGACAGGATGGATCTGTAAGAGATCAGGCAATCAAAGAGAAGCTGGCTTCAATGGAGGAAGGGAGACCAATAGGGGACAAAGAGGGAGAGAGGGTGGGGGTGCTTTACAAGCCTTCTATGGGGATGGAAATAATAATAATAATAACAATAATAATAATAATAATGTTTGTTAGACACTTTCTTTGTGACAAACACCATACTATAGTCTGGAGTAGAAACAAGATAATCAGGTCAGACATAGTCCCTATCCCTCATGGGGCTCTCAATACAAGAGGGAGGAGAACAGGTAATTAATCCCCATTTTACAGGTGAGAAAACTGAGCCACAGAGAAGTTAAGTGATTTGCCCAAGGTCACACAGCAGGCAAGGGCCAGAGTTGGGAATAGAATCCAGGTCCCTTGGTCCCCAGACTTATGATTTATCCACTAAGCCTCACTGCTTTTCAGGAAAAGATCTGGAAGAGTCAGTGGGACTATGGGAATGGGAATGCCCATAGTCCTCCATGAAGGAGGAACAGCAGTGTTGTTGTGCGGAGGAAGGGTGGAGGCATACCAAGAGGTTTTAGTGGCAAAGGTTGGGCTAGATCTTGGATTTCTGTCAGGAATACCCAGCTGTAAAAATGCAGGAGTGGAGGGAGCAATCTGTTGGGAGGATTTGTGTCAGAGGAGGGGAGGATCTACAGGATGAAACCAGTGAAGTAACAAGAGATAAAGAAGTTGAGTTTTCTGGGAAGGTGGTCTTGAAGCCCAGAACAAAGAGTCCTCAGCACCTCTGGGGAGCACTTGCCAATCAGATGAAACCTGGATCAGTCTGGTGGACTCCTGTGTTAATTTGGAGGAACACAGATGAACAAATGAAACCTCCCCCACTCCATGTTTGGAAGGGTTCACACAAAGCTTTTCAAGCAAATTGTTTTGTTTAATGGTTAATTTGACAAAAAAAGCAGTCATTTCCGGAAGAGTGAGCTGAGAGGAAAGGGAAGAGAAGGAGAAAGAGAGAAGGAATCCATGCAAGGCAGCCAGTCTGAGAAATCAGTCATCTCTGCTTCATCCTTGGAGCAGTCAGGGGATGTCCTTAGGGGAGGATAATTCAATAGGGATCATTGGGCAGGAGTCCTGTGAAAAACTGTGGCCAGCAACAAAAGCCAATTTAATTTCACATATGAGTGGATCATAAGGGTTTCTAATGAGAAAAGAAACAGTTGCTGGGTGTTTGGGAGATGCTTACTTGTTGTCTTACTTACTGGGAAGGTAATTAAACTATAACTTCCAGAAAGAAATGGCCAATACTTGGAAAGTGCCCAGGACAAGTTATTACAGGCAAATAGCAAGGTTTTGAGCCATGATTTCATTGAAAAATTAATCCAGATCATCACCGCTCCCATCTTTCTGAGGGCTACCTGATTATCAGCACCTCAAACATTCGTTCATTCATTCAATCGTATTTACTGAGTGCTTACTGTGTGCAGAGCACTGTACTAAGCGCTTGGTAAGTACAAGTTGGCAACATATAGAGATGGTTCCTACCCAACAGTGAGCTCACAGTCTAGAATGTGCACATACACAACGCACTCAAATCATGTAACATGAAAAAAAGATAAAACACCATTTGCATTGAAAAGACTTGTGATTTCTGGAGTATTACCTTTAACTCAGTAGAAAAGACTTTTCAATCTTTTTAGGGGTCCAGGTCTAGCCCAGGACACTCCAGTATTTTCATGAAATATCCTGGCTGTTCTAGGGAAAAGAGGTGATTCTGATTTCCACAAAGCTTCCCCGGCTGACTATGTCTTTCCTGTTACATTCCAATTGTCCCTGCACATCTCCCCTATGGATGAACCCACCTTCCTTAGTTCCAGCATCCCCAGATTTGAAGTACTAATCCTTAAAAGACTATTGAGTTTGAAATACCTGGGCCACCAGACACTTAGGAATCTCCCTAGCTTAACTGGGAGCTCAGTACTCACTGCGGAGACTGGACTCAGACTTTTTTTATGGCATTTATTAAGTGCTTACTATGTGCCAGGCACTGTAATAATTGCTGGGCTAGATTCAAGCTAATCAAGTTGGAAACTGTCCATTTCTCACATGGGGCTTATAGTCTTACTCCCCATTTTACAGATGAGGTAACTGAGGCACACGGAAGTGAAGTGACTTGCCCAAAGTTACACACTAGATAAGTGGTGGAGCTGGGACGAGAACCCAGGCCCATGATGTACCCACTAGGTCACAGTGCTAACTGCCAGCTGAAAATTTTTGCCTCAGTTCAAATGAGTACTTCCCACTGGTGCTATTTTTCCAACATCTTTACGCTGTAATAATAATAATAATGATAATGATGGTATTTGTTAAGCGCTTACTATGTGCAAAGCACTGTTCTAAGTGCTTGGGGGATACAAGGTGATCAGGCTGTCCCACTTGGTACTCACAATTTTAATCCCTATTTTACAGATGAGGTAACTGAGGCCCAGAGAAGTTATGTGACTTGCCCAAAGTCACCCAGCTGACAAGCGGCGGAGCAGGGATTAGAACCCATGACCTCGGACTCCCAAGCCCAGGCTCTTGCCATTGAGCCACACTGCTTTTCTGTACTTTACACACTGTACGCTTCTTGTGAGCAGGGATTGAGCCCACCAACTCTATTATATTCTTCTTTCCCAAATGCTTAGTATAGTGCCCTGCACATAGTAAGCACTCAATAAATACCATCTATCCATTGATTGTTATACACTGTATATAACATGAGGAGGAATACAACCACCTGGAAAATGATGAATTTTGTCTCAGGGCTAATGACACCTGCTTCTTTATGAGACAGTGCTTAGATATTCAGCATTGAGTAAACACTGTAACATATTTAAGGTGATAGTGAATTCTGCGATCAAGATCATATTTCTTTACCGTAAGGCCTCGGAGGTACCAAAAATAAGCTACTTTCCCCTGTTATTCTGCCACAGAGCTTAGTACTGTCACAGAATTATACAACTCAGGCAGTCTGCTTTGTAACGAGGCACGGATCTAGAAAAATGTAAAAAAGGTTAGCATATTTTTGGAGAAACCATTGACTCCAAGGCTTCCTTTCTAGATCACTTCCTGTTACATATCTGCTCTCTTCATCTGCTACCTCCTAGCCTGTATGCTTCACTCCTCTCAAGCCAACTCACTCACTGTGCCTCTCTCAATACTTCTGCCTCCCGTTATTTGCCCACATCCGTCCCTCAGTCTTGAAACTCTTTGTCCTTCCAATCTACCAGCCCAAAGCCCTCCCCATTTTTACATCCCTACTAAAATCCCAACTCTTCAGGAAGCCCTCCCCAATTAATTTCCATCGCTTCAGGTTGTGTCATTCCAACAGCTTCCCATGATACTTGGGATAAAAATACTAATAATACTGCAATTGCTATATTTGTTAAATGTTTAGCGTGTGCCAAGAATCACAGGTCTATACTCTTTCCAGTAGGACCTTGGATACCACCATCCTTAGCATTATGTATAGAGTGATCCAAATACTCTACTCCTTTATTTACTTATTCAACTTTCCACATTCTGGTTGTTTCTTGCTGAATTTCCATTTTTTCCTCACTGTTTCTAACCGTTTGCATATCGTTTTATGTCTATCTAGCTCTCCCCATTGTATGGAAAGACCCCAGAGAGCCTCTGGAGAGTGTCTTTTACTCTCCCATGGTAGGAGTGTAATGAGTACTATTAATGATGCTGATGATGAGCAGAGTGAGATGCAGAAGGTGACGACAATAGGGCATCTGGATTTGGGCCAAATTGAAATTCTAAGAAGTGGTGGTAGGGTCCTTCTTTTTATCCTTCTGTGAGATGAGGAGGGAAGCGCAATGGATATGTTGAAAGTCCAAATAATGTGGGTTGCTCTCCTTGAACAGATATTTCAGAAAGACTGGGGGATTGAGAGGCAGGATTGGAAACCATAAAGAGCCATTTAAGGGGCAGCATACCTACTCAGCGAGGAACTCTCTTTGCATGCATCCTGAGTAATGTAGCATCAGTTGCATATGTATCTTGTAAGTCACATCCATATATATAAATAGGATCTCACTGTCAGTAATATGATCCATGAAGATAAAGGACAATTATCTATCATCTTTCTATCTATCCATCTATATATTTCTCTTTTTCCATCTGTCGAACTCTTTATCTAACTTGGCTAGCTACCCACCTACTATCCCATCCATCCAACCATCCATCTATTTATCTATCTATGCATCTATCTGTATATCTCCATGGATCTGTCTTTATATATGTTTAACTATCCATCCATCGAATTACCTGTGTATCTCTCTCTACCATTTAATAATAATAATAATGGTATTTGTTAAGCACTTACTATGTGCACAGCACTGTTCTAAGTGCTGGGGAGGTTACAAGGTGATCAGGTTGTCCCGGGGGGGCTCACAGTTATAATTCCCATTTTATGGAGGAGACAAATGAGGCCCAGAGAAGTTAAGTGACTTGCCCAAAGTCACACAGCTGACAGTTGGCAGAGCAGGGATCTGAACCCATGACCTCTGACTCAAAAGCCCATGCTCTTTCCACTGAGCCATGCTGCTTAGCTATCCAACTAACAATCTTTCTATGTGTCTGTCTGTGTATCTCCATATTTACATCTGTCCATCATCCGTCCATCTATCTACCTATCCATCTCACTCTGCTTCAAAACATCCTCTCACTGAATTGAGAATTGCCTTGAATCTGTAAATCTTAAAGCTGCTAACAGATAATCAAACTGGTATCTCTGATTTGGTCTAGGAAGGAACCGTGCTCTGAAGCTAGGTCTGGGGCTCACAAGTCGTTTCTTGAAATGTCAGTAGCAGAGACAGTTGTATGGGGAAGGTCAAGTCCTTTAATACTTTATTCACCTCAGCCATCTTACTCCCCACAGAATAGGACAGGCACGAACCAGGAAGTAATTCTCTAATAATAATAATAATAATGATGGCATTTGTTAAGCGCTTACTATGTGCAAAGCACTGTTCTAAGTGCTGGGGAAGTTACAAGGTGGTCTAATTGCACTCTGAAATAGTTGCTCTCCTGGACATCCATCCTAATGGTTAGTGTTGGACCACCTAACATTCCTAATTTTCCCTTCACTAGCCAATGTTTCTTTTAACTTGTGTTGTCCACATCTTGCGTGATTTGTAACCTAGACCTGTTTCACAAATTATCTTTGTCTTCTTTCCAGATCGAGGGGTCTTGACCTCTTAAAATCTATAACCGCTTGTCGTGGCCTGGACCTCTCATTCATTCATTCAGTCGGGTATTTATTGAACACTTACTGTGTGCAGAGCAGTGTACTAAGTGCTTGGGAGAGTACAATACAACAATACAACGTCTCCACCAGCCTCCTCCCATGACTGCATTGTGGCTTTCAGGGTTCTGCTCTCAGCATGCACTGTGCACATTAGGCCACCCACATGGATTTAAGCTTCAGTTATCATGCCCCCGTCCACTCCACCAGACAATCGCTTGACTCCTCTGGAATCTGCTGCCTCTATCACAGCTCTCCGGGCCCTTAACATCCTCTTGCCCTCTACCTTCACACTGTCTCTTCAGGACCCCACCCCAGCTCTCCTTCATGTCTCCCAACCTGCCCTGTACCACCCCGGCCAGGGATAGAGAGAAGTAGACACATCATGGCAGCACCTCCACAGAACCTCAGGAAGGCTTGGCTGCTGAGGGTCTAGTGGTTGTGACTGTGGACTGTGAGGAACTGGAAATTCTGCTGCTCAAGCCATATAACCTACTGATCTTTGTTTTTTCTTTTTATGTTGTCTGTTTTATCTCCCCTTACGAATCTGTCATCAGTCTCCTCTCCTCAGTTTTCATTTTAGATTGTGACCCCCTCAAAGGACAGGGATGGTGAGGAGCAGCATGGTCTAGTGGAAAGAGCACAGGCTTGGAAGTCAGAGGACCTGGATTCTAATCCTGGCTCTGCCAGTTGTTTGTTGTGTGAGCTTGGGAAAGTCACTTCATATCTCTGTGCCTCCGTTACCTCATCTCTAAAGTGGGGATTAAGACTGTGATCTCTATGTGGGACAGGGACTGTGTCTGACTCGATTTTCTTATATCCACCCCTGTGCTTAGTATAGTCCCTGGTACATAGTGAGTGCTGAAAAAATACCGCAGTTATCATTAGTATTATTATTAACTCCCTCCTGCATGCTCTTTCCCAGAGCTTAGTATAGTGCTCTGCACATAGTAAGCACTTAATAAAGACTAAACTACTACTATTACTAAAGCAACTTCACACACCTGATCACCTTGGTTGCCTTTCCCTGTACCTCCTAAAACTTCATTTTTTTTTCAACTTGAACCAAGATGATCAATCAATCAATCAGATTTATTGAGCACTTAATGTGTGCAGAGCACTGTACCAAGCATTTGGGAAAGTGAAGTGTAAGAGAGTTGGAAGACACATTCCCTACCCACAACAGGGGAGACAGACATTAATATAAATAAATAAATTATGATATATCTATAAGTGCTGTGGGGCTGAGGAAGGGGTGAATAAAAGGTGCAAATCTAAGTGCGAGGGTGATTCAGAAGGGATTAGAGAAAGAAATGCAATTGAACTGCTGCTGTTTCCTCCATGAACTCTTTCTCTGCCAACCTGTCAGCAGCTGAGCACAGAATGGTGGTATGTGAGACTACTGAGATTAACAGCTTTTGGTGTATGATAGATTTGGGGTGGAAGAAGGAAGGAAGAAGGGCCAGGAGAAAAATTTCTTCCCTTCAGCCCCTGGGGGCGGGGAGATTGGAGAATTGGGAGCTGTTTTTACTGAACTAACACTTAGTCTTAGGAGAAGCCATCATAAAACAGGAGTTGGGAACCTTCTCCATCTTAATATTCTTTCCGAAGTGAAACATAGCAGCTCAGTGGAAACCAAGAAAATAAAGATTAATAGGAAAGAAAGTCATTCCTTACTCCCTAATTAACAAGTGCCTCACTAATGGAATCTGTTTGTTAAATTCTCTTTCTTGGATTTAGTTTGGTTTGGCATTTTACTGTCCATGTTACACAATCTACCCATTAAATGACTCCCTGGAGTCTTCATTAAGATAGGAACAATGAGCTTGTTTAGAACAGTCCATAAATCTTACCACAAATTGAGGCAAGAGTCAGCAAGAACGTTTACCCCAGAAACAAGTTTTAGGTTTCCCCCACCCCAGATTCTCCTGTGAGTGATGGTTTTGGAATAAACAAGCTCATTGGTTCAGAGTTCTGGTGTTAAAGTCAGACAGACTCTTCTGAACTGGGAAGTAATAAAGAAGCAAGAGCATTTTGGAAGAAGAATGGCAGATTTGTGTTCAAAGAAGTACCCTGTCCAAAGCACCATTTGTTCTTCCAATGAAGTGGACCTGGGTTTTTTTTAATGGTATTTGTTAAGCAGTTACTGTGTGCCAGATACTCTTCTAAACGCTGGGGTAGATAACAAGGTAATCGGATTGGATTAGTCCATGTCCCTCATGGGACTCTCAGTCTTAATCTCCATTTCACAGATGAGGTAACTGAGGCCCAGAGAACTGAAGTTACTTATTCACAGATGAGGTAACTGAGGCCCAGAGAACTGAAGTGACTCACCCAAGGTCACACAGCGGACAAGTGGTGGAGCTGGGATTAGAACAGAAGTCCTTCTGAGTCCCAGACCCGTGCTTATCCACTACGCCATACTGTGTCATGGTGCAGGTCTCCTACAGGGATTCAGATGAATGCTCCCAGAATGTTGAACTCTTTATGAGAAAAGGGGAGTTCAGTTTGTCCCTTCCAGACAATGTATAATTTCTTTGAAATGAACATTCTTTCCTTCAGGGTAACCGACAGAATGCAAAACCATAGGATTTTCTTTAGGGATATTGGAGCCATAACTTCTATTTAAATGTCTAATAGAACACAGGCCTGCGAGTCAGAGGTACTGGATTCTAATCCTCTTTCCACCACTTGACTGCTGTATGATATGGACAAGTCATTTGACTTCTCTGGGTTCTTCTCAGTTTCCTTATCTGTAAAATGTGGATTCGATACCTGTTCTTCCTCCTACTTAGACTGGGAGCCTAAAGACGGGCAGTGACTGCTTCTGATCAGATTATCTTGAATCTAACCCAATATTTCCTTATCTGTAAAATGTGGATTCGATACCTGTTCTTCCTCCTACTTAGAGTGGGAGCCTAAAGAAGGACAGTGACTGCTTCCGATCAGATTATCTTGAATCTACCCCAATACTCAGTACAGCGCCTAACACATAAGTGCTTAACAAATGTTATTATTATTATTATTGTTATTCTTTCCATTAGACAATATACATACACCTGGACTCCAGAATCTACTAAGCAAATTTGTCCACCCTTTGAAGTTTATCCATGATGGCATGGCTATTGGAGTCAGAATGGAGGGTGGTTTGTCTCACCTCTTTCCCTTCACCAAAGATGTTTAGCAAGGCAGTGTAGTAAGTTCAGTCCTGTACAGTCTATTCTAAGATGTCATGCTATATGTTGTAACGGAGACCCTGGAAATTGATGTCAAAATACATCATCAATCCACAAGGAAATTCTTCCCTTCTGAAAAGCTTTGCACATTCTTGAAAGTCTTTCAGACAGTCATCCAGAAGCAGTGACACTCATGTAACATCTGGAGATATATTCACACACACCAAGGAAATAATCTGCTTCATGGAGTAAAGGCAGTGTTTTGGACTGACAATGGGGCCAAAGAAAATCAAGGTCTTGTTCCAGTCTCAACCAGGGAAATTTTACATAGAGCCAAGATTTTCATCAGCAATATAGAAGTTAATCCTCCCAGTGAATCAATCAATTAACAATCAATTTTTTAAAATGGAATTTGTTTAGTGCTTTTGGTGAGCCCTGCAACAACCTGCCATATCGTGACTGTTTGTGATCCCACGAACAACAACAAGGAAGAGACTAGTGAGGGGCTATACCTGAGACAGGTGATTTCAAGCCTGTGGGGGTGGAGGGAGGTGTGGCCTGGACCAATCAATGTCTTCCCCATAGAGTCACAGCTGTGATGCCTATGGCAGATGAAAGGCGGTCATTTTGAATCACAAAAAGGCATGTAGTACAAGAAGCACCTGGAGTATTTAGGCACCAAGAAGGTGAGCATTCAGGAAAGAGGCAAGCACCAGAGCAGCAGAAGGCCCAGCACTTGGAAGCATGAAGAAGAAGCATCCCTGGAACAGGCTCTCTTGACTAGCAGACTGGTATTGGACCCTTGGTGGAGTGAGAGTGTGGATGTGTCACTCTCTTGCATGTTGGTAAAATTAAGTAAAAAACTTTCCACAGTAACCTTGGTGGTTGCTCCTGTTGTTTGACTCTACTATGTGTCACTGAGGTTCCCTGGTTCAAGAAAGTCCTGGTTGGTTTGAAGTGGTGGTGGGGAGGACTTGTGACAATGCTTAATATGCTTTAAACCCTGTGCTAAGGGCTGGGATATATACAAACTAATCAGGTTGGTCAAAGTCCATGTCCCATATGGGGATCAGAGTTTTAATTCCCATTTTCCAGAGGTAAATGAGGCCCAGAGAACATAAGTGACATGGGCAAAGTCACACAGCAGACAGTGGCAGAACTAGGCTTAGCACACAGGTCCTTCTGCCACCCAGACTCATGCTCTATCCACTAAGCCATACTGCTTTTCAATTAATCAATTGATCAATCTATTGTATTTATTGAGCACTTATTGTGTGCACTGCAAGGTAGGATACACTAGAGATAGAAGATCCCTAACTTTAAGGATCTTAAAATCTGGTAGGGGAGACAGATACAGAATAATTTAGAGTGGAAAAAGAAGAATATGTAAACTCATCTGTACAAGAGTAGTATGTGGGGCTGTGAGTGTATAAGTGCTGAGGTGGTACAAAAGGGATGAGGTGGTAATTGGGAGAAGCTAACTTGGGGAGAAGACAAGTCCCCTTAAGGAGGAGGAGGAGGTGAAGTTTCAAGAGGGCTTGGGAGATAGTGAGAGCTGTGATTTGGTGGATTTGAAGAGAGAGGAAACTCCAGGCAGAAGGAAGGTAAGAACAAACGTTGGAGATGGGAGAATTGAGTATGAGGCACACTGAAAGGGTTAGCTTGAGAAGAACAAAGATTGTGAGCTGGGGCATAGTGGGAGTTGAGCTGATGGATTGCTTTAAAAACAGTAGTTGGAAATTTTTGCCTGATATAGAGAGGAATGGGTAAACTTCAAAGGCTTTTGAGGAGAGGCAACGTATATAGGAAAACATTTTGGAAAAAAGCATCAAGGCAGCAAAGTGAAGCGTGGACTAGAGAGGAAAGAGATTGTAGGTAGATACAGTAGATTATCTTGGAAATGAGAAGCACCTGGACTGGGGTAGTCAATATATATTTTTTTAATGGTACTTGTGAAGTGCTTTCTTTGTGCCAGGTACTGTTCTAAGCATTGAGGTAGACACAAGGTAATCAGGTTGGACCCAATCCCAGTTCCACATGCGGTTCACAGTCAATCCCCAGTTTACAGATGAGGTAACTGAAGCACAGAGAAGTGAAGTAACTTGCCCAGTAGACAAGTGGCAGAGCCAGGACCAGATCCTTCTAACTCCAAGGACTCTGCTCTATCCACTAGGCACCTGCTTCTCAAATCATCTAGCCCTCTGGATGGAAAGGAAGCAGAGTGGATTGACTTGGGTGAGAGGTCAGCGGAAAGATAGATGAAATGGAAGTATGGCGAAGCAGTATGGCCTAGTGGCAAGAACACGGGCTTGGGAATCAGAGGATGTGGGTTCTAATCCCAGCTCTGCCACTTGTCTGCTGTGTGACCTTGGGCAAGTCCCTTCACTTCTCTGTGCCTGTGACCTCATCTGGAAAATGGGGATTAAGACTGTGAGCCTCACATGGGACAACCTGATTACTTGTATCTACCTCAGTGCTTAGAACAGTACTTGGTATATAGTAAGCGCTTAACAAATGCCATAATTATGATTATTCATTCATTCAATCATATTTATTGAGCACTTACTGTATGCAGAGCACTGTACTAAGCGCTTGGGAAGTACAAGTTGGCAACATATAGAGACGGTCCCTACCCAACAGCGGGCTCACAGTCTAGAAAGGGGAGACAGACGACAAAACATATTAACCAAATAAAATAAATAGAATAGTAAATATGTACAAGTAAAATAGAGTAATAAATATGTACGAACATTCATTCATTCAATCGTATTTATTGAGCACTCACTGCGTGCAGAGCACTGTACTAAGTACTTGGGAAGTACAAGTTGGCAACATATAGAGATGGTCCCTACCCAACAGTGGGCTCACAGTCTATAAGGGGGAGACAGAGAACAAAACAAAACATATTAATAAAATAAATAGAATAAATAAGTACAAATAAAATAAATAAATAGAGTAATAAATACGTACAAACATATACATATATACAGGTGCTGTGGGGAGGGGAAGGAGGTAAGGTGGGGGGGATGAGAAAGGGGAGAGGAAGGAGGGGGCTCAGTCTGGGAAGGCCTCCTGGAGGAGGTGAGCTCTCAGTAGGACTTTGAAGGGAGGAAGAGAGCTAGCTTGGCAGATGTGCAGAGGGAGGGCATTCCAGGCCAGGGGGAGGATGTGGGCTGGAGATCGACGGAGCGACAGGTGAGAATGTGACCCAGTGAGGAGGTTAGCGGGGCAGAGGAGCGGAGGGTGCGGGCTGGGCTGGAGAAGGAAAGAAGGGAGGTGAGGTAGGAGGGGGCTAGGTGATGGACAGCCTTGAAGCCGAGAGTGAGGAGTTTTTGCCTGATGCATTGATTGGTAGCCACTGGAGATTTTTGAGGAATTGGTTGATTATTATTATTATTACAGTGAGTAGGTTGGCATAGAGGAACCGAGTGAGTAGTCTGGGTTGCAATAGGAAATCAGGGAGGCAAGGTAGGATGGGGCAAGGTGATGGAGTGCTTTAGAGCCTATGGTAAGGAGTTTTTTGTTTAATGTGGAGGTAGATGGTAATCCACTGGAGGTTCTTAAGGAGTGGGGAAACAGACTAAAGGGATTTCCTCGAGGTTACATAGCAGGTCTGTGCAGAGTTGGGACCAGAACTTAAGGTCTTTTGATTCCCAGGCCCGTGCTCTTCCCACGAGGTCACACGACTGCCACCTCTAGATTTCAGCCAACAGCACTCTCCAGGATGAGCACAGGTGTGGAAGACACAGACTGAGGATGATCTGGGACTGTGGGTTGGTGGTGTGAGATCCGGAGAGGGATGAGGGGACCAGGAAATTGAGTTTGGTGGAATGAGAGGTGTTAGGTGAGGATTTGTGCCTTGAGAGGAGGGTTGGTTGTGAGTGCAGGTAGAGAATGAAGATTTAGGAGAGGGAGTTTGGCCTAGTGGAAGAAGAATGGGCCTGGAAACCAGAGGACTTGGGTTCTAAAACCTACTCCACCACTTATCTGCTGTGTGACCTTGGACAAGTCACTAACTTCTCTATGCCTCAGTACCCTCATCTGCAAAATGGGGATTCCAAACCTGTTCTCCTACTTAGACTGTGAGCCCCATGTGGGACTTGATTTTCTTATAACTACCTCAGCGCTTAGTACAGTGCTTGGCACATAGTAAGCACTTAACAAATACCATTATTGTTGTTATTATTATGGACAGGGACTTTGACCTGATTAGCTTACATCTACCCCAGTGCTTAGAACAAAGCTTGACACAGTGTGTGCTTAACAAATACCGTAGTTCAGTCGATTGCATTTATTGAGGACTTCCTGTGTGCAGAGCACTATACCAGCCACTTCAGAATATATAATACAATAATGTTAGTGGACAAGATCCCTGTCCACAAGGAGCTTACAATCTAGAGGGTGAAGCAGCCTTTAAAGTAAATTATAGATTAGGGGAAATAGTAGCAGAGGAGGATCAATTGATAAATGGTATTTGAGTGCTTACTGTGTGCAGAACACTGTACTAAGCATTTGGGCGAGTTGTATGTAAGTGCTATGAGTTGGGGTGGAGGGGGGAAGGTCCATTCCCAGGTAACCTTCTATTACCAGGACAAGTTAGGAGAGGGAGCTGGGATGCAGGAAACTAAGAATTCTCTCTCCGCCTTTGCCACATGTATTACCTCTGAATAAGAAAGGCAATTTGCTGTGGCAACAGGGCCTGGATTTTTCCAACTATAAAATAGAAACTTCATTCCACATGGCTTTTCTGATCTATGGGGTGGAGTGGCTAATGAGAAGCAGCATGAGCTAGTGGAAATAATTATTATCATCAAGTGAAGGGGGTCTAGAGGAGGGCTCTACCCCTGCCCTGGCACTTAATGTCTCTTTTAAGCTCTGCCCCTCTGTCTGGCAGGTTTGTCCATTTGCACATTCTCTGTTTGCTCCACACCATTAGTAACTCAAAGGCTGGGTTTTCTCCCTTATAAATTCCCTTCAAGGCCAAGATCGGCTGGTTCTCCCTCAACAGTAGTGAAGAGCAGAATTAATTGAACTCTCTCTTCCCTCTTGGGTTTCCAAGTGTTTTTCGAGATACATGACCCAAAGGCTTGTGAACAGGATGTACTCATTTGTTTTCTTTGGAAAATGCTTGTTCTAAAGTGTATGGACTGAGTTTTTTTTTAGTATTATTTACTTTGGAAGGTTAAAAAATGCCCTTGGTGGCTTTACTCAAATACCTTTTCTTCCTTTATTCATGATTCACGGTGACATTTATTTGGCTTGATTTGTCTAGTTGGAGGTGACTCATTATTGAAGGGGAGAATTTTGATTTAAGAGGACTAATAAGACCAACCGTTTCTTGATAAATCACTAGCCTTGATTAAAGGAACTAGCCAATCAATCTCAGTAGCTTTCAACAATGCTCTAAGCCTAGTTCTTCAAGGAGGGTGATCAGGGATCTTTATTTCACCATGTTCAACAGTTTTAGAACACCACTTTTTGGTAGGTAAAGAAGGGTATCCAGAGATTAGTGGCCCTAATGATTCTTCTGCTGCTACTATTGTAACTGCTGGTGTGATGATATTGGTGGTGAAACTCCACATGATTTTTGGCAGGAAAGATCAGACCTTATTATTATAAAGACTTATTATAATGTCATAGTGAATTGATTGGCAGGCCAGAGAGCAGACTGTTTGTCTATTTTCAGTATAGATTGAGAAGCAGTGTGGCCTGGTGGGTCACAAGGACTTGTGCCACTTGTCTGCTGTGTGGCCTTGGGCAAGTTACTTCACTTCTCTGTGCCTCAGTTCCCTCATCTGAAAATGTGGATTGAGTGAGAACCTGATTTGGGACAGGGACTGTGTACAACCTGATTACCTTGTATCTACCCCAGAGTTTAGAACACATAGTAAGTGCTTAACAAATATAATTTTTTTTAAAGAGGTCTAACTTTTCTAGTTGGGAGGCAGATATTCTGCATGTGGCACTGAGTGGGGCTGCTTCTGAAAACAAGGTTGTTAATTGGGAATGCCCTACCTCCACACATAATAACAATAATAATAATGGCATTTATTAAGTGCTTACTATGTGCAAAGCACTGTTCTAAGTGCTGGGGAGGTTACAAGGTGATCAGTTTGTCCCACGAGGGGCTCAGTCTTCATCCGCCAAGCTAGCTCTCTTCCTCCCTTCAAAGCCCTCCTGAGAGCTCACCTCCTCCAGGAGGCCTTCCCAGACTGAGCCCCCTTTTTCCTCTCCTCCTCCCCATCACCTCCCCCCGCCCTACCTCCTTCCTCTCCCCACAGCACTTGTATATATTTGTACAGATTTATTACTCTATTTTACTTGTACATATTTACTATTCTATTTATTTTGCTAATGATGTGCATATAACTACAGTTCTATTTGTTCTGACGATTTTGACATGTCTACATGTTTTGTTTTGTTGTCTGTCTCCCCCTTCTAGACTGTGAGCCCGTTGTTGAGTAGGGACTGTCTCTATATGTTGCCGACTTGTACTTCCCAAGCGCTTAGTACAGTGCTCTGCACACAGTAAGCGCTCAAATACGATTGAATGAATGGAGTGGGAGAGTGGCTTAGCAGACTAGGAGGAGGATGGGCTACTAATCCCAGATCCTCTGAATCTTAGAGGCCTTGTGATCATCAGATCCAGCCCTTGCTTTGAGGCAGGCAAGTGACTGACCCATTGGAGTCAGCTGATCTCCAGGGCTGGAGGACACTTCTTCCTCCCTTCAAAGCCCTACTGAGAGCTCATCTCCTCCAGGAGGCCTTCCCAGACTGAGCCCCCTCCTTCCTCTCCCCCTTCTGCCCCTCCCCATCCCCCTGCCTTATGTCCTTCCCCTCCCCACAGCACCTGTATATATGTTTGGACAGATTTATTACTGTATTTATTTTACTTGTACATAGTTACTATTCTATTTATTTTATTTTGTTGTCTGTCTCCCCCTTCTAGACTGTGAGCCTGCTGTTGGGTAGGGACCGTCTCTATATGTTGTCAACTTTGTACTTCCCAAGCACTTAGTCCAGTGCTCTGCACACAATAAGAACCCAATAAATACAATTGAATGAATGAATACCCTCTCCTTTGCTTACACACTCCAGGGCTTAATCCCCATGAGGCTCACTATGCCCAACCAAAAATCATTTCTGCTGTAATCTATTTCTTCTGATTTAGTCCTCAGTTGGCATAGCAGTTAGGAAGTATCACCTCCAGGAGAACAATCTCAATTCCTTTAATCTCTCCTCACAAAACCTATTTTCCATCCTTTAATCATTTTCCCCTGCTTGGGAAGTCTACATTTTTTTTAAAGTGAGAAGTAGCGTTGCCTAATAGCAAAAGCCCAGGCCTAGAAGGGAGAGGACTTGAGTTCTAATCCTGACTCCATCAGCGTGGCTCAGTGGAAAAGAGCCTGGGCTTTGGAGTCAGAGATCATGGGTTCAAATCCCGGTTCTGCCAATTGTCAGCTGTGTGACTTTGGGCAAGTCACTTCACTTCTCTGGGCCTCAGTTACCTCATCTGTAAAATGGGGCTTAAGATTGTGAGCCCCCCGTGGGACAACCTGATCACCTTGTAACCTTCCCAGCGCTTAGAACAGTGCTTTGCACATAGTAAGCACTTAATGCCATAATAATAATAATTATTATTATTGTCTGCTGTGTGATTTAGAGCAAGTCACTTCACTTCTCTGAGCCTCATTTTCTCATCTGTAAAAATGGGGATAAAATCCTACTACCCCTACCTAGACTTTTAGCCCCATTGTATGACAGGGATTGGTTCCAACCTGATTATTTTATATCTCCCCCAGTGTTTAGTACAGCACTTAGCCCACAATAAGCAAGTGCCGTAAAAAAGTGCTGTGATTGGAAAATAATAATAATAATGAGAGCATTTGTTAAGCACTTACTATGTGCAAAGCACTGTTCTGAGTGCTGGGGGGATACAAGGTGATCAGGTTGTCCCACGTGGGGCTCACAGTCTTAATCACCATTTTACAGATGAGGTAACTGAGGCTCAGAGAAGTAACAAGGACATGTCAAGGGGTAACGGGAGTCATAGTTCCCCAGTGGTCTCAGAAGCAGCAGCAGCATGGCCGAACGGACAAAGTTCAGACCTGGAAGTTAGAGGACCTGGGTTTCATCCCGTCTCTGCCACTTGCTCACTGGGTGACCCTGGGCAAGTCTCTTCCCTTCTCTGCACCCCGGTTTTCTCAACTTGTAAAATGGGGATTCAGTACTTATTCTCCCTCCTACTTGGATTCTGAGTCCCTACGCGGGACAGGTCTGACCTGATTAACTTGTGTCTCCCCCAGTGTCTAGAACAGTGCGTGAAACATAGAAAGTGCTGAACAAATACCACAATTAGAGAAATGCAGAGAGGTGTCCAACAGGGAGTCCAGAATGATGGCAAGCAATACTTTTGAGACAGTGCTCTCAAAGATACTGGCTAGTCCAGAGTAGATCTAGGAGCTTAGAACCCAGGGGTGGGTGTAGGAAGAAGCAATGGGGGCAGGTGAGTAGGTGGAACAGAGGAGCTTGGAAGAAAGACAGACGGGCCAGAGATGGGGTAGTGGAGATCCCATTCAGTGTTCCACTTTCCTCCTTGTCCTCTTCCTCCTCCTCATCCTTCTTCTCTTCCTCTTTGTCTTCTTCCTCCTTTTCCTTGTCCTCCTCCTCCCCCTTCTCCTTATCCTCCTTTGTCCTTCTCATCCTCCTCCTTCTCTCTGGCCAGTCTGGAAACATTGCCAGCAAGAGGAAGGAGCCAAACACTCACATCGTGTCTACTCCTGGCTGGGCCAGTGGCCGAGAGCAGCGTTGGCATCAGGCGCCTGCAAGGAGGCAGGCACTCATTGCTTTGCAATTCCAATTGCAAATTTCATTCTTCAAAGGTCTTTCTTGGGGCCAGCAGTTTCTAATCACCAGAGCATCTATTAACCACATTTATCAAAATTCTATTAGTCTAAGTGCATAACATACTTCTCAGCACCATAGCCTCGTGTTAAACTCCCACTTTTCCTCCAGTAATGAAACAGCTGAATGTATCATTATTCTTAATTTAGGGCCTCTGTAGTGAGACTTAGCTGCCTCTCCTATTAGAAAGAATTCAGAACGTATTTATTTTGTGTTCCATTTGTTTTAAAGAAATCTCCTTTGAAGTTATCTCCATCTGGGTAATTAATGGAATTAGTAACTCCCCTGGCTTTGGCTTCTGTTTGCCAGCATGGGCAGGGGGGTGGTTGCTGGAAGCCTCGTGAATTCCCTGGAGGAGTTAGTCACCAAGCAGTCTTCTGAAAAGGGACTTTGTGTTTCAGGAATAAAAAAAAGTGAAACTAATCATCTCCAGCCATTTGTAAACCTTTGGGGATTTAAAAAATAATCCCTTTCCAAGTTGGTAAATGAAAACCAGATTGGATTCCAGGACAAGGAACAGATATAGAATGAGGGTTTACACCAGTGCTGGAGAACAATTATGTTATGACAGGCAGAGTTACGTAGAAACCCTGTTCCTTGGGCCAATTTCCTCCCTTTCTGGTTTCCTTGCCACCTCCCATTCCCATTCTCTTTGAAACTTCCCTTCCATTTGGATTCCCTATCCCATGCCACATCCTTGAACTGCTTCTCTAAACCATTGTCCCCTCTTTCCAACAGCTATTCCCATGTTTATAACCAAACTTAATCGATCAGTTCTATTTTTTGAGTGCTTACTGTATGTAAGGCACTGTACTATGTGTTTGAGAGAGTACAATACAACAGCAGAAGACACATTCCCTGCCCACAGTGAGCTTGCAGTCTAAAGGGTTTATCCTGCACAATTAAAAAAATGGATTGAATTACATTTTTAACTATGTAATGTATTGTGTTTACTATGTGCCAAACACTGTGATAAATGTGAAGAGAAGCAGTGCGGCTCAGTGGAAAGAGCACGGGCTTTGGAGTCAGAGGTCATGGGTTCAAATCCTGGCTCTGCCAATTGCCAACTGTGTGACTTTGGGCAAGTCACTTAACTTCTCTGGGCCTCAGTTACCTCCTCTGTAAAATGGGGAGTAAGACTGTGAGCCCCCCGTGGGACAACCTGATCACCTTGTAACCTCCCCAGTGCTTAGAACAGTGCTTTGCACATAGTAAGCGCTTAATAAGTGCCATTATTATTATTATTATAAGTGCTTGGGTAAATACAAGATAATCAAATTGGACACAATTCCTGTCCCACACATGGAGTTCATAGACTAAGAGGGAGGGAGAACAGATACATTTATATCCATGAGAAACTGAGCCACAGGAAAGTTATGACTTACCTGAGGTCACACAACAGACAAGTGACAGAGATGGAATTATCATTATTGTTATTAATATCAATTAGCAATAGCAATAATGATAATCGTGGTGCTTGTTCACTGCCTACTATATGCCAATCAATCAATCATATTTATTGAGCACCTACTGTGTGCAGAGCACTGTACTAAGCACTTGGGAAGTACAAGTCGGCAACATATAGACAGTCCCTACCCAACAGTAGGCTCACAGTCTAAAAGGGGGAGACAGAGAACCAAACCAAACATACTAACAAAATAAAATGAATAGATATGTACAAGTAAAATAAATAGAGTAATAAATATGTACAAACATATATACATATAGGATATGTGATAAAGGATTGTGATAAATGCTGAGGTAAAACCACTCTAATCAGTTCAGATACAGTCTCTTTCCACATGAAGCTCACGGTCTAAGGATTAGAACTTGGGTCTCTAAGATCCCAGTCCTTTCCAGTAGCCATGCTGCCTCCCAGTTATGGGCATGGGGCTGATTTGGCATGAGATATTCCCAGAGGGGGAAGGGGGACAGAAGGTGGGCTTGGAGGTGCCTGGAGGGAAGCACTGGGAATCTATGTAAGATGGAAGTTTTAAAGACCCATGAGACGGGCAGTGCAGGTGAGGATGAGAGGCGGGGGAGAGGGTAGAATTTTCAGACAGGGCCGGTAGGATGTTGGTCAAGGTGGGACATCACAGATTTTGAAGGGAAATGAAATTCACCACACTTAGGCTTCCTGTTTCTTCCAGGTCTTTAAAACATTCATTCTGCCCTTCCTGCTCGCAAACACGTCATTTCAATTTCCCAGACAGCAGATTACTTGAGAACTCCACTAGCATCCTTTCTGCTTCCATGTTCCTCCCGGTGAAGTTGTACTGCAGCGAGTGTGCAAGGGCCTCATTATTGGGGATTTTGTTTTGCCATTTGTTGACTGCAACTCCTAGGTGATGCATAGGGGCCACGGGCCTTTGGTGACACTGGTGAAATGGCTCAAGAAACCGGACATATCATCTGAAGAGAGTCCAGGTCTTCTGGCGGTTTAGGGGTGAATGCCACCTGCTCAAGGGAGCACAATCAATCATTCGTACTTATTGAACACTTACTGTATGCAGAGCACTGTAATAAGCACTTGAGAATATAGTGTAACAGAGTTGGTAGACACATTCTCTGCCCACAATGAGCTTGCAGTCTGCAGTCTAGCTTTACAGCAGAGGACAAGAGAGTGCAAAATTTGGTTCCTCTAGAAATGAGCGTTGTTTCCCCATGGAGATGCAGCTATTGCAGACTTCAGATACCTTGGGAATTAAAACGGGAGAAAATGTCCTTCGCTTTCCCCTAATGAAATTGTCACACGTGGGACATTTTTTTCAGATAGATAAAATTCTGCATATTTCAGTTTAAGCGTGGTTTCCACAAAAGAAGTTGACAATGCCATCTTGCTGCTCTTTCCTGTGCTGTTTGGATAATTGGGTTGTCAGAAATTACTTATCATACATTTAACACTTAATACCCACTCATTATGAGTTCATGTAACTGTTATTTAAAGAGTAATACCTGCTAACTCTTTTCCACGCCATTTGATGCCACTCTGATTCTGTAATTGTTGGTTTCTAGGATATTATGCCACAGAACCTGAAGAAATAATTGGTTGTTTCATTCCAGACAATACGTTTTCAAGTCGCTCAGAACTTAACTGGCAGTCTGCCGAAGCAGTAGAAGCAGGAGAGGTGATGCTAGCTACAGATTACTCAATGACATTTATGTGCTGTGATGGTTCAGATAGGAAAGGGAACGGATTCTTTTGGTGCAGATCCTTGGTTTTCTACATGTGGTTCCTATGTTAGCTAGTGTCCAGGCCCGGAAAAGGCAATATGGAAGCCAAAGAGACCCTCCGGCCACTAAAAAGCAATTAGGAGGTGGCTCTGAACAGTGTTTGCTGAATTTGTCATCATCCAGTGAGGGACTAGGGTGATGGTTTCCCCTTCTAGATTGTAAACTCGTTACGGGCAAAGGAGGTAACTACCAACTCTGTGGCATTGTACTCTCCCAAGCATGCTCAGTAAATACCATTGATTGATTCTATGTTCCATTGAGCAGGTGATATCCACGCCTAAACTTCCAGAAGACCTGGACTCATCTTAGATGTCACATCCAGTTCCTTGAGCCATCATCAACAAAAGCCAGTAGCATTTTGATTTTTTTTTATGGTATTAAGGGCTTACTCTGTGCTAGGCACTGTATTAAGTGCTGGGGTAGATACAATCTAATTAGTTTGGATACAGTCTATGTCCAAGGTGGGGCTCACAGTCTTAATCCCCATTTTACAGATGAGGTAACTAAAGCACAGAGAAGTGAAGTGACTTGCCCAAGGTCACACACAAGGTAAGTAGAGAAGCTGGATTTAGAAGCCCTGTACTTCTGATTCTCAGGCCCATCTCTATCCACTGGGCAGTGCTGCTATGATTGTTTTGTTTACCAGAATTAGAACCTAGGTTTATATCTATGGATATACCCTACTTAAATATTGATTTATTTATCCATTTAGTCTCTTCTTCCACACACTTGCTGTTACCAGTTGCAACTTGGTTTCCCACCCCGGTCCCAAGATAAGTGCATGATGTATGTCTGTCTCCTCCATTATAATTGTAAGATCCTTGAGAACAGAGACCACACTTTTAGTGTGTTGCTATCTCCAAGGTGCTTAGTTCAGTGTGCTACATGAGGTTGTTGTTGTAGTTGTAGTACTAGAAGTAGAAGAGAAGCAGCATGGCTTAGTGGATAGAGCACAATTTCCCCTTCTATTACCAGTTCACCACTTCCTTGTCACCTAAATACTTGGATACTTAACCCCTCTTCTCTCCCTTCCTCAAGTCAATTGCATTTCATCTTGCAAACTCATTTGCATCCCCCTACCTGTAGTTTTAGCCTCTGTCTCCCTTGCTAAGTGTAAGGTCCTTGAGGGCAGGAATCACCTCTACTAACTTTATCATACTCTCCCAAGAGCTTAGTACAGTGCTCTGCTCTCAGCGAGAGATCAATAAATACTATTTATTGGGTTGTGAGCTCTTTGGGGTCAGCTCCTAGAATGCAAATTCCTTGTGGGCAGGGATGTGTCTACCAACTTTGTTGTATTGTACTCTCAGGGGCTTAGTACAGTGCTCTGCACACAGTAAGCGCTCAATAAATATGATTGAATGCATATAGGGCATGTGATAATTTGGCAGGTGAGTTCATGGTGCTCTACAATGTTTGTGTTGAAACCACCCCCATCATTTTAAAGAACTGCAGGAAGGGTAACACAATCCCTGTCCCATGTGGAGCTCACCAGTCTAATAATAATAATAATAATGGCATTTATTAAGTGCTTTCTGTGTTCAAAGCATTGTTCTAAGTGCTGGGGAGGTTACAAGGTGATCAGGTTGTCCCATGGGGTGCTCACAGACTTAATCCCCACTTTACAGATGAGGTAGCTGAGGCACAGAGAAGTAAAGTGACTCGCCCAAAATCACACAGCTGACAATTGGCAGAGCTGGGATTTGAACGCATGACCTCTGACTCCAAAGCCCGTGCTCTTTCCACTGAGCCACACTGCTTCTCACAAGTCTAAGTAGGAGGGGGAGCAGGTATTTACTCACCATTTTACATATGAGGAAGCTGAGGCACAGAGAAGTAAAATGGCCTGTCCAAGGTCACACAGCAGGCAAATGACAGAGATGGGATTAGAATCCAGATCTTCTGACCTCCAGGCCCACCCTCTTTCCACTAATTCATGAATCAATAGGATTGACTGATTTATTGGAGTTAAGGAATAAAGTGCTTAGTACAGCACTTTGCACAGAGTAAGCATTTAATACATGTCACTGATTAATTGATTAAATAAAGTAAGGGCAACTGAAGAGCCTCACCATTTGGAGAAGGTTGAGCCTGATTTTTCCAGATGGAGGGCTCTAGGTCATAGCTGGGGGCTGTGGGAGAAGATTACCTGCCTCTGCCCCCTCTATCCTGGTCTTTTTGGATTGAGACTGAAGGATGTATTACTGTTCTTGTTTGAGTCCACTTCCTGAGAAGCAGCACTTTGCTCTGCCTTTTTCTCTGTCTGTCCCTTGCCCTTCCTGTGGAGGCATGCAGGGATGAGGGTCCAGGGGAAGAGGAGTACAGTGACCATGATGTGTGTTTCCAGGAATGCTTATCTGTTGTCTGACCTCTCAGCACCCCCAACGGACCACTTGCTGCCCCTTGAACAAACCCTGCCCATGTCACTCTTGGACACACTCTTTCCCCTAGAAGTGGGGGAGCCTAATGGAAAGAGCACAGGCCTGGAAATCAGAGGATGTATGTTCTACTCCCAGTCCTGCTACTTGCCTACTGTGTGTCTTTGGGCAAGCCACCTAACTTCTCCATACCTCAGTTACCTCATCCTGTTTAGACTGAGTCCCATGTGGATGGGGACCCCGTCCAACCTGATTATCTTGTTTCCCTCCCAGCGCTTAATATAGTGTTTTATACATAAGAGCTTAACAAGAACTATCCTTTTTCTTATTTCTTGTGTGATATGTATAAATATACGATTACATATTATATGATGACACTTTATTTTATATTATGCAACCAGTATGTTAATACATACATAAATACATTATTATGTATCATACAATCATAATATTGGTACTTGTTAAACTCTCAATATCTACCGAACACTGTACTAAGCGCTGAGATAGATGTGAGATATTATTAGTAATAATGATGATAATAACAACGAGGCATCCCCTCTGCCTTTCCTGCCTGACTTCATTTCAGGGAAATGTCCATCAGCAGGATGGACTGGGTTGGCCCTGCCCCTTCTCCATCCAGAACAGAAGGGTGCTGGAGGAGAGTCCTGCTGGAAGCCATTGGATAACCCTGTCCTAGCCATTGGCCATTCCAGGACCAGCCAGGGGTGCAGACAAGCCGATTGATCCTGTGGCTGCCAGGCAACCAGCACAAAGGCAGGGTCAAAAGATGACATTCATCACAGGACAGCCTTGCAGAGCAGTGATTGGCTTGGGTCCCAGAATGTTCCTTGGGGCTGCAGGAGCCTGTGAACCTTGATAATTGGGGGAACGCTTCCAGACATTTGAATAGCAATTTCTCATTTGACATTTCATTTTACCTTTACAAAATCCAAGGATGTTCCATCTGTTTCTTGCCTTGGCCTCTGGGGGCTGGATTAGCTAGTTTCCAGTAGAGTTCCTTTGCTGGTTTATGCTAAAAAGCCCAGGGGAAAGTGGGTGGGAGGAGTCCCTCAGGCTCCAGCCCCCATTGTGAAGATCGTGTGGTTGCAGAAAAGCCATTAACTGTAAATGGCAGGACATCTGGCAGGGCAGGACAGTGGAATCAGCATTTTACTCCCCTGAAATTTAATTAATGACATTCCTCCCCAATCTGCTGCCTCCTTAAGGGATGGCAATAAAGTTTAAAGGCTGGAGAAATAATAACCGACTATAATTGTCTGGCTGAGGGTCGCAGGGCAAATCCGTGAGGGCTATATGTCTCAGTCTGCACAGGTAGTGTCCCATCAGGAACAACAGAGAAAGCTCAGGCCTGAAAACCTGCACACAGAAATCGACGAGCTTGCTTAGTGCTGTAGCACAGTGTTACTTACATGGTCTCCTCCCTGCCAGCCATGTTCCTGGTAGGGCATCAAATGCAATGACTAGGCAGGTAAGCAGGGGTGCAGGATTTTGTAAAGTGCTAGTGTGGTCATTGTCCAGGTTAGCCACCTAGAGTGGCTAGAACCCGTTTTTTTTCTATTCCCTGAGAGGTGACTTTTCCCCTGGACCAACAGCAGAGCACAAGTCATTCTGCCAGTAGCTTGGAGGTACCTTTTTGCTATTTTAGCACTTACTATGTGCCAGGCACTGTACTAAGCACTGGGGGAGATACAAGTTAATTAGGTTGGACACAGTCCCTGTCCCACATAGGACTCATTTTACATATGAGGTAACTGAGGCAGAGAAGTTAGGTGACTTGCCCAAGGTCCCACAGCAGACAAGTGACAGAGCTGGGATTAGAACTCAGGTCCTTCTGACTCTCAGAAGGACGATGCTATTTTTTCATATTAATGTTCGTCTCCACGTCTAGACTGTAAGGTTGTTATGGGCAGGGAACATGTCTGCTAATTGTTCTCAAGGTAAGGGAAGGGCAGCAAAGACAGAGTGGGGCTCCAGGGACTGGGAAAGGATAACAGAAATGGATAATAAGGCATGGTATGTATCGTTCTAACAATTGACTTAATGATGTCTCTCAGTGGTACTGACTCATCAGTAAATTAATTTTAATATTCCTGTTAGACAAATCACAGGCATTGTAATTCAAGTTTCAGAATCTCTAAACAACATTCCACACCTCTTCTTAATTAAACAGAAATTCTGGTCTTGCTAAGGCACTGGCAGAGAGGGGGGAGTTATGGGTTTGAGAATCTTTGCTCACCATCTCATTTTTTAGGTCAGTTCTCCACTTTGGTAAATAGAATCCCACCCCAACCACCTTATTCCTTCAATTTAATTGGAATTAGTGGTTAGAACTGCAAGTGGGAAGTGTATGAGGGAGAGCCACACTGCAATAATGACCACAAATCGTCCAAATTCAGCATTCTTGCTGGGGAGTAAGGGCCAAAGAAATACAACACAAGGATGGTGTATGTGGAAAAAAGGAAACTATGATCAAATGCTGCCTTAATTAGGGGAAAAAATCCAAAAAGTAATTTAAAACTGGAAACTACAAAGACAGGTGTTCCATGAAACATGAAGCGGGCAACCCAACAGAAATCTTGTATGGCTAACTGGCAGTGTAAAAGAGATCAACAGAGGAAAAAGACACCTATAAAATATGAAAAGCTCATCCCAGGAGGCGAGGAGAGAATCTCATTATGAGGGCTAGTCAGTCAATCACATTTATTGAGTGCTTACAGTGTGTAGAGCAGTGTACTAAGTTCTTGAGAGAGTACAATACAACAATAAAGACACATTCCCTACCCACAATTAGTTTACAATCTAGAGGGGAGACAGACACTAATACAAATGAATAAATTAAAGATGTGTACCTACGTGCTTTGGGACTGGGAGGGAGGGTGAATAAAGGGAGCAAGTCAGTGTGACACAGAAGGAAGTGAAAGGAAAGGAGGGCTTAGTCCTGGAAGGCCTCTTGTGGGGGATAGCAGCTCAGGACCAAACAGGAAATTAGGCAGACCAAAAGTAAGTGTACATTGCAAGGAATGTCATCACCAATGATAAAGAAGTTTTCAAATTTATCTAAAGCAGAGAGCCTCCTTGGGAGACAGATGATTCACTTGGTAATAGGGAGGGTAAATATTGCCCTCGAGGAAGAAAAAGTTGGCCAAGAGGTTCAACAAATTAATTGGTTCCTTCTCTACTGAGAAGACATGCATTAGGTTCCTTCACACAAACTATTTTTCATAGAACAGTTCAGTAAAACTGAATTTAAAAAAAAGCAGGATGTTTTTAGCCAAACTGATAAGCACCTGACAGTCCTGAAAGAACTCAGCAGGGAAGTTCTGGAACTTCTGACAATACTGTATAGTCTATCAACAAAGATAGCCACTCAACCAGATAAATAGCATAATTCCCCTCCATTAGAAGGGTCCCAAAGGTGAATTGGGAAGGTATAAGCCAGTTATTTTCATTATACCCTAGGGAAATTTAAGATCAGTGAGCACTTAGAAATACACCACCTGTTTGGAGAAAGCATGCTGTCTGTAAGAAGAAATTACTCCTCACAAAAAACCTGAGTCCTTTGCAACCATTCTTTCTGAATAACTAGGCCGCAAACCCTAGTTTACAGGTGACATGGAGGACAAGAGGTTTTTTAGGAGTTAGTGTCCACTAGTTTATTTTGCGATCTCTTTCTTATGTGGGCTACTTGTAAAAGTTCAATTTGTTTTTCTAGTAAAATGGGTGTACAGTAAACCCACAGTGCTCTGGTAAGAGCCCTTCCCATTCCAAGGGAATAGTAGTGTGGCTCAGGAAAGAGCCTGGGCTTTGGAATCAGAGGTCATGGGTTCAAATCCCAGCTCTGCCAATTGTCAGCTGTGTGACTTTGGGCAAGTCACCTAACTTCTCTGTGCCTCAGTTACCTCATCTGTAAAATGGGGATTAAGACTGTGAGCCCCACGAGGGACAACCTGATCACCTTGTAACCTCCCCAGCGCTTAGAACAGTGCTTTGCACATAGTAAGCGTTTAATAAATGCCATTATCTGAAGGAATAAAGGAGATGCAGTGAACAAATATATTTGGATTTTCAAAAGGCCTTTGCAAGACACTACAAGTAAAGCTTGAACAAAACTAATTATGGAACTGTGATCCCTCAGGGGTGGCCAAACTATCTCATGATTCCCATGCAACTCTGCTTCACTTGCTGTGCGTCTTGTGGGGAAAAGCCAAATGAGTCACAATTTGTGACTCCTCACTTCTGGCAACAGGGATGGTGGGGGGGTTAGGGAAGAGGGATGGGGGGCTTCTTGGTGAAGCTGTCCCAGCCAGTGTGGTGGCGGAGGTTGCGGGGGAGAGAGTGGAGCCTGACCTTGCCTCTAGTTCCCACCCTGGCTGGCTCTGAAGGGGCAAAGTGGGAGGAAGTGATGGGGAGTAGAAAACCTGATGAAGAAATTTAAAGAGGCAGAGCAATTTCGATGATTAGAGAGGAGTTTGGGAGGAGGTGTGGGGGAGAGCAGCAGCTGTACCATTGCCAGCTCCAGTGCCTCTCCACCTTGATCAATCAATGGTATTTATTTAGCTATTTATCTTTTAATAGCACTTAACTGTGGTATTTAAGTGCTTACTATGTGCCAGGCACTGTACTAAGTGCATGGGTAGAAACAAGTTTATCAGGGTGGGCGCAGTCCCTGTCCCACATGTGGCTCACAGTGACAATTCCCATTTTACAGATGAGGGAATTGAGGTAGGGAGAAGTAAAGTGACTTGCCCAAGGTCACAGGGCAGGCAAGTGGCAGAGCTGAGATTTACATGCTTACTATGTACCAGTCACTGTTCTAAGCACTGGGGTAGATATGAGGTAATTAGATTGGACACAGTCCATGTCCCACATGGGGCTCACAGTCTTAACCCCCATTTTACAGATGAGATCACTGAGGCCCAGAGAAGTGAAGTGACTTGTCCAAGTTTAAACAGTAGACAAGAGGCAGAGACGGGACTAGAACCCAGGTTCTTTTGTACATATTTATTACTCTATTTTACTTGTACATATTTTTTCTATTCTATTTTATTTTGTTAATATGTTTTGTTTGGTTCTCTGTCTCCCCCTTCTAGACTGTGAGCCCACTGTTGGGTAGGGACCGTCTCTATATGTTGCCAACTTGTACTTCCCAAGTGCTTAGTTCAGTGCTCTGCACACAGTAAGCGCTCAATAAATACAATTGATTGATTGATTATGCTCTATCCACTAGACCACACTGCTTCCACTAAAAAATAATTATGGTACTTGTTAAGCACTTCTATGTGACAACCATTGTTCTAAGAACTGGAGTAGACACAAGTTAATCGATTGGACACAGTCCCTGTCCCTGCTCACATTCTTAATCCCTGTTTTCACACATGTAGCAACTGAGGCCCAGAGAAGTGAAGTGACTTGCCCAAGGTCACATAGCAAGCGAGTGGCAGAGCCGGGATTAGAACTTGGGTCCTTCTGGCTCCCAGGCCTGTGTTGTATCTACTAAGAAGCAGATAAACAGCGTGGCTCGGTGGAAAGAGCACAGGTTTGGGAGTCAGAGGTCATGGCTTCAAATCCCGGTTCCACTGCTTGTCAGTTGTGTGACTTTGGGCAAGTCACTTAACTTCTCTGTACCTCAGTTACCTTATCTGTAAAATGGGGATAAAGACTGTGAGCCCCATGTGGGACAGCCTGATCACCTTGTATCCTCCCCAGTGCTTAGAACAGTGCTTTGCACATAGTAAGCATTTAACAAATGTCATCATTATTAAGACATGCTGCTTCTCAGTTATTGAACTCTTACTGTGTGTAGAGAACTGTATTAAGTGCTTGAGCTCTCTTCATTTAAAGCCCCATCTTTGCTGCCTCCATTTTCTATTCCAGATGGTTTCTGCCTCCATTTGGGAGGCATCCCCCCCTACCCCCCCAGATCCCTGTTCCAAGTCTGAGCCCCAGGAGGAAAGCAACTGGAGCTGGACCGTTGAGCTGACTGGAAGCTTTTTGTGGGCAGGGAATGTGTCTGTTCTATTATATTGTACTCTCCCAAGCTCTTAGTACTGTGGTCTGCAGACAGTAAGCACTCAGTAAATACGACTGACTGACTGGAGGAGGAGGAGGAGTTGCCAGTGAAGAATGGTAGAACCATCCTCCTCTGACCCCCACCCTTGCCTGAACCCAATCCCTGCCGCCTCTCGCAGACTTTTGTGCAGTTGGTCACGAAATGTACTCGCTCAAAGCATACATTAAGTGCTCAATAAATACAATTGGATGAATGAATGAGTGCTGCCACGTAAATGGCTACCACCCATCAACCCCATTTCCTGGACACTTATTCCCCACTTCTTCTGATCTGCCAATCTTCACCATGTTATGCTTTTGGTTTATGTATCCTGAGGGCTGACCACCATGAAAAGATGTGCAGACCATTGCAGATATTACCCTTGTAAATAAATGATGGTATTTGTTAAGTGCTTATGATGTGCCAAGCACTGTTCTAAGCACTGGGGTAGATACAAGGTTATCAGGTTGTCCCACCTGGGGCTCATAGTCTTAATCCCCATTTTGCAGATGAAGTAACTGAGGCCCAGAGAAGTGACGTGACTTGCCCAAAGTCACGCAGATGGACAATGGCTCATACACCCCACCCATCCATTCATTCATTCATGAGTGATAATGATAAAATAATAATAACAATAATGGTATTTAAGTACTTGGTATATGTCAAGCACTGTTCTAAGTGCTGGGGTAGATACAAGTTAATCAGGTTGGACAAAGTCCCTGTCCCACATGGTGCTCAAACTCTTAGTCCCCATTTTACAGATGAGGTAAATGAGGTACAGAGAAGTGAAGTGACTTGTCCAAAGTCACACAGCTGAAAAGTGGAGGATCTGGGATTAGGATCCAGGTCCTTTTGACTCCCAAGCCCATGCTCTATCCACTAGGCCATGCTCCTTCCCCAAGTGATCTGTCACTATGTGGAAAAGCATCATCTCTAAACCATCAAAATGGATCAGTGCCAAGCTTCTGGAGAACAATGAAACATGTAAGGTGCTCAGGATATAGCATCCCAGCAGAGAAGCTCAATTGCAAATAGCGACCTGGATGGTGGAAGAGGAAGTCTTCTGAGAAACTGTTTACCAGACACCTTTCAATACTTAATAACACTGGCAATAAAAAAGAGGCTTCTATGTATATGTTAACTTATCAGCTCTTGGGAATCTGCATTATTCTAGAGAGGAAGTCAAGGCTAAAAGCTTTCTTTCCCACCCCACAGTAGCACCAGCCCCCCAAAGTCACCCATTCCTTTTGGGGTTTCCAAATGGGTCAACCATGGGCTGGTAGCAGCTGAGCCCCGCAGTACTTATGTGTAATTTATTCATATTAGTGTCTGTCCCTCTAGACTATAAGCTCATTGTGGACAGGGAATGTCTGTTTATTGTTATATCGTACTCTCCCAAGGGCTTACTACAGTGCTCTGCACACAGTAAGAGCACAATAAATATGATTGAATAAATGACTGAATACCTGGGGACTTTGGGGTGAATGAGCTGGAGCTCTACCCTAGCCGATGACTTGGGGCAGGTCACACGGTCCAGGGGAATCGTGAGGTTTGGCTCCCAGATTTGGTCCCGATCAAACCCTCAGGGTGGTGGGGCCTGGGAACAGCTTTGGCCCGATGGTCCTCTGCCACTGGTCATCAAACAACAACTGCAGGAGCTCTGGAATCAAAGCCAGGCCACGATCGCATCTTAAATAATAATTAAGGTTTTTGTTAAGCGCTTTCTATGTGCCAGGCACTGTACTAAGGGCTGGGGTGGGTAGAAGCAAAACAAGTTGGACGTAGTCCATTGCCCTACCAGGGGCTTACAGTCTCAATGTCCATTTTACAGATGAGATAACTGAAGTCCAGAGACGTGAAGTGACTTTCCCCGGGTCAACAGCAGTCAAGTGGAAGAGCCAGAATTAGCACCCATGACCACCTGAGTCCCAGGCCTGTGCTCTATCCACTATGCCATGCTACTTCTCTAGACTGCAAGCTCACTGTGGGCATGGAGTGTGTATACCAGCTCTGTTATACTGTTCAAAACACTCATAAGTACCAGTGATTAATGATGATGATTAAAGCGATGGGGTGACTCATATTAGCATTTTTGAATTCTAAGGGTGGCTATTTTATTCAGAACTGAACTTTAGGGCTGCTGTGCCCACATATCTTAATGGAAAGAGCCGGGCCTGGAAATCAGGGAACTGGGTTCTAATCCTGCTCCATCACTTGCCTGTTGTGACCTTGGGTAAGTCACCTAATTTCACTGAACCTCAGTTCACCATCTGTGAGATGAGGATTTAATGCCTGGTCTAGCTCCCTCTCAGACTGCGAGGACTGTGTCTGATCTAATTATATTGTATCTAACACTGAGCTTGGTGCATAGTAAGCACTTAACAAATATCACTATCATTACTGCCTAGGAAGAAGGCCTTTTTCATTATAATTTTGATTTCAACCCATCAGGGTTGAAGTTATGACGTTACCATTAGGTTTGGTATCTAATTCCTACAAACCTTCATGTTCACAAAGGGCCTTTTTCTCACTTGATTTGTAAAAGCAACTTGAAGCACAGGACTCAGCCGAGTCAGAGTTTAATGCTGATTCAGCCACAGACTGTCATGTGAGTTTAGGCAAATCATTTAACCTCTCTGCCTCTTATTTTCTTCATTTACAAAATAAGGATCAAAATTCCTACTCCTCTCATTCTACCTGGTATGTTATACAGTCAGATGAGATCATTTATACAAAAATATCTCAGAAAATAAGAGAAACAGCATGGCCCAGTAGAAAGAGCACAGGCCTAGGAGTCAGTGGACCTGGGTTCTAATTACAGTTCTCCCAAATGTTTTCTGTGTGACCTTGGTCAAATCACTTAACTTCTCTGGGACTCAGTTACTTCATCTGTAAAATGGGGATTAAGAAAGTGAACCCCATGTGGAACATGGACTGTGTCCAACTTAATTAACTTTTATCCACCCCAGCACTTAGTGTGTTGCCTGAAAAACACTGTGATGAACAAATATCATAAAAAATGAAATTTATAAATCTAGGCAGCTGTAGATTTGTCTTCTCAATAGCCTGATGAGTAATAATAATAATTATTATTATTATAATTGTGGTATTTGTTAAGCACTTAGTATGTGCCAGGCATTAGAACCCTTTCCCCGTCATTTAGAATAAAGTACAGATAACTGATGTGTCTTGTTCAAGGTAACCCAATTCAGTAGTAGCTGCATAAGGACTTAGAACTGATGAATCTTGGCTCTCAATCAATCAGAAAGTCAATCAAGTACTTAGTATGTGGAGAGCACTGTACCAAGAGCATTTGTCGTTCAGATTGCTAAAGCATACTACCTCTTAGAGGTGCCAGGGTTCCTATGACTTTAAGAAAGATAGCACATTATTATTAAGTTTAAAAGCATCTTGTTTTGTGAAAGCAGTCCTTCCAGAGTATTATAAATTCCCTAGACCCAATTGAGAACCAGTTATTAGCGGTGCACAGCCATTACACAAGCTGGGTAAGTAATAATTACCTAAATAATAGAGAAAAGATAGTTTTTAAAGTCTTTTAAGCTTGGCCAGGTAGTGCTCCTTTCACCTGGCTCTGCATTCCTCAAGATACCATGGAAACCTCAAAATAGTTTTCACCCTAATTATTTTGCTTTACAGAAAAAAAATGGAAACAAGGTCTCCAGGTGTTTTGATGGATTCTTCCCGATGTAAGGCGCTGATCATTTCCATGGATACCAAGTGATAGGACTCAAATTTTGACTTAAATTGAGGAATAAACAGCAGGAAAAGATGAGTTCTAAAAAAATCCCCCTGAAAAAATAGTCTGGTTTTTTTTTAATGTCCAACAAAAGAAAGAAAGGGGAATTGATGAAAATGCCCTCTCCTGTGCCTGCCAGCAAGCTATCAGATTGGCTTTCATTCATTCATTCAATCATATTTATTGAGCACTTACTGTGTGCAATGCACTGTACTCAGCGCTTGAGAGAGTACAATATAACAGACACATTCCTGCCCACAATGAGCTCACAGTCTAGAGGGGGAGACAGACATTAATATAAATAAATAAATAGATCAATAAATTATAGATATATACATATGTATCTCCATTATACACATATACATCTGCATGTACATATATACATACAGTATGCAAGTATACGTACATATGGCTTGTCTGAGACAAACTAGTAGCTATTTAATATTGAAATGATTGAATAATAAAATGGTTCTGGATCTTTTGATTAACCCTTGTCATGCTCTCTTCCAGCCTCCTCAGCACTCACATATGTATCTGTTCATTCAACAGTGTCTATGATTTATTTCTTCTCTCTCACTTTTAGTTATCACATACACATCACCTTATGTCTTGTTTACCCTTTCAGGGCAGGGATAATCTTTTACTTTCCATTCCTTCCTTCATTCAGTCAATTGTATTGAATGCCTACTGTGTGCAGAGCACTGTACTAAGCACTTGGGAGAGTACAATACAAAAATAAACAAACACATTCCCTGCTCACAACAAGTTTACAGTGCTTTTTCTTCAGTGGCCTGGTAGTGTTCCACACACAGTAGGGATTCAGCAGAGTGCTCTGAAAACCTCAGAGACTTATGACAGTGCTCTGCCCACAGTAGGAGTTTAAAACAGTGCTCATCATCATCATCATAATAATGATGGTATTTAAGTGCTTACTCTGTGCAAAGCACCGTTCTGAGCACTGGGGAGGTTACAAGGTGATCAGGTTGTCCCATGGGGGGCTCACAGTTTTAATCCCCATTTTACAGATGAGGTAACTGAGGCACAGAGAAGTTAAGTGACTTGCCCAAAGTCACACAGCTGACAGTTGGCAGAGCTGGGATTTGAACCCATGACCTCTGACTCCAAAGCCCGGGCTCTTTCCACTGAACCATGCTGCTTCTCCATCACACAGTAGATGCTCAGTCCAGGGCTTCGAGTATAGTAGGTGTTCAGAACAGTACTCTGTCCTTCTCCAGTGTGATAGTGGGAGAATGATGTGGCAGTTTGAAGTCAGGGATGTTTCTTTAAAACTAAGAAGTTCTCCTCTCCAGAGTGAGACCACTCCCTTTAAACCAGCTAGGCAGCCTTTTCTCCAGTGTGGCACAAGGACGATGAAGTGGCAGTGGGAGGCCTTTCCAATCTGTAGAACGTGGGGAAATTTGTGGCTGAAGTTGTAACTCCCCAGAGCTGCAGGACACTCTGGAAGTCCCATTCCTTCAAACTACAGTGGATGGGTGAGGTCTACGTCCAGTGTGGCTTGTAGTTTTCCATAAGATTGGGTCTCTGGGGTTTTTCATTGCCATCTGGGCTGGGACTAGCGTACTGCAGAGCTGCAGGATACAGGGCAATGGAAGCCCTGTTCTCTATGTGGCAAGAGATAGCCAAGGATTAAACAATTTAATGTAGTAGTATGAAGTGCCTGGGCCTGGAACCTGGGTTCTAATTTTAATTCACCCCTCCCTCAGCCCCACAGCACTTATGTACAAAACACAGTGAAGCAGCATTCCCTTCTAGACTGTGAGCCCGTTGTTGGGTAGGGACTGTCTCTATATGTTGCCAGCTTGTACTTCCCAAGCACTTAGTACAGTGTTCTGCACAAAGTAAGCACTCAATACGATTGAATGAATGAATAAATGAATGGCCTAGTGGATAGAACACAGGACTGGGAATCAGGAGCATTGGGGTTCTAATCCCAGCTCCGCCACGTGTCTGCTGTGTGACCTTGGGCAAGTCACTTAACTTCTCTGTGCCTGTTACCTCATCTGTAAAATGGGGATTGAGTGTGAGTCCCATGTGGGACAGGGACTGTGTCCAGCCTGATCAACTCATATCTATCCCAGTGCTTAGGACAGTACTTAGCACATTGTAAACACGTAAGTACTATTATTATATTATTATTAATAATCAATTTCTATTAGTGTCTGTATCCACCTCTAGACTGTAAGCTCATTGTGGGCAGGGAATGTGTCTACCAACTCTAATATTGTACTCTCCCAAGCACTTAGTACAGTGCTCTTCACACAGTAAGTGCTCAATAAATATGACTGTTGATTCTAATGCTTTGTGACTTCGGACAAGTCACTTAACTTCTCTGTATCTCCATTTCCTCATCTGTTAAAAAAAATGGAGATGAGTTACCTGTTCTCCCTCCCCTTATTGTGTAGGATGGGGACTGTTTCTGACCTATTTATATTATACTAAGTATCATGCTGGGCACATAGTAAGTGTTTAAGAAGTACACAGTGATTTGTAATGGTACATGTGGCTCAGCATTCTCTTACAGTTGAAGATCCTGGATCTGCTGCTGCAGGTCTTGGCCAACCTCTGTTTTGTTTTAGTAGGCCACAAACTGGAAGATTCCCTTTACAACCCATAGAACCCTAGGAGACTAAGAAGATTTATAACTAGACACTGTTATCCTGGAGCCACTAGACTCCTCTAGACTGTAAGTTCATTATGGGCTGGGAATGTGTCTGTTATATTGACTTTCCCAAGTGCTTAATACAGTGCTCTGCACATGGTAAGAGCTCAATAAATGCAATTGATTGATTGAGCCACAAGTGAGGAATCTGAGGACTTCCATCAGTAAGATCCATTCCTTGACTTGTCTTGATATTGTCCCCCCACTTTTCTTTTTTTCTTAATGGTATTCGTTAAGCCCTTACTGAACGAAGTGCTGGGGTAGATGCAAGCTAATCAGGTTGGACACAGTCCATATCCCACATGGTGTTCATAGTCTTAGTCCACATTTGACAGAAGAGGAAACTAAGGCACAGAGAAGCTAGGTGACTTGCCCAAGGTCACACCGCAGACAAGTGGCAGAGCAGAGATTAGAACCCAGGTCCCTCTGACTCCCGGACTCATGTACTGTCCACTAAGCCATGTTGCTTCCCATTTGTGTCATCTTATTTTTGTACTGCTCACTATTCCAACTCCAGTATGCCTAACCAGGTTCATCAGCCACAATTTGAACATCAGAAAGCCCTGCCAGAATGTTGGGGAGAGAAAAGACTGGAGTTTACTTGCCTTAGTGGTTTCCCATCAGTTAGAGATAGGTGAATATATTTGATTTCAAATACTTGATAAAAATATACTTTCAGGATGGGTTATGCCAAAATAAAAACCAGATAAAAATGGAAGGACAAGCAGGGAAACAAGATGTGAAGGTATCAAAATCCAGAACTCCACTGAAAATAGGAGTACAAATGAGAAGGAGCAAAAGGGGGAAATTGAGCCACATCACCAAGGGAAAATAGCATGTCAGTGTAGGGAGAAGATTAGAAAAGCTAAAGACAGAAAGAAGACAGAAACAGTTCAAAAGGGACCAGTTGATTAGGACAAGAGTTGCACACTGGATGTGGGGTTGGGAATCCAAATTAGAATAGGGAAAGAAACAGTTAAATGTATTTTAAAACCCGGGGTATATTTAACTCAGAAGAAACTGAAACACACATCTTAGGGCACTTAGGGAATTGGCAGATGTTACTGCAGAGCCACTGGCCATTGTTTTTGAGGACTCATGGTCCACCAGGAAAAGAGAATTGGTCAGAGGCTGGGCCCACCTTTTAACAGGGGAAAAAGACCTTCTCTGGGAATCCCAGTTCCCTCATTTTAGCATTGACCCCCAGAAGGATATGAAGGACGCAGTGATCTAAAAAGCCACCCACGTGGCCCTCTGAGAGCAAACTCACCGGATCAATCCATTCAATTGTATTTATGGAGTGCTTACTGTGTGCAAAGCACTGTGTTAATTGCTTGCTATAACAGACACATTCCTGCCCAAGCAGATCACCTCCTCAGACAGAGTGACAGAACAAGCACAGCCAAAGAAGAACTAATATCTCTTGCACAGATTCCCTTTGATCATATCTGAGCACATTGATCACCTGAGGTGGGGCACGGAAGCAGAAGGATGACGACATGAACTGTGACAGATTGTTTTAATGCCTTGCCGTCTCTGTTCTGACTGGAAACCAAAGGTCTGGCATGGTAGCAGTGTGCCTGGATGGGGGGGTGAGGGAGTGAAGTGTCATCCTACAAAGTCTTTCCATCACAGTGGGGTTCATGCCCCTCCACACTCAAACATCCTAAGAAGCTTAGGGAAATCATTGCCCCACGTCCCCAACTTAGAAAGCTTTGACTTCTGCCTAGCCTCTAGGAGGGCACTGGTGATGTATGCACTAAAGCCAGGAAAGAGAAGGGATTCTCCTGTGTCCTCTCCTGTCTTCTCTCCTCCAGACCTCTCCTCTCTTGCCCCTGCCCCTCCCCTTCAGCCTAACTTCCCTAAACATGTGGTCCCATGGGAGCTGTGGGCAGAAAAGCTGTGTTTGCCTGGGTCCCTTTGGGCCCATCACCCTGCTCTGGGGGAGGGAGGCCAGTAGAAATCCCCAGCTCCAGTCCTGGACCCACACCTTGTCAGGACTATGTGGGCCTTGATGGCGGGAGAAAAATGGGGCGAGGCACTCTCCCTCCCTAGACCATAGAAATACACACTGAGAGGATATTTATTAGGGGAGGGAGTTGGGGGGCAAAAGGTAATTAGTATTAATAATTATTATCATGGTACTTGTAAAGCGCTTACTATGTGTCAAGCATTGGGGACCTGAATCAAGATTATCTAGAAGAACTCTTTGGCCCTCCCCTTGTCTGCAGCTCACTCCCATTACCTTAGGTGGATATTTCCAAATTTTAATGGGATGGGGAGATGAGGACAGGGCAGAGAAGGTCAAGAGCACAGAGCCTGTATATACGTTTGTACATATTTATTACTCTATTTTACTTGTACATATTTACTATTCTATTTATTTTATTTTGTTAATATGTTTCGTTGTCTGTCTCCCCCTTCTAGACTGTGATCCTGCTGTTGGGTAGGGACCGTCTCTATATGTTGCCAACTTGTACTTCCTAAGCAGTTAGTACAGTGCTCAGCACACAGTAAGCACTCAATAAATACGATTGATGATGATGAGTAAGCGCTCAATAAATACGATTGAATGAATGAAAGAACAGGTTAGGGTAAGATTAGGTAAGACAGAGTAGGCTTGCACAGGAGGGGGAAGGACAGGACTGAAGCAGAATAGGACAGAGCAGGGAATGGGTAGCACTTTAGCCTTCTTTAAAAACTGACGTAATCGTTTCTGACTTGCTTACCATTACCCGCCATTGTCTCTAGAAAGAGCACCCCGGGAGCAGCCTAGATGAGAAAACCTGGACGGCTCATCACGTTCATGAGCAAAACTCCCTCTGGGTCTTGCCCGTTCTGTTTAACGACCCAAAGTGAGTAAAAGCCACAGACACCACAACTGTTCACTGGTTGCGTTTGTTTCCCATCCAAGCTGGGGCTGCATTTTGGGCTTCACGAGCCATCCCCAGTGCAGCTATGTTTAGGAATCTCCATTTCCGGATTCCTATTTCTTGTCCAGCCCAAGGGGCTCTATCAGAAAGCTTTTGGGTTGTTCCTGTTGCTAGGGAAACGGTTCTCTGCGGATGTATGGTGACTACCTGTCTGACTCTGACCCAGAAATTCCAGCTGGTTGTTTAAGAAGTACAGTTTGAAAAATGACACACAGTGTGTGCGCCCAGATAGCTAATGGCCCAAGGGCCTCTCCAAGGTCCTGGCAATGGTCCCTTGGCTGTCTCTGGAACAACCTACTGTAGAATTGCACACTTGGACTCCAGCTCTTTTGTTCCCAAACAGCCCAGAGCAGGAGGAGGCAGGGAAAAGATAAAGCTGAGAGAGTCATCCTGGAACCACCTCCTTGGACCTGCTGGCTGAAGGCCCAGAATGTGTAATCATCCACCATCCATCTGTGCCATTCCAACCCGATTTCTCATCATCCCCAGCTGCGGTTTTCTTAAGTTCAACTCGAAGATAGTAAAAAGCTGTCTCTTCCTTGCATCAGTGGGAAGTAAGTTTGGTTTAAGGCATCTGGGGTTCTTTTCTTCCATGCAGATAAGCCAACCTGGATAGATCAGCTGACTCCTGCAGGTTAGTAGACAGAAGCATTCATTCATTCATTCAATCATATTTATTGAACGCTTATTGTGTGCAGAGCACTGTAATAAGCGCTTGGGAAGCATCTGTCCCACTAGGACTGGATTGTTCTACACTGAGGAAAAACAATGGAATGTGACAGAGTCTGGGCTGAATGTTTCTCAGGCTTCCAGGGTAGGAATGGGCTGTCACAGGCTGCTTTTCCAAGAGGATGTCAGGGAGTTTTGGAAATCAGTGACTGTTCTATTTTACATTTACATCCTCCAGAGATGGGTCATGGAAAATGAGATCCCTTTCTGGGTCCCTAGACCTACCGGATATGACATTTCCAACCTCTTACTGGCTGGACATTGAATGCTGACAATGAAGTGGCTTTCTTGATTTGGGCAATGCAGATAGTTGAAACTGGTCTGTGTTGGGGTTCATTCGTTCAATCGTATTTATTGAGCGCTTACTGTGTGCAGAGCACTGTACTAAGCGCTTGGGAAGTACAAGTTGGCAACATTCATTCATTCAATTGTATTTATTGAACGCTTACTGTATGCAGAGCAGTGTACGAAGTGCTTGGGAAGTACAAGTTGGCAACATATAGAGACAGTCCCTACCCAACAGCGGGCTCACAGTCTAGAAGAGGGATACAGACAACAAAACAAAACATATTAACAAAATAAAATAGACTAAATATATACAAGTAAAATAAATAGAGTAATAAATATGTACAAACATATATACATATACACAGGTTGAGTTGGCAGGGCAGTATTCTTGTCAGATTATTCGGCCACCCAGAGGCAGTGAGAGTGGGAAGGTGGTGTTTGTGGTATAATAATTGTGGTATTGGTTAAGTACTTACTGTGTGCCAGGCCCTGGACTAAGTGCTGAGTGGATACAAGCAAAGCAGGTTAGGTACAGTCCCTGTCCCACGTGAGGCTCACAGTCTCAATCCCCATTTTACAGATGAGGTAACCGAAGCACAGACAAGTGAAGTGACTTGCCGAAGGTCACACAGCAGACAAGTATTGGAGCCGGAATTAGAACCATGACCGTCTGACTCCTGGGCCTATGGTCTATCCATTACGCTATGCTGCCAAGCGGTTCTCTCTTCCTGGGAGACTATCCACCAGGGGCCTTTTCCCAGGCCCAGATCCCAAAACGGTCTCTGCTGGTGGAAACTCAGGTAACCCAGGGGGAGGATAGGTGACAATGGGGAAAATGTCAGGGAGGGACAATTGTTTCTATTTATTGCCACTGGTGATTTATAGAGAAGCAGCTGGCCTAGTGGATAGAGCGTGGGCTTGGGAGTCAGAAGGTCATGGGTTCCAATCCCAGCTCCACCACTTGTCTTCTGTACAACCTTGGGCATGCCACTTAACTTCTTTAGGCCTCAGTTACCTCAACTATAAATGGGGATTAAGACTGTGAACCCTATATGGGACAGGGACTGTGTCCAACCCAATTATATTGTATCCGCCTTAGAGTTTAAAACAGTTCTTGGTACATAGTAAGCACTTAAATACTATTATTATTATTATTAGTCATGGACAGGCTAGATCTACCTAAGAAATGTTGGTGTCAGGCCAGGCAACACACTCCTATTCAGTTGTGGTGTGAGGATCTCGGCTTAACACAAAATTGGGCAAAGATACACAGCAAAAGTCAGGCTAAGAGAGCCAAATACCTGAAAACCAGAAAGAGCTGAGGACTGGAAAAAATAACAGTTCATTAGGCTCCCAAGTAATTCTTCCTGAAGACTGTAGGCTACTCATAGGCAGGAATTGTTTACAAACTCTATTGTATTGTATTTGCCCAAATGCTTAGTATAGTGCTCTGCATACAGTAAGTGTTGAATAAACAACATTGATTGATTGAAAGAGGTGCAAATATATAATATTTTATGAATCTGACCCTTCTTCAATCCTTCAGCTCCTCCTGGCTGAATTACTATAACACCCTCCTTACTCATCTCGCTGACTCCGGCATTTCCCCTCTTCAGCCTATTTTACTTAGAGCCTCTTGTGTCATCATACTAAATTGTCAGTTGGAACAAACGTTTCCTTCTCAAAAATCTCCAAAGGCTAACTATTTCTTCTTTCATTACACAAAAAACCCAATCTTTGGCTTCAAAGCTCTCCAACAACTAATTCCTGTTTATCTGTCACTTCTCCCATTAGATCGGATGGCATTCTTCAATCTTTCCAACCAACCCTCTCCCATCTCTTTCCATTTCCTTCCATTCACACATTTCCTTCTGCATGAGTCCCTCCCCACTCAGGATTTTTAAAACTTTTCCCTCCTGTCCTTCCAAATCCCCTAAACATACTTCTCCAAAAGGTCTTCCCTGATTCATCCCTCAACTTCTAGTTCAGCCCGTGCCATTAGTCGGTCAGTTGCATTTACTGAGCGCTTAAAGAGTGCAGAGCACTGTACTTAGCACTTGGGAGAGTACACTATAACAATAAACAGACACCTCCCCTGCCACTTTAGTGCTTGGGAATATATCCGTTTATTCATCATTTATTGAATTAATTGTTTACTTGCTTCATTCCTACTTATTCTCTGGCTTTAATCATTTTTATCCAGCCTCCCTCTTTTACATATCTACACTCACATCTAGCCCTCCTATGTTTTCAAAGATTGTATGACTAATGGTGAGACCCTCTCCATGTCTGTCACGGTGATGGAAAGATTGATGTGCGACTGACACACCCTTAATGCTTCTGGTGACAATCCAGCCAGAAAGATATCAGGGAAAAGGCCAGGCAAAGTGGCAGAGATGAAGACTGTGAGGGCAGAGCAATGAAGCGGTTGGCAAAAGTGAATGTCCCCAAGAAATGACCATTCCTTTTGAGCCCACTCTTACCTGCTTTCAAAAGGGAATTGTCAGGAAGCTGCAAATCTTTCTTGGTCTGGTCCAGAGGAGCAAAGGGATGTCATTGATTGTTTACCTATTGAAAATCAATAGTCTTTGCCTGAAGGATGGTGTCAAAAAATGAGTTAAAAGGAATTAAAAGATGTCTTTTTCTGCTTTGCATCATTTACAACAAGCCATGCAATTTGGCTTCTTTCAGATTTTTTTAGGTTTCCTGAGTTCCTGAAAGAAGGAGCTCAAATGCTCCCAGTGAAAGCCTGATCCCTTACAGTATACGTGACAATGTGACATTCATTGCAGCAGCACACAGCTGCGCTATTAGAGTTCCAAAAAGGGCAGCGGGTGAAAGCAGACTTTTCTACAGCTGAGACAGAACCCAAAATGACTAAGGCAAAAAAAATCCTAAGATAACTGCAGAATGGATAGTGACTAATTAGATGACATTGCTTCAAATGGGGTTTACTGTAAAACTACTGCTAATAAAATGATGCTAAGAAGAAACTAAGGATGCGGGCCAGGCCTCTCTAACCAATAAGCCTAGCTCTCACTGAACCCCTTGCCATCTTTATCTACCAAAATGGGATCTGAGGCTACCTCAAGGATTCTCTCCTTTTTTTTCAGGCTCCTTCTGCACAGATTCAGATTTCCTTAAATTTATTTTAAATTTATTTTAACAGCCCAAATTTTCAGTGCCTGGGACAGTTCCCATGCACACAAAATCCCAATTTACTGCTTGTATTTTGGTAGTGATCTTTAGTGGTCATCAATGCTGGCTAAATTGTTCTTTTCTTCTGTCTCTTTACCTGTCTGACTGTCATCCATCCCATCTGTCACTTTATCTGCCCACCCGTCTATCTTCTTATCTGTTTATCTAACTACATTTCTGTTTGTGTATACATCTGTTTATATTTCTATCAGTCTATCTATCTTTCCATCATCTCTCTCTCTCTCTCTCTCTCTCTCTCTCTCTCTCTCTCTCTCTCTTTCCCTCACTCTCCCCCACCCCTACTCACATCCTCAAGGCTGATTGAAGAGTGTTAAGCTAATGGGGCTAGTCCCCAAAACTGGAGACCATAAGAGAGGTGGAAATGACTCCCAAAGGCTACGAAGATGGAAAATAGAAACCAAAATTATTGATCAGCAGACACTAGAAGAGAAACATTTCTCCATGACAGAGAACAGTAGAAGGAAGAAGAGAACTGATGAAAGTCCAGGAGCCAAAGCTGTGGAGGTAGAAAAGGGAGTGACAGAGGAGGCCAGAGAGAGGCAGACAATGATGGATGGTATCTGACGGGGTTTGTAGGGCAGGGAAATGCAGACTGTAAGCTCACTGTGGGAAGAGAATGTGTCCGTTGTACTCTCCCAAGCACTCAGTACAGTGATCTGCACATAGTAAGTGCTCAATAAATACAATTAACTGCCATGATAGAAAAGGTAGAAGAGTAAGTGGGTAAGATAGTGGAGTGGTTCACCACTGGCCTTTACTCTTTTGCTGGAAATCTGTGCTACTGACCATGTCTCCAATGCTTTTTTGATTGCTGCCCATCCTGAACCACATTTGCAACTCTTAACTCCTCAGCCCACTTTTCTTGATTGGTGGCATGGATGCACAACTTAGTACCTTTCTCTCTACTGTCTTCAATACTTGCACCTGTCCCTCCTCTCGTGCTTTCCTGACCACCTTCCGGTCTTCTCCAAACCCCTGCTTGCTCTTTTTGTTCCCTGCCCCAATGCCTACTTCCCCGCTCAGAAAGTAAATCCATGTTCCTTTCGGATATAGCTTTGCCTGGGGTTGTGGTGGGGGGTGGTGAAGGGCAGCCCCTTATTCCAGTCTTCCCAATTCCCTCATTTGCTGGTGAAGATTCATCACTGGTTCACTCTGTGGTACCCCCAGGCAGTCGTCATACTTCATTAATGCATCCTGATGAAGTGCTAAGAGGACATTGGCTTGAATTAGACTCCACGTTCATGGGAGACTGTCGTTCAATATTCAATTAAGGCTTTCTGGATGGCCAGTCGTTATTGGATTCTGAAATAGCCTAGTGGTATGGAAAAGCCACCCATTTGGTGCTCACAGGGATTGTGATGGAGTTGTGCCCTCTGGACCTGGGTGACCCAAGCCAGCTCCTATTCCGAGCTTTGTGATGTGTAACAGGAATGTGGATAAACTCAGAGCAGACAAGACATCCGGGACCATTTTAAAACACTTACGTTTACTCAAACTCCTCTAGTTTCATTCTACCCTGCTTGCTGTATCCTAGGCAACCCCCTAAGTAGGGAGTGTTGGAGGTCTCTGTTACAGAGGGTCCTCTCATGCTGATCCTGATTAGCAGCCTGGCTTAGTGGATAGAGCACGAGTTTGGGAGTCAGAAAGACCTGGGTTCTAATCCTGATTCCGCTACTTGTCTGCTGTGCGACCTTGGGCAAGTCACTTCTCTGCGCTAGAGTTATCTCATCTGGAAAACGGGGATCCAAGACTGTGAGTCGCATGTGGGACAGGGACTATATCCAACCTGATTAGGCTTGTAGAAAAGTGCTTGACACATAGTAAACACCTATCAAATACCATCATTATTATTATTCATTTATTCGATTGTATTTTTTGGGTGCTTAGTGTGCATAGAGCACTGTACTAAGTGCTTGGGAAGTACAAATTGGCAACGTATAGAGATGGTCCCTACCCAACAACGGGCTCACAGTCTAGAAGCGGGAGACAGACAACAAAACAAATAAACAGGTGTCAATACCATCAGAATAAAAAGAATTATAGCTATATACACATTATTAATAAAATAAATAGAGTAATAAATATGTACAAATATACACAAGTGCTGTGGGGAAGGGAAGGGGGTAGGAGGGGGGGGCGATGAGGAGGAGAGGAAAAGTGGGGGGCTCAGTCTGGGAAGGTATTATAATGATCATTGTTAGCATAGTAACAAGTTTTCCCTAAGTAAGGTCTTCACCACCCAAAGCCTCCAGGTTTGGGGTTGATCTATGTGTGATCTGCACACAGTAAGCGCTCAGTAAATACGATTGAATGAGTGAATCCCAGATCCCAGCTCTAGGGGTTGTTGGCTCAGACAGTCCTAGTGTTTCCCTTACCTTTTCTCTTCCCTTCTTCCTTTCCACAAACATGCTATATACATCCTGGACCCTTGCGGAATGCCCGGACAAGAAGGAATCTTAAGAAAATATTTTGCCCCATTGCTCTTGGAGGCAAGACTGCAGAGATGCACCCGAGAGAGATGAGGATTACCCATTTCTAAAGAGAAGCCAGTCACCTGGTTCATCACTTCCTCATCATTCTCACTTCACCGTCATCAGTGCCATCGCTGTTGCCAGCAGCAGTAACAGGAATTTTAGAGAGGCAGCATAGCCCAGTGGAAAAAAGGATGGACCTGGGAGGAGAGGATTCGCACTCTAATCCTGGCTCTGCCACTTGCCTATTTTTTGACCTTTGGCAAGTCACTTAACTTCTTTGTGTCTGTTTTCTCATTTTTAAAATGGGGATTCAGTGTCCATTCTCCGGCTGTGAGTCCCATGTGGACCAGGGATTGTATCTGACCAGATAGCCCTGAATCCACCCCAGTGTTTACTACAGTGCTTGGCCTATAGTCAGTGTTCAGTGAATACCACAATTATTATGATTATTAGTGCCTTGTGTGTGTAATAATAATAATGATGGCATTTATTAAGTGCTTACTATGTGCAAAACACTGTTCTAACCACTGGGGAGGTTACAAGGTGATCAGGTTGTCCCACGGGGGGGTTCAAAGTCTTAATCCACATTTTACAGATGAGGTAACTGAGGCACGGAGAAGTTAAGTAACTTGCCCAAAGTCACACAGCTGACAGTTGATGGAGCCAGGATTTGAACCCATAACCTCTGACTCCAAAGCCTGTGCTCTTTCCACTGAGCCACGTGGCTTCTCTAAGCATTTATTGAATGCTTACTGCATGCATAGCACTGAACTAAGTGCTTAGGAGAGTACACTATAACAGAGTTGATAGATGTTTCCTCCCCGCAACTATCTTGTAATTTAGAGGGGAAGACAGACATTAATATAAATAAATAAATTATGGATATATACAAAGGTGATGTGGGGCTGAGGGAGGGGTGAATAAAGGGTGCAATTCCAAGTGCAAGGTTGACTCAGAAGGGAGTGGGCAAAGAGGAAATGAAGGCTTAGTCAAGGAAGGCCTCTTGGAGGAGATGTGTTTTCAATAAGGTTTTACAGATGGGGAGAGCGATCATCTGTCAGAAATGAAAGGGAGGGCATTCCAGGACAGAGACAGGATGTGTGTTAGAGGTCCTCAGTGAAATAAACAAGATCGAGGTACAGTCAATAGGTTGGGATTAGAGGAGTGAAGTGCGCAGGCTGGGTTGTAGTGAGAAAGCAGTGAGGTGGGAAGGGGCAAGGTGGTTGAGTGCTTTAAAGCCGGTGGTAAAGAGTTTCTGTTTAATGCAGAAGTGGATTGTAGATTCTTGTGGAGTGGGTAAAAAAGGACTGAATGATTTTGTAGAAAAATGATCCAGAAAGCGGAATGAAGTATGGGCTGGAGTGGGGAGAGACAGGAGGCAGGGAGATTAGCAAGGAGTCTGCTTTAGTAATCAAGGCAGGATAGGATAGGTGTTTGGATTAATGTGGTAGCATTTTGGATAGAGAAGAAAGGGTGGTTTATTGAATTTTGTGAAGGTTGAACCAGTAGGATTTGATGACAGATTGAATACATGGTTGAGGGAGAGAAATGAATTGAGGATAATGCCAACAGTGCACAGTGCTTAGAACAGTGCTTTGCACATAGTAAGCACTTAACAAATACCATCCAAAAAAAAAAGGTTACAGGCTTGTGAAACAGAAAAGGTGGTGGTGCTGTTTACAGTGATGGGAAAGTCAGGGGGAGGACAGAGTTTGGGTGGAAAAATAAGAAGTTCTGTTTTGGGCATGTTAAATTCAAGGTGTCGGCAGGAAACCAAGTAGAGATGTCCTGAAGGCAGAGGAAATTTGAGACTGCAGAGTTGGAGAAAGATCAGGGCTGGAGATGTAGATTTGGGAATCATCTACATAGAGATGGTAGATGAAGCCATGAGATAGAATGAGTTCTCCGAGGGAGTAGGTGTGGATGGAGAATAGAAGGGGACCCAGAAATGAGCCTTGTGGGGCTCCAACATTTAGGGAGTTGGAGGAAGAGGAGGAGTCAGCAAAAGAGACTGAAAAGGAGCAGCCAGAGAGATAGGAGGAGAACAAGGAGAGGAAAGTGTCAGGGAAGCCGAGTTTGGATAATGTTCCCAGGCCTCAGTTATCTGTAAAGTGGGCATTAAGACTGTGAACCCCATGTAGGACAGATTACCTTGTATCTACCCCAGCTCTTAGTATAGAGCCTGGCACATAATAAGCACTATACAAACACCATTTAAAAACAAATTAAAACTTCTCCCATTCCCCCGTCACATTGCCTAGCAGCTTCCTACATAGTCCCTACTCCCTGTGGAACATAGAGCCCTCCAGAGCACAGCACTTGGAGCAGTAATCCCTACAAATACTCCTACAGTAAATAGTATTTATTCCATGCTTACTGTGTGCAGAGCACTGCACTAAGCACTTGAGAGAGTACAATATAACATAATTGGAAGACACTTTCCCTGCCCACAATTGGCTTTCATTCTACGGTGGTGGTAGCCCCAGTCACCATATCCCTGGTACCCTCTTTGCCCCAAACTCTGCCACTCTGCAATTCCTCATCACTCCGATCCTTCGCTTACTGAATTTGTGTATATGCAAATGTGTATGCTACCCTCCTGCCCATCCCTGGCATCACACACCCATTTTTGCTGACAATCCAAGGTGATAATCCAGTCCCCCAATCCCTACTTCTCCAGGCTCATGGCTCCTCCCACTATATTAGAGAAGCAGCATGGCTCAGTGGAAAAGAACCCACGCTTTGGAGTCAGAGGTCATGAGTTCAAATCCCAGCTCCGCTAATTGTCAGCTGTGTGACTTTGGGCAAGTCACTTAGCTTCTCTGTGCCTCAGTTCCCTCATCTGTAAAATGAGGATGAAGACTGTGAGGCCCCCATGGGACAACCTGATCACCTTGTAACCTCCTCAGCGCTTAGAACAGTGCTTTGCACATAGTACACACTTAGTAAATGCCATCTGTATTATTATTATTGCATCTTTCTTGACTCTTACTCCCCTTATTCACTCCATCAGCTACTCAGCATCAATCTTCAATCATATTTATTGAGCACTTGTGTGCAGAGAAAGTACAATATAATAGAGTTGGTAGATTCGCTCTCTGTCCACAATGAATTTATGGTCAAGAGGCCAGCTGGGCCACACCAGATCCTGATCCACTTTGATGACTCATGTAGGACTCTCCCTTCTCCGATACAGACCACAAGCTGTGGCCTAATAGATAGATCCTGGCCTTGGGAGTCAGTAGGAACTGGATTCTAGTCTCGGCTCCACTGCTTGTCTGCTGTGTGATCTTGGGCAGGTCACTTCTCTGTGCCTCAGTTGCCTCATCTGTAAAATAGAGATTACAACTGTAACAGCTGTGACAAGTATATTGTACTCTCCCAAGTGCTTAGTACAGTGCTTTGCACACAGTAAATGCCTAATAAATATGACTGACTGTGAGCCCCTTAGTAGAGTGCCTGGGCACGTAATAAGCACTTAACAAATACCACATTTATTATAAATTATTATTATGTGGGGCATAGACTGTGTCCAATCTTATTACCTCATACCTACCCCAGTGCTTAGAATAGTGCCTGGCACACAGTAAGCCCTAACAAGTGCCATAAAAAAATCTCGTTCATTACCTCACCACCCTCCCACCTTCCCAAATCCCCAAATTCTCCTTATTTCTTCCTCCTCCTCTTCACTTCATCCACATGATCCTAGGACCACAGGATAATGGCCACCATTCCCCTCCCAGGTCTCTTCCCATCCTGCGTTAAAAGACCAAGTTTCCCTCTTTTCCCCCCTCTTCTTTCCTCTCCTCCTCCCCCCTCACCAGTGGTTCCAACCATAGGTGCGACACTCCTCAATGAGCCAGTTTCCCCACTGTGTCCTCATCTTGCCTCCCCTATTATTATTATTACTATTATTATTATCATTGTGCTATTACTATGGTATGTGTTAAGCATTTACTGTGTGCCAAGCACTGTTCTAAACACTGGGGTGCTTAGATAAAAGTTAATCAGGTCAGACACCATCTCCTGTCCCACATGGGGCTCACATTCTCTTTCGGCATTGTAGAAAAAGAAAGAATTGGGAAGCCATTTGTGTGCTGCAGACTGAACTGGGTTACTCCTGGGCAATTCTCAAGCCGTTCCCCATCCCTCTGTACAAGATCAACCGCTGCTGCCGTTAAGCTGATCCCACAGGGGGAAATTATCAATTGTTCTTTTACTAGAGAGCTGCCATTGCCCATCCAAAATTGGAAAAGCCCACCCATCCCTGTGGACATTGATTTTTACTCCCTTTCTATAATGCCAAAACTCCCATGGGGGACAAAGTCACATCCACGTGTCTAGAATTAGCAATCACCTAATATCTCTGATTTACTTTTTTAAAAAAAAGTTTTGGAAGATCATATTGAGGCTTCCTGAAATCGACAGCTTGAGGGGACAGATGATGGAACATCCCCTTCCTGGCATTTCCACACACATGGGTCATTCCACTGTTTTAGTATTAGGAGCAAATAACTCCTCAAAGGCTCTGAGAGTCCTGTCCCTCTTCCCCTTCCCCCCACCTATGCCCCTTTCTGCTGCCTTTTCATCCTCTTAGCAGATTTTCTGAAGGAAAACCTCTATTCACAGGCAATGTTTTGGGAAGACAGGCTGATTCCCAGACTGAGGACTCCCGTGTAGACTAGGATAAAACTCACTTCATTCCCTGGACCAGGGAATGCGTGTGTTGTAACACTTATGAACTTACTTTCACCCCCATTTCCACTCATGTATATGCATCTGCTTTGTTGGTTTTTGTCCTCTCTAGTTGTAAATGTTTTAAAATATCTCTCATTATTCTGTATTTCTCAAGCACCTAGTTCAGTGGACTTCACCAAATGGGACATTCAATAAATGCAGCTGCTACTATTACTATTTCAACTGCTACTACTATGACTGCTACTTTCCATATCCAGGGACCAGATTCAGCTTATCTTTTCTGCTTCAATTGATTTAGTGTAAAGGGGACCTCTGTGTTCTCAAAAAAGAGTGTTAACAATTCTAGGGAGAGTAACAATGCTATTTTTATTGGGAACCCTAGACCATGGTATAATGTCATCAGAAAGCGAGTCTCATTTCAGATCAAACCTATTGACATTTTAATGCCATCCTAATGTGATTTTTGATCTATGAAAATGAAACATTTTTGGAGGAGGTAAAAGGTGCTGTTTTGTCTCATAATTAGATTTCATCAATATATTATTTATCTCATTTGGACAATCTGAGTTGCTAAATCATGTTATAATTTAGAATGATACCATTAATACCTCTCATAGGAATTGTACACTCTTCAAAGACAGGGCCTTTTCTTTTACATTCTCCAAATGTTTAAAGAAGCGGCATTGCCTAGTGGAAAGAGCACAGGCCCAGGAGCCAGAAGACCTACATTCTAGTATGGCTCTGCAACTTGTTTCTTGGGTGACCTAATGCAAGTCACTTCACTTGCTTCATCTGTAAAATTGGGGATTCAATATCTGTTCTCCCCCCCACTTATATTGTGAGATCCATGGGGACTGTGTTTGGCCTAATTTTCTTGTGTCTACCCCATTACTTAGGGTGGTGATTAGGTCAACATGTTAAAAGTTGAGAAGACCTCATGGTGCCACTGTTTGAGTCCATCTCAAGCTGGATGGGTGTTCTGGTGGCATGGGGATTGGGTAACATTTCTGTCACGGGGCTGAAGATGGAGGGAGTTACAGACAGGAGGAAAGATGTGAGCAAGAGGTCAGCAGCTGGAGAGATGAGAACGAGGTACAGGGAATAGCTCTTGGCCTCACAGCTTGAAGTTCGTGGCAGAAACCACATTTCCACATTGGAAACAGCTGCCGAGTCAGCCTGGAACAGTGAGGAGGGACCAAGTTGTATGATGTCTCTTCCAATCCTTAGTTTTTAATTCAATTTATTTTTCTCTTCTAAGCTCTTAGTAATGATAATAATAATAATGGTATTTGTTAAGTGCTTACTATGTGCAAAGCACTGTTCTAAGCGCTGGGGAGGTTACAAGGTGATCAGGTTGTCCCACGGGGAGCTCGCAGGTTTAATTCCCATATGAGGGAACTGAGGCCCAGAGAAGTGAAGTGACTTGCCCAAAGTCACACAGCTGACAGTTGGCAGAGCTGGGATTTGAACCCATGACCTCTGACTCCAAAGCCCATGCTCTTTCCACTGAGCCACATTAGTACCATGTACTACCCATGGTAGGTGCTCAATAAATACTATGGAGAGTTGTTAATAATGATGTTATCCAGACTTGTAGGAGTTCTTTCTAAATCAGCCCTGCCTGTCCCTCAACACTACTCAGTTTTGGGCTAAATGGATGGCTACCTCTGATTCCAGGGAAGCACAATTTATATAATTTTAGGGATTTAGAGGCTGGGGACTCCGAAGATACCAACTCATGAACAGTAGAAGTACTAGTATTTCTTGAGCACCCACCTGATAAAGTGTACTGTACTAGACACCTAGAAAATAGAGAATAAAAAAGTGTCAAATTCCCTGCCTATAAGCCTGGAGAATAGTCGACTTGGAAAGTGGGGATTTCCTTTTCATTATTGTTATTATTATTATATAATATTTGTTAAGCATTTACCACTTGCTAAACTCTGGGTTGGAAAGAAGTTAATCAGGTTGGACTAAATCACTGTTCCACATGGGGCTCAGTCTAAGGAGGAGAGAACATTATGCCAATGAGGAAATAGGCATAGAGAAATTAAGTGACTTGCCCAAGGTCACAGAGCAGGCAGAATTAGAACTCTGGCCCCTGACTTGCAGACTCATGCTGTCTCCAATGGGCCACACCGCTTCAACTGGACTTCAAGTCTTCTAGATTGGGAGTGGTCGGGGGAGAGGTTTTTATTTTTTTCTGGTGGCTTGGCTGAGATGGTTCTCCAGGGTAATCTCCAGAGCCGGCCCCCTTCCCTCCTTTTCTGGTGAAGAATTCCCTTGTTTCCTCTCCACTGGCCAACATTCCCTTTTCTCACAGCTCAGGGTGAAAAGAGAAAAGCGAAAATGGAGTGCAGTTCCCAGTCCTTCCTGAGAAAGTCTCCGCCGTGGACTGCTATCTCGGCTCAGTCCATTGCGGGGAGGAGCGTGATTCTTGTCTGTCAGAATTGATGTTATCCTTTGATTTCTGAGTTTTTTGGCACAGTTTCCTCTCTGGGATTTCCCAGCGAGCCCCATTCTGACCTGAGGGAGCTGGGTTGGCTGGCAAGTCAAGCATTCAGACACTCTTTGGAACTCCCAATCCAGGAATCCTGTCTGTCTTTCAGTCTAATCAGCAAAGCCCCCCAGCTCTCCCCAAATTCTACCACTCCATAAAAGCCATGTTAAGGCAGAATTCAGTGGCCAAGACAGAGTAGACCCAAGATGCAGAGAAGACAAAGCTGCCCAGAGGGAGGTTTCTGATGAGCAGTCATACACATCTGTCAAGTGCTATGAATTAGCCCTGCTGTTGCTGCAAAATGAACAAAACATGACCCATTTTGCAGGTTTTTCTATGTTAACAAAAATAATGAAAAATAATTTAACGACCACTTCCCTCTACCCCAAAAGGTGAAAATTCCAAAATGTAACTGTGTGACAAAACCCAGCAACTGACTGCAATGAGTTTAAAATCTTTACTAGCGCGTTAAATGCAAAAGAGATTAAGCTCATTAAACTCTTTAGTAGTGGCTTAAAGTCTTTGTTTTTCCTTTCAATATGCACCTGTGTTCCTAGTGTTGAATCTGTTCTTCCTCCTCCTCCTTTCTCTTCCTCCTCATCCCCCTCTTCCTTATCCATCTCCTTCTTCTCCTCTTCCTCCTCCTCTTCCTTGTCTTCCTCCTGCTCTTCCTCCTCCTCCTCTTCCTTTTCCCCCTCCTGCTCCTCATCTTCCTCTTCCTCATCTTCCTTTTTCTCCCCTCCTTTCCCTTCTTTCTTCTCTTCCTTCTTGGACTAGAATGCCAGAATTCCATAAGCATACATCCCCAGGCCTGGAAGAGATTGGGAGGAGATGCAGACAGGGTGTCTTCTCTGGACTCTGAGGGTTTATAGGAAGTTCTGGACCAGGCAGGAGTAATTACCCAAAACACAGAGAACTGGAATCCAACTGAAGAACTGTATCAGCGCCGCAGTGGGTCTCCCAAACCAAACCCCTCCCAGCCCAGATAGCCCCACTAGACTATAAACTGGTTGTGGGCAGGGACTGTATCTGTTATATTGTTACATATTAATAATAATAATTGTGATATTTGTTAAGCATGGCTCAGTGGAAAGAGCACGGGCTTTGGAGTCAGAGGTCATGGGTTCAAAGCCCGGCTCCACCACTTGTCAGCTGTGTGACTTTGGGCAAGTCACTTCACTTCTCTGGGCCTCAGTTACCTCATCTGTAAAATGGGGATGAAGACTGTGAGCCCCCCGTGGGACAACCTGATCACCTTGTAACCTCCCCAGTGCTTAGAACAGTGCTTTGCACATAGTAAGTGCTTAATAAATGTTATTATTATTATTATTTGCCAAGCACTGTTCTAAGCACTGAAGTATATGCAAGGTAATAAGGTTGTCCCACATGGGGCTCACAGTCTTAATTGCCATTTTATAGATGAGGTAACTGAGGCACAGAGAAGTTAAGTGACTTTCCCAAGGTCACACAATAGACAAGTGGTGGCGTCGGGATTAGAACTCTCCCAAGCACTTAGTACAGTGCTCTGCATGCAGTAAGTTCTCAAAATATATGATTGACATCTGCACCTTCATCATCATTATCAACAGATATAACACAGCACTCACAATCAATCATTCAGTTGTATTTATTGAGTGCTTACTGTGTGCAGAGTATTGTACTAAGCACTTAGGAGAATGCAATATAACAGAATTGGTATAAACGCTCCCTGCGCACAGCAAGCTTACAGTGTAGAGGAAACAGACAGGATTTTTAGTTGTCATTCCTGTTCAGAGCAGGCCCAAGATGCAGAAAAGACAAAGCTGCACAGCGGGAGATTTCTGATGAGCTATAATACACATCTATCAAGAGCTATGAATTGAAGTATTCTGAGCCTCTGGATACCAGAGCCTGACTATTACAATGGTTCAGAATGACCTGGTTCTAATCCTGGCTCCACCGCTTGTCTGTTGTGTGACCTTGGGCAAGTCACCTAACTTCTCTGGGCCTCAGTTATCACATCTGTAAAACTGATATGAAGACTGTGAGCCCCATGTGAGGCAGGGACTGTGTCCAATCTGTTTGCCTTGTATTCACCCCAGTGTTTAGAACAGTGCCTGACATAGTAAGTGCTTAATGATACAATTATTACTATTATTATTATTATTATTCAAGGCTCCTGCCCCAGAACACCCTGGCAAGTGGGCCTTAAGAACCTTCTCTTTACGAGCTTTTTCCTGGGATTTTTCCTGATGGCTGTTGTATTCATGGCAGAATCTCCATCAGCCTACTCTTCCCTAATGGATGGCAAGGGTATGAAATTGATTCCTATGGGAAGCTGAGCAGGAAGAAAAATCTTCATAAGTCCAAGAGAGGTTCGGTGAAATCGAGGGATGAACAGTCTACAGTGTGTCACTAGAAGGAAAGCTAGCAATGCAGAGGGAAGAGGTAAAGAGGTTTTATGGTCTATCCATCAGGAGAGGCAACTGAGGTCTTTCTAAGGGCCTTTGGAGCCACTGTCAAGTCAGGAAATGACTTGCTCTAGGTCTCACAGCAGACAAGTTGAGGAGTCAGAATTAGAACCCAGATCCTCTAACTCCCAGGTCTGTGTTCTTTCCACTAGGCCACCCTGCTCCTCCTGTAATTCCTCTGGATCCGGCACAAGTAGTCTTTGTGTAATGCTGAAGTTGAGTTTTTGTTTTCTTGTTTTATGATATTTGTTAAGCATTTACTATGTACCAGGCACTGTACTAAGCACGGATATAGATACAAGCTAATCAGGTTGGACACAGTCTATGTCCCACTCGAGGCTCACAGTCTTACTCCTCATTTTACAGATGAGATCCAACTTGTACTTCCCAAGCGCTTAGTACAGAGCTCTGCACACAGTAAGTGCTCAATAAATGCGATTGAATGAATGAATGAATGAGATAACTAAAGATCAGAGAAGTTAAGTGACTTGCCCAAGGTTACACAGCAGACAAATTGTGGAGCCATGGGAAAAGCAGCATGGCTTAATGGCTAGAGTACAGACCTGGGAGTCGAAAGGTCATGGGTTCTAATCCCGGCTCTGCCACCTGTCTGCTGTGTGACCTTGGGTAAGTCACTTCACTTCTTTGTTCCTCAGTTCTCATCGGTAAAATGGGGGTTGAAACTATGAGCCCTACTCAATTTCCTTGTATCCACCCCAGCGTTTAGTACAGTGCCTGGCACATAGTAAGCACTTAACAAATACCATCATTAATTAATTAATTAACCGGGAGTAGAACCTAGGTCCTTTTGATTCCCAGGCCCGTGCTCTATCCACTAGGCAATGCTGCTTCTCAAGGTGTTCTTCTTGTATAACATCTCATTAAATAAAAATTGCCCTGTAGTATTCACCAGTCCCAGTGTTATGTGTATGTTCCCAAACCATTTCTTCTGACATGCTATAACCAAACAGCTTTGTGTTATGTGAACTTTACCCAATTCTTTAACAATATTCTAGCCAAGACATGTAGAGAGAACAAACATAAAGACAGAATTAAGTGTATCTCCATTTTTTTTATGGCATTTATTAAGCGCTTACTGTGTGCAGAGCACTGTTCTAAGTGCTGGGGTAGATACAAGGTGATCAGGTTGTCCCACGGGGGAGCTCACAGTCTTAATCCCCATTTTACAGATGAGGTAACTGAGGCCCAGAGAAGTGAAGTGACTTGCCCAAAGTCACACAGCTGACAAGTGGTGGAGCCGGGCTTTGAACCCATGACCTCTGACTCCAAAGCCTGGGCTCTTTCCCACTGAGCCACGCTGCTTCTCCAACTTGTACTTCCCAAGCACTTAGTACAGTGCTCTGCACACAGTAAGTGCTCAATAAATACAATTGATTGATTGATTGGTTGCTTTGCACATAGTAAGCGCTTAACAAATGCCAACATTATTATTATTATTATTATTGTTATTATTATTATAAATGCAATTGAACTGAGGCCGGCCGCCTTCTCCCGCCCCACCTCCCCCCCTTTGATGGTCTCCAACTTTGGCTCTTTCTTCCAACTAGGGAGGAAAGAAGGGGGTAAGGCACATGATGTAGATACCAGACAGTGGTGACACAGCAGGCTTTCCCTAAAGTGTAAATTGATTTTCCTTAATAAACTTTTCCTGTGAGGAAAAAAGTTCAAGCCATCAAGTAATTGTCAGCTTGAAAAAGAACAAAAGGAGAAAAGTGTTTCAGAGCATAGCAGGCAGCCCCTTTGTTTCCTCAAAGGAGGCTTGATGAGGAATTGAGTAGCCAAGTGAGGAGTTAAATGAAGGTTTTAGTTGATGGTCCTGCTCAGTTCCCCCTTTCTTTACAATTCTCTGCCTCTCCCTCTCTTTTCCATTTCCTCTTTCTCTTCCAACACCCATGGGGAAAAAAAAACCCTAATTCACGTTCATCCTAAGCCACACACTTGTCCTAGTTTTTAGCTACAGCCCGGAAACAGATGTAGGCAAATGGATCAGGTTCACACAGAGGCAGTAGTCCATTTGAGCTGATATTTGTGCTCTGAGTGGCTAGTGCACTGGATATGCACTAGAGGAATTCCAGGCCTTTGGATCCACTGAACAACCCAGTCACCTTGCTGTTCCTCGCCTTAGATGTTCCAGCAGTTGAAGAACAGAAGGCCATGGAAGGTCTGAGGGTCAAGATTCTGTCTAAAAGGAATCAATATTCTGGATTTCCAGTGCTATTTCATTCATTCAATCGTATTTATTGAGCACTTACCGTGTGCAGAGCACTGTACTAAGCACTTGGGAAGTATAAGCTGGCAACATATAGAGATGGTCCCTACCCAACAACGGGCTCACAGTCTAGAAGTGGTGTTTGTTAAGCATTTATTATGTGCCAGGAGCTGTACTAAGCTCTGGGGTAGATACACACTAATCACAGTCTAGAAATGGGATTTGTTAAACACTTACTATGTGCCAGGAACTGTACTAAGCTCTGGGGTAGATACACACTGATCAGGTTGGACATAGTCCATGTCCCTCATGGGACTCACAGTCTTAATCCCCTTTTTACAGATGGGCTAACTGAGGCATAGAGAATTGAAGTGACTAGTGGCGGAACCGGAATTAGAACCCAGGTCCTTCTAACTCGCAGGCCCATGTTTTTTACACACTGCTTCTCAAGGGTTGGACCTTAACTCCCGCCTCACCCCTTCCTTTTCCTCCTACCTCACACACTTCCTGAGGGAATCAGTCTCCCTTAAAATCTGGTCAGGGCTAGGAGTCAGGAAACCAGTGTTCTAATCCCACCTCCACCATTTACCTACTATGTAACAGTAAGTCACTTGACTACTCTGTGACAGTTATTTCATCCATAAAATAGGATTAAATACTTGTTCTCCCTCCTGCTTGGATTGTGAGTCCCATATGGGAAAGGGACAGTGTTGGCATGATTATATTGGATTTACCCTAGTGCTTAGCACAGTGCCTGTTACATATAAGCGCTGTACAAATACCACAGTTATTTGCCTCTAGAGGAAAAAACTGAGGCCACTAGAAAGACACTCATTGTAGCTAACAAAATCCTCAGTTAAATGAACAGTCTGGGGAGCAGCAAACAGGGTGCAGAATGGAGGCTGAGAGAGAAAGGGAAGAGTCAGTAAAAAGGAAATATGACAGAAGAACACATTTTCCTGTGAACCTAGAGGGGACACCGACTGTCTCTTGGCAAGTGTCACAGCCAGTCAGAGGTGACAGCCAGCAGTGGCCTTCTAGATCCGGGATCCCTAGCTCCCACTGTCCACTCCCATCCTGAGCAGGCAGAGGAGTTAGATGAGTGGGGAGTGGGAAGGAAAGATGGAGGTGAGGGGCTAGGAGCCCACCTGACACTTCTCCACCCCAGTCCACCATGACCCAAAATCCTACCCCTGGGCCCATTCCCTCCCCCAATTCTGGAACCTCCCCCTGTAAAGGAATTGTGTTGCTAGAGATGGGAATGGGGATATATGGGGTGTCATGGTCAGGGCAACACTGTGGGATTTTCTTGCACAGGGGAAGAGGGAAGGATGAGGGGCTGGCTATCCTATTTTGATACCGATCCTTGTCAGGTGCTTGACAGAATCGAGGGAATAATAGGGGATCCTTGTCATGCTTCCTTCACTTTCCATCCATATCTTCCACCCTGCAGTTCTTGGGTCCTATCCATTCTCCAAACTCACCTGGCATGAATCTGGCTGTTCAACCACCAGAGCTTCTAGGAAGGACCCAGGGTCCTGGCATGGGTCAGTATGTGGATGAATTTTGTGCCTATTTCTGACCCTGGAGGGAGGGAGGGAGGGGGTGAGATGGGGAAGAAAAGAGAGAGATACTTCCTCCCCTTCCTGCTATCCATCTCCACCTCAGCCTCTCTGGGTCTTGGGGAAGGGTAATGGCTACTGGCAGGGCTGGGGATGTTGACCTGCAAAGCCCTTTGCAGCTGAGCTCTGTGCAGGAGACACAGCTGGAGGAACGGAGCAGAAGCAAAAAGGTCCCTGTTTGAGAAAGAGAAAAAGAAACAACATTTTCAGTTGAAGATGATGCTGCTAATAGTGAGTGTTCATCCCCACTGGAGATGTCAGTCAGTCAATCAGATTCGTTGAGTACTTACTATGTGCAGAGTACTGTACTTAGCACTTGGGAGGGTACAATGCAACAATTAAAACAGACACATTTCCTGCCCACTACGAGCTTACAGTCTAGAGGGGGAGATAGACATTAATAGAAATAAATAAATTACAGGTATGGACATGAACTCTGTGAGGCCGGGGAGGGGATGAATAAAGGGAGGAAGTCAGAGTGATGGAGAAGGAGAAAGGAGGGCTTAGGCAGGGAAGACCTTTTGGAGGATACGGGCCTTCAATAAGGCTTTGAAGGTGGGGAGAGTAACTGTCCATTGGGTATGACACACGGTACCCAACAATCAGTGGGTCATCTTTCCAGTCCTCTGTGAGCAGAATCAATCAATCAATTAATGGTATTTATTGAGTGTTTATTTTGTGCAGAATACTGTACTATGCTCTTGGGAGAGCACAGTACATTCCCTGCCCCCAACGAGCTCACAGTCTAGAGGATTGTCACGCCCCAAACTAGGGTTATTCCCCTGCTGTTGGGAGAACCAACCCCTTACAGTGTCCTGTGAGATAGACCATCCCGGAGAGAATTTTACAAGGTTAGTGGCGAAGGCGGGCTGCAAAGGCCATGGTGGCTACCAGGATAATTGCCTGCTGAGTCACGGTACTGTGGCATAACATTGGCACGGTCATTTTGACATTTAATGGGCCCCGCCGGTTAAAACTTTCATGTGCACTATGCAGCGTGCTGCGTCCCTTCCCACCTACCTGCTCTTTGCACTCCGTGCCTCAGCGGGAAATAATGGGCAGAACTGAAAGCGTGAGTAGCTCTGCGCCGCCCATGATGATCAATTTCTCCACTCAGGTTCTCGATCCTGAAATCTCAGGTCCTAGACTTGTCCATAGTTCTCAACAGGTGATGTCTCATTGAGGCTACTCAGACCTCACCAGAGAATAATAATAATAATAATGAGGCATTTGTTAAGCGCTTACTATGTGCCAAGCACTGTTCTAAGCACTGGGGGGATACAAGGTAATCAGGTTGTCCCATGTGGGGCTCACGGTCTTAATCCCCATTTTCCAGATGGGGGAACTGAGGCACAGATAAGTGAAGTGACTTGCCCAAAGTCACCCAGCTGACAAGTGGCGGAGCTGGGATTAGAACCCATGACCTCTGACTCCCAAATAGGGATTAGAACTCAGGACCTCTGACTCCTAAGCCTGTGCTCTTTCCTCTGAATCATGTTGCCGCAGATTTGCAATGGCAGTTAAGCTGACTGCTTCCTCCACACTGGGGGTCAGAGGTGGGCAACAGGGAGGGGCTACAGGATCAAAAATGGGAACAGGTCTCATCAGTGTGGCTCAGTGGAAAGAGCATGGGCTTTGGAGTCAGAGGTCATGGATTCAAATCCTGGCTCCGCCAACTGTCAGTTGTATGACTTTGGGCAAGTCACTTAACTTCTCTGTACCTCAGTTACCTCATCTGTAAAATGGAGATTAAAACTGTGAGCCCCTCGTGGGAAAACCTGATCACCTTGTAACCTCCCCAGCGCTTAGAACAGTGCTTTGCACATAGTAAGTGTTTAACAAATACCATCATTATTATCCACATATTGTCATGTGCCAGTATACAGGGACTGTGTCTGTTTATTGTTGCATTTTACTATTTCAAGCTCTTAGTACAGTGCTCTGCACACAGTAAGCACTCAATAAATATGATTGAATGAATGAATGAGGATCCTGTGGCCTTCCTAGCAGATCCGGCAGTTGAACAAAGGCTACAGGAGACAACAATGGAGAAGCAAAGTGGCTTAGTGGCTAGAACATGGGCTTGGGAGTCAGAAGGACCTGGGTTCTAATCCCAGCTCTGCCACTTGTCTGCTGGGTGACCTTGGGCAAATCACTTCACTTCTCTGTCTCTCGGTTCCCCCATCTGGAAAATGGGGGTTAAGAGTATTAGACCCATGTAGGACTAACCTGACTAACTTGAATCTACCCCAGCACTTAGAATAGTGCTTGGCACATAGTAAGCACTTAACAAGTACCGTAATTATTATTATTATTACTGCCTGTTGGCAAGCTGTACACTCGATTGGTTCCTCCAGGACACTTTCCAGTTTCTCTTAGAGCAGCATCTCCAAGTCACAACGTTGGCACTTGATCCGGTTTTCTGTATTTGGAAAAGAGCGAAAGGTCACCAAGCTGCAGGAATGCAACAGGACAATGGCCACCGCTGTAACTTTGGAGGTGTGACTCCAGGAGGGCTTTGTCTAGCTACACCCACTGGAGGTAAAGTGATTTGGGGGTGCTTTTGCAGCCGAATCCTTTGAAAACAAGCCACGGATCAGTGACTCGCCCAAGGTCACATGGTAGGCAAGTGGCAGGCCTGTAATTCGAGCCCAGGTCCTTCTGACTCTTGGGTCTGTGCTCTTTCCATTAGGCCATGCCACTTCCACAGCGTGGCTCAGTGGAAAAAGCCCAGGCTTTGGAGTCAGAGGTCATGGGTTCTAATCCTGACTCCACCACTTGTCAGCTGTATGACTTTGGGCAAGTCACTTCACTTCTCTTGGCCTCAGTTACCTCATCTGTAAAATGGGGATTAAGACTGTGATCCACACGTGGGACAACCTGATCACCTTGTATCCCTCCAGCGCTTAGAACAGTGCTTTGCACATAGTAAGCGCTTAATAAATGCCACCATTATTACTATTATTATGGTGTGAGATCGTAGCCATTCATAAAGGTGAAGTTGGAGAGACCTAGTGTACAAGCCAGCATCCCGCTCTATACTTGTCGGCACTGAAAGACGTTCCTTCCTATGATTATAATAATGGTTCTTATTAAGCATTGTCATTATTAATAATGCTTCTAATGGTTATTGTTATTATCACTATTATTGCATTTTTTAATCACTTACTAAGTACCAAGTACTGTACTGAGCGCTACGGTAGATTCAAGATAATCAAGTTGGACACAGTCCCTGTCCCACATGGGGCTCACGGTCTAAGTACGAGGATGGATGATGGATTATCACTTACAGGACCTGCCTCTTTGTCTTCGGGTACTCTCAAAGTCTTTGGCTCAAGGAAAACAACTCATTTCTAGACCACTGCAAACCAGACTGGTCCGTCTGCTTCACATGTTATGCCGTGCGTGGCTAAAATCCACAAAGAGGCAGGGATTATTTTAGGAGGCTATCGGATTATGTTTGACCTTAGCGGGGCTTACCCCCACAACGTTCCCCTCATACCTTCACTTTCTCTCTACCTCCTGGCAATCATCCTAAAAACCAATTCGAGAGAAATGAGGCTTAATTCCCTTTGTGGCCTAATGCTTCAGTTTATGCCCTCAAAATCCCTGCCCCAACTCAGGATGAAAGGTGGGCCCCTGCCCCTACTTCCCCAGTTTGTTTGCTGGACTAAATTAAGCCCGAACCCTCCTGTCTTCTCCCCAGGACTTATTCTGAGAGTCCCACTCAACTCAGGACAGTACAAGAAGGCCAGCTCCTCTAGACATCCAGTCAGAGGCTGGAGAGTGGACTTGATGTCCAACCGACAGATATTTCTTCCAGTTGGAGAAACCAAAAGTCACAGGTAAAAATCCCACAAGATGTCTCCTGAGCATCCTCAGAATGCACATTTTTTAGAGCTACAATCTTTGCCTACAATTCCCAGAAGCATTTGCTGCTTGGAAACTCATTTCTCCCTGTTTCATCTCTCCTTCCATATCCCGACCACATGACCACTATTTTGAGGAAGTCCACTCGATTCAGCCTGAATCAGTCTAAAACTGGAGCATTTTTTCAGAGTTCCCTGGCCCTGCCCCCAGGGTTGTTTCAGAGCCTGTACGTTCCTCTCACAGGTCAGTGTGAAATCTGGTACAGGGTCCAAAATTTACAGGAGCCAAACTTTTTTTTTAAAGTATCTGGCATTGCATCAGAACTGGATGGGGAGAGGCCTGCTAGCAGTAAACCATACTATACAACATAAAATGGGATGACTGCCACCATACGCTGATACCTTACTACCCATGTTTTACTCTGGTGGCCTCTGGACTGTAGACTCACTGTGGGCAGGGAATGTGCCTACCAACTCTTGTATTTCACTCTTCCAAGTGCTTAGTATAGTGCTCTGCATTCAGTAAGCATTCCATAAAAACAGCTGATTGATTGGTCATTATGGCCATAGTTTTTTCTGAGTTTTATTAGCTTCTTTGGCGGGGATGTGAGTTTCCTCCTCTTTCCCTCAACTCTGGGGAAGCTTCAGTTCCCTGAGTCATGTTGCTGTCCTGAGCAAAGTGACTTCTTTTCCTATCCAAACACGGGGCAGATTGAGTCATCAGCAATTGCCGGTGGAGAAGCTAAGTGTTTAAATCCCCATCCCCCTTGCCTTTCAAACCCCGCAGTCCCATGAATCACTGAGCGATTCACTCTATTCACCTGGGGTGGATCTGAGAATCCTCCAGTCCTCTGTGGCCTCTCCACGTTCCAGGCCAGGGAAGATTGCTTCTTTCCTGGCCCTCATCTATCAAGCTCCCTGTATAAACTGGTGTAGCAGCAAATGGGGTGAGGGGATGGGGGAAGAGCTGGAGGGACAGGAGGCCGCAGGGTTAGGGACCTGTGTGTCCAGGTGAGGAGGACAAGGAAACCATGGTGCAGCAGGTTGAGGAGAGATGGGTCAGGGAAGGAGTTAGAGTAGAGCAGGGTTAAAGGTTGCAGGTGGAGTGTATCTGTTAACAAGCAATAATGTGTCCAAGGGGCTTCACCTGGAAGCGAAGTTAGCTTCACTGCTCTAGAATCTTTCCCTCCCTCCATGCCACCCCAACATCTGCAGTGGCTTCAGCAGCATGGTATAGTGGATAGAGCACGGGCTTGAGAGTCAGCAGGTCATGGGTTCTAATCCTGACTCCACTGTTTGTCTGCTGTGTGACCTTGGGCAAGTGTAATGCAGGAGCTTAGCTCCAAGCAGATTCATTCTGGATTTGGCGAGACTGAAGAGAGAGGAGCCTTTGCAATGGGGTTCATATCACCTTTAATCTCGCGGCGGCCGGTCGAGGTCCTGGTGCAAGGACAGCCCCCTTCCACGGGACATCCGTGGAGCATCTGCACCGCAACAGGTGTGGGGCGGGCTTTTATACAGAACCGGACAGAGGTGGCCGCTTGCCAAAGGCTTATCCAAGGCCTACATAAGTGTGGCACAGTTAGAAATATACGGCGCAAGAGCAGAAAGCAGAACAAGGAATTCTAGGTATCATAACAAAGTGCGGGATCCTGGATATCATAACAGAGCGAGGGATTCTGGGTATTGCAGTATTCCGTGGACATACAGCAAGTCACTTCTCTGAGCCTCAGTTACCTCATCTGGAAAATGGGGATTGAGACTGGAAGCCCCACGTGGGATAGGTGTCTAACCCAATTTGTTTGTATCTACCCCATTGCCTAGTACAGTTGCTGGCACATAGTAAGCGCTTAACAAATACCGTAATGATTTATTATTATTATTATTATCATTCAGCACCTGGAGGCTGCGGCCAAGTGCTCTGGCTTCTCACCAGGCAATGACCCAGCTAGTACACGGTGAGTCAGATTTAACCATCAGTTTGACCCAAGACTGGATTCTCCTCTCTCCCCATCTTCTGGCTTCAGTGGTCAGAAGGAAGGGGGCCCATCAGAAAGGGGAGCCAGGATCAGTCATTCATTTATTCATTCACTTAATCGTATTTATTGAGTGCTTACTATGTGCAGAGCAATGTACTAAGAGCTTGGGAGCGTACAATAGAACGATAAACAGATACATCCCCTGCCTAAAGTGAGTTTATAGTCTAGAGGGGGAAACAGACATTAATATAGACAATACATAAATAGGAGCTTAGAATAGTGCCTGACACATAGTGCTTAACAAATACCATTAATAAATAAAGAAAAAAAATTCATTCATTCACTCAACCATTTATTGAGCACCTACCGTGTGCAGAGCACTGTACTAAGCACTTGGGAAGTACAAGTCGGCAACCTATAGAGACGGTCCCTACCCAACAAAGGGCTCACAGTCTAGAAGGGGGAGACAGGGAACAAAACAAAACATGTAGACAGATGTCAAAATCATCAGAACAAATAGAATTAAAGCTATATGTACATCATTAACAAAATAAATAGAATAGTAAATATGTACAAGTAAAATAGAGTAATAAATCTGTACAAATATATATACAAGTATTGTGGGGAGAGGAAGGAGGTAGGGCAGGGGGGATAGGGAGGAGGAGAGGGAAAAGGGGGCTCAGTCTGGGAAGGCCTCTTGGAGGAGGTGAGCTCTCATTAGGGCTTTGAAGGGAGGAAGAGAGTTAGCTTGGTGGATATGTGGAGGGAGGGCATTCCAGGCCATGGGAAGGACGTGGGCTGGGGGTCGATGGCGGGACAGGCAAGAACGAGGTACAGTGAGGAGGTTAGCGGCAGAGGAGCGGAGGGTGCGGGCAACTATTGATTGTACATAAGTGCTGTCAATCAGTCATTTAGTGAGCTCTCACTGTGTGCAGAGGACTGTACTAAGCTTTGGAACAGGGTCTGAGCCCCCTCATTTTCCCAGATGAAAGATCAATCTATCATATTTATTGAGCACTTACTGTGTGCAGAACACTGTACTACTACTAATAATGATAGCATTTGTTAAGAGCTTAGTATGTGCCAAGCACTGGTCTAAGTGCTGGGGGAGATACAAGGCTATCAGTTTGTCCCACCTGAGGCTCACAGTCGTAATCCCCATACTACAGATAAGGTAAATGAGGCACGGAGAAGTCACACAGCTGACAGTGGCAGAGCCAGGATTAGAACCCATGACCTCTGACTCCCAAGCCTGTGCTCTTTCCACTGAGTCTCTCTGCTTCTCAAGATCTAGTTTCCCAGTGCCTCACTCATGCTAGCCATCAACACCCTTCCCCATCTCTAAATCCGAGACCCTGGAGTGGAGGGTGGAAGAGGAAAGAAGCGGACTCAGTTGATACTGACCTATACCCATTTTATAGAATTGCCACTTTATGCTGGAATAGGGGTCCAAAAGAGCATTAACTCCAGACTCAGTGGTGTCATGGACTCAGGGATTGGCTCTGCCACCAATCAAGCAGAAAAGAATAAATCTGTCCAAGCCCACAGATAGAGTGAGACAGCAGACATCCAGCCTCCTGAAAGTGGTTAACATCTTTTTTTAAGGTATTTGTTAAGTGCTTACCAGGTGTTAAACACTGTTCTAAGTGCTGAGATAGGTAGAAGTTAATTAGGTCAGAAACAGTCTCTGTCCTGCCTAGAGCTTGCTGTCTAAGTAGCAGGGAGAGCAGATTTTACATTTTACAATTGAGGGAACTGAGGCACAGAGAAGTGAAGTGACTTGCCCAAGGTCATCCAGCAACAATTGGCAGAGTCAGGATTAGAACCCAGATCCTCCACCTCCCAGGCCTGTGCTCTTTCCACAAGGCCACACTACTTCTTCAGTCGTTGAACCCTCCCAGAGCACTAGTCACACCCAGAGAGAGATGGAGAGAGATGGAGCAGAGTGAGAGACACAGATAGTGACAGACAACGCAGACAGAAATAGTCGGAATTCAGAGATGAAGAAGCCAGAAAAGGGACAGGCAATCCCCCTGAGGCAGACAGCAGAGAGGCAGAATCAAAGAGACAGTCACAAACAGTAAGAAACACAATGTATGGTGACAAAAACGGAAAGAGAAGAGGGGCAGAGTGGAGGGAATCAGAGAAATAGAAATCAGGAAGTAGAATTTCAGGAAATTGATTTAATTTGATCCAAGACTAATATGCCTGGCACAACAAGTACCATAAAATAAATGATTTAGTGATATGGAGAAGCAAAAGCAAACAGATGAAGAAGAGATAGAAACACAGAGGCAGAATCAAAAAGAAATGGGGCCACTTGACAATCTTGGGGTAAAAGATGCACTCAGGGATGAAGAGGCAATAGGCTTCATTCATTTTTTAGTTTGGTCTCAACTAAGGAAGATAGCTTTGCTGAGCTCAAAGGAAGGGTATTAAATTATGAACACCATGGATGTTTTAGAGCAAAGTGATCACCTGAATGGAATGCCATCCACCTAACTATTCTGTGAGAATTTAAAAGGGAAATTGCAAGGTTCCTGGTGAAAGTGTATAACCCACCTTTCTAAATGACCACTGGACCAGAGAAATGGAGTACGTATTGTGATTACCATCTATGAGAAGGCTCCAGAGCTGAGTCTCATTTTATAACTGGCAAATTAGTAGCCTATAATTACATTTAGAATCAGTGTAACATACTGGTGAAGTAACTCAGTGGAAAAGGTGTGCACCAGTAGATTGGACGGGGGAGAGGGGAGATTGTGAGTTCACTGTAATGGGAGAAATGAACAGCTGCATATGAGGGAAGTAGCTATTGGTTAACCATTTGGCCTATAATAATAATAATAATGACATTTATTAAGTGCTTACTATGTGCAAAGCACTGTTCTAAGCACTGGGGAGGTTACAAGGTGATCAGGTTGTCCCACTTGGGGCTCACATTTAATCCCCACTTTCCAGATGAGGTAACAGACACAGAGAAGTTAAGTGACTTCCCCAAAGTCACACAGCTGACAAATGGCGGAGCCGGGATTTGAACCCATGACCTCTGACTCCAAAGCCCGAGCTCTTTCCACTGAGCCGTGCTGCTTCTCTATGGTAAAGAGTGTGTGTTGTATGTGAAAAGAGAGTTTTAAAAATTACTTAGTGAATCCTTAAGTAAGGTAGACATATAAAATAGAGAAGAAATGTGCCTAGTGGATAGAGCAAAGGCCTGGGATTCAGAAGGACCTGGGTTCTATTCCCGGCTCCACCACCTGTCTGCTGTGTGGCCTTGGGCAAGTCGCTTAACTTCTCTGTGCCTCAGTTGCCTCATCTGTAAAATGGAGATTCAGACTGTGAGCCCCATGTGGGGCAGGGGCTGTGTCCAACCTAATTTGCTTGTATCCACTCCAGGGTTTAGCACAGTGCCTGGCATATAGTAAGCACTTAATAAATGCCACAGTTATATAGGATAGGTATAACAGGTATGTGATATGGAAAGCGTCCACTCCTTCCCACTCCCCACCTTGACCCACATGCCCACCGTCCACTCACTGCCGAGCCTGTCTGCTCCTCTTAATCTGGCCGGACCTTGCAGACTCTGCTACTCCAGGATCTCTAAGGAGTTTTGGACCATAAGGACTTTGGGGGCTGGGTTGGGGGGTCGCCCTTTAGAGAAAACAGCATGAGAAGTACAGTGGCCTAATGGAAAGAGCACTGGCTTGGGGGTCAGAGGACTTGGGTGCTAACCCTGGATCTGCCAATTGTTCTCTGTGTGACCTTGGACAAGTCATTTCACTTCTCTGGGCCTCAGTTTCCTCAACTGTAAAATGGGAATTACATCCTAATCTCTCCTACTTAGACTGTGAGCCCCATAGGCATAGGGACTGTGTCCAGTCTGATTAACTTTTTTCTACTCCAGTGCTTAGAACAGTGCTTTATATCTAGTAAGTGCTTAACAAATAGCATGATAATAATAATAATAGGTTGAAGAAGGTGGGGTACTGGTGGCAGTTAGACTGGAAAAGAGTGAGCCCACTGTTGGGTAGGGACCATCTCTATATGTTGCCAACTTGTACTTCCCAAGCGCTTAGTACAGTGCTCTGCACACAGTAAGCACTCAATAAATACGATTGATTGATTGATTGATACAGTAATCTAAATGGTAGGTGTCTAGGACTTGTACAAGGATAATAGCTGTAAGAATGAAAAAGGCAAGGCTAAGAAATATAGCCAGCAAGGCAGAGGGAGAGCCAGTAGGGCATAAAGGCAGATTAAATATTCATTCATTTAATCATATTTATTGAGCGCTTACTGTGTGCAGAGCACTGTACTAATGGTTAGTAAATGAGAGAAAAGATCAAAGATGACACTAAAGTTGTGAGCTTATGTGACAGGAAGAAAGTGTTGCTAACATATTAGTCACCCAGATAGAGATGCCCCAAAGCAGGAGGACATACGAAATTTCAAAACAGGTTAGAGGTCAAGGCTGGCGAAGTCCTTTTGGGAGGAGGCAGCGGAAACCAGGTGAGTGTGTGAACTCCCGAGTGAAGAGTGGGACGAGCAGAGAATCCAAAACTCAGCTCTGGACTCTGAAAGACACACATTTAAAGGGGGAGGGGAAGATGAAGAGCCAGAAAAAATAGACTGAGAAGGAGCAGTCTGCGAAATAGGATGAGAACCAAGAGAGAAAAGAATCAATAAACCAAGCCCAGGGAGTTTCTAGGAGGTGAGGCTAATCCACTGAATTACAAGTGGCAGAGTTGAGGGTTTAGGATAAATAGGACATAGAAAACAGTGGTTTAGTCAGAAGGTGAGTTTGTTTTCAGTAAAATAAAGAGGGTCAAATTTGGAGTGAAGGAGGTATCGACCGGTGTTTGTGGAGGGAAATTGGAGGCAGGTAATGTAATCAATGTTGCGAAGGACTTTAGACAGGAACTGGAGAGAAAATTGGAAACTTCGGAGAGATTGAAGCACCTTGTATAGTGCTCTGAACCCAGTAAGTACTCAATAAATACAAATGATTGGTTGATTGAGGTATGGCCTTTTCCAGTATAGGAGAAGGAACCAGAGGAATTAGAACAGGTTCAAGATTAACAATATGAGGGGGACGAAAGATCAGAGAACACATTTTTGAGAGGTGAAATAGGATGGGCAAAATGTTTAGTTTTCAAAGGCATGTGGGAGATGTCTTCTTGAGAACCATTTGAGAAGTAGATTTAGATGTATTAGGAGATCATTGAGAGGAAGAGGTCTTTGAGGTAGCTCACACACTTCCGATGGCTTCTGTCTTATTGAAATACTGTGGTTGTTTTGAATCAGCAGCAGAGAAGGATGGGATCCTGGAGGTTTAAGAAGGGATTTGTTGGACCAGGAAAAAAAAAATGTAGGACTCTATAGATGAAGACATTGAGCAATAGTTTTTTCTAGAGAAAGAGTAATATTGAAATGATAAATTTATAGTGGCAGAGGTTAATGTGGTATTTGGAATTTGGCCAGTTTGAATTCAGGAATGGAGGAATTGGATTGGAGGAGGATGATGGAGACATATCCAGAGCAGGGGTTTCCAAGGATGGGAGTGGCTGAGGGATAAGGGAGCAAAGAAGTTCTGGAAAGGGCATAGAGGAGGGCAAGGAGGAGGAAAGGTGTGAATAATTTGTTCCACTGCAGCCTGATGGCTGATGCCACTGGAAGGTAAGCCCACTGGCCCATCAGGGCAGCCAGAGAAAGACCACCAGAGGCCTGGGCAGATAAGTTTCTAGACTGTGAGCCCACGGTTGGATAGGGACCATCTCTATATGTTGCAAACTTGTACTTCCCAAGCGCTTAGTACAGTGTTCTGCACACAATAAGCGCTCAATAAATACAATTAAATGAATAAATTCCCATCATGTGACCAGCAAGTGTTGCTGTGCAACTGCATATCCGTCAAATTAACGGCATATCAGTCAAAAACACTATCACACTTTTATTGCTTCCTGAACAGTCATGCATCTCACAGCACAATCATTCTGCCTTGGGTCCCAGAAGCCAACAAATATAGATTCATTCATTCAATCAATCATAATTATTGAGCACTTACTGTGTGCAGAGCACTATACTAAGCACTTGGGAGAGTACACTATAACAATAAACAGGCGTATTCCTTGCCCACAACAAGCTTCCAGTCTAGAGGAGATTTCTGGTTGACTTGAACTGTTAGATGTGGATTGTCACCTAGATCACGGGCCTGAGAGTTAGAAGGACCTGGGTTCTAATCCCGGCTCTGCCACATGTCTATAAGTCACTACTGTGAGCCCACTGTTGGGTAGGGACTGTCTCTATATGTTACCAACTTGTACTTCCCAAGCGCTTAGTACAGTGCTCTGCACACAGTAAGCGTTCAATAAATACGATTGATTGATTGATTGATTCGGTTCTCTGTGCCTCATCTCATCTATAAGAAATGGGGATTAAGAGTGTGAGCTCCCTGTATGACAGGGACTGTGTTCAAACAATCTACCCCAGCACTTAGAACTGTGCTTGGCATATAATAAGTGCTTAACAAGTACTATTATTATTATTATTGTTATTACCATGTGTGTTGAACATTTGTCCGGTATCGTGTCTTGGCAGAAAACAGCTTAACTTCAGTTAAATCGTTGTAGGGTGTAAAGACATGACTGGATGGTTCAGGGTTTTGGAATTCATAGTCTAAATGCCATATATTTCTGTTGCTCTCTCTGCTTTGTGCATTTTTCTTTTAAATGGGCAGAAACCAATGTCTCATCCATCCAGCCTGACCTTAGCGGCGGAGCCAGAAACACTGCTCTTTTTGCAGACATTATTAAACCAATTCAGAGAACAAGTTTCTTCTCTAGAACAGTAGTTTTGCTGCCATCAAGTAGATCCATTAGTATAAGCTGAGCAAACTATATTTAGTTTCCCTAAATAAATCTGTGTGCCGTTGAGAATGACTGCGAAGTTAACTAGATTTGGCAGTTCCAGGCTCCGTGGCAGAAAAGCAAAAAAAGCAGAGCTGCTAGAGATGAAGGAATCAGGGAGAGTGAATTCCTCTCCTCCTTCCCACCCCAGTTCCAGAAACCCTTCCCCATAGGAAGACTTGGGGCTGTTGAGCAGGACAATTCCCAATTGTAAGATGTAAGCTCCCTTTAGGCTATTAATGTAAAACTGTAAGCTCTCTACAGACTGCAAGCTCCTTGTGGGCAAGAAACATGTCTACCTACTCTAACTGTAATAATAATAATAATAATGATGGTATTTGTTAAGTAGCTACTATGTGCAAAGCTCTGTTCTAAGTGCTGGGGGGATACAAGGTGATCAGGTTGTCTCATGTGGGGCTCACAATCTTAATCCCCATTTTATAGATGAGGTAACTGAGGCCCAGAGAAGTTAAGTGACTTGTCCAAAGCCACACAGCTGAAAATTGGCAGAATCGGGATTTGAATCCATGACCTCTGACTCCAGAGCCCGTACTCTTTCAGTTGAGCCACGCTGCTTCTCTACTCACCCAAGCACTTAGTGTAGTGCTCTATACACTGTTAAGTACTCAATATATGCCACTTATTGAATAACTGTTGGCTAGCAGTGACTTACAGCCTTGTTAAAAGCATATCTCCCCCCAGAGTTCTTCTCCAACTAAGCCCTCATTTCTTCTTCTCTTTCTTCTGCATCATCTTTGCACGTGGATTTTCAGCCTTTATTCACCTCTCTCCCAGCCACACAGCACTCATGTACATGCCTGTAATTATTTATTTATTTATGTATTTATTTATTTATGTTAATATCGGTCTCCCCCATCAAGACTGTAAGATCACTGTAGGCAGGGAACTTGTTTACCAATTCTGCTATATTGTACTCGCTCAAGAGCTTCGTTCGGTGCTCAGCATATAATAATAATAATAATAGCAATTATTAAGCGCTTACTATGTGCAAAGCACTGTTCTAAGCGCTGGATAATAATGATGGTATTTGTTAAGCGCTTACTATGTGCAAAGCACTGTTCTAAGTGCTGGATAGTAATGATGGTATTTAAGTGCTTACTATGTGCGAAGCACTGTTCTAAGCACTGGGGAGGTTATAAGGTGATCAGTTTGTCGCCCAGGGGGCTCACAGTTTTAATCCCCATTTTACAGATGAGGGACTGAGGCCCAGAGAAGTGAAATGACTTGCCCAAAGTCACACAGCTGACAGTTGGAGGAGCCGGGATTTGAACCCATGACCTCTGACTCCAAAGCCCGGGCTCTTTCCACTGAGCCACGCTGCCTCTCTAGTGCTCAATATATTCAGTTGATTGAGCGATTGAAGCAGCATGGAGTAGTGGATAGAACATGGGCTTGGGAGTCAGGAGGTCATGGGTTCTAATCCCGACTTTGCCACTTCGCTGTGTGACCTTAGGGAAGGCACTAAACTTTGCTGTGCCTCAGTTACCTCATCTGTAAAATGGGGATTGAGACTGTGAGCCCCACATGGGACAGGGACTGTGTCCAACATGATTTGCTTGTATCCACCCCAGTGCTTAGTACAGTTCCTGGCACATAGTAAACACTTAACAAATACCACAATTATTATTATTATTATTGGTTTGCATAGCACAATCTTTTGTGCCCTCAATTTGTATTCTCATTGAGGCATATTTTGCAACAGGCCAGTAGACAGGAAGGGGTGCAGCATATTGCAAAGTGCAGGAAATCATTTTTAACATACAAAACCCATTTCTGGCCAAAGTGACCATAGAATTGTACCAGTTTTGTTACTGTAACACCTCTCCCGAGTGCTTTGAACAGTGCTCGGCACATAGTAATCGCTCAATAAATACCATTGATTGATTGATAAACCAGCAGGTGGCTACCAGGGTAATCACTTCAGTTGCACCTGCAGTACTTGCTGACCTTATTGGCCATATTTTTCCAGATTCAAGATTCATGTTGAATCTTTCTACCATGTGAGATACCCTAGGGAATCATTGATCAGAAAATTTCACCACTGTTGGCATAGTCCTGGCAGACAGTTCCTTTCTTCTTGCTGCTTCACTCTTCAGTCAATTAATCAATGACATTTATTGAGTGCTTATTATGAGCAAAGCACTGTTCTAAGGGTTTGAGAGAGTACAAGAGAAATTAACAGACATGTTCCCTGCCTATAATGAGTTACCACTCCCCCATTCAGTGAATCATATTTATTGAGCACTTACTGTGTGCAGAGCACTGTATTATCATCATCAATTGTATTTATTGAGCGCTTACTGTGTGCAGAGCACTGTACTAAGCGCTTGGGAAGTACAAATTTGCAACATATAGAGACAGTCCCTACCCAACAGTGGGCTCAAAGTCTAAAAGGGGGAGACAAAACCAAACATACTACAAAATAAAATAGAATAGATATGTACAAGTAAAATAAATGAATAAATAGAGTAATAAATATGTACAAACATATATACATATCTACAGGTGCTGTGGGGAAGGGAAGGAGGTAAGATGGTATTAAGCACTTGGGAGAATACAATGTAACAATAAAACAAACACATTCCCTGCCCACAGTGAGCTTAGTCTATAGGGGGAGACAGATATTGATATAATTAAATAAATTACAGATATGTATGTAAGTGCTGTGGGGTTGGAGGGTGGCGAATAAAGGGAGCAAGTCGGGGTAACACAGAAGGGAGTTGAAAAGAAAAAGAGGGCTTCGTCAGGGAAGACCTCTTGGAGGAGGTGTGAGGTGGGGGGTTAGACTTTAATGGTGGAAGAGAAAGATGTTAGAGAGGTTCTCATCCCTCATTCTTTACTGGAAGCAGACAAATAGGACAGGTCAGAGTGTTCTGAAGAAACTCATGGTGTGGGAGAAGAGTTGTAGAATCACAGGCTGGAGTGTGCCAACTATAGTGACAAACAATCACGATGCGAAGGACTGTTTTGTTTTGCTTGTTTTGTTGTCTGTCTCCCCCTCTTCTAGACTGAGAGTCTGTTGTTGGGTAGGGATTGTCTCCATTTGTTGCCAAATTATACTTTCTAGTGCTTAGTACAGCGCTCTGCACAGAATAAGCACTCAATAAATAATTGAATCAATGAGTGACTGTTGGGTTGTCAATAAATCAATTGTACTTATGGAGCGCTTACTGTGTGCAGAGCACTGCACTAAATGCTTGGGAGAGTGTAACAGAGTTCTCTGTGATGAGTTTACAGTCTAGAGGGGATTTATAACTATCATCTGTTTTCAACATTGCCAATATAACTATCATTTGTAAGAAGGATTCCAGAGGTAAATGTAATAATTATAGACCAGGGAATCCAACCCCACTATGTAACTGAAAAATCTGTAAAAGATTAGGTTTCCAGGCTAGAGAACAGAGAGCAGAGACTCAGAAGGAATGCGTTTGAAGTTTATGAAAAATCTTGAAGAGTCTGAACAGGGCGTTCACTCTGATTTCCTTGTGTCTGCCCCGGTGCTTAGGCACATGTTAAATGTGGAATAAAAACCATAATAAAACGTAGGATTGCTGGTCACCAAATCCCACAACATCAGTAAAAGATGGCTTCTAAAAATTGACAGTCAGAGATTCATACTGAAGAAGAAAACGTTTCATGCAGTAGGAAGTTCCTGTTTACTAGAAAGTTGTATGTACTAGCTGAAAATGCCAATAGTTTTTAGGATTTGGTTAAATTCATGAATGAATGATCCATAAAGAATCACAGAGGGAAAGTTGGGGACTTAGAAGGAAAGGCAGGAATAGTGTGGGAATCCATCCTGATGTCCAACACAGGTAGTTGGCTGTCAATGAGAGCAACTGTAGTAACAATTCCCCCACACCTCTTTTGATGGGTCAGTCAGAGATAAGACACAGGGCTGAATGAACCTGCAGTCCGTCCCAGGCTAGCATTGCTTAGGGTTGCTTTAAATATTTTTAAAAGTCATTTCTTATGACTGTCCACTCGGGGAAATTCCTGTTGTGAAGTTCATTTTCCCGATGAAGAAATTGAGTTTGCTACATTGTTTGCTACATAGAACATTAATGGCAGAATCAATCAATCAATGATGTTTTCTAAGAGCTCACTGTGTGCAGAGCACTGAGATGAGAAGAACTCCCTTACCAGGAAACCCTGTTAGAGTCTTGATCCACCATGGAAGCAGCATGGCTCAGTGGAAAGAGCATGGGCTTTGGAGTCAGAGGTCATGGGTTTGAATCCCGTCTCCACCACATGTCTGCTGTGTGACCTTGGGCAAGTCACTTAACTTCTCTGAGCCTCAGTTACCTCATCTGTAAAATGGGGATTAAGACTGTGAGCCCCACGTGGGACAACCTGATCACCTTTTACCCCCCCACCCCAGCGCTTAGAACTGAGCTTTTTACATAGTAAGCGCTTAATAAATACCATTATTATTATTATTATTATTATGGAAATACCTACAGAGAACATAGAAAATCCTCATTTGGGTCTTTTTTTGGCAGCCATGTACCGACTCCTGACTGAATAAATCATAGATGCTACAGATTTTAATCTGGCTACTTAGAGAAGGCACTATTCAATGATTCATGAATTGGCAAAGAGGCAGAAAGTATCTGAGTCTGGTAGCAATGGGGTATCAAGTCTTACATCAAACTAGAAATTTGGAAAACCGGTGTTAGCTAAATTTCTCTATGGCTGTGAGTCTAAGCTTAGAAGGCAGAGAGAAATCTGAGAAGCAGCATAGTCTTGTGGATAGCAGGCATGGGAGTCACAAGGACCTGCGTTCTAATCCCCAGCTCCACCACCTGTCTGCGGGTGACCTTGAGCAAGTCACTTCACTTTTCTGGGTCTCAATTTCCTCATCTGTAAAATGAGGATTAAGACTGAGTCCCATGTAGACAGGGATTGTGTCCAACCTGACAGTGTTGTACCTACCCAAGTGCTTAGTACAGTGCCTGGCACATAATAAGTGCTTAGCAAATACCATAAAAAAGGCAACATCTTACTTCTCAAGCAGTTTTGCCAATATCATAGTTGAATCGTTCTCAGAATCACATGCTAGGACAGGATCACCAACAATTAGGTCCTGGAAATGAAGGCAGCTCTCTAGGGTCGAAGGAATGCCCATTGTAGCATAGCTTCCTAGATGTGGACAAATGAGAGGATCTGAGGATAGCCGGATACCCACACAGCTGTACCGTGGATTGAAATGAAGACACCCTAAGAAAAGAGGGAAATATTTTAAAGGTACCACGAAACAGAACTTCAAATGATGCAACACTGCTACAGACTCCTCGGAGAAACTGTGGTAAACAGGCCATGCTGTTAAGTGGCAGTCGCAAGAGGGGTGACTCTTTTAAAACAGTTTTTTGGAGGATCTTGATAGCGAAAGGTAGACTGAAAGGAAGTTCCAAGTGCTGCAAATAGCAAATTAAATGGTGAGGTAGAGGACTTGGCCACCATAGAGGTAATTTGGATATCAGTCATCTGCTGCATTTGCTTAAGGGGGAAAAATTTGTTATTTAGAGTGTCACCATAAAACAGCCTGCTCTACGTGATCTCTGTCCAATTCCCTATCTTTGTACCTGTCCATCTCTCTCCCTCTGTAATATTTGCTCTTAATCTAGCACCTTCCACCTGAAGATCTCCAAGCACTTTGCCAATTCATTTAAAAGTTCACTATTGTTCTGAGAGCTCAGAAATAGCTGTGTACAAAGAAGTAACTGTCAGGGTATTTCAGTGATGTGATAATTTGTGTTTAAAATTCCCTGGGAACTTGTTAAAGAAGTCACGAAAATCTAAAGTTCCGAGAAGAGGAAAAACCAGCAGGAGGTTAGAGATCTCTGACTGCTGGTTTTCAACTTCATCTTTCAAGGACTTGCAATGTATGCATATACCAACCAACAAAGCTCTGCTCTGGAGAGTGAGAAGACGGTATGTTGGGAGGAAGGAAACAGCAGAAGACCAAAGCAGTGGCTGAATGGGGAACTGAAAGAGGATCTAGGCACCTGGAAGACAGAATTAACAATTTTTAAGCTAGGTGAACAATAGTCTCAAACAATATGTCCTTGTAGGGACTTTTGGGATATCACTGCAACGCACAGATCTGCTTGGTGGGCCAAAATCAGGAGAGGCAAATTTAATCTCTCCGCCTCATATCCCACATCAACACTTAAATTCTCAACAAGCCCTTATAGCACTTATGAAAATATTTTGACATGTTGCTCTTCCTTTTAAATTCCTTGAGGGCAGGGGTCTTGTCCATTTAACCTGATTCTTCTTTCTGAAGCAATTGTTCTGCACACAATAGGTGCTTAATAAATACAGCTGATTGATTAATGATCCAGATGATCGAAGAAGTTCCTATTTGTGGTTAAAGGGTAAGGATGTTTTTGCTTAGAAAGCTGGAGGCCTATTCAGAAGTAGCTAAAAATCTATTAATCAGTGGAATTCATTGAGTGCATACCAACTAAGCATTTGTAGTGTTAAGTACAAATGTAATGTAAGAAATGTAAGTATCTCTGCCCTCTAAGAGCTAGTGGAACAAGGAAACAAAGGAGAGAGAAACTCAGGGCAAATTGTTTTTCTTTCCTTCTACATCAGGATCCCCAAACCTAAGAGGCAGTAACACCTCCTCCGGTGCTCAGGTGCCAGTCTTCTAGGTTCCCATGGTACCCCCACCCTTATTGAGTGCTTACTGTGTGCGGAGCACTGTACTAAATGCTTGGGAGAGTACAGTAGAACAATAGAACAGACACATTCCCTGCCCATAATGAGCTTACGGTCTAGAAGCATGGCGTAGTGGATAGAGCACGGGCCTGGTAATCCGGCTCTCCCGTTTGTTGTGTGACCTTGGGCAAATCACTTCACTTCTCTGTGCCTCAGTTACCTCTTCTGTACAGTAGGGATTGAGACTGTGAGCTATGTCCAACTTGATTTATTTGTATCTATCCCAGTGCTTTGTGCTGTGCCTGGCACATAGTAAGCACTTAAACAAATACTATCGTTGTTAATATTATTATTAGACATTTATGAAGCCAGGCGTGGGAAGGATTCTAAGGTCTGTCACCAATTTCTAGGAGCCAGTGGGTTAGGCAGGTTGCTGGGTGGTGTATAGTGGGGGTCTTTTGGAACCAATGTGGAAGGTTGGGATCTGTACCCTTGAAACACTTGATATTCCCCTCGTCCTACCCTCAGCACCACAGCATTTACATGCGTATCCTTAATTTACTTATTTATTTTAATGTCTGATCCTTCCTCTGGACTGGAAGTGTCTCATGGGCAGGAATCATGTCTACCAACTCTATTGTATTGTCATAATAATAATTGTGGTATTTGTTAAGCGCTTACCACATGCCAGGCACTGTACTAAGCACTGGGATGGATACAGGCAAATTGGGTTGGACAGAATCCCTACCCCACGTGGGGCCCACATTCTTAATCCCCATTTTACAGATGAGGTAACTGAGGCACTGAGAAGCTAGGTGATTTGTTCAAGGTCACACAACAGACAAGTGGCAGAGCTGGGATTAGAACTCAGGTCCTTCCAAGTGCTTAGTACAGTGTGCTGCATACAGTAAGATCTCAGTAAATATCATGGACTTATTGATTGATTCAGAGCTGACCAGAACAGTGGAAGGCCTTCAATTTGAAGAGATGACAGGAATCTCTGTGGGGACCTTATTGTTGCAGTGGTAATCTGCCTCGATTCGGCTTTTCAGATCCTCATGGCTGGTTAGTTATACTTCCTCAGGCTCAGTGGGATTGCACAGCCAACAGAAAGTTCAGACTAGGTATTATATCAGCCACAGATGAGCATTTCCATTCAGAAATGCAAGGAGCTAAATTTAGTGAAATTATTTTTTTCCCAGATGAGTGCCCCACCCTCTTGTTTTCCTCCCTCCAAATTTACAGAACTGAATCTACAGCTTGCACTGGGCAAAAATGGATTCTGAGCAGTCACTGCTTAACGGCAAAATGGTTTTTCATAGTGTGAAAGCATATTATGTGATCTTACCTGCTTGGTGCAGCATAAAGCCTTCATAGCCTCATGTGCAAATGAACTGCCAGGCCCTTGGTAATCCAATTTTTCATGCAATTAACTCAATGCACTTGGCTAAAACTCTTAGTTCATGGAGGTTCACAGAGGCTCATAGGGGCTGCTGGAGGCTGGTGAAGGCTTTCTTGGGTGAGTCTAAATGATTGGAAGCTATTTCCCAGGTATGGTAGTTGACCTGTTTTCCCTATCTTGGCTTCTGTCACCAACAAACCTCCATCTGGAGGTTGCTTTGAGGCCATCCAGAGCAGAGGGAACAATATGGGGTGTATGTGTGTTGGCTGGGGTGTTATCCTTAATTAATCAAATCAACATGACCCTGTCAGGGTTCCTTTGATGGATTTGGAGGGGGAACTGAGGTAAGGCCTCTGCTACGTTTATTTACTCTGGGATCTTTCACTGATAAATTCGCCTTAATTGGGGCCTATCTTGTCTTTCTCACAAGCTGCTCATCTGTTAAAATGGACATTAAGACCGTGAGCCCTATTTGGGACAGGGGCTGTGTTCAACTCAGTTATCTTGTATCTACCCCAGCACTTAGTACAGTGACTGGCACATAGTAAGCACTTAACAAATACCATTTTTAAAAAATAGGTTGCTAACTATTCCACCTTCTCTACTGCTGAGAAGGAAAATGCTGATAAGAAGTCACTTTTAATGACTCCACCTCTGGACTTTAACCTAATTATGCGTAGGGAAGGTGACTGTTAATTCTGTTGTATTGTACTCTCCCAAGCCCTTAGTTCAGTGCTCTGGATGTAGTAAGTGCTCAATAAGTTCCATTGATTGTTTGATCATGTATATAGTTCCCTTACCTCTACGTCACTGTCTCTGTCTTTCATTTCTGGAGACTTTTCCACCCTCATTCATTCAGCCTTGACCATTTGAAGTTTTTCAGTTCTAAAGCAATCACTAATAATTATTTCTAAGGCAAAATCATTAGTGATCCTACAGTTCATTCAACTCCTAGCAAATGTCCTAGGTATAATGTCTCCACTTCAGGTCTACCTCAGGGAGAAGTCCCCTTTAGGTAGCCCTTCTTAGAAGAGTCCATTTGAATTTCATCCATCCATCTCCATTTTCCTGATTAGAGCTTGTGATTTTTCTAAGTGTCATTAACTGGGCTAACTCCAGAACCGAGGTCTAAAGCCCAAGGCTTTATCCACTAGGCCATCCTTATTTTGCAGACGTAACTCTGAAACGATTTTCATTTTGGATTTATAACGTGGATTTGCCCCAAATCCAAAAAGCCACTTCAGGGTCCTTCAGGAGAGACTATGAGGCAGCCTTTCTCCCTCTTCCATCATCCCACCCTGAAACAATCCTCTCAGGCAAAGCTTAAGGGGCTTTATTTTGCCTTAGGATGCTGTGGTTCTAATATTTCAGCTTCCCGTGTTAAACATTCCTTGAGATGTGTGGTAAAGAGCTCCAATCACCATTGAACCATCCTGAACGAGCACTCTTCCTCCCTCAGGAGCTGCTTTTGGCTTTTATTCCATCAAACCCAGCATGCATTACTCCAGTAAGATTGCCCCAGCAGGGGCTGCCTTTGCTTCTTCAATACTATCACCCAGCCTTATAAATAAAACAAACGGCTAATGAGCTTTCTAAGTGAACTGAGGAGCCTTAAAATAATGAAAAAGAAATGTTAGAAAAAAGAATCAAGTGGTAACACTTTCGCTCTATAAGGTTTTTTTTCATTACTACCAACAGGAATCGGTATTCTTAGCCCACTGAGGACAGAAACAGGCCCACAGTGCAAAGCCTAAAGGAAACTCATCTTAAGGCAGCATTTTCCTGGAATGATATTAACCCATTTCAGTGGATGGGAAAGCAGAGAGCAAGGGAAACATTTCAAGTAATAATAAACATTTGTCTGAACCGTCAGGGTTTCTCACTGACGTTCTTTGAGCCGGGAAGAGAAAAGCCAAGCTTTCACAGGACCAGGTGGGAGAAGCAGTGTGGGATAATTGAGAGAGCACAGGTCTGAGAGTCGAAAGGACCTGCATTCTCATTCCTGCTCTTGTTTGCTTGTGACACTGGGTAAGTCACTTCACTTCTCTGTGCCTCAGTTCCCTCATCTGTAAAATGGGGATTAAGACTGTGAGCCCCCATATGGGACTGTGCCCAACCTGATTATCTTGTATCTACCCCAGTGTCTAGTCAGTTCCTAATTTGTTAAGGATTTATTGAGAGCTAACCATCACATGCTGCTCCATGGGGAATTCCAGCAGTATCACTTATCAGTCATACTCAATATCAAACGGCAAGGCCAGATCAACAATAAAGTTCTGGAATATAGTCAGTCCCCTGTCACTGAAGCTATGCTCACTTTAACATACCTCTGCTCGTTGGAGCACCTAAAGAGAATGAGCAACCACAAAGATACCCAAACAATGTCTGTATGGAGAGCTGAAGTAGGGGAACTAAAAGCAAGGATGGGAGAGGAAATATTTTAAGGACATGATCAAAACAAGTCCTCAGACTATGCCACGTCCTGTGCAGGGAATGTGTCTATCAATTCTGTTGCTTTGCACTCTCCCAAGCGCTCACTACAGGGTCCTACACACAGTAAGTGCTCAGTAAATACAATTGACTGAAAATTGGGAGTCAGTTTTTGCCAAGGGTAGAACAGCATGGCATACTGCTATTAAGAAAAGAGTGGCTCTTTTGGGAAAAAACTTCACGTGGAATGAGTAACAAGGAGGCAAAAGATAGCATAAAAAAGAGAGAAAACAGTGACAGGCATTGCAAACATTAAGGATGACAAAACAGCAAGCAACAGCCTTTTTGTGTACACAAAGTGGCCCAGATTGTGGGTCTTGCACTGGCTTTTGCACTGAACGATTTTATTACATGGGTTGTAGCATCATCATCAACAGCATTTCTTGAACATCTCCAGTATGTACATCACTATACTAGGCGCTTGGGAGTAAACAGAAGAAATAAAACACCTAATCCCTGATCTTGAGGAATTTACAATCTAAACAGGAGAGACAAGTGGCCACAAAGAATTGAAGGCACAATAAATAAAACAAACCTCTGGAAACACCCCTACCTCCTATTCACAGGAAAATCCAAATACCAATGTTTTGTAGTGCCACAATCTGTTCCTTTTCTTCTCTGACCTAGAGGCAGTTAAAAATAACAAAATGTGTCCTATTTATTTCCAGATCAACAGGCTACCTGCATTGTAAAATGGGGATTAAGATCCTGAGCTATATATGGGCTATGGACTATGCTCAGCCTAATTAGCTCATATCTACCCAGTGTTTAGTACTGTCCCTGGCACATAGTAAACACTTAACAAGTCATAAAAAAGTGGCCCAAAGAGGATGTGTATACATGAGACTTATATCAACTTTCAAATATGTAGACTGACTCATTTTATCAAAGTGAAGTATTTCACAAGTGCATGAAGAGTGATCATATTAACCACCTGATGTCTTACAATGAAATAGCATTAAGAAGCTCTTGCAGAATGATATTTGTGTGTCTCTTACTCATTTGAACTGTACTAAGAATTTAATAGCAGAGGTCCTTGAACTTCCTGCTGTGCATCTTCAGTGGACTGGGATGGCTTGCATCGCCAGGTCTTCACACCTCTTGTCTGGGCCCAAGATCCCCTGCTGGGCCACCTGAGTTCTAAGAACCACCACCACCAAGGTTTCCAAGGTTTTAGCTGAACTGAGTTGGCAACTGCAAAACCCTGGCAATGCCCTGTGCAGATTCAGGCTCTCTAGAAAAACCCTCTGAAAGCACATTTTGACACCAAACAGAGTTCCAAGAGGAAGTGGAGGAGAAGAGGATGAAGAGAAGGAAAGGCGGGAGGAAGAACAAACTTTGGTCAACACAGAACAATCAGTCAATTAATCAGTGGCATTACTGAGCACTTACTATGTGCAGAGCACGTACTAGATGCTCGGGAGAATATAATGCGACAAAATTAGCAAACACGCTCCCTGCGCATAATGAGCAAAACTCAAGATGGGTGGGTGTTTTTCAGTAAACAACCAAAAAGCTTGTAGTTTCCAACACAGCTTAAGCTTCGCAAAATTTACTGAAATATCTCAAACTTGTGATGTTTGCTTTTCTTTAAGAATCTCACAAACACTTTCTACTGACAGGCTGATGACGCGAATCACATTTATTTACTGTTAGAAAACATCTTTCATTGGGTTGAGGTGTGTATTTCTTATATTTTAATCATTTATAGTGTTTCTTGCTACTTTGGGGGAGCGATTATGCAAGCTGAGGTGAATATTTCAGGGAAACGAAACCCGGTTGACATTCCATCCCTGCACTTCGTGGCATGCACCAATTTTCATTTCTAAAATCACATTCACAGAGACTTATTCTTCCTGGTCTCCCTTAACTATCTGACCTTTGTACATGTTTTAAATGGATTCTATGCACAGAGCAGTTTGACATGCCCATTGTTCAAAATCTCTTGTTTAATTTCCTTTTAAGATCTGATTTTCCTGCATCTGAATCTGTTTCCTTTCTTACTCCGCTCCAATTTGATGTGCTCGCATTTGAATAAATTCAAATTATAAATTCGTTTAGTACGGCAACATAGTAAATTAGTGACAACTCACTGAACATAAAGCACTCTTCATCTCTGTATCTTAGCAATTAATTGACTTCCAGTTGCTTGCTTTAGCTCATTAAAGGGCTGGATTTCTGAACAGGGTCCTACTTATTCTGATACAGTTTCAGATGCTCTTCATGTGTTCCTTTCGATCCAGCTTCCCTACTTTGTATCCCTGCTGGGCACAACTGACCTCAGATTTGGAGTCAAGTGGGAAGGGCAAGTGGATAATTCCCTCCAGGTTTGCTTCTCTCTTGAGCCGGTGAAATGGTTTTGCACTTAGAGAACTGCTTGGAGCAAAGCTTCCTTGCCCCAAGGGGAACCTGGAATTCATTCTCATTGGTACCTGTGGTTCACAGGTGACAGGGAGGCTCTCTCCTCTAAGTTCTCTCTTCCACCTCCAGTGTGCATAGATGTCCCCTTCCTCATTTTCTTGTCCTCCTCTTCCTCCTTCTCCTCCTCCTTTATCTGCAAGTCAGGGAGGGGGCAGAAGGAAGGAGTGGACAGGATGTGTATGCCAATAGTCTGGCTAAGGTGACCAGGCATCCTGATGGGGGACAAAAGGATTTTGGGGGATACTGGCTCGCCACTTGAAAGCTTTGAGTTTGGACAATTAATCAGGCAATTGTCTATAGTGAACACTTGCTGCACGCAGACCACTGTACTAAGCGCTTGGGGGAATACAGTATAACAGAGTTGGCAGACACGTTCCCTGCCCACAGTGACCTTACAATCTTTGAGGGTCCTGGTTTTGCTGGAAGTGTTGGGATAGAACTCCACAGTTGCAGTGCGGAAGTGGTAGGGCAGCAGGGAGGAAGAACTTGACCAAGCTTTTCTTCTCCTCCTCTTCCTCTTTTCCGCCTCCTCCTTCCTGTCTGAAATATGAATTTATTATTACCATTAATACTAAGGGTATTTATTATCACAATCATTGTCAGAATAGTAATTGTATTTGTTAACAGCTCACTATGTGACAAGCATTGTCCTGGTGTTAGCCAAAGATAATCATGTCAGACACACAGGGATCACAATCTAAAGAGGAGGGAGAAGAATTATTGAATCCCCATCTTACAGATGAAGAAACTGAGGCACAGAGAAGTCATTCAGATCACTCAGAAGCCAAAGTCTCTTAGTAGGTATGTGGCGAAGTGGGATTTGAACCCAGGTCTCCTGACTCCGAGTCTTGTGCTCTAACCACTAGGCACGTTGCTTCTTTAATTTATGTGTGTCCAAGGAGTATATGGGAGTGTACACTCAGCAAGACAGATGCCTTCCCTATCTAATCTGAGACAGATTATGGGTCAAGCATTGTTCTTGATTACTGCATCAACCTCCTTGTTTACCTTTCAGACTCCTGCTTCTCTCCCCACTTTAATCCCTATTTCAGTCTGCTGCCAAGATCACTTTTCAGGACATGTCACCCAGCTCCTCAGACAATTTAGCCAGACTCCTGGGACACACATTTGAGCGATGCCTTCCCTTATTAATCTGAAACTAATCTGAAATCAGGTAATTTCACAGAAAACTTGGCAATTGATCATGACTAGAACTCTTATCTTTAGTAATAATAATAATAATGGTATTTGTTAAATGCTTACTATGTGCAAAGCACTGTTCTAAGAGCTGGTGGGGTACAAGGTGATCAGATTGTCCCACATGGGGCTCAAAATCTTAATCCCCATTTTACAGATGAGGTAATTGAGGCCCAGAAAAGTGAAGTGACTTGCCCAAAGTCGTACAACTGACAAGTGGCGGAGCCGGGATTCGAACCCATGACCTCTGACTCCCAAGCCCGGGCTCTTTCCACTGAGTCATGCTGCTTCTCTGTAGTGTCCCGGCAGCATACTCTGAGACATGATGGACAATAATTCATTTGTTCAGTAGCATTTATTGAAAGTTTACTGTGTGCAAAGAACTGTACTAAGCACTTGGGAGAGCACAGTACAACAATAAACAGATACATTCCCTGCCCACAATGAACTTACAGTCTGGGGGGGGGGGGGGGGAGACAGACATCAATACAAATAAATAAATTACAGATATTCATTCATTGAATTGTACTTACTGAGCTCTTACTGTGTGCAGAGCACTATACTAAGCTCTTGGGACAGTACAATACAACAATAAACAATGATATTTCCTGCCCACAACGAGCAGAACAAACCTAGAACACTAACTACAAATTACTAGAGTTTTCAAATAATTGATCTCTCATATGAAATCAGGAGGGCTTGAGTCTGTATAAGAATGCCTATGGATAGAATTCTGAAGAAACAAAATAAAAACTGCAACGAAAGCAGACTGGTCATTTTCAAGGCAACACTGCGGCTGATTAGACCATCTTACCTCACAGTGAGAGGGACATCTCCACTCCTGTTTGTGTAATTTACAATAGCATTAAAGGATGAGTTAACCCACTGCCAGAAAACCCTGCTGGAGTTGTTCTGCAAAAAGTCATCTGTCCATAAGTGCTGTGGGTCTGGGGGGGGAAAGACTAAAGGGAGCAAATTAGGGCAACGCGAAAGGGTGTGGGAGAAGCGGAAAGGAGGGGCTTAGTCTGAGAAGGCCTCTTGGAGGAGATGTGCTTTCAGTAAGGCTTTGAAGTGAGGGACAGTAAATGTCTGCTGGATTTGAGGAGAGAGGATGTTCAGGCCAGAGGCAGGAGGGGGTCTAGGGATCGGCCTCGGGATAAGAGAGATCAAGACAGTCACTTTTTAGACTGTGAGCCCACTGTTGGGTAGGGACTGTCTCTGTGTGTTGCCAATTTGTACTTCCCAAGCGCTTAGTACGGTGCTCTGCACATAGTAAGCGCTCAATAAATACGATTGATTGATTGAAGACACAGTGAAAAGGTTAGTATTAGAGGAGTGAAGTGTGTGGGCTGGATTGTAGACGGAGAGTAGCAAGGTGAGGTAGGAGTGGACACTCTCGGAGTGCTTTAAAGTTAATGGTGAGTTTTTGTTTGATGTGGAGGTGGAGGGGCAACCACTGGAGTTTTTTGAGGAGCTGGGTGACATGCCCTGAACATTTGTAGAAAAGTGATCCTGGCAGCAGACTGAAGTAGGGACTGAAGTGGGGAGAAACAGGAGTCTGGGATGTCAGCAAGGAGGTCTGATGCAGTAATCAAGGAGGAATAGGATGAGTGGTTGTGATAAAGCGGTAGCAGTTTGGATGGGGAGGAAAGGGCAGATTTTAAGGATGTTATGAAGGTGGGACAGACAGGATTTAGTGGTGGCTTAAATATGTGGGTTGAATGAGAAACAATAATAGTGAGAAGGAAGCAGCGTGGTTCAGTGGAAAGAGCCCGGGCTTTGGAGTCAGAGGTCATGGGTTCAAATCCCGCTGCACCAATTGTCGGCTGTGTGACTTTGGGCAAGTCACTTCACTTCTCTGTGCCTCAGTTACCCCATCTGTAAAAATGGGGATTAAGACTGTGAGCCCCCCATGGGACAACCTGATCACCTTGTAACCTCCCCAGCACTTAGCACATCGTAACCACTTAATAAATGCCATGATTATCATTATTATTATTAATGGGACAGTAATAATGAAAGATTCTGGTATTGGTTAGGTGCTTACAATATCAGAGAAGCAGCATGGCCTAGTGGAAAGAGCACAGGCTTGGGAGTCAGAGGATCTGGGTTCTAATCCCAGCTCCACCACTTTGCTGGCACTTGCTTGGCACATAGTAATTGCTTAACAAGAACCACAATTATTATGTGTCAAGAACTGTTTTAAGTACTGGGGTAGATACAAGTTAATCAGGTTAGACATAGTCCCCTGCACCACAAAGAGCTAACAGTGTAAGTTGAGGATCAACTCTATTCCTCCTTGGGTGAGGTCAGCACCAAAGTTTCAAGAAGAAATCTGAGAAGTTGAAAGACAGTCCCTGGATTTTGAAGCTACTAAAGGGACTTATCCCCTCTCAGGACCACACCTGGAGAGTTTCCAGTACTTTACAGTCTCGGCTAAGGGAGGGAGAGTCAAGCAGAGGCCTACCCATTCCTAGCTTGGGCAGTGGCTAGCGAGTGGCAGGCGATCTGCTACAAGTCAAAACTCACCCATGCTGGGCAGCAGTGGAATGGTAGAGAGCCGAGGGTGGAGACTTGAATTTACTGCACGGAAGGCGGCAATGGTAAACCACTTGAAGATGGAGAGTGGGGTGTTCTTGGAGAGATGTGTCTGTGGTGTTGCTATGGGTCGGAAACGACTCGACGGCATAAGGCAAGACAAAGGGACTTAAGCTAAAAGGGAGGCTCGCCTTGCGCTGACACTTCACCTTCGAGGGGAGAACCGAGCATACTCAGCGTTGCGGCACTAGGTTGCCAGTGGTACTTAAGAGAGCAGCATCTGTTAGGTCTGAAGCAATTACAGTTATCTGTTGAAACGTGTCAAGAAATTGCTGGGTTCATATGGGGTTTGAGAGGAGCGATGCTGAGAGTTTTTTCAAGATTCCAGCTAAACTACTTTTTATCATTTATACTTAGAGTTTTTTCTAGAATCCCTGACACAGCCCTACTCTAACAGCAGTAGCTATCAAATGCCTGCTGAGAGTAGGGCACTGAACTAGGGGCTCGGGGAATACACAAAAGAAACTAAAAGCAATTTCTGCTTCCCACTGTAATGGGGGGAAACAGGCAGATAAAGATCGACAAATGTTATATAGGTAAAAGCATGAAAATAGATATAAATAAGAACTGATGGGAAACAGAGAGGTACAGAAGGGTACTGAAATGGCTGAGGTGTTGATTGGGTAGGGATTTAGAGAAATGGTGGAAATGGCTGTAGAGAGGCTTTGAAGGAGGAAGAAGCAGTGTGGTCTAGTAGATAGAGCACAGGCTTGGGAGTCAGATGGACCTGAGTTCGAAGCCTGGCGCTATCACTTGTCTACTGTATGACCTTGGGCAAATCGCTTCACTCCTCTGTGCCTCAGTTACTGCCTCCATAGGGATTAAGACTGAGCCCGTGTGAGACAGGGACTGTGTCCAACTTGATTAGCTTGTTTCTAGCCCAGTGCTTAGAACATTGCCTGGAACACAGTAAGTGCTTAGCAAGTACCAAAAAAGGAAAAAGACTGGGCTAGCAGGTGGGTGAAACTGAACAAGGGGAGGATGTTGCGCTTAAAAACGCCATTATTATTATCAGCCCTTAGAACAGTGCTTTACACATAGTAAGCGCTTAATAAATGCTATTATTATTATGAGGACAAAGGAATAATAATAATAAGAGGCCAGAACTTCTTTGTTGATGTGCGATCTTGTACATATTTACTATTCTATTTATTTTATTTTGTTAGTATGTTTTGTTTTGTTGTCTGTCTCCCCCTTCTAGACTGTGAGCCCGCTGTTGGGTAGGGACCATCTCTATATGTTGCCAACTTGTACTTCCCAAGCGCTTAGTCCAGTGCTCTGCACACAATAAGCGCTCAATAAATACGATTGAATGAATGAATGAATCTGGACCAACCACAAACCTCATTGCCAATTAGTTTAGTAGTTTTATCAACACCATCTCTGAGTCATGCATGAAATTAGGTGAGAAGTCAGTGACTTGGGAGTAAGAGGTGGATGATTTTCATATACATGAGTTTATTCACGGATACTGTTTGGAAGCGGCTTGGCCTAGTAGAAAGAGCATGGGCCTGAGAGGTTCTGGGTTCTAACCTGAGCTCTCCCACTTGTCTGCTGTGTGACCTTGAACAAGTCACTTTACTGCTCTGTGACTCAGTTCTCTCATATGCAAAATGGGGATTCAAAATCTGTCCTCCCTTCTACTTAGATTGTGAGCCCCGATTGTCTTATATCTACCCCAGTACTTTGTACAGTGCTTGAAACATAGTAAGGGCAAACAGTATGTTTGGTTTTGTTCTCTGTCTCCCCCTTTTAAACTGTGAGCCCAATGTTGGGTAGGGACTGTCTCTATATGTTGCCAATTTGTACTTCCCAAGCGCTTAGTACAGTGCTCTGCACATAGTAAGCGCTCAATAAATATGATTGATTGATTGATTGATTAACAAATACCATTATTACTGTCATCATGATCATTATTAGTATTGGTAGAGCAGATGTACAGCTAGCGGAGTTTACTACTCATTCAAGGGGTCTGGATAGAAGTGGCTGTGGGTTTGAAAATGGCTTATTCAGAACTGGGGACACTTGGCTTTGTGTGACACCTGAATGGAAGGAGCCAGGGAAGTTAAAGATGGCATTAAGGGAAAGGAAGAGCTTGGGAGGAAGGATTTGTAAGAGGTGGAAGGATGGGCTCTGAGGCCCAGGGGAGAGGGCAAGGACAGAATGTAGGAAATTTGCTTCAAGAAGAAGGTGAAAATGAAGGAAGAGATGGGGGGGAAAGGAAGAAGCCCATAAGGATTGCACTGACAAATATTTTGTGAGGCCATTGGGAATTAAGGAAGGAGACATTGCCCCCACCTCTTAGTAATGGGATTCCCACACTTGCCCAACTTTTCTGCAAGAATGTCATGTGTAATGGAACACAAATCCCTTATGCAGTCTACATCTATTTGATTTTCCTTTGTCTATGTGGCCTGTTCCTATCATAACAGGAAACTTAATATGTCTGGCCTAGTTTACTCTTCACAAAGTAACGGTGTCTATTTCTTTACCATTCTAGAGGGTTGCAGAGTGGTTGTTGCTCTAATATCTTCCGAGGGACTGATGTTAGATTGACCTGTCTAAGGAGGAACCATCTTTTTCCTCCGTTTAAAGAGAAGTACATTTGCTTCTCTTTAATACATCAACAGTATCAGCATCAGCATTCATGTAGCAACGATTGTGTGTCAAGCACTGTACTAGATGCTCAGGGAGTGTGCTCGCAGTCTTAATCCCCATTTTTCAGATGAGGGGACTGAGGAACAGAGAAGGTAAGTTACTTATCTGAGGTCACACAGCGGACAAATTGTGGAGCCGGGATTAGAAAGATGCTCCTTCTCCCAGGCCTGTGTTCCTTTCACTAGACCACACTGCTTCTTTTCTGTTCCCTCCGGGGACCATAACAGCTTGCTGCCGGAGCCAGCGCTGCTGCTGGAGGCCAACTGACCATCTGGGATACTGCAATCTGGGTCCCAAGTTGTGACCTCAAGCCGGGCTGGCTCCATGCTGGAGTCTGCCCTTTGGCACCCATGCCAGTGAGGGCAGGCCCACCCCCGCCCAGCCCTGGAGCCATAAAAGATAAAAAAGAGCAACTGCTTTGAAATAATGCAAGCCTGTCTGGGCACACTCCTGAATTTATCCTTTAACCTGTGCCTCATTATGGTCCGTTTGGCCTTACTGCCAGTCCTACCTAGGGAAAAGAGTAACAGGTGGGTGATTAGAGTGACAAGGAAAACCGGCTGTGGAGAAATCCCAAAGGAGCTAGAAAGCGAAAGCTGGAGGGAAAGGAGTGGGGGATGGATGCAAGAGAGAGCAGGAATTTAGGCCAGGCAGGGGCACCGAACATAAGAATCCAGTCATCAAGAGAGTAGTTAGGGGACTAAGAATTTGAGATATGGGAAACAGGGTTCCCTGGAAGGTCCCCTCTCAACATCCAGACAATACAACCTTGGCCAGGGTGAGGGATGTTTTTGCACCCAGTGGTCACCACGTCAAGACCCTAATATCCAACGTGGAATGACCATGCCCGGAGGAGCAGTGTTACCTAATGGATAGAGCCCAGGCATGGGAGTCAGAAAGTCATGGGGGTCTAACGCCGGCTCCACCACTTGTCTGCTGTGTGACCTTGGGCAAGTCACTTCACTTCTCTGGGCCTCGGTTGCCTCATCTGTAAAATGGGGATCAAGGTTTTGAATCCCATGTGGGACAGGGCTGTGTCCAGCCTGATTTGAGAAGCAGCATGGCTCAGTGGAAAGAGCCCGGGCTTTGGAGTCAGAGGTCATGGGTTTGAATCCCGACTCCGCCACACGTCTGCTGTGTGACCTTGGGCAAGTCACTTAGCATCTCTGAGCCTTAGTTCCTTCATCTGTAAAATGGGGATTAAGACTGTGAGCCCATATGGGACAATCTGATCACCTTGTATCCCCCCCAGTGCTTAGAACAGTGCTTTGCACCTAGTAAGCACTTAACAAATGCCATTATTATTATTATTATTGGCTTGTATCTACCCCAGTGCTTAACACAGTGTCTAGAACAAAGTAAGCACTTAAAAAATATCACAATGACCATGATGATGATGACCCTTGAAACAGGATTAGCCACCACCATTTTGCCAAGTACAACCTGGAAACTAAGGAGTCTCAGTTCCTACAAGACACGGAGAAAGCGCTATCGTGATAAGGAAAAAGACGGAGACAGGGAAATAACCTAGTAGAAGTTGATTGTCAGCTACTCTGTACCATTTATAGCAAGCGGATCGATCTTAGGATGTCGTATTAATTGAAAGTAAGCCTGGGACTAAGTGGCACATAAATGTTTTGTTAACCCAAACAGAAATGGGAATATCTTATTCATTCATTCATTCATATTTATTGATCACTCACGTGTGCAAAGCACTGTACTAAGCGTCTAGGAGAGCACAATACAACAACTAATAGACACATTCCTACCCACAGTGAGTTCACAGTCGAGAGGGGGAGACAGACATGAATATAAATAAATAAGTGAATAAATAGGTAAATATATTACAGGTATATACAGATGTGTAGAAGAAATATACATGTAGAAAGAAAACTCTTACTTTAGTAAGTGCTCAATAAATACGATTGAATGTATCCAAAATAAAGGCTTTTTCCACAAGCTACTATTTTTCAAAGTCAGTATGTGACATCTTCTTTATGAATTTAAACTTAACATGAGAGCTGAAACCACAGGAAGAGTTTTTATTGAATAATGACTTAAAATGGAAAGATAAGAGATGAAATGGTTCTCCCAAGCACATTTTTGGCTGTAGTCTAATATGGGCATGCCACCAATCAATCAATCAATCAATCAATCATATTTATTGAGCACTTACTGTGTGCAGAGCACTGTACTAAGCACTTGGGAAGCACAAGTTGGCAACACATAGAGATGGTCCCTACCCAACAGTGGGCTCACAGTCTAGAAGGGGGAGACAGAGAACAAAACCAAACATATTAACAAAATAAAATAAATAGAATAGATCTGTACAAGTAAAATAAATAGAGAAATATGCACAAACATATATACATATGTACAGGTGCTGTGGGGAAGGGAAGGAGGTAAGGCGGGGGGATGGAGAGGGGAAGGAGCTAGAGTCAAAAAGGTGCTTTTATAATGCTTCTTGGGAATTTAAATCCAAAGAAATGCCACTATAATAGCAGTTGATCAATAATTTGCCAACTCTCCTTTTCTGTGAGGGATTCTGAAATTGTTTCAGGCAGATGTCAAGGTCAGTCAGTGTTCATTAACTTCATCTAGCATCAACACCCCTCCCCTCACCATCATACAAAAAGAAATAAATTTCAATTATATTTTATAATTATCAACAGGCCATAAGGTACACTTTGTATCGCTAGTCCAAAATCTGTTTTCCACTACAGAAAACTTCATCTTGCTTTCTCCAACTACAGAACTATTGATTTCAGTAAAGTCTTTGATGGCACCTTTACTGCAAATCCCGTATTTCCAGACATGTTCTTCTAGCCCACACCTTCAATTTCCCCACCAATCATTTGTAGGTTTCAGCTAGAACTATATCTTCCAAGATTTGAAATTCAAAGTTCAAATGTTCAGATTTAACATCGAAATGCAATGTTCAAGCCGAGCAGTGTCCTCTGTCAGAAAAACAACATCGCTTCCAATCCCTTTATTGATGCCATTTTCCCACTGCTAGAGACTGAAACAGAATAGGCAATTCCATTTTAGCTATTTCTTTGAATTCCGCTGACCAGGTACAACCCCAAGCATTAGAGAGAGAATGCACTTCACCCCCGCCTTATCAATCCAAGTCAAAGGGGATGTTCATTTCACCCCTGCCATTCTCCCTAAATGGAATTGTCATTCAGTGACCAGTTTAAATCAGGACATTTGATTTTCTGAGGGTTTTCTGTTTCAGGTCAGTTATCACTAATAGAGGCATCAACAGTAGTTTTCCAAATGGCTTCAATTTACAGAACTCTGGTTGTACCCTGCTCTCAGGGAACTTGCAATTTTATTGGGGATACTGGTACTAAAACAGATGGAGGTCTCTCAACTCACGTTTTTCCTCTAACTGCAGCCCACGAAACCTAAATCTTACAATCTTGAAAGAATCTTCCTTTACACCAGGAAGTCAGATGTCTCCGAGAAGGAGAGAAAAAATGAGGAATTTTCTTTTGCATAAATGTGCATTTTTTCCAACAATATAGACCAAAGGGATTGCCAGTTTGTTTGGAAGCAATCACCTGGGCCTCCCTTTGGAGGAAAGACGTTTTTTAAAAATGGTATTTGTTAAGTGTTTACCACGTGTCAGACAGTGTATTAAGCGCTGGGGTAGATACAAGCTAATCAGTTTGGACATAGTCCATATCCCACGTGAAACTCACAGTCCTAATCCCAATTTTACAGATGAGGTAACTAAGGAATAGAAAAGTGAAGTAACTTGCCCAGGGTCATGCAGCAGACGAGTGGCAGAGCTGGGATTCGAACCCAGGTCCTTCGGACTCTCAGGCCTGTGCCCCATCCAGTAGGCTGTGGTTCTTTTGGCTGGAATGGGCAGTAGGGTAGTTGGGGAGAGTCATTTCTAGAGCTGTGGGATTAAAAACACACCCAGTTCAGTCCTGTGCCTTTTTAGATTTCCTTTAGACTGGAAACTCCTCATATCTACCAATTCTGCTCTCCTGGATGTTCCCAAGCACTTAGTACAGTCCTCTGCACACATTAAGCGCTAATTAAATTTCACTGACTATTTGATCATCCAATCTAGAAGTCAACATACATGCAGCTGTCCCTCCACCAGAGCTCCAGGGTTCTTGGGCTGCAACCTGGGGATGGAGGCCCACCCCCAATTTCTCCCTGGACATCCGGGCCAGGTGTATTCTTCCATCTGCAGGGGCAGCACAGGTCGAAACCCCTGTTCAACAGTTAGAGGACTGAGAGTGTTTCTTTCACCTGTATTGTTTGCCCCCCTACAATTCGTCAAGGGATGTCTTCACAGCACATCCCAAATAAATTCTGTTTTATTAAAACATCAGAGAGGGTTGTAGTGGTTTCTCACTGAGGACTGTTTGTCTGGAATAATGAGGTACGTCAGGACCATTTCCTGCCTCAAAATAGTGTTTCGCACACGTATTTTACCGCTGCTATTTTGGATCATTGCATTTAAGCCTTTTTTGTTGTTGACTCAATTCTCTTTTTACGGTTGGATTAGATATTCACTGTTCGAGGGGTCTGTCCTCCCCCATTTAGATAATCAGTTCCTTGAGGGCCAGGAACTTTTTCTAATTAATTTTTGTCTCCGTTCTCCAGTGTTTTGTACGGTGCTCTGCACAATGGCAAGCCGTTAAAAAATGTCAGTAATAATAACAATAATAAATGGGGGAAAACAAAGCTTTTAATGATGGAAAAAGCATTGTGATTTAGGATACAGGTATTGTGGACCACTTCAGTCCTGAAAGAATATCTCTTTATGACTTAGATTAAACAAAGTTTCTCAAACTCTAAATTTGAAACAGCATATTTAAAGGCAGGTGGGTGGATGGGTGTGGAGGTGGAAAAGTAAAAAAGACAAAAGAAGAGAACAGAGTAGAACTCTTGGGAATCTGTTCCCAGAGAGCTCTCAGAGATTTTTTAAAGTTGAAGAGTGATATTATGTTAATATATGTTCTAATTGCTCGGCAATAAACAACACCCACATGCTGAATAAATGTCAAGACCAAGCCTATTTCTAAACCTGCTTTAAAACAATGTCAGTCACTGCTATTATCACAAAGAGATTGAGCACTTTTGTTAGCATTAAAATAAAAAAAATAACTTGGGGTATTAGTTACCGAAGGCAATAGACCATGGGTAGAAGCGGGGAGTGGGAGGACAGAGTTGAAGTTAGTTGCCACTGTTTTCCAGCCAACTATTAATACGGTGCTAGAATCTGATTGACGATCTATAGGGCTAGCTGTCATTTATTACCTACAATGCCGCAGGTCAGGATTATGCTAGTTGGCTGCCAACAGGATGGTGAAATAAAACCATTTGAGAGGTAGAAGTGCAATGGAAATATCATCTGGTCAGTGATCTGCTCTCTGAGCTCTTTTTTCCTGTCTACCATTGCAGTTCTGAAGGATTAAAGGGAGTGTCTAGCACCAGGATGTCAACTGTCATATAACCATTACTTCCAGGAGGGTCAACTCATCACACACTTCCCTCTGATCTGGAATAATAATAGTGGGATTTGTTAAGCACTTACTCTGTGCCGTTAAGTGCTTAATGCTCTGAGCGCTGGGGTAGATACAAGATAATCAGGTTGTACACAGTCCCTATCCCACATTGGGTGCCCTGTCTCAATCCCTATTTTACAGATGAGGTAACCGAGGCCCAGAGAAGTTAAGTGGTTCGCCCAAGGTCACACAGGAGACAAGTGGTGGAGTCGTGATTAGAACTCAGGTCCTTCTGATTCCCAGGCCCGTACTCTATCCGCTAAGCCATGCTGCTTCTCAAAGTTCCTGGAATGTCTTGGAAGTCATCTTTGTCTCCATTAAGTAGATAAGTTCTCAATTTCCTGGTCCAGTGGGGCCCAGCCTCCTCTGTCATTTGTTTCAAGACTCTCCATGATCATAACTATCCCTGATCTGCCAAGCTGAAGCCAGGGGTGGCCATCTTTCTGGGAGTGTTCATTTCTCTGAAGGGGGGCAAGAAACGCATCTACCAACTGGATTTATATTATGTTGCACCCTCCCAAGAGCTTGAAATAATGCTCTGCACACAGTAAGTGAGAGAGAAAGGATTGTGGGGTGGGGAAGGCTCAAACCATGAAATTCAAGTGGGTGGGGGGACTTGAGTTTGTCTTTGGGACAAAGCCTGTCCCGGGTGATAAACCCCTCTGGAATAGCACGAGGGAGAGAGCAGGTTGGGGGATGTCAGGAGGGTTGTGGGGCAGAGAATTCAGCCTGAAAAATGAGGCTGAAAAGATCCAGGATTGGGAGAGGAGCAAGGTGGGGGACAATGCAGAACCAGCTGAAGTGAGAGAGGGAAAGGGAGTCCAAAAACACCTTTATGAATCGGACTTAATCAGCTCTCAGCTTCTTTCATATGGAATCCCTACAGTGAGCCAGATTCTTTCCTGAATCTCTGCTGGATCTCATCACTTTGCTCCCTGCACAATTCTGCCTCCCTTCAGAGAAAGAGGAACAACCTCAAAATTAGCTCCTCATCATCTTTCAGCTTTTCAGTCAATTCATTCTTTCATTCTGTTGTACTTATTGAGCGCTCACTGTGGGAAGAGAACTGTACTAAGCACTTGGAAAGTACAATTTGTCAACAAATACACACAATCCCTACCACAAATACAGACAATCCCTACCCAGCAACGAGCTCGCAGTCTAGAAGATCCATCTCGACAGTCCTTCCTCCTCAACATTTTCTAGAACAGTTCCCTCCTCTTCCTCTAACCTGTCTAAACTGGTCATATCACCATTAGATTAGACTGCTGTATCAACTTTCTTTCTGGTCTCCCTGCAACCAGTGTCTTTCTTTCAAACTTTACCATATGCTGCTGCCTGGATGACCTTTTAAAAATGTTACTCGCCGCACGCATCCCCACTCCTCAGAAACCTCCGATGGTTACCCACCTCCCTCTCCATCAAGGAAAATCGCCTTTCCATTAGCTTCAAGGCTCCACAACAGCAATGTACATCTTAGAGATCTGTTTTCTTCTTCCCACTACTTCCCAGCTTACACTATTCACTCCTCCCAAGCTTGCTTTCTAACTGTACTTCGTTCTTGACTCTTCTACCACCGTGCTATACCCATAGCCTGGGGACACATATTCCCTAAATTTGCCATTACTCCCACTTCTCCCACCTGTATGATCCTCCTAATATCCCACCCCTCCCCAGTCTTTCTCGATTAATTAACAAAACGCTATTTGCAAAAACTTGGGAAAGCAGCATGCACTAGCAGATATGAATGGGCCCAGGAGTCAGAAGGACATGTGTTCTCACCCCAGCTCTGCCACTTGTCCACTGTGTAACCTTGGGAGAGTCCCTTCACTTCTCTGGGCCTCAGTTACCTCAACTGTAAAATGTGGATTAAGACTGCAAGCTCCATGTGGAACAGTGACTGTGTCCAACCTGATTACCTTTTATCCACCCCAGAGCTTAGTACAGTGCCTGGAACATAATGAGTGCTAAACAAATACCACAATAAAAATAAAAATAAATAAAAAACTGAACAGCTACCCATAACCCTTATTTTATTCCTATTCTCAGCACTTACATATGCATATATATATATATAATTGTATGTTTAATTATTTGTTCCACTATTTAATCCTGACACATTTGTAAGGCTACCTGCTGTATCCTTGCTATTCTTTATACTTCCACTTATTGACAAGTAGTATATCTGTCCCCATTTGATTGTAAATTCCTCGGTAACTCCTCACCAGGATGACTCTCTGGCAGAGGCTGGTTATGGAGGATGGGAAAACAGCCTTGTAGTCTCCTAGGAATTAGAGAATGTATGGCAAGTCCAAAAAAGCAAAACAATCACCAGGGATTTCATTTATTCTCCCTCCTGTAAAGCAACAATTGTCTCATCTTCTTCCAAGTGGCACAAAAATGAGCAGATAGCAGGGTGTTGTAAAGCATCCGACTGTGCTCCCAATGTTTCCCCAGATAGTATTGTTTTCTCTCTTTAATAATTGTGGTATTTGTTAAGCGCTTACTGTGTGCCAAGCACTGTTCTAAGTGCTAGGGTAGAAACGACCCCCTCCATCAAAGGGTGGGAGGCAGAGAAGGAAGGAGAAGCAGCATGGCTCAGTGGAAAGAGCCTGGGCTTTGGAGTCAGATGATTCCCAAATCTACAACTCCAACCCTGACTCCTCTCTTTCCCTGCAATCTCACATTTCCTTCTGCCTTCAGGACATATCTGCCTGTATGTTCTGGCAACACCTCAAATAAAACATGTCCAAAACTGAACTCCTTATTTTCCCACCAAAACCCTGTCCTCCCCATCACTGTAGACAACACCGCTCTCTTCCCTACCGCACAAGCCCTTAACCTTGGCATTGTCCTTGCCTCATTGCTCTTATTCTACATACACATTCAATCTGTCACCAAATTCTGTCATTTCTGTCTTCACAATATTACTAAAATCTGTCCTTTCCACTCCATCCAAACTGTTACCATGCTGATCCAAGCATTTTTCTTATCCACCTCCTTCCTGACCTCTCAACCTCCTGTCTCTCCCCTCCAGTCCATTCTGTACTCTGCTACATGGATCACTTATCAATGAAAACATTCTGTCCTTGTCTCCCCAATCCAGAAGAACCTCCAGTGGCTGTCCATCCACCTTCATGAACAGAAACTCTTTACCATGGCTTAAAGCATTCAATCAGCTCACCCCATCCTACCTCACCTCACTAATATCCTACTATAGCCCAGCCCACACAATCTATTCCTCTAGTTCCAGCTTAATCACGGTGGCCCAACCTCACGTATCTTGCTGCTGACCCCTTTCCCATGTCCTTCTTCTAGACTGGTACTCCCTCACCCTCCATATATACCAGACCACCACTCTCTCCACATTCAATGCTTTATTAAGGTCCCATCTCCTCCAAGAGGCCTTCCCTAAATAAGTCCTCTTTCCCCCTGCTCGCTCTCCCTTCTGCATCATCCAAGTGCATCTGTTACCTTTGGACATGTGATATTTGCCCACCCCTAGTCCCAAAGCACTTAAGTATCTTTAAATAATAATAATAATAATAATAACGGTGGTATTTGTTAAGTGCTTACTATGTGTCTAATTGCTGGGTGGATACAAGGTGATTAGGTTGTCCCAAGTGGGGCTCACGGTCTTAATCCCCATTTTACAAATGAGGTAACTGAGGTACAGAGAAGTTAAGCGGCTAGCCCAAAGTCACACAGCTGACAAGTGGCGGAGCCGGAATTTGAACCCATGATCTCTGACTCGAAGCCCGCGCTCTTTCCACTGAGCCACACTGCTACTCATTTATTCATATTGATCACTGTCTCCCCACTCTGGACTGTGATTGCCTGCTAATTCTATCTGTACTCTATTTTCCCAGCCAAGTACAGTGCTCTGCACATAGTAAGTACTCAATAATTACCATTGATCGATACGGGCTACCCCTCTTGCCTTCAGGTAGGACTGCCTTTAAATGACAGGTTTCTTCAGGAATTTTCTTTTATCATAAAATTATCCTCTATTTCCCCATGGTTATGAGCTAATTACCCATTTCCAATCAGACAAGACAGTGACACTTGGCCACTTTCGTCCACAAAGCTTTCTTATTTACTCTTTTAGATTTCCCTGAGTGCCTTGTAGGAAAATGAAAAGCTTTGGAGATTTGAAAAAAAAATAAATCTACAGTATGTTTGTGGTATTAAATAATGCTGTCTTGTTTCAGAATCCCATAGTATGTTAAAAATCCAAATCTCTTATTTGTGAATTTTATTTTCTGGGATTTCAGGAAAGTTGTGGCTTCAGTAAAAGACAAAAAAAGTGATCCTCAAACCAGTCAGCCAAATTGCCTAAATGGAAATGGAAGTGGAATAGAAATAATGAAAATAATTGTGGTATTCGTTAAGTGCTTATTATGTGCCAGGTACTGTAATAATAATAATAATGGTACTTGTTAAGTGTTTATTATGTGTCAAGCACTGTTCTAAGCACTGGGGTAAACACAAGGTAAACTGAATGTCCCACGTGGGGCTCACAGTCTCAATCCCCATTTTACAGATGAGGTAACTGAGGCACAGAGAAGTTAAGTGACTTGTCCAAGGTCACACAGCAGACAAATGGCAGAGCCAGAAATAGAACCCATGACCTTCTGACTCCCAAGCCCATGGTCCATCCATTAGGCAATGCTGCTTCTCAAAATGACCGTAGACCTGAGAGTCAGAAAACCTAGGCTCTAATCTGTTTTTGCCACCGGCTGGCTGCTGTGTGAACTAGTGCAACTCACTTAACCTCCCTGGGCTTCAGTTTCCTCAGCTGTAAAATGGGTATGATGATGCCTGCCTCTCATTACCATCATTTCTCAAACTGTGAGCTCCAAGTGTGACAGGGAATGTCTCTGATCTGATTGTCTTGTATCTAACACAGTGCTATGTCACCTGTAAACTCATTATAAATGCCATAACAATAACCATGCTCATTATGCTTTTTATTGTAATTTTAGAAATTAGAATATGAGCTGCCCTAAGTTTCTTCGGCTTTCCTCTGTCCAGATCTGAGCATGGAGCTTAGTAAAGGAATTACCAGCTCAAAAAGAAGTTTGTCTTTGAGTCCTGGGGCTTTCATTTATGCCTATTAACTTCAAAACTTTGGGAAGGAGAATAGGATCCCAGTGGCTAGAGTCTCTGAATATTCTCATGCTCAATGATGGCTGAAAACCCAGCCCCTGTACATCTGACTAATATATTGCCAAAGGGATTTTCTTCCATGTGCTTGGACATATTGAAGACTTAATTTGCAATCCTAATTTGTTTTACAGCTCTTCACTTGAGGCCTTCTCAGATTTAGAGATTTCCAAGGGAGTCAAACTACGTATAAGAGCTGAAAAACAGTTGCTTGGGTCCTTTATCTGTCAAACTACATTGATAATTTGTTTTTCCTATACCTCTGGGCAGTTTTAACTATACTTAGGCAACCAAGTCTGTCAGCTGAATGTACCAGTTGCCTTGAAAAGCATGGCCTGGATCTAAGTTTCCGAAGGGCTTTCTTAACAACATTCTCTAAGATTCACTTGTCAAATGTGGGGGTGACCTAAGCCACCAGAATTGAAAGATTATCTTTCTTAGTGGTTTGTTTTGCTTTGTGCAGAGTGGCACATTTTTCTGGCTGGCATTGTGGAAATCACTGAGCAAATCACTGAGTGATTCAATTAGTCTTTGACTTTTCCTTCTAACCACTTTGGGGAAATGGCATTCACTGAAGGAATCCGTGACCTTCTTGTGTGCAAACCTCAAGGCCAGAACTCTGGCATCTTCCTTCTCAGCCTCCCGCCTCAGCTCACTGATGACTATCCTCCAGTCCCTGCTGCTTGAATCAATCGGTCATAATTATTGACATAATTATTGGAGAATCATAATTCTCCATAATTATTGGAGAAGCAGCATGGCTAAGTGGAAAGAGCATGGGCTTTGGAGTCAGAGGTCAGGGGTTCATCCCAGCTCCATCAATTGTCAGCTGTGTGACTTTGGGCAAGTCACTTAACTTATCTGAGTCTCAGTTACTTCATCTGTAAAATGGGGATTAATCAATCAATCAATCAATCATATTTATTGAGTGCTCACTGTGTGCAGAGCACTGTACTAAGTGCTTAGGAAGTACAAGATGGCAACATATAGAGACAGTCCCTACCCAACAGTGGGCTCACAGTCTAAAAGGGGGAGTCTAAAAGATTAAGACTGTGAGCTCCCCGTGGGACAACCTGATCAACTTGTAACCTCCTGAGCACTTAGAACAGTGCTTTGCACATAGTAAGCACTTAATAAATGCCATTATTATCATTATTATTATTATTGAGCTCATTGTGGGCAGGGGACATGTCTACTAACTCAGTTGCACTGGACTCTCCCAAGGTCTTAATACAGTGCTCTGCATGCAGTAAGCACTCAAATACTACTGATTGAGCATTTACTGTGTGCAGAGTACTGTACTAAGTGCTTGGGAAAGTATAAGAGTTGGTAGGCATGTTCCCTGCCCACGAGGAGTTTAAAATCTAAACGTGGAGAGGGACATTAATTGTATCTAGGTGGTGTGGGGCTGAGGGTGGAGCAAACAAAGGGTACAAATAACAGTCTAGCCTCTAAAAGCCACAGTACTCTCCTAGTGTTCTTCTCCAATCCAATCCCTGATTGCAACTCCTGAATTCAATCTTATTTGGCTATATCTTCCCTCCCGCAGATGCTGGATTCTCCTGGTGGGTCTGCTGCATCTCCGCTCTCAGGACAAATTAAGCAAGCAGATCAGTTCAGGTTCTTAGCTCCATTCATTAGCAAAGGAAGCAGCTCTCCAAGAAAAACTTTAGAATGGGCCTGTTCTTCCTTGATGCTGAGGGGAATATCAAGATATTCTGGAGAACTTGTGTTTGTCCAATAAAACCTTTGCTAACTGGTCTCTTTCCAACTACAGAACTCTGCTCTCTTGTACTTCCTGTTTGATTGATCCCTTATGGAGGAGTTTGCCCTGCTTCTGGAGTGTTTGTATATAATAATAATAATAATAATAATGATTGTATTTGTTAAGCACTTACTATGTGCAAAGCACTGTTCTAAGCACTGGGGAGGTTACAAGGTGATCAGGTTGTCCCACGTGGGGCTCACAGTCTTAATCCCCATTTTACAGATGAGGTAACTGAGTCCCTGAGAAGTTAAGTGACTTGCCCAAAGTCACACAGCCGACAGTTGGCAGAGCAGGGATTTGAACCCATGACCTCTGACTCCAAAGCCTGGGCTCTTTCCACTGAGCCATGCTGCTTATCCTGTATCTCCCTGCTAATCTGATTAATAAACAGCTACAGCTCAATCCCAATCAGCAAACACTTTCCCAACTGTTGTCTGAGTCTCTGGCCTACTTTCTTCCCAGAGTCTTAGTAGCATTGCGGTTTTTTGGGGTTTTTTTTTGCTATTGAGACTAGAAAACAATCTTCTCCTACCTCTGCAGACCTACTTTGGGATTCAGATCTTCACACTTTACTAGTGACCCCTGGGTGAATTTAAAAATAGTCCTGGATTATAGATCACCGGCATCTCTGATGAATCAGCATCTCCCAATCCCCACAGTTTACAAAACTTTTATTGTTTAGAGATCCCTGTCAATTGTGGTATTTGTTAAACATTTACTATGTGCTAAACATCGTACTTAATACTAGAATAGAATAAAGGAAGTGAGGTTGGACACAGTTCCTGTCCTATGGGGCTCACAGTCTAAGAAGGATGGAAGAAAATGTAATCCCTGTTTTACAGCTAACTGAGAAAAAATTAATAATAATAATGTTAGTATTTGTTAAGCACTTACTATGTGCCAAGCACTGTTCTAAGCACTGTTGATGATACAAGGTAATCAAGATCGTCCCATGTGGTGCTCACAGTCTTAATCCCCATTTTACAGATGAGGAAATTGAGACACAGAGAAGTGAAGTGACTAACCCAAAGTCACACAGCTAAGTGGTGGAGCCAGGATTAGAACCCATGACCTCTGACTCCCAAGCCCGGGCTCTTTCCACTGAGCCACGCTGCTTCTAATTGACTTGCCCAAGGTCACACAGCAGGTAAGTTACAGTGCATTTCTTTTAGCACTCTTTCATGATAGAGCTATTGAATTTAATGCCAGTTTTCCTTACAGTGCCTTCTCCCTTCATCACCATCAGTGATTTTTTTTAAATGGAATTTGTTAGGCACTTACTATGTTCCAGGCACTGTACCTAGTGCTAGGGTTGATACAAGTTAATCAGACTGAACACAATTAATGTCCCACATGGGGTTCACAGTTTTCATCCCCATTTTATAGATGAGGTAACTGAATCACAGAGAAGTTAAGTGACTTACAGGAGACAAGTGATGGAGCTGGAATGAAAACCCTTCTGATATCCCAGAAAGACCTAAGGGCTTTATTGAGCACTTACCATGTTCAGAGCACTGCACTAAGCGCTTGGGAGAGTACACTCCAACAGAGTTGGTAGAGACATTCCCTGCAGACAATGAGTTCACAGTCTGGGAGGGGAGTCAGGCATTTAAATAAATAAATACTGGCAACCTGTGCAAAGTTTACTTTAACTCCAATATCTTTTAACCTCTCCCCTTCTTGAAGTATTTTGACTGACTTTAACAGAAATTAAAGCTCTTTTCAACCACAGTTTGCCTTCTATTTCGCATTAGATAAAGCCCACTGTTGGGTAGGGACTGTATATGTTGCCAATTTGTACTTCCCAAGCGCATAGTACAGTGCTCTGCACATAGTAAGCGCTCAATAAATACAATTAATGATGATTAGATAATGGCAGATCTCTTATCTATTAGCACAAATGCCTTTTTGCTGAATAGGATGCGAAAGAACACTGAAAATTAAGTACACAAGAACACATAAAATAGCATAATAATATTTTTACTGCTACATATTGAATTGCTATTTGATCATTCAAATTTATTGTGGTTTTAATCACTCTTCGGTAATACACTTACATTATTTGCGTTTCTTTTTGAATCTTGTGAATGTATGAATCCACCTTACATTATTTCCTATGGAAAACTTTCCTTCATTTAAAACTTTTTCTCTTAACAATCTTTTCATGGAGCTAACAATCCTGGTATATCAAGTTGTCCTTGGTATTTGAAGAGGATGCCAGTGACTGCTAATTTTACCTGTGGGTGTGACCGAAAAAGTTGATGTGTAATAAAATGTCTCTATCCTACTATGCCCTGACACAGACTAACCTCTATTGCACTGACAGTTTTTCTATATGCAGCACCTGATGCTGTTTTTAGCTTTGCCTTTTCCTGTCTTGAATCAGTCAATCAACGGTATTTATTGTGCACTTATTTTGTGTAGAACACTGGACTAAGCGCTTGGGAGAGTACATTAAAACAGAATTAGCAGGCACGTTCCCTGCCTGTTACGAATTTACAGTCTAGAGATGAGTGAAGCTTCTGCTCCAATCTGCAATGTGTCAGATTGGCCTGTTTGTTGTGATTAGATCCTACACCAGTCTCAGTGGCACTGACTGTGTCAATCATATTTATTGAGCGCTTACTGTGGGCCGAGCACTGTACTGAACTCTTGGGAGAGTACAATATAACAGTGCAACAGACATAATCCCTGCCCACAACAAGCTTACAGTATAGAGCCTTGCTGACTTTCTGATAAATATTATCACAGAGAAATCCCCATGTTATTTTTGCTGAGGGTTAAATGTGATTTTCCTTGTTCCACTTGAGAAGCAGCATGACTTAGTGATTAGAGCATGGGCCTAGGAGTTAGAGGGGCCTGAGTTATAATCCTGACTCTGCCACTTGTCTACTGGGAGACCTTGGGCAAGTCACTTCACTTCTTCATGCCTTCTGTCCCTCATCTGTAAAATGTGGGACAGGGACTTGTCTAACATGATTAGCTTGTATCTATCCCAGTGCTCAGACAGTGCTTGGCAAATAATAAGCACTTAACAAGCATCATAATTATTATTATCAATTATTATTGGGCTGCCAATATTTCCCTGGAGTTCCTTATAACCTTTTTGTTTTCCATGGGTCTGACATTTAACTTTATTGGACCAATCTGTACTACTTTGGTTATATTGCCCTGGGAATTTGGATCTTATTAGATGGAAATCTGTCCAGCACTTGACTTCATAATAATAATGGTATTTGACTACCCATGATCCAATAGTCCTTCTGTCTTTAATTTGGCAGGGAGAAGGTAATATTAATGATCACAAGCCAATGCTTGACCCCTTAGCTGAGTAGGAGTCAGTCATTTTATTTGACCAATTCCATGAGATCCAAGGACTATTTTCCATGTTTTGCCATCCCTTTCAAACTTCAAGGCTTGAAATACATTTGGTGGCTGCATCCTAACCTTTGTAGAAGCATTCCTTTTAATAATAATAGTGTTGGTATTTGTTAAGTGCTTACTATGTGCCAAACACTGTTCTAAGCACTGGGGGGATACAAGGTGATCAGACTGTCCTACGTGGGGCTCATGGCCTTAATCCCCATTTTACAGATGAGGGAACTGAGGCACAGAGAAGTTAAGTGACTTGCCCAAAGTCACACAGCTGACAAGTGGCGGAGGCAGAATTGGAACCCACAATCTCCGACTCTTTCCACTATGCCTTTTCTTCACTGAAATTCACCATTGGGGTTGTGGAAGGTCATACGTACTGATAGTGGAGATAAAATAGTTTGGTTTTAAAGAATGTCTAGGGTTATCAAGTAGTTATGCAGGCCCCTGGGAAGATTTGGTTGTTTGGAGACTAGCAATCATCTGGCCATGAATTCAAAACTTAAAAGCACCTCTCTTTAGAGAGAGGTGGCAAGTTGCTTTACTGGAATGAGTGTGACCATGATTATGAACATGTGTTATCAGCAGCCCAGTATCCAAGTGACTGATGGGTTTAATTTAGAACATCTTGCTCTAACAGAGCAAGGCTGCATCTCATTTCCAGTCAATTCATCTGGGTTCAGGGCTGGGTTTAAGGGTCATGATTTGTAGACTGGTGCTGACTTGGCTCTCGCCCTGTTATCAAGGTGGGAGAAGTTACACTACAATCAGCCTGAATCAGCCTGGTCAAACTCCTTGTGAGTAGGGAACGTGTCTGTTTATTGCTGTATTGTACTTGCTCAAGTGCTTAATACAGTGCTCTGCACAAATCAGTGAATACGATTGAAAGAATGGTACCTTTGCCCCGGGTGCCCTGATCTGAACAATTTACTCTGCTCCAGTGGACCTCAGGGTGAGGGAAGTTGGTGGCGAAGGGAAAATCAGGTGTGTTCAGTGGTCCATCCCTAGCCATGAGGATGGAGGTCCAGGAGACAGAATCCTGAGTGAAGCAGACTGAGAATCTGACCCAGTGATACTATTGCTTGTGATCTTCTGTTCTTATATAGGTGTGGCGAGTTGGATTTAGGAGACACGTGCACATAGGTGAAAGAAAAAACCACAAGCTCATACCCTGGAAAGAGTAAGTATAAAGGAAGACGAATTACTGAAGGGTAGATATATTCACTGTTTAAATTTGGCCATAAAACTGAAGCTAAAGTTTCATCCAGCCAATTCTCCTTCTGTTCTGTTACAGTTGTTGTTTGTGTCAGCGTGTGTATGTGTGTGTGTGTGTGTGTTTGTGTAGCTCTAGTGTCTTGGCTATCATTCCAATCAGGTACCGGGCTTTGATGGTCTCATCTCCTTCTGGAACTCTGAGGGACTACGATACTTTTTTCTCATTCTTGTTCCAAAATGCAGTGAAATATTGACTTGCACTGGTTTCTAAAACTGATGCATTCAACCCCGTTGAGATTGGCCTTTTGGAATGGATGGAACAATTTCTATAGACATTAAACTTTAAATTGGCTTTGGAATCCTATGGGAGAGGAAGTGTTATCCAACTATCATTTTTGATGTGAGGCCCATCTTCCAAAACAACACAGGGGAATAGAAAAATTGGTTACTAAGCATAGACTGTCCTGGTGACTATGGAGACATAACTCTTTAAGAGGTTCAGCAGTCCTGAGGGGAACTTTTTCTGGAGTTGTATACATGACAGAAAACACTGGATTATAAGGAAAACCCTGTATACAATTTTGCTAATGGACAAAATATAACAAAATATTTTAAAAATCCCAGAAAATGGATTTTAACTACAAAAATTAGAACCCTTAAAATGCACTGTAAAACTTAGAGCAGTGATAGGTTTTCTGTGTTTTATGGTGTATTTTTCTGAAATGGGACTGGAAGGTTGGTGGTGTGACTTTGGTCCTCCAGCCCTTTGAGACAGGTTCTTTCCGCAGCCCGGTTTCATAACCTAGTGGGTAGACCACAGGCCTGGAAGACAGAAGGACCTAGGTTCTAATTCCAGATCCACCACTTGTCTGCTGTATGACCTAGGGCAAGTCCCTTCATTTCTCTGTGCCTCAGTTACCTCATCTGTAAAATGGGTATATTAAGATGGTGAGCCCCTTGTGGGACAGGGACTGCATCCAACCCAATTTGTTTGTATCTATCCCAGTGCTTAGAATGGTGCCTGGCACAAAGTAAACACTTAACAAATGTCACAGTCGTTATTATTATTATTACCTCAACACTAGGAACATCAGGGAAAGCCATTTTTCATTTTCTGTACTCAACACCCTGCTGGCCTTCTGAATCCCTGGGGATACCTCAGGGCGGGGGTTACCATGGGGAGGTGGAGTTGGGAGGGATTCTAGGGATGGAGCCCAGGAGGAGACCCTTTCCACACACTAACAATCAGTTTGGATACCTAAAAGAAGCCTCCAATTCCCATCCATGTTCAGTTGGATGGGTTATAGACTGTGAGCCCACTGTTGGGTAAGGACCATCTCTATATGTTGCCAACTTGTACTTCCCAAGCACTTAGTACAGTGCTCTGCACACAGTAAGCACTCAATAAATATGATTGATTGATTGATTATTCCATCTGGATGTGCTCTGTGGTCAGTAAATGGCAAATCAGACACGTCTCCACAGGCAGGTGTCAGGTTAAACACAGAGCAGGACTCCCAGCTAAGCTTGGAGTTGGGCTTGTTAATACTTACAACACAGATCTGTATTTTGCTGTTTATTTGTCCATTGCTGACCAATAATTTTTTTTCATTTTAGTTATATCCCACAGTGGAATTAAGTGGGTTGACCAAATCCCTTTGATGAAGTTTCCTCATCTGTAAAATGGGGATTCGATATATGTTCTCACTTCCCTTATACTGTGAGTGATTTTTTTTATGTTATGTGTTAAGTGTCTACTCTGTGCCAGGCACTGTAGGAAGCACTGGGAAAGATATAAGCTAATCAGTTTGGACACAGTCCATGTCCCACATGGTACTCACAGTCTTAATCCCCATTTGGTAGATGAGGGAATTGAGAAACAGAGAAGCTAAGTGACTTGGCCAAGGTCACCCAGCAGACAAGTGGCAGAATTGGGTTTAGAATCCAGGTTCTTCTGAATCCCAGAACTATGCTCTATCCACTAGGCCACACTGTTTCTCAGCTTGCATTGTATCTACCCCAACATGTTGCACAGTGTTTGGCACAGAATAAGCACTTAACAAAGACCTTAATTTTTCTTATTATGCTGTGGAACTTTGTATTAGCAAAATCAGGTATGAAAATCCAGGAAGAGCTTGTGAATTTGTTGTAACAGGAGAATAGCTCAGTTTCCAGAGGAAGAGAAAACCCTGCTGCTCTGAAGTAAATGCTAGATATCCAGCAATGCTGGAATTGCATGTGAGGCACAATTATTTTCCTTGAGAACCGGATTGGCCCTGGTTTCCCAATATGCGGAGGTGTTAGCCACCCACCTGCCCCAGTCAATCAATCGATCAGTCGTAGTTATTGAGCACTTACTGTGGGCAGAGCACTGTACTGAGGGCTTAGTACAGTATGATATAACAATGTAACAGACACCATTCCTCTAGACTGTAAGCTCCTTGAGGGCAGGGAACATGTTTACCAACTTTATTATATTGTAGTCTCCCAAGCTCTTACTGCATTGTCTGCACATAGTAAGCACTCAAAAAATACCATTAATTGATTAATTTGAGGGATTTGAAAAATTCAACTTGAGAAGCAACGGGGGCCTTGATGTGGAAGTTCAAAAGGTGGGTTTTATTTTCCCTCCTGGCTCTCTTGCTCACACCAGCTGAGCCACATCTTCAAAGCCCTACTGAAAGCTCACCTCCTCCAGGAGGCCTTCCCAGATTGAGCACACCTTTTCCTCAGCTCCGCCCTCTGCTTTACCCCCCTCCCCACCCCACAGCACTTGTGTATAGATGTATATATTTATTATTCTATTTATTTTATTAATGATGTGTATATATCTATAATTCTACTTCTTTACATTGATGCTATTGATGCCTGTCCATTTGCTTTGTTTTGTTTTCTGTCTCCCCCCTTCTAGACTTTGAGAGGGTCGGGTAGGGATTGTCTCTGTTGCCGAATTGTACTTCCCAAGAGCTTAGTACAGTGCTCTGCACACGGTAAGTGCTCAATAAATACAATTGAATGAATGGATCTTTCTCTTGGGGGTTTGGGTATAAATCCTGGGCAGTGGAAGGACCAATAAAAATGGAGGAGTCGTATGTGTCAAGTGAATGACTGCACTGCCTATCTGTGAATCGAACTGATGATTATATTATCACTACATAGTGACAGCTGCCTGTGCTGGCAGCTACAGGGAATCCGCATCATCAAAAAGCTCTCAGATTCCAAATTATTATTCAAAGGAGATTGCCTGTCAACGACAGGAGCAAACATTCCCTCCTCATTGTGATTCATTTGACCTCTTTATAATTCCTGACATGACATGTGCCACTTACCTCAAGAAAAAAAGAAAAGGCAAAGCACCAAAACCCAGAGCAATTTAAAATAGCCAGACTTTTTCTTCTCTTCAGAAAAAAGATTCAAACCTGCAGGTTTTCCTGAGGGACTCTTCTTGAATTAATCCTGCCAGCTCACAAGCTCCAGGCTAGAAGCAAGACACCACTTTAAGGCTATAAAAAGAAAGTCTGGGTTTTGGGATTGGAGCAGGAAATAGACATCCATTATAGCTCCTTGGTGGGGTAGGGGATGAGATGGCTGCTGTTCCTCTGGATAATAATAATAATAATAATAATAATAATAATGGTGGTATTTGTTAAGCGCTTACTATGTGCCAAGCACTGTTCTAAGCACTGGGGGGGATACAAGGTGATCAAGATTGTCCCATGTGGGGCTCACAGTCTTAGTCCCCATTTTACAGATGATGGAACTGAGACCCAGAGAAGTTAACTGACTTGCCCAAGGTCACACAGCCGAAAAGTGGCGGAGCCGGCATTCGAACCCGTGACCGCAGACTCCCAAGCCCGTGCTCTTTCCACTGAGCCACACTGCTTCTCTAAGTGGAAAGTGGATGGTTTTCTCTGTTTTCTTCTTTACATTCTCTAACTTCAAGCCCTCTTTGGAACAATTTAATATGATAGAGAGCCACTTTTAGGTGAGAAGGAGAACCGGCTTCTCATTTCTCATGAATACAAGGCACCTTTGGGTGAAAGACACTTATTAGTTACCCTTAGTGAGAAAAGGTATAAACTAGTGGAAAAAGCAGGAGCCTAGTAGTCATAGGATTGTGGTTCTAATCCCAGCTCTGCCATTCGCCTGCTGTGTGACCCTGGGCACATCACTTAACTTCTCTGTTTCTCAATTTTCTCACCTGTAAAATGGGGATTCCAAACCTGTTCTCCCTCCCCCTTAGACTGTGTGTCAGGGACTGGGTCTAAACTAATTATATTGTATCTGTCCAAGTGCTTCGAATAGGGCTTGACACCTAGTAAGCTCTTAACAAATGCTACTTCATTATTATTACCCTGTTATTACCAATTAATCACATTTATTGAGCACTTACTGGGTTCAGACCCCTTAGTGCTTGAGAGAGTAATAATAATAACGGCATTTATTAAGCACTTACTATGTGCAAAGCACTGTTCTAAGCATGGGGAGGTTTCAAGGTGATCAGGTTGTCCCCCGGGAGCTCACAGTCTTACTCCCCATTGTACAGATGAGGGAACTGAGGCCCAGAGAAGTTAAGTGACTTGTCCAAAGTCACACAGCTGACAATTGTCGGAGATGGGACTTGAACCCATGACCTCAGACTCCAAAACCCATGCTCTTTCCACTGAGCCAGTACTATATGATAGAGTTGGTAGGCATATTTTCTGCCCACAAGGAGCATACAGTCTAGAGGATTCAAAGTTTCCTCTAATCACTGTAGAGGCAGAAAGTCAAAGTCCCCTGAGGGGAGACAAGCAACGCATTTTGGGCAAGATGTAACCTCGAGGCATGGAAGAAACCAATAGGAAGGTTCCCGCTGATTAAATTATGGCCTGGGAACCAAAAGTCCTGAGCTTTTGTTTCCCAATTACCATCTGTGAATGGGGAATGATGCTGGAGTGAGGTGGAGGTTCTGATGTAGGGTAAGGGGCTGATTGCTGGTGGGAGGGGCCTAGGTGGATTCTGGGTGAAGGGGAGAATCGAGGGCTGCCATCTACAAGGGCCCATTGGCTTCATCATCATCAATCGTATTTATTGAGCGCTTACTATGTTCAGAGCACTGTACTAAGCGCTTGGGAAGTACAAACTGGCAACACATAGAGACAGTCCCTACCCAACAGTGGGCTCACAGACTCAGTTGGTTCCCTGGTTGGCTGAACCTCTCCCCCTCCTCCCCCTCCCCTCCGCCTTACCTCCTTCCCCTCCCCACAGCACCTGTATATATGTATATATGTTTGTACGTATTTATTACTCTATTTTATTTGTACATATTTATTCTATTTATTTTATTTTGTTAATATGTTTTGTTTTGTTGTCTGTCTCCCCCTTCTAGACTGTGAGCCCACTGTTGGGTAGGGACCGTCTCTATATGTTGCCAACTTGGACTTCCCAAGCGCTTAGTACAGTGCTCTGCACACAGTACGTGCTCAATAAATATGATTGAATGAATGAATGACCAAATTCCAGCTGGCTTGGTTCATAGCCAGAGCAGTGGGCAGGGGGCCCTACTTTCACTCGTCAAGTCTCACTTCAGCTTGCTCCCCTATATTCAGCTTGTTGCCGTAAAAAGGCAAAGGGCCTCCAGGCTGAGCATCCTAATCCATCTCTTCTAGTGCTTTCCAGATGGCTGCGGAAAGAGAAGGGTGCCTTTGTGCTTTTCTTGCCTGTAGGACCTCTGACCCTCCCTTTTCTCTCTTTCCATCATTCCTTGCCAAGGCTCCTCCTCTTCGACTGCCCCCAGCTTCTATCTCTCCTGTCCAAGGCTAGTACCACCCAGACTCATTCATTCATTCATTCAATCGCATTTATTGAGCGCTTACTGTGTGCAGAGCACTGTACTAAGCACTTGGGAAGTACAAGTTGGCAACATACAGAGACGGTCCCTACCCAACAGCGGGCTCACAGTCTAGAAGTGGGAGACAGACAACAAAACAAAACATATTAACAAAATAAAATAAATAGAATAAATATGTACAAATAAAATAGAGTAATAAATACGTACAAACATATATACATATATACAGGTGCTGTGGTGAGGGGAAGGAGGTAAGGCGGGGGGGATGGGGAGGGAGAGGAGAGGGAGAGGAAGGAAGAGGCTCAGTCTGGGAAGGCCTCCTGGGGGAGGTGAGCTCTCAGTAGGGCTTTGAAGGGAGGAAGGGAGACAGCTTGGCGGATGTGTGGAGGGAGGGTATTCCAGGCCAGGGGGATGATGTGGGCTGGGGGTCGACAGGCAGGACAGGCAAGAATGAGGCACAGTGAGGAGATTAGCCACAGAGGAGCGGAGGGTGTGGGCTGGGCTGTAGAAGGAGAGATGGGAGGTGAGGTAGGAGGGGGCGAGGTGATGGACAGCCTTGAAGCTGTGGGTGAGGAGTTTTTGCCTGATGTGTAGGTTGATTGGCAGCCACTGGAGATTTTTGAGGAGGGGAGTAACATGCCCAGAGCATTTCTGCACAAAGACGATTCGGGCAGCGGCATGAAGTATGGATTGAAGTGGGGATAGACAGGAGGATGGGAGACTCCTCCTCTTCCACTGACGCCATCTTCTATCTGTCCTGCCCAAGGCTCACACCACTCTGAGTCCTCCTCTTCCACTGCCCAATCACCTAAATGGACCCTCCCTTCACCTCACTCTCCCTGACACTAGCAGACCCCTGACCCACATTCTCTCCCCTTTACCACAATCAGTCACTCGACCAAGTGTATTGAATGCTTACTGCATGCTGAGCACTGAAATTAGCCCTTGAGAGAACATATTACAGTTGGTAGTCATGATTTCTACTAATCATTGTAGAGGCAGAAAGTCAAACAAAGGTAATTCCCCGTGTCTCAGTTACCTCATCTGTAAAATGGTGATTAAATCCTCTCTCCAGGTTAGACTTTGAGCCTCATGTGGGACAGGGACTGTTTCCAACCTGATATACCTGTATCTACCCCATCACTTAGTATGCTTGTTGTCCCATAGCATTTAACAAATGTCATAAACAAAACACACGATCACTGCACTCAAGGAGCTTGCAGTCTGACAGGGCAGCCAAACACCAAAATAAATTAGAGGTGGGGGATTAAGCTTAATGCTTGGGGTTGGGGGGAGGATACCCCACCCTCAACTGTCTCTTGCAGTATCCATCTGACATCAGCTACCTGAGCGTCTGTCTGCATTTCAAATTTCTGCATCTGTCTATATAAGTGCAAAGTACCCATCCTTGGATGGACTGATTCCAATGCCTATCGGTGGAATTGATTTTCCTATGAAAGTAACAAGGTAAGGTTTTCAGAGTCATTGAAAAGAGAACTATTTCAGTTTGCCAGCTCTCATCCACCCAATTCATGGTTTTTTTTTGCCGATTGCTGAAGCACTTGAATGCTGCTGATGGGAGAATTCAAGGAAAGCTTTGCCTGATCCATCACTCTTGCAAGTTTTTTGCTTGAGGCTGAAAGTAATGGGATATTGGTGAGTGGGCTGTTGTCTGAGGGAAGAATCTCTCAAAAATCTCAAGGTAAATTCAGGCAAAACTGCATTTTTCCCCTGGAATTCCCAGGTAATTGTTTCAATCCTCGGTTTCATTTCGGCTCGACTCAGTTTATGACTGGGCTGCGATTTCAAAAATTCTTGAATTGGATTTGCCACATAGGTGAAGGGACTGATTAGATCCAGGTCACCATGGAGCCTTGTGAAGGGAAAGACTGCATTTTGAAAGGAAAAGCTGCATTTGGAGGGAAATCTTCCATCAGTACGTTACAGTAACATCTCTTCTTTTGTCCTTTGTTACTAAAAAGAAATGACATCCGTTAAAGCCTCAGAACAGGGGAATGATGGAAAGGAGTTCAGTAAGATATGGTCCCTTGCTAGAAAATACCTCTCCATTACATAACCAGTCTTAGTTAGAGCACTTGGGCCACAGCCCAGGGGAGAAGTCCATGCCCTGCTTTAGCCAGTCAGGGTGAGGATATAGCAGAGAATGAGTCCTAGGCCACACTTCTGGTATTGGTGTGCCAAGGCTTGTAGAGGGAATGTCCCTCCCATTTTCTTTTAAATCATAATTTTTTTAGTGCTTGTTATGTGGCCAGTACTTAAGCACTGGATTAGACAGGGAGAATTCAGAACAGATAAAGAACTTGTCTATTTAAGGCTCCCTGTCTAAGAGGGAGAGAAGGAAATTAGGAATCTTATCCAAATTTTGCATATGAGATAACAAAGGCACAGGGATTTCAAGAGTCTCCCAAGTACTTAGAACAGTTTTCAGCATGCAGTAGATGCTCTTTAAATACTATTGATTGTTTGATTGATTGATTGATTTACCCAAGTTGGTCCCAAACTGCTCAAGGCTCAGGCAGGTCTGATCTTGCCCGTGGGGTCAGAGACTCTGCTATTAAGATATGGCAGGTGCTCCATTCCAGCCAGCCCTTCCATTAAGAAGCAGCGTGGCCTAATGGAAAGAGCACAGGCTTGGGTGTCTGAGAACCCAGGTTCTAAACCCAGTTCTGCAACTTTCCTGTTGGGTGACCTTGGACAAGTCACTCTATTTCTCTGTGCCTCAGATTCCTCAGTTGTAAAATGGGAGTTTTAATACATTTTCTCCCTTCTATTTAGACTGTGAGCCCCCATGTGGAACAAGAACTATGTCTGACCTGATAGATTTGTAATAATAATAATTGTGGTATTTGTTAAGCATTTACTATGTGCCAGGCACTGTACTAAGTGCTGGGGTCAATACAAACAAATCGTGTTGGACACAGTCCCAGTTCCACGTGGGGCTCACAGTCTCAGTCCCCACTTTACAGATGAGATAACTGAGAGAAGTGAAGTGACTTGCCCAAGGTCACACAGCAGACAAGTGGTAGAGCCGGGATTAGAACTCATGGCCTTTTGACGCCCAGACCCGTGCTCTATCCATTACACCATACTGCTTGTGTGTTAGTAGAGCATAGTATTATAAGTCGACTTAGTAGACTGTAAGTAGACCATAAAGCCGGTGTGGGCAGGGATTGTCTCTCTTTATTGCTGAATTGTACTTTCCAAGTGCTTAGTACAGTACACACAGCAAGCGCTCAATCAATATGATTGAATGGATGAATGACATAAAGTAAGTGCTTAACAAATACTATTATTGTTATTATTAGAGATATTTGTAGTTGATGCCAGAGAGCTCACCTCCTCCAAGAGACCTTCCCAGACTGAGCCCCCTTTTTCCTCTCCTCTTCCCCAACCCCCTGCCCTACCTCCTTCCCCTCCCCCCAGCACCCATATATATATTTGTACAGATTTATTACTCTATTTTACTTGTACATATACACTATTCTATTTATTTTGTTAATGATGTGCATTTAGCTTTAATTCTATTTATTCTGACAACCTGACACCTGTCCACATGTTTTGTTTTGTTGTCTGTCTCCCCCTTCTAGACTGTGAGCCCGTTGTTGGGTAGGGACCGTCCCTGTATGTCGCCAACTTGGACTTCCCAAGCGCTTAGTACAGTGCTCTGCACACAGTAAGTGCTCAATAAATACGATTGAATGAATGAATGCCATGCAGGCCACACGTTACTCGTAGATGCTACGCAGTTTCTGAGCAGAAGGGACAGGGAGGGGTAAATACCCCCTGACATCAACCCTGCCCAAGATGCCTCTGGCACATTGATTGACTCAGACACCATCTCACCCAACGCATGGGGGGTTGGGAGAAGAGACTCGGTTCCGATCGTCCAGATGGAGTTCCAAGCTGCTGCCAGCCCTTCAGGAGCCTGAACAGCTCTCTAGCTTTTCCAAATTCACGGCAAAGTGGGAAAGAAAAAGGTTGAAAATAGAAACCATCGATAGCAAATAAAGGGAAAATTTTCTTGCCTGAATTTGCAGAAGCTCCTCTGGCATTCTGACCCCAGAAAGGAGAAATTCATCGTTTGAAAAACAACATGGGAGAGAAAGAAATTTGTCATTTTAAAAACAACTTGGGAGAGAAACTGCTTCCTCTCTTGCAGCAGCCAGCATGTTGGGAGTGAAGGGTGGAAGAAGAAGATAGTAGGGGTTCTTGAAGCTCCAGGCCTTCAAACATTGGGATCTTCCTGTGTCTTTCACTTTAATTCCCTAGATCAGTCAGTGGTGATCAATCAATAGAGCACTTACTGGGTGCAGAGCACTGTACTAAGCACTTGGGAGAGTACAATACAAGATAGTTGTACCGTACAACTATCAATACATACAATTACAAACAACTATCAGAACATACAATTGTATGTATTGTACAACAATACAAGATACATGCTCCCTGCCTATGAGAGGCTCCCTAGTTGCGTTGTTGTATTTAATGCTTGCAGTGCCTGGCATCATTTTCCCTTTTACCTCTTTGTCTCTACTGTGTACCTAGTAATTATAATAATAATAATAATGATGGCATTTGTTAAGCGCTTACTATGTGCAAAGCACTGTTCAAAGTGCTGGGGGGATACAAGATAATCAGGTTGTCCCACGTGGGGCTAACAGTTTTTAATCCCCATTTTCCAGATGAGGTAACTGAGGCACAGAGAAGTTAAGTGACTTGCCCAAAGTCACACAGCTGGCAAGTGGCGGAGCTGTGATTAGAACCCATTACCTCTCAAAGTGTTGTATTAAGTGCTGTGTAATAAGGGTAAAAGACACAACGGCCGCCCTCAAGAAGCTTGCAATTAGAGCTTTCTATTTAACTGTAAATTTCAAATTTCTCCCCAGTGGGAATCCATGGTACTCTGCAAGATGTTTATGTTGTTGCTCAGAGTTTCTGTAATGCTCTTTCCTTTTTCAGGACTAGGGAAGCAGCGCACTCCCCATTGTAACACCCTTCTTTTCCTCATAACACTTGTTTAGCAATGCTCCTGTTGGGTCTAGAAGGTGGAAGGCCTGGGTTTGAGTCACATCTCTGCCACTTGATGCCGAGTGATACTTAACCTTGCTATGTCTCAGATTCTGCACTGGCAAAATAGGGAAAATCGAAGAACAAAAAGGTAAGGTTAAAAAACCTCCAAGCTGTTTTGTACAGCAAAGTACAGAATTAATCAATGCTATTTATGGAAGATTTACTGTGTACAGAGCCTGTACTAAACACTTGGGAGAATACAACAGAGTTGATAGACACATTCCCTGTGCATAAGGAACTTACAGTGGAGAGGAATACCCACAGAATGATAAACTGAATGATCACAAAGCACTCTAGACTGTAAACTCATTGTGGGCAGGGAATGTGTTTATCAACTCTGTTATATTGTACTTTCTCAAGCACTAAGTACAATGCTCTGCACAAGGTAAGTGCTCAATAAATAAGATTAACTGATGGATTTATTAAGGCAGTTTCTAACCCAAGGGGTGGTAATCTCTGTCTCAAGAGCTAGATCTGGGTCTTCAGGATACCAGTTGTGTTTCTGCAGTGTAGAATCCATCTTTTTGTGGGTGCGGGCCCTGAAGGTGATATCACTAATTCTCCTGCACAGTTTTCTGGGCAGGAAATAGATTGCTTGGCCTCTTCCTTATGAACCAGAGAAGGGTTGAGATGGGAGTCAAGATAGTGGCTCTGTTCTTTGGCCAAGGTTGGCTTAATGCAGCCCGGGCCTGGGGAACAGAGGGATTACCAGGGCAAGTTTGGGGTGCTCTTGCCCTCTTTCTCTTCCTTCTGGTGCCCATGCAAGCAGCAGTGACACTGAGGCCAGGCAATCAAGCTAGGCAGGGAAGAAGTAGCACTCAGTCCCTGATATAATGTTAACAAAAATGAGGGGAGAGGGTGGGTTCTATTTCTTAAGATAACCTTCTTTTTGTTCTATGAATCTGTTGTTCCAGGAAAGACACACAGAAGCGCTTGACTTTCAGCCCTTCTCAGTGATTAACGGGTAAAATGATGTTGGAACAATGAAACCTAAAACTGTTTTAAATCTACCAGTGCAGATTTGCAGCAGATTTCATCAATAAAGGTGCTAAGGTAATTAGCCAAGAGACGCCAATCAAAACATAGATTTCATCAGAAACCAAATCCCCCCATGAAGATGGAAATGAAGCATTTGATGGAAAAAGAAAGCTGTTCCACTCCATTCAATGGACTCTCCAAAAAATTTATTTGTATTAAAGAAAACATAGGATTTCAAATATTGTGATGAGTTACAGGGAAGGTTCAGTCTAGGATTTTTGTCTCTGAGAGGAGCACAAGATGCTTGGAGGAATGGTTCAATACTACCCTTCTGGACACTCATTCTCACCGTTTCTAATGCGACTACTTAAGCAAAGTTGGTAACAGGGTTCTAGCACCATTTCCAAACTGCCTCTTAATAATAATAATAATAATGGTAAGCATTTATTAAGTGCTTACTATGTGCAAAACACTGTTCTAAGCGCTGGGGAGGTTACAAGGTGATCAGGTTGTCCCACTGGGGGCTCACAGTCTTCATCCCCATTTTACAGATGAGGTAAAGTCACACACTAAAGCCCAAAGTCACACAGCTGACAAGTGGAGTTGGGATTTGAACCCATGACCTCTGACTCCAAAGCCCAGGCTCTTTCCACTGAGCCACGCTGCTTCTTCACACTGCTTAAGAAAGTCACTTCTGCCCAAAGTAGCTTATACCTCGGCTATTTTGAACCGGCAGTTACCGATATATTCAGCAACCTTCTGCGACACTAGAACACGTAAGAATAGCAACATGCTGATGATTACTAAGCTTAGCAGCATTGGGTGGGAGCCAGGGGTGGAAGTAGCTACATTTTATGAGTGTAGACTACCTCTCTCTCCCCTGGCTTTTCAGTGTATACCTTCAAGCACTTAAAAAAAAAGGAATAAGTGGCCCCTGGGGCAAAATAACTGTCCAGCCTTATTCTGAATCAATTAATAGTATTTACTGAAGGCTTACTCTGTACAGAGCACTCTACTAAGCACTTAGGAGAGTAAAAAATAACAGCATTTCCTTGCCACGATGAACTTACTTTTAGAGCTTACAATTTAAAGTAAATATAAATGAACCACCTGTCCTTGATCTTGTCCAAAGTCCTCTTTAACCAATAATTTAACTTGTACACCTTGAATCAATTGACCAGTCAGTGGTATTTATTGAGCACTTATTTTGGGCAGACTACTTTGCTAAACACCTGGGAGATGACATTATAGTTGGTAGACATGATCCCTGCCCTCAAGAAGCTGACAGTCTACCAGGGGAGACAGACATTATATACATTACTTATAATTACCACCTACTGGAAGAAGTATTTCCCCCGTTTGTTTTGATCTTTTCCCTTCAAGTTTATAAAAATGATTTGGGAGGCTGCTGAATCTCCAATCAACTCCTGATCATTTAGTAATTTAGTCATTAAATCTGTGATTTTAGGATCTCAGTGTTAGGGGGTTTGGTGAACTTCCTGAGTTTGTAAACTTCAACTCTATCCCTTCTCAGCCTGTATAATAAGCTAGCACATGCAAGTTATGATATAACTGAAAAAAATTAAGTAATTGGTCCGTTGACCATCACAGTGCCATAGAATGGCAATTAGGTGAAAAATCGTGGACCTAGTGGATGGAACAAGGGCCTGGGTTCTAATCCTGACTCTGCCACTAGCCGGCTGTGTGACTTGGGAAAGTTACTTCACTTCCTTGTGCCTCAGTTCCCGCTTCTATAAAATGAGGATTAAGACTATAAGCCCCATGTGGGACATGGACTGTGTCCCTCCTGATTAGCATGTATCTATTCCAGTGTTAGTAGACTGTAGACGGTAAGCTCATTGTGGGCAGGGAGTGGGTCTGTTACATTGTTATATTGTACTCTCCCAAGGGCTTAGTACAGTGCTCTGCACATAGTAAGGGCTCAATAAATATGATGGCCTGATTGACTGACTTAGAACAGTGCCTAGCACATAGTAAAGGCTCAATAAATATGATTGCCTGATTGACTGACTTAGAACAGTGCCTAGCACATAGCATTTAACAAATACCTTTAAAAAATCTGTTAGCAGGGAGCCACGTTGTTGCCAAGAGGCTGCTTTTGTTGTTTCTTCTCTTCTTTCTTTGCTGGTGCTGCTCCCCTTAGACCTCCTACCTCCTGGGCTGGTTGGACTTTTCCATGGTAATGAAATGGACGCCGCTTCCCTTCACTCACCCTAGAGCTACGGAAAATCACAGCAAAGCAGAGCCAGCCAGGACCTGAGGACCGTCCAGCTCTCAGAGCTCCTGATGTCTCCCAGCTTCATCATAGCAGGGAACATTTCAGGGAGAGCAACCAAAGACAGGTCAGTTTGGCAAGGAGCATTCAGAAGTGGGGTGGTTCTCTCAGAGCTGGGGTTTCTGGAAGGTCGAGACAACAACAAGGAGAAACAACATCGAACACTACGGGGGATGAATGTCAGTATAACAAGGGATCATCTGTAATAATCTGGGAGGGTTGTTGGTCATTCAATGGTCTATATAGAAGTAATAATTGAGGTATTTGTTAAGTGCTTATATGCACCAGGCACTGTTCTAAGCACCGGGGTAGATTTAAAGCCCTACTGAGAGCTCACCTCCTCCAGGAGACCTTCCCAGACTGAGCCCCCTCCTTCCTCTCCCCCCCCGCCTTACCTCCTTTCCCTCCCCACAGCACCTATATATATGTATATGTTTGTACATATTTATTACTCCATTTATTTTACTTGTACATATTTATTCTATTTATTTTATTTTGTTAATATGTTTTGTTTTGTTGTCTGTCTCCCCCTTCTAGACTGTGAGCCCTCTGTTGGGTAGGGACCATCTCTATATGTTGCCAACTTGTACTTCCCAAGCGCTTAGTACAGTGCTCTGCACATAGTAAGCGCTCAATAAATACGATTGAATGAATGAATGAATACAAGGTAATCGGGTTGGAAACAGTCCCTGTTCCTCAGAGGGCTCAGAGTCTTAATCCTCGCTTTACAGATGAGGGAACTGAGGCACAGAGAAGTCAAGTGATTTGTCCAAGATCATACAGGAGACAGGTGGTGGAACTGGGATTAGAACCCAGGTCCTTTTGACTCCCGAGTCCGAGCTCTGTCCACTAGGCCATGCTGCTTCTATATCAGCCTCAACTGCACACGCTGAGAAAGTATCACCATCAGTAGCGTCAACTTCACACTTGAAAGGCAGATACGTATACAGCTATAGGTGTGTGTATGTGTGTGCATCTTGTCGCAGATTGCTTACATAAGTCATGGCACCCTGGATCAGACCCATGAACCATCCAGCCCAAGACCATCCCTGATTAAAGCCTTTGGTAATAGGACACTGGGAGGAATCGTGTTATAGTAGTTCAGCACATCCACCCCACCACCGAACCTCATTCTTGCCTCTCCTTGCTCACCCTGCTCCCTAATCAGTCAATCAATCAATCAATGGTATTTATTGAGCACTTACTATGTGCAGAACACTGAAGTAAGTGCTTGGGGGAGTACGACAGAATTAGCAGACCGTTCCCAGCCCATAACGAGCTAAACTTTCCAGGCTCCATCCTGGCATTAACCCCCCACCACAAATTCACCAGGCCACAGTTCTCCCTGGTAATATCCACCCAAATTCCACTTTACAACCCTCATTTTCCCTCTAGTAACCTAGGATGGACCCCACATCCATGAATTTACTGAAAGTCCTGCTGACATTTTTGGCTACTGACTTTCCTGTGGGAATAAATTCCACAGATTTATGACTCTCTGGCGGGAGCATTGTTTCCAAGTTTTTTCTGCTATGTAACAGGGCCTAGTAAATGGCCAATGTCATCTCCTCAGGGGCAGGCCAGTGTTGCTATGTCTCAGCCTGTTTTTAACTGTTCCAGTGAGTGTGGCAACAGAACCAAATGACGATGAGCCCACTTCATATTTTAGCATGACTCCACTTTGGGGAACACTGACAATTCTCTAACAATCTGCTTTGAGTAAGCAATTTATCCACACCCATTAAACTCACTTTAGCCTGCATCTTTCAGCCCAACGCTAGGCCTGTTGGTCACTTTCTGCTTCAGTAAGGAGATCCAGATTGCAGATCACAAACTTTCACTTCAGCTCCAGTTCTCCCAGACTCAGCTTTTTCATATGTTTTGTTCCTGGTCATGTCTAGTGCCATTTCACAACACCTCTCCTCCCATCTCACGTTCTAACTGAACCTCATTCTTGACTCTCCCGCCTCACTCTCCCTGCTCCCTTCCCCTTCCAGATCCCATCCTGGTATTAATTCCCCCCACAAATTCACCACCTCACAGATTTCCCACCTCTAAGGCCTATTAAATCCCACCTCCTCCAGCGGGACTTCCAGATGGATTCACATTACCCAGTCATAGCAGACCAGCAACTATACTTCCCACTTGCATACTTCAGTTCAATCTTCAGTACTTCCATAAAAATGTATGTTTTTAATTTACTTAAATATTTCAGTGTGTACATTTGATTTCTTGCTCGGTTGCTTCATCATGGTGGATTTTTACTGCTTCCAACTTCATACCGATTCTTCCTCTGACTTTCGTTGCTTGAAAATAATTTTTTTACCTGTCTCACCCATTAGATTGTAAACTCCATGAGTACACAGAAAGTGTGTTTTACAACTGTAGTACTCTGCCAAGTATTTAATTTGGTGTCTAGCCCTTAGTAGGTGCTTTATAAATGCCATTGATTGGTTGCTCCATTTGTTTACTGCTTTAAAATGCCTGTGATGCATGTAGAGTATTAGGGCTCATTTGGAAACTATAGTCAATGGCCTTCAGTGTAAGTAGTGAGGAGGTAGCTGAGCATAAGGGAGAGATGTGTTGAAGGTGGTGATGATAGAGTCTCCCATCGAAGATGATGTCTGAGCTTCCGTCCGATACCAGAGTTTCAGGACTGAGAACCTGTTCAGTACATCAGGTGGTAGGGACTCCAGGAACATTTTTAATACTAGCAGCAAGTAACTAGTAACCTCTTTAACACTAGCAAAAAGTACTCATGCCCAATTCAGTAAAGAAGAAAATGATAGAGACCGAGGACGGCATCCATGTAAACAAAGCGTTAAATTGTACTCATCCTGCATTGGACTTTTCGGCCTCAATAGCCCACATACATAAGACCTCAAGAGAGTAGAATTACTTTCAAATGCAAAGGACACTATATATATGAATGTAAGTAAGTGTGTGTGTGTATGTATGCGTGGATACATATCCTTACCAATCTCTTCTGATTTACTGCTTTATTAGCGGGTGCACAGGTTTAATGGATTGAGCAAACACAACTAGGCAAATCAGTTTCGGTTGGTTCGGGATGGGGAAATTTAAGAGGAAAAACAGTGTGATCAGAAGAGCGGTAGAGGTATTTGATTCCTTTTCTATAATTGTACTTGTTAAAATCAGACTTGGCTTAAATGAAACACAATCTACTGTCTGTTGGATGGAAAAACTGAGCCCCCAGACTGAGCCCCCTTTTTCCTCTCCTCCTCCTCATCCCCCGCACCCTACCTCCTTCCCCTCCCCATAGCACTTGTATATATTTGTACAGATTTATTACTCTATTTTACTTGTACATATTTACTATTCTATTTATTTTGTTAATGATGTGCACATAGCTTTAATTCTATTTGTTCTGACGATTTTGACACCTCTCTAGGTGTTTTGTTTTGTTGTAAGTCTCCCCCTTCCAGACTGTGAGCCCGTTGTTGGGTAGGGACCATCTCTGTATGTTGCCGACTTGTACTTCCCAAATTCTTAGTACAGTGCTCTGCACACAGTAAGCGCTCAATAAATATGGTTGAATGAATGATTGAAAAACAAGAGTCACTTAGATGAAACCTGCTTCCCCATTGATGTTCAAAGAAGATGGTACTTCTGAAGAAGAGGTGAAACACTTTTTTATCGTTTGGACTTCAATGCAGTGGTTCTCAAGCTGTTTCTATTAAGCCTAATTATGACATTTATTAAACTCTTACTAGATGCAAGGTTCTAGGCATAAGATAACCAGCTCTTGTCTCTCTGTCACCTTGACCCACAAGGATTTCATAGTCTAAGAGGTAAGGAGATATGGCATCTATCTCACCCCCATTTTAAAGATGAAGAAGCTGATGCACTGGGGAGTTAAGTGACTTGCTTAAGGAGACTGAATTAGAACCCAGGTCTCCTCACTCGTTATTCAGGGATTTTAAAAACACACAATCTCTTTCTCTCCCTCTCCTTTGCTTCCCCCACCTTTCTCTTCCCCTCTCTCACCGTCCCAAGATGGGCATGTTCTTCCTATTAGACCACACTGTCTCCCTGAGCTTTCTGTGTTGCGCGCCATTATAATTGGTGGTAGCAATGTCTCTCATGGTCTTCCCTTGTTTTTGGAGAGGAATGGGGTAGGAAACATCTATTTTCTTCCCTGGATTCCAGCTGCTGGGACTGATTCCTCCCCTGTCTTGGCTTAGTTTAAGTTCCTAGAAACCTAGATGAGGGTCTCAGCATTTCTGTTTGAGAGTTCATTCGGGTCTATTATTTTACCCTGTGGGCAAAGTAGGTAATTGCCTAGGAAACCATATGATTAGTGGACCCTGTCTTTTCTTTAGACTTTACCTCCCCTCCTCATGGTTCAACTGGTTTCTGCATCCCTTCCTTGTGTCTAGGGCACCAGGACATCTTCATGTAATTGTTTGTTATTCCTATTAATAAACTGATTTCAATTCCCAACACCATACCATCGCAACAGTAATTATTCACTGATGAGAGATAAAACAAATTTGACCCTCTAGGTGTTTTCAGCAAAATTAATTAATTGATTATTTATGAAACTTATGCACTTACTATGTGCCAAGTACTGTTCTGAGCTCTGGGGTAAATACAAGTTAATCAGTTGGACACAGTCCCCACTCTATAGGGGGTTCTCACTCTTAATCCTCATTTTTCAGATGAGGTAACTGAGGCCCAGAGAAGTGAAGTGACTTGCCCAAAGTCACACAGCAGACAAGTCACGGAGCTGGGATTAGAACCTAGGTCCTTCTGACCCCCAGGTCCATTCTCTATCCTGTAGGCCACGGTGCTGTCAAAGTCTCATAAAAACCTTTCCCACCCCAGGAGGTCTGAGCAGAGCCCACACTCTCCTCCCGAGTGTGAATTCACACTGCCTTCCACTGAACAAACACCAGTGCACCCTCACTTGCAAACCCTCCTGAAGACCCGCTCAGGGGTTGTCCATTGGAGAGCAGCATCATCTGCGGAGAACTGAAGGGAAGTCAATACTTGGTTAACGAGAAACCATCCAGAAAAGAGATGAGAGAGAAAAAGCAAAAATCACTCAACATAAATCGGAGAAGTCCTAGCACAATCCCAACGTTGACGTCCCTGAGGGACGGGCAACCACCACCAGCCCATCCACCGATGAATGTCAAGACTGATGAGTGTTCACCCGGTTCTGATCACAAGCAGGGAAGGAGAGTAGACAAGGGTGATTGCTGTTCTCCTTCAGGGATAATGAGGTTCCAGGCTATGCAGGGAGTACCTAGTGTTCTCTCTCCAACTCAGCCGGCTGGCTCTGCATGGGAATCTAGGATGAGGGAGAATCAAATCCTCTGTCTCTTGAGGGTGCCTATGCCTAATGAACCAAAGGGGCATTGCTCCCAAAGGGACAGAGCCCATCCAGGCCACACCATGGCCTTGCCTCACCCTATTTAAAATTCCACTCTGAGGCTTCCTTGAGATGGGATAAGTGATGTTCCCACCCTCTAATTGGAGAAGGTGCCATGAATATACTCCTGTGCCGCCTCATTATGGTCATCACTCTTTCCTTGGGGGCAACAGGGCCAACAGGCCTCCCTAGACCAGGCAATGAGTGTGATTCTGAGATTTGACTTTCTATTGCCCATTACCAATCCTGGATTCTTGTCACATGACCCACTGTCCAAGTCCCTTTACCTCCATGCCCCATTTTTCATGGCACTTGTTAAGCACTTACTATGTGTCAAGCACAGTTTTATGTGCTGGGGTGGATACAAGTAAATCAGATCAGACAGAGTCTCGGTCCCACTTGGGCATCATAATCTGAGGAGGGAGGATAGAGATTGAATCCCCATTTTACTATCCTCACTTCCTTTGGATTTTGACTGCTTATAAATCTCCTCTCGACATTGTCAAGTTCTGCGAAGGACAGCCTTGAGGCCCTTCAAATCCTTCTGCGTTCTGTTTCCATGGGGACCACATTCTAGAGTGATTGAATGATCTAACCTACATCCCCATCACTCATAGCGATCTCCGGGTCAATTCTGGATAAAAGACACTGGGGAATTTAAGGTGATAGCAAGAATATGATGATGATCATGATGACTTTAGTTGACTCCCACAGTTACTACATCAACTCTGGTCACTGAGGCAGGAAACACCAGAAACAAAAAGCAGGCCAGTTCCTTCTGATTTCAGACTTGCTCCAACATTGCTCCCTTCTTTGGTCCTTTCCCATGCCAACCAGCTGCAATCTACAATGCCATCTGCTCTTCTTGGCTGCATGCCATGTGGATGAAGTTCTCTTCAGTTTTCTTCTAGCGGGTGATGTTCCTTATTCTCCTGGCCTGGGAAGCATCCCAACTTGGAGAAGGAAGGGAAGTAAAGAGACACCTTCCTAGCTGAGGGGCCTCAGTTAGTGCAGTACACTCAGTCGGTATTGACCGTGACTTGTTCAAGGGGGCTGTGACATTCAGGAGACTCTGAGGCCAGGGGAACCCTTGAGGCTTGAGGGACCAATGGGGACAATTCAAATTGTCATGAAAATGGTGTTTGTTGCCCAGCCTTTGGGAAGAATAGGTTGACTCTCCCCTAGTCTGGCAATCCCCCATGGTCAATCAATTAGCCAGTAAGAGAAGCAGTGTGGCCTAATGAAAAGATCACAGGCCTGGGTTCTAGTCCCAGCCCCACCACTTAATTTGGGCAAATTAATAATAATAATAAAAATAATAATGGCATTTAAGTGCTTACTATATGCCAAGCACCGTTCTAAGCTCTGGGGAGGTTACAAGGCGATCAGGTTGTCCCACGGGGGGCTCACAGTCTTAATCCCCATTTTACAGATGAGGTAACTGAGGCCCAGAGAAGTTAAGTGACTTGCCCAAAGTCCCACAGCTGACAATTTGCAGAGCCGGGATTCAAACCCATTACCTCTAACTCCAAAGCCCATTCTCTTTCCACTTTGCCACGCTACTTCTCAAGTATGTCATTTGTTAAGCACTTACTATGTGCAAAGCACTGTTCTAACCTTGGGCAAGTCACTTAACTTCTCTGTGCCTCAGTTCCTTCATTTATAAAATGGGGAATCAATCCCTGTTCTCCCTTCTACTTAGACTGGTCGACCCACGAGGGACTAGATTTTCTTGTCTGTATCCCAGCATTTGGTACAGTGCTTGGCACGTAGTAAGTGCTTAACAAATAGCGCAATTCTTATTCTTGTTATCCTTTTCCATTTCTCTCTCCTCTTCATTCCCCTTTTCATTCTCAACCCCTCATCCACTCAGGGGGAAATCAATCTCCATGCCTGGCTCTCCAGAAGGAAAAGAGGGGGCAGACTAAACCACGGAGCAGACTCATCTGCAGGCCAGACTTCTGAGTGAGCAGCCATGAGATTGTGCCTTCAGGCTGAAAGAGGTCAGCCTCGCCCCTGCATCCTTAATTAGACAGTATCACCGTGGAGAAATGTCTTATGAGAAACAGTGGATAATTTGCACAACTACTGTAAGAAGGGAAAACCAAGTGGTCCTATATATCTCATTCCCTCTAGACTGTAAGCTCGCTGTGGGCAGGAAATGTGTCTACCAGCTCTGTTAGTCTCCCAAGCACTTAGTATGGTGTCCCTGCACAAAGTAAGTGCTCAATAAATACGACTGAGTGATTGATCTTGGCCCGAGACAATCTTAGGTACTGGATCTCAGTATGCAGCAGTTTTCCATTCATGCCCAGGGAATAGGCTCATCCTCCCTAATACAAAGAGGCAATCTATTTTGTTGGGAAAAGCAATCTTTCAGGAAAAATTTAAAATAAAGAAACCTAAACTTTTTTAAAAATTAAAGCAAGGTTCTGCACATAGTAAGTGCTCAATAAATAATAATAATAATAGTAATGGTATTTGTTAAGCACTTACTATGTGCCAAGCACTGTTCTAAGCACTAGGGGAGATGCAAGGTAATCAGATAATCCCACATGGGGCTCACGGTCTTCATCCCCATTTTACAGATGAGGTAATTGAGGCACAGAGAAGTGAAGTTAGAGAACCAGTGTGGCTCAGTGGAAAGAGTGCAGGCTTGGGAGTCAGAGGTCATGGGTTCTAATCCCTGCTCTGCCACTTTTCAGCTGTGTGACTTTGGGCAAGTCACTTAACTTCTCTGTGCCTCAGTTACCTCATCTGGAAAATGGGGATTAAGACTGTGAGCCCCATGTGGGACAACCTGATCACCTTGTATCTCCCCCAGCACTTAGAACAGTGCTTGGCACATAGTAAGCACTTACCAAGTACAAAAATTATTATTATTATTACTAAGTGACTTGCCCAAAGTCACACAGTAGACAAGTGGCAGAGGCAGAATTAGAACCCACGACCTCTGACTCCCAAGGCTGTGCTCTCTCCACTAAGCCGTGCTGCTGATTGCACACAGCTAGCACTCAGTAAATGTCACTGATTGATTGCTTAATTGATTAATCACCCCCACCTGGTCCAGCCTGACAGCTCCGAGAGCTTCACTGGGGAGAACCCAAGTCCTTCTGACTCTCAGGCCCTTATTGTATCCATAAATCATGTTGCTTCTAATCCCAGCTCTGTCCCTGCCTGCTGCGTAAACTTGAGCCAGTCACTTAATTAGTCTATGCCTCAATTTCCTCATCTGTCAAATGAGGATTAAGTACTTGCTACCTGTCTCCCTTTGACTGTGAGCCACATATAGGACCATCACAAATGCTAAAATTATGAATACTAATAAAAATAATAGCATTTGTGAAGGCTCACAATATGCCAAACGGAGATGGAGACGGCAATCAGATCAGCCTTGGTATTCCAGGCTGGAAATTCCCTCTGATGCTCAATGCTGCGTGAGCAACATTAGAGGTGGTGCTACTGTCAATCAGTCCAGTGGCCAGAAACAGGAGGATAGAGGGGAGCTCCTTGGGGTGACATACAGTGACCCTGGAGTCATGGCCCCCACCTCATCCCAGAGGATCTCCAGTCAGCCTGGACAGATGGGGTAAGTGTGAGACAGTGGGTGGTTCATCCTCATGGAGTCTGTGGGCAGAGAACTAGAAGAGACTCTCACACTTTTTCCCAGGGTCGGCTCAGGGTAAGAGAGGTGTCGGCATTAATAGTAGCATCTGGAGAAGGGGACAGAAGGAGAAATGAACATCCCAGCTCCATCTCTGGCTCCTTTTCATCTCCCAAGTGTGCTTCCCTACCCTGCCCCAAATGGGTCACAGTCTATAGACTGTTTGTACATATTTATTACTCTATTTTACTTGTACACATCTATTCTATTTATTTTATTTTGTTAGTATGTTTGGTTTTGTTCTCTGTCTCCCCCTTTTAGACTGTGAGCCCACTGTTGGGTAGGGACTGTCTCTATATGTTGCCAATTTGTACTTCCCAAGCACTTAGTACAGTGCTCTGCACATAGTAAGCGCTCAATAAATACGATTGATGATGATGATGATGGATTGTGGACGGGGAACATCTTTACGTATTGTACTCTTCCAAGCTCTTAGTACGGTGCTCTGCATATAGTAAGCACTCAGTAGATATGATTGATTTTATAAGGCTAACAATTTGCCAAACCCTGAATTAAGCATTAACATAGATACAAGATAACCAGATTGGACATAGTCTTTGTCCCATATGGAGTTCACAGTCTAAGCGGGAGGGAGAACAGGAACTGAATCCTCTGTAAAAGGGATGAGGGAACTTTGGCTTGCAGGAGTTTAGACCCATCCAAGTTCATACAGTCAGCAAGTAGTAGAGCCTGGATTTATCCTGACATTTCTGGGATTCAATTAGCGATTCCAAAATCCTGACACCTCTGGGATTTGATTAGCAGTTCTACAATTGGCATCAACTTTTAGCAACCATTTCAGGAAAGGAAGCTCAGCCATGTCTCTTATGGCCAGTTTTCTCAGTCCCCAGGCTGCAAGCCCTTTCTAATTAACAATGCTAGGACTCATCTATAAATGTGTGTATAAGCTGAGGATAAAAGAAGAAAATTGTGTTTTCAGCTTTCGAGAGGCTTTTATAAATAGTGACAAAAAAAGATGATAAAAGTGATGAGCACTACCTTCAGTGTACCCTTTAAAATAAAAAAAAAGCACACAAAGCACAGCAGGCACTAGACAGTGTAAACTGTCAAGAAATGAATCAGGATTCTCTTGGGCAATTTTCTTTTCCCCCTAACTTTCCAACTTCTTGTAGTTGAAAATGAAAAGTTTGAAAATGACACAAAATCCATGTTTCATAAAAATGCAATTGACTCGGCGTGGCTGAATCAGACCAGATCCGACTTGGCAGATCGGATCAGACGAGATCTGAACAGACCAGACCAGATCAAGAATGACAGGCTGGTTGGTTAAAAATATCCTACCAAAATGGAAAATACATTCTAAATATACTTTGGCTCCCATTTTTCTCTGTTATATTATTACTATGCTCCATTTTATGGAATAATAGTACCATAGAAACCTGTCATTTGAGCACAGGACCATTCATTCATTCATTCAATCGTATTTATTAAGGACTTACTGTGTGCAGAGCACCGTACTAAGTGCTTGGGAAGTACAAGTTTGCACCATATAGAGACGGTTCCTACCCAACAGTGGGCTCACAGTCTAGAAGGGGGAGACAGACAACAAAACAAAACATATAAACCAAATAAAATAAATAGAACAGGAGACAGTAGAACTGATTTTTTAAAAATGATATTTGTTAAGTACTTACTACGTGCCAGGCACTATATTAAAGCACTCGGCTAGATACAAGAAGTTTATCAGATTGGACACAGCCCTTGTCCTGCATGGAGCTCACAGTCTTTATTCCGCATTTACAGATTTGATAACTGAGGTACAGAGAAGTTAATTGGCATACCCGAGGTCACACAGCAGACAAGTGGCAGAGCTGAGATTAGAACCCAAGTCCTTCGGACTCTCAGGCCCATGTTCTATCCATAGGTCACGTTGCTTCTCATCCCAGCTCTGTCACTGCCTGCTGTGTAAACTTGAGCAAGTCACTTAATTTCTCTATGCCTCAATTTCCTCATCCGTCAAATGAGGATTAAATACTTGCTACCTGTCTCCCTTTGACTGTGAGCCACATATAGGGCAATCACAAATGCTAAAATTATTAGTGATAATAGCAATAATAGCATTTGTGAAGGCTCACGATATGCCAAACAGTTTGGTAAGTGCTGAGATAGCGACAGCAATCTTATCAGACGATCCCTGCCCTATATGTGGTTTGCAGTCTAAGGTGGAGTGGGAATGGTCTAAGGGAAAGAACACGAGCCTGGGATCTGGAGGATGTGGGTCCTAATCCCGGTTCCACCACGTGTCTTGGGCAAGCCACTTTACTTCTTTGTGCCTCAGTTACCTCATCCCTTCTAGACTGTGAGCCCACTGTTGGGTAGGGACTGTCTCTATATGTTGCCAACTTGCACTCCCAAGCGCTTAGTACAGTGCTGTGCACACAGTAAGTGCTCAATAAATGCGATTGAATGAATGAATGAAATGTAAAATGGAGATTAAGACTGAGAGCCCCATGTGAGGCAGGGACTGTGTCCAAAGTGATTACCTTGTATCTGCCCCACTACTTAGAACAGTGCTTGGTACATAGAAAGCCCTTAAAAGGTACTACAAATATTATTATTAACAAGTATTTAACCCTCATTATTACTCACTAATAATAGCAACAATATAATAATGCTGGAATTTAATGAGTTGGGAGTTGGTGGTTCAAATGACACCCTAAATGATGGTATGTAGTACAAATGTCCTTTTTATTGTTATGCATTTATGTGCTCTTCTACAACTGTAATTTTACTGCATTAACTACAATAATGCTAATAATAATTATGGTATTTGTTAAGTGCTTACTATGTGCAAAGCACTGTTCTAAGCACTGGGGTTGATACAAGGTAATCAGGTTGTCCCACGTCGGGCTTATAGTATTAATCCCCCTTTTTACAAGATGAGGGAACTGAGGCACAGAGAAGTTAAGTGACTTGTCCAAAGTCATACAGCTGAGAAGTGGGGAGCCGGGATTAGAACCCACGACCTCTGAAGAACCTCTGACTCCCAAGCCCGGGCTCTTTCCATTAAGCCACACTGCTTCTCTTGTAAAGTTGTAAAAATATAAAGCAGGATTAAGTCTGGTTGCTTCTCTTGACTCAGGGGATAGTTGAGAAACTCAATGCTTTCTATAGCACCGATTTTACTGAGGAAGTGTTTGTGGAAAGCACCACCGTTGAGTTGGTTTTTATGTAGGTGATAGGTTAAAGTAATGTTATTAAATTGTGGTCACCAGACAAACGGTTCCAGGTAAGACAGAAACAAATCAACGAGGATGTTTGGCAATCCCCCAAGAGTGGGGAAGTTTCTGGAATGACCGTTATAAATGCCTTTGGTTGCCAAGGACTGGTAGGGACCGTCTCTATATGTTGCCAGCTTGTACTTCCCAAGCGCTTAGTACAGTGCTCTGCACACAGTAAGTGCTCAATAAATACGATTGAATGAATGAATGGCAAACTCCCCATGCAACTCCCATCTGTTAAAGAGACCAATGGTTGATTCTTCTATTCCTGGAAAATTGGTAAAATCAATTATAAGCTTAAGGATCAGTGAACACAGTGTACTTCCCAAGTGCTTAGAACAGTGCTCTGCACACAGTAAGCGCTCAATAAATACGATTGAATGAAGGACATGGATAGAAAACTAGCAAAAAAAAATGAAAAAGGGATAGTCAGGATGGAGAGGGGCTAATAACGCAGTAGCTTGGGAAGCAGTGTTGCTCAGTGGAAAGAGCCTGGGCTTTGGAGTCAGAGGTCATGGGTTCAAATCACAGCCCCGCCAATTGTCCGCTGTGTGACTTTGGGGAAGTCACTTCACTTCTCTGTGCCTCAGTTACCTCATCTGGAAAGTGGAGATTAAGACTGTGAGTCCCCGTGGGACAACCTGATCACCTTGTTACCTCCCCAGTGCTTAGAACAGTGCTTTGTACATACTAAGTGCATAATAAATGCCATTATTATTATTATAGAGGATAGAAACAGTTTTACCATCTTCATAAATGATTTGAGAGGAGTGTGCAGTAGCATAGCCTAGTGGAAAACAGAGCGAGTATGAGAGTCAGAAGTCCTGGGTTCTGATCCCAGTCCACCACTTCCCTGCTATGGTTCCTTGGGAAAATAACATTTCTATGCCCCAGTTTCCTGTAAAATTGGGATTCAATACCTGTTCTCCCTCCTACTTAGACTGTGAGGGCAGGGACTGCTTCCAATCTAATCAACTTGTATCTACCTCAGCACTTTAAACATAATAAACACTTAACAAATACCAAAATTATTATTATTATTATATGGTAAAATCTCCAAGTTTGTGCAAAGGGCAATAAGCTCTTCTGAATGGGATGTTTTGTGCTGCTAGGGAGAAACTGAGGGAAATTCTCATGAAAGTGAGAGGAAAAAATATCACCCATGAGTTTGAAGGTGTAGGTAATGCACTTTGGGAAAAATAACTCAAAATTCAACCACAGACTGATGAACTCTGAGCTGTCAATACAACTCAGGGGGGACATCTTGGAGTCATGGGTGATGGTTCCCTCAAATCGCCAGTTCAGTGTGCATGCCAGCAGCTAAGAATATAGAAAATTAAAACAAAAGTACAGCTTCACTTCTTTATAAAGGCAAGGTTCACTGCGCCTAAAATATTGTATACAGTCCTGGTTGTTGAATCTTCGGAAGGAGTTTGTTGAAGTAGCAGAAGTCCTTTTTAAAAACATCCAAGATGACTGGGGGACAGACAGCTTGTCCTCTAGACTGCAAGCTCATTGTGGGCAGGGAACGTTTCCACCAGCTCTCTTGTATTGTACTCTCTCAAGAGCTTAATAATCCTTCAGGAAATCATTGAATAAGTCAGTAAATCAGCTACTAGCTGAAGAATATCTTGAACTGTAGTACCATTGTAAAACAGTATCATTGTGAGCCTTTTCCAATTCGTGCAGGAGTCAAATGTTGACGATTCACCATCATCACTGAGCAGGACAGATGACCATTACAGAAAGTCTGGAGAAACATCCTTTACCTTAAATCCCAAACTCTGAATGCATTAACATTAAAACTGCATCTTTCAATTCAGCATCATTTAATTTCCTGATTTGGCAGTTGGGCTAGATCAAAATCTGCAGGACACTGTAATTAGGAAATTGGAGGGTTCTGGAAGCAGATTTTAAACCAGATTATGTCTACACTCTTGAACCTCTTATCAGCAAGTTCATTTCCCCAGTTGTACTGATATCTCATTGAATAGTGCAGGCAGGTACCCCTAATTAGTTTTGATTGAGACTGTGTAGAAAACTAAATTTTGGTCTAGCCATATCCTCATTCAATTCAATTATTTTGAGTAAATTAACATACATGATTACATCCTCATAATTTTGAGAGTCTGGCCACATCATATTTCAGGACAAAACTTAGACCTCAATTAACTAATTTAACCCAAATACTGCAACAGGGTACAAATATCAGTTTCAGTATTATGAGCAATATGCTCAAAATTGATTTCTCTTGGGCTTTTGGAATTCCTGTTACATAAATTTAACATTCTAAAGTGTAGGTCCCTGGAATTCAAATTTAATGGAGCAAAGTAAAGCTAAGACACTTTTTCTCTAGAAACATTTTTGGAATATCTTTTTACCCATTGATGACATTCAGTAAACAGTGAAACCAACAGATCATTAATACTGATTAATATTCATGAATACCTTATTAATTCAGGGCCAGCAATCCACAGTGACTAAAATGCACAGTAAACATCTGATATTTTATTTTTGCAATATACAATTGGAATTCTTCATTAACCTCTACTTGTACTTCCCGAGTGCTTAGTACAGTGCTCTGCACACAGTAAGCGCTCAATAAATACGATTGATGATGATGATTTGATTCCCTGATTTCTATATGTAGCAAGCCCATTGGCCCAATTTATGTTTTCATAATAATGATAACAATAATAATGAGATTTTTTAAGTGCTTACTACGTGTCAGGCACTGTACTAAGCTTTGGGGTGGCTACAAGAAAATCAGGTTGGACACAGTCCCTGTTTCACATGGAGCTCACTGTCTTGATCCCCATTTTACAGATGAGGTAACTGAGGTACAGAGAAGTTAAGTGACTTGCCCAAGTTCACACAGCCGACAAGTGGCAGATTTGAGATTAGAACCCATGACCATCTGACTTCCAAGCCCACGCTCCATCCACTGGGTCATTCTATGTCTCACTTAAATCTACTACAGTATCTAGGAAGCTGTCTGTATCTTTTGGATCAAGACATATTAAGGCAGTTTTTCACATTTCCCAAACTATTATTTCAGCCTTTATGACACATAACCATTCTATTGTCAATTAATCAATTAATAATTAATAATCAGCTATATAGTCTTGCCTCATTGCTAATTTCCTAAGGGTATTATTCTGTAGCTGCCCAACATCAATAATTCTAAAGACCAGAATAAACCACTAAAGATATATACAACTTTGCATCGATGTATACACCGCACTTGTCTTTACTGACACTCCCAGAAATCTGAATAACACTTTAATAGGAAAAGGAAAGAAATCCACTGTTTCTGGGCCTGACTAGCAAGTCTCAACATCAACCGGTCAATAACAGGGTAAGCTCCTCGTGGACAGGAAACTCTGTTATATTGTACTCTCCAAAGCATTCTGCAAACAGTAAGCAATCAATCAATCAATTGTATTTATTGAGCGCTTACTGTGTGCAGAGCACTGTACTAAGCGCTTGGGAAGTACAAGTTGGCAACATATACAGTCCCTACCCAACAGTGGGCTCACAGTGTAAAAGGGGGAGACAGAGAACAAAACCAAACAAAGCACCAAGAATCCACCAAGAGAGTTTCCTAGGAATTGCTCATAAAGACTGATAGTTCCTCAATAATCCCAAATTTAGGTGAATTGCTTAGGCAAGTATCCAGTTATTCCCTGAGGATTTTTTTTATGGTATTTAAGTGCTTACTATATGCCAGGCACCGTACTAAGCACTGGAGTTGGGCACAGTCCCTGTCCCACATAGGCCTCAGTCTTAATCCCCATTTTACAGATGAGATAACTGAGGTACAAAGAAGTGAAGTGACTTTCCCAGTGCTCCATTCCTTAGTCAATGCCATCTGCTCAAGTACTGAACAACCGTCCACCCTACTGGAGAATATCTTCCATATCTCTGTTGACGAGAAGCGTGGGGGAGAAATGGTGGCAATGGATGAGTCTATCATCATCATCATCATCATCAATCGTATTTATTGAGCGCTTACTGTGTGCAGAGCACTGTACTAAGCGCTTGGGAAGTACAAGTTGGCAACATACAGAGACAGTCCCTACCCAACAGTGGGCTCACAGTGTTTGCAGAGTGCTCACAGTGGGCTCACAGTCTAAAAGGGGGAGACAGAGAACAGAGACAGAGAACAAAACCAAACATACTAACAAAATAAAATAAATAGAATAGATATGTACAAGTAAAATAAATAAATAAATAGAGTAACAAATATGTACAAACATATATACATATATACAGGTGCTGTGGGGAAGGGAAGGAGGTAAGATGGGGGGTGGAGAGGGGGACGAGGGGGAGAGGAAAGGAGGGGCTCAGTCTGGGAAGGCCTCCTGGAGGAGGTGAGTCTATCTGATCTCTCCCTGGTATCTCAGCTTCCACCATGCTGCTCATTTTCTTGGACTAAGCACCCAGCCAGCTGAAAGGTGGTTTTTGAATCAGTGGCACTTTCTTGGGGTTAACATTCTGTAACCGCTCTCACCAACTCAATCAATCAGTGGTATTTAGTGAGTGCTTATTGAGTGCAGAGCACTGTATTAAAGGTTTAGGAAAGTACAATACAATAGAGTTGGTAGACAATTTCTCTCCCCTAGACACTCTGTTCCTTCTCCTTACTCGCTTTCTCCATTTTGTACCACCAGACCCACGACCCAGTAATCCAGTTCTCTGGGGAGGCGGCTCTGGGAACTATGAGACCATTTCTCTCCTCCAGAGTGAAGAGGTAGGTAAGGTGAAATGGCACTTCAACTGAGGCAATTAAAGACTGCTTACATCATTCTCATTTATCGGCATGATTCAGGGTGAAATGAAGATTAAGCAAAAACTCTGTGTTTCCTGTCTGATACCTATCTAAATCCTCAAGCTTCAAGAAAAAAAAAAAGGTATTTAAGTGCTTACTGTATGCCAAGCGCTGGCAGACCCTGGGAGGTGATCTGGGATCATTAGGTACCAAATCCCCCCCTTTTCAGGAACTATTAGAGCAGCAGTAAGAGGCTGTGCTGGCCTGCCTGCTGTTCTCTCTGAAGTCTAGATGATGTGAAAGATTCTCATTATGCAACATTTCACCTCCAGCAAAGCTGACGGGAGAGGTTGCTCGCTGTTCCCAAAAATCTGAGATCCCATTTTCCTCCGGGATCCCAGCTCCGGGGACGAGCTGGGGAAGGCTCCGTTCGCTCCAGGGCAGGGGGATGGTGAAATCAACGACGGGGAATGGTCCCTGTTCTCCAGAAGGAATTTCCCAAGCTGAACCCCTTGTCCGCTGGAAGCATTCTTCTGGTTTATTTTTAAGTCTGAGCTGCCCTACTTGCTCATTCCTCAAATGCACGGGAGGACTATTAATTTGGGGGAGAAATCCCGGAGCCTAGAACAAGAGGCTGGCTTTGCGGCTTCTCTGCTTTGAGCTACCAGAGTCATCGAGCGTTGCAGTCCCTTTTGGTTAAAGGCCTCCATGGTGGACAGACCCTGTAGATCTGGGAGACAGGCCAGTCACCCCATCAGAGAAGCCTCAGGAGGGAGGGGGAGGCGTCTCATTCACCTCAGAGTCCCTGGGGGGAAGAAGCTTCTTCCCTTTCCATGGAGTGGCTTCGGCCTCGTTTCCCTAGGGGAAGGAGACAAGGGGCATGGCCATTGAGGGGGAGAAGCATGGTATAGTGGATAGAGCATGGGCTTGGGAGTCAAAAGGTTGTGGGTTCTAATCCTGACTCTGCCACTTGTCTGCGGTGTGACCTTGGGCAAGTAACTTCACTTTGGGCCTCAGTTATTCATTCATTCATTCATTCAATCATATTTATTGAACGCTTACTGTTTGCAGAGCACTGTACTAAGAGCTGGGAAGTCCAAGTTGGCAACATATAGAGACGGTCCCTACCCAACAACGGGCTTACAGTCTAGAAGGGGGAAACAGACAACAAAACAAAACATGTGGACAGGTGTCAAGTCGTCAGAACAAATAGACTGTGTCCAACCTAATTTGCTTGAATACACCCCAGTGCTTAACAAATACCCCAATTATCATCCACCCCAGTGCTTAGTGCTTAACAAATGCCCCAATTATTATTATTATGATTGAGTTTCTGACTCTATCATGGTTTTCAGGAAGCTCACCTGACAGAGGCCCTCCAAATTGAGAATGACATAAAGGATTTGTTTCTTTTGGAAAGAGGGATCAACTTGCAGGGGGACCAGAGAGTGTGGAGTTTAGAGGGAGAACAGGATTAAAACCTGACTTTCCAAACTCAGAAAAGAGGTGGAGGGAGGGAGCTTATATTATACTCTTCCAAGGGCTTAATACAGTGCTGTGTGCAGAGCACTGCACTAAGCCCTTGGGCGAGTACAATAGAGTTAGTTGTAAAGCAAAATCTCTGCCCTAAGTGAATTTATTATAATCCACTGGGGGAATCAAACACTAAAATAAATTACAGGTAGGGGAAGCAACAGACTATAAGGGTACGTCTAGGTGGGAATGGGGTGGATATCAAAGTGCTTAGGGGGTGCAGACTTAAGTTGCACAGTGATGCAGAAGGGGTCAGAGTAGGGGGGAAGATAGGTTAGTTAGGAAAGGGTTCTTGAAAGGTTCTGAAGATGGGCTGAAGGTCCCAAAAGTCTGAGGGGGAGGGAATAATAATAATAATAACGATGGTATTTGTTAAGCACTTACTATGTGCAAAGCTCTGTTCTAAGAGCTGGGGAGTTTGTCCCACGGGGAGCTCACAGTCTTAATCCCCATTTTACAAATGAGGTCACTGAGGCACAGAGAAGTTAAGTGACTTGCCCAAAGCCAAGTGCAGAGCACTGGACTAAGCACTTGGGAAGTACAAGTTTGCAACATATAGAGACGGTCCCTACCCAACAGTGGGCTCACAGTCTAGAAGGGGGAGACAGACAACAAAACAAAATATATTAATAAAATAAATAGAATAAATAAATAGAATAAAATAATAATAATAATAATAATATAATAATAATGATAAAATAATAATAGAATAGAATAAAATAAATAAATAGAATAAATATGTACAAATAAAATAAATAGAGTAATAAATACATACAAACATATATACATATATACAGGTGCTGTGGGGAGGGAAAGGAGGTAAGGCGGGGGGGATGGGGAGGGGGAGGAGGGGGAGAGGAAGAAGGGGGCTCAGTGTGGGAAGGCCTCCTGGAGGAGGTGAGCTCTCAGTAGGGCTTTGAAGGGAGGAAGAGAGCTAGCTTGGCGGATGTGTGGAGGGAGGGCATTCCAGGCCAGGGGGATGATGTGGGCCGGGGGTCGACGGCGGAACATGTGAGAACGAGGCACAGTGAGGAGATTAGCAGCGGAGGGTGCGGGCTGGGCTGTAGAAAGAGAGAAGGGAGGTGAGGTCGGAGGGGGCGAGGTGATGGACAGCCTTGAAGCCCAGGGTGAGGAGTTTTTGCCTGATGCGTAGGTTGACTGGTAGCCACTGGAGATTTTTGAGGAGGGGAGTAACATGCCCAGAGCTTTTCTGCACAAAGATGATCCAGGCAGCGGTGTGAAGTAAGGATTGAAGTGGGGAGAGACAGGAGGATGGGAGATCAGAGAGGAGGCTGATGCAATAAACCCATTTGAACCCATGACCTCGGACTCCAAAGCCCATGCTCTTTCCACTGAGTCACGCTGCTCTATCAGGGAGGGTGGAGGACTTTTATTTGGGTGCTAGTTGAAATGTCGGTGTAGTTGGTTAGGTGATGTGTTGCTTATTTCCGATCTGAGGAGCACAGAGAGGTTTAGTGATCTGTCCCTGGTCACACAGCATGGCAAGCAGTAGGCGAGGTCAGAAATCGTCTGCTCTGTTTGCCATCTGTCTTTTAGACTGTGAGCCCACTGTTGGGTAGGGACTGTCTCTATATGTTGCCAACTTGTGCTTCCCAAGCGCTCAGTACAGTGCTCTGCACACAGTAAGCGCTCAATAAATACGATTGATTGATTGATTGATTGTTTAGACACTTGAGCTCTGCTGCCACCTGCTGGGCATAGGGAATCAGAGGGAAGTCCTGGAATCCAGTACCAGCAGGAGCTGATTGATAATGATAATTGATAATGACATTGAATGCGGAGGCCAAGCTCCATTCTTCTGATCATAACAATAATAATGATGGCATTTATTAAGCGCTTACTACGTGCACAGCACTGTCCTAAGCTCTGGGGAGGTTTCAAGGTGATCAGGTTCTAGACTGTGAGCCCGCTGTTGGGTAGGGACTGTCTCTATGTGTTGCCGACTTGGACTTCCCAAGCGCTTAGTACAGTGCTCTGCACACAGTAAGCGCTCAATAAATACGATTGATTGATTGATTGATTGTTCAGGTTGTCCCGCGATGGGCTCCCGGTCTTCAACCCCATTTTCCAGATGAGGGAACTGAGGCCCAGTGAAGTGAAGTGACGTGCCCAACATTCATTCAGTCGTATTTATTGAGCGCTTACTGTGTGCAGAGCACTGGACTAAGCGCTTGGGAAGTCCAAGTTGGCAACATATAGAGACGGTCTCTACCCAACAGCGGGCTCACAGTCTAGAAGGGGGAGACAGAGAACCAAACAAAACATATTAACAAAATAAAATAAATAGAATAAATATGTACAAATAAAATAGAGTAATAAATACGTACAAACATATATACAGGTGCTGTGGGGAGGGGAAGGAGGCAAGCAGGGGGATGGGGAGGGCGGAGAGGGGGAGAGGAAGGAGGGGGCTCAGTCTGGGAATCCTTCCTGGAGGAGGTGAGCTCTCAGTAGAAGGGAAATCACACAGCTTGGCGGAGCGGAGATTTGAACCCATAACCTCCAACTCCAAAGCCAGTGCTCTTTGCACTGAGCCACGCTGCTTCTCAATTATGGCCATGCCATAATAGCCTGAGAAAGGAGCGGTGGAGGTTTGGCACTGGCCATGCAAACGCTCCGAACTCTGGGGCTGCTGACCCTCTTCGAAGGGGACATTAAACTGAAGGGGTGCTGCTCTCCTGGATCCTCTGATTAGCACACTCTCTCCTTTCCCCACTTCTCTCCCTCACCCTACCTTCTCAAACAAGCACCAGTAGTCAGCGGAATAGTACAAGAAGACTGTGTTTAGGGCCAAGCTGCTATCAAGGGAGTCCTGCGATAGGTTCTACAATCAGTTGTCACCCCTTTCTGATTGTTGGTGATGAAGATAATAATTGTGGTATCTGTTCAGTGCTTACTAGAAGACTGTGTTTAGGGCCAAGCTGCTATCAAGGGAGTACTGCGATAGGTTCTACAATCAGTTGTCACCCCTTTCTGATTGTTGGTGATGAAGATAATAATTGTGGTATCTGTTCAGTGCTTACTAGGTTCCAGGCAATGTACTAAGCACGGGTGGAAGTACGATGGATACAGACCGGATGCGGTCTCTGCCCCACATGGGGCTCACAGTCGAAGTAGGAGGGAGAATCAATCAATCAGTGGTATTTATTGAGTGCTTACTGCGTACAGAGCACCGTACTAAGCACTTGGGAAAGCTTTCACTCCAGCTCAAGGATGGAGTCAGAGTTCTGAGATAGCCAACTTGTAATAGTAATAATAATAATAATAATGATGGTATTTGTTAAGTGCTTACTATGTGCCAAACACTGTTCTAAGCATTTGGCGGGGGGGGGATACAAGGTAATCAGGTTGTCCCACGTGGGGCTCACAGTCTTAATCCCCATATTACAGATGAGGTGACTGAGGCACAGAGAAGTTAAGTGACTTGCACAAAGTCACACAGCTGACAAGAGGCAGAGCTGGGATTAGAACCCATGACCTCCGACTCCCAAGCCCGGGCTCTTTCCACTGAGCCACTCTGCTTCTGTTTCTTGTACTATGTTCCACCTAAGAAACAAGACATTAAATGATTTCTATCCAACCTTCTTTATAGTCTTCTTGCCTGTTCCTTTAGCTCCATGCTTTCTCAGCCCCTTGACAGAGCTGGGATTAGAAACTGGAGCTCTCGATGCCCGGTCCTATGTTCTTTACCTTGGCCATTCTGTCTTCCTTCTCCTAAAAGTCACGTTTTCATTTTGGATGCAATAAGATAGTGAAGCTCTTCTTTTCAGAAAGGTGGGATGGATTTGTACCTGGAAAAGGAAACTCAGAATGAAATGATGAATGTGGACATACATCTTCTTGCCAAGTTCTCCGACTGTGGATGGTTCATTTTTGTATTAATCCATTCACCGGACCAAAAACAGACATCTACTCTTTCTTACTGTATTAGGCTAAGGTAACTAAATTTTAACGGTTAATTTATTCAGATTCCAGACCGTGGCCTAAAATGGTATGTAGTCTCTTCATTTTAGCAGGAAAAATCATTCTCAGGGCAAAGGAAGCTTGCCTGTTTGATGTTTAAAAAGCTATTATCTAACACAACATGATGTAGCTAGCAAGTAGAGCTAATCCAAAAAGAGATTAACCTCCAAGCATTTTCTTAAATCAAGAATTTGCATCGAAATTTAAAGCTAGGCTAAGGTGATTCCACTGAACCAAGAGAAATTTTTTTTAAAAGGAAATGGCCATGGAGAGGAGGCAAAGATCATCTTCTAGGAAACTTAGGGAAAGAACTGTTAACTCTGGTAGGGCAGGCTAATGATCTAAATGTTGGTTCTAATTGTTGGAAATCATGGAGCTGAAAGGGGAGGACTAGGCAGCCAGCGGGCAGGACATGGATGGGAAGAGAAGAGGAGTTCGGCCTAGAAAAGAGAGCCTGGGCATGGGAGACAGAAGATCTGGGTTCTAATCCCACCTTCATCATTTGTCTGCTATGTGTCCTTAGGCCAGTAAATCACCAAACTTCTCTGTGCCTCAGTTACCTCCTCTGCAAAATGGGGATTAGGATTGCAAGCCTGACATGGGGCATGGACTGTATTCAACCTGATTAGCTTGTATCTACCACAGTGTTTAGTACAGTGCCTGGAATATAGTAAGCACTTACAAAAACAATTACAAAAAAAAAAAGAGGCTGCCTAGAAAAAGCAGTCAAGCATATCTGTCATGAGCTGTATAGGCCAGGAGTTGGGAAGGAGAAGGACAAGAAGAGAGGGAGAGATTCATTCATTTATTCATATTATTTGAGTGCTTACTGTGTGCAGAGCCCTGTACTAAGCGCTTGGGAAGTACAAGTTGGCAACATATAGAGACGGTCCCTACCCAACAGTGGGCTCACAGTCTAGATGGGGGAGACAGACAAAAAAACAAAACATATTAACAAAATAAAATAAATAGAATAAATATGTACAAGTAAAATAAATAAATATAGTAATAAATATGTACCAACATATATACATATATACAGGTGCTGTGGGGAGGGGAAGGGTGTAAGGCAGGGGGATGGGGAGGGGGAAGAGGGGGAGAGGAAGGAGGGGGCTCAGTCTGGGAAGGCCTCCTGGAGGAGGTGAGCTCTCAGTAGGGCTTTGAAGGGAGCAGGGCTTTGAAGAAAAATCAGTGTTCTCTTTCTGCATTCCTCCTATCTTCTCCTGCTCCTGTCTCTCCCCACTCCATTCCATATTTCACTCTGCTGTCCAAATCATTTTTCAACAAAACCTTTCAGTTCATGTTTCCCCACTCCTCAAAAGCTTCCCGCGATTGCCCATCCATCTCCACATCAAACAGAAACTCCTTACCTTTAAAGCACTCAATCACCTTGCCCCCTCCTACCTTACCTCTCTGTTTTCCTTCTACAATCCAACCCACACACCGTGCTCTTCCAATGCCAACCTACTCACTCTGATTTAATCTCATCTATCTTGCTGCCAACCTCTCATCCACATCCTGCCTCTGGCCGGAAACTCCTTTCCTCTTAAGATCTGACGAGTGATCACTCTTCTCACCTTCAGAGCCTTATTGAAATCACATCTTCTCCAAGAGAACTTCCCCAACTAGGCCCTCATTTCCTCTTCTCCTACTCCCTTCTGCATGGCTAGGATTTTTACACCCCTCCCTCAGCCCACAGATTTATGTACATGTCTGTAATTTATATATTTATATTAATATCTGTCTCCCCCTCTAAACTGTAAGCTCACTGTGGGCAGGAAACATGTTTACCAACTCTGTTATATGCACTCTCCCAAGCACTCAGTACACTGAACCCAATAAGTGTTCAATAAATACCACTGATTGATTGATTCTCCTACTATTCCCCATTCTGCTCTCTTCATTTTTCCAATGTAAACCTTCTAACTGTTCCTTGGTCTCAACTCTGCTGTCTCTATCTCATTGTTCATTATTTTCCTCTCATAATATTCTGATTAACTCTTCAGATTCCCCTATTATGACCTTCCCACTCGATCCCTCCCTGCCTTCAAAGCCTCCTAAAAAGCTACCTCCTCTTAAAGGCCTTTATTCCCTGACTAATCCTCCACTTTCCTGGCATTGCCCACCCCTTCTGCTACCTTAGCGGTTCAGGAATTCACCCAGTTCTCTGAAAATGCAGCAGTTGCAGTCTCACCAAACCCTACATTAGGGAAAGCTCACATTTCAGAACTCAGTGTTCAACACCAACCAAATAAATCAATCAATCGTATTTAACAAGTGCTTCCTATATGCAGAACACAGTACTAACCCCTTGGGAGAGTACACTATAACAGAGTTGCTAGACACATTCCCTGCCAAACCTGGACATAAAATAATTCTGATGTTGCCCTGACAACAATCTAGCCAAAACAGAGAATGATAGCCTATATTCTGGTGGAACTGGATGTGTATATACATATTTTTTTGTTACCTATTCATTCATGCCTTTTTCCAAATTGTTTAGTTTGTTTCTATCTTTTCGCTGATTCCTTTACCCTCTTACATATGGTGGGGGCCTGAGGAAGAGGGAGGGAGAGGGGGCCGTGACCGTCCATTTCTGCATCAAACAAAAACTTCTCACGATTGGCTTTAAAGCACTCAATCACTTTGCCCCCTCCTACCTCACCTTGCTATTCTCCTATTACAAGCCAGCCTGTACATTTCACTTTTCTAATGCTAACCTTCTTACAGTGCCTAGATCTCATCTATCTCGCCGCAGACCCCTTGTTCACATCTTACCTCTGCTCCCTTCCTCAAATCCAACAGACAATTACTCTCCCCCACTTCAAAAGCTTATTGAGGGCACATCTCCTCCAAGAGGCCTTCCCTGACTAAACCCCCCTTTTCTCTTCTCCCACTCCCTTCTGTGTCACCTTGACTTATTCCCTTTGTTCATCTTCCCTTCCAACCCTACAGCACTTATATATATATGTATAGTTGTAATTTATTTCTAGTAATGTCTGTGTCCCCCCTTCTAGAGTGTAAGCTCTTTATGGGCAGGGAATGTGTCTGTGTATTGTTGTACTGTACTCTCCCAAATGCTTAATCCAGTGCTCTGCTCATAGTAAGTGCTCAATAAATACAACTGAATGAATAGTAGGTGCTCAGTAAATGCTCATGTTGAAAGTAATGATGATGATGCCAACATCCATTGGTGTTTAAGGGCAGCAAAATCAAAATACATGAAACGAGTGTTTATAAGGAGGTAGTAAAGAAATTGAATTTATGGTCACAAGAAGCTGGTCAGGCTGATGGTATCAAATTGTCCAAGAGCGTCTAAATAAATTCATGTCTCAGCAGCCCATAATTGCTACTTGGGGAAAATCAGGACTGTAGAGGGGGAAATTGGGGATGTTAGGTGGTCCTTTCCTAACCAAGGGGATGTATGGCTAAGAAGGCAACCATCCCATGGTTCCTCCATCTCTGCTCTGGCCACTGTTGGAGACAGAAACCTGAGCTGGATAATAATAATAATGATAATAATAATATTTTAATCACTTTCTATAGGCCAAGCACTGTTCTAAGTGCTGAGGTAGACATAAGTTAATCAGGTCCCACAGGAGATTCAGTCTAAGTAGGAGGGAGGACAGATATTGAATCTCCATTTTGCAGATGAGGGAACTGAGGCACAAGAAAGTTAAGTGACTTGTCCAAGGTCACACAGCAGGTAAGTGGCAGAGCAGGGATTAGAACCCAGGTCCTCTTACTCCCAGCCATGCTGCTTCTCACGCTGGATGGACTATTGGCCTCACCCTGGCTCTGCTCAAATTCTCCTGTTCTTTGCATGACAAAAGAATAAACCACCCTCGATCTGTCATTTTCCTGAGACAAGGGAGCATTTTAGTGCTTTTAAAACTCAAATCGTATTTCTAAAAATGTATTTGGAAAGTTTCATGTAAAAGAAAATTCAGCGGCAGATGAGGCTGCTCTTGAATCAAGAGCCTAAGCCTCTAATGGAATCCTTCTAGCCCCTTCATTATAAATATTCAGTGAACGATTATCCTTCATACGCCAAAAAAGGCTGATTTCTGAGGAACTCAATTTTTGTCATTTTAAATTGGTAACCAACATCAAAAATGAATTGTCTTCCTGCAGGAAGTTGATGGCAATTGCGTGTTTAAAAAATACCATCTTCCCACCATAAGCAAGTGAGGTCTTTGCTCCATTATTTAGAGTGCTTGAAGGGGAGAAAGCCAAAGATGAAGTCTTTGCCTGATACCATTGCCAATCACTCACCAAAGAGGAATGCTTTATGTGGAACAGACTGGATGGTCTGCTGTGTGCTGTGAAGCTTTGAGGAGAAAAGAGCTACAGGATAAAAATTAGAGGGCAGAAATAGAGGAGGAATTTTTGATTGATTAGGGTATTTAGTAACTTCTCCTGGATATTCAGCACTGAATGGAGTGCTGGGGAAAATGTGGAAGAAACAGTTCAGACACAGTCCCTGGAAAGCAGTGTGACCTAGTGGAAATAGCATGGGCTTGGGGGTCAAAAGTCCTGGGTTCTATTCCCAGCTCTGCCACTCATCTGCTGTGGGACCTTAGGTAAGCCACTTAACTTCTCTGTGCCTCAGTTCCCTCATCTGTAAAATCGGATTAAGACTGTGAGCCCTATGTAGGACAGGGACTGTGTCCAACCTGATTACCCTGTATCTACCCCAGTGTTTAGAACAGTGCTTGACACGTAGCAATTGCTTAACAAATACCACATTTATTATTATTATTTGTAAAATGGAGATTAAATCCTACTCCCTCCTACCTAGATAGTGAGCCCTATATGGGGTAGGGACTATGTCCAATCTGATTATCTTGTATCTAGAAGCAGCGTGCCTTAGTGGAAAGAGCACAGGCATGGGGGTCAGAGGATGTGGGCTCCTCCACTTGTCTCCTGCACCTCAGTTACCTCATCTGTAAAATGGGGATTAAGACTCTGAGCCCCAGGTGGGGTAACCTGATTACCTTGTATCTCTCCCAGCACTTAGAACAGTGTTTGGTAACAATAAGCACTTAATGAATACCATAATTATTATTATTATATTATTATTAACAGTGCTGAGATAGTAAATGCTTAACAAATGCCACAAAAAAGTGGGAGGTGCTCAGTCTAAGTGGAGAAGGAGAGACACATAGGTAAAGGAAGGGTTGTAAACAACGGAATTTAATTCAGAAATTAAGGCATTATGTGGGAAAAGAGCCCAGGGATATTGAGGGTGGGGGTTGGGGAAATCCTTGAAACCCACTGCACCCAGATCACAGTCCTTGGCTCAGCTTTTCATTCATTCATTCAATCGTATTTATTGAGTGCTTACTGTGTGCAGAGAACTGGACTAAGCATTTTTTAATGGCATTTATTAAGTGTTTACTATGTGCAAAGCAATGTTCTAAGTGCTGGGGAGGTTACAAGGTGATCAGGTTGTCCCACGGGGGGCTCACAGTCTTAATCCCCATTTAACAGATGAGGTAACTGAGGCACAGAGGAGTGAAGTGACTTGCCCAAAGTCACACAGCTGACAAGTGGCAGAGCCGGGATTTGAACCCCTGACCTCTGACTCCAAAGCCCGGGCTCTTTTCACTGAGCCACGCTGCTTCTTCGAAGCAAAGTTGTGCCAGCTCAACCAGTGGGAAGGCAGGAGGTGCTAACTCCACTTCTCCCATCTGGAAGGTGTTGGTTTCCCGACACCGGTGGCCTGGATTTGGGACACTGGGGGGGCTGTTCAGGCCTTAGGGCAGCCCTAGGAGGGTACTGGAATTCAGAGATGGGAAAAAGACCCCCATGCCAGAGGAACTCACTTCTTCTGGCTTTGCTTCTCCTGCAGGACAGAGGCTGGTCACACAGTGATGGTTGGGAGGGGTGGGTTGCTTTAGCCATAGAGCAGCCCTGGAGAGTCCTGGAGCAAGCAATGGCATAATGGCTCCTGGCACCAGTGCTTAGAACAGTGCTCTGCACATAGTAAGTGCTTAACAAATACCATCATTATTATTATTATACCATAGGGAGAGCGGAGTAGAGAGAATAAAAAAGAGAAAGAGAATAAAAAAGAGAAAGAGAAAGAAAGAATAAGAATCAAGAGAATTGAGAGAGAGAGGTGGGTAGAAAAATAAGACTCAAAGAGCAATAGTTAACTGGATACCTGAAAGTCAGGGACTCCCACAGAAACATTAGTCTACCCCAGAATGGGACCTTGGGCATAGTGGTTTGCTAGAACAGCTTTTGTATGATTCTTGGGACATTGCTTCTCCCCAACATCCACTTCACATTATAACTTTTCATCCCCAGCCCCAGCACCCCATTTCCTTGACCTAGAGGAATAGAGGAAAATCAGCATCGTCATCAACATCGTCATCGTATTTGCTAAGAGCTTAGTATGTGCCAAGCACTGTATTAAGCACTGGGGTAGAGAAAAAATAATCAAGTTGCACACAGTCCCTGTCCCACCTGGGGCTCACACTCCAAGTACAAGGAGGAAATCAAGTATTTCATCCCAATTTTACGGATGAGCTAACTGAGGTAAAGAGAAGTTAAGTGAGTTCCGACAGTAACACAACAGACAAGTGGCGGAGCTGGGATTAGAACCCAGGCTCTCTTATTTCCAGGCCTGTGCTCTTTCCACTAGTTCACCTTCTTCTCAAATTGATTTGGGGTTCTGACCAAAAGTTCTGAGGGAATGTCCACGGTCTGGAGATCCAGGGTCCCAGATTTCAAAGCTGGACTTTCCCGGGGGGTTTCTTTTAGTGGAAGAAACTGGATTGGGAACTGAGCAATAGGAAGACCAGCTTTAGTTTCCAGGAGCTGACTCCAGAAATGAGAACGTTGAGCTGGGATCTCCAGAGTTAGAGAGGCTTGGGATGAGATAAGGGCCCTCTTGACTCTCCTATTTCCTTTCCACTTTCAAATTCCCCTCAGTCCTCAAGGGGAAGAGGGAGGCCGAGAGTCTAGGAATGGCAACAAAAACCCTGAAAACCAAGTTGACCCAAATCCTTTTAAATCGATTCAAATGAAGAGGATAGCATTTGGTTTAATTTCCCTAAACGTCTCAATTCCTTCCTCCCTTTTCCTGGAGCTTCATTTAACTAGAGATGTATAAACCAACCCTTAGGCATGGTAAGGAGATGAAGCAGGAAAAGGATTAATAAAAAAACAATACCTCTGATGAAACTGAAACATTGCATAATACCATGTTCTCTCCTCTTTGTTTCTTATTTCCCTGCAATTTCTACTAACCTGGAGTTCCTGGATTGTCCCCTGATAAACAAATGAAAGTCCCCAAAGAGGGGAAAAAAAATCCACATTCCACCAGCTTAGTGATAAGAGATGAAGTTAACCAGAGAGGGATAAGTAGAGATTATTGGTTTGGGCTGAGAAGATTGTCAGTAGTATTCAATGGAGAATCCAGTGCATGAGATTTTCAAACAGCTAAGAAGTTTAAATGCCTGAGCCAAGCGTGATTATGCTTCTGATCCAAGATCTCTGGAGAAATAGAAGGATAATATCTCATTTTTTTCTTGATCATCTAAGATTGCTTTTTTCAATTTGTCTTTTTTATGAATTGTACTTTTGCAATATTTCCTTAAACTCCAGAGAGTTCTGAATAGAGATTGCTTGAAAGGAGCAGTTGTGATTGTAGAAATACCACCAACCGAGTAATTTCTGCATTGAGTCCCTGTCTCAATGGGAAAAGATGGTCACACTTCTTGTCCAGCACAACTACACTGTCATTGTTCACTCTCAAGGACTTTTTCTAAGCTGCTGTTTCACTTCTCAGATCCTCAAAGGTGAGTTAGGATAGTAAAGCATTGCAGAAGGACCAGAAAGATTATCCAACTTCCTGCCAGTGTTTAACAAAGACAGTAAATGCCAAGTCTAAAAAAATTAAAGGCCAACTTTACAAAATGGGAAAGTTTGAAAGTTAGCAATAATTTTGAAAAGTACCCTGATGTACTCACCTATAAATCTTACTCAGATCTATATGTTTCCACGTTGAAAATGTGCTGGGGAAGGAATTTTTGGCAGGATTTTCAGAACTCCTTATTTTCAAATAAGTTGTAAAAAAAAATCACAAATGCTTCTTTCATTGTTGTTATCATTCTTTTCTCTCCCTGTGCAAATCCAAGGAAAAAAGGGTGCATTATCTTCACAAAGAGAGGGCCAAGGGGAAGGTTTTTAATGCAAATCATTTTTTGAACTTCAAGCAATTGTGTTGATTTGGAATTGGATGAAATTGTTCCTAATTGGCCCGCATCCAATTTCCCCCAGGTCTAAAGGGTGGAAAAACACAGACGTGATTCTGAGGGCCCCTACTTAACTGCCCATTACATCCTGGGACTCTGTATGTGACCTATATTAATAGCTGTTGTTCTATAAGAAATGCTGGGAGGAAAGCAATGCAGAACTGAAGCATTTCTAAATGGGAATTGTAGCAGAAACTCTATTTAGCATGCTTCCTCCATGGTTCTGCTCGGTGGGTTTTGGCAGTTTTGGTTTGATTCAGGACTTCTGCTTATCTAAGCCCCAGAAACACGTTCTCTGGCCCTCTTCTCATTTTTTAATGATATCTGTTAAGTGCTTACTAGATGCAAAACCCTGTCCTAAGCACAGGGGTAGATGGAAGGAAAACAGGTTGGACACAGTCCCTTGTCCCACGTAGGGCACACAGTCTCAGTCGATGAGAGAAGGATTTAATCTCCATTTTACGGATGAGGTAACTGAGGCACAGAGAAGTTAAGTGCCTTTGCCCACGGTCACAAAGCAGAAAAGTGGCAGAGCCAGGATTAAAACCCAGGTCCTCTGATTTCCAAGCTGGTTCTCCTTCCATTAGGCCATGCTGCTTTTCTTTGGGAAACCAGTACAAACACCACTGGTCATGGTGGAGTTGCTTGGGATTGTGTTCTCAGCTTTAACCACCATTAAATAGAAACTTGCCCTCATTCTAATTCTTGTGGGCTCTTGGAAAACCTTTCCAAGCCTGTTGCCTTAATCCGTGGAGCAGGATCTGGAAAAGGGGGATTTGTCAGTTTCTGAAATGGCTCTTCAGAGAGTAATCCCTCAATCCTGGTCAAGGCAGTCAGTCAAACACTGGGCACTGTAGTAGACATTGTGAGTAGAAAAGCAGCGTGGCTCAGTGGAAAGAGTACGGGCTTTGGAGTCAGAGGTCATGGGTTCAAATCCCGGCTCCATCAATTTTCAGCTGTGTGACTTTGGGCAAGTCACTTAACTTCTCTGGGCCTCAGTTCCCTCATCTGCAAAATGGAGATTAAGACTGTGAGCCCCACGTGGGACAACCTGATCACCTTGTATCCCCTCAGTGCTTAGAACAGTGCTTGGCACATAGTAAGCGCTTAACAAATACCATTATTATTATTATTATTATTATTATTATTATTATTATTATTATTATAAAGGAACCAAGAATCCACAGTGGGGTTTTTTAATGGCATTGGTTAAGTGCTTACTATGTGTCAAACCTCCTTCTAAGTGCTGGGGTGGATACAAGTTAATCAGGTTGAACCAAGTCCCTGTCCCATATGGGGCTCACAGTCTAAGTAGGAGGTACTGAATCCCCATTTGCAGTTGAGGAAACTGAGACACAGAGACATGAAGTGACTTGCCCAGGGTCACAGAGCAGGCAAGTGGTGGATCCAGGATTAGAACCCAGGTCCTCTGGCTCCCAGGCTGGTTGGAGAGCAGAGGGGCCCATCATCCATCGGTCATGGGTTCTAATCCCAACTCCGCCACGTCTGCTGTGTGACCTTGGGCAGGTCACTTAACTTCTCTGAGCCTCAGTTACCTCATCTGTAAAATGGGGATTAAGACTGTGAGCCCCACGTGGGACAACCTGATCACCTTGTATCCCTCCCCAGTACTTAGAACAGTGCTTTGCATATAGTAAGCGCTTAACAAATGCCATTATTATTATTATTATTATTTTCCAGCATGACCCCAGGCCCGATCGCTCAGTCAGTCCCAGAGGAGCTGCCTGTCTTGGTTGAACCCTCTGGCTTCACAGCCATTTCCCAACACTGGGGCTCAAACAGTGGCCTGGGAGTGGTGGGGTAGGGCTTGTAGAGTTGGCTGGGAAAGAGGGTCCAATGGAGAGGTGTCTCTGCTTGATATGAAGATATATGCATCACCATTGGAGACACTTGAGGAGTAGGGAACGGTCCACAGAACCGCTTTTTTAGAAAGACGATCCAGACAGCAGAGTAAAGTGTGGACTGGAGAGTGAAGAGGCTAGAGGCAGGGAGGTCAGGGAGGAGGCTGAAGCAAATCACCCACACATCAGCTGTATTAGCCACACCTATCTAATTGTAAACTGTCGAGTCAACTCCGACCCATAGTGACGCCATGGACACATCTCTACCTGAACGCCCCACTTCCATCTACAATCATTCTGGTAGTGTAGCCTTAGAGTTTCTTTGGTAAATATATGCAAGTGGTTTACCGTTGCCTCCTTCCACCAGTCAGCTTGAGTCTCCACCCTTGACTCCCTCCCATGACACTGCTGCCCAACACAGGGGAGTTTTGACTTGCGACAGATTGTCTTCTACTCGCTAGCCACTGGCCAACCTAGGAATGGAGTGGCCATGCTTCTGCTTGACTCTCCCTCCCGTAGTCGAGACGGGGAGAGTACTGACTAGAAACGCTCCAGGCATGACCCCGAGAGGGGTAGCCAAACCTATACACTCTGATAAAATGTCTTCATCGGAAGATCGGCAAATAAAGTCTCTCTCTGTATTCTTCTCTTGGTTTCTCCCTGTCTTTGTTGCTCTCACTCTCTCTATATCTCTATCCCTTCTGCTCTCCTTCCCTCTTCACGTGATGGACACACCCACCTGCAGGTGTATAAAAATATACTCAAGAGCTAGGTAATTATGAATGATGAGAAGGAATAAGGAAATGTAGGGCAGGTGACTAAAGAAGTTAATAAGATTCCAGTTGCTCTTCCCTTATACAATACTATGGAATTATCAACACTTATGTGGCTAATGTATTGGAGAAACATAGATGCTGTCCAGGATGATGCAGCTGTGATAATCATAACAGCCACAAAATATTGTAGGGGCTTGGCGGGGCTGGGGGGGTTGTCCTCAGAAAGCAACAATTTAAACTTTATTTTGAATTCTGATTTCCAGAAATGGGAACCAAACTGAATTTCAGTACACTCAGCATACATAAACCTAGGCTGTATCTAAAAAGGTTATTACCTTTAACTATTTGTCTCTCCTTAAAACCACTCAATTGTAAGCTTCTTGAAGGCCGGGATCATTATCTATTTGCTAACCTTATTCTCCCAAGCACTTAGTACAGTGCTCTCTTCGCTTGTAGTAGAAGTGCAACAAATACCATAATAATCATAATAATAGTTATGGTATTCATTAAGCTTTTACTATGTAGAAACTATGGAGCTATGGAGAATCAATCAATCAATCAATCATATTTACTGAGCGCTTACTGTGTGCAGAGCACTGTACTAAGCACTTGGGAAGTGCAAGTTCCCAAGTTGAGAAGCAGCATGGCTCAATGGAAAGAGCCCGGGCTTTGGAGTCAGAGGTCATGGGTTCAAATCCAGCTCCTCCAATTGCCAGTGTGTGAATTTGAGCAAGTCACTTAACTTCTCTGTGCCTCAGTTACCTCATCGGTAAAATGGGGATTAAGACTGTGAGCCCCCTGTGGGGCAACGTGATCACCTTGTAACCTCCCCAACGCTTAGAACAGTGCTTTGCACATAGGAAGTGCTTAATAAATGTCATCATCATCGTTATTATTATGTGCCAGACACTGTACTAAGTGCTGGGGTGGGGACAAGCAAATCGTGTTGGACACAGTCCTTGTCCCACGTGGGGCTCACAGTCTCAATCCTCATTTTACAGACAAGGTAACTGAGGTCCAGAGAAGTGAAGTGACTTGCCCAAGGTCACACAGCAGACAAGTGGCAGAGCCGGAATTAGAACCCATGACCTTCCGACTCCCAAGCCCGGGCTCTATCCACCATGCCATGCTGCTTTGTGCTGCTACTATTGACTGATTGATTGATCCAATGTTTAAATATGTGCTTTGAGTGTTTTCCCGTGGCTCCAGTTACCCAGAATTTCTAATGAGAACTACTTTCAAAAATTGGAAATCACTACCTGATTTCGACCTATCTGCAAAATCTATCCATGACTCTGAAAGCGAGAAGGGTCGTGTCTCGATATGAGTGATGTTGATTAGGAATCCTAATGGACTGATTTTTCATTTTTAGTGGGTGCTATTATTTCGCTGCCTGTTCCATATTTGGCATCTGTATTGCTCTTACCTGAGTTGTGATAACTCGATAGCAAATCTTTAGAGGGCAGATATGGGGCTATGGATTGGTTTCCTCTCTCCCTCTGTCCATAGATCCAGCAGAACTCGAGGAGTCCCTAGAGACTGTTCCGCCACCAAAGAATGGTCCGAGATAAAGCAAGCTGGTTTATAATCTTCCCATCAACTCCCTAGGGTACCTGTGACCCAGAGAATCTGCACTGTCCTGAAAAGTAGTGTGACAAGGTGGAAAGAGCAAGGGCCTGGGAAGCAGAAGACCTGATTTTTAATCTTCGCTCTGTCAGTCATTTATTCTGTGACCTTGAGCAAGTCGCTTGACTTCTCTGTGCCTCAGTTACCTCATTTGTCAAATGGAGATTAAATCCTCCTCCTCCAACCTAGACTGAGCTCCATGTGAAACAAGGACTGTGTCCAACCTGATAAACGTGTATCTATCCCAGAGCTTGGTACAGTGCTTGACACGTAGTAATTGCTTAGCAAATACCATTAAGAAAAGAGTCTATCAAGGTAAAATAAGGGAGTGTTGGGGGAAAGGGAAGGTCCCTAAGGGCAGTGTGGGAGATCTTTTTCTGTAAGCCATGGGGGAACCTGTCTCAGCCTCCCACCTGCATCCCCTAAGCAATCGATCAGTCATATTTATTGAGCACTTACTGTGTGCAGAGTGCCGTACTAAGCACTTGGGAGGGAAGCAGTGTGGTTTAGTGGATAGAGCACAGGCTGGAGAGTCAGATGGTCATGGATTCTAATCCCGGCTTTGCCACTTGTCTGCTGTGTAACCATGGGCATGTCACTTCACTTCTCTTGTGCCTCAGTAACCTCATCTGTACAATGGGGATTAAGACTCTGAGCCCGATGTGGGACAGGGACTGTGTCCAACCCGATTTGCTTGTACTCCCAGCCAGCACTTAGTTCAGTGCCTGGCACATAGTAAGCACTTAACAAATACCAAAATTATTATTATTATTGGAATTGGTAGACCTGTTCCATCCAGAGCTCCTGCTGTTCAGGCACTACATCTCTGCCTCAGTTGATTTCCTTCCCATCTTTTCATTCTGCTGTGTTTGGCTGGCCTAGCCCAATCCATCAAGACAAAAACCCATTAGGAGCCACTGGCCCCTGGTTCTTTTTTTTTGCTGATGATTGAATTAGTGAATGGGTGAGCTTGGATTTCTGACACTGTTGACAGATGTTTGTGGTTGTGGCATAACTAGGAATAGTGATTCGCTGTGCAGCTGGCCATAAAACACCATAGCTGAAATGCAACTGATTCTGTAGCAATCATTCTGACTCTTTTAGGCCTGCAGATAGAGGAAGTAAGTGGGTGACATTTGGAATGCTGAATCCCAACCCCCAATTCCAATGTACATCCCCCTGATTTCTACTTATATCCTTCTAGTTGGGACATTAAGAGGCCAATACTTTTTCCGACATCTTTTTTTTCCAGTAGTATTTATTAAGCTCTCACTATGTGCCAGGCGTTGTACTAAGTACTGCAGTAGATACAACCAAATCAGGTTGGACACAGTCCATGTCCCACATGGGGCTCATGGTATTAATCCCCATTATATAGATGAGGTCACCAAGGCCCAGAGAAGTTAAGTGATTTGCCCAGGGTCACATAGCAGACAAGTGGTGGAGCTTGGATTAGAACCCAGGCCCTCTGACTTTCAGGCCTGTACTCTATTCACTAGGCAACACTTCTCCCATCACAAATGCTCTTTCATGGGAAGGACAAATGAGATGGAAATGGAGCTCCTGCATGCTGCCACTCCTCCTCCAGCCTGAGGGACAGTCACTTTCTCCTCCTTCAAAGCCTTACTGAAGTACATCTCCTCCAAGAGAACTTCCCTGACTAAGCCCTTCTATCCTCTTCTCCCAATCCCTTCTTCATTACCCTTGCACTTGGGCTCGCTCTTTTTATTCACCCCTCCCTCAGTTCCACAGCGCTTATGTCTATATCCATAATTTCTTTCTATTAATGTCTGTCTGTCTGGACTGTAAACTCTCTGTGGACAGGGAATGTGTTTACCAACTCTATTACATTGTGCTCTCTCAACGCTTAGTACAGTGCTCTATAAATACGATTGATTGAATGATCGATTGATTGACTTCTAGGCACTACTGGTCCCCCAGAACCCCGGATAGACCAGCAGCCCTGAGGCAGTGGGACTGCCAGGATTTTTCCCATTGTCGGGAGTGATGTGCCGGAACAGCCTGACCTTTTCCCCTTTCTCAGCCCTTGGTACCCTCTATAGGATCGTACACTGAGCTGATCTTCAGAGGGTTCTAATCCCGGCTCTGTCCCTTGCTTGCTGTGTGACCTTGGGCAAGTCACTTTGCTTCTCTGTGTCTCAGTTACCTCATCTGTAAAATGAGGATTAAGATTGTGAGCCCCATATAGGACACAGACTAGGTCCAATCTGATTAGCTTCTATCTACCCCAGCACTCAGTACACTGCCTGGCACATAGTAAGCACTTAATTACATAAAAGGAAAGGGAAGCTCATGTCCTCTCTGGTCCCAGACCTGAGACAGCCCTCTCTTCTATTTAGTCAGTCGCATCCAAGGACTCAAAGGTTCTTTCTGGTCTCTCCAGTTATCTCCTGCCCTAAAAGGCCCTGTACTTCAAAGAATAAACCAGAATCTCCGATCAGAATGGGAGATTTCTCTCCAACCCTGCTGAAACAAATGGTCAGTATATTCATATTCTCAATCTGCCATCTCCCAGAGGGCACGGAAATATGCGATTGGTTGACTATCTCCAAATACTATAAATACCTGCAAACTCCTTGGAAAGAAACAGAAAACTCAAGAAGCTATAAGCATTAAGCCCTGATTTACCTCTCCAAAGTTATTTTTAGTGTGCATATTCCCTAGGTTGATGAGCCATGATAGAATTGTTCTACCATTCAGAGTGCAAATTATGGTTGGGAAAAGAGGAGGAGGAAAAAAGCAGAAATGTCCTGATTGATGGGCTATCAAGTGACTCGCCCGCCTCCAGTCTTCCTTCAGGAGCCTAGATAGGTGCCAGCTCAAGGGAGAATGCCAGACCTGTGGAGTCTCAACTGTGGTACCCCCAGCTAAAGCCCCCCAAGCAACCCGGTCCTCGACAGGTGGCCAGACCAGATTCACTTTCTCACCCCAATTAAACCAAGGCTGAAGAGCAACCTCTAGACTGTAAACTCTTTGTGGGCAGGGAATGCGTCTACCAACTCTGTTGTATGGTACTCTCCAAGCCTTTAGTATAGTGCTCTACCCACAGTAAGCACTCAATGAATACCAGTGATTGATTCATTCATTCATTCTAGGAGGCAGGAGTGGTCAATAGTGTTGAACATGATGGAAAAGACAAGAGAGATTAGAATGGAGAAGAGCTTGGTTGATTTAGCCAGGAGGAGGTTTAAGGTGAGCGCATCTCAGCAGAGTGAGAGGAGCAAAAGCCAGATTGCAGGGAGCGAGGAAGAAGTTGTGGAGCCGAATGTAATACAGTTTGTAAAAATGCTCAGACAGAAATGGGAGCAGGAAGATGGGGCGGTCATTGGAATTGAACTGGAGAGAGTCAATTTCCCAGTGTGGCCCTTCACCCCCACAGAAAATTACACTCAAATCCCTCTCCTAATGACAGGTGCAAATGTTCTTTTTTTCCACCACACTCACATCCGTGGGTAAATTTCCCCATCAGTGATGTCATCTTCAAATATGGACGGCTTTTTAAATTTAATGTGGGGTTTTTTTTAACTGGTTTCCTCAATAAAGTGACAAGACCTCCCCCCAGATCCTTACTAAAACCAACCTGAGTGCCATAGTCAGAAAATGACTTATGAAATGGCTGAGAACAAAGTAGTAGCTGCTGCTGTTGCTGTGGAATTTCCCAGGCACATTCTGTTCCCTGAACACAGATGGCACCCATAATTGCCGTACAGTTTCTCACAGTGTATCCGTCTGGGCACAAGGGAATTGAGCAAGAGAGTATGATGATGATGGTATTTGTTGAGTGCTTACTATGTGCAAAGCACTGTTCTAAGCGCTGGGGAGATTACAGGGTGATCAGGTTGTCCCACGTGGGGCTCACAGTCTTCATCCCCATTTTACAGATGAGGTAACTGAGGCCCAGAGAAGTTAAATGATTTGCCCAAAGTCACTCAGCTGACAAGTGGCAGAGGCGGGACAAGAACCCATGACCTCTGATTCCCAAGCCTGGACTCTTTCCACTGAACCACGCTGATGGTTCAGTGCCATCCATTACTACTGTTGCAGAAACAGCTCAATCTTGTGTCCTTCTGGCTATACCTATCCCTCTCTTCTCCCATTCCTAAGCATCTCCCAACCCTCAACTTCTCCCACCCCTATGAAATACAAGCAGCCCCCATCCTGGTCTCTGTATCCATCAATGGTATTTATTGAATGCTTACAATAATAATAACAATAATAATAGTATTTACTAAGTCTTTATATGTGCCAAGCACTGTTCTAAGTGCTGGGGTACATACAAGATAATCAGGTTGTCCTACTTGGGGCTCACCGTCTTAATCCCCGTTTTATGGATGAGGTAACTGAGGCACAGAGAAGTTAAGTGGCTTGCCCAAGGCCACATAGCAGGCAAGTGGCAGAGGCAGGATTAGAACCCACGTCCTCTGACTCCCATGCCCGGGCTCTTTCCATTAAGCCACGCTGCGTTCAGAGGACTGTACTAAACTCTTGGCAGAGAACAATACAGCAGAATTAGGGGACACGTTCTCTGACCATAAGGAGTTTATCAATCAATCAATCAATCAATCAATCGTATTTATTGAGCGCTTACTGTGTGCAGAGCACTGTACTAAGCACTTGGGAAGTCCAAGTTGGCAACATCTAGAGACAGTCCCTACCCAACAGTGGGCTCACAGTCTAAAAGGGGGAGACAGAGGACAAAACCAAACATACTAACAAAATAAAATAAATAGAATAGATATGTACAAGTAAAATAAATAAATAAATAAATAGAGTAATAAATATGTATAAACATATATACATATATACAGGTATACATATATACAGCAGCAGCGTGAGCAGCAGAGAAGCAGCATGGCTCAGTGGAAAGAGCCCGGGCTTTGGAGTTGTGGGTCATGGGTTCATATCCCAGCTCCGCCAACTGTCAGCTGTGTGACTCTGGGCAAGTCACTTAGCTTCTCTGGGCCTCAGTGACCTCATCTCCAGCCTGCGCTGCTTCTCGGGATCTTCCTCATTCATGATCCGCTCCTTCTCGGCCCGCTTCTTCTCCTCCCGGCAGGACTGGGCGGCCTCCTGCCTCTGCATGTGAGTCAGCTTCAGAGTTTACAGTCTAGAGGGGTGATCTTACAGCCTTGTGATCTCTTGCTGAGGAAGAGACAGCAGTGATGAAATGTTTAGGAATGATGTTTAGAAAAGATGCTCACTATATTTTCCTAGGCACACTATGCAAGAAATTTTCTCTCGATGACACTCCTGCTCAGATGCAACCATTTTTTGGACGTGAAAGGCAGCTGGGTATAACTAAGGACACTCTCTTCCCTCACCTCCTTCTTTCCAGCTGGAGCTGAAGAAGGCTACGGTATCTTTGGCTCTTTCTAAAGCACCAGAGATGCAGCATTGGCAGGACAACCACTAATCATGTATAACCCCTCTTCTAGACTGTAAGCTCATTGTAAGCAAGGAACGTTTCTACTAAGTCTGTTGTAGTGTGCTCTCCTAGGTGCTTAGGACAGTGCTCTGCATACAGACAGCACTGATGATGAAGGGTGACTGTTGATCAGCCCCATCCCTTGGATAAATATGGAAAATAGCAAATCACATGAGGAGCCATTCCACTGGCAGCTCCCCCTTTCCAAACAGAAATATTTATTTAGCAACTACTATGTGCAAAGCTCATTGTCGGCAGGTAGTGTGTCTGTTTATTGTTACACTGTACTCTCCCAAGCACTTTGTACAGTGTTTTAATAATAATAATAATGATGGCATTTATTAAGCACTTACTATGTGCAAAGCACTGTTCTAAGCTCTGGGGAGGTTACAAGGTGATCAGGTTGTCCCACGGGGAACCCACAGTCTTAATCCCCATTTTATAGATGAGGTAACTGAGGCACAGAGAAGCAGCATGGCTCAGTGGAAAAGAGGACGGGCTTTGGAGTCAGAGGTCATGGGTTCAAATCCCGGCTCCACCAATTGTCAGCTGTGTGACGTTGGGTAAGTCACTTAATTTCTCTGTGCCTCAGTTACCTCATCTGTCAAATGGGGATGAAGACTGTGAGCCCCACGTGGGACAACCTAATCACCTTGTATCCGTCCCAGCGCTTAGAACAGTGCTTTGCACTTAGTAAACACTTAATAAATGCCATCATTATTATTATTATTATTATTAAGTGACTTGGCCAAAGTCACACAGCTGGCAATTGGTGGAGTCTGGATTTGAACCCATGTCCTCTGACTCCAAAGCCCGGACTCTTTTCCACTGAGTCACACTGTGTCTCACAATTTTGCACCCAATAAGTGCTCAATAAATACGATTGAGTGAGTGAATGAATGCAGAGCAGCACCATCCTAAGCATTTGGAAGACTATAACGACATACACGATCCCTGACCTCAGTGAGCATAGGAAACTCATATTGTTTGTCCCAAGCAGATTCAGCACATACATCCCTTTTACCCTGGAAGACCCTTTCCAACTCTGCTGGATTCAATAGCTCCCCTGTAAAACCGGAACAATCTAGATTGGATTAGCACTGTAGTCACTACATCCTACATCTCCTTTCCCTTGGAATAATATAGCATGCCAAGCCTGAGCAACAGCTTGTAAACGACAGCAGCAAAGAATCACTGGTCAGCAAAAAATGATTAAAATTCCAAGCGCTTCATTAATTAGAGGCTTTGACACAATCAGAGATGTAATTCTCTTATTGCCTACATTAAATATTCCCATCTAGTTCGGTAAAATTGCAAAACAGTTCACAAAGCTTTTGAAAATGGACCAGATGGCGGCTATATTTCTTTTACATCAACAAAGCCAGGTCAAGCTAAGAAGCGTGAATTCAATTTTCAGTGATCTTTGTATCTCTCCCTTCTCCTAAAAATCAAACCCTAAACTGTGGATAATGTATGAAGTCCAAAGTGGAGCGCAATTCATTCCAGCTGGCTATCTTTATGAAACCTAATTAATTATCTAATTTTGGAGGTTTTCGGCTTTGCCGTCAGTCATTCTGGGGTGCCTTGCCCACCGTCTAAAACCAAATCAGTCAAAACAATTAGCAGTTTAAAAACAAAAGTCAGAATATATCAGCATCTCAATGGGCCTCACAGAATCAGTTTTTCTGACTAGAGAAGGATAGGGAGAATCTTTTTTCCATTGAAGTTCAGCCTAAAAGGGTTGTTAGATTGCGTTGCATTATGGTCATCCTTCTTGCTTTCAAAAGTCTAACTGGAAATCTTGCTGTAAGTTGACAAGGCAATTGCTGAGAACAAAAGGAGAAATTACCTTTCCTCTGAAGCAAAGGGTCTGACTCACTATCTTCTGCATCTGAGAAGCTGTATGGCCTAGAGGATAGAGCGGGCCTGGAATGGAGGACCTGGGTTCTGATTCCAGCTCTACTATTTATTTATTTATTTTACTTGTACATATCTATTCTATTTATTTTTTTTTGTTAATATGTTTTGTTCTCTGTCTCCCCCTTCTAGACTGTGAGCCCACTGTTGGGTAGGGACCATCTCCATAGGTTGCCAACCTGTACTTCCCAAGCGCCTAGTACAGTGCTCTGCACACAGTAAGCACTCAATAAATATGATTGAATGAATGAATGAATACTACTTGTCTGTGGTGTGACCTGGGACAAGTCCCTTCACTTCTCTGGGCCTCAATTACCTCAACTGTAAAATGGAGATTGAGACTGTGAACCTGATATGGAAATGGGACTGTGTCCACCCTGATAGCCTACCCCAGTGCTAGTAAGCACTTAACAAATATTATTATTATTATTATTATTATTATTATTATTATTATTATTATTATAAATACCATTAGTAAATAGTAAAGAATTGTGCTGGACAGAGTTGGTCCACCAAAATTTTCTTGGTAGGGGGGAAGTGGAGAAAAACTCTTTCTCATTTTCATGGTGGTAGTTGAATAATAATGATGGCATTTATTAAGTGCTTACTATGTGCAAAGCACTGTTCTAAGCACTGGGGAGGTTGCAAGGTGATCAGGTTGTCCCACAGGGGGCTCACAGTCTTAATCCCCATTTTACAGATGAGGTAACTGAGGCCCAGTGAAGTGACTTGCCCAAAGTCACACAGCTGACAATTGGTGGAGCCAGGATTTGAACCCATGACCTCTGACTCCAAAGCCTGTGCTCTTTCCACTGAGCCACGCTGTTTCTCTAGAGTGCTCCTCCAGTCTGACAGGCAAGCTTATCACCTGATTAAACTGATGGGTAGGTAAGCCAGAGATATGGGGATTGGTGATCTATTTGGGGTTTTTTTGTTGTTGTTGTTTAAATCTTAAGGTGGTGGTTTTGAATTTTCTTTTTGCCTTCTTTTAAATTGTATCACATATTAAAATATTAATGATTAGCAGACGTGTGTAATCACAGTTTTATAATTCTTCAAAGGATTCTCTTTCAGAGTCTGGAAAGTTCCTCCTCACCCCATCACTCCTCTCCCCTGCACATATCTTTGAACTCTGTTGCTTCCCCTTACCAGTAATTTATTTTAGTGTCTCCCTCACTAGATTGTAAACTCCTAGAGGGCAGGGGCTGCATTTATTAACTCAATTATACTCTGCCAGGTGCTCAGTACAGTACTCTGCACCAAATAGGCACTCAATAAAAACTAGTGATTGATTGGCAGTAATCGTGATTAAGAATTCTATATGAGATTTGAGAGGTTTTGTTGATGCTCTCAGCTTTTCCTGTCCTAGAAATCAGTCCTCCTCACCCACTACTCCCCCAGTTCACACTTTTTAGATCCTGACAAGCTCACTTTCTAACTCTGCATTGCCTTCTCATACCCACCTCTGACCCTCACAAATTCTGTTTCCCTAACCTGGAATTCCCTCTTCTCCATAACCCACATGACACAACCCCTTCCAACTTCAAATCTTCCTAAAATCACACTTCTGTGGAGTAACCTTCCCCGATTAATTCATAACACCCTGGTCAACTCAACTGACTCCAACCTTAACCTTACTTTATTCATGCCTAACCAAAACACATATATATCTATGTATTATTTTAGTATTTTGCAGTGCACTTAATTTATTTGCTCAGCTATTTCACCTTGTTATACTCTTCTTTATCCTTACACTTTTGTCTCTTATTTCTGCTTCCTCTATTTGTGATTTCTTTTCTTTCTATTCCATTGAAAACTTCTAGAAGGCATTGATCATATGATTCACTTCTGTTGTACTTTTCCAAGTGCTTATTACAGAACTTCATATTCAGTAGCCACTCAGCAAATACAACTAGTGAATGGGCAAAACTCTTTGAAAGAGTTCAAAGTGAACTCTTATGAATTGGGACAAAATGAAATCAAGAATTATCAATTCCCCAGATGTTGAATTGAAAGTGAGACTGGAAATACCATCACCACTAAGTAGTAGACTCAATTTGCTTTGCTTTTGTTTGTTTTTCTAGTGGTCATAGGTTGATTTCAGGTTTTGGCATGGGATTAGTTGGGCCATTATCTAATTTTCCAAGTACAGAGAAGCAGCATGGCCTTCTAGAGAACCAGCGTGACCTAGTGGATAGAGCATGGGCTTGGAAGTCAGAAGGACCTGTGCTCTAATCCTGTTTCTCAGTTTTCTGCTGTGTGACCTTGGGCAAGTCATTTAACTTCTCTGTGCCTCAGTTCCCTCATCTATAAAATGGGGATATAAGACTGTGAGCCTCATGTGGGACATGGACTGTGTCCAACCCTATTACCTTGTATCTACCCCAACACTTAGAAGCAGTGTGGTTGAGTGGAAAGAACACAGGCTTTGGAGTCAGAGATCATGGGTTCAAATCCCAGCTCTGCCAATTGCCAGTTGTGTGACTTTGGTCAAGTCACTTAACATTTCTGTGCCTCAGTGATCTCATCTGTAAAATGGGGATTAAGACTGTGAGCCCCCCATGGGACAACCTGATCACCTGATAACCTCCCCAGCGCTTAGAACAGTGCTTTGCACATAGTAACTGCTTAATAAATGCCATTATTTTTATTACCCTGGCTGGCACATAGTAAGCACTTAGCAAATACTGCAGTTGTTATTATTACCATCTTATCTTCTGATTGCCCTTCCATTTTGCCCTTCCTGTTCTCATTTCTGGTTTGTAATTTTACGTTAGATGTCCATTGCTTAGAATTTGATGGATAATGCCTTGACCTACTAAGGAAGTATCAGTATGTTTAAGAGAGGTTTGGATAAATTTATGGATAAGTTCTCCACATTGAGTTACAGGAGGAGAAATTAGGAAATGTAAGGGGGAAGTTAGGGATGTTAGTCCATCTGTAACCATAATGTTGATTATTCTGTTGGTTAACCATCACAGGCTTCCTTCACCTGTACTGCTTGGATAATAATAATAATAATAATAATGGTAATAATAGTAATAATGGTATTTGTAAGAGAAGCCGCATGGCTTAGTGGAAAGGGCCTTGGCTTGGGAGTCAGAGGTCATGGGTTCTAATCTCGTCTCTGCCACTTGTCAGCTGCGTGACCTAGGGCAGGTCACTTAACTTCTCTGTCCCTCAGTTACCTCATCTGTAAAATGGGGATGAAGACTGTGAGCCCTATGTGGGACAACCGTATTACCTTGTATCTACCCCAGCACTTAGAACAGTGCTTGGCACATAGTAAGCAGTGCTTAGAACAGTGCTTTGCACATAGTAAGTATTAATAAATGCCATTTAAAAATGCCAATATTATTATTATTATTATTATGTGCTTTCTATGTGTTGAACACTGGGCTAAGTTCTGGGATGGATACAAGATCATCAGATCCTACATGGTGCTCCCAATCTAAGTAGGAGGGAGAACAGGTATTGAATCTCCATTTTTCAGATAAGGGAACAGAGGCACAGAGAAGATAAGTGAGTTACCCAAGGTCACACAGTCGACAAATGGTGGAACTGGGATTAGAACCCAGGTCCTCTGACTCCCAGGGCTATGATCTCTCCACTAGGCCTCACTTACCCTTGGTATTTTGAAGAAAAAATACCTGATTGACCATTAATCTAACCCAGGATGCTATTCCTCATGATATCATGTTCTCATGCCCTCTATAAATGGAGACAATAACTGATGAAGGTAAACAGGAATGTGAAAGAGGCAAAAATTAAGTCGTTGGCTAAATTGATTCAATCATATTTATTGAGTGCTTACTGTGTGCAAAGCCCTGTATTAAGCACTTGGGAGAGTACAATATTACAATAGACAGACACATTCCCTGCCCACTAGAGATTACAGTCTAAAGACAGGAAGTTTACAATCAACATATGATCAAGCAGACATGTTTGGAAAAAAAAATACAGAGATTTCATGGAAGGAATCATTTTTCAACCCAACAAAACGTGCTCTTCAATTAGCGTTTTTATAATTACAAGTTGCCAAGAAACAGCTTAAGCAGGTGATAAACAAAATAATATTTTAAATAGGGAGTTATAGTTCGGCTGATAAATCTTAGCTGGTAAACTTGGGTTGTTCGGAGCCACAAAAGAATATTGATGTGGTCTTTGCTCTTGTTTAATAGTTGTGATCTAGATAGCGACTACAAGGAAGCAGAAGCCCTCTTTTTTGGAAACATCTGGGAAGGAGTTGGAAAATCTTGAAATATATTTTGTCCATCAGATGGGTGGACTGATGATAGGATATCTGGGATGTGCAGCAGCTGCAGAATATTTGTATTATCTGTCTAGGGAAGTCCATGCCAGTGCTTGCTTGCATTAAAGGTTGCGCTTTAGCCCTTGGATATTCAGGAAGAGAATGAGTGTTTCTTTTTTCCCACTTCAGAAACTCTTGTGTAAAACACACAGGACTGAGGATTTTCTCTTAATGCTCCTCTGAGGATTTTCACCTTCAATCTTGAATATAAACTAATCCCTCTAGACCTTAAGCTCGATGTAGGTAAGGAATAGCTACCAATTTTTTATCCTGTACTCTCCCAACCACTTAGTACAGTTTACTGCACACAGTAAATGCTTGTTATGATTGATTGATTGACTGATCAGTTGATACGTTTTTTTATTTTCACAGTCATTTCCTGCAAATACTCTTCAATCTTGTCTACTAACTCTGTTATGTTGTGTTTTCCCAAGGACTCAATATAGTGTTCAGCCCACAGTAAGCACTCAGTGAATACAATTAATTAAGATGAGCATAATTAAACATCCAAAAGAAGAGAGTATTATTACTCAGAAAGTTTAACCCACATTAAAATACATCCTGAATTTAAAAATCATTTAATAAATATTTTAATACCAAAAATCCCATTTAATTAATAAATTAATAAATTGATAAATTAATAAATTTAATTAATAAATTTAGTAATTTAAACTAAAAAACAATACAGAATGATTCTGGTACTGGAGAAGAGTCAGCCTATGAACCATAATGAAAGAATCAATATCAGTAAAAACTGTTTCATAAAATATATATTGGAAGAGTCTTCTTCAAACTAGATTTTAAAAATGGTTAATAAAAGAAACAAGATTATTCAACTTTCTAACTCTACATGACAAGAAGGCAATGCCTGTATAAGGCAAACCTAACGATAGATTTTCAGATTTCACGAATTCTGCCTGTCTTAAAGACTTTAACAATATCTGACTCATTAGCTACCTAATAATATTGAGTTTGCTAATCATGCTTTGTGTCACCTTTCAGCATTTTAGAGTGGAAAAATGTTAAGCTGACTGCAGGGAAAGTCGGGAGGTTGGCCTTGAGGTTGCATCCTCATGTTGCTTTCTGCTTAGTCCAGGAGTCTTCCTGATTTACTGCTGTTTCCAGGGGCTCGGAATCCCAGCACCTCGGGATTTGAACCAAAATAATGTTCCTAGGCAGCTGCAGGGTGCAGAAATAATAATAGTAATGATATTAGTTAAGCGCTTACCCTGTGCCGAACATTGTTCTAAGCACTGGGGAAGGTACAGGGTAATCAGGTTGTCCAACGTGGGGCTCACACTTTTAATCCCCATTTTACAGATAAGATAATCCCCATTTTACAGACGAGGTAACTGAGGCACAGAGAAGTTAAGTGACTTGCCCAAGGTCATACAGCAGACAAGTGGTGGAGTCAGGATTAGAACCCACATCCTCTGACTCCCAAGCCCATTTTCTTTCCACTAACAGGAACAAAGCTGATGGACTGGATACCATCAGTTAATCGGAATTGGGGTTCAGTTACCTCATCTGTTAATTGGGGATTAAGACTGTGGGCCCTATGTTAGACAGGATTGTTGTCTAATCCAATTTGCTTGTAACCAGCCCAGCGCTTAGTATAGTTCCTGACACATAGTAAGTGCTTAACAAATACCGCAATAATTATTACTAATTGCTCATCCAACGAAGGCTTAATCTGCTCAGTAGAATCATGTCTCTCTAAAGGATTTTTTCCCTGAACATTTTGCCTTTCTGGAGCAAACCTAAGCTTCATGGTCCAGCTAATAGTTTGTTTATAATTTTATCGAATTAGTAGTGTGTTAAAAGGGCACACTATGTGGAAGAGAAATCACTCCTATAAGAAAAATATTTTAAACGCATCTATTCAATTCTCTTGTTCCGCTGTCCCGTGAAGGGACCAACTAAAAAGATTAAGAGGAAATTTGTCCAAATTGCAAATCTTTATAGACCCTTAGCAGTTCAGAGTGAACAAATCAGTCTCTGACCAGAGGTTATCAATGCAAAACTATTTCTAGGATAAAAAGGAGTTCATCTGTAGGCAAGCTCATAGAAAATCCATCAGGAAGAACTCAGTCAAATGAATTTTACTCCTGCTAACTTTGACAGAAAGGAAATTTCCCTTTTGTAGAGTTGAAAAGAGAATGTAAGAGTTTGGGCCAGTAAGGAACAGGAAAGGAGCCTGATGGAAAAAGCACAGCCCTGTACAATGTAAGATAGATTGTGAGCCCTTTATGGGGTAGGGGCTGTATCTGATCTCATAAACTTAGCAGTCCATCAATAAATCGTATTTATTGAGTGCTTACTATATGCAGAGCACAGTACTAAGCAGTTGGGGAAAACAACAGAACAAAATTGGTTGACATGTTTTCTGCTCACAAGGAGCTTACAGTCTAGCTCTATAAATGTAAGAAGCATATATCTACCCCAGCGCATTGAACAAAATAAGCACATAGCAAATGCCCTCATTTCTATTAATTAATAATTAAAAGGCATCCATGGTCCCATGCTAGTCTAGACAAAGGACATTGCAACCCTTTTTTACCTTTATATATTGTGTTACAGTTTATAAAGTATGTGGGTCAGTGAGGACAGTAGCAGTAGAAAGATGATAATTATGGTACTTTTCATTAATTCACTCAATCATATTTATTGAACGCTTACTGTGTGCAAAGCACTGTACTAAGCACTTGGGAAGTACAGGTCGGAAACATATAGAGAGGGTCCCTACCCAACAACGGGCTCACAATCTAGAAGGGGGAGATAGACAACAAAACAAAACACGTGGACAGGTGTCAAGTCATCAGAACAAATAGAATTAAAGCTAAATGCACATCATTAACAAAAATAGAATGGTAAATATGTACAAGTAAAATAGAGTAATAAATCTGTACAAACATATATACAGGTGCTGTGGGGAAGGGAAGGAGGTAGGGTGGGGGGGATGTTAAGTGTTTACTAGAGAAGCAGTGTGGCTCAGTGGAAAGAGCCTGGGCTTTGGAGTCAGTGATCATGGGTTCAAATCCCCACTCTGCCAGTTGTCAGCTGTGTGGCTTTGGGCAAGTCACTTAACTTCCCTGTGCCTCAGTTCCCTCATCTGTAAAATGGGGATTAATACTGTGAGCCCCCTGTGGGACAACCTCATCACCTTGTATCCCCTCAGTGCTTAGAACAGTGCTTTGCACATAGTAAGTGCTTAATAAATACCATCATTATTATTATTATTATTATTACTATGTGCCAAGCACTTTTCTAAGTACTGGAGTAGATACAAGTCAGTCAGACTAGATATAGTCCCTGTCTCTCATGGAGCTCACTTTCTTAATCCCCATTTTGCAGATGAGGCAACTGAGCCCTAGAGAAGTTAAGTGACTTGCCCAAAATGACATGTGGCGGAGCTGGAATTCGAACTCAGGTCCTTCTGACTCCCAGGTTCATGGGGCCAGGTTGATAACAGGAAAGACCCAGGCCAGCGGAGCTTGGAAGGGGAGAAGCTAGAGCCTCAAAAGAGAGAAAATAAAGAGAAGTCTATTTTGCCCCCTCTTTCCATCAGAACGTCTCAGTACCCTGCTGCACATACATTTCCATGATCTCTTGACTCTTCCTTCCCCAAGCTTCCCTGAACTGGCTTTCTCCCTGTCCAAATGCCACTGCTCCAACACCTTTGTTACTTTAAAATAGACTTTTCCAATGAGCCAAAATGATGTTCAGAGTGACTCTGATTACAGTTATACATTCTGGGAATTTTGCTTCTTTTGATCCGGAGTTACTGTAGCATTGAGTAACCACTCCAGGCCCATTACATGGCACTAATGACATAAGTGCAGGTTATGAGAAAGTCTGTAGGTACTTTGCAAGATAATTTCCCAGCCACAATCTTTGTTCTGCTGAACAAAGAGCTTCAGCTGACAAGACCTAGAGGGAAAATACCTTTGAAGGACAAAGGCCAGGTCTGCCTAGGGCATGGAGTAATTTTTGAGTTGAAAATCCCTCTTCTGATGATAATCTATAGGAGGAAAGTTAATATTGGACCCCAAACCAGCGCTCTTGGGGAAGGCCAGGTCTGCCTAGGGCACGGAGTAAGTTTTGAGTTGAAAATCCCTCTTTAGGAGAAAAGTTAACATTAGACCCCAAACCACCCCTCTTGGGGAAGGCCAGGTCTGCCTAGGGCACGGAGTAATTTTTGAGTTGAAAATCCCTCTTCTGATGATAATCTATAGGAGGAAATTTAATATTGGACCCCAACTAACTCTCTTGGGGAAGGCCAGGTCTGCCTAGGGCACGGTGTAATTTTTGAGTTGAAAATCCTTCTTCTGATGATAATCTATAGCAGGAAAGTTAATATTGGACCCCAAACCACCCCTCTTGGGGAAGGTTCCTGCAGATGGGGATGATTTTTAAGCCATGTCTCACCAGACTCATTAGAGATCTCTGACATCAACATGTTTTCAACCAAACAAAATTTCCCTTTGCAGTAAACTAACAAGATGAAGGTGAAACCCATCTGGATGGGTTCCTATAGTGTTTTTGTGTGTATGTAAGTGTATGTGCATGTCTGTGTATGCGTGTGTGCTAAATTACATCCCGGACCATGGTTCCCAATTGGCCCAGGAGTCTGCCTGATTGATAGCTGAACCCAGAGAGACTGATTCTTCCGCTAATCTTCACAGCAGACTCCAGAAGGGAATGGGAGAAATCCTCATTGTATTAAGTAAAATGGCTCCATGAAGCAAAATACGCAAACTGCGATTTTCTGCAAGGGGAAATGTCAAAGAAAGCAACAGCTGCAACAGCTTGCCTCATGCTCCCATCTTGCCTGCTCAGGGCCAAGACTTGTCTGTCCTCCCTCCTCCCGAGCAGCTCGATCTTCTCAGCCTTACCGGGCAGCAGCGGAGAAAAGAGACGGGACTGGTGGATGCAAGGCAGGAAGGCTTGCAGCCTGGCCTGGGTTTGCTGAGCGGGTACTGAGCAGGATGGCGGCCCTTAGCTGCAAAAAAGGGCCTGCATGCCATAGATTGTACCCAAATTAGGCTCTGCCCCCATGATGATTCAGATCAAAACTCTGCTTACCCCACACAGACTTGGCTAATGTCAGAATTAATAGACATTTTTCCCTGTGATGTTTCCAGCTTCACAGAAAATAAACAGCGGCAGTTGTTAAGTGAGTGTTTTACAAATTGAGCCAGTCATTATCATAATTACAGTCAACATGTTCATAAAGCTAAATATATTTGACCTAAAAATGCAGGCTCAAAATTTCATGCATTTATTTAGATAATTCAAGAACACATTTTCAGTGAAATCCATATGGCATTTTTCTCTGCATTGTTTGAAGAAGAAAAGAGAGATTTTTATTCTGCCCAAAACAGTACAAAAGAGAAACCAGTTTGCCATTTTAAGGCTACTTTGTAGTATTCTCCTATGTAATTTAGGGGTCCCAGCTGAACTAAATGGGGCTTCATTGATGACCCCCAATTAAAAAAAAAATCCAAAGCTCCGCTGTAGCATGACAGTGCAGAAGGCTGGTGCCTCATTTTCAGGTTAGCAAAAGAGGAATTTGTAATCAGTTGATTTTGGTGTAATTTTGACAAATTGGCTGAAAGGCATAGGCTTGGGTTGAGCCACTATTATTGCATCATTGAAAATGCCTCTTGTTTGGCTCTGGAGTCTGTTTGATTGACTGCTGCTACCTGGGGACTGGGATTCTGCACTGCCGCCACCCTGCCCCTGTCCCCCCATGACTCTGTCTGGTCTCAGAGTCCTAGTAAAGAGCTCCCAAGGGTAATGAGACATGGAGGGAGGGTGGAGGTTGGAAAAGCCAACAGTTGGGCTGGCTGATACTGAGTTGGACAGGGACACAGCTCCCGGCCTGTGGGGCATGGATCCTCAAACAACCTTTGTCTGTTCAGTGGTCTTTCTGGAGTGCTGGTTACCATGGAGGATTAGGTTTAGATTGAACCAATTCTGATCCAAAACCAATATTTTAAGTGAAACAAAACTTCTCAAAAAATTCCCTAGCCCAACAATGCTTATCCAGTCCCTGACAAGTCTAGTAATTCAAATTTTGCTCCTAAACTTCAGTACTCAGATCAGAATTCCGAATCTGACTATATAGAATTGCAGGTATTTGAATGGCAAACATAGCATCAAGCTTCAGTTACAATTTTTGATCTAATGACATGCTAATAATATTTATATTTAAAGTGTTTACTCCATGCCAAGCACTGTTCTAAGCACTGGGGTAGATACAAGATAATCAGATTCTACATGGGACTCACAGTCTAAGCAGGAGGAATACAGGGCATTGATTCCTCATTTTGTAGATGAGTTATCTGACTTGCCCAAGGTCACACAGCAGGTAAGTGACAGAGCAGGAATTAGAAACCCAGGTCTTCTGACTCTCAGGGTCATGCTTTCCACTAGGCCACACTGCTTCTGGCTTTGTTGCTGCACCTACATCTAAATTCTAGAGCAGTTCCATCAATGTCACCAATCGGAAATGACCAGAGTTGGGTGTAGAGTTCAAAAATAGGGCAGGGATTGGACAAGTTCGGCAGTTGCAGCTAAGAGAAATAGTTGGACATTGGGAAACTTCTCTTCCTATTCTCCTTCCCAGTGCTTTATCACTGCCACAGGAGCTCATCAGATTCTTTCCTGTATCCCAGAGGATTTTTAGGTGGCTAGGTAGACCCCAAGGAGCATGACAATCCTGCCCAATTTGGGCTTATCTGGAGACTTTAGTCCACCTGCCATACTTAACACTGAATAGCTGGACAGGATCCCTCATGGTGAAACCAAAAAAAGTCAGCTCACAAGCATCATAACAATACTCATCTCATCACAGATTTCTCCAGGCAAGATGTCGGGAATCAATCAATTGTATTTACTGAGCGCTTACTGTGTGCAGAGCACCGTACCAAGTCCTTAGGAGACTACAGCGTTGGCAGACACATTCTCTGCCCACAACAAGCTCATAGAGGATCACCAGAGGATGAGCTTCACTCAAAAGATATTTTCTAGTCAGTAGAAGTTGGGAGACCATAAACACGGAGGACAGAAGACATATTTTACAGGCAGAGTGAAGCGAAATCTCAAGTTGGGTGGCAGAACTGTGGACAGCTGGGAGATAGAAACAGAAGATAGATCATCTTGGTGTACAGCAAGCAGAAATGGGGTGATATAGAAAAGAAACTTTAAATAGACTGCAACACCAGAAGTGTTGTAATCATAAATACGATAAAATTGATCAAATTCTCACCATCAGTAGCATCATTTTGAGTTCTAAAAAATAGCTCTCTATTTCTCCCTGCTTTTCTCTCTCTCAAAACGATAAAGAGCACATATATTTTTTCGACCTTAACACAACTGACTGAATGGTCTACATTATAGCTTTTATATTCTCAAACTTTGTGAAATTGGTGGCACTGCCTCCTTGGACAAAGTGAAAGAGAAGATTGAAACAAACATCTATAAAATTTGAGTGAAAATGCTAGGTCTCAATGATCCATTTCAGAATGAAGTTGCCTTGGCCTAAATTTTTAGGACCCAACCTCAATTAATCCTGTCATTATACTAGTACTGTTCCTCCCTTAGTATGAAAGAGAGGATTCTGGAAAACTCCTGATCAATCGATCATATTTATTGAGCGCTTACTGTGGGCAGAGCACAATACTAAAGTGCTTGGGAAAATACAATATAACAATAGAACAGACACATTCTCTGCTCTCAGATGGCAGACTGATTCCACAGCTCTACAGCCCATCTCGGGCTTTCTTGACACAAAGCATGTTGGCACTTCTTCCCTCCCTCTGCACTCCCTTCTGTCGTGAAATTTCATACCAAATAAATAGCTCTGATACCTGGATTTGGCAACAACAGTAGTGAGAGTCAGGAAGCCAAGACCCCCGGATAAATGTGGTCTCTGGAGATGGCCAATTTGGTTTGGGACCAGGCTTCCATTAGGAAAACAAAAAAGATAATTAAGGAATGCTCAAAGCCATTCCACAGCAGTCATGTTTTTATCTTGCAATACTCAGATTGTAATAATAATAATAGCATTTATTAAGCGCTTACTATGTGCAAAGCACTGTTCTAAGCACTGGGGAGGTTACAAGGTGGTCAGGTTGTCCCACGGGGGGCTCACAGTCTTCATCCCCATTTCACAGATGAGGCAGCTGAGGCCCAGAGAAGTTAAGTGACTTGCCCAAAGTCACACAACTGACAAGTGCTACCGTGCTCATTCAAGCTCTCATCCTATCCCGTCTGGACTACTGCACCAGCCTTCTCTCTGATCTCCCATCCTCGTGTCTCTCTCCACTTCAATCCATACTTCATGCTGCTGCCCGGATTATCTTTGTCCAGAAACGCTCTGAGCATATTACTCCCCTCCTCAAAAATCTCCAGTGGCTACCAATCAATCTGCGCATCAGGCAGAAACTCCTCACCCTGGGCTTCAAGGCTCTCCATCACCTTGCCCCCTCCTACCTCACCTCCATTCTCTCCTTCTACTGCCCAGCCCGCAACCTCCGCTCCTCCACCGCTAATCTCCTCACTGTACCTCGTTCTCGCCTCTCCCGCCGTCGACCCCCCGGCCCACGTCATCCCCCGGGCCTGGAATGCCCTCCCTCTGCCCATCCGCCAAGCTAGCTCTCTTCCTCCCTTCAAGGCCCTGCTGAGAGCTCACTTCCTCCAGGAGGCCTTCCCAGACTGAGCCCCTTCCTTCCTCTCCCCCTCGTCCCCCTCTCCATCCCCCCATCTTACCTCCTTCCCTTCCCCACAGCACCTGTATATATGTATATATGGTTGTACATATTTATTACTCTATTTAGTTATTTATTTATTTTACTTGTACATTTCTACCCTATTTATTTTATTTTGTTGGTATATTTGGTTCTGTTCTCTGTCTCCCCCTTTTAGACTGTGAGCCCACTGTTGGGTAGGGACTGTCTCTATGTGTTGCCAATTTGTACTTCCCAAGCACTTAGTACAGTGCTTTGCACATAGTAAGCACTCAATAAATACGATTGATTGATTGATTGATTGAAGTGGCAGAGCTGGGATTTGAACCCATGACCTCTGACTCCAAAGCCCGTGCCCTTTCCACTGAGCCATGCTTCTTCTAATAATGGTATTTGTTAAGTCCTTACTGTGCGTCAAGCACCGCTCTAAGTGCTGGGGTAGATAAAAGTTTGCTGTGGGCCAGGAATGTGTCTGTTTATTGTCATATTGTACATCCTCAATCGCTTAGTACAGGGCTTTGCACACAGTAAATGCTCAATAAATGTGATTGAATGAATGAATGATCAGGTTGGACACAAATGAAGAGCTGAAATGTTTTCGAAGGCATTTTCCAATAGGAATTTCCATTCTTTGGCCAGAACAGCACACTTGTCAGAATAGGATTAGGATTGCGTTTAGAACAGTGCTTTGCACATAGTAAGCGCTTAACAAATACCATTATTATTATTACTTCCAGAACCTTCTCCTCACCCACCTCTTTCCCCTACCTTCCTCTGTCTCTCTCTCCACACCCTCCCTCCACCCCCTTCAAGCCTTAGACCAGACCAACCACTATTTATGTAACGATTTAGGTCTTCCCAGACTGAGCCCCCTCCTTCCTCTCCCCCTCACCCCCCTCTCCATCCCCCCCATCTTACCTTCTTCCCTTCCCCACAGCACCTGTATGTATGTATATATGATTGTACATATTTATTACTCTATTTATTTATTTTACTTGTACATATCTATTCTATTTATTTTATTTTGTTAATATGTTTGGTTTTGTTCTCTGTCTCCCCCTTCTAGACTGTGAGCCCACTGTTGGGTAGGGACCATCTCTATATGTTGCCAACTTGGACTTCCCAAGCGCTTAGTACAGTGCTCTGCACACAGTAAGCGCTCAATAAATACGATTGATTGATTGATTGTTTGATTACCCCTAAGCCCCATCCTGCTGCTGCCTTGTCTGACCTCAGGAGGGCCTTAGATCAGGCAGGCTGATGTGGGGTAAAATAATAATAATAATTATGGTATTTGTTAAGTGCTTACTTTGTGCTTGTGGAGACAAGCAAATTGGGTTAGATGCAGTCCCTGTTCCACTTCAGGCTCACAGTTTTAATCCCTCTTTTACAAATGAGGTAACCGAGGCATGGAGAAGTGACGTGATTTGCCCAATGTCACACAGCAGACAAGTGGAGGAGCCAGGATTAGAACCCATGACCTTCTGGCCCCTAGGCCCATGCTCTATCCACTATCCCATGCATCAGTAGCCTTGAGCAGTAGCTGGCAATTAGGTAGGCTCCTGAATATAGTCAGGTAGAAACCTGACTTCTGAATAATATTTATTTATATCTATGTCTCCCCCTCTAGACTGTAAGCTCAGTGTGGACAGGGAATGTGCCAACTCTATTGAATTGTATTCTTCCAAGCACTTAGTACAATGCTCTGTACACAGTAAGAGCTCAATAAATATCACTGATTGATTGTTTGTTTGATTGACTCACTCCTGAGCCAGAGAGGCACGTGTGTGGACAAGTGCTTTTGAATTGCTCCTTGCTGAACTGTAACACAAAGATCAGTAAAATCTTACAGTGACATTAACTGCAGGACACAAGAGATATTGGTAATAATAATAATAATTTTGGTATTTGGTAAGCGCTTACTATGTGTGAAGCACTGTTCTAAGCGCTGGGGAGGATACAAGGTGATCAGGTTGTCCCATGTGGGACTCATAATGTTAATCCCCATTTTAACTTCTGAGGCACAGAGAAGTTAAGCGACTTGCCCACAGTCACACAGCTGACAAGCAGCGGAGCCGGGATTTGAACCCATGACCTCTGACTCCCAAGCCCGGGCTCTTTCCACTGAGCCACGTATTGGTATCACCGCGATACATTCAGATTTGAGGAAATGTCTTCAATATGCTCAGGGAACACCCAGCCAATGCTGCAATTTCTGAGGTGGATTTTAAAGTAAGTTGTGGAGTAAGAACAGGGCAAAATAACATAAGTAACACATCTCAGAAAACCAAGACTAGCCTCCATCGTGGATTCATTCATTCATTCAATCGTATTTATTGAGCGCTTACTGTGTGCAGAGCACTGTAGTGAGTGCTTGGGAAGTACAATTTGGCAACATATAGAGACGGTCCCTACCCAACACTGGGCTCATGGGGAATGGAAACAGGGCATCATCAAATAACAAGTGCCATCATTTTTGCTCCCAATCTAAAGTTTTTTGGGTTTTTTAAATGGTATTTGTTAAGAGCTTACAATGTGCCAAGCACTGACTAAGCACTAGGGAGGATATAAGGTTGGACGCAGAACAAGTCCCACATGGTGCTCACATTCCCAATCCTCATTTTACAGATGAGGCAACTGAGGCCCAGAGAAGTGAAGTGACTTGCCCAAGATGACACAGCAGACAAGTGAGAAGCAGCGTGGCTCAGTGGAAAAGAGCCCTGGCTTTGGAGTCAGAGATCATGGGTTCAAATCCCGCCTCTGCCAGTTGTCAGCTGTGTGACTTTGGGCAAGTCACTTAACTTCTCTGTGTCTCAGTTACCTCATCTGTAAAATGGGGATTAAGTCTGTGAGCCCCCTCTGGGACAACCTGATGACCTTGTATCCCCCCAGCGCTTAGAACAGTGCTTTGCACATAGTAAGTGCTTAACAAATACCATCATTATTATCATTATTATTAAGTGGCAGAGCCAGGGTTAGAACCCAGGTCCTCTGACTCTCGGACCTGTGTTCTATTCATTAGGTCATGCTGCTACTCCGTTGCTCCGTTGACACATAGTATAATAATAATAATGATGGCATTTGTTAAGCGCTTACTATGTGCAAAGCACTGTTCTAAGCGCTGGGTAAGCACTTAACAGGTAACATTATTATTATAATTGTTATTATTACTATTCAGTGTGACTTGAGTTTATTCTTCTAAGCCAGAGGTTTTCGAGCTATAGCCTTGAGAGGCAGAGGGGCCTCCAAACCAGTGTTATTGTGAGGGTTTGTGGTGCTGTATTTTTCGTTGCTTGAGAAGCAGGATGACATGGATAGGACACGGGCCTGGGTGTCAGAATAATAATAAAAATAATAATAATAATAATGACATTTATTAAGCACTTACTATGTGCAAAGCACTGTTCTAAATGCTAGGGAGGTTACAAGGTGATCAGGTTGTCCCACGGGGGGCTCACAGTCTTAACCCCTATTTTACAGATGAGGGAACTGAGGCACAGAGAACTTAAGTGACTTGCTCAAAGTCACACAGCTGACAAGTGGCGGAGCCGGGATTTGAACCCGTGACCTCTGACTCCAGAGCCCTTGCTCTTTCCACCGAGTCACACTGCTTCTCTAAAGCAGGAGGTCATGGGTTCTAATCTCAGCTCTGCCACTTGTCTGCTGAATGAGTTGGGCAAGTCACTTCACTTCTCTGGGCCTCAGTTACCTCGTCTGTAAAATGGGGATTGAGACTGTGAGCCCCAAGTGGGACAGGGACTGTTTCCAACTGGATTTGCTTATATCCACCCCAGTTCTTAGTACACAGAGTAAGCACTTTGCAAATACTACAAGTATTATTATTATTTTTATTATCATTGCATTTAAATCAAGCTGACGCACCCTGAGTGTACAGGCCAAAACACAGACACTCCCGCAAGCCCTTTGAGTGACCCCAGAATCCACCCAATTGCAGCTATTTCCTCCCGCACTGGTGGCTCTGGGATACTGCCTTCAATCCCCCTAACAACCTGCTTCAGCCCAGGGGTTGGCAGAAGAGCAGGGAGACTGGGAAGGGTATGAAAATATCCAAAATGCCATGTATCATCCATGCAAATATGCCGATGCAAGGGACCCTCGTCACACTTGGAGGCAAGATGGTAATGTGAGACTCCGGATGCACTGTTTCTGTCTGTGGAGTTCTCACACCAGTAGGCCAGCCGTTATGGTTACGTTTTCTAATAATTGGGGTATTTGTTAAGCCCTTACTATGCGTCAAACACTGTACAAAGCACTGGAGTAGATACAAGATAATCTGGTTGGTCACAGTCCCTGTTTCACATGGAACAAATAGCCTGGGAGAGGAAGAGTAATTGTTTAATCTCCATTTTACAGCACAAGAGAACTTAACTAACATCCCAAGTTATGCAGCAGATAAGTGGCAAAATTGGGATTAGAACCCAGGCCCTCTGATCTCAGGCCCATGCTCTTTCCTTTAAGCTGCACTGCTTTTCTCCACCAGAATCAATCAATCAATTGTATTTATTGAGCACTTACTGTGTGCAGGGCTTCTGAGTATGCAATTTAGCAGAGTTGGTAGACGTATTCCCTGTCGACAACAGGCTTAAAGTCTAGAGGAGTCTGGAGAAGCAGCTTGGCTCAGTGGAAAGGGCACGGTCTTTGGAGTCACAGGTCATGGGTTCAAATCCCTGCTCCGCCAACCGTCAGCTGTGTGACTGCAAGTCACTTCACTTCTCTGTGCCTCAGTTACCTCATCTGTAAAATGAGGATTAAAACTGTGAGCCTCCCCGTGGGACAACCTGATCACCTTGTAACCTCCCCAGATAGTAAGCGCTTAACAAATACCATTATTATTATTATTATTATTATTATTAGAGGGGGAGACAGGCATTAATATAAATAAATAAATTATGGATGCGTACATAAATGCTGCGGGGTTGAGGGAGGGGTGCATAAAGGGTACAAATCCAAGTTCAAGGGTGATGCAGAAGAGAGTGGAAGATGAGGAAAAGAGGGTTTTAGTTAGGGGAGGCCTTTCAGAGGAGATGTAAAGATTTGAAGATGGGGAGAGGGATCGTCTGTTGGCTATGAAGAGGGAGAGCCTTCCAGGCCAGAGGTGGGATGTGGATGAGGGGTCGGTGGTGAGATGGAAGAGATTGAAGTACAGTAAGTAGGTTGGCTTTAGATGAGTGAAGTGCGTGGGCTGCTGAGTTGTGGTAGAAATGCAGTGAGTGATTTAAAGGTTCTGTTGTTGAGGAGTGAGGAGGAGTGAGGAAGCATGGATTGAATGACTTTGTAGAAAAATGATCCGGACAGCCGAGTGTGGACTGGAGTTGGGAGAGACAGGAGGCAGGGAGGTCAGCAAAGAGGCTGAAGCAGTAATCACAGCAGGATAAAATAAATGCTTGGATTAACATAGTACCAGTTTGGGTGGAGAAGAAAGAAAGAGATTCAGGTGCAGAATTCTCTTCCAAGTGTATATCTGCCCCGGGGTGAAGCTGCTTTTAGGCAGGGCTTGCATCTACCAACTCTGTTGTATTTTACTCCCCAAGCAGTTAGTACAGTGCCTCGCACACAGTAAGTGTTCAACAAATATCACTGATTGACGGATAATTGCCCTAATGGGCCCGCATCTGCTGATGCTGTGTATGAATCTGGGGGACCATGAATTTTTAAATCTTGCAAGCCCAAGAGAGAGGCAAACCAGCTTTGCAGTTTGGGTTTGTTTAATCTGCCCAATGCTTAAGATCATTTTGGGAGCCAAATTGCAATTTGAAAAACAAAACACCTTTAGAGCAGTTTCTTATTGGGCTTTTAAAACTGACTTATAACAAAGCGATCTCGAATTACACCAGCTTTGATTACTGTCAAATGGGGGTATTTTAACTTATTCGTGGAACACTCTATGTATGTAAATTAATGCATGGCCATAGGCTAGACTTGAAGGGTAAAACTTCGGTGGCATTATGCTCAGCCCAATGTTCACCCACACAGTATCATCCCTCTTCCTTCCCTCCGCTATCCCAAATCCTCTCCCTGATTTTTTTTTAAAGTAGTATTTGTTAAGCTCTTACTACATGCCAGGCATTGTACTGAGCCCTGGGGTAGACACAAGGTTGTCAGGTTGGACATAGTCCCTGTCCCACATGGGGCTTCCAGTCTTAATTACTCTCCTCACTTTCAAAGCCTTATTGAAGGCACCCCTCCTCCAAGAGGCCTTCCCTGACTAAGCCCCCCTTTCTTCTTCTCCTACTCCCTTCTGTGCCATCTTCACTTGCTCCACTTATTCATCCCCGCTCCCAGCCCCCCATATCTGCAGTTTTATTTATTTCTATTAATGTTTGTCTCCCCCTTTAGACTGTATGCTCATTGTGGACTGGGAATGTGTCTCTTATTTTGCTATATTGTACTCTCCCCAGCACTAAATATAGTGCTCTGCACACAGTAACTGCTCAGTAAATACAACTGACCGACTCTCTCACTTAGAGAGGCAGCGTGGCTCAGTGGAAAGAGCCCGGGCTTTGGAGTCAGAGGTCTTGGGTTCAAATCCTGGCTCCGCCAATTGTCAGCTGTGTGACTTTGGGCAGCTCACTTAACTTCTCTGTGCCTCACTTACCTCATCTGTAAAATGAAGATTAAGACTGTGAGCCCTCCGTCGGACAACCTGATCACCTTGTAACCTCCCCAGCACTTAGAACAGTGCTTTGCACATAGTAAGCACTTAACAAATGCCATCATCATTATTATTAGTATTATTGACCAACTTAATCCCCATTTTACAGATGAGATAACTGGGGCTCAGGGAAGTGAAGAAACTTGCCTAAGGAAGCACGGCAGACAAGTAATGGAGCCAGTAATAGAACCATCAATTTTGGCAATCCCACCATTTTCCCCATCTTTCAAGCCGTCAACCTTGGAATTATCCTTGAATTCTCTCTCTTTTTCGATCACTATATTGTCACCAAATCCTGCTGGGTTTTTCTTTGCGTCTCCAGAATCCACAACTTCCTCTCCATTCCAAACCGCCACCACACTGGTCCAAGCACTTGTTGTAACCTCCACCCTCTCCCCTCAACAGACTATACTTCATTCTTCTCCACGGATCATTTTTCTAAATCAGCAATTGTCTCCCTGGTCCTCAAAGTCTTCCAAAGATTGCTCATTCCTTTCCGTTCCGAACAGAAACTCCTGATCATTGGTTTTAAGGCACTCGATCAGCTCTCCCCACATTACTTAGCCACACTCTTCTCCCGCTACCCACCAGCTGAAACACTTTGCTCCTCTTTCATTCATTCATTTATTCATTCAATTGTATTTATTGAGCGCTTATTGTGTGCAGAACACTGTACTAAGCACTTAAAAATAAGCGCTGGGGAAGTTACAAGGTGATCAGGTTGTCCCACAGGGTGATCACAGTCTTAATCCCCATTTTACAGATGAGGGAACTGAGGCCCAGAGAAGTTAAGTGACTTGCTCAAAGTCACACAGCTGACAATTGGCAGAGTCGGGATTTGAACCCATAATAATAATAATGATGGCATTTATTAAGTGCTTACTATGTGCAAAGCACTGTTCTAATCGCTGATGACTTCTGACTCCAAAGCCCGGGCTCTTTCCGCTGAGCCACACTGCTTCTCTTAGCCAAGCTGCTTCTCCCAAGCCAACCTACGCCCGGTGCCTCATCATCCAGCCTCTTGCTCACCCACCTGCCTGCCTGGAATTCTTTCCCTTTCACAATCTGGCAAAGCCCTGATCTCCCCCATCTCCAAAGCCCTTCTAAAATCATATCTCCTCCAGGAGACGTTCCCTGCTTAATCTCTCATCTCCTTATCTATTTCCTCTCCTATTGCCACTCCAGCATTTCTGTGTCACTTAAGTATTTAGGTACACTCATCCCTCCTCCCCTCCCCTATAACACTTGAGTACATATATTTTTAAACTCTGTTGATTCCCATAACTGTAGTTGATTTTATTACCTGCCCCCAGCTACATTATAATCTCCTAGAAGGCAGGGATTGTATCAACCAGAGTAGGGGCTATGTCCAACCTGATTAGCTTGTATCTGCCCCAGTGCTTTACACCTAGTAAGCGCTTAACAAATACCATCATCGTTGTTATTATTATTATTCTCCCGAGTGCTTAGAACGGGGCTCTGCAAAGAATAAGTGCTCCATAAATGCTACTGATTGATTAAGAGCTCCCTGGCTAAATCAAAGCTCTTCTCCAAAGAGTGCCATTCATTCATTTATTCAATCGTATTTATTGAGCACTTACTGTGTGCAGAGCACTGTACCAAACGCTTGGGAAGTACAAATCAGCAACATATAGAGACGGTCCCTACCCAACAGGCTCACAGTCTAGAAGGGGGAGACAGACAACAAAACAAAACATGTAGACTGGTGTCAAAACCATCAGAATAAATAGAATTACAGCTATATGCACATCATTAACAAAATAGAGTAGTAAATATGTACAGGTAAAATCAATAGAGTAATAAATCTGTACAAATATATACAAGTGCTTTGGGGAGGGGAAGGAGGTAGGGCAGGGGGGTGGGGAGAGGGGGAGGAAAAGGGGGCTCATTCTGGGAAGGCCTCTGGAGGAGGTGAGCTCTCAGTAGGGCTTTGAAGGGAGGTTGAGAGCTAGTTTGGCAGATGTGTGGAGGGAGGGCATTCCAGGAGAAGGATGTGGGCCGGGGGTCGACGGTGGGACAGGCGAGAATGAGGCCCAGTGAGGGGGTTAGCGGCAGAGGAGCGGAGGGTGTGGGCTGGGCTGTAGAAGGAGAGAAGGGAGGTGAGGTAGGAGGAGGCAAGGTGATGGACAGCCTTGAAGCCGAGGGTGAGGAGTTTTTGCTTGATTCGTAGGTTGACAGGCACACTGGAGATTTTTGAGGAGGGGAGTGACATGCCCAGAATGTTTCTGTACAAAGATAATCTGGGCAGCAGAGTGAAGTATAGAATGAAGCAGGGAGAGACCGGAGGATAGGAGATCAGATGAGAGAAAGGAAAGGATGAGACAAGTCAAGATGCCAAGAAGTCAGCAGATATTTAACCTCACTCCCCAGATGGGGTCCCCCATTCTACTCCTGAAGCAGATCCTCACCAGCTTCTCCCACAGAATTGCCAGGGCTCCTGGTGTTTCCCAGTGCTCCCTGGATTTCTGGGTCCACAGCCGCCAGTCCCGGTGTATTTCACCCAGGGTTCGAGGGAATACGTCCGTTTTTTGTTGCACTGCACTCTCCCGAGCACTTAGCACAGTGCTTGCACACAGCGCTCAATAAATACAATTGAATGAATGAATGATTGACAGAATCTTTTGTATCATTCCCGCCCCTTGGGATGGAGGAATGATGAGGAGGCTGAAGAAGAACAGCCCCACCTGCCCACAAGGACCCTAGTTTAGGAATTAGACAGGATCCATGCATGCCAGGAGCAGGCATGGCCACCTTCCAGTTCTCCTATTGCTGACCCCAGAGCCCACTGTTGGGTAGGGACTGTCTCTATATGTTGCCGACTTGTACTTCCCAAGCATTTAGTACAGTGCTCTGCACACAGTAAGTGCTCAATAAATACAATTGCCACAAGTGCCACTGAGGCACTGAGGCACTTCCTCACAGCTGCTTGCCATTCCAGGACACACAGATCTATTCCCTGCACAGAGCAGGAGAAGTCTCCCCATCGGCATCAGCCCATGGAGGGCCACCTCATTGGGTCTATCTCACCCTGCCTTTACTCCGTGTGGAGGTCATGCTTTTTAATGGTATCTGTTAAGCGCTTACTATGTGTCAAGCACTGTTAGTACAGTGCTCTGCACCCAGTAAGCGCTCAATAAATACGATTGAATGAATAAGTACTGAGGTAGATATACTTAATCAGATCGGACACAGTCCCTGTCCCTCATGGGGCTCACAGACTATGTATTGAATCCCCATTTTTCAGCTGAGGCACAGAGAAGTTAAGTGACATGCCCAAGGTTGCACAGCAGGTAAGCGACAGAGAGAGGATTAGAACCCAGGACCTCAGACTCCTAAGCCCATGCTATTTCCAGTAGGCCACGTTGCTTCACTATCTCTTCATTCATTCAATTGCATTTCTTGAGCACTTACTGTGTGCAGAGCATTGTACTAAGCACTTGGGAAATACAAATTGTCAACATATAAAGATGGTCCCTACTCAACAACGGGCTCACATTAATCGCCGAGTGAAGCCTGGGAGGCGACTGGATGTAAAATGATTTGGGCAGCATTTTAGAGGAGGCCAGATGTCTCAGCCAAAAGCAAACCAAGCTACACTCTTAGAATTTTGCCCAGAGGGAAACTGAGGAACAGACCTAGGAAGTCACTCTTGTCTATAAATATCCAGTAAGCAGAGCCAGGATAAGATTTTGTCTCCTGACTTCCAGCCCGGGGTTCTTGCTGCTTGATTTAAGTCTCTTGGCTGTCATCGATGAAATTCTCCTGTGTATTTCATTTAAAGAAACAATGTTATTAGAAAGAGCCAAAGAGACTGTTTGAAATTAAGATTCTGGGAGGCCAATCCCCCTGTATTGCGAAGAGTGTGTATTTTCAGCTCCTGAGGTTGCATGGGACGAAAGTGTGGAAAACAAACACAAGGCATGAGTCGTATTTTATATCTTAATGTTATTAAAGCTGAATAATGTGCAGTTAAAGGTTAAGTTAAAGTCATGCTGTAATTTTGCTTTTATGGTGGTAAATTAAGCTACCTGACAGATCCTTTCAGTGAAATTAACATTTAGCAAGATGTATTTTATAAATCCGACATGTCAGGATAGAAAATTACAGTCTCTTTCACATTGTATGAAACCCTGCAATTATTAAATACATTTTCCAAGTCTATCATTTACTTTTCACTCCTTTACCAAAGAAATAAACAATTTTAGGGAGGTCTTGATCTTAGCCGCCCCTCCCCATCCTGCAAATTTGGTTCTTTTACCAAAGAAATGAACCATTTTAGGAAGGACTTGATTTTAACCCCCAATGCCCACCCCCAACAAATTCGGTTCACTTACCAAAGAAATTAACAATTTGATCGACGCCTTAATCCTAGCCCCCAAAAGAATGGCCTGGCATTTTGTCCCTTCAATAGGGCAATGACATCATTTGACCTCACAACTGCCATGCTCTGTGCCTCCATATTTACACAGCCCATTCCCACAAGGTTGGCGTTTGAAGTATAATAGACTAAGCGTTATTGGTGTCCACTTCAGATATGTTCATTTTACAGCAAAGCCCAGGAAGGCAATTCAAATCAGAACCATCGGGTCTGTGATGTTCAGAACAGCAAATTTTCAACCCTTTTTGCTCTCCCTCTTTCCCTTCTCCAGCTGTTAGCTTTCTCCAACTAACAGTTCTCTGAGAGTGTCGGAGTGACCTAGGACACTGATCAGCGCTGATAGAGGGCTTGTTCCAGGAAGCACTCTGTGGAGTCGGTAGAATATATGCATTCTCCAAACGTCCAGCTGCCCGGTATTGGTGTCCTGTGCTCCTTTAACAATTCTGTGGGAGTACCAGTGACCGAAAAGCTGGATTATTCCCCAGTCACATCTCAGACCATTGTGACTCCTCAGGGGAGCACTCGTTCAGATTAACAGGACTGGCCGTAGACATTTGGCCACCCTAAGGAAGGGGAATATTTTTGCATCTCCCCTTCCCCTCCCAAAGCAGTCACTCTGACATGATGCACGGATTTTTCCGCTTACACAACACACCGCAATGGTCTCTATATTTTGCCAACTTGTAGTCAATCATTTATTCAGTCGGATTTCTTGAGCGCTTACTGTGTGCAGAGCACTGTACTAAGCGCTTGGGAAGTACAAGTCAGCAACACACAAAGGCGGTCCCTACCCAACACCGGGCTCACAGTCTAGAAGACGGGCTCACAGACTTTCCTTCTTGAATGCCCTAGACTCCCCATCTAGACTTGTACTTCCCAAGCGCTTAGCACAGTGCTCTGCACACAGTAAGCGCTCAATAAATATGATTGAATGAATGAATAGAATGCTTCGCACACATCTGCACGAACCTATATCACGAATGAGTAAAAACAGATAATAATAATGATTATGGTATTTTTTAAGCGCTTACTACGTGCCATGCACTGTTCTATCTGCCGGAGTAGATAGAAGATAATCAGGTTGGACACAGTCCCTGTCCCGCATAGGGCTCACAGTCTTAATCCCCATTTTACAGATGAGGGAACCGAGGCCCAGAGAAGTTAAGGGACTTGCCCAAGGTCTCACACGGCAGACCAGTGGAGGAGCTGGGATTAGCACCATGACTTTCTGACTCCCAAGCCCGTGCTCTGTCGACTATGCCATGCTTCTTCCCTATGATAAGCACAATCCGCTAGAGTTGTAATCTTCCAATGAGCAGAATTCCAAATGGCTGGGTTTCGAAAGTTCCGATTAGGAAATCCTCTCAGAGTTGCGGGACCACCCCTCTGCCAGGCTTTCCGGCTATCTCCTCTGTCTGCTCGCCCCAAGGCAGTTGCCTCACTCTCTCGCTTACCGACAGAAGCCGGCCAGATGCGTAATTTCCTGCTCCAGCTGGGAAACCAAAAACCTTGATCAGGGGACGCAAACTCAAGGGAAACATAGCGGTATAAACACGATGCTATAAATGGATTCAGACTAACCCCGAGGGCTCTGTCTGTTACCAAATCCCTGATTGCCACCAGAGACCTGGGGCCAGGGCACATAAGGGAAGGAGACGTTTCCAGTCAAAATCGCAAATGCTTGTGTCTTTCTGAGTATCAGCCCTGTAATATGCAACGTAGATTGCTCGGGAGAACTTCTGTTCACAAAATAATTTTATTATACGTATGAAAGCATACAGGCAATAAAATTATGAAAAACATTCACAATACATAAATAACACAGACCTGATGCAGGATGTATTTATTTCATTAGATTTCTAATTTTGTTCAGGTTTTTTTTTCCTCATAAACACTTTCGATCAACCACTCTGCAAATGGTTTGTTCAAAGAGAACTTGTAATCATTTCAAGAATAAAGCGTTCTTGAAATTCCAGTTCCATATCTCGATACCCCTAACCATCGTCCCTAATGATGCTTTTTACAAGACAGAGGGAAAGTGACAGGAACTTTGTTCAAAGTACGGTGAAAGAGCTAGCAATTCTCCAAAGAAATACTGGTGACTTTGAGGTGGCCATGAGTCCTTTGAACCTAACAGGGTTCTAGTCCCAGCCACCTTTGGAAATGTCTTAATCCAAGATGGTAATGAGGCACTATTCATTATTCAACATACTATTCACATGTTTAAATGACTTGCTTCTAGGTTCAAAGGTAAAGCGCAAAAGTACCCAACTCAGGAAGTGAAAATCTGACTGTAGAACAGTAGCAGATGTATACAGTAGTATGACCTTTTGACTACTGGTGTGGCTGTAATGGATACAGTTTGTTACCCAAGTTTGTCATCTTGCTGTGCATTTCTAACCATCGTAGTCATTTGTTTTGTTCAGAAAAGATACCCAAGTCCTGAATAAGAAAAGATGAGAAAGCCAATTATTTTACATAAATACAAAATGTTATATACTCATGGTTGCTAACTGAGAAGCTCTTCTCAAATTTTGTTCTTCTGAAGATGGCATTCCTATTTCAAAGGCTTATCAATCTGGAGGCTCGCAGTCTTTGAAATTTTGGAAACGAGCTGTAAAAATTCCATGTTTTCCTCTCAGAGTAAAAAGAACCTCTACATCTCTTGTCCACGCTGACCTTACGCTCCTCCCAAGGAGACCCTTGCAACAAGCCTGTTTTCCTATCCTGTTTTTGCTGATTTTAAAAAAGTTTTCTATAAGCGTTTTCACTTGATCTGTTATTCAAAAGTTCCGAGGTCTTTTAATGGTTTCATTTTTGGTTTATAAAGTGCTGACGAGTCAACTGGTCAAAAACGTCGTCGTGAGGTCTCAGAATATCCCACTTTTACCCTTTTACATAAGATAAAGATAGATCTGTGGTAGCATATTAAAATATCCCTTTAAAACAATAAATAAATAAAACTGGTATTAACAAAGCAGCTCCTGAATCTTAAAAATATCCATTCTCACTATAAGGCTCAATTGTTTGGTTTTGTTTTTGTTTTCGTTCTTTTCAGAAATGATTTTACGAAGGTATCTACCTACCTTTACAAACTGAAAACTTTACTTAAAATATGTTAGCACCTATTTATAGCTCAACCCTCTCGTTTCCTTCCCAGAAAGGTTCGTTTTTAAGGAGAGTCATTCATTCTTGGCGTTCCGTCCCTATTTTCAGTCACTAATATAAAAACAGGTTTCTATACAGAATTATAGACCCCAAAGAATGTTCTGGGCTTTGTTTGCTTTTTCCTGAACTAAGCCTTCCCTTGGCTCTCCGTTTCATTCACTATGAACAATAGAGAAATGCCAACAGGTATAAAATACCTTATGGTGTCTTTGAAAATCAAGTTGAAAACCAGATGCAAACACCTCTGGGCTGTTTGGTGATGGGAAAGTCTCACCGCAGCTTAGTTTCTTAAAAAGAAAAAAACAAAAAACAACCAACCACCAAAAATGACATCTTGTGTATCTCTTTCAACTAGTAAAGGTTGCAGGGTTCATCTTACGGTTCAGGTTTTATGCTGCCCATTCTGTGTGATGGGGTTGATCTTTTCCAAAGACACATCGGCTTCGTAATCCAGAGTGGCCGAGAGAGCCGGGACCATTTTCTCCAGAGACCCGGAGAGCCCGTGCTGCTCTTCTTTTAGCGGTTGGCCTTCTGGAGAGGTGAGCGTATGTGGAATCAGGTAAACCGGGTTACCCTCCTTCGAAAGGGACCCCCGGGGCTCGTGGTGGCTGGAAAACACCACCGCCCCGTTGTTGTTGATGCTGACGGTCTCTATGGCGTTGCTCGCCACGGGGCAAAGCCTGTAGCATCCTAACAGAGTCGAAAATGCCTTACGGAAGTCGGCGTTGAAGGCATAGATGATGGGGTTCAGGGAGGAGTTGGCCCACCCAAACCAAACGAAAACATCGAAAGTAATCGCGTCGATACAGAAGGGCTTGTTTTCGTCGTCGGGCAAATGGGACTCGCAGAAGGGCACCATGCAGTTCAATATGAAGAAGGGTAGCCAACAGCACACAAACACCCCCATGATCACGGACAGCGTCTTTAGAACTTTCGTTTCTCTCTTGAAGGACATCTTGAAGTTGCTCTCGGGCTGCGGGCCCTCGACGCCGCCCCCGTTCCCGGAAGTGTTCTGGCAGTTCTTGGCATGCACGGCGGCTCTCTCCAGGGCCGAGATGCGCCGGATTTGTTTCTGAGCGATCCGGTAGATCCTCGTGTAGGTGACGATCATGATGGCCACCGGAATGTAGAAGCTGATCAACGACGAGGAGATGGCGTAGGTCCTACTCAGGCTGGCATCGCAGTTGTCCGTGGCTTCGACCAGAGAGCTGCCGTTGCCACCGGGGACGGCCGCGGCCTTCGCCCTGTGCCAGTTCAGCTGGACGGGGATGAAGGAGATCAACACGGACAGGGTCCAAGCGACGCTGATCAGGACGAAGGCGGCCTTGGGGGTCATTTTCCTCTCGTACCTGAACGGGCTGGAGATGGCCCAGTACCTGTCCACGCTGATGACGCAGAGGTTTAAGATGGACGCCGTGGAGCACATGATGTCAAAGGCCACCCAGATGCTGCAGAAAGAGCCGAAGGGCCAGAAGCCGGCCACCTCGGCCACGGCCTTCCACGGCATGACCAGAACCGCCACCAGCAGGTCGGACACGGCCAAGGAGATGACGAAGAAATTGGTCACCTTGGACCGCAGGTGGCGGAACCGAACCACGGCCGCACACACCAGCGTGTTGCCCAGGAGGGTGGACAGGATGAGCAGCGAGAGAAAGCAGGCGGCGAGGATGCGGAAAGTGGAGTCCCCGTCTGCCTCCGGCCCTCCTTGGTCCATAGTGGTGCCGTTCAGAATCGTCATGTCTCCGAAGGGAAGAGCCATGGCATGGCTTTCAGGGGGAGGGCCGCTCCTTTCCGACCGCAGATGACCGACCCATCGGCCCCCTCTCCGGCCGGTCCGCGCCGGGCAGACCCGCGGGTCCTCTCCCCACCGGAGCCTCTGGATGTCGTTTCCGGCACTAGAGTCAGTTGTCCCTGGAGGCAGGGATCTCGATCTGGAATGCACAATCACAAGTCAAGCCCAGAACAGCCTTTTCCCATTTTAGCATCACGCGCTGAATTCCAGCCTCCCGCTCTGGCACAGGCGCCCTCCCTCCCCCAGAGTTCAGCGTGCCAATGCCCAACCCCTACCCGTCTGCCTCAGCCCGGGGTCAGCTTAGGCAGCTCCGGGAAGTCCTCGGGGGCCCTTTCCCAGGCCAGTTGATCCCAGGCCACCAGTGACCTTCAGGTGACTGCTCGGCTCCTGTGGGTCTGCTTGCCTGCAGGGGCCTTTGTCTCTTGGGAAGTGGGACAGGGCTTGGGCCCTATATGGAGGTCAAGCAGAGATGGCGGGGCTGGGCAGGTTTTGGAGGGGGCAGGGGCCAACGGGGGGTAGGAATATGGGGAAGGGGCAAAGCACCCTTGCATTTGGGGGTGAGGGGAAGATGGAAGGGGTGATTTGCTTCAATTCTCACCCTTTAGGAGCCGGATGACCTCAGATTCTGGGTCTCTACTGGATTTTCAATGCCCAGAGCCTGGCCGGGGAGGGTGGGGTCCTTTATCTTGCTTCTCTGGGCTCCAAAATGCATCCACCCCCGCATCGGGGTACCTCCCGCGTGGGGAGGGTGCGGGGATCGGGGCGGAAAAGGGGAGAGGGGGGGAAACTAAGGGGGAGGTGGTGGCCACTTCCAGCCCTCCGGGACCCTCCTCCGCCCAGGTCGACCCCCCTCCCGCCCCCTGGGGAGTCGGTCTTCGCAGGTCGTGGACGTGGGCTGGGGTCAGGGTTGCTTCCCCCACTCCCCTTGCCATCCCTCTTCCCCCGCAGCCCCAGCTGGACCCCTCCTCACCCCTGCCCCATTTCTTAGCAGCCCGGTGCCAGGGGGAAGGGGGCATGGGGAGGGGGAAAGAGGGGCCTAGATGCCCCCCAGGGCACTAAGATCACCTAGGACAGGACAGGCCACGACTGGTGGGGGGCTGCAGCCAGGGTGGGAGCCGAGGGGTCACTGGGCTGGAGGGTGGGGGAGGAAAAAAGGGAAGGAGGGACAAAGGAAGTTGTCCCAAACTCGCCCCCAGGACACAGGGACACTCACAGGACACGCGTGGATCCGGGAGTTTCAGGAGCGGGTCGGGGGGAAGATCCAACCGGCTCCCGAGTGGGCCCAGGGTGCCAGGACCACCCATGAAATTGCAACAATTTGTCCACCTCGGATTTTCCGCGCGCAAACCCACCCACGCCTCACTGGACGCGCAGGCAAAGGTCCACGCGGCCCCCCCAGCGCTTAGGACAGTGTTTGGCACATAGTGAGCGCTTAACAAGTACCATCCTCATCATCACTCCCGCGCTCATTCAGGACTTGTAAACCTGTGTATATGTTTGTACGTATTTATTACTCTATTTTATTTGTACGTATTTATTCTATTTTACTCATGTGTGTTGTTGTGTTGTCTGTCTCCCCCTTCTAGACTGTGAGCCCGCTGTTGGGTAGGGACCGTCTCTAGATGTTGCCAACTTCCCAAGCGCTTAGTACAGTGCTCTGCACACTGTAAGCGCTCAATAAATACGATTGAATGAATGAATGAATGAATGAATGAATGAATGAATGACTTACCAGCCCCGGCGCGCACGCAGAGGTCCACGCGGCCGCCCAGCGCTTAGGACAGCGCTTGGCACATAGTGAGCGCTTAACAAATGCCATCCTCATCCTCATCATCACTCCCACGCGCGCAGGCAGAGGACCACGCGGCCGCCCAGCGCTTAGGACAGCGCTTGGCACATAGTGAGCGCTTAAGAAACGCCATCATCATCACTTCCACGCGCGCAGGCAGAGGACCACGCGGCCGCACATAGAGGACAGCGCTTGGCACATAGTGAGCGCCTAAGAAATGCCATCCTCATCCTTATCATCACTCCCACGCGCGCAGGCAGAGGACCACGCGGCCGCCCAGCGCTTAGGACAGCGCTTGGCACATAGTGAGCGCCTAAGAAATGCCATCCTCATCCTCATCATCACTCCCACGCGCGCAGGCAGAGGACCACGCGGCCGCACATAGAGGACAGCGCTTGGCACATAGTGAGCGCTTAACAAATGCCATCAGCATCCTCATCATCACTTCCACGCGCGTAGGCAGAGGACCACGCGGCCGCACATAGAGGACAGCGCTTGGCACATAGTGAGCGCTTAACAAATGCCATCCTCATCCTCATCATCACTCCCACGCGCACAGGCAGAGGACCACCCGGCCGCCCAGCGCTTAGGACAGCGCTTGGCACATAGTGAGCGCTTAAGAAATACCAACATCATCCTCATCATCACTCCCACGCGCGCAGGCAGAGGACCACGCGGCCGCACACAGAGGACAGCGCTTGGCACATAGTGAGCGCTTAACAAATGCCATCCTCATCCTCATCATCCCTCCCACGCGCGCAGGCAGAGGACCACGCGGCCTCACATAGAGGACAGCGCTTGGCACATAGTGAGCGCTTCACAAATGCCATCATCCTCCCTCCCTCGCGCATTTAGCACTTACGGGCCTCGGTGGGGTCCAGTAGGGAGCCGGGCTGCGGGCTGGGGGTGACCCCCGCCCCCGGCCGCTCCTCCGGTCCACGCGGGAGCTTCGTTCCCTTTGGACGGTCCAAGGCGCAGCTTGGTGACCAGTGGGTGAGCCCGTGGAGCCCCCCGCCTCCCGCCCGCTGGTCCCTCCCTCTCTTTTCCCCTCGCCCCTCCCACCACTCCCCTGGCACCCCCTCCGGGATCCCCTCCAGGGTGGCAAAGGATGCCCTCCCTCTGCCCCCCTGGGTCCCCCAGCCCGCTGCTCCCACGGGGGTGAGCAACGAGGGGCAGGTGGGCTAAAATCCTGGCCGACACATCCCTTCCCTCAGTCCAAAAATCCGAAATCTTCCCTTAGAACAGTGGGGAGCGCTTAACAAATGCCATCATTATCATTATTCTGAGCCCTTTCCTTCCTCTCCCCCTCGTCCCCCTCTCCATCCCCCCATCTTACCTCCTTCCCTTCCCCACAGCACCTGTATATATGTATATATGGTTGTACATATTTATTACTCTATTTATTTATTTATTTATTTATTTTACTTGTACATTTCTATCCTACTTATTTTATTTTGTTGGTATGTTTGGTTCTGTTCTCTGTCTCCCCCTTTTAGACTGTGAGCCCACTGTTGGGTAGGGACTGTCTCTATGTGATGCCAATTTGTACTTCCCAAGCGCTTAGTACAGTGCTCTGCACATAGTAAGCGCTCAATAAATACGATTGATTGATTGATTGATTTTACTTGTACAATTCTATCCTATTTATTTTATTTTGTCGGTATGTTTGGTTCTGTTCTCTGTCTCCCCCTTTTAGACTGTGAGCCCCCTGTTGGGTAGGGACTGTCTCTATGTGTTGCCAATTTGTACTTCCCAAGCGCTTAGTACAGTGCTCTGCACATAGTAAGCGCTCAATAAATACGATTGATTGATTATTCTCTGTGCCCGGGCCCCAGGCAGACTCGCAACTCTCCCACTCAGCCCAACCCACTTACAACTCCCTTCCCCAGATGAGGCAGCCCCTAACCCACTCATAAGACACAGACACGTCTCCCACTTAACAGCCCCAAGCACCCCCTTTGACCCCACGCAAAAAATAATGATCATAATAATGTTGGCATTTGTTAAGCGCTTACTATGTGCAAAGCACTGTTCTAAGCGCTGGGGAGGGAATACAAAGACTGTGAGCCCACTGTTGGGTAGGGACTGTCTCTATGTGTTGCCGACTTGTACTTCCCAAGCGCTTAGTACAGTGCTCTGCACACAATAAGCGCTCAATAAATACGATTGATTGATTGATCAGGTTGTTCCACGTGGGGCTCACAGTCTTCATCCCCATTTTACCGAAGAGGTAACTTAGGCTCAGAGAAGTTAAGTGACTTGTCCAAGGTCACACAGCAGACATGTGTTATTTTGCTTTGTTAATATGTTATTTTGTTAATATGTTTGGTTTTGTTCTCTGCCTCCCCCTTCTAGACTGCGAGCCCACTGTTGGGTAGGGACTGTCTCTATAGGTTGCCAACTTGTACTTCCCAAGCGCTTAGTACAGTGCTCTGCACACAGTAAGTGCTCAATAAATACGATTGATTGATTGATATGGCAGAGCGGAATTCGAACCCATGACCTCTGACTCCAAAGCCCGTGCTCTTTCCACTGAGCCACTCTGCACACTTCTCACCCACCTGCCACACACTCAAACGACCCCACACAGACACCCCCCATCCACTAGACACCCACATTCACGTCTCTGACCCACTCACGACACAGACCCACTCGCAACCCCAATGCATTCTCTATCGCGAATACTCACCCAGACTTTTAGGTATTTTAAATAACGTTTGCAGTTCATTTCCCAGATCCTCTTTTTGGCCATTTTCCCAAACTGTTCTGCCTTTCCCTTGCACTGCATTCATAACCGACGCAAGGTCTTGATTTCAGCCTGGATCCTTCAGGAACTGAATTCAAGAGGCAAATCTTTCCTGGGTCCATGGGAAAAAAATCCCTTTGGCTGGCTCGGGGAGGAGGGAAATCTGGGACTTTTTTAAACTTTAAAAGCCTCAAAGGAGGAAAGGGAAGGAGAAAGAGAGACAGACAGAGAGAGAGAGGCAGCTATTTCGAAACTGTTTTGCTCCCTTCCCCAATATAAATTGCAGACTTTTTTTCTCCATCCAAGGGGAAACCGAAGCTCTCATTTTCTTCTTCATAAAATCCTCCCTGTAATTGTCAAAAATGGAGATATTAATGAGGGTCAGGTAGACGGTGGCAGAATTTAAACGTGCTGTGAGTGTGAAGTGAAATACAAAACCTCCTTTGTTCCTCTGTTCAGGTTGTCTTTTAAGTTCCCCCCTGTTTTTTGCTCTGCAAGAAAGGAAGTAGGGTGTTTTCCGAGGCAAATGTTTAGCAATGTATCTGTGTTGAAGGTCGTAAGAGGAAGACAGGGAACAGTAAATGACAAAGGAGTGGAATCCCATTTTTTTTATTAAACCACAGAAATGTCAAACTAGAACTTGTCTAGGGTTCAGCATTCCTAAATCTGCATTTACGCTATTAGTTGTACAATATAATCTTGCAGTATCCATTTAAAAAGGTGGAATTGAGCTAACTTCAATTTAATGAATTCGCTGGGTTTCACCTATACACGAAATGCTTTTCTTCAGACAATATCGATCTGTATTAAATGTCTGTCTCTCCCTTTAAACTATTCCATTTATTGTGAATAGGGAATGTGTCTACCAGCTCTTTTATACCGTACTCTCCCAAGCACTTAGAACAATGCTCTGCACATAGTAAACACTCAAGAAATACCATTGTGTTGATTGTTTTACTCAAACAGTAGTATTGACTGAGCATACAGAGAATGTATAGCATTGGTTATTAAAAAGATGAAAATGGGAAAAGCTTTTAGAGAACAGTCTTTGAGACAAATGATATGTAAGGAGGGGGAAGTGGGGCTGGCGTAGCACAGGCGGAGTCCAAAAGAGGAAGAAGAATAGGGCACAAAGTTTTCTCCTCTACTGTTTTGGTTACAATAAAATGAAACTTTCCCAGTGTCTAAAATACACAGTTAAACCCCTGATAAGCCTTGATTGAGCTGGTTGAAGGAGGCGAGTTAGTTTATCTAGGATTTATAGGAGGGAATAAGTGGCAAAAAAAAAAAAGCCATAAAACTCTCTTTCGCATGCTATCTCTCAATCTCCCTCTCTCTCTTTTTCTCCTTCCTTCCCTCCATTCATCTGTCACCTTTCCCTTCTCCTTGCCTTCCTTCCCTTCTTCCCTTTTCAGTTTAGGTAACCTTTTTTTTAAATCTGTACATCATACTTTTATTGTGAGCTCTGTATGATGTTTTCTCTATTTAAAAGAGCCACTTCTTGAAATCGGATGAGAGGAAAGTTGATGAAAAGTTATAAAGCCTGACTCTCTTCAGTTGCTTTGGGGAGGTAAAACAGGAAGGCAAGCAGGGACATGGGGCAATAATTCGATGGTTTAGAGGATCCAGAGAGGGTTTTCTTCTTTGTGGAGGAGAGATTTGGATGTGTATGAAGGCAGAAGGGAAGAAACTAAAAAAGTGTGAAAGTTGAAGGTGGCAGCGAGGATGGAAAGGAAGACAGGAGGAGGAGCTTTTAAGAAATGAGGGGGGATAGGGTCGAGAGTATGGAGAGGCGGTTTTGAGAGTATAGATGAGAGACCTCTATTTGAGAGGTAGCTGGGAAGGAGGAGACAGGGAATGTGGGACTATGAGGTTTTGGGGAGGTATGGAAGGGACCTGGGTAAGTTTGAATCTTGTAATAACTATATTGCCAATATGGAATTGGTGAGGTCATCAGGGGTGAGAGAAAGAGTCAGGAAAAACCTGTCCCTATCCCAGTCCATCATTATTGGTGGGGAAAAAATTGATGAAAACACGACAGATGATTCTCTATCCATATGGTTTTCTTTTCATTTTCCAAACTTTCTTGGTTCTCAAATTATATTTAAAGAACAAGAATGTTGTTTTATTAGAAGAAAAGGGAAATTAAGGAAAATGAATTTTATTCTTTCTTGCTGTTTGCTACCACTGTACCCTGGTGGGGTTCAAGATTTGCCAGGCTGAGAGCATAATGGGAGACATTTGTGGACAAGGACCACAATCAATACGGAATTGATGAGGTCATCAGGGGTGAGAGAAAGAGTCAGGAAATACCTGTCCCTATACCAGTCCATCATTATTGGTGGGGAAAAAATTGATGAAAAGCAGGACAGATGATTCTCTATCCATAGGGTTTTCTTTTCATTTTCCAAACTTTCTTGGTTCTCAAATTATATTTAAAGAATAAGAATGTTGCTTTATTAGAAGAAAAGGGAAATTAAGGAAAATGAATTTTATTCTGTCTTGCTGTTTGCTACCACTGTACCCTGGTGGGGTTCAAGATTTGCCAGGCTGAGCGCATAATGGGAGACATTTGTGGACCAGGACCACAATAACATGAGACCATGAGCAATATAATCATAATTTCAACTGTGGTATTTGTAAAATGCTAACTTGTAAAATGTAAATGTAAAATGTAAAGTGCTTATGCCAAGCACTGTAATAAGCACTAGAGAAGGAAGAGGATACTCAGCCCCTCCCACATGGGGCTGGCAGTCTAGGTGGGGAGGGACAGCAGGTATTTAGTCTTCATTTGGTCCATGGTCCATCCATTCTAATATCCTGTCCCCCAAAATGGGAGTAAGGTGCTTGGAGGAAGCATGGAATTTTTTTCTCTCAGACATACATCTTCATGGTTATGGATGAGCCATCTCACACCTCTAACTTTCCCCTCATCATCTCTGACTTTCCCTAGAATAGACCATTGCAGACCATTCTTCAGTACATTGTTCAAACCTTCTTGCATCCTCTGATCTTTTCTGCCTTCGTAACTTCCTGTGGTTACAAATTCCATTTTCTTAACGCCTACTGAATAATTAAAAAAAAATTCCTTTCATTTGTTTGGTGCCCGCAACCTTTAAAGTTCAACCAGTGCCCCCTCATTCCCTCCTACTTAAACCGTGAGCTCCATGTGGGACTGCCCGACATGATTATTTTGTATCTATCCTAGTGTTTAAGATAGTGAGTGGCTTAGAGGAAGGAGCACGGGCTTAGGAGTCAGAGGTTGTGGGTTCTAATCCTGGATCCTCCACTTCTTGGCTGTGTGATTTTGGGGAATTCACTTAACTTCCCTGTGCCTCAGTTACCTCATCTGTAAAATTTGAATTAAGACTATGAGCCCCACGTGGGTTAACCCGATTACCTTGTGTCTACCCCAGTGCTTAGAACAGTGCTTGGCATATAGTAAGCACTTAACAAATGCTATTATTATTATTATTATTATTATGTAATAAGTGCTTAATTAACATCATCATCATCATCATCATTGTGATTTGGTGAGCAATTCCATGCGAGTTCTGTCCATACCTTCATGATTTGGTCTAGTGGATAGAGTGCTGGCCTGGGAATCAGAAGGATGTGGGTTCTAATTCCTGCTCTGCCACTTGTCTGCCGTGTGACCTTGGGCAAGTCACTTCAGTTCTCTGTGCCTCAGTGATCTCATCTGTAAAATGGGGATTGAGACTGTGAACCTGTTGTGGAACAGGGACTGTCTCCAACCCAATTACCTTGTATCTTCCCCGATTTAGTACAGTGCCTGGCACATAATAAGCACTTAACAAATTCCAGAAATTATTATTATTGTAGACTTCAGCCACGTTTTCCTCACAGCCTGAATTTTTCAGACTGAAGAGTCTTAATCCTTTCAGTCTGTCTTGATACCAATAACCATCTTGGCTGTCCTTCTTTGAACCTTCTTGAGCCCCATTTTCTCTCTTAAAATGCAGGAATCAGAATCGCACATAGCAGTCGGGGGCAATCCAGGGAGTTATGTTTGCTTTGGGCAGTGCAGAGTGTTGGGGTGGAGGGTCAATGAGAAGGGAGCCCCCCATTCTTTATTTTCTCCTGTTCTCTACCCTGATCATTCCCAGAGCCGAGATCCAGCATTGAAAACCCGTAGCTTGGACCATCAGGTGGGGTTCAAATCGTGAAGACAGCTTGCCGGAGTGGGTTGCCGCGCAGCCCGGGAGCAAAGCAAGGAGATGCCCACGCGTGCAGAGCTAGAAAGGGGAGAGTTCACTGGAGACCACTGAGTAAACGAGGTTTTTCCCAGGAAAAGCAGAAATTAACAACACTATGAGGAGCTTGGGTTCCTCTTCTAAGCTGTTCACCCTCTATCTTCGCCTCTCGGGGATTCCCTCACTGGCTTCTCACCCTCTCTAAAATGCGGCTGGCCTAGTCTCAGCTCTTTCCCAGACCTTCCCCTTTCCAGCTCCTTATCGCCCAGTAGACCCCTCGCTGCTTTTCTCCACTGGCCACTTAATCACCCAGTTGAGCCAGCTGGTTCTTTGATTTCTCTCCCATCGTGCCTGACTTTGATCCCTTGCACTGGCTTTCTGCCCAACTTTTTATAGGAATACTGCGCTCAACTTCAGCGGTATAAAAATACACGGACTTTAAACAAAGTGACAGCGCAGTTTTGATTAAGCATCTTACCACCTCAATTACAATTCTGGAATTCACTTGAATTCCAACCTTCCCAGCTCTGCTCTCTGGAAACACCCCCTTGTGGCTCTTGTCGGATTCATTGTGCCTAAAGAACCATTTTAGCTTCAGCTATGCCCTGTGGAGATTATTATTATTATTACCAATAATAATAATAGCAATAATTACATTTTTAAGTGATTATTGTTTGCCAACTAATCAATCAATGGTATTTATTGAATGCTTACTGGGTGCAGAGCATTGTACTAAACTCTTAGGAGGGAACAACGCAATAGAGTTGGTAGACACATTCTCTGCCCACAACGAGTTTACGCTGTGCTGCGGGCTGGGTTAGATACAAGATCAGCTTGTCCCGTATGGGGCTCACAGACTAAAGAGGAGGGAGAACACTTCTTTAATCCCTATTTAACAGACGACGGAACTGAGGCCCAGAGAAGTTTAATGACTTCCCTAAGGTCACACAGCAGGGAAGTTATGGAGCCAGGATTAGAATCCAGAACTCCTGAATCCCCGGCCTGTGGTCTCTCCACTAGGACACACCGGAGCTGATATAATGAGTTTATCCACATCCTCCCCCTCTAGACTTGTTGTGGGCAAGGGAATGTCTGTTTATTGTTATATTGTACTCTCCCAAGCGCTTAGTATAGTGTTTGGCACACAGTAAGCACTCAGTAGGTATGATTGAATCGAATTGAATTAGAATTTTATTTTCTCTTTGATGCTATCTGTCACTGTGCTAATGATGAGAACTAAACTCAGGTTTATCAGTTGATTACTTTTGGCTGTATGCAGATTTGGACGGCAAGAAAGTAATCATGGCCATCTGCAAATCCCTGAGTGATTTTAGCTTTGAAAAGCGGCGTGCTTAGAGAAACAGCATGGCCTACTGGGTAGAGCACGGGCCTGAGAGTCAGAGGACCTGGGTTCTAATCCCTGCTCTGCCGCTTGTCTGCTGTGTGATCTTCGGCAAGTCACTTAACTTCTCTGTGTCTCAGTTATCTCATTTGTCAAATGGGGATTCAAACTGAGAGCCCCACATGGGACACGGACTGTGTCCAACCTGATTAGCTTGTATCTACCTCAGCGCTTAGAACAGTGCCTGGCACAGAGTAAGCACTTAACAAATACTAATAAGAAAAAAAAAGATATTCCTCCAGAAGAAGTTGTTCTCAGGCCTTGTCTCTGTGAGCCACATTCTTTTAAGTAATCGGTTTCTCCATATCCCTCCAGTTCTCAAGCAACAAATGTCATCCTTCTTGGGGGACAAATGTTATCACCATTGTTCCAGGAGGTTCATTAGTTTTCTATTTTCTATTGCACCACAAGTTAAACATCTTCAGACTCAATTCTCTAATGGTTATTTTGAGGTGGCAAAATAGAGAATTTGGGGGGCATCTTTTTCAGCCTTTTCTCCATTCGAAGAAAAGTGTGTGTTGATATAGGATGGCTCAGAAAGGCATTCAACATGGCTTCTGCCTCTTCAGCGATTGAACAACCAATATCCTGGGACTCTTCCTTGGTGGGACTTCTGTTTAGTGTAGATTAGAAGCCATACTACCCAGCATTTAGAACAGTGCTTTTCACATAGTAAGCACTTAACAAATACCATTATTATTATCAGCAAGTCATATGTTTTTTCCAATTGTGGTGATGAGGTGCACTGGGTTCTAATCCTGACTCTGCCGCTTGTCTGCTATGGGACTCTGGGCAAGTCACTTACCTTCTCTATGCCTAGTTTACCTAATCTGTAAAATGGAGATTAAGACTGTGAGCCCATGTGGGAGAGGAACCGTCTTCAGCCTAATTAGTGTGTATCTACCCCAGTGCTTAGTATAGTGCCTGGTACATAATAAGCGCTTAACAAATACCATAAAAAAATGGGGCATAGCTAGCTGATGATGCAGGAATGATGAAATGGTAGTTAGGGTACTATTACCTGGGGAGAAGAGAAATTAATCAGGGAATGTTTCATGGAGGAGACAGGTTTCAGAAGAACTTGGAAAATGGGGAGAACTGAGGTCCGGCTGATTTGAAGTGGGAGATAGTTCCAGACTGGAGAAGGATGTAAATTAAAGGTCAGAGGCAGAGGAGGTGAAAGCAAAGCACTGTGATTAGGTTAGGAATACACTCCCCTTGATACACACCAGTATCTCTCCATCCTTCCTATCACCAATTCTGCTTCTCCAGATGAGTCCACGTAGAATGTACCGCTGCCCCAATATTTTGCTGCAAAACCTTCCTCTCTATTTTCTGCTAGGAAGCAGAACTTAATGTTTGCAAAAATTGGCTATTGCTCTCGAGTTAACATTGCACTTGTACACTGAATTTACGTTTGCTTCCAGTGGCACTTGGGAAGCACTATGGCCTAGTGGAAAGAGTGTGCGCCTGGGGAGTCAGAGGCCCTGGGTTCTAATCCTGGCTCTGCCCCTTACTGCTGTATGACCTTGGTCAAGTCACTTTTCTGTGACCCAGTTCCCTCATCTGCAAAATGTGGATTCAGTATCCATTCTCCTACGTATATATCCATAGTTTATTTCTATTAATGTCTGTCTCCCCCTCTAGGCTGTAAGTTCATTATGTGTAGAGAATGTGTCTGCTTTATTGTTATATTACACTTTCCCAAGTTCAGTGTACAGTGTTCTGCACACAGAAAGCTCTCAATAAATATGATTGATTGACTGATGGGTCTATCCAGGTTCAAATCGCTTGCCTCGTTGCTAATGGCCAAGACTGAATCCAGAACAGGGGCCTTTGTCACTGGAGTTAGGGATGGATCTGCTTGATGGAAGAGCAGTGGAGGCGCCCAGGTGGTCATTACAGTGCCATCCTTGGAAACCACGATTTGCCCCCGGGGAGGGCTGCAAACCATTAGTCCTTCACACAGCTAGGTTTCCCCAGATTTTAGTTATCCTGAATAGAATCAGTCAAAAATTGGTTTACTACTGGAAAATTTCTTTCTCAAAAATAGGCAGACCCAAGAAGCCTCACCTTCTGAAAAATGGACTGGAATTTTGCTGTGCTGTTCTTTCCTAAGCACTTAGTCCAGAGCTCCGTTCACAGTAGGCGCTCACTAAATACCACTGATTGACTTTCGCTGCCCATGGGTAGGATTAAAGGTGGTCATTTGATTAGTTGGTTTAAGAAGCAGACTTGGCTCCTGAATTCTAGAGAAAATGTGGTGGGCGAGGAAGGGCTCTTCTGTAAAGCATCCACTCATTCTGAGCTGAGGGAACAAGGGGCAAGTGAAGTCTTCGTGACTTGAAATATCCTTTTTCATCTCTTTATTCCCCTCTGAACTCCTCTAGATTTCCTGCAATTCTGAATAAGAGCTAGCAGATGGCACTACACCACAAGAAGTTTAACAATTCTGTAGGTTCTGAGGTTTCCTTAACTTTAACCAAATCATACAACCAGAAATCCGCCTTCTATTCCTGCATGGTGATTTTCTATAAACAAGAAACTCCTTTGTATTCGGAGCTGATGCTACTAATGACGAAATGCTCTCTGGGCACGCAAGTGTTTCTAAAGAGTTTGATCTTGTTGTTATTATTGTTGATTATGTTGCCAACTTGTACTTCCCAAGCGCTTAGTACGGTGCTCTGCACACAGTAAGTGCTCAATAAATACGATTGGATGAATGAATGAATTATCTAGAAAGACGTTTTTCCATTATTATGGCATCACAATGTGCCATGCACTGCCCTAAGTGCTGGGGTAGATAGAAGATTATCATCTTAGACACCGTCCCTGTCACAGATGGGACCCACAGTGTAAGTCAGAGGGAGAGCAGGTCTTGAAACCCCATTTGATAGATCAGGAAACTGACACAGATAAGTGAAGTGACTTGCCCAAAGTCACACAGTAGGCAAATGGCAGAGCAGGATTAGGACCCAAGTCCTCTGGTTCCCAGGCCCAGGAACTTTCCACTAGGCCATGCTGCTTCTCTGTCATAATAATAATAATAATGATGGCATTTATTAAGCATGTACTATGTGCAAAGCACCATTCTAAGCCCTGGGGAGGTTACAAAGGGATCGGATTGTCCCACGGGGGGCTCACAGTCTTCATCCCCATTTTACAGATGAGGGAACTGAGGCACCGAGAAGTGAAGTGACTTGCCCAAAGTCATATAGCTGACAAGTGGTGAAGCCGGGATTTGAACCCATGCCCTCCAGCTCCAAAGCCCGGGCTCTTTCCACTGAGCCACACCATCTCAGGATTCTGCCTCTGACGTACTGATAAGATGCTTAGGGGAATCATGAGCTGCCCTTGTGGATATCCACCCTCAGGGTTTGGGATGGTTCATCTAAAATTCCTAATTTTCCCTTTTCTACTCCGTTATGAGTCGATCATTACCGATGTTATCCATATATGTCCTCCTGAACCTACTGATACTTTGGTTTTGCATGAGAGGTATACCTGATTTCTGGGAAACAGCTTAAAAGGACAAATGGCACAGGCCTGGGTGAAAATGGGAAGGAGGGAAGGACCTAGGGGAGATGAGGTGGGACTGCATTGTCACATACAACTGAAGAAGAGGGCTAAGGCTCTAACCTCAGCGCATCCTCTGGGAGTTTAGGATTGAGCCCTTTGGTTTGAATAATAATAATAACAATTCATTCAATCGTATTTATTGAGCGCTTACTTTGTGCAGAGCACTTTACTAAGTGCTTGGGAAGTACAAGTTGGCAACATAATAATAATGATAATAAGAATAGTAGTATTTGTTAAGCGCTTACTATGTGCAAAACGCTGTTCTAAGCGCTGGGGAGGTTACAAGGTGATCAGTTTGTCCCACCTGGGGCTCACAGTCTTCATCCCCATTTTACAGATGAGGTAACTGGGGCACAGAGAAGTTAAGTGAGTTGCCCAAAGTCACACAGCTTTGGGTGGAGCCGGGATTTGAACCCATGACCTCTGACTCCAAAGCCCATGTTCTTTCCTCCGAGCCACGCTACTTTGGCAGTAATGTCATTCCCATTGGCTTCACGGAGCCAATAATAATAATAATAAAAGTGGTATTTGCTAAGTGCTTACTATGTGCCAAGCACTGTTCTAAGCACTGGGATAGATATAAAGTTATCAGGTTGTTTTAAGGCTCACAGTCTTAATCCCCATTTTACACATGAGGTAACCGAGGCCCAGAGAAGTTAAGTGACGTCAATATGGCATCAAGCTTCCTAACAACCTGAAGTTCAGGTCTGGTTTGTGCACAACTGAAGAAGAGGACTGAGGCTCTTTAGTACTCTATTTATTCATTTATTTTACTTGTACATATTTATTCTGTTTATTTTATTTTGTTAATATGTTTTGTATTGTTCTCTGTCTGCCCCTTCTAGATTGTGAGCCCACTGTTGGGTAGGGACCGTCTCTATATGTTGCCAACTTGTACTTCCCAAGTGCTTAGTACAGTGCTCTGCACACAGTAAGCACTCAATAAATATGATTGAATGAATGAACCTCAGCGTGTCCTCTGGGAGATTAGGATTGAGCCCTTTGGTTTGACGGACTTTGGCAGTAATGTCATTCCCTCTGGCTCCACGGAGCCAATAATAATGATAATAAAAGTGGTATTTGTTAAGTGCTTACTATGTGCCAAGCACTGTTCTAAGCGCTGGGATAGATGCAAGGTTATCAGGCCGTTTTAAGGCTCACAGTCTTAATCCCCATTTTACACATGAGGTAACCGAGGCCCAGAGAAGTTAAGGGACGTCAACATGGCATCAAGCTTCCTAACAACCTGAAGTTCAGGAATGGTTTGTGCACCGGTTTCCGGCTGAGAGGTATACCTGATTCCTGGGAAACAGCTTATCATCAATCATATTTATTGTATTTATTGAGCGCTTACTGTGTGCAGAGCACTGTACTAAGCACTTGGGAAGTACAAGCTTAAAAGGACAAATGGGACAAATCTGGTAAAAATGGGAAGGACTTAGGGGAGAAGAGGTGGGACTGTCTTACCTCCTTCCCTTCCCCGCAGCACCTGTATATATGTATATATGTTTGTACATATTTATTACTCTATTTATTTTACTTGTACATATCTATTCTATTTATTTTATTTTGTTAGTATGTTTGGTTTTGTTCTCTGTCTCCCCCTTTTAGACTGTGAGCCCACTGTCGGGCAGGGACTGCCTCTATGTGTTGCCAATTTGTACTTCCCAAGCGCTTAGTACAGTGCTCTGCACACAGTAAGCGCTCAATAAATACGATTGATGATGATGATGATGATGACTGCATTGTCGCATACAACTGAAGAAGAGGGCTAAGGCTCTAACCTCAACGCGTCCTCTAAGAGTTTAGGATTGAGCCCTTTGGTTTGAAGGGCTTTGGTGGTAATGTCATTCCCATTGGCTCCACGGAGCCAATAATAATGATAATAAAAGTGGGATTTGTTAAGCGCTTACTATGTGCCAAGCACTGTTCTAAGCGCTGGGATATCCGATACAAGGTTATCAGGTTGTCTTAAGGCTCACAGTCTTAATCCCCATGTTACACATGAGGTAACCGAGGCCCAGAGAAGTTAAGTGACATCAATATGGTATCAAGCTTCCTAACAACCTGAAGTTCAGGAATGGTTTGTGCACCGGTTTCCGGCTGAGGCATACCTGATTCCTGGGAAACAGCTTAAAAGGACAAATGGGACAAACCTGGTAAAAATGGGAAGGACTTAGGGGAGATGAGGTGGGACTGCATTGTCACATACAACTGAAGAAGAGGGTTAAGGCTCTAACCTCAGCGCGTCCTCTGGGAGTTTAGGATTGAGCCCTTTGGTTTGAAGGTTTGGAATCACGCTTAACTTTTTTTTTAATGGCATTTATTAAGCGCTTACTATGTGCAAAGCACTGTTCTAAGCACTAGGGAGGTTACAAGGTGATCAGGTTGTCCCATCGGGGGCTCACAGTCTTCATCCTCATTTTACAGATGAGGGCACTGAGGCCCAGAGAAGTGAAGTGACTTGCCCGAAGTCACACAGCTGACAATTGGCGGAGCTGGGATTTGAACCCATGACCTCTGACTCCAAAGCCCGGGCTCTTTCCACTGAGTCACGCTGCTTCTCTAACTTTTTCCACTTCTCACCATCTTTTACTGTAAAAATGTCCGGGTGTATGAGTGAAGCAATATGATTCATGGCATTAGGATTCCAGAGGGGTTTTTCATTTGAGCTTTCCCATAAGGCTCAAGCTTTCCTAAACGCTTAGTACAGTGCTCTGCACACAGTAAGTGCTCAATAAATACGATTGATTGATTGATTGATAAGGCTTTCCCCATATTCCAACCGAGGATCAGCTCTTACGGGTAGTCCTTGGTCAAGACGCCTTGGGCACCTTGTCATCCTGAAACATAGGGTCTCTTCCAGACTGTGAGCCCACTGTTGGGTAGGGACCGTCTCTATATGTTGCCAACTTGTACTTCCCAAGCGCTTAGTACAGTGCTCTGCACACAGGAAGCGCTCAACAAATACGATTGAACGAATGAATGAATGAACTGAAGATCCGGACTGAGCCTGCAGAAAGCCACTTTTTGATCGAGCAGTTAATTCAGCACCATTTGCCTTGCTAATGATGATGGTATTTGTTAAGCGCTTGCTATGCGCCAAGCACTGCTCTAAGCGCTGGGGTCGATACAAGGTAATCAGGTTGTCCCACGTGGGGCTCACAGTCTGAATCCCCATTTTACAAATGAGGTTGCTGAGGCACAGAGAAGTTACGTGGCCTGCCCAAAGCCACACAGCTGACAAGTGCAGTGGGGTTCGGTAGAAAGAGCCTGAGCTTGGGAGTCAGAGGTCGTGGGTTCTAATCCCACTTGTCAGATGTGTGACTTTGGGCAAGCTACTTCATTTCTCTGTGCCTCAGTTCCCTCATCTGTCAAATGGGGATGAAGACTGTAAGCCCCACGTGGGACAACCTGATTACCCTGTATCTCCCCCAGCACTTTGAACAGTGCTTGGCACATAGTAAGCGCTTAACAAATCCCACAATTAGGCTGTGAGCCCGTTGTTGAGTAGGGACTGTGTAGGTTGCCGATTTGTCCTCTCCCAAGTGCTTAGTCCCGGGAAGCGCTCAATAAATACTATTGAATGAATGAATGAATATTATTAAAACGGTTTCTCCTCTCCCAAGCGCTTAACCCAGTGCTATGCACACAGGAAGCGCTCAATCAATACGATTGAATGAATGAATGAATGAATGAAGATTATTAAAACGGTTTCTCCTCTCCCAAGCGCTTAGCTCATTCATTCATTCATTCGTTCAATCGTGTTTATTGAGTGCTTACTGTGTGCAGAGCACTGTACTAAGCGCTGGGGAGGTTACAAGGTGATCAGGTTGTCCCACAGGGGGCTCACAGTCAATCCTCATTTTCCAGATGAGGAAACTGAGGCCCAGAGAAGTGAAGTGACTTGCCCAAAGTCACACAGCTGACAGTTGGTGGAGCCGGGACCTGAACCCATGACCTCTGAATCCAAAGCCCGGGCTCTTTCCACTGAGCCACGCTGCTTCTCTATACACATTTATTACTCTATTTATTTATGTATTTCACTTGTACATATCTATTCTATTTATTTTATTTTGTTAAAATGTTTGGTTTTGTTCTCTGTCTCCCCCTTCTAGACTGTGAGCCCACTGTTGGGCCCATCGACCCCCGGCCCACGTCCTCCCCCGGGCCTGGAATGCCCCCAATCCCTCTGCCCATCCGCCAAGCCAGCTCTCTTCCTCCCTTCAAGGCCCTGCTGAGAGCTCACCTCCTCCAGGAGGCCTTCCCACACTGAGCCCCTTCCTTCCTCTCCCCCTCATCCCTCTCTCCATCCCCCCATCTTACCTCATTCCCTTCCCCACAGCACCTGTATATATGTATATATGTTTGTACATATTTATTACTCTATTCATTAATTTATTCATTTTATTTGTACATATCTATTCTATTTATTTTATTTTGTTAGTATGTTTGGTTTGTTCTCTGTCTCCCCCTTTTAGACTGTGAGCCCACTGTTGGGTAGGGACTCATCTCTATATGTTGCCAACTTGTACTTCCCAAGCGCTTAGTACAGTGCTCTGCACACAGTAAGCGCTCAATAAATACAATTGATGATGATGATGTTGGGTAGGGACCGTCTTTAGATGTTGCCAACTTGTACTTCCCAAGAGCTCAGTCCAGTGCTCTGCACACGGTAAGCGCTCAATAAATACGATTGATGATGATGATGACGTATTGCTTCTCAATACGATGGAATGAATGAATGAACAAACGAACGAATGAATGAAGACGATTCTAACGGTTCCCCTCCATCCCCCGGGCGGAGGGAGGGGCGAGGCGCGCATGCGCGCGCCGGGCCGGCTGTCTCTTCCGTTTTCCCCGCGCGGGGGCGCCCTGCGGGCCGGAAGCGGAAGGCGACGCCGGCTGGGGGGTGCGCATGCGCGGGCGCGGGCGAGTCCCTTTTTCCCGAGGCCGCGGCGCATGCGCGGGAGAGTCCGTTTTTCCTCCCGGGGCCGCGGCGCATGCGCGGGGCGGCGCGCGCTGGCAGGCCTGGCGAGGCTGGGGTAAGTTGTCGCCCCGCGTGGCATTCATTCATTCATTCATTCATTCATTCATTCCATCCTATTTATTGAGCGCCTCCCGCGTGCAGAGCACTGTACTGAGCGCCTGGGAAGTCCAAGGGGTCAACATCTAGAGACGGCCCCCACCCACCAGCGGGCTCACAGCACCACCATCATCATCATCGTAATAATAATAATAAAAATAATAATAATAATGGCATTTATTAAGCGCTTACTATGTGCAAAGCACTGTTCTAAGCGCTGGGGAGGTTACAAGGTGATCGGGTTGTCCCACGGGGGGCTCACAGTCTTCATCCCCATTTTCCAGATGAGGGAACTGAGGCCCAGAGAAGCGAAGTGACCTGCCCAAAGTCACCCAGCTAAGTGGCGGAGGCGGGATTTGAACCCATGACCTCCGACTCCAAAGCCCGGGCTCTTTCCACTGAGCCGCGCTGCTTCATCGTAGTATCCCAGAGCAGTGCTCAGTGCTGGGCACGTAGTAAGCGCTTACCAAATTTATTAATTTTACTTGTACCTATTTATTCCATTTATTTTCTTTTGTTAGTGTGTTTGGTTCTGTTGCCTGTCTCCCCCTTCTAGACTGGGAGCCCGCTGTTGGGTAGGGACCGTCTCTAGATGTTGCCAACTTCCCAAGCGCTTAGTACAGTGCTCTGCACACAGTAAGCGCTCAGTAAATACGATTGAGTGAATGGATGTGTTGTTTTGTTGCCTGTCTCCCCCTTCTAGACTGTGAGCCCGCTGTTGGGTGGGGACCGTCTCTAGATGTTGCCCACTTGGACTTCCCAAGCGCTTAGTACAGTGCTCTGCACACAGGAAGCGCTTAATATATACGATTGAATGAATGAACAAATGCCATCATAATAATAATAATAATGGCATTTTGTTAAGCGCTTACCATGTGCCTAGCACTGTTCTAAGCGCTGGGGTAGATACAAGGTCATCAAGGTGTCCCACGTGGGGCGCACAGTCCTGATTCATTCATTCATTCATTCAATCGTATTTATTGAGCGCTTACTGTGTGCAGAGCACTGTACTAAGCGCTTGGGAAGTCCAAGTGGGCAACATCTAAAGACGGTCCCTACCCACCAGCGGGCTCACAGCACCATCATCATCATCATCATAGTATCCCAGAGCAGTGCTCAGCGCTTAGAACAGTGCCTGGCACATAGTAAGCAGTTAACAGATTTATTTATTTTACTTGTACATATTTATTCTATTTATTTTATTTTGTTAATATGTTTTGCTGTGCTGTCTGTCTCCCCCTTCTAGACTGTGAGCCCGCTGTTGGGTTGGGACCGTCTCTAGATGTTGCCGACTTGGACTTCCCAAGCGCTTAGTACAGTGCTCTGCACACAGTAAGCGCTCAATAAATATGATTGAATGAATGAATGAACAAATGTCATCATTATTACAGTAATAATAATAATGATGGCATTTGTTAAGCGCTTACTATGTGCCAAGCACAGTTCTGTGTGCCCAGCACTGTTCTAAGCACTGGGGCAGATACAAGGTCATCAAGTTGTCCCACACGGGGCGCACAGTCTTGATTCATTCATTCATTCATTCAATCGTATTTATTGAGCGCTTACTTTGTGCAGAGCACTGTACTAAGCGCTTGGGAAGTCCAAGTGGACAACATCTAAAGATGGTCCCTACCCAACAGTGGGCTCACAGCACCATCATCATCATTGTAGTATCTCAGAGCAGTGCTCAGCGCTTAGAACAGTGCTTGGTACATAGTAAGCGCTTAACAAATGTATTTATTTTACTTGTACATATTTATTCTATTTATTTTATTTTGTTAATATGTTTTGTTGTTCTGTCTGTCTCCCCCTTCTAGACTGTGAGCCTGCTGTTGGGTAGGGACCATCTCCAGATGTTGCCAACTTGTACTTCCCAAGCGCTTAGTACAGTGCTGTGACACAGTAAGCGCTCAATAACTACGAATGAATGAATGAATTAACAAATGCCATCATAATAATAGTAATAATAATGGCATTTGTTAAGCACTTACTATGTGCCGAGCACTGTTCTATGTGCCCAGCACTGTTCTACGCGCTGGGGTAGATACAAGGTCATCAAGTGCACCCCATGTGGGACAATTATTAATTATATTGGATGCTTAGTATGTGCCAAGCACTATGCCAAGCGCTTGGGAGAGCACAGTGCTTGAGAAGCAGTGTGGTCTAGTGAATAGAGCAAGGGCCTGGAGGTCAGAAGAACCTGGTTCTAATCCTGGGTCATTCATTCATTCATTCAATCGTATCTATTGAGCGCTCACTGTGTGCAGAGCACTGTACTAAGTGCTTGGGAAGTACAAGTCGGCAACATCTAGAGACGGTCCCTACCCACCAACGGGCTCACAGTCTAGAAGGGGGAGACACAACAAAACAAAACATGTGGCCAGGTGTCAAGTCATCAGAATAAATAGAAGTAAAGCTAGATGCACATCATTAGCAAAAGAAATAGAATAGTAAATATGGACAAGTACAATAAATAGAGTCTGCTCTGTGACCTCGGGGAAGTCACTTAACTTCTCTGTGCCTCCTTTACTTCATCTGTAAAATGGGGATTAAAACAGTCCAACCTGATTTGCTTGTATCCACCCCAGCCCTTAGTGCAGTGCCCGGCCCATAGGAAGCACTTAACAAATGCCACAGTTACTATTATTACAATATCTTCTAGACTGTGAACCCTCTGTTGGGTAGGGACCGTCTCTATATGTTGCCAACTTGGACTTCCCAAGCGCTTAGTACAGTGCTCTGCACACAGTAAGCGCTCAATAAATACGATTGATTGATCACAGAGTTGGTTGGAGTCACAGGTGAAGCGGGAGGGAGCACCATCGGCCGTTTGTATTTATTGAGCACTTACTGTACCAAGTATTTGGGAGAGTACACTATACCAGAGTAATAGACATGCCCCCAGCCCAGTGGGTATTCATTCAGTCGTATTTATTGAGCGCTTACTGTGTGCAGAGCACTGTACTACAACACCTGTATATATGTTTGTACATATTTATTACTCTATTTATTTTGCTTGTACATATCTGTTCTATTTATTTTATTTTGTTAGTATGTTTGGTTTTGTTCTCTGTCTCCCCCTTTTAGACTGTGAGCCCACTGTTGGGTAGGGACTGTCTCTAGATGTTGCCAATTTGTACTTCCCAAGCGCTTAGTACAGTGCTCTGCACATAGTAAGCGCTCAATAAATACGATTGATGATGATGATGATGTACTAAGCGCTTGATATCTAATCCTCATTTTACAGCTGTGGAAACTGAGGCCCAGAGAAGCCAAGCGATTTGCTGCAAGGCACAGAGGAGGCGAGTGGAAGAATTGGGATTCTTTGAGACTGCGAGCCCACTGTTGGGTAGGGACCGTCTCTATATGTTGCCAATTTGTACTTCCCAAGCGCTTAGTACAGTGCTCTGCACACAGTAAGCGCTCAATAAATACGATTGATGATGATTAAAACCCAGGTCCTGGGGCTTTGCTTCTCTGGCCAGGCCCGGATGGGGGTGGCTGGACGGCTAGTTGCGGGTTTTCGGAGCCGGAGGGGTGTGAGCTCAGCTTGGCCGGATATCCCGAATTTCTGGCGGGTGTCCCCCACTTTCCCTCTTAGGGAAAGGAAAATTGAGCAGTAGTGCCCTGGTTACTTCGAAGCGCGGTTCAAGTAATATCAGGAATTATGGCACATTCTTCAAATAGCTTTTAGCAACTTGCTAGCCATTGTGTTTATTTGCCACTTTCACAGGTTGGCAATATTGAACTCACTGCAGTAAGAACATGGAAGTCCACTTAAAAAATCATGTCCAATTTAACTGTGATTCGTCACCGCATGCCTGCCTTATTACATCCTTCTTAAATAGGATAGGCCTTTTAGAGATCATTGTACTCAGCAAATTACCGTCCAGGAGCCTTTATTGTAAGACAGGGTTTAAAGTCTTTAGCAGGTCATGATAAAGATATTTTTTTATTTTACCTGTTTTATGTGCCGCTCTTGGGAAGGGACCGTCTCTATACGTTGCCAACTTGTACTTCCCAAACGCTTAGTGCGGTGCTCTGCACACAGTAAGCGCTCAATAAATACGATTGAATGAATGAATGTGGTTACAGTGCTCTGCACACAGTGCTCAATAAATACGATTGAATGAACGAATGTGGTTAAAGCTGGAAATGACCTTTCTCTGGAAAGTTAGTTTTCTTTTCATCCCTGTGTGTTACTCTTCTTGATTTAATTTTTTTTGCCAGCTAGCTTTATTTAAAAAAAAAAGAAGCTTTGTGCCAGCATCTTTGACCTTTATTCGAGAGTGTGTGTGTCCTTTGTATTCAACGATGGCCCTGCTGATTTCAGTTGTACCTGAGCAGGTTGCACTTGGGCTGAATCATTGAATGACTGTCCTACACTATTTATGTGACAACACAGGAGGGCAACTGTTACGATCGATTATCCCATGAGGGTGACCCTCTGCATTGCCGACTAGGTTTTGTCAGAACGCTGTTGTCTCAGTGTCCGCCTTTATAAGAGGAAAGGAACGTCTTCCTTTGGCCGTTCAGAGCTACGCATTCATTCAGTCATTTATTGAGCACTTACTGTGTACTAATCATCATCATCATCATCATCAATCGTATTTATTGAGCGCTTACTATGTGCAGAGCACTGTACTAAGCCCTTGGGAAGTACAAATTGGCAACATATAGAGACAGTCCCTACCCAACAGTGGGCTCACAGTCTAAAAGGGCGAGACAGAGAACAAAACCAAACATACTAACAAAATAAAATAAATAGAATAGATATGTACAAATAAAATAAATAAATAAATAGAGTAAAAAAATATGTACAAACATATATACATATATACAGGTATATATACTAATCGTTTGGAAGAGTAGAATATAACAATAAATAGACACCTTTTGGGCCCACAGTGATCTTACACTCTAGATTGGGAGGCAGGCGTTACTCCCACAATCAACAACAGCTCCCATTTTGACAAGCAGCATATATCGGGAAAGACCGGGCTGAAGTAGCTGGCCTGACTAGAAAATGTCTGAATTTCCTCAGCCGTAAAGTGCCCTCATCTTCTTCAAAAGCTGTTATCGAGTGTGGCACCCACACTCGCTGCACTTTGGGTTAGTGACTTTTTGCCGCTTAAACCTTTGGCAATGAGCACTTCTGCCAGTTGGGCTGTTAGGGCATGCCCTAGACACAGGCATGCTCTTTAGGTGTGATTGAAACAAATGCCATCTGGACTCTTAAGTGAGAAAAATGGGGTTTTCTTTACCACAGATTGTCAACTTTCCTTAACCCAAAACTGTCCCCCATTCCTCCCAGGTGCTATTATTTTTCTTTTCCCTTCTTCCTCCCCTCTCACATTCCTGAGATGGGCACGGCCTTTAAATTAGGACCACGCCTCCAAAACCCTGCCGAGAAACAGTGTTGCCCAGTGGAAAACGCACGGGCCTGGGAGTTGGAGGACCTGGATTCTAATCCGGTCTCTGCCAATTACTTCCTGTATCATCCTAGGCAAGTCAGTTCACTGTGCCTCAGTTTCCTCAACTGTAAAATGGGGATTCAGTGCCTGTTCGCCCTCTTAGACTGTGAACTCCATGTGGGACAGGACCTGTGTCCAGTTTGAGTAACTTGTATCTACCGCAGCATTTAGAATAGTGCTTTGTGCAAAGCAAGTGCTGAACAAATAATAATAATAATAAATCCTGAGAACCACAGCCCTATGGTCCCCAGAGATATAGCAGCCCTACTTCATGGAAGCGAAGGAGACGATCACTGTCTCGGAATTGGTAGCCTGGGGAAAATCCTTTAGCTTCACCCCTGCAGCTTTTGGGGCAGGGTTAGCTTGTTCATCTCTTTGGAACTGGATGGGAGCCAGAAATGGGGCCCCGATGGGCAGCTTCACATCTTGCCCTTCTCTCCCCTCCCCACCCAACCAGGTTTGGGGAGAAGTGTCCGCTGTGTGACTCTGGGCAAGTCACTTCACTTCTCTGTGCCTCAGCTACCTCATCTGCAAAACGGGGATTGAGACTGTGACCCCACGTAGAACAGAAACTGCGTCCAACCTGATTTGCTTGTATCCACACACAGTAAGTGCTTAACAAATACCACCGTTATTATTATTATTACTTGGGTTGTGGGGAAGCTTGGCCATCCAAGTATGTTTGGGTAGAAGTAACGTGTCTTCTAGGTCTGGGAGCTGAAGCTGGCCTGGGCTTTAGAAAATTGGAGCTGCCTGAATTCACTCCATTCCCGCTCCGAACTGGGCTGTTCCCTCTGGATCTCCACGCCCTGGTGCAGGATTCAGAGCAGGACGGGCTGTGGGTCTGTCAATGTTTATTTTATTTTGTTAGTATGTTTGGTTTTGTTCTCTGTCTCCCCGTTTTAGACTGTGAGCCCACTGCTGGGTCGGGACTGTCTCTATATGTTGCCAACTTGGACTTCCCAAGCGCTTAGTACAGTGCTCTGCACACAGTAAGCGCTCAATAAATACGATTGATGATGATGAGGGGGCTGGGAGCCACGCCGCAATCCAAAGTGTTGGCATGAAGGCCCGAGGAGTCCTAGGCACTGAGGAAGCTAGCGACTAATGACCCAGGCTCCTCCTGATACTATTCATTGCACCCGCCTAACCCTTGCCCCTCGGGGCAGGGAGATGAAAAGTCTGGCAGCTTGGAAGGGTGCAAGGAAAGAAAATCCAAAGTCCCAAACTGGCATCAAAACACAGTCTTGGCAGGGACGGTTGCCTTTCCCCAGGGATCCCACACACGGGTCACTGTGACTGGATGGACTTCATATTTTTTATGCATCAACCACGGTGGAGACACTTAAAAAATATTGAACCCCTTCCAGGTATTAGATTTTTCAGCACTTTATCAGGGATGGAATTACCATTCTGGTATTTTTGAAGTGTATATATCTATAATTCTATTTATATTGGCCCCTGTTTTGTTTTGATGTCAGTCTTCCCCCTTTACTGTAAGCCTGGTGTGGGCAGGGAATTGCTCTTTATTGCTGAATTGTACTTTCCAAGTGCTTAGTACAATGCTCTGCACACAGTAAGCGCTCAATAAATACGATTGAGTGAATGAATGAATGCTCTGCACAAAGTAAGTGCTCAATAAATATGATTGAATGAATGATTTTTTTTTAACGGTGGAGGCTGGGGGTGGAGCAGGGGCTAGGGTGGGAAACGAGGGTGGGCTTCTGCCTCCTGACCTGGGTGACCCAACCTTCCTCCTGCCCCAAATAAGATAGCACCCTTCCCTACTGTCCATGTGAATATCATTTGTTTCCATCAAATAAGTTTGTACTAGTGGCTGCCGTCAAAGCAGTTGGGGAGGTATAGATGATTTCTATTTATTTTGTTAATGATGTGCATTTCGCTTTAATTCTGTTTGTTCTGACGACTTGTCTACATGTTTTGTTGTCCGTCTTCCCCTTCTAGACTGTGAGCCTGTTGTTGGGTAGGGTCCATCTCTATACGTTGCCAACTTGTACTTCCAAAGCGCTTAGTACAGTGCTCTGCACACAGGAAGCGCTCAATAAATACGATTGAATGAATGAATGAATAATAATAATAATAATTGCGGTATTTAAGGCTTACTTTGTGCCAGGCAGTGTACTAGTTGCTAGACTGTAAGCTCGTTGTGGGCAGGGAATGTCTCTATTTTTGTATGCTACAGTACCCTGCACACAGTAAGCTCTCAGTAAATACGATTTGGTGAAGGAACGATGCAAGCAAATCGTGACCCTGTCCCACGGGGGGCTCACAGTCTTAATCCCCATTTTACAGATGAGGAAATGGAGGCCCAGAGAAGTGAAGTGACTTGCCCCAAATCACACAGCAGTTAAGTGGCAGAGCCAGAATTGGAAGCCCCTGTTCTTCCACTAGGCCACGCTGACTCTCCATGGTTTGCATCCAAAGGCTCTCCCCAAGCCAACCTCTCCTTCCTCCCATCTGGAACAAAAACCATTCATTCATTCATTCAATCGTATTTATTGAGCGCTTACTGTGTGCAGAGCACTGTACTAAGCGCTTGGGAAGTACAAGCTGGCAACATAGAGAGACAGTCCCTACCCAGCAGTGGGCTCACAGTCTAAAAGGGGGAGACAGAGAACAAAACCAAACATGCTAACAAAATAAAATAAATAGAATCGATATGTACAAGTAAAATAAATAGAGTAATCAATCAATCAATCAGTCGTATTTATTGAGCACTTACTGTGTGCAGAGCACTGTACTAAGCGCTTGGGAAGTCCAAGCTGGCAACAGAGACGGTCCCTACCCAACAGTGGGCTCACAGTCTAAAAGGGGGAAGACAGAACAAAGCCAAACATACTAACAAAATAAAATAAATAGAATTGATATGTACAGTAAAATAAATAAATAGAGTAATAAATGTGTACAAACATATATACAACCACAATGAAACTCCAGCTACAATAAGGCTCTACAGGCCGAGTCCAGTGAAATCTTCCAGCAGATTGCTGCTCTAAAGCGCAGCCATTCAGATAACTCAGGAATGCTAACTCTGGATGCTGGAGGTAATCGGTTTCTATGGAAATAAAACTATGTGGTAGTTAGGCATTTGGTTGATAGACCACACTCATTTTCATTTTACCGCATCTCCGTGAATCAGGGGGTGCCAAGTTTTTATTTTGAGCACGGAACTTGGGGCTGGGGAAGAATTATAGGGGGGCACACACAGATGCAACTAGAGGAACACGATGGGGAAAGCGGTTGGCAGGGAGACAAGGGAATCAATCAGCCGTATTTATTGAGCGCTTACTGTGTGCAGAGCACTGTACTAAGAAGCAGCGTGGCTCAGTGGAAAGAGCGCGGGCTTGGGAGTCACAGGTCATGGGTTCGAGTCCCGCCTCCCCCACATGTCTGCTGTGTGACCTTGGGCAAGTCACTTCTCTGTGCCTCAGTTCCCTCATCTGTAAAATGGGGATTAAGACTGTGAGCCCCACATGGGACAACCTCATCTCCTTGTATTCCCCCCAGTGCTTAGAACAGTGCTTTGCACATAGTAAGCGCTTAACAAATACCAACATTATTAGTATTATTACTAAGCGTTTGGGAAGTCCAAGTTGGCAACACATAGAGACGGTCCCTACCCAACATCATCATCATCAATCATATTTATTGAGCGCTTACTATGTGCAGAGCACTGTACTAAGCGCTTGGGAAGTACAAATTGGCAACACATAGAGACAGTCCCTACCCAACAGTGGGCTCACAGTCTAAAACGGGGAGACAGAGAACAAAACCAAACATACTAACAAAATAAAATAAATAGAATAGATATGTACAAGTAAAATAAATAAATACAGTAATAAATATGTACAAACATATATACATATATACAGGTGCTGTGGGGAAGGGAAGGAGGTAAGATGACAGTGGGCTCACGGTCTAGAAGGGGGAGACAGAGAACAAAACAAAACATATTAACAAAATAAAATAAATAGAATAAGTATGTAAGGGAGGGTTCGGAGTCTCATTAGAGCTCCGGTTCCTAGGTAGCCCCCGTCCTCCTAAGGGGAGTGGGGTGGGCAGTCCTCAAACCCACTATGGACTATGCTCTACCCTGGCTTGGACTCGGGAATGTAAGCAAGATTGGAGAGACTCCATCAGGACCTCGGCTGCTTTTCCTCCACACCACCCCGGGCCGCGGCTCCCGATAGCCTCCGCGTGCCAGCGGGATTTAAGGTGCCACTGAGCAAATCCACCGGGAACCCTGCTGGCTTCCCTCTGTGCCACCCGGAGCCCCTGCTCCCCTCGTTGTCTCCCTGGGGATCCCGACCGGAACTTTCTTCCAAGATATCGTGGAGCCTCCATCCCATCCTACCTTCTGCCGTCCCGGTGGGAAACAGAACAATTCCTGCAGCATGAGGCCTCCAAAACCTCGTGAAGACTGGTGGTTGCTATAGCAACTGCTGTGGCTAAAGGTTTAGTAATAATAGTGATGGCATTTATTAAGCGCTGACTGTGCAAAGCACTGTTCTAAGCGCTGGGGGGGATGCAAGGTGACCAGGTTGTCCCACGGGGGGCTCACGGTCTCCATCCCGATTTTACAGATGAGGTAACTGAGGCACAGAGAAGTGAAGTGACTTGCCCAAAGTCACACAGCTGACAATTGGCAGAGCTGGGATTTGAACCCATGACCTCTGACTCCAAAGCCCGTGCTCTTTCTCCCCCTTGTAGACCGTGAGCCTGTTGTTGGGTAGGGACCGTCTCTACATGTTGCTGACTTGTACTTCCCATGCGCTTAGTACAGTGCTCTGCACACAGTAAGCGCTCAATAAATACAAATGAATGAATGTGGGACCCAAAATCACCTCCTGTAGCCACAGCACCCTACTGATTTGTGTCTTTGTTTTCATTCAGCGCTTAGAACAGTGCTTTGCACATAGTAAGCGCTTAACAAATGCCATCATTATTATTATTATTATTATTCAGTCGTATTGAGCGTTTACTGTGTGCAGAGCACTGTACTAAGTGCTTTGTTTTGTGTATTTGACCTTGTCATGGGTGCTTTAGTGTTCCATCGCTCCTTAGTCGTACTTTCACTTGGAAAGTTAAAGCATATTTAATCAGTAATGGTCCATGTGATTATTTGACTCTCTGTATTTCTCAAAAAACCGCTTATTAACACTTTATTGAGGGAAGGAGAGAGGCATTCTTAATTGTAGTTGTTCCCATTCATTTAAAGAGTAATGTAAAGCTGCTACAATTTTGGAGCTGAGGTGGAAAGTACTGTGCTCTTTAACCATTGTTGACCTGAAGGGACTATTCGAATTATGAACAGTTTAGGTATCTGTTGTTGCTCCTCCTCAGATTGCAAGTAGACTTTTAACTCCGTTGAAATTCTGTGCTTGGCAGAGGGTAAGCACATCATAATGTAATTGCGGAGGGCATCCATTAATCATCAACCTTTCACATCAAGATTTGTGAATCTAGGAGAATAAACTCTGTGGTGATGCAAAAGAAAATAAAAATGGAATAAATCCATACCAAATGGACCCATTCCAGATCCACCAAGTCTTCTGGGAAATTTTAGCGTTCAGATTCTGATCTCAGAGTCAAAACACTTTTTAAATGCTGTTGGTAGGCTAATGGTGTACATAATTGTTGGCTGGAATTATTGCCAAACCAAGGTAATATTTTTATTTTAGCAGTAAGAGCAGGATATCCTTCTTTTCATAGGAATATTTCACTTTGAATTATTGAAGCTTTTCCTTTTTTTCAGTGAGGGAGTATATAGTATTAAGCAACTTGCAGACAGTCATGATGTGCCTGGGTCTCTCATCAGGCCAGTGGGAAATGGAGTAAAGTTGTGGAAAAATATTGCCATAGCTAAACCTCCATCTCGAGGTTGTCAACTGGGAGATGGGAGCTGGGATGAGGGAGGAGGAACCATGTTCGTAATTAACCATTTTGAATGGGTTTGGGGGTACCAACAACTCAAAGGATCTAAATAAAGTGGTAATTCAGTATTTAAGTCGTTTGGTTTATTGAATTGCTTGCATTTTGGATGACTTGAGAATACTGTCTGAAGAAAACTCAGGTGTTTTCTTTAAAAAATTAAAGTAGAAAATTGGTCAGTTTACATCCTGAGAGCTGGAACGATCCTATCGATTCATATGTTTACAGGTTTGTTCTAAAGCCTGACCCTCTTCCCAATATATTGCCATTTTGGCCAACTCATTAAGTGTTTAGCTCTTGGATTCTAGTTACTTAAAAATGAAACCATGTCACTGATAGTGTTATCCATTATATGACCTTCAGCTTTAGATCATTAAGCATTTTGTTACACAGTTTCATATGATCATTGCCAGAGTACAATTACAGTCACTCTGCGCTAGTTTTGCTCGCTCTTTCTCTCCTCCTAAACCTGGGTTTTCATGATTTAATTGAAAAATGTAGAGGTGCTTCTACATTCTGCTGCCATGGTGAAATTTCGTTGATGGCCCATCACAAACTGCCAGCCCTAAAGTTCCAGCAATTCCATTTTTCTCAATGATGGCTAAGGGCTCAGGGTTGAGGTGTATTTTCCTTTCTTTATGGCAGGACAGAGTCTGAATCACTTACTAAATGCTGGTAAGAAGGTCAGTAATTTTGCACGTAGTAAGCGCTTCATAAATGCCATCATTATTATTATTATTATTAGTATTAGTTTTCTCCACTGAGGTCAGTGAAACTGTATGGTGATCTTAAGATACTAAACTTTTTTGTGATTCCAAAAAGACGGACTGTCACTGCTCGTTTTGTGTATGTTTTAGTCAAAAAGAGAGCAGGCCCTCATCTATGCCAGATACAAACAACCATCCTACAATTAGGATAGGATCCTTCCCATCAGTACAGTTTTGGTCAGTGACACTTGGCCACGGGGTCATGTCGTAGTATATTTATGAGGCCAAAGGGCATGTTAATCTTCCATTTTTCTTTCAAATGGAGCGCTCTGGAGGCAGCCACCAATATACAGGAATTAGCATTCAGATCTGATGGATAGGTTGACATGAAAAGGTTCCTTCAGCAAATGTTCTTCTCCCAACATCTTTGCTTATGGAAGTAGGCGTTCGTGGACACCCCAGGGGAAGAGGGAACGTCAGTTTCACCATTTTTTTAGAAAGGGAAAAAGAGGTGATTCAACAATTTAAAAACAAGCAAAATAGCTCCTCTAAGTAGGAAACATAACAATGGTGGGAGGAGAATTGGTGGAAAATGAAGTCTTTAAAAATGGTTGTGGAGTTAGTCTAAATAATGGAAGAGAATCAAAAACTGAGATCACGTACCCTGCTTCGTTTATCCTCCACCATTTCATCTCCGTGCCCCTCCCTCACTTCCTCCACCTCCCTTCTGTGTGTGTGTGGGCATTAAATGCAAAGTATTTGAGAATTTAGGAGCGAAACAAATTTTGCCGAATGTTGGAATTTTTTTCCCCAACAGTTCTAAAATATATAACTCTTGGTGTTCTTGTTTTTTCGACAGAACTTGGGAAGATCAAAATAAAATACTGTTTACGGATTTTGGACGCTTTTTGGCTTAGTGTTTTGCCTGGTGAGTGTGCAGGCTGCTTTCCTGTTCTAACCGAAATGCAATGTAAACTTGGAGAAGCCTGACTGCTTTCCATTTTTACTAAATTATGGCCGTTGATTTTTTTTTTCTCTTCTAGTCCTACTTCATAGGAACGTTTTTAGATTACTGCAAAAGTTGTGATATATAAGACTTTTCATGCAAAAACTAAATGGTGTCACTTAGTTTTTCAGTCAAGTGTAGTTTTTCTATCAAGAGTATTTCTGAGTGCTTACTGTATGCAAAGCACTGAACAGATGCAATAGATGATTCCTGCCCCCAAAGAGCTTACGGTTTGCTGTGTGCCAAGCACTGTACTAAATGCTTGGAAGAGTACAGTAGGGCGAGCCACTTGTCTGCTGTATGACCTTGGGCAAGTCATTTAACTTCTCTGTGCGTCAGTTCCCTCATCTGTAAAATGGGGATTAAGACCGTGAGCCCCACATGGGACACCTTTCATTCATTCATTCATTCATTCAATCGTATTTATTGAGTGCTTACTGTGTGCAGAGCACTGTACTAAGCGCTTCATAAATACCATAATTATTTAGTATTAGTAGACGTGATTCCTGCTGTCAGTGTTTGCTAAAGAAAGTCAAAGGAGCTTCATATCTGGTTTGTGGACTTCAGAGTAATTGTCCACTATTGCATAGCTTATAATAAAAAGACAATCCAAGGTGATGCCACTGTTTTTTTTTTTTATTTGAGCATGAGTTGAAGACCCTTTGCCAGTCAGTCGTATTTATTGCGTGCTTACTGTGTTAAAGCACTGTACTAACAACTTGGGAGAGTATGATATAATATATAACAGACCCATTCCTTGCCCACAATGAGCTTACAGTTTAGAGGCAACAGTTTAGAGCCCCACAAAGAACAGGAGTCTTGTAAAAGCCAAGTCTTCCCTTGTGCTCCCTGGGCTTGAGATGAGTGTGGGAAGGTGTGTCCTAATGTCATAGAGTTATTGTGTCTACCAACGGATCAAACTCTACCCTCCTAGAGAGGAAATATCTTTGTATTTTCAAATTTAAGCGAGCACCCTCCTTTTCAGATCCTGGCATATTTTGCCTCCTGTTAGTGATCGCCAGGAACAGATTAAATGGCCCGTTATTTCATGATTGATTCTTCAGAAGGATCAGAAGCAACAACAGCATTACTGAGCTCTGGCCGGGTGCAGAGCCCTGTTGGTTTTATCACTTACGTTTTAGCCTTGTCATTTCAGTGTACAGTTTGAGAGTGAGAAGCAGCGTGGCTGAGTGGATAGAGCACTGGCCTGAGGGTGAGAAGGATCTGGGTTCTAATCCCAAATCTGCCGCTTTTCTGCTGTGTGACCTTGGGCAAGTCACTTAGCTTCTCTGTGCCTCAGTTCCCTCATCTGTAAAAATGGGGATTAAGACTGTGAGCTCCATGTGGGATATGGGCTGGGTCCAACCTGATTATCTTGTAATAATAATAATGGTATTTCTTAAGCGCTTACTATGTGCAAAGCACCGTTCTAAGCGCTGGGGAGGTTACAAGGTGATCAGATTGTCCCACGGGGGGCTCACAGTCTTAATCCCCATTTTACAGATGAGGGAACTAGGGCCCAGAGAAGTTAAGTGACTTGTCCAAAGTCGCACAGCTGACAATTGGCGGAGCTGGGATTTGAACCCATGACCTCTGATTCCAAAGCCCGGGCTCTTTCCCCTGAGCCAGGCTAGTGCTTAGTACGGTGCCTGGCACAGAGTAAGCACTTAACAAATACCATAAAAAATTAGTACAAAGCAACCTGTCATCAGCAACATTTATTGAACAGGCACTAGAGTATAGTCACAGTGTTGTCCTATACCAGGCAAAGTCACACCACTTACGGAAAAGTGCTTTCTAAAAACCCTAAGGGCACATCACGTCTCATCAGCGCTTAGAACAGTGCTTTGCACATCGTAAGCGCTTAACAAATGCCATCATTATCATTATTATTATTTGGGAATATGCTTGGGAATGATTTCAAACCATCTATTTCATTCCGTTCGTGCAGCCCCACGAAGATGTCAGCGGAAATACCTCTAAACATTAATATAAAGGAACCCCGGTGGGATCAGAGCACCTTTACCGGAAGAGCCAATCATTTTTTTACTGTCACTGACCCCAGGAATATTCTTCTAACGAATGAGCAGCTAGAAAAGGCAAGACAAGTAGTGCATGACTACAGGTATGGACTCCGGTATCGACAGTGACTTATGTAATTTTATAACCAGAGAATTGCAGATTTTGAAAAGAACTCTAGCAAATCACTTGTCCACTTGTCCAGTCCACCTGGACCATCTAATTCTTTTATCTACCAAATTTGCCGTAGCTTGCATCGAAACATTAATCTAACATGTCCATTGATAGCGTGTATTGCAGTCAGCCACCGGCTCCTTGTTGCTTTTATTTTATTTAACATTGTCTTTGTTGCTTTTGCTTCTTTATTTTGTTGCTAGGATGCTGTATGGCAATGGAAATTGGTGAGAGTTCGGTACGAAGAAAATGTGTGGATTAGTGTGTTGATCATCAATAAAATATTAGGACCATGTGGGCAGGGAATGTGTCTGCTAGCTCTGTATCATATTCTCCCAAGCGTTCAGTACAGTACTCTGCACATAGTGAGCACTCCAGTACCATTGATGATGATGATGATGATGATATGATATGAACCTTAGTCAAGTAAACTTTTGACCTCCACAGCATGGAAGTCTTTTTAAGTGAAGTTTTCAAAATATAACCTTTTGATCCTGAGACCACAGGCAGAGTGTTGTATTCATGATTGCTTCAGCCTCTGTGCTAAGTTTGCTGTTTATTGTAGACAAGGAATTGTACCCCATGGACTTACTGAAAATGAGCTATGGAAAGCAAAGTATGTCTACGATTCAGCCTTCCACCCTGATACTGGTGAAAAGATGATTTTGATAGGAAGAATGTCAGCTCAGGTTCCAATGAACATGACCATCACAGGCTGTATGATGACTTTTTATAGGTAAGTTTTGTCTCCATTGCATATCATTTTTTTCCATCAAATAAGTTTGTACTAGTGGCTGCCGTCAAAGCAGGTGGGGAGGTATAGATGATTTCTATTTATTTTGTTAATGATGTGCATTTAGCTTTAATTCTGTTTGTTTTGACGACTTATCTACCTGTTTTGTTTTGTTGTCTGTCTTCCCCTTCCAGACTGTGAGCCCATTGTTGGGTAGGGTCCGTCTCTATATGTTGCCAACTTGTACTTCCCAAGCGCTTAGTACAGTGCTCTGCACACAGTAAGTGCTCAATAAATGCAATTGAATAAATAAATGAATGAATTAAATTTAATTACTATTTTCTTCAAAGCCATAATTTTATACTTTCATTTAGGTTTGAGAAGCTTGAGACTTTAGAGAAGCAGCGTGGCTCAGTGGAAAGAGCCCGGGCTTTGGAGTCAGAGGACAATTGTCTATCATTTTCGATCAATCAATCAATCGTATTTATTGAGCGCTTACTGTGTGCAGAGCACTGTACTAAGCGCTTGGGAAGTACAAGTCGGCAACACATAGAGACAGTCCCTACCCAACAGCGGGCTCACAGTCTAGAAGATCTTTTTCTTTTACTTCCCTTTCCTTAAAGAACCCTGAACTGCCCGTACTTCTAATGTTACACTGTCAATTTTATGTTTTTCTCACTAGAACGACTCCGGCAGTGGTTTTCTGGCAGTGGGTTAATCAGTCCTTCAATGCTGTTGTGAATTACACAAACAGGAGTGGAGATGCCCCTCTCACTGTGAGGTAAGGTGGTCTAATCAGCGGCAGCGTTGCCTGGAAAATGACCAGTCTTGCTTTCACTGCAGTCTGTGTTGTGTTTCTTGAGAATTCAATCTGTAGGCGTTCTTATACAGACTCAATCCCTCCTGTTTTGACATTAAAGATCAATAATTTAAAAACTCTAGTAATTTGCAGTTTACATTCTATGTTTGTTCTGCTCGTTGTGGGCAGGGAATATTGTTTATTGTTGTATTTTCTTAAGAGCTTAGTACAGTGCTGTGCGCTCGGTAAATACGATTGAATAAATGCTATCAGAGATAGAGAAGCAACATGGCTTAGTGGCAAGAGCCCCAGCTTGGGAGTCGGAGGTTGTGGGTTCTAACCCCGGTTCCGCCACTTGTCAGCCGTGTGACCTTGGGCAAGTCAACTTCACTTCTCTGGGCCTGTTACCTCTTCTGTAAAATGGGGATGAAAACTGTGAGCCCCACCTGGGACAACCTGATACCTTTATCTACCCCACCGCTTAGAACAGTGCTTGGCACATAGTAAGCGCTTAACAAATGCCATCATTATTATTAGTAAATCTGCCTTGTATATTGTGAACAGTAGATGACCTCTTTTAGCTGCCTTTAAAATTGTTATTAGGTAGCTGAACATTCCTGAAGTTGTGCTGTAGCAATCAAGGCAGGACTGTTTTCACGGTGGTTCTTTGATTTATTTTCAAGATGCTTGCTTCTATTATGTGCCCCCTCCTTAGGGATGTGGAAACGTCCCATATTGTGAGTGGGTGTGTTCTCTTTCCCTTTTGATCCTTTTTCCAATTTGTACCCTACTTTAATGCGTTATGCACAGGGAATGTCTGTTCTCCCCAAGCGCTTAGTTCAGTGCTCTGCACATAGTAAGTATTCAATAAATATGATGGAATGAATGATTCTGCTTCCCCCAATCTACTATAAAAGTTCCTCGGGAGCATGGAGCCTATCTACCAACTCTATTGTATCGTTCTTTCCCAAGGCTTCAGTACAGTGCTGTGCCATGTTATAAACACTAAATACAATCGATTTCCTCTAGGAATTTTTTTTTTTTTTCTGGTTAGGGCTTGCATAGCTGATCAGGAGGTGAAGGCTTATATTGGTTCATGGAGAACCTCCTGTTCAACTTTTATTTTTCTTGTGGCAAAGTGGTACACAAAGCAGGGCAGGAAAACCTAGGCATTGGCAGAAAAACCTTTGAAACTAGTTTGTCCAGTTCTCCTAGCCCCAAAGTGTGTGGGTCAATCCACAGTTTTTCTGTGGAAAACTAGATGAAATGATGGCAGGGTGATTCTTTTCTGAAGAAAAGAAAGGTCTTTTAGGTCTGCTAAATGGCAAACAACAAAAGTGAAAGTTTTTATTTTTTTTTAAGTGTATCTAAATAGCTGTCTAGACTGGTAAAAGCAGCTAGCTATTCCAAGTTTGTTTCATAAACAGTGAGCTTGATTTGCCCACACATATTTTGAGGCATCACAATGCCTGTTGGTGGTTGTGTGAAACAAAAGTTTGATGCTCAAACAAAACTGGGCTTTGTATTTACAACACCATTTCTCCACCCCGCGGACTCAGTCATTCAATCAAGCGAGTGTCCCATTTGTGCAAAGAGCTTTGAGTGTCTGAGAAGTTATAGAAATGAATTGGGCCTGTCCCTTGCTCTCAGGGAGTTAATAGCCTGGTTCTTCAGTCTGTTGACAGGGAAAATAAGCATGTTAAATTTATTCAGCCCTTGCTATATATCATAATTGGGGTGTACTGGCCCTGTGTAGGCAGATATTGAAAAACACAGTGGGAGGGAAAGCAAACAGAGGAAAGAGTGGGAGGCAGACAACGGATGGCTCATGAGAGGGGAGAGAAAGCTGAGACAGGGCAGACAAGCCGAGCTGGTGAGTGGTTGGGGCCGCCATGAGGGCCCAGTTGCTGGGATTGAGGTCGGGGGCACGAAGATAAGGTTTGCCGGAGCAGCAGGGGAGGGAGGCCGCACTGGTTTGGAATCAATCAATCGTATTTATTGAGCACTTACTATGTGCAGAGCACTGTACTAAGCGCTTTGGAAGTGGAAGAAAGAGGCCAAAGCAGTTGGGCTGGCAGGAATGAGGAAGAAGGGGGATACAGTGGTACCCCAAATCTCTTCAAGGCTTGAATTTTTATTACAGCATTAGCTATCAATTGAAGCGCAAGAAATAAGTGCTGTCAAAGCCTCTCATTGGCGGTACTTACCATATCTCCCCAGCTCAGAGCTGGACACAAACGCCTTTCAAAATAGGGGAAAGTCACCTCCATGGGACCCTGGATTCTTGCCCGTTTAGTAGTTTCACTTTGGTTTCTACGTCACAAATAGTCTCGGAGACGGGAGTTTTCAGGACGGGGTAAGAAGTTGAGAAGCATATGTGGTGTGCTTTCGGTTTTGCCCACTGGGCACTTTTTGAACAGTTCAGACCTTTCCCTTCAAGATGAATCACCATCTCCTGTAGCTTTTACAGGCTTTCTTGCTGTGCTTAGTGTGGCCGTGAGTAATGGGCTGTGAAGGTGACTTTCAAGCCATGTTGGATCTCTTCTTGATTTCTCCCCCCAGTTTGAAAATAGTGTAGGAGGTATTTGCCATCTCTGTCAACATAATGCATTTTCAAACTTTTTTCTTTTCTTCATTTCTTTCCATCTCTCTAGTCAACTGGGAACAGCCTATGTTTCTGCTACTACAGGTGCTGTAGCAACTGCTCTGGGACTTAATGCACTAACTAAGGTACTACACTTTTTGTTTTTTAGGTGAAAATAGAAGGGGTCTCAAGATGTCCTCTGGTCCAAACTCCGGGCAGTATAGTTGAATGTTGTTTTCTTAAAAATCCCCAGGTGAAGACCCTGCAGCCTCCCTTGGAATCATACTTCAGGATTTTTATCAGTGATTTATTCTTGGTTTCTAAACATCTATTCTGTTTGGACTGAAATTTCCTTCTTATGTGGACTTCCTAAGTGCTTACTGTATGTCCAGCACCGGTCTAAGTTAATAAGTTTGGATGCAGTCCCTGTCCCACATGGGGATCACAGTCTTAAGTAGGAAGAAATATGGGGACCGAATCCCCATTTTGCGTGTGAGGAAACTGAGGCACAGAGAAGTGAAGTGACGTGCCCAAGGTCAGCGAGCAGGCAAGTGGCAGAGCCAAGGTTACAAACTATGTCCTCTGACTCCCAAGCCTGTGCTCTTTCCACTAGGCCATGCTGCTCCTCTATAATAACATCATAAACTTGTATAGCACTTTTATTTTTCCAATAAAAAATGAGGTAGGATAAGATTCATTCATTCAATCGTATTTATTGAGTGCTTACTGGGTGCAGAGCACTGTACTAAGCGCTTGGGAAGTACAGGTTGGCAGCATATAAACACGGTCCCTACCCAACAACGGGCTCACAGTCTAATAAGTATTATCCCTATTTTACAGATGTTGAAACTGAGGTTCAGAGAGGATAAGCAACTCATTTGAGGTCACACAACAAGCCAGTGGCAGTTGGATTTAGAACTCGGGATTCTTGACTCCCTGACGCTTGTATTTTCCATTTGAACACACTGCTTCTTGTTCAGTCCTCTATGGCCATAGAGAACAGCTTAAATCAGGAGCTCCTCCCAAAGTCCTATTGTGTACTCCATTTTCTGGAAGACGATCCCTCTAGACATTCAAAATACTATTGATTGAAACAGCAAAAAGACGAATTAAAATAATTCATCGTTTGTTTACCTGAAAGCAAGGTGGTTGGACTAGAGGATGTCCCCAAATCTCTTCTATTTTTTTGAATTTTTGGGTCTTGTGATTCTCCCCCCTTCCTTTCCTACTCCTGGCTACCCCGGCTGACATCAGCTGCTTGGCTCATTCTCTTAACGCTTCTCCCACACAGTCGTCTTAGGGATTCCTTTCCCTTTTCATCCTGTTCTCTATATTGCACTTACTTCATACCCCTAAATCGCTAACCCCCACTGGTTCTACCTCCGCAGCATTTCCCAGATCCATCTGTTCCTTTCCATCCAAAATGCTACCACTCTGTTCGAAGCCCTTGTCACATTGCAGCTAGGCTGTTGTATCGGCCTCCTTCCTATCTTCAGCCTCTCGCCCAGCCTCTGCCCCGTCCACTGCTGTGGTGATTATCTTCTTAAGGCATGACTTAATACACACCTCTTCACTCCTCAAACTTGGACTGACTGCACATCCGTCTCCGCATCAAAGAAAAACTCCTTTCTGTCGGCTTCAAGGTTCTCCACCGATTCTCTTCATCTTCCATATCGGCTCTCTCCATGTGCTACTCCCCAGCTCAGTCTCTTCATTCCTCCCAAACTCACCTTGTAACTGTACCACGCGTCTGCGACCTTTGCTGTCCGCGACCTCTAGTCCAAGCTGTTCCCTAGACCTCCCCTCGCAAATCCCGCACACCAGAGCTCTCCCCATTTTCAAAGTCCTCCTAAAATCCCACCTCCTCCTGAGTCATATCAGCCAGGAGCCCACCTCTAGCGCTTATGTATGTATATTTCCCTTTCTCTGTAGAGTCAGTTACTTCTTCTCTGAGTGCTGAGGTAGATTCTAGCTATTCAGGTTGGACACAGTCCAACCTGTGGAGCTCACTGCCTTAATCCCCATTTTACAGATGAAGTAATTGAAGCATAGAGAAGTTGTGACTTGCCCAAAGTCACAGAGCAGGCAAGTGGCAGAGCTGGGGTCAGATAATAATAATGACGGCGTTTGTTAAGCGCTTACTCTGTGCAAAGAACCGTTGTAAGTGCTGGGGAGGATGCAAGGTGATCAGGTTGTCCCATGTGGGGCTAACAGTCTTCACCCCCATTTTACAGATGAGGGAACTGAGGCACAGAGAAGTGAAGCGACTTGCCCAAAGTCACACAGCTGACAAGGGGCGGAGCCGGGATTTGAACCCACGACCTCTGACTCCCAAGCCCAGGCTCTTTCCACTGAGCCACGCTGCTTCTCTAATAATAATGATGGCATTTGTTAAGTGCTTACTATGTGCAAAGCACTGTTGTAAGCGCTGGGGAGGATACAAGGTGATCAGGTTGTCCCATGTGGGGCTAACAGTCTTCACCCCCATTTTACAGATGAGGGAACTGAGGCACAGAGAAGTGAAGCGACTTGCCCAAAGTCACACAGCTGACAAGTGGCAGAGCCGGGATTAGAACCCATGACCCAGGCCCTCTCCACTGAACCACGCTGCTTCTGGTCCTCTGAAGTCCAGGCCCCTGCTTTAGTCACTAGGCCCCAATCTTATTCACCCTGATTTCCCTACTTGGAAATAATTTTATATCTGTCTCACTAATCAGAGTGTAAGGTCACTGAGGGATAGGGACTTGTCTCTTGTTTCTCTTTGTAATGCATCGTGCCCATTAGGTGCTCAAAGGTGTTACTACTGCTACCATCCCTTCTTTCTCCTAATTCCCCTCCAGCCAGCCATTGCTTGACAGTAGTTGCATTTCATTCAATCAGTCAATCAATCAATCATATTTATTGAGCGCTTACTGTGTGCAGAGCACTGGACTAAGCGCTTGGGAAGTACAAGTTGGCAACATATATTCTCACTGAGCCTGTCTCTTCAGTTGTCCTGAAAACTGAACTCCCATTTTATTCCAGAAGACGCTACCCAGTCAACAGCCCTTTGAATGGCTTTTGTGTTCAGAACCCTGTAGCATCATTTGACTCTGGATTTGTTTGTCATATTAAAAAATCCCTTGCATTTGTAATTTCGATGGTAATGAAATATTTTGCTAATTCTTTCTTTTTTAGCATGTCTCACCTCTCCTAGGACGTTTTGTTCCTTTTGCTGCCGTAGCTGCTGCTAATTGCATTAACATCCCATTAATGAGGCAAAGGTAAGACTATAGTGGCCAATAGGAACTCTAACCTTTTCCTTATCCATGAACGTGTTCTTTAAAACAGATGCTGTTCTGTTTTAAAGATGTTTAATTTGAAACATCTTTAATTTTCAGATGTTTAACATCTGAAAAGATGTTTAATTCAGACTTTTACATTTTTGCCAAATTTTAAATTCCGCCCAAGAGGCTGAAAACTCTGGGCAAAACTCTGGGCACATCTAATGTCTATGGATTGAGGCTTTTGTACATTGGATCCTTTTCGCTTCCTGTGCACTTCATTCATTGTCGTATTTATTGAGCGTTTACTGTGTGCAGAGCACTGTATTAAGCACTTGGAAAGTACAAATCGGCAACAGGTAGAGACCATCCCTATCCCTTCTTCCTCTGGGATTGGCAGAGACCCCAGGAAAAGCCTCCTCCTACTAGGCCTCTGGGGTTTCTGACTCCGCAGACCACGGGAGTACACTAGATAGGCCTATTTGTAGGTGTGCGCAGGCTTCAATTTTTCCAGACTCACAATGCACTGAGTAGCAGGTTAAGGTCTTACTGCAGTGCTGTCTGAGGGTGCGGGCTATTTTTAGAAGTGACAAGAGTTAAGGGAGAAGAAAGAACAGGAAAAGGCATGTTGAATCGGCTAACGAAAAGCAGAGTAAATGTGGTGTGACTTACCGGGCCATTTCCTGTGCGTGACCCTGCTCTGAGAACTGTGGCTGTACACTTTTCCACTGGATTGACAAGCTAAGGAGCCCTGATTAACCAGCTGCGGACTGGCTCCGATCGTGAAGATCAGAAATGGACTCCAGCTGGAAAAAGAAAAAGACTTCTGTAATCTAAGTGCTTTAAAGGTGGTAGACTGTGTGGCCCTTTTTTTTTTTTTAATGGTATTTGTTAAGTATTACTGTGGCAAGCAATGCTCCAAGGCCCATTCTCTCTGGTGGGATGGAAAGAAGCCCCAGGGCCACCAGCATGACAGTTGTCAGCAGTCACACGGACTCGCTGCCAGTCACAAGGCACCCAAAGAAGGCTTTTATGTCGAAAATTCACTCTCTGCAGGAACTCCACCTAATGGGTTTGGGCCCTACTGTCAATCTAGACTGTGACTTCTAGACCGTGAGCCCACTGTTGGGTAGGGACCGTCTCTATATGCTGCCAACTTGTACTTCCCAAGCGCTTAGTACAGTGCTCTGCACACAGTAAGCGCTCAATAAATACGATTGAATGAATGAATCTTCCTGATTTTTATGCACTAACCACGCACCATTAAGACCCTCAGAGATTATCCAAATTGTTTTCATTCTGCCTTGAATTTGACCCAGAAAAGGCTTATTTTTGGTGAGATTATACCTTAGGGCCATTTGCAGCTGAATTTAGCTGTGTCACTCAGGAAACACGGTACTTTATGCCTCAGTGTTCATCTAGAAGACAAACATCTGTATCAGATACAGTGGCTGCAACCTGGCCTCCATTTTCAGCCCAAACAAATATTCTCAGGAAACATCTGTTCCTGGTCCCACTCCATGCAAGGACTTTTGTAAATCATCCCTTTATTTCCTTCTACAGAGAACTCAAAGTTGGGATTCCTGTCACCGATGAAAACGGAAATCGACTGGGAGAGTCAGCCAAGGCGGCTCAACAAGCCATTGCACAAGTTGTTGTCTCAAGGATCCTCATGGCGGCCCCTGGCATGGGTTGGTATGATTATTAGCAAAGATGTTAGAAACATCTTTTCGAAGTCTTCAAGGGGGTGATGATTGCTATACATCCAGCGGGTGAGAGACACTGTGCCCTGTGGGCATAACTTTGCCAGTCAGAGTTAACTTTAGATAAACACCAAACAGGGAAAAAGTCCGACGCCCCCAAGTTTGGCGAGGTGTGCCCGATTCATTCATTCATTCATTCAATCGTATTTATTGAGCGCTTACTGTGTGCAGAGCACTGTACTAAGCGCTTGGGAAGTGCAGGTTGGCAACATATAGAGATGGTCCCTACCCACCAGTGGGCCGGTTGGCGCACAGCTGTTCAGTAGTAGTGGTGGCCCTCTAATTATTGTACTTGTTAGGCCCTTACTATGTGCAAAGCGCTGGGGTAGAAATAAGTTAATCAGGTTGGACACAGTCCCTGTCCCACATGGGGCTCACACTCTTAATCCCCATTTTACAGATAAAGTAACTGAGGCCCAGAGAAGTTAAGTGACTTGCCCACTGTCATATAACAGACATGTAGCAGAGGCACATGCTCTTCTAGGGAGCATGCCAGGGCAGGAAGGGGTGTGGCCAAGGAGAGTGCCCATGAGCCGCAGCATGGCTTAGTGGAAAGAGCCCAGGCTTGGGGTTAGAGATCGTGCGTTCGAATCCTGGCCCTACCACTTGTCAGCTGTGTGGCTTTGGGCAAGTCACTTAACTTCAGTTACCTCATCTGTAAAATGGGGACTAAGACTGTGAGCCCCATGTGGGACAACCTGATAATCTTGTATCTACCTTAGCGCTTAGAACAGTGCTTGGCACATAGTAAATGCCTAACAAATGCAATCATTATTATTATTCAGCGCTTAGAACAGTGCTTAGCACATAGTAAGCACTTAACAAATGCCATTATTATTCTTCTAGACTGTGAGCCCGCTGTTGGGTAGGGACCGTCTCTATATGTTGCGCACTTGTACTTCCCAAGCTCTTAGTACAGTGCTCTGCACACAGTAAGCGCTCAATAAATACAATTGAATGAATGAATGTGGTGTTCCCATAATAGTAACCATAATGGTATGTGTCAGGTGCTTACTATGTGCCCGCCACTGTTCCAAGTGCTGGGGTGGATACGAGCAAATCGGGTTGGACACGGTCCCTGTCCCACGTGGAGGGACTCGCAGTCTTAATCACCATTTTACGGATGAGGGAACTGAAGCCCAGAGAAGTGAAGTGACTTGCCCAAGGTCGCACAGCCGACAAGTGGCGGAGCCGGCACTAGAACCCAGATCCTTCTGACTCGCGGGCCCATGCTCTATCATCATCATCATCAATCGTATTTATTGAGCGCTTACTGTGTGCAGAGCACTGTACTAAGTGCTTGGGAAGTACACGTTGGCAACACATAGAGACAGTCCGTACCCAGCAGTGGGCTCACAGTCTAAAAGGGGGAGACAGAGAACAAAACCAAACACATTAACAAAATAAAATAAATAGAATAGATGGCCACGCTGTTTCTGGTGTCTCCCATTCCCCCTTCTAGACTGTGAGCCCGTTGTTGGGTAGGGGCCGTCTCTATATGTTGCCAACTTGTGCTTCCCAAGCGCTTAGTACAGTGCCCTGCACACAGTAAGCGCTCCATAAACACGATTGAATGAATCCAAGCAGCCCACCTCATGTGACTGGACAACTGTCATTGTAGAAAAAGCCCAAATGTGGCTTAATGCTTCAGAAAATTGCTTCCTCAATGTTTCATCAAATGGACGTGTTGTTTGGTAATGATGAAGGGCGCCTGTCTTCTCTTTCAGCAATTCCACCGTTTATCATGAATACACTGGAAAAGAGAGCCTTTCTAAAGGTAAGATTGAAACTTATCACACTCTGTTGTTCCACTTACAACTTTACACTTAAAATTCCACAACACCAGGTTTTTCCCCAGAGAACATCTGGGCTTTGTTTTCATTTGCACTTTCATGGGGCTGTAGCCTAGAAATTACATTCACTTACATCTTCTCTCCCTGTACTTGTTCAAGAGAAATGTGGGGGTGGTCCCTCTTTCAGGAGCTTTTCCATCCTTCTCTCAAATAGTTAAAAAGCTTCAAGAAGTAAACCTGGGTGGATTTACTCCCGTCGATTTCAGCTTTTGTTTTGCTCTTCAGCTGTGCATTTACCTAAATAGAGATATCTAGGAGATTTGAAACTGGGCAGCGGTGTGCAGCAAAGTTATTCTGCGTTTTAACGTTGCGAGTTAAAATACTTTGGCAGCTATCTGGGGAATAACTGAACTAAGTGACTCCAAAAAAACTAGACCCGAATTGTCATATTACTTGACTGTTACGTGTTTGTTGATGTCTCTTTGTCCTTAAGCTCTCCACCCGTGTTCCCCGCTCTCTACCCATGTACCCCCATTTATAATGAGAATTTGAGAGTAAATTAGTAACCTAGTAGAAATCTCATTGCAATGTGCCTGTTCTATCACAATATTTTTCTTATCAGTTCCAGGAATCTGATGCAATGTTTGATGTAATTCGGATCTTGTTACCTCAGCCCTTATGAAAAGGCAGATATAGGTTAGTGTAAATTAATTGGATGACTCCCTCTTTGAAAGGTGACATGGTGGTTATATCTTGGTTGATACAGATAGTTCACTATAGAAATAGATCGTGTTTTATGACTATGAATGGTTACTCATACATTCCCTCGCCTTTTTGGTTCTGAAAAGTGTCGTTTGACATGACAATACATGACAAGACTACTAAGTCTTTGGGAAAGGAAAATTCATTTTGTTCTGACGACTTGACGCCCGTCCACATGTTTTGTTGTCTGTCTCCCCCTTCTAGACTGTGAGCCCGCTGTCGGGCAGGGACCGGCTCTATATGTTGCCAACTTGGACTTCCCAAGCGCTTAGTAAGCGCTCCATAAATACGATCAGAATGAATGAATTTCTCAAGTCTGAAATCTCCATTTCAGGTTAGTGTCATTTTAAGCAGCGATGGGGTATTACTTTGGTTTTGGTCTGCTTCCTCGGTGCTCAGAAAAGGTGGTTCCTTATACATTTCTCAAGTGCGGTGATCGGGCTCCTTGTCTCCCCAGCGGAACACCACATAGCTGAGAATCTCTGCTCACCCAGCCAGCCTGTGTGCCCCAGGGTCGATACAGCCCGGATACGGTCTGGTTTGTAAAAGAAGCCACATCGCACTGATTCCAAATCCCCTTCTCTCCAAGTAGCCTTGGCTTGATTTGGTTTTTTGAGCGATGCCTTGGGCAGTTTGGGGAACGGAGGCGGTTCTAAAACGAAGCGGATGCCCGTGTCACCGAAGCGCAAGTTTCAAAGTAAAACCGGAATTGATTGCATATGCCTAGCCCGGAAACTACGTCCACTTGCCAACCCCTGACTTCTTTTGGAAGAAGAGAGGAGGGACGACTCGATGCGGACCAAGACAGCCGCCTAGTGCCGCCCACCCGACGTACCCGACCGATGCATTTGAAAGGGATTTCTCCGAAGGCTGTATAATTGACTTTCACTCTTCCGTTCTTTTCCCTCTGCCTCACAGACTGCGAGTTCAGGTGAACGTTGCTTGGCAGTTCCTCGGTGGTGGGGTTTTCAATAGACTAGTTCGAAAGCAAGTAATCAGCCGCCCTCCTAACCGACAGCTTCTGCATGTTTCCCCTCTGACTTCTGGAAATGCCAGCTACTCCCAAATGCTTTATTAACAGATGGGGTCCTCGTTATCTCCGTACACGCCTGATGTAGGAAAACGCATTTAATCCTTTCAAACCTTTGGAAGGCAGGGAAAATATCGCTTGAAAGAAGGGCGTGTTTGGGTCGTATGCAGATCAAACGTTTCTTTGGATATTACCACTCGGGTGCTTTTTCTAATCTGGTATGCTTTTTCAAGTGCAACAGTGTGGGTATTCAGTCAAATCAGTGGTATTTATGTAGCACTTACTGTGTGCAGAGCACTGTACTCAGCGCTTGAGAAAGTACAGTATAACAGACACAACGAACTTCGAGTGTAGAGCTCAAGATATCACTCGCAGTGAAGTTAACCCGTGGGCGCTGGTGTGTCTGAAAAGATCAGTGTGGGACTGACAATCCTGGCCATGTTGTTCACACAAAAAAGCTGCCCCTTTTGTCGTTTTAATGTAGGATTTAAGCGCTCTCTATGTGCCGTGCACTCTACTAAGTGCTGGGATAACTACAAGATAATCAGGTCCCACGTGGGGCTCATATTCGAAGTGTGAGGGAGAACAGGTATCAAATTTCCATTTTGCTGAAGAGGGAACTGAGGCGAAGAGAAGTGACTTGGCCAAGGTCACACAGCAGACAAATGGCAGAGTCGGGATTAGAACCCAGGTCCTCTGACTCCAGGCTCTTTCCACTAGGGCACACTGCATTCTTGGTTAATTTTTGCCATACCTGGTGCTGTTTTCTCTCGCCTCCGTGTTTATTTTCCCTTATGAAATTTTTGCTCACAAAGAGCCACTCCTTTCTTGAGAGTGATGCACCAAGTTGGTCTGTCCTTGGCAGTTGGCTTCCATTAATCGGTTGGGATGCAGCATTGCCCTAAGCGGTATTTTACTCTATCCTTAAGATGTTTCCTCCGCCCTCCTTGCCTTTTGGTTTTCTAAATTCAGCTCGCCTTCAGCCTTCATTCTCCTCGCATCTCACGCAGCGCAGCCGTTCCGGGTGGACATCGATTCAGTGTTGGGACCGACGTCTTTTCAGAACGCTATTGTTTGGGATCCCGTCTTACCACTTGATGTCCAGTATAGCCTGGAAAGGATGCTGGCGGAATTGTTGGAGGAGCTGCACGCGGCGTTTGTGTAGGCGAGCAGTTCTCGCAGCCTGAGCTAAGGTTGGATGGCAGGACGGCAGTACAGCCCAGTAGACCTTGTGTTTAGGGTGGGCAGTCTCCCAGAGCGTATCCTGGCCTTCTCGATTTGGTTTTCTACCTCCTTGTCTCTCGTCACGTCGTTGGTCAACGTGCTGCGTAGGTAACAGAATTCTGTGGCAGCACTGAGGTTGCCAGTATCCATTTTTGCTTGTGGGCGTGGTTTCCCAAATAGTAATAATAATGGCATTTATTAAACGCTTACTATGTGCAAAGCACTGTTATAATAGTATATAATAGCATATTATATAATAGTATTATATTATATATTATTATATTATAATAATGATGATGATGGCATTTATTAAGTGCTTACTATGTGCTAATAATATTATATATTATATTATAATGATGATGATGGCATTTATTAAGTGCTTACTATGTGCTAATAATAATAATAATAATAATGATGGTATTTGTTAAGAGCTTACTATGTTCTAAGCGCTGGGGAGGTTACAGGGTGATCAGGTTGTCCCACGGGGTGCTCACAGTCTTCAGCCCCATTTTACAGATGAGGTAACTGAGGCACAGAGAAGCTAAGCGACTTGCCCAAAGTCACACAGCTGACAGTTGGCGGAGCCGGGATTTGAACCCACAACCTCTGACTCCAAAGCCCAGGCTCTTTCCACTGAGCCACACTGCAAAGCACTGTTCTGAGCGCTGGGGAGGTAACAGGGTGATCAGGTTGTCCCACGTGGGGCTCCCAATCTTAATCCCCATTTTGCAGATGAGGAAACTGAGGCCCAGAGAAGGACTTGCCCAGAGTCACACAGCCGACAAGTGGTGGAGCCGGGATTTGAACCCATGACCCCTGACTCCAAAGCCCTGGCTCTTTCCCCTGAGCCATGCTGCTTCCGCTAATGCAGACTGACACATCACCTCATCTCTTCTGTAGATAAATTGTCAGCTCCTTGTGCTTGGCTGATGCGGTGAAGTGGTTTGCAATCACCTGCATGTTTTCTTGGGTGTGTATCTCAAGGATGCAGTCATCCGCATAGCGCAGTTGTTGAGTGTGTTTGTGCAGGGCACTGGGTGGTATTGAAGTGTGTTGAATTGGAATGGTTTCTTAGAAGCAAACTCTAATACCTGCATTCAGGTCTCTCGTTGCATCGTGAGCTATGGTGGCTTTGTAGAATATTATTCACTGTCTTAACACGAGGGACAGAATAACCTGTATCTTGAGCGGAAACATTAGTTTTTCTGTACTGCTGAGCGTTGTTATCTCCTCAGCAATCTCTCGGTTGAAATAATCAATCAGTCGTATTTATTGAGCGCTTACTGTGTGCAGAGCACTGTACTAAGTGCTTGGGAAGTACAAGTTGGCAACATAGAGAGACAGTCCCTACCCAGCAGTGGGCTCACAGTCTAGAAATAAATAACCAGTTCTCTGAAATCAGTCCCAATTCTCCCCTCACCAGTTAGCAGATATTGCCCTGAATAGACTGTGAGCCCGTTGTTGGGTAGGGACTGTCTCTATCTGTTGCCGAATTGTACTTTCCAAGCGCTTAGTACAGTGCTGTGCCCACAGTAAGCGCTCAATAAATGCGACTGAATGAATGTGCTGCACCTCTCTGTCTTCTGCTTTGCTCCAGTTCTGAGCAGAGCTGTGATGAGCCCCCAAACCTTCAATCTCTTGATTTAGTTAGGTTCATCATCATCAATCGTATTTATTGAGCGCTTACTGTGTGCAGAGCACTGTACTAAGCGCTTGGGAGGTACAAATTGCCAACATATAGAGACAGTCCCTACCCAACAGTGGGCTCACAGTCTAAAAGGTTCATCCTTCCACAAAATCCAACCTGATGATAAAGTGTACACTTAGACCTTTTTTCTAAATTTAGGTATAAGGAATAAAGTTTTTTTGGTAATACCGGCACTGTCGTTTACCCTCGGTAACAAGAAGTTGTATTTTGAGACAGCATCATTTTTATAATGCTTCAGGTGTCGAGAGCTTCTCCTGCTCTATCCATTTGTGAAGAGACCCTATTCCAGGGAAGTACGTATTATTCTTCCAGCCTCTCTAGAATTCTTTTTAATTGCCATTTTTCTTCACTTCTCTAGTACCTCTTTTCTGTTTCTCTCTCCCCCACCCCAAAATCGACTCAGTAACGAGGCTGTGGCATCCCCTCAAGCATCATCTTTTTTGTTTTATCTGTGTAACTCCTGTGAGTAGTAATTAATAGTACTTAATTAACAGAACATAAATCAGCCTGTTTCCGTGGGTTCGCTTCAGTTCTGAAGGTGTTAGACGTTTTTAATAACGTAGCGCCAGTGTCTTCATTTTACCGAATCTGTAGTTTCCAACTAAAATTCTAACCAGTTAGAACCTTTTTTCTTTTGTAAACAGCAGCAAATTTAATCCCCAGGAAATAGTCCCTAAATAATGGGTAAAAATTTGTTTATGTCTCAGGAGTGTCTGCTGCATCCAGCCCAATGCAAAGGTCTGAAAAGGAAGGGAGCCGAGTTTAGAATTAAATCGCCACTCACACCACTTGACCTGTGAGATGTAGAATCTGATACAAATGCGGCTCCCCCAGGGAACAAAGTAGAGACGTCATGTTTTCAGTGTTGGCCAAGTGGGTTTTGTTCTTGGTTATGCTGCTTTGGGCAGTGGGTACTTCTAGAGCAGGGCTGAGTGGACTGAGAGCCAGCTTTTGACTGCCAAGTGCACTGAGAAAACCATAGCGGCTCGGCAGACGGCCCTTCCCCAGAAGATGAAGCATCTCCTGCCGGCCCTAAAAGCCCACGCGACAGTGAACTTGAATAAAACTCTTGGGTAGATTTTCATCCACAAATCAGCAAGATGGTTCGTAGGGAGTCGAGACCAAGATTTCCCCCCGGCAGGATTGTGTAACGATTCCCCATGACTGCCCTCCATTTCTCCTTCATCAGCAGATAAATTAGACCTAGATGTCTTCCCCCCCCTCCTCCCAAAAGTGGTGCATTTGCTTACGCTGTGTTTTATCTCCCACAGAGGTTCCCCTGGATGAGTGCCCCTATTCAAGTTGGATTGGTTGGCTTCTGGTGAGTGAGTCTTTTTAATGTCTCCCGTGCGGGTTTTAAGGGTGAGCCCCTTAGGGGTAGAGTCCCCCTGGCCAGAGCAGTGCATGCAGTTAAAAAGTGAGGCCTGCTCTCTAATAATAATAATGATGGCATTTATTAAGCGCTTACTTTGTGCAAAGCAGTGTTCTAAGCACTGGGAGGGATACAAAGTACTCAGGTCGTCCCACACGGGGCTCACAGTCTTAATCCCCATTTTACAGATGAGGTAACTGAGGCACAGAGAAGTTAAGTGACTTTCCCTAAGTCACACAGCTGACAAGTGGTGGAGCCGGGATTTGAACCCATGACCTCTGACTCCAAAGCCCGGGCTCTTTCCACTGAGCCACGCTGCTTCTCTGCTTCTCTCTGCACAGGAACCTTCTGATCCCAGTTACCTGTCGCAATTACCCTCGGGCTGACTGGGCAGCATTTTAATCTGAGCAGACACAACGGGGAAAGGAAGCTTTATAAAACTTGGAAATGTAAAAGAAAGCTAAAGTCTGGATATCGTCTAAAGAGTAAACGGGATCCTAGTTCCTTCTAAAAATATTGTATTCCAATTCTGTTTTTTTGTTTGTTTGTTTTTAGTTTGGTGTTTGCTACACCTCTCTGCTGTGCACTGTTTCCTCAGAAAAGGTAACTGTATTACCGTTTAGGTTCCTCAAGTTCTCCCCTGCAACTCCATTGGTCTCATACCCCTGACGTCCTCTACTGTCTGCCATATTCTTGAGCAAAAGCGAGCTCATGCTGGACTGCAGCTAGAGCATCACTCAACTGCCACCTGAAGCCTGTACCCCCCCTATGTGACTTCAGGGTGGGACTACTTTCCCAGCCTTCTGCACACGTGGTGGGGGTGTACTGGTGTGCAAAGAGATGTCCCCAGGAGGTTGCCCGAAGTCCAGTGTGGGACCACCAGGCCGTACCTGCCTTTGTGCCCCTTCTGAAACTGGCCTCTAGTTAGTTGGAAATGCTAAAAGGTACTGAAATCTGCCCCATCATCATCATAATCAAGATTTACTGCACCACCCCAAGCTGTTAAATCCATCTCTTGTGTGAGAGAGATGGTTCATCCAGTGGTGATCTGAATATATATATATATATATATATATATATGTATATATATATATATGTATATATATGCATATATATGTGTGTATATATATATACATATATATGTGTGTATATATATATATATATATATTTTATTTTATTTTTTTTTGATCATGCTTCTCATTTAAGGGTAAATTAGGTTGAGATTGATTGGGGCCAAGACGTGAAACGCACACAAATGACCACTGTCCTTATTCAACCTCATTTACCTGATGGTCATTCTTCAAATAGGGAAGAATTGGATTTCGTTCAGATAGGCATTCAGGGTTTTAATCATGATTGTTAGGGTGTCTAAATGATTACTGTGTGTCGAGCACTGTAGTAAGTGCTAGGATAGATAGAAGGTATTTGGGCCCCAAACAGCCCCTGTCCCTTATGGGGCTCACAGACCGAAGGGGAGGTAGTAGCACTGAAAAGTGAAGTGACTTTCCGTGGTCACGCAGCAGGCAAGCGAATTACAGAATTACAACCCAAGCTCTCTGGCTCCAAGGGTTCGACCCTCTAGGCCATGCTGCTGCCTGCTATTGAGCCCACTGTTGGGTAGGGACTGTCTCTATATGTTGCCAACTTGTACTTCCCAAGCGCTTAGTCCAGTGCTCTGCACACAGTAAGTGCTCAATAAATATGATTGATTGATTGATTGCTATTGAACCTCGGGGGAGCCAATCACTGGATATCCCAGTGTCCTCCACCAAGAATGATGGATGAACCTCGGTCTTGAGACTTCTCCAGGACGGAGAACCTGCCCGAAGGAATCGATTATCGTCTTAGCGGTGTGCCCAGTGCCACTGGTACGCTGTCCTCCCCGCTAGTCACGTCCCTGCTGGCTCACAGAGCGCAGTGAGAAGGGTGGGCAGGCAGGGATGCGTGGATGACTGTACTCCAGGAAGAGCTGGGACTAGAAACCAGTTGTCCTGATTCCCAGAGCAGTGCCCTTCGAACTGGACCAGTGCAGAATCATTGAAAGGATACTGAACACCATTTCTTAAGCAGAAATCATCCTCCCCACAATTTGTCAGAACCTCAATATTGGATTAGACTAGTAAAGAATTTGTTCCTTGTATTTTAATGATTTGTTTTCCAAAACCAAATGAATCTGGACCCGGACCGAGCCCAGCTGACTCCCCGTTCTCAACAAACATAATTTAATTTCAGTTCTTCAGTTCTGGCCGAGGAGTCACTCTCCCATTTCTCTTTCTCTCTCTCTGTCTCTCTCTCAGTTCCATGTCAGTGAAGCATTTGGAGCAAGAGTTGCGAGACCAGATCCGAGCGGCCCGGCCTGATTTGGAGCGTGTGTACTTTAACAAGGGGCTGTAAATTGGGGGCCAAGCACTCACCCAGCGTGCAAGAGTTCCGTCTGTTCTGGGTGCTTAAATCTAAACGATTTCCAAGACAGTCACATTTATTTAAAAAAATAAGGCTGTTGCCAGCAATTATGCCTTCAATCACAAGCCCCTAGTCCCACTGGGCTACAATTTTAGAATGAAAATTAACGGTCCAGATTTAAAGCAATGAATGAAAATAATTAAAAGAACCGCAGGCCTAATTTACATCCTCCTTTGCTGTTAATCAGCAGGGGGAAATCTCTGCCAAGAGGAGAATTATGGAAGCAGAGATTTTTTTTTTTTCTCTTTTAAATACCACTCCTTTTCTAGACAGGGCAGATCACAATTTTTTTTCTTCCCTCAAAGGTGCTTGGGACAGAGATCCTTACACCATCCTATTCTTTCCATAAATAAGAAAGTAATTTTAAAAGATGCTTTCCCTTTCTAGGAATTTTCCCTCTTAGGATAATCCTTGAAGGGGTAATTTTCTGTTGGTGGTTGTCATATTATAATAATAATAATAATGGCATTTGTTAAGCGCTTACTATGTGCGAAGCACTGTTCTAAGCACTGGGGAGGATACAGAGTAATCAGGTTGTCCCATGTGGGGCTCACAGTCGTATTCCCCATTTTACAGATGAGGTAACTGAGGCTCAGAGAAGTGAAGTGACTTGCCCAAGGTCACGCAGCGGACATGTGGTGGAGTCGGGATTCGAACCCATGACCTCTGACTCCGAAGCCCGGGCTCTTTTCCACTGAGCCACGCTGCTTCTCTAATATGCTTCTCATATTTGTCTACTATCCCTCTAGAGCCACCGACCTTCTCTTTGGGATATTGATTTTTGTTTGGAATTCACCTGACGATCTTAAATGCCATGACAGTGAATTCTTTCCAGGTGTTTAAATGATATTCAGCATCAGTGTTGTATTTCCTGCATTGAATCAAGTTAGCGCCTTGTTTTCCAAAGTGAGTGTTACAGCCAAAATTTGTCTAGATACCTTTTCCCCCGATCGTACATTCCTTTTGCCTTTTTTTGGAAAAGCACAAAGGGAAGGTATTGTGTTTAATAATCAGTAGCTACACACACATTACTTGAATGTCTTCTACTGCATTCCGCATTTTGGGTATCTCCAATATACGTGCCACTTTGTTTACACCGTCATTGACTATTTAGTAGATGATATATTTAATATGATAGATTAAACTGCAAATGTTTTGGATGTAAGTGAAATAGAAAATGATTGAGAATTTTCTTGCTAGTAGATCACTGTTGTGCAGAGTCTATATTCTGAGAGAGATTGAAAAATATAAGAAAAGTTGATGGAGCAGATATTGTTTGCCTGTGGGAGATGATTTTTTTTTCCCCAAGGATGGCGATTGGTATGCGTTTGTGTTCACCTTTTATCTGAAAGGATTAACAGATCTGAAGCTTATCCCTCCATTCATGCACATACACAGTTTCTTCACCTCATCTCTTGGTCTTTCCCATTTCGGGGGAGCTGTTGATGTGGCTTCTCTGGGATATTCTGACCCTAAATTCCTCTTAGGGTAAGAATTGTTTCTGTATAGAAAGAACTGAAAACTTCGAGTTCACCAAAAAGTCCCTGGAGTGTGAGCCTGAAGGACTTTTAGGAAACTAGTCGTGGCCAGGCCTCATTCCAGGGAAGACAAGAGGCAACTCTTGAGAACTTGATTTTAAAGGAATTTCTTTTCGTTCTCAGTTTTCCATAGAGCTCAGTTGATCTAGAAAGTCTTACTCTTGAATCACAATTTTTAAAAGTCTAACAAATGAATTTTAGTAAGTGTAGTTCACACAACAGATTGTCTAAAGACGGATTAATTGAATTATGTGCAACAAGAACCGTGACCAAAGCTGAGATTACATATATTTATGCAACCATGATATTTTTATCCTTATTTTTTTATCTTGTTCACTGAAGCTTCAGACTTTTAATGCTTTTCCGCAGAACTATTCTGTTCAGTTTCATGGTATTATTAAGAAGAACAAATGAGCAAAGATCAGGCAATTTATTACTGATCTTAGACATAGAATGCCTTTTAAAAAAAATCCAGGTAAAGTGCAATAAGTTCTGAAAACAAAGTAGTTATTAATATTTCTTTGTCTGAGAGGAGTATGACTAAGTGGTACCGTGAGTTCATTTTTAATTTCAGTATTAGAACAATGTCTTGCCAGCGTTGGAGTTCATGTGCTATTTCAATTGAACTGGTTCAAATAAACTGATTGAAATGAACATGACATTCTCTCTCATTGTGCAGTAAAATAAAAACAGTTTATATTGTAGTGAATCATGCGTGCAGTATTGAGGGTTAATGTTAACACAAACACTTCTGGGTGAGGAACTCATTTTTAAATTGTTCTGAATGGGAAATGCAGTCTGCCGGTCGTAAACAGTTGTACTTCCCAAGCGCTTAGTACAGTGCTCTGCACACAGTAAGCGCTCAATAAATACGATTGATTGATTGATTGGATTCCCCAGTCCTTCTCCAAGATTCAGAGGCACAAAACTCGTTGCTGGAGTCCCAAAGAAGCAGTGTGGCCTAGTGGAAAGAGCGTGGGGCTGGGAGGCATGGGATCTGAGTTCTAACCCCAGCTCTGCCATTTGTCTGCCGTGGGCAAGTCACTTAACTTCTCTGTGCCTCAGTTACCGTTTCTGTAAAATGGGATTAAAGCTGTGAGCCCCACGTTGGACATGGACTCTGTCCAGCCTGATTATCTCGTATGTATTTAGTACAGTGCCTGGCACATAGTAACAAATGCAGTAAAAGAAAAAAAGAATGGGCCAGGTATTTGCTTACAGTGTTGGGAGGAAACCAAACCAAATAGCCTGCTCATTTGAGTAATAAAAAAAAAACTCAGCCAACTATTTTAGGGTGGCATTTTTTGACTTAAATTTCCAGGTATCAATCTAAGCTCCCCCATTCAGGTGCTAATGTACCCCTGATTTGGGACTTTTCCACACTAAAGAAAACTAGGACAACGCCAAGGACCAAGTTGATTGCCCTAGGTGAGTGCTTGTTTTGGCATTTCATTTTTCTGCCTCTTACAAGGGCAGAATTCCTGTGACCGCCAGTTCTCCACTTGATGCTGTTAACTGATTCCTAACCAGCAAGAGCCTCTCCCCTCCGCCCTGCACCCCTGTTGCTCAGATGTCGGGAAAACTGCCACCCTTCAGCATGTCATTTGGTATCCTCTGGCTGATTTCAATCTTCTCAAGACCCAGCGCGTTATCTGTGTTCTTTAGCCTTTCAAAAGGAGATCCCACTGTGCGGTTGTTCAAAAAGTCTCACTTCACCCTGATCAAGTTCCTTGAGAGAACACCTGAAAGCTTACATTTTTAGGTCTTTGCAGATCTGGAGCAGTTATCTGGGTAAGTCAGACAGGCAGTTGTATTTGAGCTCTTACTAAGCACTTGGGAGAGTACAATATAACCGATACATTCCCTCCTCACAATGAGCTTACATTCCAGAGGGGGAGATGGACATGAGTATAAATAAATTTCAGATATGTACGTAAGTGCTGTGGGGTTGGGAGGGGGGATGAATAAAGGGAGCAAGTCAGGATGACACAGAAGGGAGTTGAAAAGAGGGCTTAGTCGGGGAAGGCCTCCTGAAGGAGATGTGCCTTCAATAAGGAGTTGAAGAGGGGGTGAGTAATTGCCACATATGAAGAGGGAGGGCATTTCAGGCCCAAGTTTGGTGGCAAGATAGTTGAGATGGAGGTACAGTGAGAACATTAGCATTGGAGAAGCGAATTGTTCGAGCTGGGTTGTAGGAGAGTAGCGAGGTGAGGTACGAGGAGCAAGATGATGGAGTGCTTTAAACCTAACGGTGAGGAGTTTCTGTTTGATGCGGAGGTGGATGGACAACCACTGGAGGTTTTTTGAGGAGTGGAGAAACGTGGCCTGACCGTTTCTGTAGAAAAATGATCCAGGTAGCAGAGTGAAGTACACACTGGAATGGGGAGAGACAGGAGGCTGGGAGGTCAGCAAGGAGGGATAGGGTAAGTGGTTTTATTAACGTGGTAGGAAAGGATGCATTTTAGTGTTTAAGGTTCTGACCTTAAAGGGCAGGCCTTCTAGTTTTCTTGACAAGTGGGTGCTATTCAAGTTTTTAGAGAAAGGGAGTGACGTATTCTGAATGGGGTTTTACGCAAATTATATCTGGGAAAGACCGTAGAGGAAGAATTAGCAGGATTTAGAGACCAACTGAATGTGGAAGATAAGTTTCAGAAGAGGCAGAGATAAAACCAAGATTCTGGCGTGGTGGTGTTGACAGTGATGAGAAAGGTAGGAAAAAGAGAGTGTTTAAGGAAGAAGAGGGAGCCAATGTGTTTAACAAGGGAGTGGGTATAGATGGATAAGAGGAGGAATCTTACTCCTGTGGGACGTGGGGAAGCAGCGTGGCTCAGTGGAAAGAGCCCGGGCTTGGGAGTCAGAGGTCATGGGTTCGAATTCTGCTCTGCCACTTGTCAGCTGTGTGACTTTGGGCAGGTCACAACTTCTCTGGGCCTCAGTTACCTCATCTGTAAAATGGGGATTAAGACTGTGAGCCCCAAGTGGGACAACCTGATCACCTTGTATCTCCCCCAGCACTTAGAACAGTGCTTTGCACATAGTAAGCGCTTCAATACCACCATTATTATCATTATTATTATAAGCAGTTGGGAAGTGCAAAGCAGAGAAAGAGCTGGCTAGAGAGACTGAAAATAATTGGCCAGACTAGTAAGGGGAAGATCTGAAGAGAACTATATCAGGCACAGTAAGGGTAGAGAGTGTTTCAAGGAAACACTTTAGTGGCCCTAGGGTCAAAGGCAGCTGAGAGGTTAAGGAGGATTGGGATGGAGAAGAACCATTAGATTTGGCAAGAAGATCAATCAACCAATTAGTGGTATTTATTGAGCACTTACTGTGTGCAGAGCACAACACACAAAGCTGGTAGACATGTTCCCTGCCTTCAGCGAGCTTACAGTCACTGGGGACTTTGGAGAGGACGCTTTCAGTGGAGTGAAAGGAACAAAATTGGTATTGTAAGGGGTCAAGAAACAAGTTGTAGAGAGAGTGGAAGCAATGGGTGTATGTGTTTGGAGGAGTTTCAACAGAAATTGTGGAAGGGAAGTGGGGTAATAACTGACTGAATGGTGTAGTGGGATCCAAAGAAAGTTTCTTTAGGATAGGGGAGATGGGATAATGTTTGAGAGAAAAGGGAGCAGTCATCAGAGAATGCGCTTTTGAAGAAGGCGATCAGGGAGAGGAGAGTGTGGGCACCAGGGTTTAGAGAGAAGCAGCCTGGCCTAGTGGAAAGAACATGGGCCTGGGACACACTTGTCTGCTGCGTCACTTTGGGTAACTTTTCTAGGCCTTCACTCTTTTGTATCCATCCCAGTGCTTAGTACAGTGTCTCACACAAAATAAGCACTTAATACCATTATTATTATTATCGATCTAATTCAGTAGCCCCTCACAGATGCCTTTTTTCCCCCTGCAATCTACTGCTTCTTTCCTTAGTTCTTAGCTTGCGGTGGCTGGGCTAGGTGGATGGAATTTCCTGGAAGTCCTCGACTCATTCCGTGTCTGCCCACAGTGAAGATGAAATGGTGAGGATGTGCCTGCTTAAATCCAGTGGCACAGGCAGTGTGGCAGCGCGATTTTACAACAAGGCAGATAGGATCCTATTCAGGGACCACTTTTCCCGCGTTGCAGGGGATCAGTGACTGGATCTACCCAGGGCTTAACACAGACCTTTGGACGTGGTAAGCACTTTAAACCCTTTACGGAGTTCCGTGGGGTAATTGCAAATTACCAGTTGATTGGCAAGTTTGAATGAGGGATGGCTCCCCTGGGAAGAAGGGGGAGAGATCACAATTAGAGCCTGAATGAGAAGGGTGGAGGTCGGGGGATCTGGAGAACAGGGGGTTGAGAGGGGTTACTTCTGGGGAGAAATCCGAGGCTCTTGTAAGTGTGTTTGCAAGTTTCAGTTCGCGTCTGAACGGTCCAAACCTGTGAATTTACATTTGTGAAATTTATAGCGGGTAGCAGATTGTGAAATGTGCATGGGGAACTGAGAAACACAAACACGAAAAGAGCCAGAACGCATGAAAGAAAAATGAAAGCAAAACTTGAATATCTGAAGTTTGGAGCCAACAGGGAGAGTTGTCTGGGAAAAGTGGTGAAAGTATAGAGTGTTGACCACTTCGGGAAGGAAAGAGGAGGGGAGATCTGTGCAGAATGTTTGTTTGATGCCAAAGGGATGTTACTGGAGAACTTTGAGCTTGAAAACCCAAACTGGTTTGATTTTAAGAGTTGCATTACACTTGGGACAGATTCCTAGAATTCAGTCTTCCCGGTCCCGAATCTCAGAAACAGTTAGTAGAGCTGCCTATCGAGAAAAGAAATCTGGAGAGATGCCCACAAGGAAAATCATCACAGGAGAGTAATGTAAATATCCAACTATGCTTGGAAAGTTAGGAGGCTCTTTTGAATGTCAAAATTGGTTTGCCAATGGGGAATTGAAGAGTAGAATTCCCTTGGGACGGGAGCAAGTGTCCTCCCACTGGTAGGAGGGAGAGTGGATTCTCACAGCTAAATACCGAGAAGCAGCGTGGCTTAGTGGAAAGAGCACCGCTTTGGGAGTCAGAGGTCGTGGGTTCTAATCCCGGCTCTGCCCCTTGTCAGCTGTGTGCCTTTGGGCAAGTCACTTAACTTCTCTGTGCCTCAGTTACCACTTCTCTAAAATGGGGATTAATCAATCGTATTTATTGAGCGCTTACTGTGTGCAGAGCACTGTACTAAGCGCTTGGGAAGTACAAGTTGGCAACATATAGAGACAGTCCCTACCCAACAGTGGGCTCACAGTCTAAAAATTAAGACTGTGAGCCCCAGCTGGGACAACCTGATGACCTCATTTCTCCCCCAGTGCTTAGAGCATAGTAAACGCTTAACAAATACCATTATTACTATTATTATTATTACTACTGGGGGTGTCGACAGTTTCTGAAAGCGCAAGAAGGTGGGAGGGAAAATGGAGGTGGGAGGCAGAGACTGGAGGGAGGCAGCAGAGAGTGAATAGAGAGGGAGGTAGGTCGAGGCTGGGGCTGGGAAGTGTGGGCCGGGTGATGATGGGCAAGGGCAGAGCCAGATGTCGGGTAGCTGACCAGAGGGGAAAGCACAAGGCTGGCTGGTGGATGGTCAGAGTTCAGGCCAGGAGATGAGGGGGCCTGGGGAAAGGAGACCTGGGCTGTTGGGGGATGCACCTGGTAGCTGAATGTGCATTCTGGTCATCATCATCATCAATCGTATCTATTGAGCGCTTACTGCATGCAGAGCATTGTACTAAGTGCTTGGGAAGTACAAGTTGACAACATATAGAGACAGTCCCTACCCAACAGTGGGCTCACAGTCTAAAAGGGGGAGACAGAGAACAAAACCAAACATACTAACAAAATAAAATAGACTAGATATGTACAAGTAAAATAAATAAATAAATAGAGTAACAAATATGTACAAACATATATACATATATACAGGTGCTGTGAGGAAGGGAAGGAGGTAAGATGCGGGGGATGCGGAGGGGGACGAGGGGGAGAGGAAGGAAGGGGCTCAGTCTGGGAAGGCCTCCTGGAGGAGGTGAGCTCTCAGTAGGGCCTTGAAGGGAGGAAGAGAGCTAGCTTGGCGGATGGGCAGAGGGAGGGCATTCCAGGCCTGGGGGATGACGTGGGCCGGGGGTCGATGGTGGGACAGGCGAGAGCGAGGTACGGTGAGGAGATTAGCGGCGGAGGGTGCGGGCTGGGCTGGAGAAGGAGAGAAGGGAGGTGAGGTAGGAGGGGGCGAGGGGTTGGACAGCCTTGAAGCCCAGGATGAGGAGTTTCTGCCTGATGCACAGATTGATTGGTAGCCACTGGAGATTTTTGAGGAGGGGAGTAACATGCCCGGAGCATTTCTGGACAAAGACAATCTGGGCAGCAGCATGAAGTATGGTGACCAGTGGGGGAATCTAAAGCCCACCAGTAGTGTCCAGATTGGGTCAAGCCAGATGTGGGGAGGAGAGGGGACAGCAGCAAGCAGAATGCAGAGCCCATCAGTTGGATAAACTCGATCCACGGGTAATGGTCAAGAAGAGAGTAGAATCTGAGAGTAATAATAATAATAATGATAATGATATTAAGTGCTTACTATGTGCAAAGCACTGTTCTAAGCGCTGGGGAGGTTGCAAGGTGGTTGTCCCACGGGGTGCTCACAGTCTTAATCCCCATTTTACAGATGGGTACTGAGGCACAGAGAAGTGAAGTGACTTGCCCAAAGGTCCACAGCTGACAATTGGCGGAGCCGGGGTTGGAACCCATGACCTCTGACTCCAAAGTCCGTGCTCTTTCCACTGAGCCACGGTACCCGGGAGCAGTGTATTTTGGGGGTCAGAAAAGGATGGGACACAGGAACTGTTTCAAGTGGCCAGATCCAGGGCAGCCACACAGTGATTCTGCCCCATGGAGTCAGAGCCTTAGAGAAATGGAGAAAGGGAGGTGAGGGATAGGGTGGTGGGGATGGGACCTGAGCCGTGAATCACGACCCAGTGGGTCTGACCCACTGTCCACCCGGCCCACGATTTTCAGCTACACAACTCCCTGTGGAAATGAACTCCATATTCTTCCTGGTTTAGATGGGATCGCCCTGACACTTTGCGGTCCAGCTTTGGGTCCTTCAGAGCATGTTCATGTCTCGAAAATCCTAAAGGGATAATGTGGAGGGAAACTGCCCAAACATCTCAGCCTGTTGGAAAGGTCAGGGCAGGAGGGGAGGCTGAATCTCCAATCCCCATTCCATGTGAGTGGTGGGGAGAAAGGAGTCAAAATGAGAAGCAGCATGGCCTAGTGGATAGAGCACGGGCCTAGAAGTTGTAGGACCTGGGTTCTCAAGCCAGCTCTGTCACTTGAATTCTGTATGACCTCGGGCAAGTCGCTTAAATTCTCTGTGCCTCAGTTTCTTCATCTGAAAAATGGGGATTCAATAGTTGTTCTCTTTCCTACTTCGGCTGTGAGCCCTATCTGGGACAGAGACTGTATCTGACTTGAATGTTTTGTATCCACCCCAGTGCTTAGATTGGTGCTTGGCACATAGTAAGCCCTAAAATACCATAAAAAGGGGGAAAAAATGCAAGCCCTGGTCTCTGTGTTCTGAGCCCAGATCCCTGTCCCTTTGATTATCTTGCAACCTCTCCCACTTCTGCCCATCACTCTTACCCCGAGACTCTCTGTCTCTCCCCTTCCATCCTCTTTCCCTTTCCCACCCTGATTCCCTGATACTTTTCTTCCACTCGAGGCAGGCCTGCCCCAGAACACGGAAGGGTTGCCCTGTGGCTTCCTCCAAGCTCTAGACGGTAAGCTTACTGTGGGCAGGGAATGTCTGTTATATTATTGTATTGTACTTTCCCAAGCGCTTAGTACAGTGCTCTGCAGACAGTAAGCACTCGATAAGTACAGCAAACTACAACGCTTGCTTGGTAAACTGGGGCGGGAATGCAGGCATTCAGGCAGCTCGAATCCCACTCTGACTTTATATATAGATGACCCAGTTAAAAAGAAAAAAAAAAATCCACATTCAGTGCAATAGAGTTTCAAGTGGAGTTGCTTTAAAATGGGCCAGCTGATATAAGTGTAGGAAAAGAGGTGTATTTAGAGGTTCAGCGTGAATGTCAGAGCCAGGATAGAGCGGAGTTGGTTTTTTTTTTCAATCCCATTAGACAGGGAGTTCCTGGAGGGCAGGGAATGTTTGACTCTCTCAAGTGGTTAGTGCAGTTTTCCTCCAGAAAGAATGAACGACACTTCTAGCATATGAATTGGTGAGTTAAGGAGTCGATATTAGCACTAAGAGGTCTCCTTAGTCGTTTGGATCAACGTAACTGTGGAATTTCCCTCTGACCTGCCTCTGTCCAGCCAAGATCCCAAAGCCAGAGGTTTCAGGCCTGTTTCCCGCCTCTGATTAAGCCCTCATTTCTTCTCCCACTCCTTCTGCGTCATCTTTGCACTTGGATTTGCTCCCTTTATTCTAGACTGTAGGATCGTTGGAGTCTGGAAACTTGTTTACAAACTTTGTTATAGTGTACTCTCCCAAGCGCTTAGTACGGTGCTCTACACATGGTAAACACACTAGCACACTTTCCCCCCACTTCAAAGCCCTACTGAAAACCCACCTCCTCCAGGAGGTCTTCCCAATCTGAGCCTCCCCATCACCCCACTCCCTCCCTCTGCTCTACCCCACTCCCTGCCCCACAGCACTTGTGTATCTATGTGCATATTTATTATTCTATTTATTTTATTAATGACATGTATCTATAATTCTAATTATTTACAATGATGCAATCGATGCCTGTCCACTTGCTTTGTTTTGTTGTCTGTCTTCCACCTTCTAGACTGTGAGCCCGTTGGGTAGGGATTGTCTCTATTTATTGCCAAATTTTACTTCCAAGCGCTCTGCACAAAGTAAGCGCTCAATAAATATGATTGAATGAATAAGCACTCTAAATATGATTAATTGGGGGAAACAGCTGGGGTGGTGTTAGCTATCAGACCTCAGCAGCTGTTCCATTACCAGCTACAAAACCCAGCACAATAAAGCCACCCCCCACTGCCTGGAGCTGAGCCTTAATATTCATAATTATTAGCATTATATTACTATTGTGATTGCACTTTTTATGGTACTTTTTAAGCCCTTTGTTCCCGGCACTGTACTACGCTCTGGGGTAGATACAAGATAATCAGGTTAGACATAGTGCCTGTCCCACAGGGAGTTCACAGTTTAAGTTGAAGGGAGGAGGATTTAATCCTTATTTTACAGATGAAGTAACTGAGACCCAGAGAAATTAAGCGACTAGCTCAAGGACACACAGCAGGAAAATGGCCAGGCTTTGAACGCAGCTCCTCTGATTCCCAGGCTCACGCTCTTTCCGCTAGACCACACTGCTTTGAGCTGTTTATCAATTCAGAAAAGCAGTGTGGTACAGTGGGTAGAGCACGGGCCTCGGAGTCAGAAGGTCTTGGGTTCATTCATTCATTCAATCGTATTTATTGAGCGCTTACTGTGTGCAGAGCACTGTACTAAGCGCTTGGGAAGTACAAGTTGGCAACATCTAGAAATGGTCCCTACCGGGCAACGGGCTCACAGGCTAGAAGGGGGAGACAGCCAACAAAACAAAATAGGCAGGTAAAATAGATAAATTTTTATCTAAAAATAAAAATCTACCAGTAAAATAGATAAATAAAATTATAGATGTAGTCATTCAATCATATTTATTCTAACCCCGGCTCTGCCTCTTGTCTTCTGTATGACCTTGGGCAAGTCACTTCACTTCTCTGGGCCTCAGTTACCACATCTGTAAAAAAAAAAAAAAATAGGGATTAAGAGTGTGAGCCCAATTTGGGACAGGGACTGTGTCCAACCTGATTAATTTGATCTACCCCAGTGCTTAGAACAGTGCTTGACACATAGTAAGCACTTAACAAATACCATTATTATTATTATTATCATTATTAATAAGAATCTAGTAGGTGCCAAATTCAAGTTCATCTGACTGGAGTGCCATCTTTGTGACTGCAGGTAGATAATAATAATAATGTTGGTATTTGTTCATTCATTCATTCAATCGTATTTATTGAGCGCTTACTGTGTGCAGAGCACTGTACTAAGCGCTTGGGAAGTACAAGTTGGCAACATATAGAGATGGACCCTACCCAACAATGGGCTCACAGTCTAGATGGGGAAGACAGACAACAAAACAAAACATGTAGACAAGTCGTCAGAACAAATAGAATTAAAGCTAAATGCACATCATTAACAAAACAAATAGAATAGTAATCATCTATACCTCCCCAACTGCTTTGACGGCAGCCACTAGTACAAACTTATTTGATGGAAAAAAATGATATGTAATGGAGACAATGAGCGCTTACTATGTGCCAAGCACGGTTCTAAGCACTGGGGTAGGGACAAGGTCATCAGGTTGTCCCCCGTGGGGCTCACACTCTTCATCCCCATTTTACAGATGAGGTAAGTGAGGCCCAGAGAAGTTAAGTGACTCGGCCAAGGTCACACAGCTGACAAGCGGCGGAGCCGGGATTAGAACCCATGACCTCTGACGCTCAAGCCCGGGCTCTTTTCACTTTGTTTCCTCCCACTGTGACATAGGAAAATGCTAGGTGTCCTTTAAGGCTGGGCACTGGGTCAGACCGTGTTGGAGCTGGGAAAGGACCTCAGTCCCCAGCAAACCGGACAGTGTGGAAGACTCCATTTCACCTTGGAAAAATGTGCAGGCAAGTTCGGAATGAGTGAGGAAAAATCAATCCATGAATGGCATTCATTTAGCCACCAGCCATGAGCAGACCACTGCAACAAGGAGTGCAATAGGTTGGGTAGGGACTGTCTCTATGTGTTGCCAACTTGTACTTCCCAAGCGCTTAGTACAGTGCTCTGCACACAGTAAGCACTCAATAAATACGATTGATTGATGGTGATGATGAAATACGTTCAAAACGCGTTAGGCCAACGGTTTCATCCTCTCTGGGCTACCCCACCCTTCCCTACTTCATGGGATGTTGTGAGGACCCTGGGGACAGCGATGAAAACTTAGAAGACGCTTCCTTTCCACATCAACGTGGCTCAGTGGAAAGAGCACCGGCTTTGGAGTCAGAGGTCATGGGTTCAAATCCCGGCTCTGCCAATTACCAGCTGTGTGACTTTGGGCAAGTCACTTCACTTCTCTGGGCCTCTGTTCCCTCATCTGTAAAATGGGGATGAAGACTGGGAGCCCCCCCGTGGGACAACCGGATCACCTTGTAACCTCCCCAGCACTTAGAACAGTGCTTTGCACATAGTAAGAGCTTAATAAATGCCATTATTATTATGATCAATTAATGGTACGCATTGAGAAGTTTGTTCTGACCACTGTACTGAGCACTTGGGAGAGTCCATTACAGTTACCCTCAATGCAATCTGGTCTCGGTTCCACCAGTGCCCCAGCAGGAACACAACTGGCAAGGAAGAGAGCACATGAGTGGTGTTATACAAATCGTTCGCTCTAAAATCGGCTCCTTCGCGCAGGTTCTTGATCTTGGACTGACGCTCGTCAGACATTCATGATGGGAGGTGCCGTCATCATCATCACAGGTGGGTTTTTCATATGATTAATATTATTAATAATAATTATATTAAGTTTTTACTATGTGTCAGGCCCTGTACAAAGCCCTGGGGTAGATACAAGATAGGTCCCACGTCGGGTTCACGGTCTAAGTAGGAGGGAGAACAGGTGTTGAGTCCCCATTCAATACCCGAGGGAAATGAGGCACAGAGGGAAGTGAAGTGACTTGTCCAAGGTCACCCAACAGAAGAGTGGTGGAGCTGGGGTTAGAATCCAGATTATCTGACTCCCAGTGGAAAGAGCCCGGGCTTTGGAGTCAGAGGTCATGGGTTCCAATCCCGGCTCCACGAATTGTCAGCTGGGTGACTTTGGGCAAGCCACTTCACTTCTCTGGGCCTCAGTTCCCTCATCTGTAAAATGGGGATTAAGACTGTAGGCCCCCCGTGGGACAACCTCATCACCTTGTATCCTCCCCAGCGGTTAGAACAGTGCTTTGCACATAGTAAGCGCTTAATAAATGCAATCATCATCATCACTTGGCCAAACTGCTTCTCTAGCTGTTCTCATTCATAATGATAGAATTGTTCTATGTTGTAAGTAGATGTTCTGGGACATTTTTGTACATGTGCACCTGAGCTTGTGCGCTAGTTTGACATGAATACAAGTGTCAACTAATTGCGACAATGCAGTCCACCTATTGGATCTGAGTCAAAATGCTACATGATGGTCAAACAGCTACTTGATAAGCTTTAGAAACCAGAGCTTCTCCTGCTGGAATTGATTCACACCACCAAGTCTCTGTCCCTTCCCCTTAGGCAGCCATCTCCTCCATCAGTGTTATTTATTGAGCACTTACTGTGTACCAATCACTGTCCTAAGCTCTTGATAGAGTACAAAATGAGTAGGTAGACACCACCCCTACCCTCAGAGAGCTTAAAATCTAGTGGGCACACGTCTCGCATTTCTACTGCACTTTCTCAAGTGCCCAGCACTCCAGAGGTGCCCAGAAAGTATCGTTACTTCTATTGCTATTTCCTAAGATCTCAATTGTTGCCCACCCCATTTCAGAGAGTTTGAGCAATGGAAACCCCAGAAGTTCAGCCCGAACCATCCCAGTGGATCTTCCACTTTAGGGCAGAAATGAAGAGGCAGACCCCAAAACGGTGTCAATCCATCAAACCAGTGAATACATGGAACCAGCAGGGAAGAGCTGATGCACCGTACGGTAGGAACTTAATCCCATAACAGTCTTTTTGTCCTCACTCACACTCGCAGTTCGACCTCCCTGTCTTGATATCACTTCCAGTGCCAATCAATCAATGGCATCAGCCAATACACTTCACTCCTCTAATGCTAACTTTTGCCCTGTGCCTTGATCTCATCTCTCTCACAGCCGACCCTTCTCCCACATTCTGCCTCTGTCTTGGAACACTCTCGTTCCTCAAATCTTACAGATAATTACTCTCCTCTCCTTCAAAGCCTGATTAAATAATAATAGTAATGGCATTTATTAGGTGCTTACTATGTGCAAAGCACTGTTCTAAGAGCTGGGAAGGTTACAAGGTGATCAGGTTGTCCCACGGGGGGGTGCTCACGGTCTTAATCCCCATTTTACAGATGAGGGAACTGAGGCCCAGAGAAGTTAAGTGACTTGCCCAAAGGCAAGATATTAAAGATATTAAAGGTATCTTGCCCAAGATATTAAAGGCACATCTCCTCCAAGAGGCCTTCCTCGACTAAGCCCCCCTTCTTCTCCCACTCCTGCATCACCCTGACTTGCTCCCTTTGTTTTTTCCCCTCCTCCCAGCCCCACTTTTATTTTTTATTAATGTCTGTGTCCCCCCTCTCTAGACTGCAAGCTCGTTGTGGTCAGAGAATGTGTCCAATTATCGTGGTACTCTTCCAAGCATTTAGTACAGCGTGGCTCAGTGGAAAGAGCCCGGGCTTTGGAGTCAGAGGTCATGGGTTCCAATCCCGGCTCCGCCAATTGTCAGCTGTGTGTCTTTGGGCAGGTCACTTCACTTCTCTGGGCCTCAGTTAACTCATCTGTAAAATGGAGATTAAGACTGTGAGCCCCCCGTGGGGCAACCTGATCATCTTGTAACCCCCCAGTGTTTAGAACAGTGCACATAGTGAGCACTTAATAAATGCCATTATTATTATTATTATTATCACAGTGCTCTGCACACAGTAAGTGCTCAGTTAATACAATTGAATGAATGACTCCTTACCGAGTGCAAAACACTGCCCTCTCCCAAGCGCTTGATACAATTGAGTTGAAAGACACATTCCCTCCCCACAAGGAGGTTACAGTCAAGAGGTGGAGTTTACAGTTTAGAGGGGCGTGTATATGTATATCTTTATAGGAATTTAGTCACAGAAGACCCACCCCAACGACAGAGAAGCAGGTAGGAGGATCTAGGCAAGATGGGGTGACTCTGTACAGCGCTGATCATTTCTCACCTTTGAAGCAAAGCTTTGGGGAGCCCCAGCTCAGTTTGCTACCCTTTGAACTCCAGCTGGGGTGGTCCTCCCCTTACCTTCCCAAGGGTTTCCCACCAGGTGAGATTGGCTTCCTGGTTCTCGTATCTCTGGTAGCCTAACCCTTTTGTTGACCGGCTCTCGATCCGAGTTCGGAGAAGTTTTTGGCCAGGGATCCCCCCGTCCCTCCAGCCAGACGGGTGTCCAGCTGAGGTTCGGGAGAGTTCGAGGGGGAAGAACCACTGTCACCAAGGAAGGGTCTCCTCCTGGCTGGCTGTCAATCTCAGCCCGAAGCTAGAACGATATATGATCTGAGGTCCCGCTAAAACAAAGACAACAGAGCTTAATCAATCAATCAATCAATCAATCGTATTTATTGAGCGCTTACTGTGTGCAGAGCACTGTACTAAGCACTTGGGAAGTACAAGTTGGCAACATATAGAGACAGTCCCTACCCAACAGTGGGTTCTCCCTCCACAAAACACATGCCCCAATGAGACTTTTCATTCGTTTTGCTACATGCATAATTTTAATGCACTTTCAGTTATTTTCTGAGGCCTATATTTTTTTAAGTTATTATTCAGTGACATTTACGAAGTGTTTGTTAGGGGCCGAGCACTTGGATGAATCTAAGATGACCAACTAAGGAGTTGAGAAGCTGTGTGGCTTAGTGGAAAGAGCCCGGGCTTGGGAGTCAGAAGTTGTGGGTTCTAATCCCGGCTCCACCACTTGTCAGCTGTGGGACGTTGGGGAAGTCACTTCTCAGTGCCTCAGTTACCTCATCTGTAAAATGGGGATGAAGACTGTGAGCCCCATGTGGGACAATCTGATAACCTTGGACCTACGCCAGTGCTTAGAACAGTGCTTGGAACATAGTAAGTGCTTAACAAATACCATTATTATTATTATTTCCACACTGAGCTCATAATCTAAGATATAGGGAGAATGGGTATCTTATCCCCATTTTGCAGAAGAGGAAACTGAGGCCCAAAGAGGTTAAGTGAGTTGTTCACGGTCACACACAGCAGCTCAGTGGCAGAACTGGGACCTGAGCCCGAGTCTCATACTCATCCCACTGAGCCACACTGCCTCTCTACTGTATTCTGGTCCTGAAGAATGTCTTTGCTGAGGGCTAGGCTGGGCCAGGATGGCCATATTGCCTGCAGTTGAGACTTCTTTATGTTAAACTTCGGACCAAACAACTCAAGATGAGGGGCACTCCCGCCCAACCCCTCTAAGGCACTGAATCCCAAAATGGCCCCATGAGGAGCTGTTGAATTATGGCCCGTGACCCTTTTTGGTGGTGGGGCACCCTGGAGAGTGTGGACATTTATTTTATTTGTACGTATCTATTCTATTTATTTAATTTTGTTAGTATGTTTGGTTTTGTTCTCTGTCTCCCCCTTTTAGACTGTGAGCCCACTGTTGGATAGGGACTGTCTCTATATGTTGCCAATTTGTACTTCCCAAGCGCTTAGTACAGTGCTCTGCACATAGTAAGCGCTCAGTAAATGCGATTGATGATGATGATGATGATGATGATGACATGGAAAGGGGCAGAAATTTGGGAGCCCCCAAACCACCCTCTGTGGGGGGGAAGGAAAAGGTTTAAATTGAGAAAAATCCACCCAAAGCCATGATTCCCCCAAGGCCACGCCAGCCTTCATTCAATTGTATTTATTGAGTGCTTACTGTGTGCAGAGCACTGCACTAAATGCTTGGGAGAGTACAATATAACAATTAACAGACACATTCCCTGCCCCGATCCCGGTCTGTCCCTCGACATCCAACCAGGATGCAAAATTCATTCAATCGTATTTATTGAGTGCTTACTGTGTGCAGAGCACTGCACTAAATGCTTGGGAGAGTACAATATAACAATTAACAGACGCATTCCCTGCCCCGATCCCGGTCTTTCCCTCAACATCCAACTAGGACGTGAAATTCATTCAGTCGTATTTTTTGAGCACTTACTGTGTGCAGAACACCTTACTAAGCACTTGGGAAGTTGGCAACATATAGAGACGGTCCCTACCCAACCTCAGGGGCAGGATAGGGGAGGAGCAGCAATGGGAGCTGAGCAGAAACTGGAAATTTCCACCATTTCCTAGGCGGCCCGGGGGGAACTGAGCGGGGGCATTGTCAGTGGGTCAGAGAGCCCTCTCGACTGCTCGGAGACAGGTGAGCTCTCTTGGAGGAGCCGTTCAGCTCTTTAGACGGCAGCCCTCCTTTTTCCCCCCGCGAGTTCTTCCAGTCTACGGTTGTCTGGGCAGCAAAGTGTGTCGTCTTGAAAGGATTTTGCTAATGTGGCTGCTTGGCAGTCTAGTCACAGAGGGCGTTTGCAGGGCTAAGAAAAAGGTTTCAAATTCCCTCTGCAGCCAGACACCCAGGACTTGCGTTTTCTTTCTAAAATCTATGAGGAAAAGCAGTTTGGTTCCTATTACTGGTAATCTACATTTGGTCAGAGACCTTAGGAGTCATAGTGGGCTTTGGACTTACTCTGCTGAGAGTGTGGAAAGGAAATGTTGACCCTCATTGAAAGGACAAAAGTCTCCGTATCCTCTCTTCTGCTTAAAGACGTTCCATAGACACCCAGAATGGATTCCGTTTTTTCACATCGCTAGGGGAGATTTGGAGAAAGCCAATGAACCAAGGGGCTGGGGCTAGTTCAGACCATCAAACCATCTAAAAACTCGGTTGAATTGGGTTGGTCCCCTTTGGAAATGTTAGGCCAATTTTGTTCAATCAGAAGCAGTGTGGCCTGGGGGGTAGAGTAAGGGCCTGGGTTCTAATTCCCGCTTTGCCTCTTGTCTGCTGTGTGACCTTGGGCAAGTCAGTTTGCTTCTCTGTGCCTCAGTTCCCTCATCTGTAAAATGGGGATTAAGACCGTGAGCCCTAGGTGGGACAGGGACTGTGTCCAAACCGATTTGCTTGTATCCACCCCAGAGCTTAGTACAGTGCCTGGCACTAGTTAAGCACTTAATGAATGCTGTTACTGTTATTAGTGTTTTGGGTCAACCATGGACAAATCTCACGGTCGTTTGGGTATGAAGATGATTGTTCCTTGTAAGTGATATTTTATCCCTGGGTCGGAATGGCTGATAAGGCCTCTGTGAGATGTGTGATCCTTCCTCCTTTGTGTTTTTGGAAAGATTGGCCATTGCTCTGTTGATGCATTTGCCTATCACAGTGTCTCTCTTCCTTCCTCCAGTTTGGTGTCATGATTTAATCAAGCAATCAACTAATGGTATTCACTGAGGGCTTACTGTGCGCAGAGCACTTAACGTAGCACTTGGGAGAGTACAGTCGAGTTGGTGTATATGATCCCTGTCCTCAAGGAGCTTACAATCTAGTGGGTGACCCTCCCAAAATTTGTATTGTAAATGGTTACCCCATTTCTGATTACCTCCTGCCTGGTTGTTAGATAGCAGGGCAGGCGGCATGTCCTAGTGGAAAGTACCTGGGAATAAGAGTCTGGAGACCTGAATTTGTTTGAGTCTTAACTTAGTCACTTGCCTGCTGTGTGAACTTGGCCAAGTCACTGAAACTTCTCTGGGACTCAATTTTCCGGGACAGGCACCTTGTCTGTTCTGATTGTAGTGTATCTACCCTGGCTCCCAATACAGGGCTTGGCACTCAGTGGGCACTTAAATAACATTATTATTACCGTCGTCCTCGTCTTTAAAATGGTAATAAGGTAGATTGTGAGCCCTGTGTGCCACAGAAACTGTGCCCAGTCTGGTAACCTTGTATCTGCCCCATCGCTTAGCATGTGTTAGCCATAATTATTATGTCTCAGTTAAACTGTCCAAGACCACAATGATGCATCTATTCAATAAATAGGATTTACTGATCACCTCCTGGTGGAGTACAATAGAAACAGAAGACACTATCCCTGCCCTCAAGGAACTGTAAGATACATATACACAAATGAAGATAGACATGTGCTGAGAATAGGAATGAAAATACCTAAGGGTGTCTATTGATGCAGTTAGAGTGTCAAGAATTAATCAGGGAAGACTTCCTGGAGGAGATGGGATCTAGGAGGGCCAGGCTGACTTTAGAATGGCTGTGCACTCCCATTCCAATCAATCCGTCCATTTCAGTCGTATTTATTGAGCTCTTAATCTGTGCAGAACACTATACTAAGTGCTCAAGAGGAGCAGGAAGCCTGGGTGGGTACTCCCTGTTGGCACCTTCTGACTGTCTCAGCATTTCAGCACAGTGCCCATAGGGATGGGGGAGTTATCAAGTGTTTAGTCCAGTGTTCGGCACTCAATAAATACCACTGATTACCAAACTGCACATTTCCAAACTGAAAGGAGCGGCTAGAAAAACAAGCAGCCTCCCGGAAGCCAAGAACCATCTCAAGCCGAGTGTTGCTTCAGAACAAATCAGGCCACCCCAAGGAAACTCTGCTAGCACTGTACTCAGCCCTTAGGAGAGTATAAAAGAATAAAGTCCTGCATTCCCTGCCCTTGAAAACTTCACAGTCTAATGGGGGAGACGGTTGATTTTAAGTGAGAACAGGGAGAGGTGAAAGCATTAGGACCACAGTTTCCTCTTCCACCTGCCCCCTCTGAGGACCCAAGTAAGACCTGGCTACCATCTCACAGGCCCCTGTCCAGACAGGAAACTTTCAGTTGGTGAATCTTAACATGTTTCCTTATAAACAATAATAATAGTATTTGTTAAGTGCTTACTGTGTTCCAAGAACTGTGTTATGCATGGGGTAGACACAGCCCCTGCCCCACATGGGGCTCACGGTCTAAGAGAGGAGAATAGGTATTTAATCCCCATTTTACAGGTCGGAAAAGTTAAATGACTGGCCCAAGGTCTCACAGGAGACAAGTGGCAGAGCTGGGATTAGAACCCAGGACTCCTGACAACCAGGCCGGTGGTCTTTTTCACTGGGCCATACTGCTTCTCAGTTTTATTGGAGCTTTGGGTTCAAGTGATCTTGGGGTTTTCTCTTCTCCCTGCACCTGCCTTCCCCCTTTAGACAGGAAGCCTTCAGTGGATCAGAGGCCGGGGAAGCAGCACGGCTTAGTGGAAAGATCACGGGCTTGGGAGTCAGAGGTCATGGGTTCTAATCCCCCCTCTGCCAGCTGTGTGACTTTGGGTAAGTCACTTCACTTCTCTGGGCCTCAGTTACCTCATCTGTAAAATGGGGATGAAGCCTGTGAGCTCCACTTGGGACAACCTGATTACCTTGTATCTACCTTAGTGCTTAGAACTGTGCTTGGCACATAGTAAGCACTTAATAAATACCATCATTATTATTATTATTATTCTGTGTGTTCTCCCTAGGTCAGAGGTTTGCCCACCATAACCACTCAAGGCATGGTTAGGATTGGGTTGGGGTTTTGGGGTGGGAGGGGGCACAACCATTGCTCCCTAATTTCTTACTATAACCCAGTTCACAATTCACTTCGCTAACTCCAACTAACCATATCCCGATCTCCTCCATCTATAATAATAATAATAATGATGGCATTTGTTAAGCACTTACTATGTGCAAAGCACTGTTCTAAGTACTGGGGAGGTTACAAGGTGATCAGGTTTTGTACCACGGGAGGCTCACAGTCTTAATACCCATTTTACAGATGAGGGAACTGAGGCCCGGAGAAGTGAAGTGACTTGCCTAAGGTCACACAGCTGACAATTGGCAGAGCCGGAATTTGAACCCATGACCATATCTCTCTGTCCATCCCTTGTCCACATACTCCCTCTGGTCTGGAACTCCCTCCTCTTTCTATACTCCCTCGCCCCTCTAGGCTGTGAGCTCATTGTGAGGAGGGATTGTCACTCTTTATTGCCATGTTGTACTTTCCCAAGCACTTAGAACAGTGCTTTGCACACAGTAAGCCCTTAATAAATATGACTGAATGAATGAGTGAATGAATGAATATACAACAGACAACTACTCTCCCTGCCTCCAAAGCCTTATTATAATCACATCTCTTCCTGGAGGCCGTCCCCCTGCTCCCTCTCCCTTCTTCGATGCCCTTTCGGATGTGTACCCTTCATTTTCTGGACTGTGAGCCCATTGCTGGGTAGAGACCGTCTCTATATCTTGCCAACTTGTACTTCCCAAGTGCTTAGTACAGTGCTCTGCACACCGTAAGCGCTCAATAAATATGATCGAATGACTAAATGAATGAATTTCCCCACCCTTAACTCCACAGCACTTATGTACAGAACCATAATTGATTTTAATGTCTGTCTCCCCCTCTAGACTGTAAGCTTCTTGTGCGCAGGGAACATGTTTACCAACTCTGCTGTACTGTACTCTCTCCAGCACTTAATACCGTGCTGTACACATAGTAAGCGTTGAATAAATACCACCGGTTGAATGAGCGGTTGGGAATGCAGAGCCGTTCGGCCTACTGGGAGAATTGGAGATTGAACAATTTGCCAACGCAGGAGGGGCGCTGCCACAGGGGCATCCACCTCAAACCTGAGCCGAGCTCCTGCCCCTCCGTGGATGGGATCGCTTCATTTTCTTTTTAATGGTATTTGTTAAATGCTCACTAGACTGTGAGCCCACTGTTGGGTAGGGATTGTCTCTATATGTTGCCAACTTGTACTTCCCAAGCGCTTAGTACAGTGCTCTGCACACAGTAAGCACTCAATAAATACGATTGATTGATTGATTGATTGATTGTGCCAGGCACTGTACTAAGCACTGGGGTGGGCATAAGTTAATCAGGTTGGACACAGTCCCTGTCCTATATAGAGCTCACAGTCTTAATCCCTCTTTTACAGATGAGGTAACTGAGGCCCACAGAACCCAGAGAAATGAAGTGACTTGCCCAAGGTCACCCTGAAGACGAGTGGTGGAGCTGGGATTAGAACTTGGGTCCTTCAAACTTCCAGGCTTGTGTTTTATACATTAGGCCATGCTGCTTCTCACTCTGAGAGGAGAGAAGGAGGACCCACCCGGAATGCCCAGGGACAAAGAGAATCCACACTCTGCTACTTAAGCTGGTTTTTCCACACCCGGCGGACACTTCCCGGGCCAGGCCATTCCCAACTGCCTGCCTTGCGATCAGAGACGCTCGCCCACAGGCTCAGCTCACTGGCAGAGTTTAATACCCGTGAAAGACACAGAGAGACTGAGCTTTGAGGAAGCAAACCCTCCCAGCACAGGAAGCCCAGACCAAGCCCGGATTTGAGCATCGGGACTCTGGACTCCCATTTTCGTGGGCCGTCTCTCCTGGGAGGGCCCCGGGCTGGGGAGAGGGATGGCTGGGGAAAGGTTAGAGGCTGTGGAGCAGGCCACCTGGGTTCCCACTCTACCACTGCTCCTCTCTGGGTAACCTTTAGCAAGTTGACCTCTCTGGCCATCGGATTCTCATCATCTCCCAGACGTAAAAGTGTTCCCATGGTGGAACAGAGGCTCTGGAGCCCGAAGGTGCCTTGGCAGAAAAGCACCTTTATTATTATTTTATGACTCTGGGAATTTTTAATACAAACTCTGCGATAAACCCTGGGGTAGCTACAGCATCCAATAGGCCCCAGTTTTCGGATTCATTCGCATCATCTCCCTCATTCCGGGAGGATGGCGGATGCGGCTGCGGGATCGGTTTCAATCCAAGCAGCTTCCATCCGCCCAGCCTCTCCCTGGTCCTGCCCCCTTTCATTCTTCCAATCATTGCCATGGAAACCAAGCTGCCGCTGCTGCTGCTGCTGCTTCCAGGGCCAGGCCGGAGTTGCTTATCCAAGCCCTCTCTTTCTCGGCAAGGGTGGGGCTGCAGGGGGAGGGGGAGAGGAGTCGGAGGTGGTGTCTGCTGCCACTCAAAGCGTGGTGGGTCTCTCCCTCGCTTTCTTTCTCTCTTTCCCTCCATCTCCATCCCTCAGCCTCCCTGCCCGCCTGCCCGTCTCTTCTCCTCGCATCCTCATCCAGGAGGAGGGAGATGTCCGCCGTGGCTCCGGATGGGTGGGTGGTTTCCAGCCTCAGCATCACCAGCCAGAAAGGAGAAATCCCAGCAGCCCCTGCTGATGCTGGGCTCTGAGGCAGCCCCCAATTCAGCCCCCAGCGAAAATGGATCCATCCTGCTGCACCGTTTTCTCTTCTCGGCAGCCTCTCTGGGCGTCGGTGGGGTGAGTGTCCGGCCAGGCCTCACAAGGCCCGGCCTGTCCCTTTCATCCAACGCGGGCGGTGGCGATTGCGATCCCCGCTACCTGGGACGAAAGAAACGATGGAGAGATGGCGAGTGGAGGATGGAGGAGGGGAGGGGTGAGGAGGGAGGGGGCTGGAGGAGAGTGAAGGAAGAGGACCCTTCTTGGGGGCGGGCAGGAGGATGGGTGGGGGAATGTGCTTTGATTTCCCCTGCCCCAGATGGCTGGTTGCCTTTTTCTCCTTTCTCTCCAAAATTTCTGGGTGAACAAAGATGACTAGAGAGAATCGGTACGGTGCAGGGGATTCTTTCAGTGTGTGGGGCGCCCTCCTCCCTCTCCTTTCCCTCACCATCCCCCAGTAAATGCTACTTGGGGTGTTTCCCAGAACAGGGATCCTTTTCTTCTTATTTTTGTTCCGGTGAGAAGGGCCGTCTCGAGTTGGAGAATTTGCATTGTCCAAGATGTCTGTGGTGCCATTTACCTGATGTGCTTTACTTCAGTGGAATTGTGTATACACACCCGCAGCATAGATGTGTACCTGCGGGGATGTCCAGGCTGGAATTCAGATTGCTTCTGTGTGTGCATAAATTCATTCATTCGTTCAATCATATTTATTGAGTGCTTACTGTGTGCAGAGCACTGTACTAAGCGCTTGGGAAGTAAATGGCACTGTGCTTTGTGTGGGTTTTTTTCCAGGGTCTTCAGAGCTACCGGGAGCTTTGTGGGTATTTTCCTTAGGCCAGAGATCCCGAGGCAGAGGCTATTCTCCCCCACCCCCCTTTCTTTTAATGGTATCTGTTAAACACTTTACTGTGTGCCAGACACCAAATCTTGGATCCCGCTTGGATTTTGGCTCTTCTCCTTGGCCTTCCCTGGGGCAGGAAGAATGGTCGTCCCCCCCTTGCCGATCCACATCATGGCCCGAGATTCCCGCTGGCTGCTCAGTCCATCCATCCGGGGGGGGTGAATGACAGGTCAGTGAGGTAACGGCCCTGTAACTAGAAGGGGGTGCAGGTTGTCAGGGAAGGTGGCCGCAACGATTGTTTCCTAGCCCCACTCGTGCCCCGGTGCTCAGGTCACCCCACGGAACCGGCTGCATAACGCATTCATTTTGTCTGACAGCGCTTTTTCTTACCAGCTCCTGCAGCGACCGGGCACCATTTTACAACTGCCCTAGGCTAGGATCTGCGCGGCTGCTATTCTGAGGGGTAAAATAGGAAAGGAAAGCGGTGTTCTTGGGACCTCTGCCTACAGAAACGTAGTCATTTCCAAGTGAGTTTTGAATGAACAATGAAATGGGGTGAGAAGCCGGAGAGACAGAATCCCGGAGGGTGGAAGCGAGCGGAGGAGCTATTGTGGTTGCGACTGCGTGCTGGGTTGTGTGCAATTCCTTCCTAGTGTCCAGGCTTCAAGGCAGTCGGGTCAGGTATTTGTATGGGCCAGGTCTCCAAGATCACAATGAAGGCTCATCAATTCAAGGCTAGGAAAACTCCAGATTCCGCATCGGCATCCAAAGCGTTGTGTGTTTGCACGCACACATGCCTAGTGGATAGAGCACGGGCCTGGGAATCGAAAGGACCCGAGTTCTAACCCTTGCTCTGCCGCTTGCCTGCTTTGTGAACTTGGGCAAATCACTTAGCTGTGCCTCAGTTATCTCATCTGTAACATGGGCTGTGTCCAACCTGATTAGCTTGTATCTACCCCAAACCCCTATCAATAGTTATACACTGTTTTATGCATTCTGGGGCTTGCTTAAACCATTGCATTGTTTTGGATTTAGTGCAATTCACCGGAGACGCATTGCCCTGTAGGATGGGACACTTTTGACATGAGCTAGGCCACCTGCTTGGGAATGTTCGGAGAAGCAATGTGATCTAGTGGGTAGAGCATAGGCTGGGGAGTCAGGAGACCTGAGTTCTAATCCTGCCTCTGACACTTGCCTGCAGAGAGATCTTTGGCAAGTCACAACTTCTCTGTGCCTCAGTGTTCTCATCTGTAAAATGGGGGTTCAATACTTGTTCTCCCACTTCCTTAGACTGTGAGCTCCATATAGGAGAGGGCCTTTGTCTGATCTAATTGCACTGTATCTCCTCCAGGCAGAGTTTAGTCCAGGGCTTGGCTCATAACAAGAGCTTAGAAAATACCACGAGGAACCAGGCCCCGAGCAGACGGGCAGAAAGGGCCTGTGGGTTCTGACCCAGGTGGCCAGGGGCTTTTGGACTTTTCTTGGGAGGGGTTTCAGTCTGAGGGTTGAGTTCTTTTGGATTGGAGATGAGGGGAGAGTGAGGTGAGGGAAGGTGGGGATGAGGAAGGAGGCGATATTGGTGAGAGGGGAGAGGGGCTACTCCAAATTTTGTTTGGTGATGAGAGGTTTTGGCAGGGGCCGAGATATCGAGTCCCCTTCGGTTGGGTCACCGTGATGGAACTGTCCTCAGTGGGAGCATTTAGGGGATTGTTCTGCCCCAACAGCATCTATATCCCATGAGCTTGAACTACCTCAGTGGGGCAGAGGACCTACAGCCATTCAGAGAGGGAACTTAGCAAAGGAGGGCAGGTTAGGCCTGCCCTAGAGAAGGAGAGCAGGTCTGGGGAGGGCTGCCAGTGCTTGGGGCCTTTCCAGGTTTGGGGACCCATTCCCCCGGGAGCTGGACAATCTCATGGCTCCTCAAAGGTTTGGCTGGTTGGTGTGACTCTAAGCACAGAAAACCAGAGAAGCACATGGCCTAGTGGATAGAGAACGGGCCTGGGAACCAGACGGACCTGGGTTCTAATCCCGGCTCTGCCCCCTGTCTGCTTGTGTCATCTTGGACAAATCACTTAACATTTCTGCGACTCGGTTCCCTCATCTGTAAAATGGGGATTAAGACTGTGAGCCCCATGTGGGAACTAGACAGTGTCCATCCTGATTACTTTGTATCTACCCCCAGTGCATAGAACAATGCCTGGCATATAGTAACTGCTTAATAACACCATAAAAAAGAGGGACTGGGGTCTGTGGTGAGAGGAGGTGAAAGGGAGAGGGAGAGAGGAGAAAAGACAGTGCAGAAGGGGTTGGGGAAGCGAAAGGAGATGGAGAAGAGAGAAGGAAAGTGGTGTGGGAAGGAAAGAGAGAGGGATGGGAGATGAAGGGTGACCTCAGGATATGACTGTCCTTTGGTTCAGCACTGCCCTGCAGCAGTAGAGAGGATTCCTATTTCTGGAGCAGGTCGGCAAGACTCCTGCTGAAATGGTCCAGGTGGGAGGGCGGGGGCTGGGGCTTCTGGAATCCGACACTCTGGATCCCTCCTGGCCCTCCACCATTGCTGGAGGGTTCACTGAAGCTTCCAATGCAGTTCCAACAGTTCACTGTGGCCCGTGCCAGAAATCTCTGGGAATTCAGTTGGGGAAGAGAACGAGGAGGAGAAAGAGTCTGTCCACTCTCCGCCCCCTTCCCTTCTGCTGCTTCTGGGCTGCAACCATCATAGTTTTGGGTTCCCTCCCAGTCACCAGCGAAAAACAGAACCCTAAGAGGCCTGCTAGAGGATCTTTGAGACCATCCTCCTCACCAGGGTGGGACATCTGGTCCCATCCATAAATACAATCGAATTAGCACCACTGGCATGTCTGAGTCACCCTTGCCTCTCATGCCCCTGCTCCTACCCCCCTCTCCACAGATGCCCATAAGGGAGTCCGGACTTCTGGATCCTCCCTAGGCCATCCAGACTGGAGCCGAGGCAGCTCCGAGCAGATCTATCAGAGGACCTGGGTTCTAATCCCCGCTCTTCCACTTGTCTGCTGTTTGGCCTAGGGCAAGTCACTTACCTTCACTGTCAGCTGTGTGACTTTGGGCAAGTCACTTAACTTCTCTGTGCCTCAGTTACCTCATCTGTAAAATAGGGATTGACTCTGAGCCCCCCATGGGACAACCTGATCGCCTTTTAACCTCCCCAGCGCTTAGAACCGTGCTTTGCACATAGTAAACGCTTAATAAAAGCCATCATTATTATTAGTATTATTACCTTTTCTGCCTCATTGTACTTATCCAGTCATCAATCATATTTATTGAGCGCTTATTGTATGCAAAGCACTATATTAAACGCTTGGAGAGTACGATATAATAATAAACAGACACATTCCCTACCCCCAGTGAGCTTACAGTCCTATTCCCTTCCATCTAGGCTGTGAACCCTGCAGGACAGGGACTATGTCCAATATGATAACCTTGTCTCTATCCCAGAGCTTAGAACACTGCTTGGTACAAAGTAAGTGCTTATCAAATACAATAGTAATAGTGATAATAATAATCTGTGGGGGCTGTGACCCCTGACCCTCTGTCCTAGAGTGAGATTGGGTCTTCTTTTTCAGTGGGGTTTCCATTTCAGTGGGACTGTCCCCACACTCGATCTTTGGTACCTGTCTCAGCTAATGGGAGTGAGCTGACTGATTCTGTGTGCAACCCACTGTACTAGAGAAGCAGCGTGGCTCAGTGGAAAGAGCACGGACTTTGGAGTCAGAGGTCATGGGTTCTAATCCCCACTTAGCTGTGTGACTTTGGGCAAGTCGCTTAACTTCTCTAAGCCTCAGTTACCTCATCTGTAATATGGGGATTAAGACTGTGAGCCCCCCGTGGGACAATCTGATCACCTTGTAACCTCCCCAGTGCTTAGAACAGCACTTTACACATAGTAAGGGCTTAATAAATGTTATCATCATCATCATCATTATTATTATTATTATTACTAAGCGCTTGGGAGAGTACAGTATAACAACAGACACATTCCTGTCCACAGCAAACTCATAGTCTAGAGCCACTTTTCCCTGTCTCCCTCCTGAGGTGGGAGGAAGGGTAGAGAGAGAAGACGTGAGGAGGAGACTGGGGGGTCTCAGAAGGGCTGAGCTAGGGTGGTGTCTGGGGTTTGGGAGCAGTTAATAATATAATAATGATGGTATTTGTTAAGCGCTTACTATGTGCAAAGCACTGTTCTAAGCGCTGGGGAGGTTACAAGGTGATCAGGTTGTCCTACGGGGGGCTCACAGTTTTAATCCTCATTTTCCAGAAGGTAACTGAGGGCCAGAGAAGTGAAGTGACTTGCCCAAAGTCACACAGCTGACAGTTGGAGAAGCCGGGACTTGAACCCATGACCCCTGACTCCAAAGCCCGGGCTCTTTCCACTGAGCCACGCTGCTTGAACATTGCTAGCAGGAACCCCATTGCCATTCTCCTGTTGGCAGAGGCCATGCTGAACTTGGAAGTGTGGATGCAGATCTTTCATTCATTCATTCAATCGTATTTATTGAGCACTTACTGTGTGCAGAGCACTGTACTAAGTGCTTGGGAAGTTCAAGTTTCATTGCTCAAAGCTTGGGGATGGTATTTGTGCCTGACTCTAGCATAAAACGGGGGAGCCTCCAACACAAGTAGCACAGACCAGGGGCTCAGATCCCACCACCTGCTTTCTTTCCCATTTCCCCTTGCTCCCCAGCTTCCCTTTCTTTTCTCCTGTTTTTCCCCCTTCCTCTCTCCCTATTTGTTTCTCCTCTCCTTCCTTTTCTTCCATTTCTCTCCCCTTTCCATCTTCTCTCTTCCTTCCCCCTCTTCTTCTCCCCTTTTCCTTTTCTAGTCTCCTTTTTCTCTCTGCCCCCTCTGGTTCTCCCTGTTTCACCTCTTTGTGGGCAGGCAACATGCCCACTAATGGTTATATTGTACTCTTCCCAGTGCTTAGTACTATGCTCTGCACAGAGTAAACTCTCACAGTGGAATGAGCATGGGCTTGGGAGCCAGAAGTCATGGGTTCAAATCCTGACTCTGCCAATTTTCAGCTGTGTGACTTTGGGCAAGTCACTTAACATCTCTGTGCCTGCTACCTCATCTGTAAAATGGGGATGAAGACTGTGAGCCCCAAGTGGGACAACCTGATCACCTTATATCCTTCCCAGCGCTTAGAACAGGGCTTTGCACATAGTAAGCACATAACAAATGCCATCATTATTATTATTATTGGCTGGTTGATTGATTGCCGATCATGGCCAGATTCCTGCTCACTTTAGTTTGGAACTTTTTGGACAGGCTAAGCAACCGGCCATCTGATGAAACCGGGTAGCTTTTGTTAGCCACAATGGGCCTGGAAATACCCATCTTCTTGCACCGTTGGAGCTGGAGGCTGGGGAGTTGGGCAACCCCGTCGGAAATCTCTAGATTTCCAGCCGGCCAGAGGGAACACTGGGCCATCCAGCACAGGGGTCAGGAGACGCAGGCAGGCCCTCCCGCTCTCTGGGGCCATTCCCAGAGACAGGAACCGCGGAGAAATAGTGTGGCTTAGAGGAAAGAACATGGTCATGGGATTCAGAGGACTGGGTTCTAATATCGGCCTGCCATTTGCCTTGGGCAAGTCGCGTAACTTCTCTGTGCCTCAGTCCCCTCATCTGCAGTATGGGGTTTCAATACCTGTACTCCCTCCCTACTTAGACTGTAAGCCCTATGTGGGACCTGATTACCTTGTATCTACCCCAGCACTTAGTACAGTACTTGGCACAGAGAAAGCATCTATGAATTATGAAGCCAAAAGGATCTAAGCGGAGGTATTGTAAACTCTCCTGAAAACAGCTTCGAATGTCGCACGACTTCTTCCTTTGTGGTAGATTTGTCGATTCTCCAATCCACTGGCCTCCCAGGGTCGGCAGGTGCTGGGTTTGCCTGAGCTGCCCCCATAACTGCCCCGATGCCCACCTCTGCAGAAATGAAGCAGGGGATGCCAGCAGTCCCAGAGGGCTCTTTCTTATTATCATTATTATATTTATTACACAAATATATGCCAAGCACTGTGCTAATCACTGAGAAGCAGTGTAGCCTAGTTCATTCATTCATTCAATTGGATTTATTGAGCGCTTACTGTGTGCAGAGCACTGCACTATGCACTTGGGAAAGTACAATACAGCAATAAACTGACATTCCCTGCCTACAATGAGCTTACAGTCTAGGGGGCAGGAGGAGAGAAAAAAAGGGAGCAAATGAGGGTGATGCAGAAGGGAGTGGAAGAAGAGGAAATGGGGGGCTTAGGGAAGGACCTGGGTTCTATTCCTGGCTCCACCTCTAGTCTGCTGGAGGACTTTGGGCAAGTCACTTCTCTGGGCCTCAGTTTCCTCAACTGTAAAATGGGTATTAAGACTGTGAGCCCCATGTAGGACGGGGTAGTGTCCAACTTGATTATCTTGTATCAACCCCAGCACTTAATACAGTGCCTGGCACACAGAAAGCGCTTAACAAATGCCATGTAAAAAAAAATGATACAAGATGATCGTCTGAGACATAGATCAACTTCACATGGGACTCACATTCAAATAGATAGTGATAGCGGGTATCATCTCCATTTTACAGAGAAGGAAACTGAGGCACAGCAAGGTTAAGTGGCCAAGTTGACACATCAGGCCAGTAGTCTTAAACAGCATGGCTCAGTGGAAAGAGCATGGGCTTTGGAGTCAGAGATCATAGGTTCGAATCCCGGCTCCGCCACATGTCTGCTGTGTGACCTTGGGTAAGTCACTTAACTTCTCTGAGCCTCAGTTACCTCATCTGTAAAATGGGGATTAAGACTGTGAGCCCCACATGGGACAACCTTGTAACCTTGTTTCCCCTCCCCAGGGCTTAGAACAGTGCTTTGCACTTAGTAAGTGCTTAACAAATGCCATTATTATCAGCGCTTAGAACAGTGCTTTGCACATAGTAAGCGCTTAATAAATGCCATCATTATTATAGCAGAAATGAGGACACAATCCCAGACTTCTGTACCCTGCTCCCTCCCTCTTTCCCTCTCCCCCAGTTCTCACAGACCTATCTGCTCTTGGCTCCCTCTCTCCTTTCCAACATTTCCTCTAGACTGTAAACTCCTTGTGGACAGGAATTTGTGTACCAGCTCTGTTCTATTTTCCTCTGCCCAGCACTTAGTACTGTTCTCTCTACACAGTAAGCGCTCAATAAATACTATTGATTGATTTCTGCCTGGCCTCAGCAGTAGTACTTGAAGTCCCATCCTCTGTGAATGGCAGAGTGACAGACAATTGCTCTCCCCCTTTCAAAGCCTTATTAAAGGCACAACTCCTCCAAGAGACCATCCCTGACTAAGCCCCCTTTTCTTTTTTTTCCACTCCCTTCTGTATCCCCCGACTTGCTCCCTTTATTCAGTCAGTTCATTCGTTCATTCAATCGTATTTATTGAGTGCTTACTGTGTGCAGAGCACTGTACTGAGCACTTGGGAAGTACAAGTTGGCGACCTATAGAGATGGTCCCTACCCAACAACGGGCTCACAGTCTAGAAGCGGGGAGACAGACAACAGAGAAGCAGCCTGGCTCAGTGGAAAGAGCGCAGGCTTTGGATTCAGAGGTCATGGGTTCAAATCCCGGCTCCGCCACTTGTCAGCTGTGGGACTTTGGGCAAGTCACTTCACTTCTCTGGGCCTCAGTTTCCTCATCTGTAAAATGGGGATTAAGACTGTGAGCCCCACATGGGACAACCTGATCACCTTGTAAACTCCCCAGTGCTTAGAACCGTGCTTTACACATAGTAAGCGCTTAATAAATGCCATCATTATTACTATTATTATCCCCCTCCCAGCCCTACAGAACCTATCTACATATCTGTAACTTATTTATATTAATCTTCTAGATTGGGAGCCCGTTGTTGACTTGGGACCATCTCTATATGTCACCAACTTGTACTTTCCAAGCGCTTAGTACAGTGCTTTGCACACAATAAGCGTTCAATAAATACAATTGAATGAATGAATTAATAACTTAATCTGTCTCCCCCTCTAGACTGTAAACTATCATAATCTCAGTTCTGCTACTAGCCTGAAGTGTCACCTTTTCCACTTTAACCTTACTGTGCCTCAGTTTTCTTCTCTGTAAAGTGGAGATGATGAATGAAAAATGTAAAATGGAATGTGTCTGTTATATTGTTGTATTGTACTCTGTAAGAGCTCAATAAATATGGCTGGGGTTGGCAACCACGACCATTGAGCAGAAACACGTCCAGCGCTGAAGGCTCTAAGCAGAACTGACTAGGTCAATCAATCAATCAATCGTATTTATTGAGTGCTTACTGTGTGCAGAGCACTGTACTAAGCACTTGGGAAGTACAAGTTGGCAACATATAGAGACAGTCCCTACCCAACAGTGGGCTCACAGTCTAAAAGGGGGAGACAGAGAAGGGGTGAGTGGTACAGAAAGCTGATGTTAGGAGTTTCTGTTTCCAGGGTTGAGTTTTTATTTCAGCCCCCAGGAAGGCGGGGTCTCCAGTTTGCTAATGATAATAATAATAATAATAATAATAATAATAATAATAATAATAATAATAAAACTGTGGTATTTGTTAAGAGCTTACTATGCGCCAGGCACTGTTCTAAGCGCTGGGGTCCCTGTCCCACATGGGGCTCACAGTCTTAGCCCCATTTTACAGATGAGGTGACTGAGGCACGGAGAAGTAAAATGACTTGCCCAAGGTCACATAGCGGACATGTTGTGGAGCTAGGATTAGAACCCTGATCCTTCTGCCTCAACAGCCCCGGGCTCTAACTGCTAGACTTTGCTGCTTTTCTTTTTCTTTTTGTAGCCACCCAGCTGATCTTCATTTCTTCCTTCTGTTTGTCAGCAGTCTCCTCTCCCCACTTCTATGCCCAGATTGTGAGACCCTTGAGAGTCAAGAAGTATCTGATAATTCCCACCCATGATTAGGTTTCATAAATACCATCATTACTACTACTATTTCCTCACTCCCACCAGCCCAATTCCTCGACCCTCCCCTTTCACTCATTCACTCAGTCGTATTTATTGAGCGCTTACTGTGTGCAGAGCCCTGAACGAAGTGCTTGGGAGGGTACGATACAACAATAAACAGACCCAACCCCTGCCCACAGTGAGAGGAGACGGGCATCAATACAAATAAATAAATTATAGAAATGTCGCAAGTGCTGTGGGGCTGGGAGGGGGAAAGAGCAAATCCAGGTGACACAGAAAGGAGTGGAAGATGAGGAAAGGGGGGCTTATCCGGGAAGACTTCTTGGAGGAGATGGGCCTTCGATAGTGCTTTGAAGTGGGGGGAGAGTAATTGTCCGAATTGAGGAGGGAGGGCATTCCAGGTCAGTGGCAGGAAGTGGACTAGGGGTCAATAAATACGACTGATCAATAAATACGACTGATTGATTGATCTATTCTATTTATTTTATTTTGTTAGTATGGTTTTGTTCTCTGTCTCCCCCTCTTAGACTGTGAGCCCACTGTTGGGTAGGGACTGTCTATATATGTTGCCAACTTGTACTTCCCAATCGCTTAGTCCAGTGCTCTGCACACAGTAAGTGCTCAATAAATGCGATTGATTGATTGATTGGTGAGACAGGAGAAACTGAGGCACCGTGAGAAGGTTAGCACTAGAGGAGAGAAGGAGAGAAGTGAGGTGAGGTAAGATGGGGCAAGGTGGTGGAGAGCTTTAAAACCAATGGTGAAGAGCTTTTGTTTGATGTGAAGGTGGATGGGCAACCACTTGAGTTTTCTGAGGAGCAGGGAGATATGGTCTGAACCTTTTTATAGAAAAATGATCCAGGCAGCAGAGTGAAGTATGAACTGGAGTGGGGAGAGACAGACAACTGACCTGCTATGAGCCCAGAAAGCAGCACGGCAATAATAATAATAATTTTGGTATTTGTTAAGAAGAATGAAGAATGATGGTATTTGTGAAGCGCTTACTATGTGCAAAGCACTGTTCTAAGCGCTGGGGAGATTACAAGGTGATCAGGTTGTCCCACGGGGGGCTCACAGTTTTAATCCCCGTTTTCCAGATGAAAACCAGTAAGTTAGGCGCTTACTATGTGCAAAGCACTGTTCTAAGTGCTGGGGAGGAGAAGCGGCGTGGCTCAGTGGGAAGAGCTTGGGCTTTGGAGCCAGAGGTCATGGGTTCAAATCCCTGCTCCGCCAACTCTCATCTGTGTGACTTTGGGCAAGTCACTTTAACTTCTCTGGGCCTCAGTTACCTCATCTGTAAAAAGGGGATTAAAACTGTGAGCCCCCCGTGGGGCAACCTGATCACCTTGTAACCTCCCCAGCGCTTAGAACAGTGCTTTGCACCTAGTAAGCGCTTCACAAATACCATCGTTATTATTAGTAGTAGTATTACCAAGTGATGAGGTTGTCCCATAATTACAAGGTGATCAGATTGTCCCATGTGGGGCTCACATTCTTAATCTCCATTTTACAGATGAGGGAATTGAGCCACAGAGAAGTTAAGTGACTTACCTAAAGTCACACAGCTGACAAGCGGCGGAGCCGGGGTTTCAACCCATGACCTCTGACTCCAAACCCCGGGCTCTTTCCATTTAACCAAGCTGCTTGATGCTATTGTAGGGACCAGTCCTCCTGTAAATAAGCTCTGAGGGATTCTGTTAAGGTGGTGTTCTGTGCCCAGCAGCAGGAGACTGGATCAGATGACCTTTGGGATCCCTCCAAGCTCTAGGAATCTTGGATACTCTCTCATTAGGACATTCACACCAGCATCCCTATGGCAACGAACCACCAGTCTGGGAGGTTTTAAGTAACTATTTTGGGAATGCGCAAGAAGAGCAACGAAGCAGATTTTTCCGATTTTTCATCTGAACGGTGGGCCCTGAATTCCGAAGAATCACGTGATAAGCAGTACTAATTTGGGAGGAAGTAGGCGTTCAAGTTGTTCTACATTGCTCATCTACAAAATTTTGCTAACGACTCGTAGGCGCGATTGAGTTCCTTGAAAATATAAGATTTACCAGGAAAATGAAATTGACTATTTTGATTTGAAGTAGGGAGGTGTCAGAGATGTGTCCTCTGGTTTGTTTATTTTTTCAAATGGTACGTATTAAGTACATACTATGTGCCAGACACTGCACTAAGGACTAGGGTAGATACAAGATAATCAGATCGGACATAGTCCATGTCCCACATGGGGCTTACAGTCTTAATCCCCGTTTTACAGATGAGGTAACTGAGGCAAAGAGAAGTGACGTGACTTGCCTAAGGTCACACCGAAGACGAGTGGAGGAGCCAGGATTAAGAGCTAGGTTCTTCTGACTCTCAGCCCCGTGCTCTATCCATTAGGCCACATCCTATTTATTGAGCGCTTCCTGTGTGCTGAACACTGTACTAAGCGCTTAGCACTGTACTACTTCTCGATCTCAGAGCTTGGGTTTTCCCAGCCCTCCTGCGAGCGGAGGTCCATCCTGGGTTTGGTGCCTGGAGGGAGGGAGTTGATCGTTATTGCTTAGAACAGCCCACTCAACAAAGATTCTACTTTTGGGTTCGCGAGCTGGGTCATTCCTTCATTCCACCATATTTATTAAGTACTTACTGTAGGCAGAGCACTGTACTAAGTGCTTGGGAAAGTACAATACAGAAAGTACAATAAACAGTGACACTCCCAGAGAAGCAGCGTGGCTCGGTGGAAAGAGCACGGGCTTTGGAGTCAGAGGTCATGGGTTCAAATCCCAGCTCCGCCAATTGTCAGCTGTGTGACCTTGGGCAAGTCATTTCACTTCTCTGGGCCTCAGTTACCTCATCTGTAAAATGGGGATGAAGGCTGTGAGCCCCCCTGAGGGACACCCTGATCACCTTGTAACCTCCCCAGGGCTTAGAACAGTGCTTTGCACATAGTAAGCGCTTAATAAATGCCATTATTATTATTATTATTATTATTATTATTATTATTATCATTCCCTACCAACAGCGAGGTTCACAGTCTGGAGCGCAGGTAGCTTTTTGGCCCTGTCAGAATGGAAGCATTTTGGAGACCACACACACCCCAGCTATCCTTGGGATGATGTTGGAAACAACAACATCACTTTACATCGATTGGCAACTCCGGGAACGTTGGCCTGCACTGACCCAGTCCAGCTGGATTTCCATCAATCAATCAATCAATCAATCAATCGTATTTATTGAACGCTTACTGTGTGCAGAGCACTGTACTAAGCGCTTGGGAAGTACAAGTTGGCAACATATAGAGCCGGTCCCTACCCAACAGTGGGCTCACAGTCTAGAAGAAGGAAGCACAGTTTCGAGTGGGCTGGAAAGGAAAACAGGTCTAGCTCTGAAATCTAATTAAAGAACACTGGATTAGTGAATTCACAATTAAACCATACTTTCTGTGAGACAAAGTGCCATTTTGACCTTCAAATGTCTTTGTGGCCGATGGCAATATTTTTTTTTATATATATTTTCCCTTCCCCTCCTGGTGGCTAATTCCGTTTCAATTACTTTGCTCTGTCCGTTTCAACTACTCTGCTCTGATTGAGGTGCAGCATGGTTTAATGAAGAGAGCGCAGTCCTGAAAGTCAGAAGACTTGGGTTCTAATTCCAGGTCCTCTGCTTTCATTCAGTCGTATTTATTGAGCGCTTACTGTGTGCAGAGCACTGTACTAAGCGCTTGGGAAGTACAAGTTGGCAACATAGAGAGACGGTCCCTACCCAACAGCGGGCTCACAGTCTAGAAGGGGGAGACAGAGAACGAAACAAAACATATTAGCAAAGTAAAATAAATAGAATAAATATGTACAAATAAAATAGAGTAATAAATATGTATAAACATATATACAGGTGCTGTGAGGAGGGGAAGGAGGTAAGGGAGGGATGGGGACATAACAGACATAACTTGTCTGTTATGTGACCTTGGGCAAGTCACTTCATGTTTCCGTGCCTCAGTTCCCTCATCTGCAAAATGTTCTCCTTGCTACTTAGACTGTGAGCCCCATGTGGGACCTGATTATCTTCTATCTACCCCAGTGTTTAGTAGGGTGCTTGGCACATAGTAAGCCTTTAACAAATAGCTTTATTTTTACTATGACATGTTGGACCGTTACTTCCCCTGGGGAAGAATCTGTTGTTGACTTGGTTTACCTCTGTTTCCCTGGACCTCAAAGGTTCACACTCTCTTACTTTTTCCCATTCTCCCCTTTGTTCTGGATGGGCTAGAAACTTGTTGGCGTGTCTGGGATCTCACTGGCAATAATGTCATCTTCAGAAATGGAGGTCGGCAGTCCCTCTATATGTACACGCGTAGTCGATTCCATCCTGATGTTGCCTATGGTGTAGCCGACCTTTTAGCGTTCCCACCTTTTTAGACGGATGATTGAAAAGAACAGTTAGCAGCGACCCTGAGATTTAGTTCCCAAGTCATGACTGCTGGCTCAGACCCCATCATTGTGCAGTTTATTTTTTGGGTTTTTTTTTTCCTTTGGTACGGTATTGGTTCATTCGTTCATTCAGTCGGATTTAGTAAGAGCTCACTGTAGTAAGCGCTTGGGAAGTAAAACTCAGCAACAGAGAGAGACAATCCCGGCCCACAATGGGCTTACAGTCCAGAAGGGGGGAGACAGACATCAAAACAAGTAAACAGGCATCAGTAGCATCAATATAAACAAATTGGTTAAGCACCTACTATGTTCCAGGCACTATACTAAGCACTGGGGTAAATACAAGCTAATCAGGTTGGATACAGGCCTTGCTAGCCACATGGGGCTCACGGTCTTAATCCCCGTTTTACAGATGTGGAAACTGAGACATAGAGAAGTGAAGTGATTTGCTCAAGGTCACACAGCAGACAAATGGTAGCACTGGAATTACAACCCAGGTCCTTCATACTCCCAGGCCTGTGCTCTATAATAATAAATAATAATAATAATAATAATGACATTTACTAAGTACTTACTATGTGGGGCGGTTACCCGGTGATCAGGTTGCCCCACGGGGGGCTCACGGCCTTAATCCCCATTTTCCAGATGAGGGAACTGAGGCCCAGAGAAGTGAAGTGACTTGCCCAAAGTCACACAGCTAATTGGCGGAGTTGGGATTTGAACCCATGACCTCTGACTCCAAAGCCCAGGTCCACCAGGCTGTGCTGCTTCTAGATCCGTTTTGTAATCTGCATTAATTTTTCCTCCTGTGCTTGCTCCTACTGACGCGCCTCTGCCATTTTCCAGTTCACTTTCTCAGCTTTATGAGGTCTTTCTAGTGTTTATCTTATCTATGTGGAATCCCACCTGTAAATTTCGAGATTTCTCTGCACATCTGTAAGATGTTAATCAGAATCAGTCCACACACACATTTCTATAGGATTCTCCCTATTGCCCTTCTTGAAAAATTACCATCGATCTCTAACCTTTGTTCCTAATGTTTTAGGCAATTTTCTGACAGAATATTCCCTCCAGCCCTATGATTATTCAGGGTTTTTTTTAAGCCTTTCAAAACTTTGTCAAAATCTCTGGAAAATCTCAACATATTTTCCCTGCTGACTTCCCTCTACCCAAATGTCAAGGATCTTTTCAAAGAACTCCATCAGATTACAGAGGAGAGGGGATTTTCTTCCCTCACAGAAGATATTTTTTTTCTTTCAACAATTGGGTTTTGCAAAATAATTCTAAACTGAATTATTGAGTAGAATGATTTGCCAAGAGTAGAAATCATCATCATCATCAATCGTATTTATTGAGCGCTTACTGTGTGCAAAGCACTGTACTAAGCGCTTGGGAAGTACAAATTGGCATCATATAGAGACAGTCCCTACCCAACAGTGGGCTCACAGTCTAAAAGAAATGAGACTCAATGAGGTATTCCCAGGATTACATCAATCAGTCGATAATTTGTATTTATTGAGTAGAGCACTGTACACTGAGAAGCAGCGTGGCTCAGTGGAAAGAGCCCGGGCTTTGGAGTCAGAGGTCATGGGTTCAAATCCCGGCTCCGCCAATTGCCAGCTGTGTGACTTTGGGCAAGTCACTTAACTTCTCTGGGCCTCAGTTACCTCAACTGTAAAATGGCGATTAAGACTGTGAGCCCCACGTGGGACAACCTGATCACTTTGTAACCTCCCCAGCGCTTAGAACAGTGCTTTACACATAGTAAGCGCTTAATAAATGCCATCATTATTATTACTAGTGTTATTATTAGTAAGTGCTTGGGAGAGTACCATATAAGTACCATATAACAGAGTTGGTGGATGTGTTCTCTGTCCACAGGGAGTTTACAGTCTGGAGGGGGAGACAGGCATTAATATAAATAAATTATTGATATGTAGGTAAGTAGTGTGGGACTACTGTGAGCCCACTGTTGGGTAGGGACTGTCTCTATATGTTGCCACCTTGTACTTCCCAAGCGCTTAGTACAGTGCTCTGCACACAGTAAGCGCTCAATAAATATGATTGATTGATTGACTGTAGGAGGGGTGAATAAAGGGAGCAAATCCAATTACAAGGGCAGTGCAGAAGGGAGTAGGAGAAGAGGTAAAGAGGGCTAAGTTGGGGAAAGTCTCTTGGAGGAGATAATGCCTTCAAAAAGGTTTTGTAGGTGGGGAGTTTGATTCTCAGATACCTCTAAAACTTGTGAGAAGCAGCATGGCTCAGTGGAAAGAGCAAGGGCTTTGGAGTCAGAGGTCATGGGTTCAAATCCCAGCTCCGCCAATTGCCAGCTGTGTGACCTTGGGCAAGTCACTTAACTTCTCTGTGCCTCAGTTACCTCATGTGCAAAATAGGGATTAAGACATGAGCACCCCCATGGGACAACTTAATCATCTTGTAACCTCCCCGGAGCTTAGAACAGTGCTTTGCACGTAGTAAGCACTTAATAAATGCCATCATTATTATTGCGAATAGGAGTTAAATAGGTTATTTTATAACATGCAGTACAGTGACCATTTGTAACAAATGGCTACATATTCTTGCCAGGAATATTGCGATTTCAACCCTAAATTCATCAGTAACGATAATGTAGTAATTCTCTTGTTCCAGGCATATATTTACATCTAATTTATCATTTTTAAATGGTATTTGGTAAGCACTTACTAAGTACTAGGCACTGAGGTAGATACAAGCTAATCGGGTTGGACACAGTCGATTTGGTTCAAAATATCCGTTGTGGTCTCCAGATTTGATCCATTTTCTCTGACTGGTTGATGCAGAAGCAATTAGGTTGTGTGGGAGCTCAGAAAAAACCATCCTGAAGAAACTTGAGCATCTTGGCTATTTACTTTCCAACATGGCCTAGTGGAAACAGCAGAAGACCTGGGTTCTAGTTCTGGCTTTTGGACCTACCTACTGTGTGACCTTGGAAAAGTCACTTAACTTCTATGCCTCAATCAATGTATTTGCTGAGTGCTTACTGTTTCCAGGGCACTGTATTAAGCGCTTGGGAGAGTACAATATAATAGAATTGGTAGAAACTTTCCCCACCCACAAGGAGGTTACGTTTCCATAACTGTAAAATGAGGATAAAATATATATATATATATATATTTTTTTTTTATTTAGCCTGTGTGCCCCATGTGAGGCTGGGACTGTGCCTGATTTGCTTATTTGGTATCTATCCCAGCATTTCGTGCAGTGATTAGTACCTAGTAAGCACTTGAAAATATTATTGTTATCAATCAATGGTATTTATTGAGCATTTATTATGAGCAGAGCACTTTTCTAAATGTTTGGGAGAGTACAGTACAGCAGAATTAGCAGGGCATACTCCATGCCTATAATAAGTTTACAGTCTAGAGGACAAAACAGATGTTAATATGAATGAATAATTATTTTTCTTTAATTTCCAAATTGCCCCATTGATTCCCCATCTGATTTCATTCATTTATTTATTCAGTAATACTTATGGAGCATCACTTGTATTCAGAGCACTTTCCAAAGCATTGGAAAAACTGATGAGGGTGAAAATTAAACTCGGATCCAGGGTTCATAATGTACCGCTTAGGGGAGAAGGGGGTGAGCGAGGGACACACAGGGAAAGATTAAAGTGATGAAACAACCAAACACTGTATGAAGCCAAGGATGACAATGAATAAAATTCAAGTTGCAGATGGCGCGGCTAAAGAAGCAGAGTTTCATGTTCCTCACCCCTCGGGCAGTTCAGAGTCCAAGAGTCACAGTAGCCACAGCCACGGTCTTCCAAATGTTCTCAAAGGTGGGAAAGCATTCAGCCTTGTCGGGGCAAGATGGGATGGGAATGTCAGATGGGGTGGGTGTCATGCATTTAGTACAGTGCTCTGCACTTAGTAAGTACTCAATAAATACCATTGATTGATTGAAGGATAATGATAATAATAATGATAATAATAATAATAATGATGGCATTTATTAAGCGCTTACTATGTGCAAAGCACTGTTCTAAGCGTTGGGGAGGATACAAAGTGATTAGGTTGTCCCACGTGGGGCTCACAGACTTAATACCCATTTTACAGATGAGGGAACTGAGGCACAGAGAAGTCAAGTAACTTGCCCAAAGTCACACAGCTGACAAGTGGTGGATCCGGGATTTGAACCCATGACCTCTGACTCCAAAGCCCGTGCTCTTTCCACTGAGCCACGCTGCTTCTCTAAAAAAAAAAAAACGATGGCATTTATTAAGCACTTACTACGTGCAAAGCACTGTTCTAAGCGCTGGGGGAATACAAGGTGATGAGGTTGTCCCACAGGAGGCTCACAGTCTTCATCCCCATTTTACAGATGAGGGAACTGAGGCCCAGAGAAGTGAAGTGACTTGCCCAAAGTCACACAGCTGACAAGTGGCGGAGCCGGGATTTGAACCCATGACCTCTGACTCCAAAGCCTGTGCTCTTTCCCACTGAGCCACGCTGCTTCTAAATGATGGCATTTATTAAGTGCTTACTATGTGCAAAGCACTATTCTAAGTGCTGGGGAGGTGATCAGGTTGTCCCACAAGGGGCTCACAGTCTTAATCCCCATTTTACAGATGAGGGAACTGAGGCCCAGAGAAGTGAAGTGACTTCTCAGAGTCACACAGCTGGCAATTGGAAGAGCTGGGATTTGAACCCATGACCTCTGACTCTCAAGCCCGGGCTCTGTTCCACTGAGCCACGCTGAGGATGTCAGACGTTGCTACTTGAAGCACGCGGACCTCCTACTTTTGATATATTAGTATGCTTTAATTAATAACCGTAGAATCCCTTGTTTGGGGCCTCCTCGAATGCCTGCAGAAAATACTGCGGTCGCTAATGCAGACTCAATCAATCGTATTTATTGAGCTCTAACTTTCATTCAGTCATATTTATTGAATGCTTACCGTGTGCGGAACACTGTACTAAGGACCTGAGAGAGTCCACACAATAATGTAACAGACACATTCCCTTCCCCCAACAAACTTTCATCATCATCATCATCATCAATCGTATTTATTGAGCGCTTACTATGTGCAGAGCACTGTACTAAGCGCTTGGCAAGTGCAAATTGGCAATTTCAGTCTAGAGGGGAAGCAACGTGGCCCAGTGGATAGAGCACAGCCTGGGAGTGAGGAGGTCCTGGGTTCTAATCCCAGCTCTGTCACTTGTCTGCTGTGTGATCTCGGATAAGTCACTTCTCTGTGCCTCTTGACCTCATCTGTAAAATGGGGATTAATAATAATAATAATGGCATTTGTTAAGCGCTTACTATGTGCAAAGCACTGTTCTAAGCGCTGGGGAGGATACAAGGTAATCAGGTTGTCCCACGTGGGGCTCACAGTCTTCACCCCCATTTTGCAGCTGAGGTAACTGAGGCCCAGAGAAGTGAAGTGACTTCTCAGAGTCACACAGCTGGCAATTGGAGGAGCCGGGATTTGAACCCGGGACATCTGAATCCCAAGCCCGGGCTCTTTCCACTGAGCCACGCTGCTTCACAGATTAAGACTGGGAGCCCTATCTGGGGCAGGGACTGTGTCCAATCTGATTATCCTGTATCTACCCCAGCCTTTTCTAAATGCCTAGCACTTAGTAAGCGCTTAAAAAATACCATTAAAAAATAAAAGAAGTCTCCTGTGTATTCTTCCTTTCCCGGGGCCTGACTGCTATGCCTGAAATCCAAGGACAGCATCTAGCCTTGTTGGTTCTTTAATTGTACCAGGAAGAAGTTGTTTATTTTATCTAAAACACTTACTGATAAGATAATTGTCCAATTCCTCGCTTTCCTTTGTCTTCTTCGTTGGTTTTAAGAATAAGAGAACAGTTGTCCCCTGCACCCATCAGGCCCTTTTCCTCTCTGTCAAAGGGTGATTTAGCTGATGCTCATTTAGTACTGGATGGACAAAAATACACATCAGCTTAGTCTGGGTGACTGATTTAATAATAATAATGAAGCTTGTTGTGGGGAAGGAATGTGTCTGCTACATTGTAGAACAGTGCTTCGCACATAGTAAGCGCTTAACAAATACCATCATCTTACCTCCTTCCCTTCCCCACAGCACCTGTATATATGTATATATGTTTGTACATATTTATTACTCTATTTATTTTACTTGTACATATCTAATCTATTTATTTTATTTTGTTAGTATGTTTGGTTTTGTTCTCTGTCTCCCCCTTTTAGACTGTGAGCCCACTGTTGGGTAGGGACTGTCTCTATATGTTGCCAACTTGTACTTCCCAAGCGCTTAGCACAGTGCTCTGCACACAGTAAGCGCTCAATAAATACGATTGATTGATTGATTGATTATTGTACTCTCCCAAGCACTTAGTACAGCGCTTTGCACTCAGTAAGTGCTCAAAAAATATGATTAAATGAATGAATACAGTGCCCTGCACACAGTAATCGCTCAATAAATGTGGTTGACTGAGTGACATGTGTTTGTTAAATGTGCTGGGATAGATGCAAGTTAATCGGTTTGGACACAGTCTCTGTCCCACAGAGGGCTCACAGTTTTAATAATTCCCATTTTATAGATGAGGTAACTGAGACAAAGTAAAGTTAAGTGAACTGCCCAAGGTCACGCAGCAGTCAAGTGGCGGAGCTAGAATTAGAACTCGGGTCCCTCCGACTCCCACATCCGTGCACTATCCACTGGGCCACACTGCTTCTCAAAAAACACTCTAGTGGCATGCTCAAAGCATATGTCAAGCCATGGCCTCAGTGTGCTTCCTTACATGAGTGTTCCCACGAAATCCTCCTAATTTAGCCCCAGATAATCAATCAGTCAATCAATCAATCAATCAATCGTATTTATTGAGTGCTTACTGTGTGCAGAGCACTGTACTAAGCACTTGGAAAGTACAAGTTGGCAACATCTAGAGACGGTCCCTACCCAACAGTGGGCTCACAGTCTAGAAGGGGGAGACAGAGAACAAAACCAAACATACTAATAAAATAAATGGAATAGATATGTACAAGTAAAATAAATAAATAAATAGAGTAATAAATATGTACAAACATATATACATATATACAGGTGCTGTGGGGATAAACAGCTATTATTATTATTATTATTATTAGATAGACTAGGCTGATGTGTATTTTTGTCCACCCAGTACTAAGTTGGCATCAATGGGAAGCAGTATGGCTCAGTGGAAAGAGTCCGGGCTTTGGAGTCAGAGGTCACGGGTTCAACTCCCGGCTCCACCGACTGTCGGCTGTGTGACTTTGGGCAAGTCACTTAACTTCTCTGGGCCTCAGTTACCTCATCTGTCAAATGGAGATGAAGACTGTGAGCCCCCCGTGGGACAATCTGATCACCTTGTAAGCTCCCCAGTGCTTAGAACAGTGCTTTGCACATAGTAAGCACTTATCAAATGCCATTATTATAATTATTACTTGGGAGTCAGAGGTCATGGGTTCAAATCCTGGCTCCGCCACTTGTCTGCTGTGTGACTTTGGGCAAGTCAGTGAACTTCTTTGTGCCTCAGTTCCTTCATCTGTAAAATGGAGATGAAGACTGTGAGCCCCCCGTGGGACAACCTGATTATCTTGTATCTACCCCAGCGCTTATAATGGTGCTTGGCACGTAGTAAGCGCTTAACAAATGCCAACATTATTATTATTATCAGCTGGATCACCCCTTGACAGAGAGGTGAAGAGCAGAATAGATGCAGGGCACTGAACCATTCTCTTAATATTAAGACATGCGGTTGGGCTGTTGAATAAGGCCCCTGATGGGTTAGCAGGTTTATCCAGAGACCAGCACGGCTGCTAGCCCGGGAGCTGTAGGCCCTGTGAGATTCTCCATCTAGGCTCAGGGCAGTCCTTGATGACCCCAGGGTGCAGCTGGTGGAGGAAAATACCAGGCCAGTTACAACACGGACTTGGAAAATCCACAAATTTTATCGTTCGGTTGGACGGGTAAGGGTAGGTTGAATGGACCCTGGATCAAAAAACTGTGAGTCCTGTATGTACTGGTCCAACCCTTCTAACATTAACTCTGCTCCTGGATTCAGTTAGCATTATCCATTCATTCATTCATTCAATCGTATTTATTGAGCGCTTATGTAATCTGGGGGCCAAAACTGGCTTTTTTGTACAGGAATATGCCTTAATAAATGTGTCCGCCCCAAGCCACACACTGATTGTAAATCTCCAAATGCTCTGGGCTTGTTATTCCCCTCCTCAAAAATCTCCAGTGGCTACCAGTCAACCTACGTATCAGGCAAAAACTCCTCACTCTTGGCTTCAAGGCTGTCCATCACCTCACCCCCTCCTACCTCACCTCCCTTCTCTCCTTCTACAGCACCCTCCGCTCCTCTGCCGCTGCTCACCTCCACATTGTACCTCGTTTTCGCCTGTCCCGCCGTCGACCCCCAGCCCACGTCATCCCCCGGGCCTGGAATGCCCCCAGTCCCTCTGCCCATCCGCCAAGCTAGCTCTCTTCCTCCCTTCAAGGCCCTACTGAGAGCTCACCTCCTCCAGGAGGCCTTCCCACACTGAGCCCCTTCCTTCCTCTCCCCCTCGTCCCCCTCTCCATCCCCCCATCTTACCTCCTTCCCTTCCCCACAGCACCTGTATATATGTATATATGTTTGTACATATTTATTACTCTATTTTACTTGTACATATCTATTCTATTTATTTTATTTTGTTAGTATGTTTGGTTTTGTTCTCTGTCTCCCCCTTTTAGACTGTAAGCCCACTGTTGGGTAGGGACTGTCTCTATATGTTGCCAACTTGTACTTCCCAAGCGCTTAGTACAGTGCTCTGCACACAGTAAGCGCTCAATAAATACGATTGATGAATAAATACGATTGAATGAATGAATGAATATATATCCCTATATATATATATCCCAGACTGAGCCCCCTCCTCCCAGACTGAGCCCCCTCCTTCCTCTCCCCCTTCTCCCCCTCCCCATCCCCCTCCTTACCTCCTTCCCCTCCCCACAGCACCTGTATGTATGTATATATATATATATATATACATATATATATATATATATGTTTGTACGTACTTACTACTCTATTTTATTTGTACATATTTATTCTATTTATTTTATTTTGTTAATATATTTTGTTTTGTTGTCTGTCTCCCCCTTCTAGACTGTGAGCCCACTGTTGGGTAGGGACCATCTCTATATGTTGCCAACTTACACTTCCCAAGCACTTAGTACAGTGCTCTGCCCACAGTAAGCGCTCAGTAAATACAATTGAATGAATATATACAGATGCTGTGGGGAGGGGAAGGAGGTAGGGTGGGGGCGATGGGGAGGAGGAGAGGAAAAAGGGGGCTCAGTCTGGGAAGGCCTCTTGGAGGAGGCGAGCTACCGAGGCATCATAGATAACAACAATAATGATCATTATGTTATTTACTATGTGCCCGGCACTGTACTAAGCGCTGGGGTGGATACAGTGCTCTGCACACAGTAGGCACTTAATAAATACAATTGAATGAAAATAAGCAAATTGGGTTGGACACAGTCCCTGTTTCACGTGGGGCTCACGGTCTCAATCCCCATTTTACAGATGAGGTAACTGAGGCCCAGAGAAGTGAAGTGACTTGCCTAAGGTCACACAGCAGACAAGTGGCGGAGCAGGAATTAGAACCCATAACCTTCTGTCTTCAAAGTCTACGCTCTATCCACTGAGCCGTGCCACTTTTGCACTGGGGGATAAGTGGATGGTGGATGAGTATTCCTAGACTGTAAGCCCATTGTGGGCAAGGACCGTGTCTGTTGTATTGTACGCTCCTGAGCACTTAGTACAGTGTTTTGCACACAGTAAACACTCAATAAATACAATTGACTGACAATTCCTTAAAGGTGTTCTGGCCAAAATGTGTTTTAAACGTGTTTTGGAAGAACTGGGTTGCTTTGTTGCTGATTAGTGTATGATGATGGCTTGTTCGCCCAGGTGCAGAAGTAGGCCTCTGTTGTTCAGCGCTAAGCACTTAGTACAGTGCTCTGCACATAGTAAGCACTCAATAAATGCCACTGATTGAGTCAGTCTGCTAATCCCATGAGCCTTCTCCATTCCTTAGCATCACTGACTACCAATTAATGACTCAATAGTACTAATTGAGCCCTTACTGTGTGCAGAGCACTGTAGTAAGTGCTTAGAACTTAGAACTAAGTAATGTGTCTACCCATTTTATTATATTGTACTCTCTCAACAGCTTAGTACAGTGATCTGCACACAGTAAGTGCTACATAAATACCAGTGGTACAGTGCTCTGCACACAGCAAGCACTCAATAAATACCATTGATTAATGGATTGAATCAATTCATTCATTCGTTCAATCGTATTTATTGAGCGCTCAGCGTGCACAGCACTGTAGTAAGCGCTTGGGAAGTACAAGTCGGCAACATATAGAGACGGTCCCTACCCAACAGTGGGCTCACAGTCGAGAATCAATGGTATTTATTGAGAGTTTACTTTGTGCAGAGCACTGCATGGTGTTTGGGAGAGTACAATACAGTTGATCATCATTATCATCATCGATCGTATTTATTGAGTGCTTACTGTGTGCAGAGCACTGTACTAAGCGCTTGGGAAGTACAAGTTGGCAACATATAGAGACGGTCCCTACCCAACAGTGGGCTCACAGTCTAAAAGAGTCTAAAAGTTGATAAACATGATAATTGCCTTCAAGGAGTTTAGGGTCTAATTGGGGAGACAGACACGGAAAATAAATTACAGGTAATTACAGGCCACCCAGAACAAGAACATTTACATAAATGCTGTGGGGATGGGGAGGAGGTCCTAAGTGCTTTGGGGTTGGGGGAAGACTAAGTCTACTCATTCCAAGCGCTTAGTACAGTGCTCTGCACACAGTAAGCGCTCAATAAATGCAACTGATTGACTGATTGATTTGGAAGCCTTATTTCTTGAAGATGTACATATAAGAAAAGCAGCATGGCTCAGTGGAAAGAGCCCAGGCTTTGGAGTCAGAGGTCATGGGTTCAAATTCTGGCTCTGCCAGTTGTCAGCTGCGTGACTTTGGGCAAGTCACATCACTTCTCTGGGCCTCAGTTCCCTCATCTGGAAAATGGGGATTAAGACTGTGAGCCCCCTGTGGGACAATCTGATCACCTTGTAACTTCCCCAGCGCTTAGAACACTGCTTTGCACACAGTAAGCGCTTAATAAATACTATTATTATTATTATTATTATGGGAAAGGCAGTATAGAAGGAAAATTGGATGGGGGATGAGGTCTTAGTGTGGGAAGGCTTCCTGTAGGAGATATGATTTCAGTAGGGCTTCGAAAATGCCGAGTGTACTGGTCTTTTTAGTGGTATTTGTTAGGCACTTAACATATGCCAGGCACTGTACTAAGTGCTGGCGTAGATAAGAGGAAGCAGCGTGGTGCAGTGGAAAGAGCCCGGGCTTTGGAGTCAGACATCATGGGTTCAAATCCCGGCTCCGCCAATTGTCAGCTGTGTGACTTTGGGCAAGTTACTTAACTTCTCTGGGACCCAGTTCCCTCACCTGTAAAATGGGGATTAAGACTGTGAGCCCCACGTGGGACAACCTGATCACCTTGTAACCTTCCCAGTGCTTAGAACAGGGCTTTGCACATAGTAAGCGCTTAATAAATGTCATTGTTATTATTATTATTATTATTATAACTGATCAGGTTGGACACAGTCCCTGTCCCACATGGAGCTCGCATTTTGCAGCTGAGATAAGAGAGTCTCAGAGAAGTAAAGTGATTTGCTCAAGGTCACACAACAGACAAGTGGCGGAGCCGGGACTAGAACCCAGATCCTTCCGACTTCCAGGCCTGTGCTGTATCCACTAGACCCAGGTTGATCTGATCATAATAATAATAATGGCATTTATTAAGTGCTTACTATGTGCAAAGCACGGTTCTAAGCGCTGGGGAGGTTACAAGGTGATCAAGTTGTCCCACGGGGGGTTCACGGTCTTAGTCCCCATTTTACAGATGAGGGAACTGAGGCCCAGAGAAGTGAAGTGACTTGCCCAAAGTCACACAGCTGACAATTGCCAGAGCCGGGATTGGAACCCGTGACCTCTGACTCCAAAGTCCGGGCTCTTGGTGTGTCTGATCTGTCTCAACTGATCGGGTCGGATCTGATCTTGGTCTGTCAGATATGTAGGGAAGCAGCATGGCTCAATGGAAAGAGCCCGGGCTTTGGAGTCAGAGGTCACGGGTTCAAATCCCGGCCCTGCCAATTGTCAGCTGTGTGACTTTGGGCAAGTCACTTCACTTCTCTGGGCCTCAGTTCCCTCATCTGTAAAATGAGGATGAAGACTGTGAGCCCCATGTGGGACATCCTGATTACCTTGTATCTACCCCAGCACTTAGAACAGTGCTTTGTACATAGTAAATGCTTAATAAATGCTATTATTATTATTATTATTATTATTATGTAGGGGGATGGATTTCCAGGCAGGAGGAGGGTGAGAAGCCCCACTTTTCATCATATTCCACTCCCTTCTGCATTGCCCTGACTTGCTCTCTTTGCTCTTCCCCGCTCTATCAGCCCCACAGCTTTTGTATATATCTGTCATTTTCTTTATTTTTGTTGATGTCTATCTCCCCGCCTCTAGACTATGAGCTCGTTGCGGGCAGGGATCGTCACTGTTTATTGTTGGATTGTACTTTCCCAAGCGCTTAGTGCAGCGCTGTGCATGCAGTAAGTGCTTAATAAATACGATTGAATGAATGAATGGGAACAAGCGGTGGAGGGTGGGCGGGATGAGAGGGAGGGACAGTGAGTAGTTTGGTATTAGAGGAGCATAGTATGTGGGTCGAGAGGTAGAAGGAGAACAAAAATAGCAGGTTCAAGAGATGCTTGGATAGAATGATGGGTGAGCGGTTCATACTGATCCATTGAAGGAAAATCAAGAGATACTGAGGGGAAAGCTAGTCATGTTGGATAATTCAGCCCTGACTATGAGGAAAAGCAGTGTGGCTCAGTGGCTCAAGAGCACGGGCTTTGGAGTCAGAGGTCAGGGGTTCAAATCTCGGCTCCACCAATTGTCAGCTTTGGGCAAATCACTTCACTTCTCTGGGCATCAGTTATCTCATCTGGAAAATGGGGATTAAGACTGTGAGCCCCCTGTGGGACAACCTGATCACCTTCTAACCTCCCCAGCGCTTTGAACAATGCTTTGCACATAGTAAGCACTTAATAAATGCCATTAGTAGTAGTAGTAGTAGTATCCAAGAGGGCAGTCATCACATGCTTCCTTTAAGCATCCTTGTATCACTGCTAGAGTCCCGGCCTGAAGGCTCTACCTGGATATCCTGCCGACCCTTCAAACCTAACACATCCCAAACAGAACTCCTTATCTTCCCATTCCAACCCCATCCTAATCCTGTTTTCCCCATAACTGCAAACACCATTATCCTCCCTGTCTCACAGCCCCCTCACCTCGCCATCATCCTCGACTCATCTCTCTCTCGCTGAACCGAAATATTCAATCTGGTACCGAATCTCGACGGTTCTATCTTCATAACATCACTAAAATCCATCCATTCCCTGCCCACAGTGAGCTTACAGTCTAGAGGGTGGTGGGTTTTCTCGGGTGTCCTAGAGGATGAGGGTGTTCTTTCTGATGTTGCCGGCCATGGGCCTTCTCTGTGCCTCAGTTACCCCATCTGTAAAATGGGAATTAAGACTGGAAGCCCCATGTGAGACGTGGATTGTGTCCAATCTGGTTAGGTTGTAGCTACCCCAGAGGTTAGCACATAATAAGTGCTTAAATAATTTGTACTTCCCAAGCGCTTAGTACAGTGCTCTGCACATAGTAAGCGCTCAATAAATACGATTGATGATGATGATGATTAAATACCTTTTTTTTTGAATTGCTGTGTCACCACCATTGGGTTATGACTGGACCTGGGGTAGCCTGGGTCAGCCCTGCCAGTCAATCATTCAGTGGTATATATTGAGCACGTACTTTGTGAAGAGCACTGAATTAAGCACTTGGGAAGGTAGAATACAACAGAGCCGGTAGGCACATTCCCTGCCCTAAAGGATCTTACAGACTAGAGGATCAATATCAAGCCAATCCCAAATGGGAAACTGAGGAAACAGGCCAGATCCAACCTGCTGGGAGTAACTGGCCCAAGCAGGCCTTCATCAGGAAGAGACCAACCTCCTGCTACTCCTCCCCCAAACAACTCTAGTCTATATATACCTGTATATATGTATATATGTTTGTACGTATTTATTACTCTATTTTAGTTTATTTTATCAGCCCCACAGCACTTATGTATATATCTGTCATTTTCTTTATTTTTGTTGATGTCTATCTTCCCGCCTCTAGACTATGAGTCCTTTGTGGGCAGGGATTGTCACTGTTTTATTTATTTATTTATTTTATTTTGTTAATATGTTTTGTTTTTTTGTCCGTCCCCCCCCTTCTAGACTGTGAGCCCGCAGTTGGGTAGGGACCGTCTCTAGATGTTGCCAACTTGGACTTCCCAAGCGCTTAGTACAGTGCTCTGCACCCAGTAAGCGCTCAATAAATGCGACTGAATGAATGAATAGTCCAGCTCTTTTTCCAGCTTGGAGGAAGATCGAATATGGATTGGGCGAAGACTCCCAGCACAGAGACAGGATTCTCCGATAATCAACCCTCACCCTCATCCTGCTACTCCTCCCCCAAACAACTCTAGTCTATATATACCTGTATATATGTATTTATGTTTGTACGTATTTATTACTCTATTATTTTAGTTGTACATATTTATTCTATTTATTTTATTTTGTTAATATGTTTTGTTTTGTTGTCCGTCTCCCCCTTCTAGACTGTGAGCCCACTGTTGGGTAGGGACCATCTCTAGATGTTGCCAACTTGGACTTCCCAAATACAGTGCTCTGCACACAGTAAGCGCTCAATAAATACGACTGAATGAATGAATAGTCCAGCTCTTTTTCCAGCTTGGAGGAAGATCGAATATGGATTGGGCGAAGACTCCCAGCACAGAGACAGGATTCTCCGATAACCAACCCTCACTGCATTAACTTACTAAATCCCCAGGTCACATTTTCTCTTCTTAGTTTGGAAGAGGAAATCAGCTTGTCCAAGCTGACGATAGAGACGAGAATAGCATCTGAAGGACACGGTACCGAGCTGCAATAAAGGTGATCGGCGGGAGGGAGTAACTTCAGTTTCACGATAGCCTGATAGGGTCAGGGCACTTCAGCCTTGAAAGACACAGGCTGAGATGGGGACGTAAGTGAATTTGACAAAATCATAAGAATTGCTATCGCCGAGCCCCCCCCAACCAGGACCAGGTGAAGCCGCAGCTGGAAGGTGCTTAGGTTCAAAAATAAAAACCAGGAAATGCTTCTTTATGCAGCCTCTTTTTGAGAATGGGAGACAGGATCCTGAGTTCGGGTATCTCCTTTTCCAGCCTCTGTGATAAAAGGCATTTGCAGATAATAATAATAATTATGGTACTCCATTCATTCATTCAATCGTATTTATTGAGCGCTTACTGTGTGCAGAGCACTGTACTAAGCGCTTGGGAAGTACAAGTTGGTAACATATAGAGAAGGTCCCTACCCAATAGCAGGCTCACGGTCTAGAAGGGGGAGACAGACAACAAAACAACACATATTAACAAAATAAAATAAATAGAATAGTAAATATGTACAAGTAAAATAAATAGAGCAATAAATCTGTACAAACATATACACAGGGGCTGTGGGAAGGGGAAGGACTTGCCACTAAAGTCAGAGAAGCGGCGTGGCTCAGTGGAAAGAGCCCAGGCTTTGGAGTCAGAGGTCATGGGTTCAAATCCCGGCTCCGCCAACCGTCAGCTGTGCGACTTTGGGCAAGTCACTTCACTTCTCTGGGCCTCAGTCGCCTCATCTGTAAAATGGGGTTAAAACTGTGAGCCCCCCTTGGGACAACCTGATCACCTTGTAACCTCCCCGGTGCCCAGAATAGTGCTTTGCACATAGTAAGCGCTTAACAAATACCATCATTATTATTATTATTACTAAAGCCACGCTGCTAGCAATCGACAGGGGTGGGATTCATTCAATCATATTTACTGAGCGCTCACTGTGTGGATAGAACTGTACTAAGCACTTGGGAAGTACAAGTTGGCAACATAGAGAGACGGTATGTATATGTTTGTACAGATTTATTACCCTATTTATTTTACTTGTACATATTTACTATTCTATTTATTTTGTTAATGATGTGCATTTAGCTTTAATTCTATTTGTCCTGACGACTTGTCTACATGTTTCGTTTTGTTGTCTGTCTTCCCCTTCTAGACTGTGAGCCCGTTGTTGGGTAGGGACCGTCTCTAGATGTTGCCGACTTGTACTTCCCAAGCGCTTAGTCCAGTGCTCTGCACACAGTAAGCGCTCAATAAATACGATTGAAAGAATGAATGAATGGAAGCAACAGCTTGTGCCTCCCCCTCCCCCCCCCTCCATCCCCCCCGCCTTACCTCCTTCCCTTCCCCACGGCACCTGTATATATGTATATATGTTTGTACCTATTTATTACTCTATTTATTTTACTTGTACATATCTATTCTATTGATTTTATTTTGTTAATATATTTGGTTTTGTTCTCTGTCTCCCCCTTCTAGACTGTGAGCCCACTGTTGGGTAGGGACCGTCTCTATATGTTAAGTGCTTACTATGTGCCGAGCACCGTTCTAAGCACTGGGGTAGATACAAGTTAATCAGGTTGGACACAGTCCCTGTCCCCCATGGGGCTCACACTTTTAATCCCCATTTTACCGATGAGGTAACTGAGGCCCAGACTTGCACAAGGTCACACAGCAGGCACATGGTGGAGCTGGGATCTATGTTTGTTTACATTTATCATTTCCATATAAAAAATTAAAAACGATTCCATTCACTACTCCTGGTTTACCACTGAACAAAAGAAAGGAATATCCCAAAAGCTAACAAGTCAGCATCAGGACCCTTACCATGCAGGGTGAGGGAATGGGAATGGTTTTCAACCAGCCATTAGCTTTCCCCTGACAGACAAGGCCATTGATTTTTTATTTTTTCAGTCTGGGAAAACAGTCATCTAAGCAGAATCTATTAGCCCTTAATCTCACACTGCAGCCCCTAAGATCGCCCTTGGCATTCATTCATTCAATTGCATTTATTGAGCGCTTCCTGTGTGCAGAGCACTGTACTAAGCGCTTGGGACGTACAAGTGGGCAACCTATAGAGACGGTCCCTACCCAACAGCGGGCTCCGTGGCTCAGTGGAAAGAGCACGGGCTTTGGAGTCAGAGGTCATGGGTTCGAATCCCGGCTCCGCCACATGTCTGCTGTGTGACCTTGGGCAAGTCACTTCACTTCTCATGAGCCTCAGTTACCTCATCTGTAAAATGGGGCTTAAGACTGTGAGCCACACGTGGGACAACCTGATCACTTTGTATCCCCCCAAGCGCTTAGAGCAGTGCTTTGCACATAGTAAGTGCTTAACAAATGCCAACATTATTATTATTATTATTATTATTATTATTATTATTATTAGCATTCTTCAGTACTCTAATACCGTGTCTTCTAGGGTTGGGAGAAACTCACAAGAGAGTCTGAAAGTCCTTCTAGACTGTGAGCCCACTGTTGGGTAGGGAAAATCTCTATATGTTGCCAACTTGTACTTTCCAAGCGCTCAGTACAGTGCTCTGCACACAGTAAGCGCTCAATAAATATGACTGATTGATTGATTGAAAGTGGGTTCCCTTTCCTGGAGGCGTTTCCTTTTCAAGCACAGGGATGTTTTGTTTTAATGTCTGTCTCCCCCCTTCTAAACTGTGAGGCCGTTGTTGGGTAGGGACCGTCTCTATGTGTTGCCGATTTGTACTTCCTAAGCGCTTAGTACAGTGCTGTGCACACAGTAAGCACTCAATAAATATGATTGAATTTTACAGATGAGGAAACTGAGGCACAGAGAAGTGAAGTGACTTGCCCAAGGTGCCACAGAAAGCAAGGAATGGAACCGGAATTGGAACTCTGAGTCTCTGACTCTGAGGTCCGTGTTTTTCCTGCTAAGCCAGGCTGCTTTCCTACTCTAGACTGTGAGCCCACTGTTGAGTAGGGACCATCTCTATATGTTGCCAACTTGTACTTCCCAAGCGCTTAGTACAGTGCTCTGCACACAGTAAGTGCTCAATAAATACGATTGATTGATTGATTGGTCTCTCCCCTTTCCCCTCCATCCATCATGGTGAAATGTAGGTTGGACTCTGGGGACAGCATGGACTCATGAGCAGTTGCCTATGAAGGGAGTAAAGCAGGCTAATCAGTCAACCAGTGGTATTTATTGAATGCTCACTGTGTGCAGAGCACTGTACTAAGCAGCGTGGCTCAGTGGAAAAAACATTCATTCAATCGTATTTATTGAGCGCTTACTGTGTGCAGAGCACTGTACTAAGCGCTTGAGTCAGAGGTCATGGGTTCTAATCCTGGCTCCGCCACTTGTCAGCTGTGTGACTTTGGGCAAGTCACTTAACTTCTCTGGGCCTCAGTTACCTCATCTGTAAAATGGGGATTAAGACTGTGAGCCCCATGTGGGACAACCTGATCACCTTGTATCCCCCCCCCCCCCAGTGCTTAGAACAGTGGTTCGCACATAATAAGCGCTTAACAGATACCATCATCATCATCACGTGGCTCAGTGGAAAGAGCCCGGGCTTTGGAGTCAGAGGTCATGGGTTCAAATCCCGGCTCCGCCACTTGTCAGCTGTGTGACTTTGGGCAAGTCACTTCACTTCTCCGGGCTTCAGTTCCCTCATCTGTAAAATGGGGATGAAGCCTGTGAGCCCCCCGTGGGACAACCTGATTACCTTGTAGCCCCCCCAGCACTTGGAACAGTGCTTTGCACATAGTAAGCGCTTAATAAATGCCATTATTATTATTATTATCACTTGGGAGCCCCACGTGGGACAACCTGATCACCTTGTAAATTCCCCAGCGCTTAGTACAGTGCTTTGCACATAGTAAATGCTTAATAAATGCCATCATCATTATTATTATTACTGGGAGAGTACAATATAACTGAGTTGGTAGACCCGTTCCCTGCTCACAATAAGCTTACAGTCCGGAGGGCCGGAACTACCCAGAATGAATAGTTTAAGGAACAGGAAGACAAGAAAGCAATTAAATGACCTATTTCAATCAATCGCATTTATTGAGCGCTTACTGTGTGCAGAGCATTGTACTAAGCGCTTGGTCTGAAGCTGCAGATTTGAGAGACGTGGGAGAGTACTGTGGGTTTGAGGGTGGGGAGGGTGCGGATAGTCGGTGTTGGTGGTTACAGGAGTGGGTGGTTAGATGGCTTTGGGAGTACGTGGGGAGTCAGGGATTGGTGTGTTAGCAGAAGATTTGGTTCATTACCTCTTTGAGGAAAGATATGATGGTGGTTTTTATTGAGTGATTTCCGTGTGCAGAGCACTGTAGTAAGTGTTTGGGAGAGCGTAATATAACAGAGTTCATTCATTCACTCAATCATATTTATCTAAAGGTCCCTGGTTCGTTCCCGGGTTTCGGCAAATGATTTTTCTCTTCTACACTGTGAGCCCGCTGTTGGGTAGGGGCTGTCTCTATGTGTTGCCGACTTGTACTACCCAAGAGCTTAGTACAGTGCTCTGCACACAGTAAGCGCTCAATAAATACTATTGATAGATAGATACTAAGCACTTGGGAAGTACAAGTCGGCAACATATAGAGACGGTCCTTACCCAGACTGTGAGCCTTCTAGACCGTGAGCCCACTGTTGGGTAGGGACCGACTCTATATGTTGCCAACTTGAACTTCCCAAGCGCTTAGTACAGTGCTCTGCACACAGTAAGTGCTCAATAAATACGATTGAATGAATGAATGAATGGACTCACGGTAGATTTGTTCCCTGCCCACAAGGAGCAAACACTGGAGAGGATGAAGAGCTGGCGGCTGTGAATCTTGAGGACCAAATCTCCTCTGTACTGTCAGAGATTCATTCAATTGTATCTATTGAGCGCTTACTGTCTGCAGAGCACTGTACTGAGCGCTTGGGAAGTACAAGTTAGCGCTTGCAATATGGCTGTGCTGTCTCCCCACCCGCAGAGGGGGAGTGCAGCAGCTACAACAATAATAACGATAATAATATGATAATAAAATTAATAATAGTATATGACCGTCTCTATATGTTGCCAGCTTGTACTTCCCAAGCGCTTAGTACAGTGCTCTGCACACAGTAAGCGCTCAATAAATACAATTGAATGAATGAATGAATGACCAACTCTACTGTATCCTCCCAAGCACTTAATACAGTGCTCCGCACAAGGTAAGCATTCACTAAATAGCATGGATCGACATTTAGGTGCTCAGTAATTGCCATTGATTGATTGAGAGACCCAAGTGCTGGATGCTGATATTTTAGGGATCCCAGATGATTGAGCACAGGACTACTGACCTTTTCGGTAGGACCTTAATTCCTCTTGGTCCCAAATTGCTCTTCCTTTGTCTCTTCGCGAAACATCCGGCAGGGGAGGGGAAGTTGCCATGGTGATTTTTCCCTTCTCGGGAAGAACCGTGTCTCCCGCTTCCTTCTCAGAAGATATCCAGGTTGCGCTTTGATCAGGATTTCATCTCCGGAAAATCCCGACTGCATATTGCTCTGAGCTCCAAAGAGCTCCCATCTTGTTGCTGAGAACAATGATATTTCGTGAATGTGACAGTTTCCATGGAGCTGATGGAAACACAGGGAGCTTTTTTTTGTTCACATTTAGAAATGGTGGGAGTCTTGGCTGCGGTATGTTTCCGAGAGAAAGATTTATCTATTGGGATTTCCTTTCGACAGCCAGCTGGGAACTCAAAAGAAACCCTGACAATAGCTTGGCCCTAAAGAAATAGGATCTTGAGCATACTTGTAGTTACAGGTGAGAATTCCTATAAACTAAATCCCGGTACTAAATCCCCAGAAACCTCTCTTCTAAACCAAGATCTGGAAAACATGCAGGGTGTTCTAACCTTTGGAATTGGATCCTGGTTGGTATTAATAATTGTGATATTTTTGAAACTTACAATAAGCTAAGCACTGAGGAAGATGCGAGATAATCAGGCAGGACATTGACCCTGGCCTACATGAGGCTCACAATTTTGTTTTGCTTTTTTTTTAAATGATATTTGTTAAGCGCTATGTGCCACGCACTGTGTTAAGAGCTGGGAAAGATTCACTCTAATCAGGTTTGACAGAGTCCCTGTCCCACATGGGGCTCCCAGTCTTAATCCCCATTTTACAGATGAGGAAACTGAGGCACAGAGAAGTGAAGTGACTTGCCTAAGGTCACGCAGCAAACTAGTGACAGAGCCAGGATTAGAACCCAGATCTTTCTGACACCAAGGCCTGTGCCCTCCCTACTATGTTATGCTACTTCTCCAAGTAGTTTAAGTAGGAAGGAGAACAGATAGTTAATCCCCATTTTACAGATAAGAGAACTGAGGTACAGAGCACTGAAGTGACTTGTCCAAGGTCATATAGCAGGGAAGTGACAGAGCTGGGATTAGAATCTAGGTCCTCTGGCTCCCAAGCCCATGCTATCTCATTGCAATGCGCCTGTTCTATCACAATATTTTTCTTATCAGTTCCAGGAATCTGATGCAATATTTGATGCAATTTGGATCTTGTTACTTCAGCCCTTATGAAAAAGCAAATATAGGTTAGTGTAAATTAATTGGATGACTCCCTCTTTGAAAGATGACATGGTGGTTACACCTTGGTTGATATAGATAGTTCATTATAGAAATAGATCATGTTTTATGACTATGAATGGTTACTTTTTGGTTCTGAAAAGTGTCATGTGACATGACAATACATGATAAGACTACTAAGTCTTCGGGAAAGGAAAATTCATTTTGTTCTGATGACTTGACGCCTGTCCACATGTTTTATTGTCTGTCTCCCCCTTCTAGACTGTGAGCCCGCTGTCGGGCAGGGACCGTCTCTAGATGTTGCCAACTTGTACTTCCCAAGCGCTTAGTACAGTGCTCTGCACACAGTAAGCGCTCAATAAATGCGATCGAATGAATGAATGAATGCTTTTTCCATGAGGCCATGCTTCTCCTTGTAGGACTTCCATGATCACCAAGGCTCCTCCAACCGAGTGTCAGATAATAATAATGAAAACTGTGGTATTTGTTAAGCACTTACTGTGTGCCAAGCACTCTACAAAGTGCTGGAGTGGATACAAGGAAATCAGGTTGGACACAGTTCTGTCCCTCATGGAGCTCACAGTCTTAATCCCCATTATACAGGTGAGGTAACTGAGGCCCAGAGAAGTGAAGTGACTTGCTCAAAGCCACACAGCAGATGAGTGGCAGAGCCGGGACTAATCCTAAATTTTAATCCTAATTCTAAAACCAGATGGGGAAGGCAGGCAGCAGAGCTCCTGTCTCTATATGTTGCCAATTTGTACTTCCCAAGCGCTTAGTACAGTGCTCTGCACATAGTAAGCGCTCAATAAATACGATTGATGATGATGATGATGATGACAGAAGGTCGAAGCGCTCAATGAGTACGATTGAATGAATGAATGAACTGTGAGCCCCACGTGGAACGGGGACTGTGTCCAACCTGAATTTCCCGAGCCGTCTCAACGTCCTCAGGCCCTGCTTGGACTTGTACGGGGCAAAATCGATTTCTCGACAGGATTTTTCTGGTGGAAAAACTCCACTTGGGCCCAGAATTTTACTGGTTTTCCGTCTCTGGTAGTCGGGAGAAGAGACAGGATCCCCACGTTGGGCTGAGGTGATTCGAGGCTGGAGCCTTCTTGTTGAACTCAACCGAATAAAGAGCAGAAATGCCTGCCCCTCTGTTCCTAGAAGCTTAGGTGAAGGAATTGATTTTAGAGACAGTGGCTCGTGCTGTGTCACTGCCACTTTTCGGGTTCCCGTTGGTTGTGTGCCCACTGAGGTGCAGAGTCAAGCGAGTGAGGAGGTGGGCAGGGGGTCCTTCTGGGTTGCGCTAAGCATGGCATAGGTGCCAATGCTGGGCTGTAGCACAGCGTGGCTCAGAGGACAGAGCACGGACTTGGGATTCAGACATAATAATAATAATAATAATAATAATAATAATGCCATTTGTTGTATATATGTATATATGTTTGTACATATTTATTACTCTATTTATTTATTTATTTATTTTGCTACTACATATCTATTCTATTTATTTTATTTTGTTAGTATGTTTGGTTTTGTTCTCTGTCTCCCCCTTCTAGTCTGTGAGCCCACTGTTGGGTAGGGACTGTCCCTATATGTTGCCAACTTGTACTTCCCAAGCGCTTAGTACACAGTAAGCGCTCAATAAATACGATTGATTGATTGATTTTGTTAAGCACTTACTATGTGCAAAGCACCATTCTAGGCACTGGAGGGCTACAAGGTGATCAGGTTGTCATTCATTTAATCGTATTTATCAAGCGCTTACTGTGTGCAGAGCACTGTACTAAGTGCTTGGGAAGTGTTCAATAAATACGATTGATTGATTGATTGATTTGTTAAGCACTTACTATGTGCAAAGCACCATTCTAAGCGCTGGAGGGCTACAAGGTGATCAGGTTGTCCCATGCGGGGCTCACGGTCTTAATCCCCATTTTACAGAGGTGGTAACTGAGGCTTGGAGAAGTGAAGTGACTTGCCTAAGGTCACACAGCAGACATGTGGCAGAGCCAGGATTAGAACCCATGACCTCTGGCTCCCAAGCCCGGGCTCTTTCCACTGAGCCACGCTTGGGTTCTAATTCCGGCTCTGCCAACTGTCATTCATTCATTCATTCAATCGTATTTATCGAGCGCTTACTGTGTGCAGAGCACTGTACTAAGCGCTTGGGAAGTACAAGTCGGCAACATATAGAGATGGCCCATACCCAACAACGGGCTCACAGTCTAGAAGGGGGAGACAGACAACAAAACAAAACGTGTAGACAGGTGACAAAACATGTAGACACCAGATCGATGATGTCATGGATACCATGCCTCATCCATAACCTGATTAAAATAATTATATGGTGTGAAAAATTACAAACAATGGTGATTTTGAGGGTATTCCTTAAAGTTACACTGCACAGGCAGTCTCTCTTTGGTCTCCAGAATCGTTTGACATTTGTAGACAGGTAGAATAATTCCAATTACTTGGTCTATATGGAAATATGACTCCGGAGAGGCCCGTGCTTTATCCACTAAGCCACGCTTTTACTCAGGGCCAGAGGTCGTGGGTTCTAATCCTGGCTCCACCACTTGTCAGCTGTGTGACTTTGGGCTAGTCACTTAACTTCTCTGGGCCTCAATTACCTCATCTGTAAAATGGGGATTAAGACTGTGAGCCCCACGTGGGTCAACCTGATCACCTTGTATCATCCCCAGCAATTAGAACAGTGCTTGGCACATAGTAAGTGCTTAACAAATGACATCATTACTATTATTATTATTATTATAGCTCAGTGCATGGTTGCTTTGGTAGCTGCTGTGTTCTTTCCCGCCAGCATTAGCCAGCTGTAACTCCAGATTCCTCTCATCCTGTCCACTTGTGTGACACCCTAGGTGACTCTTGCGTGGCTCAGTGGAAAAAGCCCGGGCTTGGGAGTCAGAGATCATGGGTTCTAATCCCGGCTCCTCCGCTTGTCAGCTGGGTGACTTTGGGCAACTTCTCTGGGCCTCGGTTCCCTCATCTGTAAAATGGGAATTAAGACTGTGAGCCCCATGTGGGACAACCTGATGACCTTGTATCCACAGCCCCCCCCCCCCCCCCCCCAGTGCTTGGCACATAGTAGCGCTTAACAAATTCCATTATTATTATTATCAGAATCTTTCATCACTGAAGAATGTATCTGCTAAGGGAAATAGCTTGGCCTAAAGATAGAGCCCCGTCCTGGAGTCAGGAGGACTTGGGTTCTAATTCCCATCCCGCCACTTGTCTGCTTTGTAACCTTGGGCAAATCACTTCACTTCTCTGTGCCTCAGTTACCTCATCTATAAAATGGATATGAAAGGTGCCCTGACTTGCTCCCTTTGCTCTTCCCCCCTTCCAGTTCCACGACACCTATGTACATTTCTGTAACTTTATTTGTATTGTTGTCTGTGATGTTACCCCCCGCCCCTACACTGAAAGCCCACTGTGGGCAGGGAATATCACTGTTTGTTGGTGTACTTTTCCAAGCGCTTAGTATAGTGCTCTGGACACAGTAAGCGCTCAACAAATATGACTGACTGAATGAATGAACTGTGAGCCCCATGAGGAACAGGGACTGTGTCCAACCTGATTACTTTGTATTTTCCCCAGCGCTTAGTACAGTGACTGGCACATAGTAAACACTTAACAAAGACCACAGTTATTAACTCGGTTGTATTGTACTCTCCCAAGTGCTTAGTACTGTACTCTGCACACAGTAAATGCTCAGTGAATACCATCGATTGATTAACCGTTGGCTAAAATAGGACTCAAACTCAGGTCTACTGATTTCTAGAATTACACTCTTTCCACTGGACCAACTGTTGGTGTTTCGTAAACACTTTTGATTGATTGGTAGCTTGAAGAAAGCCAATTCCATTAACCTGACCCAGCTTCACACTACTTGTTTTCCTGAGGAGAAACTGAGGCACCGGACAGCTGAGAGGCTCGCCCAAACTCTCCCAGTCTGTCAGTTGGAGAGCTGGGACTAAAGCCCAAGTCTGTCGAGCTGTCTGTGGGTTCCTGAGGGCTCTGCGCACAGTGAGCCTTCTCTCCCAGACGCTCTTTGCTTTTTTTCCCCTAATATTTCCATCCTCCAAAATATGGGACTTGGAATCATTCCACTCGCCTCATTGTTTTTCCCTTTCGTCTTCTCTCCCACTTGTCTGCATCTTCATAAGGCTCCAGTGCCCAGCTTTCTAGCTCTGATGTTTCCACTGTCTTCCTGCTCCATTACTTCTTGCTCCTTGCCTGGCCCTTTCTTCTCAGAGTTTGCTTTCATTCATTCATTCAATCGTATTTATTGAGCGCTTACTGTGTGCAGAGCACTGTACTAAGTGCTTGGGAAGTACAAGTCGGCAACATATAGGGACGGTCCCTACCCAACAGTGGGCTCACAGTCTAGAAGGGGGAGACAGACAACAAAACAAAGCATACTAACAAAATAAAATCAATAGAATAAATATGTACAAATAAAATAAATAAATGAATAGAGTAATAAATACATACAAACATATATACAGGTACCTATCCAGATATCTATCCGCACTCCACATTCATTCATTCATTCAATCATATTTATTGAGTGCTTACTGTGTGCAGAGCACTGCACTCTCAGCAGCACCACCCTACCCCAGGATATCCGACTTCAGGTTCGTTTTTCTAGAAAAGATGAAATAATCCGCAACAGATGGATTACAAAGTCTAGTCGTCGCCCCCTTCACCGCCCCAAGTGAATATCAGACTTCTGTTGCTTTGTTACCCTCACATAAGGAATGGAGAGGGATAGGCAGGGCTAAATTTCACAGAAAGAGGGGGACGTTGCTTTGGTTGCAGAAGTGGCATTTGAATTTTTCAGACACTGAGGGATCACGTCAGTCAGTCTGAGTCAATCTACTCCAATTATTTGAGTCCCTTAGGTTCCCTCATCCCCACCTAAGTTCAAAATTCCCACCAATGGGGCACCAATAACATCAAAACTTTCGATGTCAGCCAAAGGGAAAATAAATATGGCAGTGGTGGGTGGGCTTCTCTCTGAGTGCTTGGGCCAGAAGGAGGATCCCACCCACCCTGGGCTTATGAACATCTGCTCCTCTGAATCCTAATAATAATAATAATGATGGCACTTGTTAAGTGCAAAGCACTGTTCTAAGCGCTGGGGGCAGTTACAAGGTGATCAGGTTGTCCCATGGGGGGGCTCACAGTCTTCATCCCCATTTTACAGATGAGGTAACTGAGGGTCAGAGAAGTGAAGTGACTTGCCCAAGGTCACACAGCAGACATGCGGCAGAGCCGGGATTCGAACGCATGACCTCTGACTCCCAAGACTGGGCTCTTTCCACTGAGCCACGGTTCTTCTCTAGCTTCTCTAATTTGGTGATCCTAATTTGGGGATCAAAGGGCTGGTGATGGTAAGAGCCTAGGGGTAAAATGTCTCTTCAGACCTGGCTCCCAGGTAGAAGACAGTGATAGATAGGATGGGTAATAGGGAAGGGAAGTCTTCCCCTCTAGACTGTAAGCTCGTTTTGGACAGGGAATATTTCTATTCCTTTTGTTGTACTCTCCCAAATTTTCAATACAGTGCTCTGTGCAGAGTAAGGGCTCAATAAATGCACTGATCGAAAGAGGTGAGCTAGCCAATTTCCAGGTCCTCTAACCCCCTTCTGTGGGGGCCTCTGAACCCCAGTTCAGAACGGAGAAGCCAGATTCCATGGATCGGGGTCCTCATTCCCACCAAGGTGCCCCCAGACAAATGGGGAATTCAGAGGAGTCGGAGACAGTGCCAGGATCACTTCATGGTTCACGCTGCTGCCGACAGAATACTAGTGCCATCTGCCCTTACCCTCAGCTGTTGTAATTCAGAATCAAAGCCATAATCAATCAATCAATCATATTTATTGAGTGCTTACTGTGTGCAGAGCACCGTACTAAGTGCTTGGGAAGTACAAGTTGGCAGCATATAGAGACAGTCCCTACCCAGCAGTGGACTCACAGTCTAAAAGGGGGAGACAGAGAACAAAACCAAACATACTAACAAAATAAAATAAATAGAATAGATATGTACAAGTAAAATAAATAAATAAATAGAGTAATAAATATGTACAAACATATATAAATATATACAGGTGCTGTGGGGAAGGGAAGGAGGTAAGATGGGAGGGATGGAGAGGGGGGCGAGGGGGAGAGGAAGGAAGGGGCTCAGTCTGGGAAGGCCTCCTGGAGGAGGTGAGCTCTCAGTAGGGCCTTGAAGGGGGGAAGAGAGCTAGCTTGGCGGATGGGCAGAGGGAGGGCATTCCAGGCCCGGGGGAGGACGTGGGCCGGGGGTCGACGGCGGGACAGGCGAGAATGAGGTACGGTGAGGAGATTAGCAGCAGAGGAGCGGGGGGAGTGGGGTGGGCTGTAGAAGGAGAGAAGGGAGGTGAGGTAGGAGGGAGCGAGGGGATGGAGAGCCTTGAAGCCCAGGGTGAGGAGTTTCCGCCTGATGCGCTGATTGATTGGTAGCCATTGGAGATTTTTGAGGAGGGGAGTAACACGCCTAGAGCATTTCTGGACAAAGACAATCCGGGCAGCAGCATGAAGTATCGATTGAAGTGGGGAGAGACACGAGGATGGGAGATCAGAGAGAAGGCTGATCCAGTAGTCCAGACAGGATAGGATGAGAGCTTGAACGAGGAGGGTAGCGGTTTGGATGGAGAGGAAAGGGCGGATCTTGGCAATGTTGCGGAGCTGAGACTGGCAGGTTTTGGTGACGGCTTGGATGTGAGGGGTGAGGCTGTATTCCCGGTGTGGGCAGGGAATGTGTCTGCTTATTGCTATATTGTACTCTCCCAAGTGCTTAGTGCAGTGCTCTGCACACAGTAAGCATCAATAAATATGATTGAACGATTGAATGAATATGCTTTCTGCATTTACCTGGGCTAGTCGCCTGTGCTGACTACCCCTTGTTCATTCATTCATTCAATCGTATTTATTGAGCACTTACTGTGTGCAGAGTACTGTACTAAGCACTTGGGAAGTACAAGATGGCAGCATCTAGAGACGGTCCCTACCCAACAGCGGGCTCACAGTCTAGAAGGGGGAGACAGAGAACTAAACAAAACATATTAACAAAATAATATGTTTCTGACCCAGAAACGTATAGATCACACACTGGCATGACAGAGTCGCAACTCCAATAGAGGTGTCCAGAGGCTTTCCCAGGAAAGCGAGGCGGGACAGGATCACCCAGCTGCCCCGCTCTGTGACGTAACTAGTAGATTCCAGATGCAAGGCTAATAATGAGAAGCAGTGTGGCTCAGTGGAAAGAGCACAGGATTTGGAGTCAGAGGTCAGGGGTTCAAATCCCATTTCCGCCCATTGTCAGCCGTGTGACTTTGGGGAAGTCACTTAACTTCTCCGTGCCTCAGTTACCTCATCTGTAAAATGGGGATGAAGACTGTGAGCTGCCCGTGGGACAACCTCATCACCTTGTAACCTCCCCAGCGCTTAGAACAGTGCTTTGCACATAGTAAGTGCTTAATAAATGTCGTTATCATTATTATTATTATAAAATGGGGCTTGGGACTGAGAGCCCCATGTGGGACAAGGACTGTGTCCAACCCGATCTGCTTGTTTCCACACTGGTGCTTAGTATAGTGCCTGGGGCATACGAAGGGTTTAATAAATACCACAATTATTATTATTATTCTTATTACTGCTACAACTACTAGTACTCTGAAATAAGCTCCCAGTGCTGAGTTCCGGCAAGCCAAGGCCCTAATTGGATCTCATTTCCATTGCTCCTGGACTCAGCTACTACACAGAGCTCTCAGAATGAAAATGAGAAATTCTGTCTGGGCAGCCACAAGGCTCATTCATTCATTCAATCGTATTTATTGAGCACTTACTGTGTGCAGAGCACTGTACTAAGCACTTGGGAAGTACAAGTTGGCAACATATAGAGACGGACTACAGACAAGGAAATGTACCCCATGGACTTACTGAAAATGAGCTATGGAAAGCAAAGTATGTCTACAATTCAGCCTTCCACCCTGATACTGGTGAAAAGATGATTTTGATAGGAAGAATGTCAGCTCAGGTTCCAATGAACATGACCATCACAGGCTGTATGATGACTTTTTATAGGTAAGTTTTGTCTCCATTACATATCATTTTTTTCCATCAAATAAGTTTGTACTAGTGGCTGCCGTCAAAGCAGTTGGGGAGGTATAGATGACTGCTATTCTATTTATTTTGTTAACGATGTGCATTTAGCTTTAATTCTCTTTGTTCTGATGTTTGGTTTTGTTCTCTGTCTCCCCCTTTTAGACTGTGAGCCCACTGTTGGGTAGGGACTGTCTTTATATGTTGCCAATTTGTACTTCCCAAACGCTTAGTACAGTGCTCTGCACACAGTAAGCACTCAATAAATACGATTGATGATGATGATGACTTGTCTACATGTTTTGTTGTCTGTCTTCCCCTTCTAGACTGTGAGCCGGTTGTGGGGTAGGGTCCGTCTCTACCTGTTGCCAACTTGAACTTCATTCAGTTGTATTTATTGAGCACTTACTGCGTGCAGAGCACTGTACTAAGCACTTGGGAAGTACAAGCTGGCAACATATAGAGACGGTCCCTACCCGACAAGCGGGCTCACAGTCTAGAAGGGGGAGACGGACAACAAAACAAAACATAGTAACTAAATAGAATAGTAAATATGTACAAGTAAAATAAATGGAGTAATTAATCTGTACAAACATATATACAGGTGCTGTGGGGAGGGGAAGGAGGTAAGGCTGGGGGGAGAGGAAGGAGGGGGCTCAGTCTGGGGTTAACTCACCATTTTTATGCTTCTGACTGGAAACATCCAGGACCCCTCAGTCTGAAGAGAAAGACTATGGGTCTCTTACGGCTGGCTGCTTAGCTCTGAAAGACTGACCTTAAACCCACTCTCACCGAGACGCCTTCAGAGAAGCAGAGATGCTGCAGGCCTCAGTCGCTGCTGGCCTCATTGACTGCCAGAGTACTCTCAAGGCCAGAGGGCATTTTTCCTCCTCCTTGTCTCAGAACAAACCCAGCTGCTCCCCAGACTGAAGCAGAAAGCCATGCCCCGTGGCTCATCTGTCTCTGCAGAACACAACCCTCATTCATGGCATTTTTCTTCTCCGGTTCCAGTTCCTTAAGCGTCTGATACAAGTGTGTGGTTGAACTTACAATGTTTGTTTAAAAGTCCAACATTGCTGAGGTGTGCCAAAGGAATGCTTCAAGAACCCTCTGACTATTTGTGTCAGTTTTCCAAACAGGGAGACTGGCCGGGGAAGCCCAGTGGGAGATGACGATGCCCATTTCCTGGTGTTCATTCAGTCAATCGTATTTATTGAGCACTTACTGTGAGCAGAGCACTGTACTAAGCACATGGGAGGGTACAATAATAAACAGATACATTCCTTGCCCACAGCGAGCTTACAGTTTAGTCTACAGTCTTACAGTCTAGATGTGTGTTGGAGAAGGCACCGGAGAGGATATAGGGCAGTTTTTGAATTTTTGAAGGGAAGGAATGGAAACCAGGATTGGGGAGGGGGTAAGGTCGAGGGTAGTTGGTGGTATATTCATTCATTCATTCAATCGTATTTATTGAGCGCTTACTGTGTGCAGAGCACTGTACTAAGCACTTGGGAAGTACAAGTTGGCAACATATAGAGATGGTCCCTATCAATCAATCAATCAATCGTATTTATTGAGCGCTTACTGTGTGCAGAGCACTGTACTAAGCACTTGGGAAGTACAAGTTGGCAACATATAGAGATGGTCCCCACCCAACAATGGGCTCACAGTCTAGAAGGGGGAGACAGACAACCCAACAAAACAAGTGGACAGGTGTCACCTCGTCAGAACAAAAAGAATTAAAGCAAAATGCAGATCATTAACAAAATAAATAGAATGGTAAATACATACAAGAAAAATATGGAACACTTCATGAATTTGTGTGTCATCCTTGTGCAAGGGCCATGCTAATCTTCTCCGTATCGTTCCAATTTTAGTACATGTGCTGCCGAAGCGAGCACAGTGCGAAGTTGTACAGTCTAGGGTGGTTGATGGTATGAGTAAGTGCTCAATAAATATGATTGAATGAATGAATGAATGAATGAATGAATGAATGAATGAATAACTTGTGAAGCTGTACTGTCTTGAAGTTCCCTATTGCCCAAAATGGCTCAGAGCTGTCCAATATTCTTCCAGATTGTGGCACTAACTGCCCTTCGTGGAAGGTAAAAGACAGAGGCTAGTCAACCATGACACCTAAGATGCTAGATTTGGGGACAGAGAGGCTGATGAGGGTGGGGGGTCAACGATGATGAGAAAGTTGGAGAGACAGTTTATGAGGGAAGATGAGGAGTTCAGTTTCTGTTGTGTTATGTGACAATGTGGGGTGGAGGTGAGTTTTCTGGAGGATGATGGCAGCACCCATCGACAGCTTGCCCCTCGCAGCCAACCGGCTTTATTTGAGGCCCTCTAGACTGAGGTTGTTATGGGCAGGGATTGACCGTATTTATTAGTGTATTGTCTTTCCCAAGCGCTTAGGTTTCTGGCTCTCTTTCAACCCCCTTCTCCGGTCTGCTCAGCTGAGCAAGGCTGCTTGTAAGAATAATGATGGTATCTGTTAAGCACTGTTCTAAGCGCTGGGGTAGATACAAGGTTATCAGGTTGCCCCACGTGGGGCTCACAGTCTTAGTCCCCATTTTACAGATGAGGCAACTAAGGCACAGAGAAGTGAAGTGACTTGCCCAAAGTCGCACAGCTGACAAGGGAAAGAGCCGGGATTTGAACCCATGACCTCCGACTCCAAAGCCCGTGCTCTTCCCACTGAGACATGCAGCTTCTCGTAACATGAGGGCACTTCGGCCTTAGCAACTGGCTGCACACAATCTTGTACCACAATCCTGAGGTAAAGTACTGTCATCCGGAGGATTTTTTGAGTAGTTGTGACGAGTTGTGCTGAGACTCCCACATTAATCATTTGGGCTTAAATAATCATTTGCATGTGTTCTTTCATTCTTATTGGGAGATAGCAGTCACGGCTGTTGGTTCAGTGGAAAGAACACACTTTCTAGACTGTGAGCCCGTTGTTGGGTAGGGACCGTCTGTATATGTCACCAACCTGTCCTTCCCAAGCGCTTAGTACAGTGCTCTGTACACAGTAAGCGCTCAATAAATACGATTGAATGAATGAATGAACACCCTTGGACTGGCTGAAACTGCTGACCTGGGAGAGGCACATCCTGGGCATGACTGCGGAAGCAGCGTGGCTCAGTGGAAAGAGCCCGGGCTTTGGAGTCAGAGGTCAGGGGTTCAAATCCCGGGTCCGCCAATTGTCAGCCGTGTGACTTTGGGCAAGTCACTTAACTTCTCTGTGCCTCAGTTACCTCATCTGTAAAATGGGGATTAAGACTGTGAGCCCCCCGTGGGACAACATGATCACGGTGTAACCTCCCCAGTGCTTAGAACAGTGCTTTGCACATAGTAAGCACTTAATAAATGCCATTATTATTATTATTATTATGACTGGGCAAGAGAAGCCGCGTGGCCTAGTGGAAAGAGCACGGGCCAAAAGACCTGAGTTCTAATCCTGGCTCCACCACTTGCCTGCTGTGTGACCTTGGGCAAGTCATTTTCTCTGTGCCTCTGTTACCTCATCTGTAAAATGAGGCTTTAGACTGTGATTCCACAATGGGAATCACGAGTTGTATCTACTTAGTACAGTGCCTGGAACATAGTAAGTGCTCAACAAATACCATTAAAAAACCCCCGACTGTGTGTGGGGACAACCATATAACGGGTTGCTCCTGGCCCAGGATGAGAAGCAATGTGGCTTAGTTTAGTGGTTAGAGTATGGGGCTGGGAGTCAGAAGGACCTGGGTTCTAATCCTGGCTCCACCACATGTCTGCTGTGTGACCTTGGGCAAGGGACTTCACTTCTCTGGGACTCAGATACCTCATCTGTACATAGGAGATTAAGATAGAGAAGCAGTGTGGCTCAGTGGAAAAAGCACGGGCTTGGGAGTCAAAGGTCAAGGGTTCATTCATTCATTCATTCAATCATATTTATTGAGCACTTACTGTGTGCAGAGCACTGTACTAAGCGCTTGGGAAGCACAAGTTGGCAACATATAGAGATGGCCCCTACCCAACAACGGGCTAACAGCCTAGAAGGGGGAGACAGACAATAAAACAAAACATCTGGACAGGTGTCAAGTCATCAGTATAAATAGAAGTAAAGCTAGATGCACATCATTAACAAAATAGAGTAGTAAATATGTACAAGTAAAATATATAGAGTAATAAATCTGTACAAACATATATACAGGTGCTGTGGGGAGGGGAAGGAGGTAGGGTGGGGGGGATGGGGAGGAGGGGAGGAAAAGGGGGGCTCAGTCTGGGAAGGCCTCCTGGAGGAGGTGAGCTCTCAGTAGGGCTTTGAAGGGAGGAAGAGAGCCAGCTTGGCGGATGTGCGGGGGGAGGGCATTCCAGACCAGGGGAAAGACGTGGGCTGGGGGTCGATGGCGGGACAGGCGAGAACGAGGCACAGTGAGGAGGTAAGCGGCAGAGGAGTGGAGGGTGCGGGCTGGTCTGGAGAAGGAGAGAAGGGAGGTGAGGTAGGAGGGGGCGAGGTGATGGACAGCCTTGAATCTGTCTGCTGTGTGACCTTGGGCAAGCCACTTAACTTCTCTGTGCCTCAGTTACCTCATCTGTAAAATGGGGATGAAGACTGTGAGCCCCACGTGGGACAACCTGATCACCTTATATCTCCCCAGCGCTTAGAACAGTGCTTCGTACATAGTAAGTGCTTAACAAATGCCATCATCATTATCATTATTATTGTGAACCCCAGATGGAAGAGGGACTGTGTCCAACCTGATTAACTTGTATCTACCCCAGGGCTTAGAATAGTGCTTGGCACAGAATAAGCACCTAACAAGTATAATAATAATAATAATAGTGACAAAGAACGTTTGTCTCTTCTTTTTCCAGGGCTTCTGGAGTAGCGGCTGAGGAGACTTTACCACGGACAGCTGCACAGTAGACAAGGAGAAAACTCACACTTTAAAAAAAGGGAATAAAAAAGGAAAGAAGAATGGTGCCTCCCGCTTGAAGGGACGGAAACGTCGATTGGTCCAACTCAGCGCGAAACCATGTCAAAGAAAGGTCGCAGTAAGGGCGAGAAGCCTGAGGTCCTTATTGTTGCCCTTCAAGCTGCCAATGAGGACCTTAGGACCAAGCTCACGGACATCCAGATTGAGCTTCATCAGGAGAAGTCCAAGGTAAGAAAAATCCAAAGAGCCCGATTAGAGTCAGGCTGTACATTTTATGTCGCTTTCCAAGGAGCCCGAAGGGCTTCGCACAATGTCTGCTGGGGCCAACAGTCAGTATAGAGACTCGATACCTTTGCTCAAGCTCTCTTACCTGCCTGAAACTCCTGCTCCTTACATATCTGACAGGCCAGCACTATCCCCAACTTGGAAGCCCTACTGAAATGATATCATCCCCCCCTCACCCTGTTCTCCCTCTCTACTCCCTCTCCCTAAGCTCTTAGGTATTCCCTCACGTCTCCACCTTGACAGCTCCTTTGTGCTTATCCTTGTATTCAGTTGTTTCCCCTTCCTGCAATTGATTTTAATGTCTGTCTTCCCCATTAAACTGTAGGCCCTCAAAGACAAGGATTATGTTTACCAACCGTACTGTACTCTCTCAACCCTAGTTCAGGGTTCTGTACAAGTCAAGTACTCAATAAATATCACTGGGATCGATCGCTGTTTGCAGTAGGTTCATTCATTCAATCGTATTTATTGAGCGCTTACTGTTTGCAGAGCACTGTACTTAGGCACTTGGGAAGTACAAGTTGGCAACATATAGAGACGGTCCCTACTCAACAGCGGGCTCACAGTCTAGAAGACTGTTAGGGTTAGGTTATGGGAGAGCATGATTGAAGTAAGAAGTAAGAAGCTCAATCCCTCCCCTCATAAATCCCACACCCTCGATGGAAAAGTAGGATTTTGTTTCTACAAGCACCTAGTAGAATGCTGGGCCCAGAGTAAGCGCTCAATCATAAGTGCTCATGCTAGGTCCAGCCCTGGCCAATCTATTCTATGCCATCGGCTTGACGATATGATGAGGGACTTGAGAGCTGGAGTCAGAATAAGTTTCCAATCCACCAGGAAAATCCTCCTACTCAACAAAACAGGACTATTATTGATCCAAGCATCCAGAAATGGCTGGATGCTGATGACGCTCTTTGGGGACACACGTACACACGCACTGATAAAACGATGGCTATGAATCACCTCCCAGAGTATACAGCAATGTAGACTGAAAATCAGCCTAAAGGAAACCCAGATTTTGGACTGGGCAATAGCAAGGAAACCCTATGCCCAACTTAAGATTTTCATTGGCAATACAGAGTCCAATACTGTTAATGAGTTCCACCCCCACCCTGCCCAGCCCAGGCATTCAATATGCAGAAATTTAAGATCAGTAAAGAAGTAGAAAACAAGTCAAGAAGGCCAGAATGAATCCCTGAGGAATCCCTGAGGAAGTACAAGGTTGCCAACTTGTACTTCCCAAGCACTTAGTACAGTGCTCTGCGCACGGTAAGTGCTCAATATATACGATTGAATGAACAGAGGGAGTCACTTCAGTTTATCAAACTTCATGGTAAATTGATGGACTATGAAGCTGGAGGTTGACAACTTTCAATCAGTCATTCAATCAATGGTATTTATGGGCAAAGCATGGTTCTAAGCACTTGGGAGAGTACAAAATAACAGACTTGGTAGACGAGTTATCTGCCCACAAGGAGTTTCAGTCTAGAATAAGGATATTCATTCATTCATTCAATCGTATTTATTGAGCGCTTACTGTGTGCAGAGCACTGTACTAAGCGCTTGGGAAGTACAAGTTCGCAACATATAGAGATGGGTCCCTACCCAACAGTGGGCTCACAGTCTAGGAGGATATGAACATAAATGCTGTAGGGCTGAGGATGGGGTAAATAAAAGGTGCAAATCCTGATGCAGAGGGGAGAGGGAGTAGGGGAAATGATGGCTTAATTGGAGGGAGATGTGATTTTAATAAGGCTTTGAAGGTAAGCAGAGTGGTGGTCTGTTATCTAGAGTAAAAACGAGTTATCTGTCACTTTTCCAACGAGGAAAATCTTAACGAGCATTTCCGATATCCCCAGATACAACAGCAGTCTTGATCCGTTGCGGAGAAACCTCCACTCTCGGGAAGTCTTTACAGTGATCATGATGCATTTGAGCCCTCCCTGAATGATGTGTTTGAGCCCTCCCAGAATGTAGGGGAGGGAGCGGTTGACGTTAAGCTGTAGATCGTTTGCCTGGGGCATTCAGGATTCGATTTCTGGGGGAGTCCTCTGCCTTGCGATGTCTTGGGCAGAGCCAGAAGTCTGAAAATCTGATGAGCAAATAGTCTTTTCTCTTACAATAGTTTCTGCACTGGGGGGATTTCCAGTAGCGACAGAGAAGCAGCATGGTCATCATCATCATCAATCATATTTATTGAGCGCTTACTGTGTGCAGAGCACTGTACTAAGCGCTTGGGAAGTACAAGTTGGCAACATATATAGTCCCTACCCAACAGTGGGCTCACAGTCTAAAAGGGGGAGACAGAGAACAAAACCAAACATACTAACAAAATAAAATAAATAGAATAGATATGTACAAGTAAAATAAATAAATAAATAGAGCAAAATAAATAAATAAATAAATAGAATGAAATAAATAAATAAATAAATAGAGTAAAATAAATGAATAGAGTAAAATAAATAAATAGAGCAAAATAAATAAATAAATAGAGCAAAATAAATAAATAAATAAATAGAGCAAAATAAATAAATAAATAAATAGATAAATGAATAAATAAATAAATAAATAAATAAATAGCATGGTGTAATGGATAAAGCATGGGCCTGGGAATCAGAAGGTCATGGATTCTAATTCTGGCTCCATTACTTGTCCTTTACTGTGTGACCTTGATCAAGTCCTTTCACTTCTCTTTGCCTCAGTTACCTCATCTGTAAAATGGGGATTTAGACTGTGAGCCCCAAGTGGGACAACCTGATCACCTTGTATCCCCCCCAGCGCTTAGAACAGTGCTTTGCACATAGTAAGCACTTAACAAATACCATTATTATTATTATTATTATTATTATTATTATTATTATGTCCAACTTGTATCCACCCCAGAGCTTATATCCACCCCTTTAATTAGTCCCTGGCACATATTAAGTGCTTAACAAATGTCATTATTGTTGTTATTATTATTATCACATGGTCTAGTGGAAAAAGCACAGGCCTGGGACTCAATAAGCCGGGTGAACTTGGGCAAGTCACTTCACTTCTCTGTGGCTCACATCCTTCATCTACAAAATGGGGATTCAATACCCGTTCTCCCTCCTACTTAGACTGTGAGCCCCATGTGGGACTTAATTATCTTGTATCTACCCCAGTGCTTAGTACCTTGCTTGACACACAGTAAGCACTTAACAAATACCACAGTTATTATTATTATTTTCATCAATGGTATTTATTGAGTCCTGACTGTGTGCAGTTGGTAGACAAGTTCCCTGCTCTCAGGGAATTGTATTTAACATCGCTGGAGCTTAGCTACGGGCTTCTCCAGTGGTCTAGTGATGAGGAGTGAGCACTCTCCCTGCCACGGCTGGCGTTCGATTCCTGGTCAGGGAAGTTTAATTTGTACATTCATCTCTTGTTTAGAGAAGCAGCGTGGCTCAGTGGAAATAGCACGGGCTTGGGAGTCAGAGGTCATGGGTTCTAATCCCGGCTCCTCTACATGTCTGCTGTATGACCTTGGGCAAGTCACTTAACTTCTCTGAGCCTCAGTTACCTCATCTATAAAATGGGGATGAAGACTGTGAGCCCCACGTGGGACAACCTGATCACCTTGTATCTCCCCAGCGCTTAGAACAGTGCTTCGCACATAGTAAGAGCTTAACAAATACCATTATCATTATTGTTATCAGTATTAACATAGTACAGTTCACAAAGCGGTCTAGTGGATAGAGCACGGGCCTGGGAGAAAGAAGGACCTGAGTTCTAAATCTGTCTCCACCACTTGTCTGCTGTGTGACCTTGGGTAAGTCACTTCATTTCTCTGTTCCTCAATTATCTCATCTGTAAAATGAGGATTAAGACTGTGAGCTCCATGTGGAACATGGACTGTGTCCAACCTGATTAGCTTGTGTCTACCTCAGCACTTAGAACAGTGTTTGACACATGGCGCTTAACAAATAACCATGAAAAAAAGGGTCTCTCCTACTTAGTCAATCAATGGTATTTATTGAGTATTTACTATGTGTAAAGCACTGTACTAGAATGCAACTGAATATACTATACTACTGTTGGGAGAATACAACAAAATTAGCAGAAATGTTCCCTGCCCATAAAGAGCTTACAGTCTCCTATCAAATGGATGATATTAATGACCAAATAAAATGTTCTAAAAAAGTTTTCATCCTCCATGATTGAGAATGCCTCCTCCCCACCATCTGTCTCCCTCAGCCTTTGATGTTACAACATTTTAATATTCCAGGCTCCTTGCCAGGAAGGCCCTTTCTGGCTCAGCTAGACATCTGATGGAACACTGCTGGAAAGAAGTGCTTTAGCATTCCACCTGCCCTGATTATTCCCCAACAACCTGCCTGGAATTCCGACTCCAGGCACCCGCAGGGACTCTATCCCTGATCCTGCAGTGTTCGCTAGCTCTCTGAGACCCTGAAGCAAGCCCCTCTCGCCATCCAGAATGCACAGCTGGGCGTAATCCCTCCAGACAGGTCTGCCTTAGAGAAGCAGCGTGGTTTAGTGGAATGAGCTCGAGGTTGGGAGTCAGAGGTCATTCATACTTTCATTCAATCGTATTCATTCATTCATTCATTCAGTCGTATTTATTGAGCGCTTACTCTGTGCAGAGCATTGTACTAAGTGCTTGGGAAGCACAAGTCGGCAACATATAGAGACGGTTCCTATCCAACAACGGTCTCACAGTCTAGAAGGGGGAGACAGACAACAAAACAAAACATGTGGACAGGTGTCAAAATTGCCAGAACAAATAGAATTAAAGTTAGATGCACATCATTAGCAAAATAAAAAGAATCGTAAATATGTACTAAACATTTGAAAGCTTACTGTGTGCAGAGCACTGTACTAAGCGCTTGGGAAGTACAAGTTGGCAACACATAGAGACAGTCCTTACCCAACAATGGGCTCACAGTCAAGGTCTCTAATCGCGGCTCTGCCACTTGTCAGCTGTGTGACTGTGGGCAAGTCACTTCACTTCTCTGTGTTTCAGTTCCCGCATCTGTAAAACAGGGATTAAGACTGTGAGCCCCAAGTGGGATGACCTGATTACCTTGTATCTACCCCAGTGTTTAGAGCAGTGCTTGGCACATAGTAAGTGATTAACAAATACCATCATCGCTAATATTATTATTATTATTATTATTATTATTATTATTGTTATTATTATAGTTACCTGGGGGTGGGGATCTCGACTCCCAAGCACTTCCCATTCCCAGAGCCTTAACTGTGTCTGTCAAAGCCACATGGAAGAGTAAACCCCAAGTAAAAGTCCTGGATCCTGGACAAAAAGGATATAGTTGCATCAGCATCAGCCTCCTCTCTGATCTCCCATCCTCCTGTCTCTCCCCACTTCACTCCTTACTTCACACCGCTGCCTGGATCATCTTTGTGCAGAAAAGCTCTGGGCATGTTACTCCCCTCCTCAAAAATCTCCAGTGGCTGCCTGTCAACCTACGCATCAAGCAAAAACTCCTCACCCTGGGCTTCAAGGCTGTCCATCACCTTGCCCCCTCCTACGTCACCTCCCTTCTCTCCTTCTCCAGCCCAGCCCACATCCTCCGCTCCTCTGCCACCACTAACCTCCTCACTGGGCCTCGTTCTTGCCTGTCCCGCCATCGACCCCCAGCCCACGTCCTTCCCCCGGCCTGGAATGCCCTCCCTCCGCACATCCGCCAAGCTAGCTCTCTTCCTCCCTTCAAAACCCTACTGAGAGGTCACCTCCTCCAGGAGGCCTTCCCAGACTGAACCTCCTTTTTCCTCTCCTCCTCCCCATCCTTCCGGCCCTACCTCCTTCCCCTCCCCACAGCACCTGTATATATATATATATATTTGTACAGATTTATTACCCTATTTATTTTACTTGTACATATTTACTATTCTATTTTGTTAATGATGTACATCTAGCTTTAATTCTATTTGTTCTGACGATTTTGACACCTGTCTACACGTTTTGTTTTGTTGTCTGTCTCCTCCCTCTAGACTGTGAGCCCGTTGTTGGGTAGGAACCGTCTCTATATGTTGCCGACTTGTACTTCCCAAGTGCTTAGTACAGTGCTCTGCATACAGTAAGTGCTCAATAAATACGATTGAATGAATGAATAGTTTTTTGACCTCCAGCCCCCGAGCTACCCTGTACCATGAGTCAGGGATCTGGCTGAAGTGGAATGGCTAAAGCATTATTGAAGGCACATCTCCTCCAAAAGGACAAAATCCTCCTTTCCTCTTCTCCCACCCCCTTCTGCATCACCCTGACTCTCTCCCTTTATTCATCCCCCCCTCCCAGCCCCGCAGCGCTAATGTACATCTCTGTAATTATTTATTAATATTAATGTCCTTCTCCCCCTCTAGATTGTAAGCTCACTGTGGGAAGGGACTTTGTCTTTTTACCGTTATATTGTATTCTCCCAAATGCTTAGTACAGTGTTCTGGCAAACAGTAAGCACTTAATAGTATGACTGACTGATGACTAGACTGTAAGGTCCTCGAAGGCAGGGAGGGTGTCTAGCAACTCTATTGTACTACTCTGAGCGCTTAGTACAGTGATCTGCACAAAGTAAACATTCAATAAATGCTATTAATCGATTAATTTGATCAAATCAAAATGCCATCAGTGTGCTGCAGGGTCCAATAATCTTGTAGAATTAGCTCTGAAAAGAAAAAAGGCAGAATTGGATTTTTTTTTTAAATAGAATCCATCGGCCCTCTGCCCCAAAGCATAATCGACTTTGGATACAGGTGCTCTGTTTTCTGTGGGAGTCACCATGGCCGGAAATCCCCTTCCTCTACAGTCTTGTGACTTTTGACCAACTCTCATGGCCTCCTCCACAGTTTCCCTAGAACCCCACCTTTAATTGTCCCTTCCATTTACACTCTTCCCCTCCCACAACCCTCCTTCTGCAACCCCCTTGCCCAGTTCCCTTTCTTTTAACCCCTACAAGTTCCAACAGCTGTCAGAACAAGCCCATTATTGGATCAGATTAGTGGCCCATCCTACCCAGTATTCAGTCTCCAATCCTAGCCCCATGGTAAGGGGTGGATTACCTAACATCCCTAAACTCACCTTCCTCCTCCCCTGAAAAGCAGCATGGCGTAATGGATAGAGAATCAGAAGGTCTTGGGTTCTAATCCTAACTCCAATCACTTGACTGTTGTGTTGTGTGACCTTAGACGCAGTCCCTGTCCCTTGGAGGGCTCACCATTCAAGAATACAAGTAAATCTTCTAGTCAATAAGCGCCCTGTGGGCCGGCAACGTGCCTACTGATTCTGTTGTATTGTTCTCTCCCCAACTCTTAATAAAGTGTTCTGCACACAGTAAATAGGGATTGATTGACTGTTAAGTGGAGGGAAGGGACTGGAGTCAGACACATCAGGAATGGTGAAAGATTAAAACACGAGACAGACAAATATAGAAAATAAAAACAAAATCAATAGGGTGCTGTGGCTGGAAGAGCAGAATTTCACGTTAAAAGCTGTTTGTGGACGTCCACACAGGTTGATTTTGGGGGCGATAATGGTGCCTAGCTGGAAATCAAGATAGGCCCAGGCGGTTCCATGACTGACACCAAGAAGGGAGAGGAGGAAGAGGGGGATCGTGTCCTTCCTAGCTTTGATTACTAATACACTCATATGTGACTTCTTCTCTCCATTAGCAGGTGCTAATTTCGGTACAGCCATGATGGAAATAGAAACCGTTTTCACTCCAACACCCACACACCTGCCCCAGGAAAAGCTCTTTGCCTCTGTGCTCGTTGCTTAAGCAGAAATGTCATTCACCAGCTAGTAGATCGTTCTGTTCTTCCGAAGCTCCTACTATAGTGCACTGTACCAAGTGAGAGCTCAATAAATGCCTGTGACACATCCGTCTCCTGGGGCGATTTTGTGGCAAGAAATGTTGGAGTAAGGAGTAAGGGGCTGGAGGAGGGAGGAAAATTCTGACTTGCGGTTTGTCAGGCAGGGATGCAGACATCAGATGTTCACAGATCCAAATATTCCCCCAATCTGCAAGAGGAAATGTCCACATGGGTCTGAATTCATTCATTCATTCATTCAATCGTATTTATTGAGTGCTTACTGTGTGCAGAGCACTAGATGCTTGGAAAGTACAACTGAGCAACAAAGGGAGATAATCCCTGCCCACAGCAGGCTTACAGTATAGATGGTGGGAGACAGACATCAAAACAAGTAAACAGGCATCAATATAAACTAATAGAATTACAGATATATACACATCAAAATAAGTAAACAGGCAGTAATGGAATCTAATATCTATCCCAGCACTTAGCACAGTGCTTGACACCTAACAGCTTGGCTTAGTGATTGGACCCGGACCCTTCCCCTCCTGCCCGCCCACTCATTCTTCCTTTCCTTCCCTTCCTTCCCTGCTTTCCCTTCCTTTCCTTTCCTTCCTTTCCCTTCCTTCCCATCCTTTCCTTTCCTTCCTTTCCCTTCCTTTCCCTTCCTTCCCATCCTTTCATTTCCTTCCTTTCCCCTCCTTCCCATCCTTTCCTTCCCTGCTTTCCCTTCCTTCCCATCCTTTCCTTTCCTTCCTTTCCCTTTCTTCCCATCTTCTCATCACCCTCTTCTAGACTGTGAGCCCGCTGTTGGGTAGGGACCCTCTCTATACATTGCCAACTTGTACTTCCCAAGCGCTTAGTACAGTGCTCTGCACACAGTAAGCGCTCAATAAATACGATTGAATGAATGAATGAATGAATGATAGAGAATGGTCCTGGGGGTCAAAGACCTGGATTCTAATTCTGCCACCTCCACTTGTCTACTGTGTGACCTTGGGAAAGTCACTTCACTTTTCTGGGCCTCATTTCCCTCATGTAAAATGGGGATAAAGACTGTGAACTCCCTGTGGGATAGGGACTGTGTCCAAACCGACTATCTTGTTCTACCCCAGTGCTTAGGATAGTGTCTGGCACATAGTAAGCACTAAATAAATGCAATTTTAAAACTTATAATTATTTCAAATAAAGATGAATATTCCCATAGGTGGGTACCTCATGACTCACGGTCCCACACATATTTGGAGCCAAATGAAATTTTATGTTGCAAAATTTTCTTCAACCCCCATAGCCCTCAGGCCTGTGCAGGCTCCGGCTCTGTTTCCCGACTCCACCACTTGTCTGCTGTGTGACCTTGGGCAAGTCACTTCATTTCTCTGGGCCTCACGCACCTCATCTGTAAAATGGGGATTGAGACTGTGAATATTTGCTTGTACCCACCCCAGAGCTTAGTAAGTGCTTAACGAATACCACCATCGTCATTATGATTATTATTTCCTCAAAACAGAAAGCCACTCCAGAGAGCCACAGAGCCCTGGACCCACAGCACTACAGGGAGCTGGTCATTTTCTCTAGGGTGTCCAGCAGCAGGCCAGTTAGACCCTCCCAATCCCCAGTAACGGTGGGAGTCTGAATTTCCCGTGTCTCTCTGGCTTCCAGGTCGCGAAGCTCGAAAGAGAGAAAACGCAAGAGACGAAGCGGATCCGTGAGCTGGAGCAGCGGAAGCACACAGTCCTGGTGACGGAGCTGAAGGCCAAACTCCACGAGGAAAAAATGAAGGAGCTGCAGGCCACGCGGGAGAACCTGATCAAACAGCACGAGCAGGAGATGTCTCGGACGGCCAAAGTCAGAGACGGGGAGATCCAGCGGCTCAAGTCGGCCCTGCTCGCTCAGCGGGACGGGAGCGGCGACAAAGTCAGGACGGCGCTGACCATCGAGGCCCGGGAAGAGGCCAGGAAACTCTTTGACTCTGAGCGCCTGAAGCTGTTGCAGGAGATCACCGAGCTGAAATCCGCCAAGAAGCAGGTGGATGAGGCGCTGAATAACATGATCCAGGCCGATAAGATCAAGGCAGGGGATCTCCGGAGCGAGCACCAGTCCCATCAGGAGGCCATCTCGAAGATCAAGTGGGAGTGCGAGCGGGACATTCGCAGGCTGGTGAGTAGCCTGGGGGAAGTTGGGAGGAGGAAGAGGGCTCTTCCAAGTGCACACAGTAAGCCCTCAATAAATAGCAATTATGATGATAAAGGGCAACACCAGCAAACAAGTGTTTCCACAAGGGGTGATTGATTGTGTGGCTCAGCGTGGCCTAGTGGGAAGACGATGAGCCTGGGAGTTAGAGAACCTGGACTCTCATCCCAGTTCTGCCAAATGTCTGCCTGGTGACCTTGGGCAAGTCACTTCTTTGGACCTCAGTTTCCTCATCTGTAAAATGGGGAATTCAATACCTGCTGTCTCTCCTACTTAGACCATTAGCCCCACGTGCGGTAGGAACTGTGCCTGGCCTGGTTCGTTCATTCATTCATTCAATCATATTTATTGAGCGCTTACTGTGTGCGGAACACTGTACTAAGCGCTTGGGAAGTACAAGTTGGCAACATATAGAGATGGTCCCTACCCATCAGTGGGCTCACAGTCTAGAAGGGGGAGACAGAGAACAAAACAAAACATATTAACAAAATAAAATAAATAGAATAAATATGTACAAATAAAATAGAGTAATAAATACATACAAACATATGTACATATATACAGGTGCTGTGGGGAGAGGAAGGAGGTTAAGGCGGGGGGGATGGAGAGGATGAGGAGGGGGAGAGGAAGGAGGGGGCTCAGTCTGGGAAGGCCTCCTGGAGAAGGTGGTTATCTTGTTTATCTTTTTATAACCTCCTGGTTATCTTGTATTTACCGTAGTGCTTAGTGCGATGCTTGGCACATATTAAGTACGTAATCAATCAGTGTTATTTATTGAGCACTTGAGTGCAGAGTTGGTAGATATGTTCCTTGCCCACAATAAGCTTACAGTCTACAGATGCCTTTTCAAAGAAAATATTTTGCTAAGTCACCATGGGGCAAAGAGCGCACATGGCCGAGTGGCTATTCATTCATTCATTCAGTCATATTTATTGAGCTCTTACTTTGTGCAGAGCACTGTATTAAGTGTATAATTACACTGTATTATTCCCTCCGCACATCCGCCAAGCTAGCTCTCTTCCTCCCTTCAAGGCCCTACTGAGAGCTCACCTCCTCCAGGAGGCCTTCCCACACTGAGCCCCCTCCTTCCTCTCCCCCTCCTCCCCCTCCCCATCCCCCCGTTTACCTCCTTCCCCTCCCCACAGCACCTGTATATATGTATATATGTTTGTATGTATTTATTACTCTATTTATTTATTTATTTTATTTGTACATATCGATTCTATTTATTTTGTTAATATGTTTTGTTTTGTTGTCTGTCTCCCCCTTTTAGACTGTGAGCCTACTGTTGGGTAGGGACTGTCTCTATATGTTGCCAACTTGTACTTCCCAAGCGCTTAGTCCAGTGTTCTGCACACAGTAAGTGCTCAATAAATACGATTGATTGATTGATTGATTGAAGTAAATTACAGATAGGAGAAATAGTAGAGTATAAGAATATTTACAGAAGTATTGGGGGACAGGGGTGGGAATCAGTGTCCTACTTCAAAAGGCATTATTGAGTGTAGCGTTCACGTTATCTCTCCAATGGATGGTGCCTTTTGCTTCTTGCTAGAACTACTTATACTACTCCTCTCCCACAACAGCCCAGCTGGCACACTTCACTCACCTCAAGGCTACCTACTCTCAGAGCTTTGTTCTCATCTCTCTCCCTGCTAACCTTTGCTCACACCCTCCCTCCAGCCTGGAGTCCCACCCCCTTCGCATCCGACAGAGCATTTCTCTTCCCATCTTCCAAGTCCTTCTGAAATGAGGTCACTTTCAGAGGGCTTTCCCTGATTAAATCTCACGGCCCTGCCCTGGCTCCTCTCTGACTATTACTTGAGCACTTCCCTGGCATCCAAGCACTTGAATGATAGTAATACTAATGATGACGGTATTTGTTAAGCGCTTACTATGTGCGGAGAGCTGTTCTAAGCACTTGGGGGATACAAGGTGATCAGGTTGTCCCACGTGGGGCTCACAGTCTTAATCCCCATTTTACAGATGAGGAAACTGAGGCACAGAGAAATGGACTTGCCTAAGGTCACACAGCGCAGGTAGCAGAGTGGAGATAAGAACCCAGGTCCTTTGAATATCAGGCCCGTGCTCTTTCCCCCAGGCAATGCCACTTCTCACTGAAGTAAATTACGGATAGGAGAAATAGTAGAGTATAAGAATATTTACAGAAGTATTGGGGGACAGGGGTGGCTATAGTGTCCTACTTCAAAAGGCATTATTGAATGTAGCGTTCATGTTATCCCTCCTATGGATGGTGCCTTTTGTTTCTTGCTAAAACTACTTATACTACTCCTCTCCCACAGCAGCCCAGCTGGCACGCTTCACTCCCTTCAAGGCTACCTACTTACGGAGCTTCGTTCTCATCTCTCTCCCTTCTGACCTTTGCTCACACCCTCCCTCCAGCCTGGAATCCCACCCCCTTCGCATCTGACAGAACATGTAATAATAATAATAATATTTATTAAGCGCTTACTATGTGCCAAGCACTGTTCTAAGCGCTGGGGAGGTTACAAGGTGATCAAGTTGTCCCACGGGGGCCTCACAGTTTTAATCCCCATTTTCCAGATGAGGGAACTGAGGCCCAGAGAAGTGAAGTGACTTGCCCAGAGTCACACAGCTGACAATTGGCAGAGCTGGGGTTTGAACCCATGACCTCTGACTCCAAAGCCCGGGCTCTTTCCACTGAGCCACGCTGCTCTTCCCATCTTCCAAGTCCTTCTGAAATTAGGTCTTTGTCAGAAGGCTTTCCCTGATTAAATCTCACGGCCCTGCCCAAGTTCCTCTCTGACTATTACTTGAGCACTTCCCTGTCATCCAAGCACTTGAATAATCATCATAATAATAATGATGGTATTTGTTAAGCACTTGCTATGTGTGAAGCACTGTTCTAAGCGCTTGGAGGATACAGGGTGATCAGGTTGTCCCACGTGGGGCTCACAGTCTTAATCCCCATTTTACAGATGAGGGAACTGAGGCACAGAGATGTTAAGTGGCTTGCCCAAGGTCACACAGCTGACAAGTGGCGGGGCCAGGATTCGAACCCATGACCTCTGACTCCCAAGCCGGGGCTCTTTCCACTGAGCTTCTCCCCACCACCTCACCGAAGCACTTATATTACACATCTTTGAACTCGGCTGCTTTCGTCTTGTAAATTATTTTAGTGTCTGTCTCCTTCTCAAGTTTATGAACTCCAGGAGGGCAAGGATCACGTCTGTTAACTGTATTGTACTCTCCCAAGTGCTTAGTACAATGCTCTGCACAGAGTAGGAGCTCCATCCAGAAGCAGCGTGGCTCAGTGGAAAGAGGACGGCCTTGGGAGTCAGAGGTCATGGGTTCAAATCTCGGCTCCGCCACTTTGCAGCTGTGTGACTTTGGGCAAGTCACTTCACTTCTCTGGGCCTCAGTTCCCTCATCTGTAAAATGGGGATTAAGACTGTGAGCCCCACGTGGGACAACCTGATCGCCTTGTATCCTTCCCAGCGCTTAGAACAGTGTTTGGCACATAGTAAGTGCTTAACAAATGCCATCATTACTGCCACTGAGTGACATTGATTAGTGACCATGAGGACTAAGCTATTTAGGCTGTATTGTGCAGTAGAAACAGACAGTAATTTCAAGTATGGTTGAAACAAAGACAACCCCTGTAAAACATAAAACAAAACCGAAGCAGCCTGGCCTAGTGGAAGGAGCTCAGGCATGGGAGTTAGAGGATTAGGGTTTTAATCCCGGCTCTGCCACTATCAGCTATGTGACCTTGGGCAAGTCATTTAACTTCTTTGGGCCTCAGTTCCCTCATCCGCAAAATGGGGATTCGATCCTTTTACTCCCTCCTACTTAGACTGCAAGCCTCAAGTGGGATCAGCACTTAGTAAAGCAGGAAAGCAGCGTGGCCCAGTGGAAATAGCACGGGCTTTGGAGTCAGAGGTCATGGGTTCGAATCCCGGCTCCGCCACATGTCTGCTGTGTGACCTTGGGCAAGTCACTTAACTTCGCTGAGCCTCAGTTACCTCATCTGTAAAATGGGGATTAAGACTGTGAGCCCCACGTGGGACAACCTGATCACTTTCTATCCCCCAAGCGCTTAGAACAGTGCTTTGCACATAGTAAGCGCTTAACAAATCCAAACATTATTATTAGTAGTAGTAGTACAGTGTTTATAAGCCACACATGGGAAGCAGCAAGGCCTAATCAAAAGAGCATGGCCCGGGAGTTAAAGGTTCTGCGGTCTAGTACAGTGCTCTGCACATAGTAAACGCTCAATAAATATGATTGAATGAATAATCCCAGCTCGGCCATTGGTCTGCTGTGTTACCTTGGGCAAATCATTTAACTTCTTTGGGCCTCAGTTCCCTCATCCGCAAAATGGGGATTCGATCCTTTTCCTCCCTCCTACTTAGACTGCAAGCCTCAAGTGGGATCAGCACTTAGTACAGTGTTTATAAGCCACACAAGGGAAGCAGCAGGGCCTAGTGGAAAAAGCATGGCCTGGGAGTTAAAGGTTCTGCGGTCTAGTACAGTGCTCTGCACACAGAAAACGCTCAATAAATATGATTGAATGAATAATCCCAGCTCAGCCATTTGTCTGCTGTGTTACCTTGGGCAAATCACTTCACTTCTCTGTGCCTCACATCCCTCATCTGCAAAATGGGGATTCAGTACCTGTTCTCCCTCCTACTTAGACTGTGAGTCCCATGTGGGACCTGATTATCTTGTATCTACTCCAGCACTTAGTCCAATGCTTGGCACGTATATAGTGCTTAACCAATACTACAATTATTATTATTATTATAAGGGCTTAACAAGTACCGCAATTATTACTATTTAACTAAAAAATGCGCTATGTCTCTGACCATCCTTGCTGTCTCTTGAGAAAGCGAATGTCAGTGAGAGCTCAGAGTGTGTGTGTGTATGTTTGTGTGGTTTAGTGGAAAGAGCCCGGGCTTTGGAATCAGAGGTCATGGGTTCAAATCCTGGCTCCGCCAATTGTCAGCTGTGTGACTTTGGGCAAGTCACTTCACTTCTCTGGGTCTCAGTTCCCTCATCTGTAAAATGGGGATTAAGACTGTGATCCCCATGTGGGACAACCTGATCACCTTGTATCTCCCCAGTGGTTCAAACAGTGCTTTGCACATAGTAAGTGCTTAACAAATACCATCATCATCATCATCGTTATGTTTGCATGCACATGTACCTGGTCTTTAGGTGTGTTCTATGTTTGCGTGTTGCGGGGGTGTTGAGGGTGAGAAATTTGTGTGGCGCGATCCGAGTGTGTTAAATAGCCAGGATATAGACAATGAACGTCTTCAGTAGCCTGTCCAGACTTGAATTTTCTGGCTCCAGAGACCTATGAGGTTCCTCCATAGTTTCCGCAGTCAGTCCGCTCTCGCCCTTCTTCTCGAAGATACTACAGTAGACCTTTGAAGTCTTGTAGCGGTTCCTCAGTGCGCCATATGTTGAGGAAGAGCCTTTGCAGATGTCTGAGCATTAAGATCCCAGTTGAAACTGGGTTAATTTCGACAACGGTTTTGAAGTCTCTGGAGAAGATCATTTCATTTGGAAAAGGCTGGGAATTTCAGTTCTCCATATGGTGTTTCCCATCGGGTGCCGTCAGCTGTGGGGCTGGGGAAGTATTTTAGAATAAGGGAATGACGTGCCCCAGTTGAATCTTTAACAAGTCCTAAATGTTGATTTTCTAAAAATTGAAATCAATCAATCGTATGTATTAAGTGCCCAATGAGTGTAAAACACAGTACTAATCAATCACACATTTAATAATAATAATAATGATGATGGCATTTATTAAGTGCTTACTATGTGCAAAGCACTGTTCTAAGCACTGGGGAGGTTACAAGGTGATCAGGTTGTCCCACGGGGAGCTCACAGTCTTCATCCCCATTTTACAGATGAGGTAACTGAGGCACAGAGAAGTGAAGTGACTTAGCCAAAGTCACACAGCTGACAGTTGGCAGAGCCGGGATTTGAACCCATGACATCTGACTCCAAAGCCTGTGCTCTTTCCATTGAGCCACATGCAGAGCACTGTACAAAGCATTTGGGAAAGCACAGCATGAATGAATTGGAAGACTCGTTCCCTTCCCACAACGAGTTTACACTTCAGCAGAAGAAATGCCCATATCCCTTTTGCTCAAGAAGGTCACAATCCAGTGGGTTTGGCAGACAAAAATTATTTACAAAGACTGTGTGTTGGAGGATATAATAGCAAATAGTTAAAATATGTAAGGTGAACTAACAGAATCAGTAATTCAATACAAAATTAGAATCTGAGAAAAAATATCCACTATAAATCAATACACCAGCAATCTGACTTGTGATAAAATCTTGAGCTAAAAATTAAGGTTAGGGCTGGAGTTAGATTAGTGTTAAATCAGCTCACCTTGTGTTTTATATTGGCCAGAATATTACCAGAAATTCAGACTTGTCAGGTGTCCTGCCCAGGGCACTGGGGGCAAGTATTTCTGGGAATTGAAGTCTTAGGTAAATCAAGATGTTTGGAGGAATCAATGATGAAGTTACCCATTGGGAATGATGAATGAACCTCAGGGCTGAGACTTTATAACTGATAAACTGCATGGAGGAATTGACTGTAATGCTGGTGGTTTGAGCAGTAATCACCTTGTATCCTCCCCAGTGCTTAGAACAGTGCTTTGCACATAGAAAGTGCTTAACAAATACCATCATTATTATTATCACTACTGGATTTAATAATTAAGTAACGGTCAGGAGCTGGTGCAGAAGGTACCACACATTTCGTCCAAATTTCACATTTTTACCGGTGAGGGAGAGCAAAGAAGCCCAAAGCAAAGACATTTTAATTTTTTTTTTAAAAGGGAACTATGGAAAACCATTAACCTCAATAAGGAAATATAAAAGTCCTCAAAAAATATGTAACCTACTAGCAATCTGAAGATGGTAACTAAATTGCCATTTTGGAGGTCCAGGTAAAATGTGGGCTGTAGAACAAATGTATCAGGTAGTAGAACAGGAACGCTCTGTGGTTTTCTGGAAGAATAGAAGATGTTAGCAGAAGGCCAAGGTCATCCTTTCAAAAATGGGATATTCCTCAAGAGGGGAGAACAGGGAAGACTATAAATAGTGGCCTATCACACTCAAACAGGATAACGGGTGCGATCAGAAAAGGGTTTGAAGAGTCCTTTCCTGGGGATGCCGAAGCCAGTGATGAAAAATTCTTCAGATAGATCAAGAGCAAGTTGCCAGCTATGGAACCAGTGGGGACTCTCCATGAGCTTTTTGTAAAAGATTCAGCTGGGATGTGAAGAAGCTAGTTGAGAGACTTCAATCAATAGTTTTATTTGGTCTTTAGTAGGAAGATATTGAAGGTAGACCTTGTTGTCAAATTGCTTTTGGTAGCAGGCCGATCAGAGTGATTTGATCAAATTACTATCTCAGCCCAGGATGGTTCTGATTAAGTTGTGGAAAACTGGCAAATTATTGGCCCTGGTTGTAATCTATTTCTAAAGGAACTTTTGGCTGGAAAGCTACAGAATTCCTAAAGAAAATAATAATAATAATAATGGCATTTTTTAAGCGCTTACTACGTGTGAAGCACTGTTCTAAGCATTGAGAGGATACAAGGTGATCAGGTTGTCCCCTGTGGGGCTCAAAAACTTAATCCTCATTTTACAGATGAGGTAACTGAGGCTCAGAGAAGTGAAGTGACTTGCCCAAAGTCACACAGCTGACAAGTGGCAGAGCCGGAATTAGAACCCATGACCTCTGACTCCCAAGCCCGGGCTCTTTCCACTGAGGACAAATAATAATAATTATAATGATAATAATAATAATAATAATAATAATGGCATTTGTTAAGCGCTTACTATGTGCAAAGCACTGTTCTAAGCACTGGGGAGATACAAGGCGATGAGGTTGTCCCACATGGGGCTCACAGTTTTAATCCCCATTTTACAGATGAGGTAACTGAGGCTCAGAGAAGTGAAGTGACTTGCCCAAGGTCACACAGCAGACATGTGGCGGAGCCAGGATTCGAACCCATGACCTCTGACTCCAAAGCCCGGGCTCTTTCCACTGAGCCACGCTGCTTCTCAATGACCTCCATGTCGAAAAGACTGGTGATTGTCAAGGTACTCCCCATCAATAAGGATTTCAGAAATGGTCCTAAGAATTATAAAATGTAAATCTCACCTCCATTCCTTTAAAAAATGGTTGAGTTTAGCCTCTGTAAGCTCTAAGGGAAAACACAACTTGTTGAGGAAAAGACAGCATGATTTCTGTAAGGGAATGTCATGCCTTATTAATCAGATGGAGATCTTTGAAGTAGGTAGTGTCAGCTTCAAACATGGAAGACAGGAGAATCTGGAGAGAAACCGGAACAGATAATTTTCATTCTTGGCAGATGCACCAGGAAGGAATAGAATAAACTGATCGCGCACTCTAGATTCCCAGTCTGCCAAGTGTGAGTTCTGGTTGGGGTACACTAAGTGACTGTATCTCTACCAATCAAGCAGAAGCAGCGTGGCTCAGTGGAAAGAGCCCGGGCTTGGGAGTCAGAGGTCATGGGTTCAAATCCCAGCTCCGCCAGTTGTCAGCTGGGTGACTTTGGGCAAGTCACTTAACTTCTCTGGGCCTCAGTTCCCTCATCTGGAAAATGGGGATTAAGACTGTGAGCCCCCCGTGGGACAACCTGATCACCTTGTAACCTCCCCAGCGCTTAGAACGGTGCTTTGCACATAGTAAGTGCTTAATAAATACCATCATTATTATTATTATTATTAATCAATCACTGGTATTTATTGAGCACTTACTATGTGCAGAGCACTGTTTTAAGCACTTCGAAGTGCCCAATACCAACAGAATTAGCAGACACATTCCTTGTTCACAATGAGCTTAGAACAGTGCTTTGCACATAGTAAGTGCTTAATAAATGTCATTATTATTATTATCATTATTATTATTATTAATGAGCTTACAGTCTAGAGGACAGTGAGAGGCCTCCTATCAAGCTGCATTTGCTATCTTCAAATACTAGGCTGACATCTAATACCCTGGATTAGGACTATACTAACAAATCCAGGTAAATTCAACTAAGAACATTCAGTGGACTAACATATTCTACAAATTGGATTATTATTAGTAGTAGTAGTAGTAGTGGTACAGCTCTGCCACTTGTCTGCTGTGACCTTGAACAAGTCACTTTACTTCTCTGTGCCTCAGTTACCTCATCTGTAAAATGGGGATTGAGACTGTGAGCCCCACATGGTACAGGGACTGTGTCCAACCTGATTTGCTTGTATCCAGCCCAGTGCTTAGTAGAGTGTCTGGCACATAATAATAATAATAATAATAATAATGGCATTTGTTAAGCACTTAGTATGTGTGAAGCACTGTTCACTGAATCAATCAATCAATCATATTTATTGAGCGCTTACTGTGTGCACAGCACTGTACTAAGTGCTTGGGAAGTACAAGTTGGCAACATATAGAGACAGTCCCTACCCAACAGTGGGCTCACAGTCTAAAAGGGGGAGACAGAGAATAAAACCAAACATACTAACAAAATAAAATAAATAGAATAGATATGTACAAGTAAAATAAATAAATAAATAAATAAATAGAGTAATAAATATGTACAAACATATATACATATATACAGGTGCTGTGGGGAAGGGAAGGAGATAAGATGGGGGGGATTGAGAGAGGGACAAGGGGGAGAGGAAGGAAGTGTAGAAAGCACTTAACAAATACCATATTAGTACTAATAATAATCGTGGTTAAGCACTTAGTATGTGCTAGGCAGTGTTCTAAGCACTAGGGTGGATACAGGCATATTGGATTATACACAGCCCCTGTCCCTCATGGAGCTCACAATCTTAACCCCCATTTTACAGGTGAGGAAACTGAGACACAGAGAAGTTAAGTGATCTTCCCAAGGTCACCCAGCAAGCAAAGTAAGGCAGGATTTCCAAGAGAGCAGTAGAAAAATACTATTTGGCCCAAAGGTCTTTGCCTTACCTAGTGTAAGGGGTGGCAGTTCCTAGAGGGGCGGTGAAAGGGGAGACAGAGGTTGGCACATTAAGTCATTCTGCTAAGATATCAGTGGCTGCTTCCATTAGTGACTATGTCCAGCGCTTAGAACAGTGCTATGCACATAGTAAGCACTTAATAAATGCCATCATTATTATTCCATTTCCATGAGGCAGTTTTTAGGGCCCGTGCCAATATCTCATCTGGATCAGGAGCACCCATGAGTGGGAGACAGTCAGACTCCTTTGGAGGGCCTGGGGTGCCAAGATCCAGGGTTGTGCCAGCTCAGAACCTGGAAGTGCCACCATGGATATTGACACCAACTGGGCACATGCTTCCTCCTCAGATGAGCCCTGAAATACACCACGTTGCTAATTCCCAGTTTATAAAGCGAAGGAAGCACATCCAGTTGCTGTCCCATATAGGGTTCACAGTTTTAATCCCCATTTTATAAATGAGGGATCTGAGGCAGAGAGAAGTGAAGTGACCGGCCCAAGGTCACACACAGCAGACAAGTGGCAGAGCGAGGATTGCTTGTTCATTCATTCATTAAGTGCAAATCACTGTACTAAATCCTGGGAAATAATCTCAATCAATCAATCGTATTTATTGAGTGCTTACTATTTGCGGAGTACTCTACTGAAGTGCTTGAGAGTACAATAGAGTTAGTAGACCGCTACTAGCCCACAAGGAGCTGAAAGTCTAGAGGGGAAGACAGACATTAACATAAGTACATTAAATTATGGATATGTACAAGTTCTGTAAGGCTGAGGGAGGAGTGAATAAAGGGTGCAAATCCGTGTGATAGGACAATGCAGAAGGGAGTGGAAGAAGAAGAAATGAAGACTTAATCGGGTAGGCTTTGAAGGTGGAGAGAGTGATCACCTGTTGGATTTGGAGAGGGAGTTACAGGCCAGAGGCAGCATGTAGGCTAGGGGTTGGTGGCAAGATAGATAAAACTGAGGTACAGTGATTAAATTGGCATTAGAGGAGCAAAGTAAGGACTGGGTTGAAATAGGAAAGCAGCGAGGTAAGGCAGCAGGGGACAACATAGGCAAGAAAAGATATAGTAGTAATAATATTTATTATGAGTTTACTGCATGCAGAGCACTGTACAATGCACTGGGTAAGAATACACAGACGGGAATTTCAGGCTCCTTATGGCTGAGGAACGTGGCCACCGGGAACGATACAGCAACAGCTACTACAGCTTTCCCAAGGCTTTGTGGAAGCAATATTGAGGCCCATCCCATCCCAATATTGTGGTACAGGACAGGTCAGGATGGAGACACCTTGGTGACAGTGAGGAGAACCGGTGGGGGTCCTGGAGAGGTGGTGTGGAGGTCCAGTATAGTCAATCATATTTACTGAGCTCATACTGTGTGCAGAGCACTGCCACTCGGGACAGTACAATACAACAATACAAGTGACACATTCCCTGCCCACAACGAGCTTAAAGTCTAGAGGAGGAACTTAGGATTCAGGTGTCACTCAGTAGACTCCTTCGATCGACTGATTGAAAGGTTTGAAAGAGCTCATTGGACTGCAAGTCACCATTTTGGGTCTTTTCAGGCCCACTGGGAAACTCTTGGGTCTGGTCAGGGACCAGCTAAAGCACAGGCCTGGGGAGTCAGAAGGCCCTGGGGAAGCTTGTTGTGGGCAGGAACTGTGTCTGTTTTTTGTTGTATTGTATTGAGAAGCAGCGTGGCGCAGTGGAAAGAGCACGGGCTTGGGAATCAGAGATCATGGGCTTGAATCCTGGCTCAGCCGCTTGTCAGCTGTGTGACCTTGGGCAAGCCACTTAACTTCTCTGTGCACCAGTTACCTCATCTGTAAAATGAGGATTAAGACTGTGAGCCCCACGTGGGACAACCTGATCACCTAGTTTCCTCCCCAGCGCTTAGAACAGTGCTTCGCACATAGTAAGCGCTTAACAAATACCATCATCATTATTATTATTACTTTCCTAAGTGCTTAGCTCTGCACACAGTAAGCACTCAATAAATAAATAGTACAGAGAAGCAGCATGGCTCAGTAGAAAGAGCCCGGGCTTTGGAGTCAGAGGTCGTGAGTTCAAATCCTGGCTCCGCCAATTGTCAGCTGTGTGACTTTGGGCAAGTCACTTAACTTCTCTGTGCCTCAGTTAACTCATCTGTAAAATGGGAATGAAGACTGTGAGTCCCCCATGGGACAACTTGATCACCTTGTAACCTTCCCAGCACTTAGAACAGTGCTTTGCACATAGTAGGCACTTAATAAATGCCATCATTATTATTATTATTATTATTATTATTATTATAAATACAATCGAATGAATGAATGAACGAACAATCCTCGCTCTGCCACTTGTCTGCTGCGTATGACCTTGGGCCAGTCACTTCACTTCTCTGTGCCTCAGATCCCGCATTTATAAAATGGGGATTAAAATTGTGAACCCTATTTGGGAAAGCAACTGTGTCCAAGATGATCAGCTTGTATCATCATCATCATCATCGTATTTATTGAGCGCTTACTGTGTGCACAGCACTGTACTAAGCTCTTGGGAAGTACAAGTTTGTAACACATAGAGACAGTCCCTACCCAGCAGTGGGCTCACAGTCTAAAAGGGGGAGACAGAGAACAAAACCAAACATACTAACAAAATAACCTTGTATCTAACCTCAGCATTTAATCCAGTGCCAGGCACATAGTAAGCGCTTAATAAATACCATTTAAAAAAAGAAGGTTTGAGTAGGAGAGGCAGTAATGCTCAAAAAGCTAAGGGACCCATTGTCCATAGAGTGGCACCTCTGTGCGTCCCTAAGTCATTCAACCTGATTGCCTCTCATTGACTGGCCAACCCACTGATTGTTTGCTACAGCTTCTATCCAGCTGAGCTGACCTCAAAGCCACTTTCAGCTCCTTGGACTTGCCATTTTTCAAGCCGAGGCTCCCCCACACTTCTCCCATCAGTGGCATCAGCGGAAAGCCTTCAGCTCCTTCTGATCTCCTTCCAGGATCTCCTCCTGGCTCCAACCAACATCCTCATTCAGCTGATTCTCTTCCTATGCAGCCCTTTCCTCTCCTCTCCACTGCTCCAGAAACCATTCATTCATTCCTTCATTGTCATATTTATTGAGTGCTTACTATGTGCCAGGCACTGGATTCTTAACATCAGAAATGCAGCAGGCTCTGGACTATAAGCTCCTTGTGGGCAAGGATCATCTCTGGGCAGGAATCAACTCTATTGAACTGTACACTCCCAAGTGTTTAGTACAGTACTCTGCATACAGTAAGTTTTCAATAAATACCTTTGTTTGATTGATTGGCAAATCAACCCTCTTATGGATCAGGACACTAACTGCACCTGGGTATTGTTCCTTGCAGATGGATGAAATCAAGGCCAAGGATAGGATCATCTTCTCCCTGGAGAAAGAACTGGAAACTCAGACGGGCTATGTGCAGAAACTCCAGCTGCAGAAGGAAGCTCTGGACGAACAGCTCTTCCTGGTCAAAGAAGCCGAGTGCAACATGAGTAGTCCCAAGCGGGAGATCCCGGGAAGGGCAGGAGATGGCTCTGAGCACTGCAGCAGCCCTGTAAGTCTGACCTCACAGAAGGAAAATATTCAAGCCCAGTCTGTTGCTCTGCCCATAATAATAATAATAATAATAATAATAATAATAATAATAATAATAATAATAATAATGGCATTTATTAAGTGCTTACTATGTGCAAAGCACTGTTCTAAGTGCTGGGGAGGTTACAAGGTGATCAGGTTGTCCCACGGGGGGCTGACAGTCTTAATCCCCATTTTACAGATGAGGTCATTGAGGCCCAGAGAAATAAAGTGACTTGCCCAAAGTCACACAGCTGACAAGTGGTGGAGCCGGTATTCGAACCCATGACCTCCGACTCCAAAGCCCGGGCTCTTTCCACTGATCCACGCTGCTTCTCTCATGAAATGTTCCTGTTCCTATTTTTTAATGGTATCTGTTAAGTGCTTACTATGTGCCAGGCACAACTAACCAGGTTGGACACAGTCTGTGTCCCATATGGGGCTCACAGTCTTAATCCCCATTTGACAGATAAGGGAACTGAGGCATGGAAAAGTGAGGTGACTTGTCCAAGGTCACACAGCAGACACGTAGCAGAGCTGGGATTAGAACCCATGCTCTGTCCTCTAGGCCACACTGCTCCTTTTGTTTTGTTTCCTGTAAAAAATTCACACCTCTCCTGTCCAGAAGCAGCAAGCATCAAGCATGTTGGGAAGAAAGATTAGCAACAATACACATCATGGACAATCACAAATCTCTCCTTATTCATTTATCGTATTTATGGTTCTCATTATGTGTTAAGCACTGATAGACACAAGATGAGCAGATCAGACACAGTCCCTGTTCCACAGGGGGTACAGTTGTAGGGTTTATTGAACCCAAGGACATCTAACACTTAATGGACATTAGTTTATGGTCTTTTTCTCTAGACTGAAAGCTCCCTGTGAGCAGGGAATGTCTACCAACTCTATTATATTGTTCTCTCCCAAGCGCTTAATTCAGTGTTCTGCACACAGTAAGCGCTCAGTAAATACCATTAATAGACCAGTCAAAATTTACCCCCTGTTCCTGATTAAAAAAAAAAAGACTGGAACTTTAGAATACTAGTTAAAATCTTTCTATATGGAGGTATTCACCAAGATGTCATGAATAATGCAATTACTTTCAAAGTGACATGCTAGAAATGAGTATTGCATGTTTGTATTCAACCTCCACTTCCCTAAATGTTTAATATCCTACAAGATGTAAATGATTACAAGGTAAATACAAAACCTATTATTCGCGTGGTGATTTATGGTACTTAACATTTTCCAGGAACAGGGTGGGTGAGCAATTCTGCCAAAATCTGAAGGCTCAGAAAGGAAAAATCATTCAGCCTCCCATTCACCTCCCCCCACCCCTCTTGGGGGTTTGGTGATTTGTCTCCCACCTCAGATAATTTTCCTTTTAGCTACTCCTTTCTCAACCTTTCCCTTTGTTTCCTTACCTGCTAGGTTACAACCGTTATCTTGCGACTCACACTTGTTTTAACCACAGAATGAGACCAGGAGTCTCAGACTATGGGAGAAGCATCAGAGTGTGAGACTATCAGAGACACTGAGAAACCTAGGCAGTTAAACAGAGATGGTCAGAGACACCAATGGGGGCGAGGCAGAGATTCATTCTTTCATTCAATCGTATTTATTGAGCGCTTACTGGGTGCAGAGCACTGTACTAAGTGCTTGGAAAGTACAAGTTGGCAACATATAGATATGGTCCCTACCCAACAACGGGCTCACAGTCTAGAAGGGGGAGACAGACAACAAAACAAAACATGTGGACAGGTGTCAAGTCATCACAGTAAATAGAAATAAAGCTAGATGCACATCATTAACAAAATAAATAGAATAGTAAATATGTACAAGTAAAGTAAATAAAGTAATAAATCTGTACAAGCATATATACAGGTGCTGTGGGGAGGGGAAGGAGGTAGGGTGGGGGGATGGGGAGATACAAACACACTTAGGAAACTGGAGATAAAAATCCTGCCCCCCTGTCCCCCATCTTTCAGCAACAATCCCGCCCTTACTCTTAGGAGGAAAGACTTTGGGAAATAGAAGGTATTATTATCTCACTTTAACTTCATTATTACATCAGCACATCGAAACATGTTTCAGCTCCATCATTATATGATCATATTTAAACTCAAGGTGCTCCTATTTTTATCCTGAATATTGATTTTAAGAAGAATACCTATCCATTAACAGGAATTGAGTTCAACATCCATAAGGTGAGTGTCCCTGTATGTCTAGGCACATGTGCTCAGCTTAACTCCATCCTGCACAATGTGCCACACAATTTTTTGCATGGGCCTAGTGGAAAGAGCCTGGGAATCAAAAGTCCTGGGTTCTAACCCTGTGCCTGCTGTTGGGCAAGTCATTTAAGTTCTCTAGGGCTCAGTTGTCTTGCCTGTAAAATGGGGGAGTAAACACCTAGTTTCCCTTTTCTTTAGACTGTGAGCCCCATGTGAGCGCTTAGTACAGTGCTCTGCACATAGTAAGCGCTCAATAAATACGATTGATGATGATGATGATGATGTGAGACAGGGAATTTGTCGGATCTGCTTATACCGTAGCAGCCCAGGGTTTATCAAATTGCTTGGCCCCTAGTAAGTGGTTAACAGATACCACCATGATTATTAGGGCCACGGGGCTCACTAGCCTTTGGGTCCCATGGGAAACAGGGACTGTGTCTGACCTAATTATCGTGTTTGTACCCAGCACTCAGTACAGTGTTTGGCACATAGTACGCACTTAACAAATGCCACAGTTATTATTAGAAATTATTATTATTATTATTGTTAGAATGTGTGCTGGGTGGCTCATCCTGACCTGAGATTGGCAGCGGGAAGATCTGCGATTGAAGATGACAGGCAGGAGGATGAGCAGGGTGGTCTTCCCTCTGGGCCCCCAGGCCTTGGGGCCTGCCCTCAACCTGGAAGAAGAGAAGACCACCACCCAATCGGTCTCTAAATTGATTCCTTTTCCAGCGAGATCTTTCAGCGTTTTCCAAAGAGAAAGCATTTCATTTTTTCCAATTTCAGGATTTACGAAGGAATCAGAAGAGGATGGCCGAGTTGAACGCCACTATACGGAAACTTGAGGACAGGAACACCCTGCTTGGGGATGAAAGGAACGAATTGGTGGGTGTCAATCAGGGCTTCTTTCCCAGACCTTATCATTTCAGACTTTCTTAGCTTGATCTTAAGAGACCCACAGCATTTCTGAGATCCAGTAAGATTCTGTGTCCAATTACAAAGGCTCCAAATCCAAAGGCCCAGCTTCCCAGGATATAGGACCAACAGGGCCCTAGGTAAAGTAGGGGAAGAAGATGAGAAGGGGAAGGAGATGAGGGGAAGGGAAAAGAAAGGCCCTTCATTATCTCCCTCTCTGGTCACCTCCTCGAAATTATTGTGAGGACAGGGAGTCCACCCGTTTCTACCATACGCCATCCAAGATTGCATTTGTCAAAGCAGTGTGTCCAGGTTAAAAACGGCAGCCAAGAGGAATCCTGCTCCATTTCTTTCTTTAGGCACAGTTCTCTAAAACTAGGCTCTAGAGAGACTAAATAATTCAAGCAGAAGCTTAATAACCAGTTGGTTCGTCTATTGAGAACAACAGTAATATATATTGCAGATAATCAGATGCATTATTTAAAGGATACTGTGGTGTAGACTTTTGAGCTCATCTCCTCGTCGTTTTTCAGAACTGAAAGGGGTGATGAACATTGGAAAGAGAAATCTTCATATTCTATTCTGGGAATCAGGGTTTGCTGACATGCCTCTCTGCTGTTGGAGGGGACTGCTACGTCTCCCCATCTCAGCAGGCTTGCTGTCAGACAGCAGAGAAACCAAAGTTTTGAAAGTCTTTGCAAAGCTCTCTTGCTAAAACCTCTGTTTATCCCAACATAAATGCCCTTCAGGACTTGGCAGTTAAGCAAATTTCTCTTTGTTCTTTGCTTGACTTAGAAGAGACTGAATCATCATCATTCTGCCTGGTTTTGGAGCCAATGCCATAAGGGTGACGGAGAACCACTGCCCCTATTTCCTCTAGTTATTGGGGTGGAACCGTTTTTGGCTGGGAAAGACCTGAGTGCTTCTGAGCAGGATGGAAAAAGTTGGAAATCAGGTCGTTCTGTGACATTAGCTCTTTGAAGCCTGCCTGCCAACCCCATTTCACTACCTAGGAATTTAAAGTGAACCATCATTCCCTCTGGTGCCCAGGTAGCCCTGGGTTGGGAGGGCCTGGTGGCTGCTGGTAATTCTTCCCTGTACAATCCCACTGAAAAGCCTCCTCTTCACCCCCTGGGGGGTCAGGTTTGGCACAGAGGAAAGGGGAGGACAGTGTGGTTTTTTTTTTTCCTCAGCTAAAACGTGTCCGAGAAACTGAGAAACAATGCAAGCCTCTCCTGGAAAGGAACAAGTGCCTCACCCGGAGAGCCGACGAGCTCACTCAGGCTTTACAGCGCACGGAAGAGAAGCTGAAAGCCCTCGCTAAGGAAAACTTGGAAATGGTTCGTATCTGAGAGCCAGCCTGTGGGCACCCGCTCTCCTCATCGTGGTCCTTCATTGGTCAGAGGGAACAAATGCATCCTTCAGAGAGATTTCCATTTCCCAGATTAGAGCTCGGAAGGGACTTTTTGGCTAATGTGCATGGAGTTCCTAAATTGGCAGTGCGGTGAGAATCTCTACTTAAGTGCCCACAGATGCTGCAGAAAATGCATGGGTGAACTCCAGAGGAAATTAGAACCCAACTGTGCACTGAACAAGGCTTTTAGTGGGGCATGTCAGCAGAGTGGGTAGGGTGGCCATTTGCCCAGTTTGAAACCAGAGAGTCTGGTTTTTAGCTCGTCTGTCTCCTGCTTGGTGACTGATATGGCCCGGGGACATCTGCATTTTTATTTCCAGTGCCCGACTTCCCTCCACTTCAACTCCTACAGCTCAGGAACGGCACCGGTGTTTACGGCACCGGTGAGAAGCAGCATGGCTTAGCGGGTAGAGCATGCGCCTGGGAGTCAGGAGGTCATGGGTTCTAATCCTGACTCTGCCCCTTGTCTGCTGTGTGACCTTGGGCTAGTCATTTTACTTCTCTGTGCCTTCGTTACCACATCTGTAAAATGAGGATTCATTCATTCATTCAATCCCATTTATTGAGTGCTTACTGCGTGCAGAGCACTGTACTAAGCGCTTGGAAAGTACAATTTGGCAACAAAAAGAGACAGTCCCTACCCAACAACGGGCTCACAGTCTAGAAGGGGGAGACAGCAAAACAGACCAAGGATGGAGTCTGTGAGCCCCACGTGGGACAGGGATTGTATCCAACCTAATTTGCTTGTATCCACCCCAGTGCTTAGTATAGTACCTGGCACATAGTAAATGTTTAACAAATACCACAATTATTATTAATTAATATTATTACGGGGACCAGGGAGGAGAAAGCAATGGCTCTGGAGTGAGGGAGGATGACAGGAGTATCTCAACAGGGGCTCCAGGTGCCGTGGGCTTCCGCAAATCACTTTTTCCCACATCCCTGTGACACCTATGTACGTAACACACATCTGCTGCTGCTGAGTTGGCTAAAGGATGTCACTCCAGTGCCATCAGTCATCACTCTAGGATTGGGTCAGGGACTCTCCTTGTGAGAATCTGCTTTTTGAGCTACCGGCTGAGCAGCATGTGGACAGGAACTCAGCAAGCACTCTGTCTAACCAGGTTTATGCTTATATGATGATAAGCATATAATGATGATTATGATGATTTCTGATATTTATTTATTTATTTTATTTGTACATATTTATTCTATTTATTTTATTTTGTTAATATGTCTTATTTTGTTCTCTGTCTCCCCCTTCTAGACTGTGAGCCCACTGTTGGGTAGGGACCGTCTCTATATGTTGCCAACTTGTACTTCTCAAGCGCTTAGTACAGTGCTCTGCACACAGTAAGTGCTCAATAAATACGATTGAATGGTAGTTCCCACTGGCTTATCTTCCTGCAGCAGTGAGTGTAATTGAAGGTGTCTAAATTACCCAGTAGAGCCTTGACTAGCTCCAGGCCAGAAGAATCCAACCAGAGCTACTGCCTGGTTGATGTTAATGGTAATAACCGTGGTATAAATTAAGAATTTACTATGTGCCAAGCACTATACTAAGCACTGATACAAGATAATCAGGTTCTCACTTGGGGCTCTCAGTCCAAGTAGAGGGGAGAAGAGATATTGAATTTCCATTTTGCAGCTGAGGGAGCTGAGGCACAGAGAAGTTAAGTGACATGCCCAAGGTCACACTGCAAGTACATGGCAGTGCTGGGATTTCAACCCAGGTCTTACGATTCCCAGGCCAACCCTTTTTCCACTAGGTCATGCTGCTTCTTCCCCAGTACATAGTACTGGTACATAGCTGGTATGCTTTAAGATCTCCAAGCCATGTTTCTTTTCATTCTTTTTTGTCCTACACAGAGAGACAAAATAGCATCACACCCTCCTCTGAAGAAATTGAAGTCTCTAAATGACTTAGATCAAGCTAATGAAGATCAAGAGACAGAGTTCTTAAAACTACAGGTTATCGAACAGCAGAACATCATTGATGAATTAACGCGGGTAAGTCTCAAACTGGAATCCTCCTCCTCATCATCATCTTCACCATCCTCATCTGTAACATCCATCAGAGTGTAAACTTCTTGTGTGCAGTGAACGTGTCACTTCTTTATTCTGTACTTTCCGATCATGTAGTGCAGTGCACTGCACCAAATGGGTGCTCAATAAATATTACCAACACTGCTACTATTCTGCCAGTATTGACTGAGCATATACTATGGACAATACTCTATACTAGACACCTCTGGACTAAACTCCTTGGGGAAGAATGGGAATTCTGCCCCTGAAAATGATGAGTTAAAATGGAAGTAGATGAAGACTCTAAAAGTATCTTGATCAGAGAAGCACTGTGGCTCTGTGGAAAAAGCACAGGCCTGGGAATCAGGCAACCTCAATTCTATTCCTAACTCTGCCATTAGCTGTTTCTGTGTCTGCAAGTTGCTTAGCTGTTCTGGGTCCCAGTTTCCTCAACAATAAAATGGGTTTGAATACCTGTTTTCCCTCACCATTAGACTGTGAGTCCTGTGAGACCGAGATTCTGTCTGATCTGATGGTATTGTAACTGTCCAGTGCTTAGTACAGTGCTTGGCACATAATTAGTGTCGAACAAATACCCCAATCATTTCTATTAGCTAATAACTCCCCACATTTGAATGTTCATTTATGCAAGGAACTCTTTTTCCTCCCTGTGACCTTTGTTTACTAATCTGATGGATTCTTCTCATAATAACAATAATACTTATTATATTTGCTAAGCTCTTACTTTGTTAGATAATAATGATATAATAATAATTATGGATTTTGCTTAGTGCTTACTATATGCCAGGCACTATACTAAGTGCTAGGGTGGATACAAGCAAATCAGGTTGGACACAGTCCTTTTCCCATGTAGGGCTCACAGTCTCAATCCCCATTTTACAGATGCAGGAACTGAGGCACAGAGAAGTGAAGTGACTTGTTCAAGGTCACACAGCAGACAAGTGGTGGAGCTGGGATTAGAACCCATGACCTTCCGATTCCCAGACGAGAGAGAGAGAGAGAGAGAGAGAGAGAGAGAGAGAGAGAGAGAGAGAGAGAAATATATATATATATATATATATATATATATATATATATATATATATATATATATATATATATATATATATATACTGAAGTTAGCTTTTGGGGAAGGACATTTAGGAGAAGGCTACCACTTTGTGTGGAGGCTTGGTTCTGCAAATTGGGCCTGGGGCTCTGTGCAGGGAACTGGCTTTGTCTGACTTGACCATGGGACCGAGAAGATCTGGGGCCCTCAATTCTCTAGATGGGTCAAACCTCCCTGTACCCACAGTCCTGTCAGCGGGGTCAACCTGCTCACCCTCAGGCCCTGGGAAAGGGATCTGTCTGGGCCTGCTGGTAGTGGCTTCTGGGAGTCCAGTGTCCAGAGCGGGGCAGGAAGACTATCGCTCTGTCCATTCTATTCCTCTCTGAAAAGCAGACTTCTGAGATTGAGTTGTCACAGGTGTGGACAGGGAGCACAAAAGGAAAGCATTGTACTCACAAATGAAAATAGCCCAGTTAGGGTTGGACCACGAGTCCCTGGAGTACAAGCCCTTCCTGGACTAACAGATCTGGAGGGAGTGGCTAAGTATTAGTCGGGTAGAGTTTTGCATTCAGCTTGTATGAATGATGGTCTGTTTCTGAAGACCCCACATTTCCATCCAAACCGCTACTTGTTAAGTACAATCGCTTATCATATCTCAACTAGATTACTGTATCAGCCTTATTTCTGGCCTCCCATCCTCCTGTCTCTCCCCACTTCAGTCCACAATTCACTCTGCTTCCCAGATTATCTTTCTACAGAAACGCTCTGGGCATGTCACCCCTGTCCTCAATATTCTCCAGTGGTTGACTGTCAACCTTCATATAAAGCAAAAATTCCTCAGTATTGGCTTCAAAGCTCTCCTTCTCCTTGCCACCTCCTACCTCACCCTCACTCCCTTCTCTCCTTCTCCAGCCCAGTCCGCACCCTCCGCTCCTCTGCTGCTAACCTCCTCACTGTGCTTCATTCTTGCTTGTCTTACCATCCACCCCTGGCCCACGCCCTCCCTCCTTGCATCCACCAAACTAGCACACTCCCCCCCTTCAAAGCCCTACTGAAAGCTCACCTCCTCCAGGAGGCCTTCCTAGACTGAGCCTCCCCTTTTCCTCTGCTCCTCCTCCCATCCCTATTGCCCCGACTCTTTCCCTCTGCTCTACCCCCCTCCCTGCCCCACAGCATTTGTGTATAGATGTACACATTTATTATTTTATTATTCTATTTACTTTACTAATGATGTGTATATATCTATAATTCTATTTATTTATATTGATGCTATTGATGCCTGTCTACTTGTTTTGTTGTCTGTCTCCCCCCTTCTAGACTGTGAGCCCGTTGTTGGGTAGGGATTGTCTCTATTTGTTGCCAAATTGTACTTTTCAAGCACTTAGTACAGTGTTGCGCATACAGTAAGCTCTCAATAGATATGATTGAATGAATGAATCAGTCAATCATATTTATTGAGTGCTTTACTGTGTCCAGAGCACTGTACTGTTGGATCCCCACACTGCCTTTATCACATTGACTTCTAATCTCTTGCCTGGCCAAGTATTTGGTTATTGATTCGTGCCTGAAAGGGGCTTACATCATCCCAAAGTCCCTTCCCCTGGGTGTGTTGATGACTTGTGGGAGTATTCAGGTCAAGTAGCATTGTTGGCAGTTTCCCCATTAGGACCGAAAACCTGGAGAGCCACTTCTTATCTGGAAGAAAATCAGGTATTTAGAAAAAATCATTTCCCCCATAGTGTGACCAGGGCCAGGTTCACATGACATGCAAGGTATGCAGTTAGAAATTAGAAAAATCCCCAGCCTGATGCAGAACCTGTGCTCATGGGGACATGGGCGGAGAAGGGCATAGCACTGAAGCAATGGGGGTGGGACTGGGGACCCGCCAGAGAAATGCTGTAGATTTGGGGTCCCCTCAAGCTTCCACATGATATCATCCCATCACACTGCAGTACATGCAGCATAAAATAATGACGTCGCACGGAACCCCAAGTGAGCATTTAGTATAATGGGATGACGTTGTATGGAATTGGGAGGGCTGGCGATTTTTCCCTACCATGGGCGGCGATATGTCTGAAGTCGGTTTGGCTTGACTACTGAACACCTTCCATGCCAAATTTTTTAAGACCCACTTGACTGATGTATAGTAGAAATACAACTGAATTTCAAGAAATGTACCTGAAAACATGAAAGTTTTAAACAAAGGCAAAACATCGCAGAGGAATAATAATAGGGTTTTAGCACACACCCAACAGTATTTCTGTAAACACCTCTTGCATCTTGTTTTCCAGGACAGAGAAAAGCTTATTCGTCGCAGGAAGCATAAAAGAAGTTCCAAGCCAATTAAGGTAAGAGGAAGCTTAGGTTAACATTCATAAGGCACCTGTTGTTATATGCTAAGCTTGCCAAACAATAATTGTGGAAAGATTTGCGAGCCCAGATGACTCTGGGTTGCGGTAAAAAAAGAGGAAAGGATTTCCCATTCGTATTTTTCTAAAGGGCAAAAGTAACTTTCTGGTGCTTTCACTATTTCTATTTTCTTTATCAGAGGAATTTCTAAGGCTGTGAAGGCAGCAGGTTAGGGGAGTACAAACGGCTGAATGGAGGGGCTTCCCCTCAAAATCAGGATATCTGGGGTCTTGCCTCTTTCCTGGGGAGAGGGAGGTCTTACTTAGGGTGCATGGACCATAGCAATCCCAGAGTGTGGACTAATGCCTCCTCCCCTGAGCTCCCATGCAGGAGCTCAAAAGGATGCCTCCCCTCCCACCCAACTCTCCAAATGGGAAGACTCTGTCCCAGGAGAAGCAGTGTTGTCTAGTGGTTAGAGCATGGGTCTGAGAATCAAAGGACCTGGGGTCTAATCCCAGCTCTGCCTCTTGTCTGCCGAGTGACCTTGGACAGGTTAACTTACCTTTGTCCCAGGATCCCTGTCATAATAATAATAATAGTGGTATTTATTAAGCACTTACTATGTGCAAAGCACTGTTCAAAGCACTGGGGAGGTTACAAGGTGATCAGGTTGTCCCACAGAGGGCTCACAGTCTTCATCCCTATTTTACAGATGAGAGAACTGAGGCGCAGAGAAGTGAAGTGACTTGCCCAAAGCTGACAAGTGGCAGAGGTGGGATTTGAACCCATGACCTCTGACTCCAAAGTCCGTGATCTTTCCACTGAGCCACGCTGCTTGTCTGTGAAATGGGGACTAAGACTGTGAGCCCCATGTGGGTCATGGACTGAGTCCAACCTGATTGTCTTGTATCTACCCCCACGCTTATTACAATGCCTGGGACATATTAAGCACTTAACAAATACTGTTTAAAAAAAAAAAGACTTCCCCACTGGTATCAAGCAGCAGCTTCCCAGCTCTTTGTATAGTCTGACTCCTACTCAACACTCTGGGGTCACTAGAGGACAGGCGCTCTCCATTCTTGGCAGCTGCAGAGCAGTTGTCCAGCCTCTCTCAAGCCCTTCTGCCCTCCGAGGTCAGTGGGGTGCAGTTGTCCCCTTGGAAATGACAGGAGAGGGTAAGCAGGGATGAATGGTGCCTGGGCAGCTGAGCAGCAGCGGGGAGTGGAATCCCTAGGGCTGGTCTCCAGGGGGGAATGCTTTCATCAGTGACAGGGCCTTGTCAATGATTGAGAGTATGCTCGCAACTTTCCTGAAAGGACCAAGTTCCACAGGGAGAGTCACAGCATTTATCCAGCAACTCTTTAGCCCCAAAGCTCAATTGGGAGAGGGATATAATTCTGGAATTTCCACCCCCTTCATATCATCATCAATCGTATTTATTGAGCGCTTACTATGTGCAGAGCACTGTACTAAGCGATTGGGAAGTACAAATTGGCAACATATAGAGACAGTCCCTACCCAACAGTGGGCTCACAGTCTAAAAGTCTTCATATTCGACAGACCACTACTCCCTCCACCTTCAAAGTCTTAATAAAATCATATCTCCTCTAAAAGACCTTCCCCCACTAAGCCCTCATTTCCCCTACTCCCTCTCCCTTCTGTGTCTCCCCCTGCACTTGGATTTGTTCCCTTTATTCACCCTACCCTCAGCCCCACAACACTTATTTTTATATCTGTCTCCCCCCATTAGACTGTAAGCTAATCTGTGGGCTGGGAATGTGTCCACCTACTCCGTTGTATTGTGTACTCTCCCAAGCAGTTAGTTCAGTGCTTTGCACACAGGAAGCAATAATAAATACCATTGATTAATTGATTGATTGATTGGTATGTGGGAGAAAGTCAGGGAAGGGAAGGTAGTGGATCACAAGCAGCATCAGAGCCAGGTGGGGTAGCATGTGAAAACACCTTGATCAGTTAACTCAAGGTTTGAGGATAATTTGAATCTCAGTGAGATAACACACAGTTTTCTATGTTTTCTAAACATCTATGCTGCTTAACAATTGCTGAGCAATGACGATGGGCAAAACATCATAAGCAATGCTATATTCTAAACAGAATCAATTAGTCATATTTACTGGGCCCTTACTGTGTGCAGAGCACTGTGCTAAGCAATCAATCAATCAATCGTATTTATTGAGCGCTTACTGTGTGCAGAGCACTGTGCTAAGCACTTGGGAAGTACAAGTTGGCAACATATAGAGACAGTCCCTACCCAACAGTGGGCTCACAGTCTAAAAGGGGGAGACAGAGAACAAAACCAAACATACTAACAAAATAAAACCAATAGAATAGATATGTACAAGTAAAATAAATAAATAATTAAATAAATAGAGTAATAAATATGTACAAACATATATACATATGTACAGGTGCTGTGGGGAAGAGACGGAGGTAAGCACTGGGGAGAGTACAATATAACAGAGTTGGTAGAAATGTTCGCTGCCCACAGCGAGCTTACAGACCAATCGGCAACCACTGGAGATTCTTGAGAAGTGGGGAGTTATGTACTTAAATGGTTTTTAAGAAAATCTACAAGTATTTGTTTACAACCTGGCCAAACACATGAACTGATCCCTGACATTTCTAGAGGCAAGAACTGCAACCACAAGGACCTTTTCCCACAATGTCCCAACTCTAGCTGGCAGCATGGAGCCCAGAGAGAGCTGGAAAAATCCAAACGGGGAGGTGATGTCTTGGGTTAGGGGGTCCAGTCATCCGGTTTTATACCAGATAATCTGGCTTTCAACTGTCCTGTCAACTGACCAGTACAGATTCAGCACTGGACCCTTTCATGTCCTCTTCAACGTACCAGGGGCCCAGTATAGATTCAGCACTGGACTCCTTTATGTCCTCTTCAGGGTACGTGGGGCCTGGCTTCCCTCCATTCTTGCTTCTGCTGCCTAGTTTTTTGTGTTGTTTTTTTTAATGGCATTTATTAAGCGCTTACTAGTTCTAGTGTGGAGCAGAGAGACCTGGGGTGGGGAATAATAATAATAATAATAGCATTTATTAAGCACTTACTATGTGCAAAGCACTGTTCTAAGCGCTGCGGAGGATACAAGGTGATCAGGTTGTCCCATGTGGGGCTCACAGTCTTAATCCCCATTTTACAGATGAGGTAACTGAGGCCCAGAGAAGTTAAGTGACTTGTCCAAAGTCACACAGCTGACTAGTGGCGGAGCCGGGATTTGAACCCTTGACCTCTGACTCCAGAGCCCGGGCTCTTTCCACTGAGCCATGCTGCTTCTCTGTTATGCAAAGGGTAATGCAAAGGCTCTGAACCAAGTGAGAGTATCAGGGGAGAAACACGCTAGACTTGGATGAGTTGGGTGTACTTCTGCAAAATGGTGCATATGATATCACTCCGTGCCCGTAGGGTAAAGGTGAGTCTCGGTGTCCAGTATCTTGGGGGTTCCTGGCAGCCACTTTACTTGGATTCCCAGAGGTGGACTCTGAACCCCAGGGACTGTTAGCAAGTGGAATCTCAGCCTCAAGTGCTGATTTCTTAAATGTTAAATCTATTCTCATCTTGGGAGGAAAAGCGGACACATCTGTCCGTGTATTTATATAATTCATTCATTCACTCAATATGTTGCCCACTTGTACTTTCCAAGCACTTAGTACAGTGCTCTGCACACAGTAAGCGCTCAATAAATACGATTGAATGAATGAATTCAATCGTATTTATTGAGCGCTTGGAGTCCCAGAGGTGGACTCTGAACCCCAGGGACTGTTAGCAAGTGGAATCTCAGCCTCAAGTGCTGATTTCTTAAATGTTAAATCTATTCTCATCTTGGGAGGAAAAGCGGACACATCTGTCCATGTATTTATATAATTCATTCATTCACTCAATATGTTGCCCACTTGTACTTTCCAAGCACTTAGTACAGTGCTCTGCACACAGTAAGTGCTCAATAAATATGATTGAATGAATGAATTCAATCGTATTTATTGAGCGCTTGGAGTCCCAGAGGTGGACTCTGAACCCCAGGGGCTGTTAGCAAGTGGAATCTCAGCCTCAAGTGCTGATTTCTTAAATGTTAAATCTATTCTCATCTTGGGTGGAGAAGCGGACACATCTGTCCATGTATTTATATCATTCATTCATTCATTCAATATGTTGCCCACTTGTACTTTCCAAGCACTTAGTACAGTGCTCTGCATACAGTAAGCGCTCAATAAATGTGATTGAATGAGTGAATTCAATCGTATTTATTGAGCGCTTTCTGTGTGCAGAGCACTGTACTAAGCGCTTGGGAAGTACAAGTCGGCAACATATAGAGATGGTCCCTACCCAACAACGGGCTCACAGTCTAGAAGGGGGAGACAGACAACAAAACAAAACATGGAGACACTTGTCAAAATCATCAGAACAAATAGAATTATAGCTATGGGGAAGGAGCAGCGTGCCTCAGTGGAAAGAGCCCAGGCTTTGGAGTCAGAGGTCATGGGTTCAAATCCCAGCTCCACCAATTGATAGCTGTGTGACTTTGGGCAAGTCACTTAACTTCTCTGGGCCTCAGGTACCTCATCTGTAAAATGGGGGTTAAGACTGTGAGCCCCCCGTGGGACAATCTGATCACCTTGTAACCTTCCCAGCACTTAGAACAGTGCTTTGCACATAGTAAGCGCTTAATAAATGCCATCATCATTATTATCATATGCACAAAATTAACAAAATAAGAAAGAATAGTCTGTTCTTCTATAACATGAGGGTTGTGGCCCAGAAGAACTTTGTGTTATGGGAAGCTAGCATTGTGTCCATCACCACAGGTAAACAGTTTGGTCCTGTATAGCATCTCCAGGAAAAGGATATTTTCAGAAAAACATTTTCTGTTTCTTCCACAGTAGTCTATACTAAACATGAAATGAAAATACCTGTGGTGGCAGAACTGACTGTATTTCCTGCAAATGTTCAGCCATTTCATGTATTATTTTTATCTCCCCACCTGTTTGTGTCCTAAAGACTCTAGAATCAGATTCCTTCAGAAACTGATGCTTTCTACTTTCTTTTACCATGCCTCGCCTAATGTAATTATCCTTTAAGCACTTGAGATTTACCCTACCCTCAGCCCCCACAGTATTTATGTACATATCCATAATTTATTTTAATTTCAGTCTTCCCTTCTAGAAATAATAAGAATAATAATAATAGTGGTATTTGTTAAGCCCTTATTATGTGCCAGGCATTTCACTCAGTGCTCGGGTAGATAGAAAGTAACTGGGTTGAATACAGTTCCTGTCCCACATGGGGCTTGCAGTCTTAATCCCCATTTTACAAACGAGGTACCTGAGGCACAGCAAAGTTAAGTGACTTGCCCAAGGTCACACAGCAGACAAGTGGCAGAACCGGAACTAGAACCCAGGTCCTTCTGGCTCCCACACCCGTGCTCTATTCACTAAACCATGGTGCTGTTCCATACTACAAGATCTTTGTCGGCTGGGAGTGTGTCTACCAACTCTGTTGCCTATTGAGTGTTTACCGTGTGCAGAGCACTGTACTAAGCGTTCATTGATGGTTTGATTATTTTCCCTTTACTCGTCCCAATTTTGTCATCAACCACATGTTTTTCCTTCCTCAGAGGCCTGTTTTGGACCCATTCATCGGCTATGACGATGACTCCATGGATTCGGAAACATCCTCCATGGCTTCGTTCCGAACAGACCGGACACCAGCCACTCCGGATGATGACTTGGAGGAAGTAAGCTTGTTTACGGATTAAAAACAAAACATACAGTTGACTGGTAGCCTCAGGAGTCCTTTGTTCCCTTCCAGATACCATAATTATGGTATTTGTTAAGTGCTTACTATGTGCCAAGCACTCTTCTAAGTGCTGGGTTAGATACAGGGTAATCAGGTTGTCCCACGTGGGGCTCACACTTTTAATCCCCTTTTTACAGATGAGGCAACAGAGGCTCAGAGAAGTGAAGTGACTTGCCCAAGGTCACACAGCAGACAAGTGGTGGAGCTGGGATTAGAACCCATGTCCTCTGACTCCCAAGACCGGGCTCTTTCCCCTAAGCCACACTGCTTCTCTATACAAAGAGGTCACAGGGTACACAGGTTATGAGTGTTATATACCTCCTATACCAGGTAGAAGGTGAAGTGAGTGTCTTGGTTTAGAGTTCTTCTTCAAGAAACTCTGTCACTCCTGTTTCTTTCTCCAAAGAGAGATACATTGAGGAGCTGCAGATAAGGCCTCTGTGCTTTTTTTTAAAATAATAATAATAAGAATTAAGCACTTACTATGTGCTGAGCACTGTTTTAAGCGCTGGGGTAGAAACAAGGTAATCAGGTTGTCCCACGTGGGGCTCAAAGTCTTCATCCCCATTTTACAGATGAGGTAACTGAGGCAAAGAGAAGTTAAGTGACTTGCCCAAGGTCACTGGCATTGGTTAAGCACTAACTATGTATCGTGCTGGGGAAGATTAAAGATAATCAGGTTGGAAACAGTCCACATCCCAAGCGGGGCTCACGGTCCATTCCCATTTACAGATGAGGTAGTTAAGGGACAGAGAAGTGAAGTGACTTGCCCAAGGTCACACAGCAGACCAGTGCCAGAGCCTGGATTGGAACCCAAGTCCTCTGATTCCTAAGCCTATACTCTTTTCACTAAGCCATGCTGCTTCTCCATGTGGCTCAGCCCACTACAGTGAATCACTGTTGGGATTGGTGGTGAATCTGATCAATCAATCAATCAATCATATTTATTGAGCACTTACTGTGTGCAGAGCACTATACTAAGCGCTTGGGAAGTACAAGTTGGCAACATATAGAGACGGTCCCTACTCAACAGTGGGCTCACAGTCTAGATGGGGGAGACAGAGAACAAAACAAAACATATTAACAAAATAAAATTAATAGAATAAATATGTACAAGTAAAATAAATAGAGTAATAAATACGCGCAAACCTATATACAATGTCTGATGCCAGTAAGTTCGACATGGGGGTGGAATGGAGGTCAGAGGAAGGTTCAGTTCTCTGTAGATTAGAATGGACTCACGGTTTCTTCTCTAGTAAACTCTTTAGAAACTTATTCTTCAGGCAAGAGAAAGCCTGGCTGGGGAGGGAAGGGGAGTTAAATCTTTGTTCCTTCCCAGCAAGACCTCTCCACCCTTTCCTCCAGGCTCCAGTTCTCTTCCAGAGCTGCTGTTGCTGTTATTGAACACTTACTGTGTACAGAGCACTGTACTAAGTGCTTGGGAGAGCACATTATAACAATAAATAGACACATTCCCTGACCACAGTAATCTAACAGTCAAGAGAATATTAGACCCTGCCCAATATAGGAAATTTCTGTGATGGAGGCTCACAGATCATTAGAAGTTTGGGTAATAATAATAATATTTGTTAAGCATTTACTATGTTATTATTAAGCACTGGGGGAGGTACAGGATGATCAGGTTGGACACAGTCCCCGTCCCACACGGGGCTTGCGGTCTAAATCGGAGGGAGAACAGGCATTTAATCCCCATTTTACAGATGAGGAAACTGAGGCACAGGTTAAAGAACCTGCCCAAGGCCATACAGCAGACAAGGGGCAAAGCTGGGATTATAACCCAAAGTCCTCTGATTCCCAAGCCTGTGCCCGTTCCACTGGGCTAAGCCACTTCTCACCTGAGAATAGTTGGGATGGACTGTCTCAGGCAGATCATGCCTAATTTTGTTGGGTTCTCGGGATTCTTTTTTTCAACTATTTGAACTAGTCTCCCTTCGCATCCATCAATCACAGTTATTGAGTGTTTACTGAGGGCAGAGCATTTTACTAAGTGCTTGGGAAAGTACAATAAAACAAAGCTGTAATATGAATCCCAGTGTTCAAATTGTTGGCTTCCTTAAAGGAAAATGCTGCTCCCGAGTGTGCCATTTGAAGGGACGGTAGCTAAAACATGATTCCCAAGAATAGTAAATAAGAAGTACATGAGGAACATAGAGGGATCTGAAGAATCTTAGTACAGTGCTCTGCACACAGTAAGCGTTCAATAAATATGATTGAATGAATGAATGAATTGGGTGCTTACTAATAATTGCGGTATTTGTTGAGCGCTTACAATGTGTCAAGCACTGTGATTCGTGTTGGGGTAGATACAAGATGATCAGATCAAACCTAGTCAACATCTTACTGGAAACACTTCCACAGATATGGGTTCATCATAGAGATTAATAGGCTAACGACATAGATATCTTTTTTCCCTTTGTTTGCTAGATCTGATCCAAACAAAGATGTAGAAATAAATTCAAGGAAGAACAAACAAGAGGAAGGGTTTAATTTTCAGCACGAGGAGAGTTGGACAAACAAGAGGAAAAGGGTTTAATTTTCAGCACGAGGAGAGTTGGCTTAGACATAAGAGAAGAATGTGTGGACCCATTATGATAAAACATTGAAACAGACTACCAGTAAAGTGCTCTAAACGTTTAGTACAGGTGCTCTGCACACAGTAAGTGCTCAGTAGTACCATTAATGATGACCATGTGAAGTTCCATTCCCAGAAATCTTTACATGAACATGAGTGATTCCTAGAAATCAAATTCATTCAATCATATTTACTGAGCGCTTACTGTGTGCAGAGCACTGTACTAAGTGCTTACCATCATTATTATTAAATAATACCATTATTATTATTATTATTATTAAGGACAGAACTAACACCTTTCAACCCAGGATGCTGTAGGCAGTCATCTTCCTGAAGGCAGGGGACTGGACCAAATGGTTTCTTTAGGTTTTTTTTCAACTCCAAGATGTTAGGATTCTAGGCAACATGACTTAGCGATTAGAGCATGGGCCCAGGGGTCAGAAGGACCTGGGTTCTAATCCCAGATCCTCCACTTGTCTGCTGTGTGACCTTGGGCAAGTCACTTCACTTCTCTGGGCCTCAGTTACCTCATCTGTAAAATGGGGATTAAGACTGTGAACCCCACGTGGGCAGGAACTGTGTGCAACGCAATTTGCTTGTATCCACCCCTGTGCTGAGTACAGTACCTGGCACATAGTAAGCGCTTAAGCAGTGCTCGGCACATAGTGAGCACTTAACAAATACCATCATCATTATTATTATTATTAAGAAATACAGTCAGTATTATTACCTAGGACATCACCCCCTGGGTCATATTTACAGAACTGTGACTGTTTCTTTTGTTTCATAAAATGTGGGTAAGAAACCCTCAAAAATCCAGAAATTAGAAATCTGGAAAAAATGTTGTGTGTGCTGGAGAAAGATCCAGAGTCCCTGGGTGTCTCGATTTGCCTTCCCACTATAAGCCTGGATCTCTCCCTCCCTAAGCTTCTCCTCTGCCCTCCTCCAGGCTTGCTAACCCCAGGGTCAGGGGAAAGTTCTAATGAATAAAAACAAGAGTGAAGTCTAATGGATTTAAGGTCTAAAAATACTTACTAAGAAATCCAGAACAAGGAAAGAATCTGATGTGGTCTAAATCCCAGCATTCCAGATTTTTGAGGTTCTGCTGAACCATTTGATTTAGTACGAAGGCCTACACATGTCTGATACTCTGAGTTAGCTAGGCAGACAAACCCTACAATTCACAATGGCCAGATGGCAGAACTCAGCATGCTACGCGCAGTAAATCTGAAATTGACACATCTTTTTTTTTCCTGTTCATTTGCAGGGTTTAGCAGCCGAAGAATCAGAGCTGAGATTTCGACAGTTAACGAAAGAATACCAAGCTCTCCAGAGAGCTTATGCATTGCTGCAGGAGCAAACGGGAGGCATCATAGATGCAGAAAGAGAAGCTAAGGTCAGTGCTTTTTTGGAAAATAAGCTGCCTAGGAGCTTCCTGGATTTCAAGACAGGGAGATGTTTTCTCCCTGTCTTGGATTGTGCTGCTGTCCCTCAGATAGGCCTCTCGTAACATGTATCAAAATGAATAACTGCAGTTTTCATTCTGAGAGATAGCCTCACTTCTAGAATTGATATGATATTAATTTTCAAAATTCATTTCTCACAATATTCCTGCTGACGGAAACCATTTTATACACCCCAAACAAGGTTCAGCCTAATTTTTAAAGTTTATTTTTATTACTTAGATGGAGCCAGTGGTCGAGATTTTGGTAATTTTGTTTCAGTGCAGTCTCTCTGAGCATATAAGTGCCTTCTGTATTTTATGTAAATCTATGTGTTCTGTTGACTTGACTCTTCCCCCAGTTGGAAGAGCGAGAAAAGTATTGCAAATCCAAGGTGGGAACCTTGGAAGGAGAGGGAGGAGAAAGAGTTATAACACAAAAGAGCCATAAATGCACTAGAACAAGATGGCCAAGTCTCATGAACCAAAGTTCTGCAAACCAAAAACATAAGATGGCTAAAACCACCAGTCAAAATTCATTTCTCACAATATTCCTGCTGACGGAAACCATTTTATGCACCCCAAACAATGTTCAGCCTAATTTCTAGAGTTTATTTTTATTACTAAGATGGAGCCAGTGCTCGAGATTTTGGTAGTTTTGTTTCAGTGCAGTCCCTCTGAGCATATGTGTCTTCTGTATTTTGTGTAAATATTTGTATTCTGTTGACTTGATTCTTCCCCCACTTGGAAGAGTGAGAAAAGTATTGCAAATCCAAGGTGGGAACCTTGGAAGAAGGGGGAGAAGAAGAATTATAACACAAAAGAGCCACAGATGCACTAGAACCAGATGGCCAAGTCTCGAGAACCAAAGTTCTGCAAACCAAAAACATAAGATGGCTAAAAAAAACAATAAAAAAAAAGATAAAAAAATAAAAGTTCCTTTAACTATAAAGGCGAGCAGGGTGGGGGGATTCCCAGGGATGTACTGCTCATGTACCACCCCCTCTCCCCAACCCCAACCCAAGTAGGAAGGAAGACCACCGCTGCCAGAAAAGCTGGAGCAGCAGCATACTAAGTCCCCTGCTGCTGCATTAAAAGAATAAATAATGACACACATGTGCATGAGCTGCCCAGCAAGTGAAAAAGAGCCACACGTAACTGGTCTGTTTAGCCTCTTCAACATTAGAATGCGACACTACCCAAGCCGTGTTCACCTCCTGTCTCTTGGACGATTTATAGCCCAAAAAGGACAGCTCCTGGGAGCCCCTGACCCTCCTCAACCTGTCCCTAGGTTCAAGTGAACCATATTATGATGTTACAGTGTTCCGGGGCATTATCCACATTACAGCAGACTCCAGGGTTTCACTTAATGTGGAGAATCCTTTTTAGTTAAATGAGGTGTGAATTTACAAGGGAATGCGGCACACTATTCATTTCTGGAAAAATCAACAATGGTTCACGCACTTGGCCCCTCCAAATGCTTGCCCACTGAATTGTCACTGGATTGAATTGCTTTGAGCCTGAAAGACTCCTCCCATCCTCCCCATCCCCACACCACTCTTTCCCTCAGGTTCAAAGACGAGATTACTACTAGAGAGATTTCATGTCTGTAAGTGTGAGTGATAAAATTAATGCAGATCTGGCAATCCTTTATACAAAGTGTGTGCATTTTAAGACAGCTCCCTGCTGCACCACTGCTTTTTTTTCTACAGTATCAAGGACAATTTTCCCTTCCTCATAACTGATGCAGGGATCTACCTCAAGCTTCTGTTCTAAGAAAATTACCTCATTTCCAATTTCTGTGCACTAAGTTTATCTGTCTTCTGCTGCCTCCCACATATTCATAACTAAGCCACATTTGGAGATTTGCTTCATGGCATTTGTACCATATTTCTTTGATTTTCCCTATCTATGGTTTTCACATTGAAACTCTTCATGGAGCTATGATTTGGGTATCTTACAATCATGCATTCTCTTCCATGTCCCACCCAGTTAAGGAATGATGAGGCAAGTAATGCGTTGAAGCTACTGTACATACTTACTCAAGATCTTACTGTTTGTGATCCTTGGCTGCCACTCAGTATAGTGCTGTGCACACAGTAGTGCTCAATAAATATGATTGAATAAATGAATTTGAGATGAAGTATGGCTTTTGGATTACCTAGCTGGAACAGCTCTAAAAGGTGAATTTTGCATCTGTGGTGAGTTGGCTACTGCATTTGTTCTACAGACCTGTTGTGTCTGAATCTTGATGCTATGTTGATGCCACACGGTCAGAAAATGTCTGAAATAATATATCAGTCTTTCAAATTTGGTTTGCTATCTTTGCCTCTCCATGAATCGAACACCATGCTGGCAGATTGGCAGAATTCAGTATCAGTATTAAGTTCTATGTCTTCAGTGACGATCCTTCAGTGTATATAGGGTTTTCCAGATGCATACTAATATATAACATCAGCCTTCTCAGGGTCATTGTCAGTCCATGTCACTTTCTCTTTAGATTATAAGCTCCTTGAGGGCAGGGACTACATATTTTACTTGACTGCAGTCTCCCAATCACTAAGGTAAAGTGATCTGCACACAGTAGACGTTCAATAAATACTACTGATTCTGAGAAGCGGTACCTACTCATATGTATGTCTTCCTGCTTGGGCTTCTAAAGTCCAGTGATCTGCATGTATGAGCTTCTGAATGAGTGTCTTAGGGACTTTTGATGATGCTCTTAGCTGGCTGAGTTGAAGGTGTTTTCCAAAGCACGACTGCGAGGACTATGTTGGACAAGACTGAATTTATCACCAACCCTGCTTTACTTCAAAGAATCAAACAAAGCCCTCTAAGTTCCACAGCAAACCATATCATCATGGAGTAATCCTCGACTCTAAATACATTTTTTCAGGGCCATCCAACTTTTATAGCAGTTGTTAAAGCCTAGGCCTCCAGTGGTGACAAATGTTTTTGTAAGGTGTATACTTAAACAATGTAGAGGTCTTGATGTTGCTCCCTACACTTCTCCTACAACTGATGCTTTGCTATTTCCATACGGCGAAGGAGAGTACATGCAGGCAATTGAGGTGAGCCGTACCTCAAATAGATCACAATGGATAAATGTGTCGATCAAAAGTTCTGCCTTTCTTCATGGCTCTGACTGCGTAATCACTTCATTATGTTGGAGCAAAAGCCATGTCTTCACACAGTGACAGGTTAACTAGTCTTTATACTTCCTTGTCCTTGTTGTTGAAGTGGCATTGAGGAAATGATTGAAATTACGTTGGCATCACTTTAAGATTTCTTCATTTAAATGGTGAGGGTGGAGTCATCAGCACTCTTCAGTGCTATCGTCAATGTTTATTTAAAGTCAATTGTGCACAGCACTGTATTAGTAGCTTTGGGACATTTGCTAGAAGTAAAGGACGGGTTCCCTGCCCTCAAGGAGCTTAAAGTCTACTGGGGAAGCCAAGCAGACACAAATTTCTAGAATCTAATAGAATCAGCGCCATATTGAACGTCAAATAACCAGAGAGTTTTGGAAACAATGAGGTTCTAGAGCACAATCAATCCATCAGCAAAATGTACATCGCATCACATCACATCTTCATTGTGCAGACTCTTGAGGAGAATGGATGGCGGGAAAGTATCCTAAGAGTTGCTCTATGGTGAGCTAAGATGGGAAAACAAAAAGGGAGGACAAAAAAAATCACTTCAAATCCACAATAAAGCAAAACTTCAAGGGCTGCAGCACTGTTCTGGATAGCTGAGAGACAGTCCCAGAAAAAAAAATCAGTCTTGGGTACAGCCATTAGAAATGGATGATGATCTTAGGAAAGAGGCTTCAGGACTATTGCAACACAGAGGGAAGGAAAGGCAAACTACACCAGGCACCACAATGAGGAATAAATGCAACAATACAGCAAGAACCAATCTTTCCCTGCAGGCCGTGTGAAAGTAATTATTAGTCGTGCATTGGCTTTAGAAGCCAAACCCAAAAGGCAGCTAGCCATAGATAGACAGACTGAAAGGTGGGAAAACAGATAGATAAGGATTGGAGGAAATGTTTTTTGGGGGGTAGAAACTTGCCCCCATCATTGGGAAAGCTGAAAACTCATTGTAGGTACACTCAATGAATGTTCACCATTGCCATGAGAGAATAGAGAAGCCTGTGTCTCATGAGAGAAGCAGCAAGGCCAGTGGACAGAGCACAAGCCTCGGAGTCGGAAGAACCTGGATTCTAATCCTGGATCCTCCACTTGTCTGCTGGGCAAGTCACTTCACTTCTCTGGACCTCAGTTACCTCATCAGAAAAATGGGGATTAACATTGTTGAGCCTCATGTGTAACATGGATTGGGTCCAACTTGATTGACTTGTTTGTACCTCAGTACTTAGTACAGTGCCTGGCACATAGTAAGTGCTTAACAAATACCATTAAAAACAAAATTCCTCCGTTCTAGGTTGGGAGAAAGTTAGGTTTTAAAGAGTTACCTTTCTCCAACGTCCACCTCAGTTCAGAGCTCTAAAATTCCTGCAGAATACCTGCCCTTTGCCCTTCCACATTGTCTGCACCCTCCACACCCAGCTCAGATCCAGAAGTCAGTAAGTTTGAGACCTTAAAGTTTTGGGTGGGAAATGTCTCTGATCCATACTTTAAAACTGCAAGTCTGGATCAGTTACCTCATCTGTAAAATGGGGATTAAAAGTGTGAGCCCCACGTGGGACAACCTGATTACCCTGTATCTACCCCAATGCTTAGAACAGTGCTTGGCACATAGTAAGCACTTAACAAATACCATAATAATAATAATATGGATTGCTCTCTTCCCAACTCACTGACAAACAGTGACTGCCCAGTTTCTTGAATCCATGGGGTGCTTGCCACTGGACAATGATGCTTCTCCAGAATATCTGTTTTTGGGGAGTAGTTAATTTTGGGAAGATGATCTACTTTATCATTTTAAGATTCAAAAATATGACAAATAGCGATAGATTCATTCATTCATTCATTCAATTGTATGTGTGTATTTATTTTTTAATGGCATTTATCAAGCGCTTACTATGTGCAAAGCACTGTTCTAAGCGCTAGGGAGGCTACAAGGTGATCAGGTTATCCCACGGGGGCTCACAGGCTTAACCCCCATTTTACAGATGAGGTAACTGAGGCCCAGAGAAGTTAAGTGACTTGCCCAAAGTCACACAGCAGACATGTGGCAGAGCCAGAATTCGAACCCATGACCTCTGACTCTAAAGCCCGTGCTCTTTTCCACTGAGCCACGGAGCATTTACTGTGTGCAGAGCACTGTACTAAGCGCTTGGGAAGTACAAGTCGGAAACATATAGAGATGGTCCCTACCCAACAACAGGCTCACAGTCTAGAGGGAGGAAACATAAGGATTCCCTATAAATATTTTTGTTAGAAACTTATGCTGACCTCAGTGGATTAGTTTGTCATTGAATACACTATACTACTAAGGTACTTTTAATATGTAAGTAATTCGTGTCTAGGACTAAGTAGAAAACTATCTGACCTTAGGAAGTTTCCAAAGTACACTTTGGCCTCAATTATCTGAAGAGTCGGGTCAAATTTTAAGACTTTAAAATATAGGGAATTGTCCTTTAACTCAATAGTCATGTTCTCAAAGATATGTTTTAAGAAACTGTAGTCACTGTTGAATCAATGGAAATCTGTGGGTTTAGGGTTAGATAGTGCAAAGTTCCCACACTGACTGGCATTTTTCAATGCAAATTCCTAAATTTATTGTTACATCCACCACTAGCTGAATGATATACATCTTTATTCATTGTTACTTTATAATAATAATAATAATAATAATAATGGTATTTGTTAAGCACTTACTATGTGCAAAGCACTGTTCTAAGCGCTGGGGGATACAAGGTGTCAGGTTGTCCCACAGGGGGCTCACAGTCTTATTCCCCATTGTACAGATGAGGGAACTGAGGCACAGAGAACTTAAGTGGATTGCCCAAGGTCATAAAGCTGACAAGTGGCGGAGCCGGGATTTGAACCCATGACCTCTGCTTCCCATTAAAAACTGGAAAATTGCAAACTATACAAAGTTCTGTAAAGCACAGTATACCAACAGTATACCAACAGTATACCATCCTATATCAGATTTACTCATGCCAACACATGGATCATGCTAAACCAGGAAAAACCCACATTGGAGAGGAATGTTCCCTAACTCTTCCATCAGCTTATAGTTTAAATGGATATTGAAAAACTTGTAATGACAAAACCAGGTGTAACTGGATAAATGAATTCAAAGAGTGTTTTGGAGCCTTCAGGGAGTCAGATAATTTTGTAGGGAAGACTCAGCAGATGGTATCCCTGGGGTTCTACAGAATTAATGCTAACATTCAGAGAGTCTAAGGGTCACTGAGGGGTCATGAGCACAAAAGAGAATTAAATGTGATAGACTGTCCCAATGCCTATTTGCAGGCCAAACACACAGGTAACCACAAGTAACCAGACTCAACAAGGCCAGATAAGTCCGTGCTTAGAACAGTGCTTGACACACAGACAGCGCTTAACAAATACCATTATTATTATCATTATTATTAAGTCATTTTCTTTTGATAGAGAGATTTGGCCTTTGGGTTTGGGTTTTCAGGGTTTGCTTGTTGAGTTTAGAACTTAAAGACATCTTGGGGATCGGTTTTGCTTGTTGAGTTTTGGCATTCTGATTTTAACAGGCCCAGGAACAGCTCCAGGCAGAGGTGCTGAGGTACAAAGCCAAAATTGAAGACCTGGAAACCACTTTGGCACAAAGAGGGCAGGTAGGGATTTAGTAGATTGACTCTCTTCTCCTTCCGAATTCTCTTGCTTTCCTTCTGCTAATGCATGCCTCCCAGTGGGGATATTGCGGATCAGACAGTGGTTCAGCCTGCAAGGGGCAAAATATTTTCTTAGTTGAAAAAGAATTCCCACTCCCAAGGGTTTCTTACCGGTGTAAATGGAAGCATTTATCTTTATGAGCCAAGGAGTGACTTGAGATAACAGTAGTTGCTTGGTCCATATTAGCCAAAGTCAGCCCAATTGAGAGCTGAATCAGGCCCTTTTCCCTGCTGTCAGTTGGCTTCCTGCTCTGGGGAGAGCTGAGCCCAACAGCATTAGAGCTATCTCGCTTGGGCCCAGGAGGGGAAGAGAGCAGTTTCTGGAAAGACCCTCACAGTTGATTGGTGCCACTTCCAAATCCTGCTTGAATATCTGGACTGGATTCTGGATGACACTTCCAAGTGGCCTCAGGAGAACCTGAGAGGGGGAGCCGTGATTCCAACGGAACCCGGATCACCTACGGTTCTAAATGGCAAGCGGGATAGCGGGGGTGCTCGGATCAATAGTGACAGGTCTTTGCTTGGCAAGAGTCACCAACAGGGCGGGTTGGAAAAGGTTGCCGACCAGGTGAGCAGGGTGACAACAGGATTTCTGGAGTGGGTTCTGAGGTAGGACTACTGCATTCCCCAGAAATGCTCACCAGGGACTGATGGGTAGGTTTTCCTCATGCAGAGAGGGCTCATGAATGAATCTTTTGAGTGCAAAAATCCTACCAAAAATGCACTTGTCCCACACGGAATCAGCCCATATTTATGTTTTTCTCAAGCTGCATGAATGCCAAAGTGCTCTGCTTTCAGTTTCCATTAGCCATCCCACTGAGCAGATGACATTGGCTGGGCAATAGGGAGAATGGCAAAATTGAGGTATTCTGAGAAGCTGGGGTATAAATGGCTATTTTTATAGTTTCACACTAATACAATTTGCCTGTCTGTGGGCATTTGTACCAATGGAATAATTCTTTCCATTTGGTGCGTTATGGGAGCTTGAGTCCCCAAAAATTATTCTTGAATTACTCAGACTGGCAAATGGAAACAGTAATGAATGAAGAGCAGTTGAAACTCTCATGGCTATTTGGGCCCCAGGTCCTTCATTTGGTGGCTCAATGGGGGTATATTTTACTGGCAGAACAAGAACGTCTCCTATGCTATTTCTCAGAAATCCAGATAATCTGTCTTGTTACTCTTCAAATCACTGACCGCACACTATTCTTTGGCCAAACAGGATTCACATTGGGTGGAAGATAAACAACTGTTCATTAAAAGAAACCAGGAACTTTTGGAAAAGGTACATGGGGGAAAAATCCTAATGGATGTGGGGTCCACTTACCCTTCAGAGGGACCCAATAAAAGGGTCATGGGGAAGGAAGGGAGGAAAGTTCTAGGTTTGCTAGGGATGGGGGGACGTGGGAGGCAAACAGGGAAATAATCATGACAATCATCAATACCCTATCCCTCATTGTCATATAATTACCACCTCAATCATCATCATCACCATCATCACTCTCATCCATCATTATTACCATATCCCTTCCCATTATCTCTGCTACCATCACCTTATTCACATTTACCACCAACAACACTAACACGAAAAAATGTGTATTATGGCCCCAATTGTGCAAGTTTCTGCCCTAGGCACTGTAGAGCTCTCGCTTATGATCTTTGCCCTCCTAAGAGTCACCTGTTTTCTTCAGTGATGCTGGATGAGGTGTTTGAGTCTATAGGTACCCTATAGGGATGTGTCGAAGTGTTTGGTTTGGTTTTGCTTTGTTAATTCTTAGAGCCCTTCAGCCTTTTCATCCCATCACATTCACACCTTCTCTAGCTTGATCTGAGTTCCACAATGACAGATAGGAATCACTTCTGTCAGCATCGTGCATATCTGTAAAAGTGGTGACGGTATAACTCTCGCTTCGTTTCCGGTAGTTTTTTGATCTCAGAGTTGCTATCGTCACACCAGTCTTGGTGGTGTCAGCTGGCAGATCCCACACTCTTAAGGGCTGGGTGGCAGGCCCAATTTTGTAGAGGAAACCAATTGTTGGTCAAATTGAGTGAGGTAGATGGGGATTCTTGATCTGATAAGCCTGCTTCCGTGTTGTCACAAATTTTCCTGCTTATGTCTTAATTCTTTAGGAATTTGACCACCAGCCATTGGTATAGCTTAGGGGACCACATTTTGATACACTGGTTTCATAATGAGTGAAGTTTTGTAACATATCAGGCACTGATGAGTCCAGAACTTGGTAACTCACAGTGGCATTATTATTGGTATATTTCAGTCTGTCTTGCGATGATATAATAAGCTGCCATTGCTGAGATTGTGAGTCGATACAGGATTTTTTTTTTAGCAAGTGTAATATTTGTTTGCGATTGCCAGTTGATACCTCCTTCCCTACCCCACAGTACCTGTATATATGTATATATGTTTGCACATATTTATTACTCTATTTATTTATTTTACTTGCACATATCTATTCTATTTATTTTATTTTGTTAATATGTTTTGTTTTGTTCTCTGTCTCCCCCTTCTAGACTGTGAGCCTGCTGTTGGGTAGGGACTGTCTCTCTATGTCGCCAACTTGTACTTCCCAAGTGCTTAGTACAGTGCTCTGCACACAGTAAGCACTCAGTAAATACGATTGATTGATTGATATTCAGCACATTCACTAAGCTGTTTAGCTGTTTAACTGTTACCTGTTTACTAGCTTTCCAATCCCACGGTGATTTTTCTCTGCATTTTAGCATTGCTGCCTAGGCATATATTGAATTTTTCCATACAATCTGCAGTGAGCTAACTACCTATAAATGTACAGTTCTCCTTTATCTTGAAGAAGAGGCTATGGATTGAGATCCTACCCTCGTATATGATTGTGCCTGAAAAGAACAACATGCAAACATTCCACACAGGGAGCAGGTGTAGATGGTTCTTCGCCGTGCTGATCGGGTTTTGGCCTCCTGACCTCCCAGAGGCCTTTGCTCAAAGGGAGCAACCCCTCCCCTGAATGTTATTCACCATTCACTCATTCAGTCATATTTATTGAGCACTTACTGTGTGCAGAGCACTGTACTAAGCGCTCAGACTGGTCTACCTGCTGTGATTGTGAGCCTTTTAGACTGTGAGCCTTTTAGACTGTGAGCCCACTGTTGGGTAGGGACTGTCTCTATATGTTGCCAACTTGTACTTCCCAAGCGCTTAGTACAGTGCTCTGCACACAGTAAGCGCTCAATAAATACAATTGATTGATTGATTGATTGCCTCCTAACAACCCACTGCTACCCACATTGTTTGAGACTGTCCTATGTCTGCCTTCCCTGCTTACAAATGCTCCCTTTCGGTTCACAGTATAGCAGCTGTTTGGGTGCTTGGGTGTCTTATTGCCATTCTTCTGACAAATGAAGCTGCATTGTGCCAGGACCACTGAGATGCAGGCGACCTGACTGCATTTCAGGTCCTCAGGGTCAGTAATCCTGTCTTGCTAGGTGATACTGAATTTAGCTGATAGGGAACACCCTTTGCTGAAGATCAATCAATCAATCAATCGTATTTATTGAGCGCTTACTGTGTGCAGAGCACTGTACTAAGTGCTTGGGAAGTACAAGTTGGCAACATATAGAGACAGTCCCTACCCAACAGTGGGCTCACAGTCTAGAAGGGGGAGACAGAGAACAAAACCAAACATATTAACAAAATAAAATAAATAGGATAGATATGTACAAGTAAAAAAAATAGAGTAACAAATATGTACAAACATATATACATATATACAGGTGCTGTGGGGAAGGGAAGGAGGTAAGATGGGGGGATGGAGACGGGGAGAGGAAGGAGGGGTCTCAGTCTGGGAAGGCCTCCTGGAGGAGGTGAGCTCTCAGTAGGGCCTTGAAGGGAGGAAGAGAGCTAGCTTGGCGGATGGGCAGAGGGAGGGCATTCCAGGCCAGGGAGATGACGTGGGCCGGGGGTCGACGGCGGGACAGGCGAGAACGAGGCACGGTGAGGAGGTTAGCGGCAGAGGAGCAGAGGGTGTGGGCTGGGCTGGAGAAGGAGAGAAGGGAGGTGAGGTAGGAGGGGGCGAGGTGATGGACAGCCTTGAAGCCAAGGGTGAGGAGTTTCTGCCTGATGCGCAGATTGATTGGTAGCCAATCTGGTAGATCTGGGGGAATATCACTTAACTCATGAGCCTCCACTGATGAAACTGCTTGAGACACCAAATAATCTTTTATGGAAGAATGGAGGTCCCACAGACACATAAAAGGTTCAATACCTTCATGACTTTGTCAACCATCAATTTGGTATGAATCTTGATGCCCCATCATCATCAAACTCTGCCTATTGGTCTTCTAAAGACCATGTTTTTCTATTTCTTTGTATAACCATGTATCCTTGGAAGTGTACTTCCTAGTAAGGCAATGTCAGTCACCAATGAAAATCTTTGGTTGTGTGTAGGACTTCTCAGATATAGGTTTCTGTTTTCTTCAGCCTTATTTTGAGAATCCATTATATATAACCTTCATGTCTTCTTATGTCTACTTCAAGAGCACCATCATTATCATTCAACAGATCTTTACTGACTGTCTAAGGTGCTGGGGTCAGTGTACGTTTCCAAGCCACTGGTAAACTCTTCCATCTCCTTGAGCTCCTAACATTATTGACCTTATCTCAATACTATGGAACTATTCCTTCTCCTCGCTAGAAAAGGAAGATTAAAGGAGAAGCAAGACTTAAAAGAGTTTCTTAACACACCTCCCACTATTGAAGTTGATACTATGAAGAAGAACTTGTTTATCAACAAGTGAAGACATGGCTTTGGTCCCAAAACTTAATTATGTTAATCTTGGTAGGGGCAGACTTATCAACGATTGTAGCAGAGCATTTCTGCTTTAAAGGAAGCCTCAGAGGGTCATTTAAACACTCACTAATGCCATCAGGCAGATCTAACTGAAGCCTGTGCTTATGACTCTTCATTCAGAGGAGGGAAAGCCTTTTTAGAAGGAAGCGTATCTGAGTTTCTGTTTCTGTAAAATGTCCTCCAGCAGAACGTCTTGTTTTCTTCAATAGTACAGTGTTGATTCTCTGTATAGCTGGCTCATCCATAACAAGCACCATTCTCCTTGTTGGAGGATATAAAGTACCACTGACAATATCGTTGCAGACTTAGAGAGACTCAATCAAAATACAAAATACTAAAGAAGCCATACACATATCCAGAGAACTCAAATGTTCTCACTAAGCCAAAGACTTTAACTGATAATTATTTACCGGATGTTCTATTTTACCCTTTGCTAGTAAGAGAACAAAGGTGAATCAATTTCTTCCCAACTGGACCTAAAGACAAAGAAAGACTGAATATTTAGCCTGTTCTCCAAACTTTCCCACATCCACTTTACTTTTCCCTAAATCACTATATTCAAAGAACACAGACCCATGTTGGACAGGGACTCTATCCAACCTGATTGTCTAGTAACTACTTCAGTGTTTAGTACAGTGTTGGGAATATATATTATAAGAGAAGCAGCATGGCTCAGGGTTTGGGAGCCAGAGGTCATGGGTTCTAATCCAACCTCCACCACTTGTCAGCTGTGTGACCTTGGACAAGTCATTTAACTTCTCTGTGCCTCAGTTCCCTCATCTGTAAAATGGGGATTAAGACTGTGAGCCCTACGTGGGACAACTTGATCACGTTGTATCTCCCCAGCGCTTAGAACAGTGCTTCGCACATAGTAAGCACTTAACAAATGCCATTATTATTGTTATTATTATATATATTTATGGTATTTGTTAAGTGCTTAATATGTGCCAGGCACTGTTCTAAGGGAACAGAGTAAGCACTTGAGAAACACCATTATTATCATGATCATTTTTATTATTATTATTCAGCAAATTCACTCCAAGTTCTCCCACCAACTGACTGTGCCCAACCTGATACCCTTAGCACATAGTAAGCACTTAAAAATACTATTACAAAAAAAGACAACTGAGATCCAAGCAAACCACAGAAAAAAGGAGTGGCGGCTACAATGACCTTAAGTCCAGTTTTATACTGAACAGTCCCCATTTCAGCTTGTCCGTCCCCCGTCTAGTACCGATATGGCACTGGGCTCCTTGATATCTTGTGTTTTTATTGTCAACACCAGCTTCGCTCTGCCTTGGTTCTGCCTTGCAGCCCCCAAGGTCCTGGGACCCTGGGAGAGGAATGCAATGTCTCTGGAACAACTGAGGAGAGCAGAGGTCTACATGGAGTCATTCAGCAAGTTCCAGAGAGAACCTTTTTGTGTGTTTCTATCACGAATCATATTTACTGAGCGCTTACTGTGTGCAGACAACTGTACTAAGTGCTTGGGAGAGTACAAGCACTTGGAAGAGTATGGGGCCTTCTTTGAGGCCAAATGCACTGTGTTATGTAATGTAATGTATGCCTGTTGCTTCTGAGGTCAAAGGAGTATCATCAATTGACCTCCAGGCCAGCTGTGGATAAAAAACTCCTTTGACGTTCATTGCATGCCTTCCATTACACCTGTTGCCATGTGTCTTTTAGGGCAATCCATCAATCAGTGATATGTTTAAGCACTTACCATGTGCAGAGCACCAGAATAAGCGCTTTGGCGAGTACGACATAATGGAGTTGGTAGATATATTCCCTGCCTACAAGGCATTTACTGTCTAGAGGGGGAGACAGATATTAATATAAATGACTGATATGTATGTCAGTGTTGTGGCGCTGAGGGTGAAGTGAATACCAGCATCCTGAAAGACCCTTCTACCTTTATTTCACTGTTACAGAGCATCTCCCCCACCCCCAACTAATAAGGTAGATCTATTGAAGATTCAAGTTACTTTAATATTGAAATGTGCTAGGCTTAAACTAAGACTTAACAGTAGAATATACAGGAAACTGAGTAGGAGGGATTAAAATGAAACAAGGAAAGGGAGAGAAGGGGACCAAATTCCTAGCAATCATTTGGCATCACCGCATCCTTGTAAAAGTTCCTCCATGCCCTAGGAAGACCGACGGAGCCTACCAGTGCTGGTCTGTGTTGTCTGTCCCTAGTCTTTTCTCTCAGGAGCAAGGGTGACAGCTTTCTTAAATAAAATTGTAGGTTGTCATTTATTTTCTGTACTATTCTTTCCGGGCTAAAGATCTTGGCTTGTCATTTAGGGTTCCAAAGGAAACGTTTGACCTGGGAGCGAGGTGATGGGGGAAAAACCTACTCATTTTGATATCCCTAATCTCCTCTTTGTCCAAGAATGTGAGCGCTCATTTTGCTGTTGCCCTTTGCTCTGACCCTATGCTCAGTTTCCACATCTCTAAATGGGGATTCATCCTTTATGCCTCTCCATGCTTCTCACGGGGTTTGGGGCATAATACTATAACTGGTGAGAAGTGATAGATAATCCAGGTAGTACTAAAGAGGACTAAAAATAAAGTCAAAATAATTCCCCGTTTGACATTGGCATGTGGTTTAGTTCACTTTCAGTGTATGCATTCATTAAGTCAATACTGTCTATCCTCATGGGACAGCACCAGGACTACTAAACATATGAATTTACCCTACTAGATAGAAAAGCTGGAAGCCGACAGCAGCCGATTGCAACAGGAACTGCAGGATGCCAGAGACCAGAATGAACTGCTGGAGTTCCGAAACCTAGAGCTAGAAGTAAGAAATGACCATTTGCCTGAAAGAGGGCGGAGGGACTCTTCGTAGCTACTTACATGTTTGCTCTGACATAATTCAATCAGTGTTTTTTCGGCCAACCTCTGCATTTTAAACTGTCTTGGAATCCAACCATCCAACCGTGGAAATCATATATAGGATCAGAGGAAGAATGTCGTATAGAGTTCACAAAGTAATTTAGTCCAGGTATTGATAAGGAGGGTTCACTTTCTCGCTCTCTCGTGTATTTGTTAAGCGTTTACTATGTCTCAGGCACTGTACTAAGCACTGGGGTAGATATAAGGTTGTCAGGTTGAACACAGCCCCAGTCCCACATGGGCTCACAGTCCTAATCCCCATTTTACAGATGAGATAACTGAGGCACAGAGAACTTAGCTGGCTTGCCCAAGGTCACACAGCAGACAAGTGATGGAGCCTGGATTACAACCAAGCAGCGTGGCTCAGTGGAAAGAGCCCGGGCTTTGGAGTCAGAGGTCATGGGTTCAAATCCCAACTCCGCCACATGTCTGCTGTGTGACTTTGGGCATGTCACTTGACTTCTCTGGGCCTCAGTTCCCTCATCTGGAAAATGGGGATTAAGACTGTGAGCCCCCTGTGGGACAACCTGATCACCTTGTAACATCCCCAGCGCTTAGAACAGTGCTTTGAACATAGTAAGCGCTTAATAAGAATGCCATTATCATTATTATTATTATTACTTCCAGGCCTTTGCTCTAACCACTGGGCCATAAGACTGTCATTCCCAGGGCCTAAGAGGATGGGTGGCCAGTATCACTGCCCCAGAGTGTCCACTTTCCCCCATTTTCTGGCACCACTGGTACCCCTTTCCCACCCTTAGAGCCCGTGTTCTTGGGGTCAAAGTTTTCAATAGTAAAGGCCCTTCTGCCCAAACAAGAGCATAGATAGGCAGGGGAGAAGCAGTGTGGACTAGTGGAAAGAGCCCAGGCCTGGGAATTTGAGGATCTGGACACTAATCCCGGCTCTGCTGCTTACCTGCTGTTTAACCTTTGGCAAATCATATAATTTCTCTGTTCTGTGCTTTCCTCATCTTTAAAATGGGGATCGAATACCTGTTTCCCCTCCTATTTAGACTGGGACATGGACAGTGTCTCGCCTGATTATCTTGTATCTATCCCAATCAATTTATTTATCAATTTAACGAGTTCTTACTTTGTGCAGAGCTCCTTACTAAGACCTGGGGAGGGTAAAATTCAGTAGAGTTGGTAGACAGGATTCCTGCCCTTGAGGAGATTACAGTCTATTGGGGGAGACCGACATTAAAATGAATTACAGGTAGGGGAACCGGCGGAGTATAAGGATATCAATCAATCAATCAGTGGTATTCATTAAGCACTTACTATGTGAGAGCCCAATACTAAGCACTTGGGAGAGCACAATAAAACAGAGTTGGCAGACACGTTCCCTGCCCACAATAAGCCTACAGTCGAGAGAGGGAGACAGATATTAATATCCATACATAATGTCGAATATATAATATAATTAATAATATATAATTTAACAATGTTTGGGCTTGCCAGAGCTGACTTTGCCCATAGGGCGATTATAGAAAGGATGCTCAGCAGCAGACAAGTGGGACTCTGGAAGAACTTTGATATAGCCAAACAAAAGGAGCACCAGCTTGGGAGTAAGAAGGACCTGGGTTCTAATCCCCTCTCTACCACTTGTCTCCTGGGTGATCTTGGGCAAGTCACTTAACTTCTCTGTGCCACCATTTCTTCAACTGTAAAATGGGGATTAAGACTGTCAGCCCCATGTGGTACAGGGGCTGTGTCCAACCCTATTGTCTTATATCCACCCCAGTGCTTAGTACAGGGCCTAGCACGTAACACTTAACAAAAACCACAATTATTATTATTACTGTATCATCTAGGGAAACATTAGCACTTAACAAATGCCACAATTATTATTATTATCCCTGGGGTGAACATGAAGAAATGGGCTTTGATTTACCCTCCTTAATACTGCCTCTGCCCTGGCATTTGGGAGGGCTTAGCCCTTGTATGAAGGTCAAGAAAATTCAACATTTTGGCTTTTCTACAATTATCATATAATAGTATTTATCGGGGTTGTCAGTTGACTGTGGCATTTTATGTTTTGAGGTTTGGTTTCCAATGCAGAAGCAATAGCTTGTTATAGCCCATCTGACTAACTCACAAATTTTCATCAGAGAATTTGTATTATATAAGTAGGAGGTTGCCAGTTGAAGTTGCCATAACACTTTGTAGATCAGTTCTCTAATAATAATAATAATAATGGTATTTGTTAAGCGTTTACTATGTGCCGGGCACTGTACTAAACACTGGGGTGGATACAAGTAAATTTGGTTAGCTACAGTCCTTGTCCCACAAGGGGCTCACAGTCTTAATCCTGAGGCATAGGGAAGTTAAGTGACTTGCTCCAAGTCACACAGCAGACAAGTAGTGGAGTCAGAATTAGAACCCAGGTCCTTCTTTTTACTGGGCGATGCACTTTCCACTGGGACATACTGCTTCCTAGGATGCTTCCAAGGAGGCTTCGGAAGAGAAATAGCATGACCTAATTTAAAAGCCACATGGCCTGAAGGAAATAGTATGGGTCTAGGAGTTGAAGGCCCTGGGGTTCTAAACCCAGCTCTGCCACTGATCTGTTGTGTGAATTTGGGCAAGTGACTTGCCTTCTCTGTAAAATGAGGATTAAACATCTCTTCTTCCTCCCACTTAGACTGTGAGCCCCATGTAGGACAGGGACTACGTCCAATTTAATTATTTTGTGCCTACTCCTAATACAGTGCCACTAATACAGTGCCTAATGCAGTGCTTGGCCCGTTGTGAGCACTTAACAAATACCACAGTTATTATTATTATTATTGCTTGTTCTGGTTATTTTTCCCCCAGTAGATTATTGTAGGTCATACCTAGAAGCAGGAAGCCTGGGACAATTTGACCTGTTTGGGAGTTTTTGCTTTTCAATTAATCATATTTATTAAGCACATGCTATATGCAGAACACTGTACCAAGTGCCTGGAAAAGTACAATATAACAGAATTAGCAGACACATTCTGTGCCCCAAAACAAGTTTATGGTCTAGAAGGGGAAATGGTAGTTCAGCTCTCAAAATGCTCTTCCCACCCGCGGTATAGACCAATCCTGAAGCTATTGGATCGGGGTGTGGGGGTGAAGTGGGAAGGGCTGTATAGTTAATCTTGCCCTGGTTCTTAATGCTCAATAAATACGATTGAATGAATGAATAAAGCACTGGATCCAGGAAAATCGTCCCCAGTCACCTTACCTCAGGATGGCCTTATTTGCTTAGCAGATCATTTATTTCCTTTCCCACAACAGGCCTTTAATTTTTTTGTTCGTTTCTTTAATCGACATCATAGACAACTGATTTAACATTTAATCAGCTGGTGCGGCACATGTTTTATTCATTCTTCTATGTCCTGCTCTGTGTTTCCAATGTGTTCAAAGGAAAGAGAAAGACGATCCCCTCCATTTAATCTTCAAATCCATCCATTCTCAGATGGTGTAAGTGCTCTACAGATTTACTGTATGAAAGAAGGTGTCAAGGTATGTGTTTAATGTTTCATTTTTCCCAGGTGTGCACACTGAGATAGAAAATGGGAGCATTATTCTCCAAATTTTAGGTCACTAACTGGTGTTCGGTCCATAATACTAATCGACTGAAAGTGTGCCTGCTGGCCAGGAAAGCTATCGATTCAAAACAAAATAAATCTGGATATTTGTTCTTTTTTGGTGCATCAGAATCAATGGAAACTAAATGAATGCAATTTACCAAGGAAAAAACAAATCCTTAGCATAGAGAATTAAAGAACAGCTGAAAACAATTGTTAGAAAGGAAATTAAATAACCTCCATGTGCCGCCTCAGTTAGAACTGAAAATAATGAAGAGTCCAGCTGACCCCTAAAAATCACAAATATCCATGCTCAATCACCACCTTAATCTTACTTTCCCCCATTGTCAAGAAATTAATGTGGGGCTATTAAACACAATTTGCTTTTCCACCAATATTTTTTGTAGTGACTTCCCGTCCTCTGGGGTCATGGTGGAAATGGAATGGAGGGATCTTTGTTCTTATCCCTTTCACATCCCTGCAATTTCTCTCTCTTTCTCTGTCTTTTTCTTTCTCCAGTTCCTAAGCTTTTTAAATTTCAGGTCCATTCCCAATGGCCACTCTCTTCTCCTAGTCCATCATGGCTGAGCTTTTACTCCTTTCCCATTATAGCTCCTTGTTCTTATTGCTGCCACCACTGCTGGTTCAGACATATCTTCTTTCCAAATAAAATAGATGCCCTGTTTAGAAGTTAGTATGTAGTCCAAATTTGGGCACTATTTCCAGCCTGTATTGGGTCATTTGTTTTGTGATGCGTTGAAATGGAACAATTCTATTGTCAAGGGCAGAAGGACCTAAGCCCTTTAAGAGAAGTAAAATGGCCTATGGGAAAGAGCATGAGCTGGAAGTCACAAGGACCTGGGTTCAAATCCCGGCTCTGCCACGTACCTGCTGTGTGACCATGGGCAAGTGACTTAACTTCTCTGGGCCTCAGTTACTTTATCTGTAAAATGGAGGTTAAGACCGTGAGTCCCATGTGGGACAATGACTGTGTCCAACATGATTAGCTTGGCTCATGGTAGGTATTTAAAAAATACCATTAAAATAAAAAGACTTTGTAGTTGGAGTCTGTGCATCTCATAGGCCCATCATGGTTGTAGAGTTGGGAAGCCTGCCTACCGATCACTGGAAACACTTTGAAACCTCCCACAATCTCTGGATTGTCCCCTGTGAATCAGGCCCAGAGACCCCCTCTATGTTTTGGAGCTACTTCAGGAAGCCCCTTAGGTTAATGTCCCCCACTGCAGGCTGTGGGTTTACAGACCGGCTCCAGTATCCTTCCATTCTCTAATACACTTGGAGTTGTGGTGGGGGAGAAAGAAAGCAATAATAATAATAATTGTGGTATTTAAGCACTTACTATGCACCAGGGGCTGCAGTAAGCACTGGGGTAGATATGAGTTAATCAGGTTGGACACAGTCCCTGTCCCACATGGGGCTCACAATCTTAATCCCCATTTTGCAGAAGAGGAAACTGAGGCACAAAGAAGTTAAGTGACTTGTACGAGGTCACACAGGAGACAAGCGGTGGAGCCGGGATGAGAACCCAAATCCTTCTCTAACGTGGATTGCGGACTGCCCAAACCCAAACTCAGGAAGTGGCAACCTGGAATTGTTCGGCCTTCCCGGCTGAGATGAGGGGAGGCCTAAATCTGACCAGGAGACCCTACTCTGGCCCATGAGTGCTTTTAATTGCATCCTTGGAGCCAGGCTGCACAGGAACTCCAAGGCCTCCCATCTCACCTCACAACCTTCGGCCAGTGGGGAACAGAACCACACCCACGGGAGGGAAGAGCAGGTGAAAGAGCAGTGAGGTCTGAGCCCCTTGACTATAAATCCAGATATGGACCTTAGGCTAAAAGGTTTGCTCAACCACCGTCGAGATCCACACCTCCAGGTTGGGCTCGGGGAGATCTCAGGGTCCCTGGAAATAACTCCTTGGGGATGGGCGGTGGGGGTCGTCTCTGGATTTCAGAGCAGGGAGAGATGTGATGACAGCAATCTTGGGAGGAAAGTGAAGCTGCTAAATATTGATGTCGGCAATTTTTCTTTATTAAGGAACGTACCTCTAATCCTCATAAATGACAAACCGCTTTTTAAAAGAAGCTATAAAATCTAGCCCAAGAAATACTCTTCCTGGGTCAGACCAGTGGTCCATCCAACCCAGTATCCCCAACAAAACAGTGACCAGAGTATATTATATTATACTCAATATAATATTATAATATAGTGCTATATATTAATGTTATAAATTATTTATATTAATGTTTGTATCCCCCTCTACCCTGTAAGCTCTTTGTGGGCAGGGAAAGTGTCTACCAACTCTGTGGAATTGTACTCTCCCAAGCGCTTAGTACAGTGCTCTGCACACAGTAAGCACTTAATAAATTCTATTAATGTTGATGATGATAATGATGGTGGAACAGTGTGTGATGGTTGCACTCCTTACATCCTCAGACACACAAACACACACACACACATTCTCTCTCTCTTTCTCTCATACCATGTTGGCTCTTCCTCACTACACAGCAGCAGCAGAAAAGTGAAGAGACAGTGAAAAGTATTTACTCCATCTCTCCTCTGCCACTTCCTCTTAGCTGATTCTAAATACTTTGCTCAGGTGTCTGCACCCCTAGATACCTGGGGCTGCTCCTTAGGAGTTTCTGCTTCCAGTCCTCCCTGACAGAAACCTCTGAAGACCAGAATTTACACGTGGCCAAGGCACTCTAGAGCAGGATGGTGGAGGAGACAGCTAAGGAAGGAGCTACAGTAGTACTCCGGGGGTCACCTCTTTACAATGCTCTCTCTCTCACCCCAACCCTTTTCTTGTTGCCCTAGGTGAATAGTCTGCATTGATCTTCCCACTTCTGCTTCCATGGCACCACCCCAACCAAAAGCCAGATTTTGGGGGGTGATACCAGCCAGTCTTGGGGCAAATCCTGAGCCATACAGGACTCCTGACCCTCCAAGGCTGACTCTAGATCCCCAGAACGGGGCAGTTGGGAGATGGAGTGGGAAGAAAGACAAAAATGGCTAGTCTCTATGGCATCAAATAATCATTTATTTGAGGAACTCCTCCAGCAAAAAAAAACCTAAGCCACTTGATAGTCCAAAGGAAGCAGCATCGTTTTCAATCCAGCAAGAGGGAGATGAGCGACTGTCACTGTCCTACTTTTCATGGCCCGTTGAACTATTTATTTGAGTGTGTGCCAAATGACCTTGCTGGAAGACTGCTAGGCCTCCCTCCCTCCCAGATTGGCCTAAGGGTCAATCTGATTGACAGTTCCTCTAGGATACTGGGGTGCATGTCAATCCCTTCACCTTCTCATGGCTGTCCGCTCCTTAGGAAGAGTTTCCTTCTCCAGAGAGCGGCAGCTTGATGTGGGTGAGGGAAGGTGGGAGTGGAAGCAGGATTTGCAGCTGGAAAAGCTGTGCGACCATCAAGTGGAAGGGTTTGAAGTCATGGTTCTGGGGTGGGGCAAGTGTTAAATGGAATCACCGGCATTTTCTGTAGTCCCTGTCCGCAGAGTACTCTACAGGCTATGATTGGTTTAGCACAGAGTCCTCCAAACAGGTCAAAGGTTTATCTTCCGTCGCTAAAATTCAATGACCCATGCAGCCTCAACCTTTAAACCAGAAGGGCTTGAGCAGAATAGCTTGGTATTAAATACTGGGGAAAGAAGGCCCAACTTGGAAAGAATCCAGAATATTCAGATCCTCAAGTGTTTTCCTTCTCTTTTCTTTCTGATAACAAGGCCACAAAGAGTTCCTGACCAATATGTTATCTCTGTTTTATTGCTTTTGCAGGATGTAAGCATTCCGGACCTCATCAAACAGCTCGATATCCTGGGTGACAACGGGGTAAGTGAAAGTTCAGAATTGTCAGGGCCCCCCTAAAAGGGTGGCCGTGTCTACTGTAACCTGCAAACCAATTTCCACAGCATATGGGCCAAAGCTTAAAAGGGAAGCCTGGCAGTGGAAGACTCAGGATTGGAGTCTGAAAAACTGTACAGTGGACTAAAAATACAGTTGAAATGAAAGGAGCCGGCTCTAAAGAGAATATGTCTTCATTTCATTTTTAATCCTGCCATTTCCCTGAGGTCCCATTTTATCTCTAGAGTGATAAAATATGTCAAATTATCTGAATCTTCCAAGTGCTTAGTACAGTGCTCTGCACACAGTAAATGCCCAATAAATACAATTGATTGATTGATTAATTATCTGGATAACCCACTTTTCTGACCATTGTAGTTTTCCCACTTCTATTCAAATGCTATTATGTTTTCTATATTATTGACAATTAAAACTTGAAGTTACCCAGTTAAAGGTAGGTAGCACAGTCTAGTGACTAGGTACCAGAAGGCACGATCTGAGTGAGTTTACCACAAACATGACATATAATAAGTGCTTAACAAACACCCAAATTATTATTATCTGGATTCTAGCCTCAGCTCTGCTCCTTGTCTACTGTTGACCTTGAGCAAGTCAATTAAATCTCTCTGGCCCCCAGTTTTCTCATCTGTAAATTGGAGATAAAATAATGATTCTCCCTCCCTCCTAGATTTTGAGCACTGTGTATGACAGAGGTTAAGTCTGAGCTGATTATCTTGTTTCTATCCCAGCACTTGGAATATAATAAGCACTTTATAAATTTCATTATTTTTACTGTCACCAGCAGAGTCAGCCCTGTTGAGTAAGTTTAACTGGTTAGTTTCTCTATGTGGAAGGGAAGAGCTGGCCCTGCTGAGCTTTGCAGTAGAGTACAATAACCCCCCTGCTGAAGAGTTTCTTTCCCCTCAACGTCACTTCACACTGCTAGGAACAACTGGTCCAAACTTTTGCTTTGAATTTGCAGATATAGATGTACGGGTGTCCTTCAAATCTGAAGGTGACAACTTTACAGTAACTAAAAATTGAGAGCTATGGGGGAAGCCTGGATAACTGAGGTCTCTGGATATACAGATGTAGATGGAGAGTTTTTATCATGGTAACCCCAGGCAGTATTGCTGAGAAAAAGTGGTCCATTTTGATTAATCTTTTATGTACCCTCTTATTAGAAGTAACAAAATTGATGGAATATAGGGAGTCCTTACATACCTACATCCATGCTCTCTTATCCATCCACATGCATGCCCACAATCTTCAGCTACAAATACCTTCGAATATATCTTCATCCCTTGCTCCCCCCCGCCACAACACATACACACATGCTTCACTTCTCTGGGCCTCATCTGTAAAATGGGGATTGAGACTGGGAGCCTCACATTGGACAGGGACAGTGTCCAACTCAATTTGCTTGTATCCACCCCAGTGCTTAATACGGTTCCTGGCACATAGTAATAGCTTAACAAATACCAGCATTATTATAGGGAAGCAGTGTGGCCTAGTGGATAGAGCCCGGGCCTGGGAGTAAGAAGGACCTGAGTTCTAATCCCAGCTCTGCCACTTGTCTGCTGTGTGACCTTGGACAAGTCACTTCACTTTTCTGGGCCTCAGTTCCCTCATCTGTGAAATGGGGATTAAGACTATCAGCCCCATGTGTCCAACCCAATTACCTTGCATCTACCCAGTGCTTAACAAATGCTTAACAAATATCACTATTATTATTATTACATATTCTACTCCCAGAGCAACACACAGAAATCATCCCTGTTCTCCAACTCCCTGACAACCACACACAAACACACAGAGTCCCCCCCCCCCAGTTCCCACGCCTTTGGAAATCTCACCACAATTTATCAGAGTGGAACAGCAGAAGTTGGGAAGCCAGTGGTGGTGGTAGAGGGAGTGATGAGAACTGATTTATTTTCCTTGCTTCTGCCATGGCTAGCTCTATTTTTTTCTGGCTTCCAGGGAAGACAAGAACCTTAAGGGCCACCCTAAATAGGAGCAATGACAGGGGCTAATTTCACTAGTCACCTGCTCCTCCTGCCCTGTGGGGTTCTGCTTCTTTCTGGGTTCCTCAGCTGTTCTCTTCTCTGCGGGGCGTCCGGCAGGAAACAACTCAGCAGTGGCAGGAGCAGGTGACAAAAGAGATCCCAGCTGCTGCCACTATCCCCAGTAACATAATGGTCACCACGTCTGGTGCAGGCTCTCTTCTGTGCGAGTCTGCAGCTCACCCAAAGGGACCATGGAAACCGTGACCCCCCTCCCCAAATTGTACGGAGAGAAGTGGTCACGGGTGTAGATGGGGATGTAATCAATGTCACATGGAAACGGACTAAACTTCAAGCTGGTTATTTCACATCCACCCGTTTAAGCGCACTCATCTTAACGATGATATTGTTGTCCCTTTTTTGTGTTTGCAGAATTTAAGAAATGAAGAACAAGTGGCTATAATTCAGGCTAGCACCGTGCTCTCGCTGGCGGAAAAGGTACAAATGGATTAAAATGATTCTTATTTCAGGGCAAACCAGCTATGATGAGAAAATGTATTCTCCGCTTGAGAAAAATGAATTCATTCCTCCCTTGAAGTTTTTCATCGCTCTATAAAATTACAAGCTCAAGAAGTAGACGTAGAAAATCTGATGGATTGTACGTTTGTGTGTCTGCTTGTTGTCCTGTCTTGGCAGTATGTTTGGTTCTCCTGGAACACGAGGGTTACGTCCTTCACAAGCCCCACGTTAGGGAAAATATGTCGCAATAGACACACCTTGACCAATGCTGTTGTCATTCATTCATTCAGTCATATTTATTGAGCGCTTACTGTGCACAAAGCACTGTACTAAGAGCTTGGGAGAATGTTGTCATTAGCACATGCATAACCATGGCTTCTGACATCATACTGCATTCTATCCCAGACCCTCTCTGGTGGAGAAATGATCCCTACTTCCCTAATAGTCTTTTAGCCAAAACATGTAGTGAAAACAAACGTTGCAAGAGAACTGAATGTACTCTACATATGCAGTATTCAGTACTAGGAAAAGCAAACACCACGAGAAAATTTGGCGCAACACACGGATGGCTAAGCTTGAGAGGGGAAGCAGTGTGGCCTAGTGGAAAGAACCCGGATCTGAGAGTCAGAGGCCCTAGGTTCTAGTCCTACCACTGTCACTTGTCTTCTGGGTGACATTGAGCAAGTCACTTAAAACTTCTCTGTAAAGTTTTCATCTGTAAAATGGGGATTAAATAATAATAATAATAATAATAATGGCATTTGTTAAGTGCTTACTATGTGCAAAGCACTGTTCTAAGCACTGGGGGGAGATACAAGGTGATCAGGTTGTCCCACGTGGGGCTCACAGTCTTAATCCCCATTTCACAGATGAGGTAACTGAGGCTCAGAGAAGTTAAGTCCCACGTGGGGCAATCTGATAACCTTGTATCCTCCCCAGCGCTTAGAACAGTGCTTTGCACATAGTAAGCGCTTAACAAATGCCATTATTATTTATTTATTATGTATTTAAGTGACTTGCCCAAGGTCACACAGCAGAGGTGGTGGAGCTGGGATTCAAACCCATGACCTCTGACTCCAAAGCCCGTGCTCCTTCCAGTGAGCCATGCTGTTTAAATACCTGTCTCTCCAACTTAATCTGTGAACTCCATGTGGAATAGGGACTGTGTCCAACCTAATCACTTTTCACCTACTCCAGGGCTTAGAACAGTGCTTGATGCATAGTAAGTACCTAGCAAATATCATAATAATGATTAATTAGTATTTTGCTTCTTTCCCCCCAACACTCCAAGGCAAATGGTGGAGCTGGAAAGTAGCTTGATGAGCCACTGATATGGACAGGAAAGCATTCTGCAAGTGCTTTCCCAATCATAAAGGAAGAATAGGGCTAAATCCTTACCATTCTTTGCTGGGGTAAAAATTCCCATTGTTGTCATAACAATGACATTATATCTCAAGTAAATCCACAGGGAATTTTGTTCTTACCACCATGAAGAATCACAAGACATTCCCTTCCTCACAATGCACTGCTCCAAGGGTATCACTTGATGAGCTTGTGGGAGTGCAGTCAGGGAATAGCACTGTTGAAAACAGACCTTGGTACAAACTCCTAGCATTTCGACCGGCAACAAAGCCACCCTAATCTCCTCCTCTTCCACCAGTTCTCTGCTTCAATAAGACAAGTGGAGCAAGAGCCTGGGAGTTAGAAGGTCATGGGTTCTAACCCCAGCTTCACTGTCATCTGCTGTGTTGGCCTTGGGCAAATCGCTTTGCTTCCCAGTGCCTCAGTTACCTCATTTGTAAAATGGGGATTGAGACTGTGAGCCCCACGTGGGGCAGGAACTGTGTCCCACCTGATAAACTTGTATCCATCCCAGCACTTAGTACAGTGCCTGGCGCAGGGACTGTGTCCAACCTGATAAACTTGCACCCATCCCAGCGCTTAGTACAGTGCCTGGAACATAGTAAGCACTTAACAAATACCACAATTATTATTATTATTATTATTAACTGCTTCCTGCTCCACTCTCTAGCTATGGGGAGGTTTGAGCTACATTTTTAGAGTGGGATAGAGAAGAGAGTCACTGCCAGTGAGCACCAGGTACCCCAGGCCTGGTCAGTCCCCTCCCAAGGGGACCATGGGTTCTGGGAGCTCACCCTTTGCACAAGTATTTCTAACTTCTTGGGTGGCAAGAGGACCTATTTGGGGAATTTACAATTCAAGAGAGGAGGGAGAAGGGGGAGAATTATAAGTATCAATCCCAAAGAATAACTGCATTGCCAGTTTTTTGGGTAATAATAGGCTTGATAGACTTCTCTAGCTCCTTCGCCCTAAATATTGGGCCCTGGATTACCAGGAAAGTACCTGGTATCTCTGTTTCTTGCCACAGAGATATGTTTGCATGGACACAGGAGTCATTGAGAACAACCTTAATAATAAGTAGCAACCTTCTAACTGAATCAGGCTCTCCCCTGGATTCTCAAATTCTCTGGGCACTTGAGATAGTTTGGGAAATGAGCCTTGAGACCCTGGATGATTTGTAACACTGGAAAGATTCTTGGCATTAATCTCCATCTTGTCTGCCCTATAGTGGATCCAGCAGATCGAAGGGGCAGAAGCTGCTCTCCACCAGAAGATGATAGAACTGGAGAGTGACATGGTAAGGAAAAAACCTTAATCCCATCCTGTATCAAATTCTCAAGCGGCCTCTGACAGCCGAAAGTCATTTCCTGCCAAATAAGAACCTTATGCATCTATCCTGCATTCAGATGTAACTGGCGTAAATTGAACCAAACAGTGTTCTCTGTAAATAACTCAACTACCGGTCTATTGGAATGTACTGGGCTTTCAGATGCACCGAAGAAGAAATTGCTCTTATAGTCCAGGTTTACCATCTCTAAAGCAGTAGCTAAACCATTAAGATCACAGTCTCCAATTGCTGAGGAGTTAACAGGGAGGAGACAGGGTAGTGGACAGAAATGACTACAGCCTTGGGTTTACAAAGGAAGGGGTACCAAGATACATCCTACCAAGTTTTGATCTGTGGATCTGATAACCATGGTAACTTTCTTCACGTCCATTCACTTAGTCAAATTCGATCCTCTTTAACTTGTTCCTAAGTTTAGGATTTTAATACATAAAGAGGTAATCTAACCTGTCTGCTCTGCTGTGGAAATAGGATCCACCAAGCATGGAGGAGCCCTGCCGTCCCGATAATGTCCCTGGGCATCTTCAGGAGTGAATTCAACCTCTCTGAACATGGAGCAGCAGGGAGACTGATCCTCCCTTTTTTCCCCTGAGTAGTCCCACCAAGGGATCCTTCAACAATCAATCAATCATATTTATTGAGCACTTACTGTGTGCAGAGCACTGTACTAAGTGCTTGGGAGAGTATAATACAACAGAGATGATCAACACATTTCCTGCCCATAATGAGCTTACAATCTAAGGGTGAGACAGACATTAATACAAATAAATTAAAGTACAGATATGTACTTAAATGCTTCCTGCACTTATGCTCTCTATTCACTCATCTGTGTGAGTGAGGGGCTAGTTCTTATTGCGTTTGCTTGCTAAAATTTTTCCTTTGCTGCCATATAGACAGGAAAATACTGAGTGATGATGACTTGAATATGGCAGCCGGCACATAGTTGACAGCCAGGAACAAAAAGAGACCAACAGGTGCTGATTAATGAATTATGGTGCAAGGGGATGAGAATAAAAGCAATATTCCCATAGATGGAACCTACAAACTAAAAGGAGAATTGGATGGAAGGCTTTTTTGGTCTACTTATCAAAATGGCTGGCTCTTGGTTCAGGACCTGATGAAAATATTTCCTGGGTCCCCAGACATTTCTTGGAGAATAAATACTTAGCAGGCCACTGATTATCAAACTTTTTTTGGACATGTACTAGGGACAGTTTTCTAGTACAGAAAAAATAGGGCACCTATCCTTATCCAAGAATTATTCACAGATTTAATGTTTGATGGACACCTTTGGAGGAAACATTCACAAGACAATCAAGGGAAGGGAGGAGACAAGAGTCAGGAAGATTAAAGAAATAACGTTTAGAAAAGCAAATGTTTGTGGCCTCAAGAAGAAAAGAAATCGCCAAAAGTTGGCTGTTGCTCAAAATGACAGTTCTGCAGGTTCCAGAACAAACTGATGTAACAGGCTAACAATGACAACAGGATACCAAATAGGCCTACCCCAAAATAGAATTCTGGAGGGTAAAAATCAAGAGGAAATGTTATCTGAACACGACCGCAATTAGTAGAGACAAGGGCCAGGTCTTTATGAGCAAAAACTGACCTTAGAGATTCAGGAGGTGAAAAAACTTACAGTCCCCTCTAGACTGTAAGCAGGTTGTGGACAGGGAATGTTTCTACCAACTCTGTTGTATTGTACTCTCCCAAAAAGAGCGCTTAGTACAGTGCTCTGAACACAGTAAGCCCTCAACAAATACCATTGATTGACTGATAGATTGAAAATTTGGCCAGACAAATTACAACAAAGAAAACAACAAAAAACAAGCTGGCAGGGAGCTATAGTGGACCACAAACAGAATAAGGATATGAATAGGATCTTTTTCGTGAATTATTTCTTTTTTAAAAAATAAAACTCCAACTTGGGTATCAGTACTCAAGAACAGTGTGGAAGAAAGGGCAGATGGAGGAGGGCAGCTACTTTCTCTAGGACTGACCTGCTCACCCTAGTCAGTCAATCAGCCCTATTTATTGAGCAGTTACTGTGTGCACAGCACTGTACTAAGCACTTGGGAGAGTACAATATAACAATAAACAGACACATTCCCTGCCCACAACGAGCTTACCCTAGGAACCACCCTAGGGAGAATGAGGTTAAATGTGTCTTTGTTGAAAAACCCAACTGTTATCAGCTCAAACACCAGTTAGCCAAAGCTTCTAAATCTACCCTTTTCCAGACTCCCTGGGGATTAGCTTAGTTGTCTACCACCTTCTATGTTAGTCATCCTCCCATATTTCAGAGGTAAAGAAGCATGACTTGGGCCAATTTTTAACAATGGCTGTGCTCTATAACATTCCCCACTTCTTTCTTCATCTTTGGTTGGTGAACTGAAAGAGAAGCAGCATGTCTCAGTGGAAAGAGCATGGGCTTTGGAGTCAGAGGTCATGGGTTCAAATCCCGGCTCCGCCACTTGTCAGCTGTGTGACCTTGGGCAAGTCACTTAACTTCTCTGGGCCTCAGTTCCTTCATCTGTAAAATGGGGATTAAGACTGTGAGCACCCCGTGGGACAACCTAATCATCTTGTAACCTCCCCAGCGCTTAGAACAGTGCTTTGCACATAGTAAGTGCTTAATAAATGCCATTTAAAAAAAACTGAAACAGTCCTTCTTTTCAGGAGCAGTTCTGCAAAATAAAAGGCTACCTGGAAGAAGAACTAGACTACAGGAAGCAAGCTCTGGACCAAGCATACATGGTAGGTTTAAGGAAGCGGTCTACTGCATTTCTATTTGCTTCGGGCCCAAGGGTGTTCTCAGTTATATGATACTGTGTTAAAATCTAGGTTAATTGGATTGTGCTTGTTAATGACTGGGGTCTTTTCAACCAGTTGGTGACTTCTACAAACAGTCTACAATGGGGCAACATATATGTTTGCTTGGGGAAAAAGAGATAATAATAATAATTATGGTATTTATTAAGCTCTTACGATATGCCAGGCACTGTACTTAGCACTGGGGTGGATAAAAGCAACTTGGGTTGGACACAGTCCCTGTCCCACGTGGAGCTCATAGTCTCAATCCCCGTTTTACAGATAAGGGAAATGAGGCACAGAGAAGTGAAGTGACTTGCCCAAGTTAAACAGCAGACAAGGTGGTGGAGCCGGGATTAGAACCCATGACCTCCTGACCCCCAGGTCCGTGTTCTATCCACTAATCAATCAATCAATCAATCGTATTTATTGAGCGCTTACTGTGTGCAGAGCACTGTACTAAGTGCTTGGGAAGTACAAGTTGGCAACACATAGAGACAGTCCCTACCCAGCAGCGGGCTCACAGTCTAGAAGGGGGAGACAGAGAACAAAACCAAACATACTAACAAAATAAAATAAATAGAATAGATATGTACAAGTAAAATAGAGTAATAAATATGTACAAACATATGTACATCAATCAATCAATCATATTCATTGAGCATTTACTGTGTGCAGAGCACTGTACTAAGTGCTTGGGAAGCACAAGCTGGCAACATATAGAGACAGTCCCTATCCACTAAGCCACGCTGCTTCCAAATACATGTATGTGTTTTGGTGTTTCCTAATGGCTCCTGTTTGGGAAATCCCTGAAGGACTGGAAAAGTCAGGTAGTTCTCAGGGTGACTTCTCCGGAACTGTCCACAGAACTGTCAATCCCTCCCCAACCCCAACCAGGCTCTGAAGGGGTCCTGGATCCATGAGCCTAGCTGACTTGCATAATCCACAGGTGGCTATGGTATGAAGCAGAAAACTACTGAGGCAGAGCCTGATGATCCAAAATCCATTCAAAGGGGTTTTGCAGGTAGCACCTTTTGACATCAGGTTACAAGGACCAGCAAAAACACCGAGTTGAGGATACACAAATCATCAGGAGTTTTCAGGTGCGATATTGTGGCTCGACTTCACCTCCTAACTGACACGAAAACCTGCCTGACGAGATGAGGGAACATAGCACACAGATGATGTGTCTGCCCTAATGCCCTACTTGAAGGGAGGGAGGAAAGGAGAGGACCATCACTAGCCCATGACACACTTTGAGCCCACTCTACATGAGCGGGGGACTGTAATAGAACCACTCTTCAAACTAGACACACAGGGGTGGGGAACTCATTCTACCTTCATGAGCATAAACTCTGGACCACATTTGCCCAGTTTGCAGTTGAGTAAAGCTGCCAACCTCCACAGCCTCCCTCCTGGTAGAAATGGTGGCAGCTCCGGCAGCTGGCCAAGATGGGCTCAAGATGTGTTGAATTGTGGTCACTTCCAGGCCTGCCACAACCCTGGCAGAAGCAACCACAATCCTGGAAGCCACCCCAGGTTAACCTGCCCATCTTGGAACAGGCTGTCATAGCTGTCATCACTTAGGTGATGATAGCAGAGGTAAAGGTGATAGTGGAAGCTGTCTCCTCTTTCCCCTCTTTCTCTTCTTTTTCCCCCTTTTCCTCAATCTTTGTCCTTCCTCTCCCCTCTGGTCCCCCCAACTTTTAGGCCCCATCTCTAACTCTTCTAAATTGACCAGGAATTCCTAATTCCTACTTAGACTGTGAGCCCCTTGTGGGACAGGGATTGTGTCCAACTTGAGTAATTTGTTTCTACCCCAGTGCTTAGAAATTAAGCTCATTGTGTCTACCAACTCTTTTTCATTGTACTTTCCCAAGCAATTGCTACAGTGCTCAGCCCACAGTGAGCACTCAATAAGTACCACTAATTGACTGACACATAGTAAGCGCTTAACAAATTAGTAGTAGTAGTAGTAGGAATTCTATTCGTTTGGAGCAAACTTGGGTCTTCTGGATGGGCAGACAAACCATTGTTCTCTAGGGACCAAAAACCTTTTCTTATCAGTTTCTTCCATGCATAGATGTTCCTACGTTATTTGGGTTTTTATATTTTTATTCTTTAAGGATTTAGATGACTGCAAATGTACTCTGCTTTGTTCTCCTCTGCTGAATATGTTTCCAGAGAAATGTTACACCAAAACCAAAATAACTAAAATAAATTACTTTAAGCTCCCCCATTTCATTTCCAAACATCGCCTTTCCAATCAATGACATTTCTCCTCAAATTCAGAGACAAATATATCTCCCAGATAGTCTGGTTTTCTCAAAGTCATCAGCAACTGCTGTCATCAGCTTCTTCCTAGCAGTTCGAATCATTCCTGGCGCAGAAATAGATACTTAAGAAGCTGCTTGGAAATGTCCCTGGGGGACGATCCTCTCCGAAATCGGGAGGGTGGTCATAACATCACTGAGGCATGGCTTATCAGAACACCATTATAGTTCCTCAGGTAGCCCCAATCAAACGAGGTCTGATTCCATATTATTATTATGGTATTTGTTAAGCGCTTACTTGCTATCAAGCACTGTTCCGGGGTAGATACAAGTTTATCAGGTTGGTCATAGTCCCTGCCTCATATGAGGCTCACAGTCTAAGTAGGAGGGAGAACAGCTATGAACTCCCCATTATAGAGATGAGAAAACTGAGGCACAGAGATTCCATAGTCACCTCTTCCTCTCTTCCTCCCTTCAAGGCCCTACTGAGAGCTCACCTCCTCCAGGAGGCCTTCCCAGACTGAGCCCCTTCCTTCCTCTCCCCCTCGTCCCCCTCTCCATCCCCCCATCTTACCTCCTTCCCTTCCCCACAGCACCTGTATATATGTATATATGTTTGTACATATTTATTACTCTATTTATTTATTTATTTATTTTACTAGTACATATCTATTCTATTTTATTTTGTTAGTATGTTTGGTTTTGTTCTCTGTCTCCCCCTTTTAGACTGTGAGCCCACTGTTGGGTAGGGACTGTCTTTATATGTTGCCAACTTGTACTTCCCAAGCGCTTAGTACAGTGTTCTGCACACAGTAAGTGCTCAATAAATACAATTGATTGATTGATTGACTGACCTAAGGCTTGAGCAAAGAGCTTTATCTGCCAGGGATTCTGGAGATCGGAGAGCCTGCTTTTTTCCTATTGCTGCCAATCCGGGGCCCTCCCCAGGAGGTGAGGTCTCCTAACCTCACTAAACCTTGAGGAGGGGATGGAGAAGGGGTTTGAAAAGAGGAAGTTCCTCTACATCTGGGTCCACTGTCTTGGCTTAGGTAAATTTTGCTTCTGTGGGGAAGCACTGCCTTTAGCTTCCCAGCTATCATTGAATAGAGAGACCAGCTTATTATGGGCAGGGAACTTGGCTGCTAATTCTGTTGTAATGTTCTCTCCCAAGAGCTTAGTACGGTGCTCTGCACAGAGTAAGCACTCAATAAATACCACTTCTTGATTGTTTGATCTGGATTCACACTGGGTTTATCACCAGAAAGGGCTTAGATGTGGGATTGTTTTGTGGGTCTGGACACAAAAGGGACAAGAAGCCCTTAGACCCAGACAGCAGGAGGGTGGCAACACTGTAGATCATCTCTCCCTTTATATTGTTGGGTTTATTTTTTTCCAGCTTCCCAGGCCTTCCACTGGCATGGCTCCAGGCATGTTACTTTTTGCTTTTTCGGTATAGCTGCTACTTTCTGATCAAACACCCTCTGATTTCGGTAATGGTTCACAAGCAAGATAAGGACACAGTAGGATCTGCTGCTGAGAGGACACATGAGACATACTGTTCCATGGCAACAGGCCACCCCTGGGGGTGGATTTGAGTGTCTCCCTCTTATCAGTGATCATACCCAGGTGAAGATACTAGAGGATCTGCTGCTGAGAAGAGTGAACAGAAGAAACAGCAAGGCCCAGTGATTAGAACATGCACTGGAGTCAGAAGGATGTGGGTTCTAATCCCTGCTCCACCATTTGTCTGCTGTGTGATCTTGAGCAAGTCACTTAACTTCTCTGTGTCTCAGTCACCTCCTCTGTAAAATGGGGATTTAAATTGTGAGCCCCGTGTTGGACTGTGTCCAACCTGATTTTCTTGGATCTACCCCAGTGCTTAGTGCACTGCCTGACACAAAGTAAGCATTTAACAAATACCACAAAAATTAAAAAAGGCTGTCTGGTTGTCTGTCCTGTTACCCCCACGAAACATATTGCAGCGTGGCTCAGTGGAAAGAGCCCGGGCTCTGGAGTCAGAGGTCATGGGTTCAAATCCCGGCTCCGCCAATTGTTAGCTGTGTGACTTTGGGCAAGTCACTTAACTTCTCTGTGCCTCAGTTCCCTCATCTGTAAAATAGGGATTAAGACTGTGAGTCCCCGTGGGACAACCTGATCACCTTGTAACCTCCCCAGTGCTTAGAACAATGCTTTGCACATAGTAAGCACTTAATAAATGCTATTATTATTATTATTATTATTATTATTGTTATTATTATTATATTCAACAAGTTGTTAGCTTCAGGGAAAGCAAAGCAGCACAAGCCTGTACCACTATTGAAAAACAACTAAAGTCTGTCCCCTGTCTTGTCCTTAAAATGTCTTACAAAAAAGTAAAACAAAGCAGAGTCTTTGGGTATTCTCAGGGTGGTCGAGGCTATGGATTCTGCATGGGCCCTGTCAACCACACACACCCACAGAGGAATTCCACTACCATTAGTTTCTTTTGAGTACAAAGGATGATTAAATATATATTCTGAACTCACACTATGTGCAGAGTAATCAACTGGGCATCTAATCAAGGCAGAGCACATACTAAAGGCATCCAGAAGAAGCATGCTGAAGATACAATCCCTACCCTTGAGGAGTTTGAAATCCAATGATTTCAAAATAACCCTTGCACTGTTGTTAAATACCATTAGAATAGACAAGAGCAACAGATGCAAACAGACAAATAAGTTTGTAAGAAGATATATAAGTGCCGATGTGAGTCTAGGAGAAGATGTGAAGAAAATCAGCATGGCCTAGTGGGAAAAGCATGGGCCTCAGAGTCAGAAGACCTGGGTTCTAATCCTGGCGCCACCACTTGTCTACTGTATGACCTTGGGCAAATCACTTAGCTTCTCTATACCTCAGTTCCCTATCTGCAAAATGAGGATTCAATCCCTGTTGTCCCTCTTACTTAGCCTGGGGGCCCATGTGGGACCTGATTATCCTGTATCTATCCCAGCACTCAGTACAGTGCTTAGACACAGAGAAGCAGCGTGGCTCAGAAGAAAGAGCACGGGCTTTGGAGTCAGAGGTCATGGGTTCAAATCCTGGCTCCGCCACTTGTCAGCTGTGTGACTTTGGGCAAGTCACTTAACTTCTCTGGGCCTCAGTTACCTCATCTGTAAAATAGCGATTAAGACTGTGAGTCCCCCGTGGGACAACCTGATCCCCTTGTAACCTCCCCAGCGCTTAGAACAGTGCTTTGCACATAGTAAGTGCTTAATAAATGCCATCATTATTATTATTACAATAAGCACTTAACAAATACTACAATTATTATTATGTGATAGCACTAGATTCATTTGAAAATGCTTCTAGGAGGAGGTCACTTTTAGGAAGTCAAGCTTTTCAGAGATTCCATGACATCAGTCCTCCAACATCTGTTGCTAACTGCCCAATTTTGGGAGGGACAGTCTCCCCATTTCTGTCTGACACCACACTCACGAAACCTGCCTCCACATGCTGAGAAAGACACAGCAGTTTATTACCAAGCACTCTTTACCTGGAACAGTGAAGTAAGAAGAGATGACCCCTTTCAGGTACTTGGCACGTTTTACCTTAATGCTAAATTTTACCTTATTCTCATTGTCATTTAAATTATATTTTAGCATTGCATGTGCCTTGTCCTCTCCAACTTAGATTATGAACCATTTTTAAGGCAAAGACCACATCTTAATTAATTTTCTTGTATTTGCCCCAATCCTTTGCACATTGTGAGCACTTAATAAATATGACTCAGTGGAAAGAGCCCGAGCTTGGGAGTCAGAGGTCATGGGTTCTAATCCCGCCTCCGCCACTTGTCAGCTGTGTGACTGTGGGCAAGTCACTTAACTTCTCTGGGCCTCAGTTCCCTCATCTGCAAAATAGGGATTAAGACTGTGAGCCCCACATGGGACAACCTTGATTTCCTTGTATCTCTTCCAGTGCTTAGAACAGTGCTTGGCACATAGTAAGCGCTTAACAAATGCTAAAATTGTTATTATTAAAATAGCTTTTAAAGGGGGGGTGTATTTGGATTGAACTGGGGTTGGGAAGACCTTTGAGGAGAAGATAATGGTCACTGGTCAGAGAAGGAATGATAGCTAGGTGATTAGCGCTTAGTACAGTGCTCTGCACACAGTAAGCGCTCAATAAATACGATTGATTGATTGATTTGCTTGGAATTAGAGATATTCTCTCCCCTGGGCAGTTTCTGACCCAAAATGGGTATTTCCGCTAGAAAACACCCTCTCAAAAATTATACCTGTCTCCTGCAGAACCTAGAATTGGCTAAATTTGAAAAACTTATGAAGATTATCCCCAAATATCCCAAAACTCCATGTTTCTAATGTAAAAAGTGTTCTTAGCCTGTTGTCAGCCAGATGGATGGATATTGAATGGTGTTTTCTGTAGATTATTCCATATGGTTTGGTTGGAACCCATCTTGCTTTGTCTATATGACAGGCTTCTTTGGGATGGGAGGGTACCTCTTTGTGTGTGTTCCTTGTTTGATCCAGGAGCTTCCCATCCCATCAGTCTGTCTCATCCAGTTCTCCCTCTCTTCTTCAGAAAAGATAATGAAACAAACTTGAAACTGCATTTTTTGTGGTTTTTTTCTGCTTTCTGAATGTAATTGTTCAGTTATACTCTACACTCAGAGTATAACATTTCTCAAACTGGCATCAGTGAGGTTCACCGACTGTACAGTAACCTGCTCTTTAAACTGTCCCAGCTAGGATGTCGTTATTCAGGAGGTGCCATATTATTGCCACTATTGCGACTTTCAGAAAATATCGGCCCTGTCTAACCCAGCAATGGCATTTTTTGTGTTTTACTGTTCTTAAGTAACTGATGTGTTTGTGTTCGCACTTTTCCTCCCTAATCAATCACACCAACAGTGTTTATTGAGTGTCTTTGGGTGCCGTGATTGAACTAAGCTAGGGATAGAACAGTAGATGCCTTCCCTCGAGTTGCTTACAGTCTATCCAGGGAGACTGCAATCGGTTAAAGATAGTGGAGAGAAGAAAATTGATACATGAACAATCAATCAATCATATTTATTGAAAGCTTACTATGTGCAGACCCCTCTCAGGGTCGCACCTGGAGAATTTCTAGTACTCTACCAGTCTCGGCTACAGGAGGGAGAGTCAAGCAGAGGTCTACTCATTCCATTCCTAGCTGGGGCAGTAGCTAGCAAGCAGAAGGCAATCTGCTACAAGTCAAAACTCACCTACGCTGGGCAGCAGCAGCATAGGAGACAGTTGAGGGCAGAGCCTCTAAGTGACCCGCGGAAGGTGTCAATGGTAAATCACTTCTGTATTTTACCAAGAAAACTTTACGGATACACTACCAAAGCGATTGCAGATGGAGAGCAGGAGAGGTGTATCCGTGGTGTCGCTATGGGTTGGAAATGACCCATCAGTATAAGACAAGACTATGTGCAGAGCATTGTTCTATGCACTTGGGAATGTACACTACAACGGGATTAGCAGACATGTTCCCTGCCCATAATGAGTTTACAGTCTAGAGAACTGTAAAAAACATGAGTTAGTGCTTAAGAAATAGGTTGGATAAGGCATATTGAAATATGCCTCAGGAAATTGTGAGTACCTTTAGTGCTTAGTGCTGGGATACAGCATGGCCAAATGGAGAGAGCTCGGGCCCGAGAGTCGGAAGACCTGTGTTCTAATCTCAGCTCTGCTACGTACCTGCTGTGTGACCTCGGGCAAACCATTTAACTTCTCTGTGCTTCAGTTACCTCATCTGTAAAATGGGGATTAAGACTGTGAGCCCCACTTGGGACAACCTGATTACCTTGTATCTACCCCAGCACTTAGAACAGTGCTTGGCACATAGTAAGCGCTTAAATACCATAATAATAATTATTATTATTAATAAAATGGGGATTAAGACTGTGTGCCCCACGTGTCCAACCTGATTAGCTTCTATCTACCCCGGTGTTTAGTACAGTGCCTGCCACTTCATTCTAGACTTCTAGACTGTGAGCCCTCTGTTGGGTAGGACCGTCTCTATATGTTGCCAACTTATACTTCCCAAGTGCTTAGTACAGTGCTCTGCACACAGTAAGCGCTCAATAAATACGATTGAATGAATGAATGAATGATTCATTCAATTGCATTTGAGCGCTTTCTGAATGCAAAGCACGGTGCTAAGCTCTTGGGAGAGTACAATATAACAATAGATAGACATATTCCCTGCCCACAACAAGCTTACAGTCTACAGCACTTAACAAATACCATGATAAAAAAAAGGTAGCACTGGAGAAGCAGTAATAGGAGTATGGTATGAACAGGGGAGATTAGGAATTAATCATGGAAGGGTTCCTGGAGGAGATATGATTTCAGAAGACCTCTGAAAATTGGGAGAGGTGGCCTGTCGTATATGAACTATGAAGGTGTTCCAAGCAAGGAGTTGAGGTGAGCAAGAGGTCAGCCGCTGGAGAAATTAGATGAGAGATGAGAAATTAACTTAGTATGTCAATTGGAGAAGAGTGACAAGTGTGAGCTGGAGTGTAGTGGGAGAAGAGAGCGAAGGGCATAAAGTGTAGAAGGGATAGGGCTGTTTGAATGCCTTAAAGCCAATGATCAGGACTTTCTGCTTGATGCAGAGATGAGCCATTGGAGGATTTTTGAGTAGTAGGGAGATGTGCCCAGAAAGGTAATCTAAAGAACGATCCAAGCAGCAGAGTGAAGTATGGACTGGGGATGGGAGAGAGAAGAGAGGCAAGGAGACCAGTGAGGAGGCTCATGCAGTAGTAACCTGGCATGTTTCAAATGCTTAGACCAATGTAGCGGCTGCTTGGGTGGAGAGGATGGGTTGGAAATATTGCAGAGGAAGAACTGGCAGGATATGATGATGAACTGCATATAGGGGTTGAAAGAGAGAGAGAGAAGTCAAGGAGAGCACCAAAGTTGTGGCACTCTAATGCTGACCTTCTCATTGTACCTCAATCTCATCTATCTCTCTACTGACCTCTCACCTACATCTTGCCTCTGGCCTGGAAAACCCTCCCTCTTCATAACCCACAGAAGATTATTCTCCCCACCTTCAAAGTTGTGTTGAAGGAACATCTCCTCCAAGAGGCCTTCCCTTATCCCTTTTTTCCTTTTTCTCCCACTGCCTTCTGTGTCACCCTGACTTGCTCCCTTTATTCATCCTCCCTCACAGCCCCACGGCACTTATGTATATAACCTTGATTTATTTATTTATATTAATGTCTATCTCCCCCTCTAGACTGTAAGCTTGTTGTGGGCAGAGAATGTGTGTGTTATATTGTTGTACTGTACATTCCCAAGTGCTTAGTACAGTTCTCTGAACACAGTAAGTGCTCAATAAATATGATTGAGTGACTTCAGGAATAGGTAGAGTGGTGGTGTCAACTAGGATGGGAAATTAGGTGGAGAAAATTATTTGAGAGGGAAAATGAGGAGTTCAGTTTCAGACGTATTGAGCTGTAGTTCCCAGTGGGATATTCTAGACTGTGAGCCCATTGTGGGCAGGGATTGTCTCTCTTTATTGCCTAATTGTACTTTCCAAGCACTTAGTACAGTGCTCAGCACACAGTAAGTGCTCAATAAATACGATTGAATGAATGAATATTCATGTAGAGGTGTCCTGGAGGCAGGAGGAAATGCACAGGAGAGAGATCAGGGCAAGCGAGGTAGGTTTGAGAGATGGCCGCATAGAGGTGGTAGTTGAAGCCTTTGGAGTGAATTCAGTTTTCAAGAAAGTAGTGTAACAGAAGAAGAGAAGGGATATTAGACAAAAGCTTTGAGGGACAACCAGAGTTTAGTTAGAAGACCAAGGAAAAGTTGGTCAAAGACTAACAAGGATCATCCAGGGATGTAAGAGTGGTACAAGGAGAGGACTGAGACAGTGAAACTAAGTGTTTCCAGTCCATACTTCACTCCGCTGTCCAGATCATTTTTCTACAAAAACGTTCAGTACATGTTTCCCCACTCCTCAAGAGCCTTCAATGGTTGCCCATCCACCTCTGCAAACAAAAACTCCTTACCATTGTCTATAAAACACTCAACCACCTTGCCCCCTCCTACCTCCCCTTGCTACTCTCCTACTAAAATCCAGTCCATACACTTTGTTCTTCTAATGCCAATTTAGTTACTGTACTTAGATTTCGTCAGTCTTGCCACTGACTTCTTGCCCATGCCCTGACTCTGGCCTGGAATGCTCTTCCTTTTCATATCTGACAGAGCATTCCTCTCCCTACTTTCAGAGCCTTATTGAAGACACATCTTCTCCAAGAGGCCTTCCCTAAGCCCTCATTTCCTCTTCTCCCACTCTCTTCTGCATCACCATGACTTCTTCCCTTTACTCATCACCCCCACCGCCACAGCACTTACGTACATATCTGTAATTTATTTATAGTAATGTCTGTCTCCCCCTCCAGACAATAAGATCATTGTGGGGAGGGAATATGTCTGTTATATTGTTGTTTATACTCCTCCCAAGTACTTAATAGAGCGCCCTGCACACAGTAAGCACTCAGTAAATACAACTGATTGATTGATTGATTGAGAAGGGAGTGGTCCACGATGTCAAAGTCTGCTGAAAGTTTAAGGATAGCTAGAGAGAGGAGAGTCCATTAGGTTTAGCAAGAAGGAAATCATTGCTGACCTTGGTGAGACTAACCTCAATGAAGTGTAGAGGGAGGAAACTGGATTCTTGCAAGTCAAGAAGGGCATTTGAGGAGCGGAAATGGAGGCAGTGGATGTATCCAACCCGTTCAAAGAGTTTGGATATGAATGGGAGGAGGTACGGTGCTTTGCACACAGAAAGCGCTCAATAATAGTGATTGAATGAATGAAAGGAGGGAAATGTAGCAGTTGGTAGAGCACGTAGTGGGATCCAGAGGAGGTGTTTTAAGGCTAGAGGAGATGTGTATGTGTTTAAATGCAGAAGAGTAGGATTCATCTGAGATTTAGCAGTTGAAGTTGGCAGTCAGGGAGGGAAGAAGTGGACATAACTGTTTTTAGAAGGTGAGGAGAGGATGTGATTGGAGGCACAGGTTTTAAAAGTAGGCCAGTGATCTCCAGAAAGCTGAAAAAGGTGAGAGTGGGTGTGGGGGTAGTAGGGAGTTGAATGGTGAAGGGGAGATTTGGGGGAGTTTGCGGTCCCTAAGAAGTGAATACTTCCAACTTTCATTCATTCATTCATTAAATCGTATTTACTGAGCACTTACTGTGTGCAGAGCACTGTACTAAGCGCTTGGGAAGTAAAAGTTGGCAACATATAGAGATGGTTCCTACCCAACAGTGGGCTCACAGTCTAGAAGGGGGAGACAGAGAACAAAACAAAACATATTAACTAAATAAAGTAAGTAGAATAAATATGTACAAGTAAAATAAATAAATAAATAGAGTAATAAATATGTACAAACGTATACACATATGTACAGGTGCTGTGGGGAAGGGAAGGGGGCAAGGTACTACTTCCAACGTTACTCCTTCCTTCCCAACCTCACTTCTCTTCTCTTCCTGAAAAAGACTAAGAGGTAAAGGAAGCAAGACATCCAGGGGAAAAGCAGCAGGAGAGAAGCAGTATGGTATAGTGGGTAGAGCATGGGTCCTAATCCTATCTCCGCTACTTGTCTTCTGTGTGACCTCGGGCAAGTCATTTCACTTCTCTAAATTACCTCATCTGTAAAATGGGGATTAAGACTGTGAGCCCCAAGTGGGACATGGACTGTGTCCAACATGATCAGCTTGCATCTACCCCAGAACTTAGTATAGTGCCTGGAATGTAGTAAACACTAAATAAATACCATAAAAAAAATCAACTGGACACTTTGATCAATCCTTCACTCCACTGGAGCCAGGCAGACTCAGTCAGTTAATCTCATTCTCAGTAAAGGTTATAGGCTTTACAGAGGTTACACTTCTGATCCATGGCGAAAGGAAGGGGGTTCCCCCACCAAAGCAGGCGGGAAGAAAATCTGGAGAGAATCCATTGTTTCTAGGTTATTAATCAATGTCCCAAAAATGTTCTTGCTTTCACTAGAGGATCCAGGAGCTGGAAGCCACTTTGTATAATGCTTTACAACAGGAAACGGTGATAAAGTTTGGAGAATTATTAAGTGAAAAGCAACAGGAGGAGCTGAGGACAGCAGTAGAAAAATTACGGAGACAGATGCTGAGAAAGAGCAGAGAATACGACTGCCAAATCCTTCAGGAGAGAATGGAACTGCTCCAACAAGCCCATCAGGTAGGGGACCCGGTGCTACCCATTCAACCTCCAATGGACCCGCCCAGTTATCCTACGTAAGGGAGCCTGGGAACTAAATGGGGAGATTCAGACTCAGTGTTTGTACGAGAAGCATAAAGGAAAAGTCCGGTCAGCGCAGTGAATAGAGCATGAGCCTGAAAGTCGGAAGCACCTGGGTTCTAATCCCGACTCCGCCACTTGCGTGATCTTGCGCGAGTCACTTCACTTCTCTGTGCTTCAGTTGCCTCATCTGTAAAATGGGGATTAAGACCGTGAGCCCCATTAGGAACAGGGACGGTGTCCAACCCGGTTAGCTTGTATCTCCTCCAGTGCTCAGAATAGTGCCTGGCACATTATAAGTGCTTAATAGACACCATTAAAAACAACACCATTAAATTTAACATATTCCAGTGGTCCTAGAAATCCTTACAGAAGAAATCCTATCCAGAGAAAACATAGGGGGTCCATACATGCTGATTTAGTTGGTTTTTATCAAATGTCCTAAGCAATTGTAGAAAAATAAACCTGGGTCTACTGTGCCTAAACTCCGGCTCACCTTGCATTGTCCCCCCGGTTGCTTTTTCCCTTTAAATGTTTGGGACTCCACATCAAGGCTGGAGCATGCTAACTCCGTATGTAGTTTCACCTACTCAATCTTCTCTAATCTGTACTACCAATTTCCCAAAGTCCTGTGGAACTTTAATCCCACACACTTCTCTCCCTTCCCCAACTCTCTTCAACCTTGTCCTGATCCCCCAAAAAGACTTGGAAGAGGTAATGATCATTTGTTAGTATGTTTGGTTTTGTTCTCTGTCTCCCCCTTCTAGACTGTGAGCCCACTGTTGGGTAGGGACTGTCTCTATATGGTGCCAACTTGTACTTCCCAAGTGCTTAGTACAGTGCTCTGCACACAGTAAGTGCTCAATAAATACGATTGATTGATTGATTTAAACAAGCAACCATGAGGACCCTAGCAAATGGCAAGGTTTGGTAGCAGGTCACAGTAAGGAAAAAGGCTGGAACAAGATTGGAAGAGTTAATTATAGAATATGTTATGTGCTTATTAAGTGCTAAGCACCGCGATAAGTACAAGTAAGCTCACTGTGGGAAGGAAAAATGTGTATTGTTATATTGTACTCTCCCAATAGCTTAGAATACTCTCCCATTAGCTTAGTACAGTGCTCTGCACACAGTAAGCACTCAATAAACAAGATAATAAGATAAGACAAATTATCCCTATCTCTGTAATAAACTGTAAGCTCCTCCTTAAATTGCTCCCTGAGGGGAGGGATGTGTCTGCCAACTATATTGCACTCTCCCAAGTACTTAGTACAGTGCTCTGCACAGGGCAAGCAGTCAATAAATACCGTTGACTGATTGATTTGGAATCAGTCTAAGAGTGAGGGAGAGCAATAGCCTATCCCCAGTTTATATATGAAAAAACAGATGCTCGGAACAAATAAGTGACTTGTCCAAAGTCATACAATAGACTAGTGTTAGAGGTGGGATTAGAACCTAGGCCAGCTAGTCCCAGGATTATTCCACTAAAGCTAAAGAAAGAGGTGGTAGTAAGAAATCTGCAGCTCAGTCCCTTCCACACCTGCCTACCCTCCCAAAGATCTCTATGCTCACTTACCCTAGGTTCTCAGGTTCATCTTCTTAGAAAAGAGGCAGCTGGCTAAAATATCTACAATGAGTAAAGCCTTAGCAGCCCTTCTCCACTGCAGGCATTCAAAGAGAATAAAACAGATATGGAATCTGCCTGAGAACTTTAAAGATCTATACCAACTCTGGCAATCCATGTTTGCTAACACATAATAATGATGGCATTTATTAAGCACTTACTATGTGCAAAGCACTGTTCTAAGTGCTGGGGAGTTTACAAGATGATCAGATTGTCCCACGGGGGCTCACAGTTTTCATCCCCATTTTACAGATGAGAGAACTGAGGCACAGAGAAGTTAAGTAACTTGCCCAAAGTCATATAGCGGACAATTGGCAGAGCCAGCATTCGAACCCATGACCTCTGACTCCAAAGCCCGGGCTCTTTCCACTGAGCCACGCTGCTTCTCTTTGTTTTAACTGGAGAGACAATTGAAAAAAAATTCAAGAAGGCAAATTCAAACAGAGATCTATAGCCACAAATTAAGATTTACATCAAAAAGATTCCAAAACAGGTCATCAGCCCCCATCTTCCTGATCTACCTTTTTATCATCTTCATTAGAGGATACAGATTCTGTGTGGAACCAGCTCTGCGGGGGTAGATGAAGAGGTTCCTCACTAATTTGGGCCCAGAGAGCAAAGCGGCAGTCCCAGATCTTTCTGCCCCCTGTCAAAAGAACTCAGGGGCTCCCCAGGACCACCACTACTGTGGTGTTAAGTGGTCAGGAGTCACCCCTTTGCCAATATCATTTGAATATTTCAAACAGCTTGCACTAAAGACTGACCAAGTTACGGCTCTGCCAACATATAATAATAACGATGGTATCTGTTAAGCGCTTATTATGTGCCAAGCACTGTTCAGGAGGAGCAGTAGAATGCCCATTGATTGGTGAGGAATTTCTGAGGCAGGCACAAAAAATTCTGATCACTGAAATTTACTGTATTCAATCAATCAATGTCATTTATTGAGTGCTCACTATGTACAGAGCACTGTACTAAGCTCTTGGGAGAGTACAATATAATAGAATTGGTAGACCACATTCCCTGCACACAACATGCTTACAGTCTAGAGGATTCTATAATTCTATCTCCTTTAATAGAGTAGATGCCATTCAAATTACCATATCCTCTTTTTTTACAGTGGTTACGTTTTAGGGCCTTTAAAAAAACATTACATTTGACTGTTGTTTATGATCCCCTTCTTTGGTTTAACCCTAATATCAGAATTTGACCAGATGGTCACCTAAACCATAGTAGATACTCACGTTTGACAATGCCATCAAAATTACTTTTCCTACCTGTTAGTTGGTAACAGAGTGAAAGTGCAAAAGTGGTGGGGAAGGGAAAATGGGATAAAAGCAGCATCTTCTTCAACTTCATTTCTCCTCCTGCTGGCTTAGATGTTGGCTAAGGAGAGGGGCAACAACTTATAAACTCAAGAAGCCAACAGTTAGTAGTCTAATAGCCAGTGGTCTTAATAATAATAATACTAATTAATAATAATGACGATATTTGTGAATTGCTTGCCATTTACCAAGCACTATACTTGTGTCTACATAGTCTTCTATACTTTCTCAAGCACTTAGTATGGTGTTCTTCCTAATAAATAACATTGATGGTCTGTACTAAGCACTGGAGTAGATACAAGATAATCAGATCAGACACAGTCCCTGTCCCACATGGGGCTCACAGTATAAGATGGAGGGAGAACGGGTATTTAATTCCCATTCCCAGGAAACTGAGGCACTGAGAGATTAAGTGACTAGTCCAAAGTCACACAGCAGGCTGTTGTTGGAGTAGTGGATAGAGCATGGCCCTGGGAATCAGGTTCTAATCCCCGCTCTGCCACTTCAGTCATTCATTCAATCGTATTTATTGAGTGCTTGCTGTGTGCAGAGCACTGTACTAAGCGCTTGGGAAGTACAAGTCGGCAACTTATAGAGATGGTTCCTACCCAACAACAGGCTCACAGTCTAGAAGGGGGAGACAGACAACAAAACAAAACACGAAGACGGGTGTCAAAATCATCAGAACAAATAGAATTAAAGCTAGATGTACATCATTAGCAAAACAAAAAGAATAGTAAATATGTACTAAACGTTTTCCAATGGCTGTTAACACTGTCCAAATATTTCCTAAAATAGTGTTGTGAAAAGCCAGCAAAGAGGAAAAAGTCTCAATTGTATTTTCAACACAGTCTTATAGATGTCTCTTAAATATCTGATGCAGAAAGAAATATTTGATACCACCAGCATCTGAATCTTCCTTGTCCCATAGCAGGGCATTGGAGAATTTCATTGTTTGGAGAAAGTCTTGTAGACAGATAACCTCTATCTAGTCAATGAGTAACAAATATCCTAAGAATTGTACATACCAGTGTAAAAAAACAAACAAGCAAACAAACACTCCAGGGGGAAGGACGAGGGGGGGGGGGGGGGTTAGTAGATCAGACTTGTCTGCTGTGTGACCTTGGACAAGTCACTTCACTTCTCTGTCTCAATCAATCAATCGTATTTATTGAGCGCTTACTGTATGCAGAGCACTGTACTAAGCGCTTGAGTTACCGCTATAAAATCGGGATGGAGATTGTGAGCCCCACGGGGGACAGGGACTGTGTCCAACCTGACTTGCTTGTATCCACCCCAGCACTTAGTACAGTGCCTGGCACTTAGTAAGCATTTAACAAACACCGTGATTAATTAATTAAGTGGAGGAGCTGTGATGAACACAGGTCCCCTGACTCCCAGCTCCATGCTCTTTTCAGAGAAAGGTAATGGTGCGTGGTGTAGATCTAGGTTGCTCTTAAGAGGGCTTGAAACCATTTCAGGAAATGGCTCAAATGGCTCAAAAGAAAAATGACAATGGTGATGGTAAAGGCGTGGCTTTGTGGCTGTTGATTGCTGCGGCATAGGCTGTTCTGAGAGAGGGAGAGGATAGGGAGAGGCTTGAAGTGTCCTTCCAACTTCTGTGAGGGCACCTAATGCCCTGGGGGTGTGCTTTCAGTCTTTTTTTCAGGCATGGGATTACTCAGGCCTCCCAAATCTGTTTAGAGACCCGAACAACCCACTGATGGCAGATTAGACCTCTAAAGCAAAAGTGTTTTGCTCCCATCATTGCCCTTACCCCAGTCTGATAACTGCCGACGAGATGGAAATCTTTCATGAGAATCTGAGCAGAAACACTGCAGGGTTGAAACTGATCATGCTCCAATCTGATCATTATGGGAAATTTCAACACATGAGAGAGTAATGTCAAAACAAGTAAAACATCATCGGATCACAGTGAATGAGAGGGCTAAACCAAAATGGATGATTCCCACTCAGTATGAGTGCCAAAACAAAGACCATAAGCAGTGTCATTAGGGCAAGAACAATGTGTTATCTTTTCCAGCATTCTGGGTACAAAAAGTGGCAAAAATATATGGTTACAGAAATGGTGCAGTGGTGCCTTTCCTTGGTGAGCAATCTAACACCTCTATCTTCTGCCTCAAAATTCAAAAATCCCTCCCTCTAGTAACTCTAGGAATCTCATCCTTGAATGTATCCAATCCTTTTAAACGTACTACTACTACTACTAATAATAATTGTAGTATTTGTTAAGTGCTTATTATGTGCCAAGCACTGTACTGAGCGCTGCGGTGATAAAAGCAAATCAGTTTGGACACAGTCCCTGTCCCATATGAGCTCCTAGTTTCAATTCTCATTTTATAGATGAGGTAACTGCAGCACAGAGAAATGAAGTACTTGCCTAAGGTCACACAGCAGACAAGTGGCAGGGCAGGGATTAGAACCCATGACCTTCTGAGTCCCAGGCCTGTGCTCCATCCACTATGCCATGTTGCTTCTCCCAAGCAATATTTTCAAGCAATACTAATCAATCAATCAATCAATCAATTGTATTTATTGCCGCCAGCCTGCATAACTTCCTGTGGTAATGAGCTTCATGGTTACTACTTACTCACCAAAGGACTGCTTCCTACTGCTTGTTTTGAAACAATCAATCAATCGACCAATCGTTTGATTAATTCCCATTTTACAGATGAGGAAACTGAGGCATGGAAAAGTTAAAAGTCTACGTAGCAGACAAGTGGCAGATCCCGGGATTAGAACCCAGGTCCTCTGATTCCCAGGCCCATACTTTTTCCACTAGGCCACAGTGCTTCTTCAAACTAATAATTGTGGTGTTGATTAAGTGCATACTATATCCCAAAAACTGATACAAGTTCAGATCAGAAGGTTATCCTAAATAAAATTAAAATTACCAAAATCATCATCTACCTCCCAGACATGAGAAAGACTTCAAGGGATGTCATTTCAGGCCTCAAGGAAGAAACCCAAGGTACAAGCACTTAAATGCTATGCTTAGGACAGTGCTTGGCACATAGTAAGTGCTTAACAAATACCATAATTATTAAAAGGAATAGCAAATAGATGCTTCTTCAAGGCAGTTCAGTGAAAATCACTCAGATTGAAAAGTTGCTTCCAGGGAGAGAGGGAGAGAGGGAGAGGGCAAGGGAGAGCCCCAGGGAGGGAGGAAAATGAAGGTTTTGCTACTTCGATATAATGTTTAATCTGAAGAAATGCCCCCAAATTTCATAAGTCCAAATTTCCAAGAAAATGAATCACCTTTTAAACTACCCAAATATCTCGTAGCTGTCTACTGCTGTTGATTTTCTGGGCTGGAGCCTGAAAAATATTACTCACCTTTCCCTACCTGAATCACAGTGTGACTCCAGACCCCTACTGGGTTTTAATGAGGTATATGATATTAGGAAATGTTTTCATTTCTTTCTCCCAACAGGTTGTGTCGGACTGAAATCCCTTGGCCCTTTAGGTGTAATGAATCCCCCTAGGAGTCAGATCTCATTAAGAGGTTTTAGGGAAACCATCTGAGAAGGAGGGAGAGGGCAGCAAAATGAGTTAGCAGGAAGACAGAAGTCTATCAAAGCATGTAGGGTGACTCTAAAGGTCTTTTTGTTCTTGCTAAGAAGGAGTCAGAGAGAGTAAATGTGATACCTGCTGAGAGAGGCCACAGAGAGAAGTAGTTTGGTCTCCTTGCTGAGGGAGGCCCAGACTCTGAGGGACGCAGGACTAAAGATCACTCTCATTCTCCAGGTACAGAAAAAGCATCTCCAACTCTATATAATTACTCCTAGGTCTGGGAACAAAACGCTGAGGGCAGGGATCATGACTACTTACTGTTTCGCTTACCCAAATGCTTAATACAATGCTCTGCACACAGAAAGTGTTCAATAAATATTAGTGATTGATTGGGGGTGGCTTTGCCTTTTTGCTGCTTTGATCCTGTTCAGCTATGACCCAAGCCAAGGTATTCGTCTTTGATTTCAGAGAATTCGTGATTTAGAAGACAAAACTGATATCCAGAAAAGACAGATAAAGGACTTAGAAGAAAAGGTATGTATTAAGAGCACAATAAGTTCATTGATCCTGATATTTGTCAATACAAAACTACTGCTTTTTTTTTTCCTCATGATGCTGATTTTCTATCCTCTCAGCTTCTGTAATCATTGGGTCCCTCCATATATTTTTACTGTCTTATCTTATAAACAATTTTCTCCTCTAGTCTTCAAACATTATTTTCATAAACTTTCTGAAGTTTTACGTAGCTGTTTCCATTTACACTTATCATCAGACCTCCTCATTTTTTCGACTCTTACTTTCTAATCTCTCTGCTTCTCTTTCTACCCTCTGCCCTGCATAGGCATATAGTCTGAATCTGCATGGGACAAACCTAATACCAGTTGAAAATGTAATGGCCACATCACTTAGAGAACTAATGTTAGGGGGATATAATGCAGGTATTTTTGTTACAACTCAACACAATAAGGTTGAAGCGATGCATATAGGTGTTTATTTTTCCTCTGTAAAATTGTACTTTCAGGCATGCTTCCTTATTGGACCAGGAGTCATCATGATTGATAGCAGCAACCTGGGGGTACTAGTGGAAATTCACAACCCCTTTAACTCCTTTTCTCATTTTAGAGCAGGAAATGGTGCAACACTCAAAAATGATTAACTGCTTTTTTCTCTATATCTAAAAGGGAAACTTTTCCCTGATTTGCCCTGAAGCTCTGGCCAAGTCTGCATGGGGCAGAACTAATGTTGGTGTGAAAACATTTTGGATAATCCACTTTTTTGTTTTAGCATCCTCAACAAAATCTCTATTTTTACCAGATTATGATGGGACTAATTGTTACAATTAGCCACAGGATTGCAAAGCATTAGGTTGGGGCTGTGTTGATAAGAGATTTTTTTCTGACCAAGTCCTCAAGCAGACTCAAGGTCTCCCAATTGTCAGGGGGGAAATAATAATATTAGTAATTACAGCATTTAAGCACTTACTCTATGCCAAGCACTGTACTAAGCGCTGGGGTAGATACAATATAATCAGGTCAGTCACAGTCCCTGTCCCTCATGAGGCTTACAATCTAAAGAGAAGGGAGAGCAGGTATTGAATCCCCCATTTGACAGATGAGGAAAGTGAGGTGCAGAAAAGTTAAGTGACTTGCTCAAGATGACCCAACTGGCAAATGGCAGAGGCAGGATTAGAACCCAAGTCCTCTGGCAACAGTGCAGGGCTGACAACTGCCAGTGCCGCACTGCTTCCTTACCCACTGCCAGCCAGTTTGACTCTAGGTAGTGGGAATGGGAGGACTGGACAAACCCCAAGTGCTCTCTGCCAATCAGGTGGGTATCCTGGTATTGATTTTCTCAGGTAAGTAGTGGTAAGTGACTCTTAACAATAGTCTTGTTTACCTTGTCCATCTTCAAGTTAGTTGTATACTGTGCAGATTAGAGTCAAAATATTTTCCGTTAGAAAAATATCTGCAGGGAGGGCCTCAAATATTCCTGCTCCATTACTGACATTGAAGAACCGCTAAGCCTGGAAACAAATTAATTTATTTATAGTAATATCTGTCTGTCCCTCTAGACTGTGAGCTTGTTGTGGGCAGGGAGTGTGTTACCAACTCTGTTATATTGTACTCTCCCAAGTGCTTAGAACAAATACCATTGATTGATTGATTAATTGAACAAATCATCTTGCCCTCTCCCCATAATCTACTTCCTAGTAGTTTGTTGGGATTCTTGGATTCTTTTTCCCTCTCTCTGCCCTCCAAAGCCCTAGCAATTACAGAACTGTGCCTGCCAAGGCAGGCAAGGGGGTACGGAGAGGGATTGAGGGAGAAATCTCCCACCTAAACCATGGCTGTAAGATTAAATATACGGTAGACCTAAGACCGGACAAGGAAACTGACCCCAGGGAAAGGTAGTGTGTCAGTCAAGGGGAGAAATAGGGGGTCAGCATTTCTGGAGTGGCCTCTGAGTACAGTACTGAACAGCCATCCCCTCAATCTGCCCAGGGTGGTCACTCCCATAAGCACTTGTCACTGAGGGCAGAGGAGGTAACTTTCTGTTTTGATTTCAAGGGCAGAAGGGTGCAGAGATTTTAGAGCAGATTGGGACTGGGACGGGTGAGGCCTGAACGAGCTAAAATAGGCTGGAAAGTCACTATCTGGGTGGTTTTCCATCCCAGAAAGGAAAACTTTCAAATCTTTACAGAAATGTGGGAAGTCCATCTCGCAATCGTGCCCCTTGTCCCCAAGGATTTGGCATCTGTGGTGGAAAGCTAGGCTGGCCTCATGCAGATTTAAGGGGAAATGTTTGGGTTCTGTTTTAGTAAGATTATCTTCAAAAAAATAAGCCTAACCCATGCAGACAAAGCCATTGTATTGTCTTTTTCCTTCTGTCCCAAGCACTCCTGAGTTGTCAGTTAGAAACAATGGAAGGAGGGAAGAGACACATGTTAGGGCATTATGACCAGTCAGCCACTGCACACATGGATTAATTCCTGTGAACAAAGTGGCCTCATCACACCTGCATTTCCCTGGTAGAAGATTTCACAGTTCCTCTCATGGATGGATTTGGTCCTTTGAGTAGTTTGAGGTCAGGGTGTGGATGGGGATAGAAAAAACTTCATTCTACAAAACAGCACATAGTAAATAGACACTTTCATCCCAAATCCCTCCTACACATTATCCATCACCAAGCCACGAACTTCAAAACAAACCTTACATTTTGCGTTTGAATTTGAATGAAAGATATCAATTGGAAGATCTGTTTGATTGGAACAAAGGTCTTAAATGCCAAGGCGAACCAGGGCCTTCATTTTTTTTTTTTTTGATAAAGCGATATGGAGGCATAAAGTTTAATCATCCTGTTTTCAACCAAAATTTAAAAGGAGTGTTTGATGGCATTATTTTTTGTGCAAGTTAGCAAGGATCAGGTGAAACACATGAGGTAGAAACGATTCTGGTAAGGTTTATTGCCCATGAAATAACACACTCAAATGTGACTTTTGATAGGTCTGGAGTGCTGCCTGATGGACAGCTGTTACCTGTAGTGTTGATTTCTTGTGTGTGTTTTGCTCTAAGGCTTTACAATTTAGATTTATTCACCCACAGCAACTGAAACCTATGAGTAGTCCCTAGGAGATTGGGAAAGATTTTTTTTCCTGTATTAAACAAAATGATTCTCACTATAGTTCTGCTTTTTCATATTAGTGAAAGCCTCCAGTACTAAGCCTCTGAATCAGCCTGATTTTCTCCTAAGTGGGCAAGAGCAAGGCTCTTCACCATCCCCTTCATAATACCATACCTATATTCCAAGGTCTCTTTTGAGCCTTTTTTCACCCATTTCTCCAAGGCAGCAGTGAGATAAAATGATATTATCAGGGTAGAGGTGTAGAAGATGGGCAAGAGAGTGATACACATCTCACATGCAACCTGTCCATCGAGAAATCATAATGATACTATTCATTCATTCATTCAATCGTATTTATTGAGTGCATACTGTGTGCAGAGCACTGTACTAAGTGCTTGGAAAGTACAAAAGAGTTCCTGAGTGATACATGGCTTCATTGCATTTGGATCTGTACCCTATGAGCACTTTGGAATTCATGCCCACCTCAGTCCCACAGCACTTATGTACATATCTGAAATTCATTTATTTCTGTTAATGTCTGTCTCCCGCCTCTAGACTGTAAACTTGTTATGGGCTGGGAATGTGCCTACCAACTCTGTTATATCATACTCTCCCAAGCGCTTAGTACAGTGCTCCACACACAGTAAGCGCTCGATAAATACCGTTGATCTATTGACTCAAAACATAGGCTTTGTCTGCATGGCCCAAGCCCTACGATCTTTAGTTGGTACCATTGGTTAAATTTTCCCCATGGGGAGTCATGTAAGTAAATAAAATGTTCCGTTGTTAAACCCCTGCCCCAAAGATGACTACCCTTGCAACCTTGACTTTTGTTTTCTAGTGGTTAAAAGTCATTTCCACTCCCTAGGATCCTTTAACTTGTTTTTGAGATGAATGAGTATCGTTAACCTTCTAGTATTTACTAAGAATTGGAAAAAAGCCTTAGTTTGGCTTATCAAGCCTCGAAGGGAATTCCTCATCTAACTAATAAAATGGTACTGACTGCATGTTAAATAATTCTCTGAGCAACTATGGCTTTATTAACCTGAATGTTGAAAAGAGTAAGACAACACTATCTGAAAGACACTACTATTTGTGGGATTTACATAATCATCTTCTTTTTCTTCTGCAGTTTCTGTTTCTATTCTTGTTCTTCTCTCTTGCCTTTATTCTTTGGCCTTGATGTCAAGGTACTTCTTAAAAAGGTAAGACTGTGTTAACTCTCATAAAATATGGTGCTAATTTAGAAACATAACTGGTTCTGTATAAAGTGCTGTCTTCGTTCAAGTCATGAAGTAGCCAACGTTTTACAAATTGTGGGTACCTTTGACTCTTTAGAAGGAGAAATAATTGATGATTACCCAAACAAGGTAAATAGCGGTGATTGCTATCCTCTCTCTTTACCCTGGTCTCTCTAGAGACATTTTCCCAGGTGACTGATTTGGGGAATGGCAAAGCGGAAAAGAAAAAGATTTTTTTTCTGTTATCATTTTTGAGGGGAGAATTATCTGGGACTGCACCAGTCCCTACTTCCATTGGTCATTCTATAATTAATCTAAAGGGAAAATCAAGATCAATTCACTTTGGCTTCAGTAAGCCTTGATTATGCTTAATATCTTGCACTCTTCAACAAATTAGGGAATTATGATTTAGAGCATACCAACTATGTTGGAGAACATCTTTAGTTGTTTGGTCTATTAAAGACGGATCAAAGGAGGTTTTTGTAGAGGTGCACACCAACTGAATCATCCACGTTTATAAGAGGGACCGCAATGTCTGCTGCCCAAGGATCACAACTTGTTTTCCATCATACGTGGGCAGAGGCTAAGCCTGGTTGTAGGGTAAGGATTAAAGTAGACAGGAGAAAGGAGGCAACAGGCCGTGGCTGTCTGCATTGATTTTTGTCAACTAAAATCTACACTGATTTTTGGGAAGATGGATGTTCCCCAGAGAAAATCCCAGTGAGGCAATTTTCCATTTACAAAATCATGACGGGAGGTTACATCCCTTTGTCCACCCTGAGGTTGATGTTGTCTGGGAGCAGTGGAGTTTCTCTCCATCCCTCTTCTCCCCTCCTTTTTCCCACTACATTCTCCTATCCCTTCTCTCCCTGTCCATCTCTTCCTCTGCTTCCCCTCTTCTTGAAGGGGAACAAAGGGTGTCTGACTGCCATTTCCCTTTCTGGATAGGTTTGAGAGGCAGAAATGAGACCTCATGTTTCCCTGGCTCACTTTCTGTTCTTAGCATCCACTCTGCACCCATTGTGATGTGGCTGTCTCCTTCAGCCCCATGACCTGCCTCCAGCCCCATGGACTTCAGAGGAATAAAGAGACACCAAAATCCAACAGGGTTATAAACAGGGCAGGCATTCCCTCCTCTTCTGCAGTTGTAGACAAAAGGCAGAATAAGAATTTCAAGGTCAATTAACTGTCTCCCCTTTGCCTTTCCTCGAATAAGAGGGTTCACTGAACACATAGCACTTAGAACAGTGCTCAGCACTTAGAACAGTGCTTTGCACATAGTAAGCACTTAACAAATGCCATTATTATTATTATTATTGTAAATGCCCATGAACATATTGGGTAAATACCATTACAACGATGCAAGGTTGAAATAAGCCTGAGGCTAACTAAAGATGTAACACTCTTTCAATAAGAGGTGACTCTCATATCATATTTTCAATCTGATAGTTGTTGTTCAGACAGCTCTTCTCAAATGAATTCAGGCTGGCTATAAAATCTCACTTTAATATTTCTAGAATAAAAGGAAATAATTAAAAGTAACAAAATTAAAGGTACAGCATGCTGCTCCTACTCCTTTTTATTTCAGTTTGGTACCTATGATGAAAGCATTTTAATGATGACATTTATTAAGCGCTTACTATGTGCAAAGCACTGTTCTAAGCGCTAGGGAGGTTACAAGGTGATCAGGTTGTCCTTTTGAGGGGGGGTCACTGTCTTAATCCTCATTTTACAGATGAGGTAACTGAGGCACACAGAAGTTAAGTGACTTGCCCAAAGTCACACAGCTGAAAAGTGACAGAGCCGGGATTTGAACTCATGACCTCTGACTCCAAAGCCCGGGCTCTTTCCACTGAGCCACACTGCTTCTCATTGGCTGATCTCTTCTTCTAGCACAAGGCTGACACCTGGCTTAGGGATAAACAAATTTGCATTTTCATTGCATTTGGTTAATTGATGCTCTGTAAAATGGCAGGGCTTCTTGGCCACTAAATCCTTAAATTTAATCACACAATTCTCTTAAGTAATGGGCAGGATTTGCAATCCAGGACAGGCTCCTTGAATCACAAGTTGGTTTTGCAACTCATCTTTATAGATGGAGATTCTGACTTCAAATGGAAAGAAGAAAAATAGCTAACACCGATCCTTTGTTAATTGCATATTTGGTTATTGGTATCCACTCGTCTCTCCCCATTAACCAGACTTCTGTCTCTGGTGGGTTTTGTTTCATTCTGGAGCAATATATTCACTCTGTTTATGTGGGATTTACTTTCTAATACAATTCTATAATTTTCCCAACACTTTCCAGCTTTTTTCTATATATCTTGACCACTTGTGCCATAGACTAGCTTTTATAGGCAGCCAAAATGACTGATTGTGGCTTTGGACAATCAATAATAGTCCAAACACATAGCCTCTACAGGAACAATTGTCCCTTATATTTCTCACTGCTGTAACACCTTTTCCCCTCAAGAACTTAATCTTATTCTATAATAATGTATGTCCCTGGTCTTCCCTCCTTCCATTCCTTGTCCTTTTTTCTCTGTCTCCCTCCCCTACAAAGACAACAGACACTCCCCACAATGTTGAGCCTTCCCCTTTAGCCCTTCCACCTCCCTTCTTTTTTCTTGTTTTCCTCTCGTTGCATGCTTGCTTCCTCCTCTCTGCTTCCATCCAAGCAAGACTGTGCACTCCAGAGTTCTTTTTCCACTTGGATGTCAGCAGCTGGAGTTGCGACTCTAGTTTCTCACCCTGCAGAAATTGTTCAACTGCTTTCCTAGGACTTTGCTCTATTGTTGTCCTGCTTTTATCAGTCCCCCCCTTCTTCTCACCTTCTCGTCTTCTTTCCTCACTGGTGTATTGAGACTCCGTGGCAGGGTGGAGAGTAGGAGGTCAGCAATGGCTTTTCCAAAAGAGGTACCCCCCGGGTGTGGTTGGTATTACACGCATTTCACTAATCCTTCAGGGTAACGGGATGATGTCATATGGACACTTGACTGATTTGGCCCAAACTTAAACCATATTTCAAGGATACAATGCAATCCCCCCTTTCTACCCTAAAAAATGTATTCCAAAGACATCGCATTCCCCTCCCTGGTCTGTATGAACTCAGGTGCCACACTCCAGCTGTGGGATTTGGCAGCAGGAACTGTGGCATAGGGAAACTGGGCACTGAAAATTATAATTCTGCACATAAAAGCATCTGGCACGGAACCTACACTAGACAGAGGTCAGACCAAATTCTCCTCTGCCCAAACCCACCAATCTCCCAAAGTACTACTGGCTTTCTTGATTTGATTTTCCTACTTCTTCACCTATGCAAGCATCACTGGCTAGTAGCAGAATTAATGGCAGTATTAAAGTCTAGGTTGCTGACAGAGGTTTCCGCCTGTTTGTAGGGTTTCCTGGGTGCAAGTTGATGCTTTGCACATAGTAAGTGCTTAAGTGCCATTATTATTATTATTGTTATTACTGTCAGCCTGTCGCCTTAACTCTGAGGATCCATCCATAATCCTTCAACTAATCAGTCAAATGTATTGAGCGCTTACTGTGTGCAGAGCACAGTACTAAGCACTTAATCCACAATCACCCGCAGGTCTTTTTTTTTGTCTCAACAGTTCCTGAATGAATGCCTCAGAGTTTTTCACGGGAGCCCACAGCCCGCTGAATTGAGAGCTCTTCCAAATTCTAAATTCCTGTTGCAGTACTTTAGTCTGGGACAGGATCAAGTGACTTCTCGACATCCCTTCTTTATTTACACTGTGGCATATTTTTTCCTCAGCCCAAAGGCGAAAATGTCTAAGTGGATGGACATCTCCACTCTGCCTGATGTGACTGGGAATACAAAGCCATTTTATGGAGGTCCTAGACTATAGACTCACTGTGGGCAGGGAACATGTCTACCTACTCTGTTGCATTGTACTCAAAGTGCTTAGCGCAATGCTCTGTATACAGTAAATAACAATTATAATAATCGTGGCACTTGATAAACGCTTGTTATGTGCCAGGTACTGTACTAAGTGCTGGGGTGGATACAAGCAAATCGGGTTGGACACATGGGGATCAGGGTCTTAATCCCCACTTTATAACTGAGGTGACTGAGGCACAGAGAAGTGAAATGATTTGCCCAAGGTTGCGCAGCAGACAAGTGGTAGAGCCGGGATTTGAACCCAGCTCTTCTTACTCCCAGGTCTGTGCTCTATCCACTAGGTCATGCTGCTTCTCAAGCCCTCAGTAAATATGATTGATTTGGTTGATTGGTCCTGGGGATGCCTGCCCTCAGTGGAAGGGATAGAGAGGGGTCTAAAACAAAAAGAAGGAAAAATATCTAACAGGTGTCGATCAGAGCGAAATTTTAGTGTGGCCTTTTCTTTCCTGTTTTACAGAGTCACAGGCAACACGGATAAAGCCTTGGAAAAGCAAATGCTTCCAAACCTGCGAAGGAGAACATTGTTTACACCAACTGGGGGGAAAATAAAAGGCACCTAGGAGCCAGGACTCCAATCATGTATTAAAGCCATTAATCCAGACTTCTTACTGACAGTTCCCGTGCGACCCTGTCTAAATCTACAATATATGCTGCATTTAAAGAAATGTATATGTCAAACTAGAGAGGAAAAAAACAAAAACAACCTGTGAACATATATTGCTAAACGAACAAGGAAGAAACCACTTTCAGCAGGTCAAGCAAAACTGTGTCTTGGGCATGGAACCAAAGTTACCAAGGAACAGTCTCCCCTGCTGTGCAGGGTGTCATTTTAATGTAACATCAACATGCCGTGAAAGACTAGGACTAATAGTCGACATCATTTTCAAAAGGGACTGAGCAGGAGGATTACCTTGCAAACTCCAAGGAGCAATTTACAATAAAAGATTAAATTTGAAAAGTCTGGTTTCTTAATACAGGGACTCGCTTTTCCTCTTTTTTTTTTTTTTTAACTCAGGAACAGCTGCAATGTGAACAAGAAGGAAAAACGCCCCGTGGCTTTTCTACAAGAGTTGGAGCTGGTGCAATATAAGATACAGATAGGAGAAATGCTCTGGTGCCCCAGACCGGAATGACAGTTAAGGTAAATGTACTGTAATCCATAGAGGCAAATTACTGTAATGAATGTTCCTCTCAAAGTGCTAGCCTTAACTCTCACCGCTGGCCTCAGAATCCTGATATTCAGATTTAAAGAGCGGGGAGATGTGAGATCCTTCGATTCTGACGTTCGCAGCGCTGACCCTCTGGCGTAGTTGAGCAGAGATTTTCTAGCACTGGGATAGAGCTCTGGAATGTGAAGATTAGGACCTGGCCTTGGTAAGACAAAAGCAATTTTTTAATTTTAATCTTTGAAGTCGGTAGGCAAAGGAGAAAATGTGATATGCTTTGGTACAGATATTTGGATGAAGTGGATTCTACCAAACACTGAGTTACCGAAGAGATTAAATTTGGGGTTAAGAAATGTGAATTGAGACACAAAAGGAGCATCTTTCCTGTAGCTATGACCCATTTTATTCCTTGCCTGGGGAATTTTCTACCCAATCAGAATTCAACGGCAAATGTCACGGTAACCTCTCTGCTTTCCGTGCTGCGTTCATTATCACTCTAGTGAATACACTTTTCTAGAAGAGCGAACAGGAATATAGGGATATTCCTCCAGGCCATGGAGTTCTTCTGGGCTCTGGGTTTGAGCAAGATCAAGCTGAAGTTCTGAGTGGCTGTTTTTAGAGATCACTTCTATATCAAGATAGAGTCAACTTTTAAAAGCCTTTTTGATTCAGTGGTCAGATTCCTGAAATTGAGAAGATGCAATTTTGGCCGGACTGCCGTCTTCCGAAACCCTGGAGAAAATGATCTTTATTCTAGTAATCCCAAAGGGGACTTCTGGCTTTGGTTTGTCTACAGACCTGTGGAGAGGCAGAAAAGAGAAGGAGGAAAGGAGAGAATAAATGCAGCTGAGTAGCACTGGCTGAGGCCTGCAACTCAGCAGTCTTCGATCTCATTCTCAACTGTTTTCCTGACTCAGGTGTTCTTGGCTCATCACTTAACCTTTCTGTGCCTGAGCGTCTCCATCTGCTAAATGGGGACCATTATGTTCACCTTTGTTTATAAAGTATTTTGCAAGCCATGGTAAACACGTGCCGTTGAAGCATAAAATATTATATTGTCATTATTAATGCAATATTTGATTTAAACCTACATTCTACGGCATTGAAGGGCTTCATTGTGCTGACTGGAGTATTGCTAGCAATAACGTGCAGAGAGTTGATGCCCAGATCTTTATTCCCATAGTATATGTTCCTGAATGAAGCGTAAAAGTTTGGCATTTCAGTGACACACCTCGTCCTCCCTCTTCTACTCCTCCATGTACACTTTTCACTTCCTTCTGTGACCTGGCCATGAAGCGCTTAGTACAGTGCTAAGTGCTTAGTACAGTGTTCTGCACACAGTAAACACTCAATAAATACGATCGAATGAATGAATGAATGTAAATTTGGGCCACAGAGGCCCTGACATTCTACACACCAAATGAACTTCCTTAAGATAACTGTTTGGCTTTATAAGTTGGCCAGTCTTGAATGAATATTTATTTCAGAAACGGGCAGAAGTATCCATTTCAATTGGCCTTCTTTCTCTCAGAATTCATAGCAACACACACAAGTTCAAATACGTGTGTGCATGTGTGTTTGAGTGTGTTTTGTGATGCTCGGCCAAGGTTTTCACACAGAATCCAATGGGGAAAAATGAGCCAGCTCCACCAGACTGCTGAACCTGAAGGGGAACAATGCACGGAGAGCCATCTTGAATATATTCTGTGAAGTCTGGATTAAAAGTTGATCCAACAATATGGACAAAGAGCATTCACAGAAAATATGAAGCCTGTACATCCATGCACACATGTATTTGCTAAATATGTGTAATTGTATGTTTGTGTGTGTGTGTGTATACTCTAGGAATATTCTGAATGTGTGAAAAGCAGCATGGCCTTGGAGTCAGAGGACCTGAGTTCTGATCCTGGCTCCAGCACTCGTTTGCTGTGTGACCTTGGTCAAGTCTTTTCACTTTTCTGTGCTTCAGTGTCCTCATCTGTAGAAACGGGGATGAAATCCTACTCCCTTCCACCTAGACTGAGAGCCCCATGTGGGACAGGGACTGTGTCGAAACTGATGTCTTATAATAATAATAATGATGGCATTTATTAAGTGCTTACTATGTGCAAAGCACTGTTCAAAGCGCTGGGAAGGTTCCAAGGTGATCAGGTTGTCCCGTGGGGGGCTCACAGTCTTAATCCCCATTTTACAGATGAGGGAACTGAGGCCCAGAGAAGTGAAGTGACTTGCCCAAAGTCACACAGCTGACAAGTGGCGGAGCCAGGATTTGAACCCATGACCTCTGACTCCAAAGCCCGGGCTCTTTCCATTGGGCCGGGCTGCTTCTCTACCCCATTGTTTAATACAATGCCTGGCACATAATAAGCCAGGCACCTTGTAATCTCCCCAGTGCTTAGAACAGTGTTTTGCACATAGTAAGCACTTATTAAATGCCATCGTTATTATAGTAAGCATTTAAATATTATTACTAGCAATATTATTATTTGTTTGGGACTGGATAGGGAGGTAGTCTAAACCCATTCGAAGGACTTCCTGGGAATCTACTAGGCAAGGCCGAACTCCAAGACAGATTATTCCTCAGAAATGACAAGAGACTCATCAGACAAAACTGAGCTCCAGAGGTCTCCCTACAATTAACTTGGAAATGTAGATAACCCACTTCCTGTCAGCATTAGTCACAGGCAGCCCAGACCAGACGACTGACCCAGACACAGAGCTAAGCACTCTACAGAAAGATGATCTGAAGTTGCACTGTGAGATCCGGGCAAACCCACTGACTGAAGCAGCTCAATAAGGAAGAACCCATTAGTGTCACTGCTCCCATAACGACAACAACAACAATATAGCAGTAATAATAATAACTGTGGCATCTTTTAAGTCCTTACTATGTTCCTGAACTAAGCCCTGGGGAAGATACAAGGTGATCAGATTGGACACGGTCCCTGTCCCACGTGGGGCTCGCAGTTTTAACCCCCATTTTGCAGATGAGGTAACTGAAGCACAGAGAAGCGAAATGACTTGCCCAAGGTCACACAGCAGGCGAGTGGCAGAGCCAGTATTAGAACTCAGGTCTTTCTGACTCTGTGTACACATACACACCTCCCCCCTCACCCCTTCTCCCACCCTCCTTACAACTTCTCCCGCCCACCTCCCCGTCATAAACACCAGTGTTACTAGGCACTTTGCACCCAAAGCAAGCACCACAAATTGCCTCCCAATTTTGTGTGATCATAGTGAAGACAGCTGGGGAAATGATGCTTTGTCCCTTTCTCTGTGCCCTCCAGGCTGTGCCTTTTCTAGGTGTGCCATACACCTGCAAATTAGGACCACAAATTTACCAGCCTGCAAGCATTTCTGACCCTTCCCTCCTTTCTCCCAGAGATCTCAGTATAACGAATGAAATTGGAATCATTTTTCTCATTCCCCAAACTAAACGGTTACTTGTCCTGCATTCATTCATTCAATCATATTGAGCACTTACTGTGTGCAGAACACTGTACTAAGCGCTTGGGAAGTACAAGTTGGCAACTTATAGAGACGGTCCCTACCCAACAATGGGCTCACAGTCTAGAACAGTCCTGCATGTGTGAGTGTGTAATTTTTGAAAGTCAGCTCTTGATTGTCCATACTAATGGAGCAGGAAAATTCAGAGCAGCAGACAAAACACCCATGGCTTCTATGAAATAATCCCAGGCCCCATCTGTTTTAGAGGGCAAATTTAAGATTCTGAGGCTCAGAATGAGGGTGAAGGTCAAGGAAAAGAGAGTTTACTAACACAGGATTGCTTAAAAAATCTGCTGTGTATAATTCAAAGACAATCCATTTTTGGATTGTTGGATTGTGGATTGGATTGTGGATCTTTGCATTGTATTCTCCCAAGCGCTTAGCACAGTGCTTTATGCACAGTTCTTTACACACAGTGAGCACCCAATGAATACCATTGATTGTTTGGAGAATAAATAGTTGACTCTTTGTGCTTGTATACCTACACTATAACTCTGTGATATCTCTTTTGTTCTTATGCACATTCAACTCTCCCTGTTTTCAGTACTTCATGTATGATTTTTATATCTGTGTGGTTTCTGATATTTAGATCCCATATTGGCAGTATTGCTACAGGATCTCCTGTGCATTCCTATCCATTCTTAATTAGACAAAGCACAGTTGGAAATTTGATAATGAGAGCAGGTGATAGAAACCCTAAATCATCATTTCTTTCATCAGCTTTCTAATGCTGCGTAGGAAGCACTAACTAAAGGCTGTCCTCAGATGTCTGACACATTCAATTCCTGAAAACTACATCTTAAATTAAAATGTTGGAAATCAGAGCCTCTTTTGAATCCAAATTCCCAGAACTGTGTGTTCAATTATAGATGACTAATAGAAATGCCTCAATGCATTTACACTGAGGCTCATAATTGGATAGCCTACTTTTACTTTATTGAAACTATGTTGTATTGTATTCTGCCAAGTCCTTAGCACGGTGTTCCGCACACAGTAAGTGCTCAATAAATACTAGGATGATTATGATAGTAATGATGATGATAGTGATGCAGTAAAATGGATGTACCAGCTGTCCCTGGTGACTGTGCCTGATGATTATTTAAAGTTACCCTCAACCTTCTTGAAACTCTTCTGGGTGCCCAGTCTGTCCTCGGAACTAATGCCACAAAACTAATGCTAATACTGCAAAGTCAAAATTGTTGTGCTGCAAAGCTGAAATGGTGTAGATTTAGAAATGTCATTTGTACTGTTTGTCTTAACTAAGTGACGGACTACCCGTACCTCAATTAATTGCATGAAGATTTCATTACTAGAGGGCTATGACGAAAAGTAGCATGTGTTAAATTGTCTGCGAAAGAAAATATTGAAAAAAACTCACTCAAATTCTTTTTTAAAAAATGGCATTTCTTGAGTGCCAGGTACTGTACTAAGCGCTGGGGTAGATACAAGCTAATCGGGTTGGACACAGTCCATGTCCCATGTGAGGCTCACAGTCTCAGTACCCATTTTACAAATGGGATAAGTGAGGGACAGGGAAGTGAAGTGACTTACCCGAAGTCACACAGCAGACAAGCTACAGTCAGGATTAGAACCTAGGTCCCCTATTCCCAGTCTCTTTCCACTGGCCACACTGCTTTTCCGAACAATAGTTTGAAAAAAATATTCCAAAGTAATGGTGCCTAGTTATTTCTGCGAACAAGTCTTTTACATCTTCCCCTCTACAGCTTTCCTTCACCAGTGTCACCCTAGCAAAGAGCTTTTTTGTTTGTTTTGTTTTGTTGGGGGAAGCACGGGGTGGCAAAAGCATGGAGAGGAGCAGAGAACCACCTGCTTGGCTGAAGCTCTGGAAGTGAGTGTTCCAGGCACCAAAACTCAGAAAATCTTGAGGCCTTTCCAGATTTTCTCTCTTCTGAAATTTATCCCGAGAAAATTACCTTGTTTCAGAGCAGCAGACAAAGCACCCATGGCTCCTGTAAGAAAACCCCAGGCCCCATCTGTTTTGGGGGATAATTTAAGATTCTGAAATCTTCACATGAGCCGGTAGGTCAAAGAGAATAGAAAACCTGCTGGTTCTGGAAATTGATTTTGGGGGGTTGCGTTTTTTTGTTTGTTTTATGTGGTATTTGTTAAGTGCTTACTACATGCCAGGCACTGTAGTAAGCACTGGAGTAGATACAAGTTAATCGAATTGTATACACGGTACCTGTCCCACATGGGGCTCCCAGTCTTAATCTTCATCTTGCAGATGAGGTAACTGAGGAACAGAGAAGTTAAGTGACTTACCCAAGGTCACACAGCAGTCAACTAACAGGGCTGGGATTAGAACCCAGGTCCTTCTGACTCCAGGACCATGCTCTATCCATTAGGCCATGCTACTCTCATCCCCGAGAGGCCTCTGCCCATCCCTCACTCACTGGTTGATGGAGAACTACCTCTAAAAGGGTAAAATTCTAACGTCTTTGTCCAGTTAATGCACACTGAATTTGTTAGTATTTTGTCCCATCCTGCTTTGGGACAATCTAATTTAATTTAGAATAATCTCTGGCTAACTTGGACCCAATTCTTTACTGCTGCCTCTTCCAAGACATCCATTTGACTTCTTTCTGTGCATAATGCAAATGATCAGTTTCTTCTTGACTGGAAGACACAGCAGCACCTCTACTATTTTTAAAAAATGCTTATTGCGTTTTTTGAAAGTTGGATGTAACAAGTCAGTGTTTACCTAGCTATTGTAGGCAACAGATTTTCGTATTCATGTTAAATGATTTGCTTCCTATTGGCACAGAAAAATAACGTGCATGGATAATATTTGTGTAGGGGGGTTATTTGGGTCTAATGATGCCTACCTGCGTATAAGCATGAAGTTTCATCCATCCAAATATTTAGTTTGGTTCCTCTTAAAATTGTTTCTGGAATGTCATTTCATCTTTTTTAGGACATGCTAATTTCTATTAATGTCTGTCTATTACTAGTATGATGTAGTAACTTCCTATTATTGGTGTGTTCTGGCTGGGTTAAACTGTTTTCCTTTACTCTGATGCTGTCACCAGATTTTGAAGAACATCTTCAGAATAGATCTCTATTTTGTATGGCACGTGCCTGAAAATGTCTGTGGAAATCTGGATTAATAATAATAATAATGATGGCATTTATTAAGGGCTTACTATGTGCAAAGCACTGTTCTAAGTGCTGGGGAGGTTACAGGGTGATCAGGTTGTCCCACGGGGGGCTCACGGTCTTAATCCCCATTTTACAGATGAGGAAACTGGGGCACAGAGAAGTTAAGTGACTTGTCCAAAGTCACACAGCTGACAATTGGTGGAGCCAGGATTTGAACCCCTGACCTCCGACTCCAAAGCCCGTGCTCTTTCCACTGAGCCACGCTGCTTCCCCATCAACTAAACCATCAGCCTGTAGATATAGACACAATCCCACATACTAGCCACTCACAGACATTCATAAACTTTAACCATTTTTTTTACGGTACTTATGATATGCTTACTATGTGCCAAGCACTGAACTAAGCACTAGAGTAGATGCAAGCTAATGAGGTTGAACACATTTTTGTTCAAACACATACCCCATTTTTCAGATGAGTTAACTCAGGGTCACCCAGGAGACAAGTAGAGGACACAGAATTAGAACCCAGGTCTTTTCTGACTCCGGGATCATCCGTGGTCCCCAGTTTGATTCGGCAGATTACAAACACACGCACGTCATGGTTTCTCACATGAGAGAGAAAGGTATATGATCCCTACCTATATGGAGAGTGATTCGCTACATACACCTATATAGATATCCGCAGGTATAATGACAAAGGTATTTATTCATTCATTCAGTTACTCAATCATATCTATTGAGCACTTACTGTGTGCAGAGAACTGTACTAAATGCTCATTTATTGGGCACTTACTTTGTGCAGAGCACTGTTCTAAGTACTTGGGAGAGTACAATATAACCGAGTTGATAGACATGTTCCCTGCAGATGCTTGTGCATCCTTGCCATCATCCATGTGCGCCTTGTGTCTCAGCAAAGCTCATTTACAATAACCCTTTTTTCAATAATGGTTAGCCGATGACATTCCAGAATCCCACTGTTGGTGATCTTTGCCTTGCCTTCTGGCACGGAGTATAGCTCAAACGTGATGCTAATGAAACAGCTTAACAATGTCTTAACATTGGATACACCTTCTGGGTTACAACCAGGTGTCGCAAAAGGTTTGACGGGGCAAAAGCTTTGTGGATCTTCAAATTAATGTGTAGCTTAATGCCTCGATGTCAATACAGTCTCCCAAAAGTCACGTCGTCCCTCCTGAAATGGTCTTATGTTTCTCTGCCCATGTATCGATGAATAGTGCACTACTGAGGTAGCAGAATCTGGTTGCAGAATTAATCTCTGCAGTTGCTGATGAAAATCAGTGGCTGGTAAAGGGGCAGGCTGGTCCATAACTTCAATTCTTCCGGCCCTTTCCTGACCCTGAGAATGTTTTCCTAATCATTTGCATGTCGTCTTTGACGTGTGCCTCCAGATCGTGCTCAGCAGCAGATCACAGCTTCTGGATGAATGTCCTAAAGTTTCCAGTAATGCTCACAATGATAATAATGCTCATATTAGAAGAGTCTCTCAAGGAGACCAGAAATATATTGATGTTAGCGTCCGGATCCCTTAATTCATCCTGAAGAATGACAATATGGAATCGTTTGAATAGGACCAGACCTCTTCTAGAGCCGTGATCAGACAGGGTGCATTTGAACAGTCAGACTATTGTGGACAGCGTGTAGAATCTTGATAATTCTTTTCTTTAGTAGTCTCCCATCCCCAGAGGTGTTGATGGTGTCAAATGCTTTCCCGAGGTTGATGGATACAGAACAAAGGTACCTGTGGTGTTCCCCGTGTTGCTGCAGAGATCTACTCTCCTGTGTTCTGTTGTAGTCTAAAGCCTGGGCTGTAAGCTCGTCATGGGCAGGGTGTGTGTCTGTTTATTGTACTAAGTGCTTAGTACAGTGCTTTGCACACAGTAAGCACATAACAAATCTGATTGAATAAATGAATCCAGAGAGAGCATGGTTAGCAATACTCTTCGGTGCCTTGTCTGGCTAGATTGTTGTCAACAATGAAACCCTGGACATTTCTCTAGCCTGTAAGCTCTCTGTGGGCAGGGAACGCAGCTACCAACTCTATTGTATTGTACTCTTCCAAGCGTTTAGTACAGTGCTCTGCACACAGTAAGCGCTCAATAAATATCATTGATGATGACGATAGATGGATTCTGCAGTCAACTCTCTCATCTTTCTGCTCGAAGATCCTGGTTACCGTAGTCCAGAGGTGTCGTCTCAGCGTTCCATGCTGAGGACGAGCCATGTGGAATGTGTGGGCAGGAATTCCCTTTCTTGCTTGTGGAATGATTCGTTGATTGATTGTAGATTTCTGCAGGTGTCATCAAATCCAACCGTGTTGCCATTTTTCATAGCTTTAACTTGTGATGTCCTCAAAAGTTGGAACAAGGGCCATTTCTTTACATTTTGGCTGGTGCTGTGTGCTTCCTAGATGTTAAGATCACTGAATTTTATTGTTCTTCTCCCAGCCCCCCCACAATAGGATTCCTTCCTGAGTGTGATAAGGCTGGAACTTTCCTTTTTCTTCAGCAAAGTCAAATGTATGCAATCTTTCAGCTTCCATAGTGACAAATTAATGTCTTTTGTTGTATTTCACACCTCACCCCCTCTTCTACCTGTTGAGTGTACTGTTTTCTTCTCCACTTGGTTCTTCACTTGATTTTTCTTGGCAGGATTGTAAGCTCCTAGAGGGCAGGAATCATGCCTTCTACCTCTACTGAACTCTCCTCAATTCTTAGTACAGCTCTCTGCCCGCCAGTAGGAGCTCAATATGGTCTACCGATTGATCAACAGATTGTTACTGTCCATTGCCACTCCAATTAGTGAGGCCCACCGAACAGAATTTAGCAAGGATGCTGCCAGCATTTTGCATAATCGAGGGGCCGATAATAAAATTTTTATAATGTACTCTCCCAAGCACTTAGCGCAGTGTTCTGCCCATAGTAAATTATTAATAAACGCGATCGGTTGATTGGTTTCCAGGTGGAGGAATGGATGGCCTGTGAAACAGGTCAATGCTCTCAGCTCTTTGAAATACTTACAAATCAGACTCCAGGGAGAACTCACGTATATTTTAATCTCTCATGGGAACTCGCTGTCAGTTTCTAGGCACATCCCAAACCCCAGAATCTACCGCCTTGTAGAAGTCAGGCAGTCCGTTCCCAAGGTGGGACTTTGACAAGTCAGTCCCATTGTTTCTTAACCTTTTTACTAGCATGTCTACATAATTGCTCCAATGCTTGTGTCTCTGTTGGAAGAGAAATGTAAATTGACTACTTCATCAGGACAACCCTTTCGAAGAATACTGACTATGTACATGGAATGTATGTAATAACATGTAGATGGAGTTTCCTTATTGTATGTAAAGTTTTCTGAATGATTATATTTTACTTTATGTAATTAACATGGGATTCAACGAACTCTGATGTTTCCGTTTATATAAAAATTAAAACTGCATTTCTAAAAAAAAAAACCTCATTTGTCCTTGGGGGGTTTTTTAGTGGGATTTAGATCTGCTTTTGATCTTTGTAAAATGGTCATGATAAGTCTCTGGCGTGAGTCTGATGCAAATATGGGAAGCAGTATGGCCTAGTGGTAAGAGCTCGGGCCTGAGAATCTAATCCCAGCTCCGCCATTTGTCTGCTGTGTAACCTCGGGCAGGTCACTTCACTGCTCTGTGCCTCACTTACCTCATCTGTAAAATGGGTATTAAAACTGTGAGCCCTATATAGGATATGGGCTGTGTACAACCCGATTAGCTTGTACCTACCCCAGTACTTAGTATAGTAACTGGCACATGGTAAGAGTTAAACAAATATCATTAAAAAAATAAGGCCCTCCTTACTTGACTTTAATTTTTAACTGGCACATGATAGGAGTTTAACAGATACCATAAAAAAATAAGGCCCTCCTTATTTGACTTGAATTTCCAAGTTATTCACACTGGGCACCTCTGAGTTTATTGAGGGATAGCCTCGCAGGATGTGCTTATCAGTACGCTCAGGATGGTGGTCATTTTTCTGCTCTGAGAAGTGTAACTATCTGATGATTGTCGAATTTAAGTTAAAAAGTTAGGTGCCTTGACCCAGGCTCCCAACGAAGCGGAATCCTGGGCTCCCCAAGTCACCAGGAAGTTTGGCTTGGGTTTAAGTCAGTCTCTAAAAGCCTGCAGGCATTTGCTTTGGTTCAGGAGGTCTCCCAGTTTGGGGACTCGTTCACCCTTTGAGGCCTGAATCAATCAATCAATCGTATTTATGGAGCGCTTGCTGTGTGCAGAGCACTGTACTAAGCGCTTGGGAAGTACAGGTTGGCAACATAAGTTGTCAACATATCCTGAAGATATTTCAGGAACCACTGGAGGGGAGAGGGTAATTCTGACTTCACCCTCAGGACTCCCTGGATTCAACAGAAACCTTGGAGGGTTTTTAAAATCGATCAATCAATTGTATTTATTGAGCGCTTACTGTGTGCAGAGCACTGTACTGAAGTATTTAAAACTGCTCCAGACAGCGTGGAGTATTTAGAAGGGACTAAGTAGGACTTTGAATGGGTGTGTTTGTGTGTGTGTGTGTGTGTGTGTGTGTGTGTGTGTGTGTGTGTGTGTGTGTGTGTGTGTTGTGTGTTCAGGGCAGGAGAGGGGAAGGGGAGAGGTGGCAGATTATAGATGAGGACCCAAAAAAGTGTAGCCTAATGGAAAGAGGACAGGACGGGGAGTCTTGGAAACCCAGGTTTTAATCCGCACTCTGAAATGTGTCTGGCAACTCATATTTTACTCTCTCGAGTGCTTAGTACAGTGCTCAGCACCCAGCAAGCGCTCAATAAATATGACTGACTGGCTCTGCCATTTCCCTGCTGTGTGACCTTGGACAAGTCACTTAACTTCTCTGGGCCTTGTTTTCCTGATCTGTAAAGTGGGGATTGAATACTTGCTCTCCGTTCCCCTCATTCATTCATTCATTCATTCAATCAATCATATTTATTGAGCGCTTACTGTGTGCAGAGCACTGTACTAAGCGCTTGGGAAGTCCAAGTTGGCAACATATAGAGACGATCCCTACCCAACAGCGGGCTCACAGTCTAGAAGGGGGAGACAGACAACAAAACAAAACATATTAACAAAATAAAATAAATAGAATAAATATGTACAAGTAAAATAAATAAATAAATAGAGTAATAAATATGTACAAACATCTATACATATATCCAGGTGCTGTGGGGAGGGGAAGGAGGTAAGGCGGGGGGGATGCGGATGGGAAATGCTCCGAGGCAGACTGTAAAGTGGGCTGTGAAGGGGCCTGTGGGGAGAGGGTCTCTGAGGGGATTTGAAATAATAATAATAATAATAATGATGGCATTTATTGAGCACTTAAGGTCATGGATTCTAATCCCGGCTCCGCCACTTGTCAGCTGTTTGACTTTGGGCAAGCCACTTAACTTCTCTGGGCCTCAGTTCCCTCATCTGTAAAATGGGGATGAAGACTGTGAGTTCCACGTGGGACAACCTGATCACCTTGTATCCACCCCAGCGCTTAAAACAGTGCTTGGCACATAGTAAGCTCTCAACAAACGTCAACTTTTTAGAGAAGCAGCATGGCTCAGTGGAAAGAGCCCGGGCTGGGGAGCCAGAGGTCGTGGGTTCTAATCTCAGCCCTGCCACTTGTCAGCAGTGTGACCTTGGGCAAGTCACTTTACTTCTCTGGGCCACGTCCTCTCCCTGGCCTCCACACATCCTCCAAGCTAGCTCTCTTCCTCCCTTCAGAGCCCTACTGAGAGCTCACCTCCTCCAGGAAGCCTTCCCACACTGAGCCCCTTCCTTCCTCTCCCCCTCCCCATCCCCCCCCGCCCTACCTCCTTCCCCTCCCCACAGCACCTGTATATATGTTTGGACAGATTTATTACTCTATTTATTTGACTTGTACATATTTACTATTCTATTTAATGTGTTAATGATGTGCATCTAGCTTTCCTTCTATTTATTCTGATGACCTGACACCTGTCTACACGTTTTGATGTGTTCTCTGTCTCCTCCCTCTAGACTGTGAGCCCGTTGTTGGGTAGGGACCGTCTCTCTATGTTGCCAACTTGTGCTTCCCGAGTGCTTAGTACGGTGCTCTGCCCACCGTAAGCGCTCAATAAGTACGATTGAATGATGAATGGATGAGTGCCCACAACGAGTTTTACAAGGCTTGTATGAGGATTTCCCTGTCAAGTTCTTATTTATGCTAACAATATTAATTAATATTAATTTGCTTTCCAGCGCCAAATGCTGGAAGAGGGACGGAAATCTTTGCTTGGTGACAACATCTGTCTGTTGGGGCCTGCTGACTCCAGTGCATCATTTTGAACCCCAATAGTGCTCTGCACACAGTAGGCGCTCAATAAATACGATTAAATGAATGAATGAATGAATGGGCCTCAGTTCCCTCATCTGTAAATGGGGATGAAGACTGTGAGCCTCCCCGTGGGTTAACCCGATGACCTTGTAGCTACCCCAGCGCTTAGAACAGTGCTTGGCACATAGTTTGAAAGGAGAGAAGGTTAGCACTCCCCTTGAGAAGGATGGAAGAGGTCCTCGTGGCCAAAACAACACATATGTGGTTAACGCATCGTGGCATCTAACCAAGGTTTTTTTTCCTGAAGCAGCGTGGCTCAGTGGAAAGAGCCCGGGCTTTGGAGTCAGAGGCCGTAGGTTCAAATCCCGGCTCCGCCACTTGTCAGCTGTGTGACTTTGGGCAAGTCACTTCACTTCTCTGGGCCTCAGTTCCCTCATCTGTAAAATGGGGATGAAGACGGTGAGCCCCTCGTGAGACAACCTGATCACCTTGTAGCTACCCCAGCGCTTGGAACAGTGCTTTGCACGTAGTAAGCGCTTAACAAATACCAAAATTATTATTGGCCCAGTGGAAAGAGCACGGGCTTTGGAGTCAGAGGTCATGGGTTCAAATCCCGGCTCCGCCAATTGTCAGCTGTGTGACTTTGGGCAAGTCACTTCACTTCTCTGTGCCTCTGTTACCTCATCTGTAAAATGGGGATTAAGCCTGTGAGCCCCCCGTGGGACAATCTGATCACCTTGTAACCTCCCTAGCGTTTAGAACAGTGTTTTGCACATAGTAAGTGCTTAATAAATACCATTATTATTATTAGTAGTAGTAGTAAGTGCTTAATGAATACCAACATTATTACCATTATTATTGTTGTTATGATGATGATTATCCAGCACTTGGCACCTAGTAAGCGCTTAATGAATGCCAACATTATTATTATTACCATTATTATTGTTGTTATGATGATGATTATCCAGCGCTTGGCACCTAGTAAGCGCTTAATGAATGCCAACATTATTATTATTACCATTATTATTATTGTTATGATGATGATTATCCAGCGCTTGGTACCTAGTAAGCGCTTAATGAATGCCAACATTATTATTATTATTATTACCATTATTATTGTTGTTATGATGATGATTGTCCAGTGCTTGGCACCTAGTAAGCGCTTAATGAATGCCAACATTATTATTATTATTATTATTATTATTACCATTATTATTGTTACTATGATGATGATTGTCCAGCGCTTGGCACCTGGTAAGTGCTTAATGAATGCCAACATTATTATCATTATTACCATTATTATTGTTATTATTGATGATGATTGTCCAGCGCTTGGCACCTAGTAAGCGCTTAATGAATGCCAACATTATTATTATTATTACCATTATTATTGTTACTATGATGATGATTGTCCAGCGCTTGGCACCTAGTAAGTGCTTAATGAATGCCAACATTATTATTATTATTACCATTATCATTGTTACTATGATGATGATTGTCCAGCGCTTGGCACCTAGTAAGCGCTTAATGAATGCCAACATTATTGTTATTATTACCATTATTATTATGATGATGATGATTGTCCATTCATTCATTCAATCGTATTTATTGCGTGCTTACTGTGTGCAAAGCACTGTACTAAGCGCTTGGGAAGTACAAGTTGGGACCATCTAGAGACGGTCCCTACCCAACAGTGGGCTCCCAGTCTAGAAGGGGGAGACAGAGAACAAAACATATTAACAAAATAAAATAAATAGAATAAATATGTACAAATAAATAGAGGAATAAATTCGTATAAGTATATTTACATATATACAGGGGCTGTGGGTAGGGGAAGGAGGTAAGGCGGGGGTGGGGTGGGGAGGGGGCTAACTCTGGGAAGGCCTCCTGGAGGAGGTGAGCTCTCAGTAGGGCTTCCAGCGCTTGGCAATCAATCAATCAATCGTATTTATTGAGCGCTTACTGTGTGCAGAGCACTGTACTAAGCGCTTAGCACTGTACTAAGCACATAGCACTGTAGTAAGCGCTTAACAAATGCCATCATTTTGAGGATGATGATGGTGACGGGCTCTGTAGAGGCCCGAGGGGGTCTGGGGGTGGGGGGCCCATGGGTCCGCGGAGTCGGGACGCTGAGGGGGAGGGGGGCTTGGGGGGCTGGGGCTGCTGGTTTTGCTTTATTTTAGAGAAGCAGCCTAGTTCAGTGGAAAAGATCCCGGGCTTTGGAGTCAGAGGTCATGGGTTCAAATTCCGGCTCCGCCCATTGTCAGCTGTGTGACTTTGGGCAAGTCACTTCACTGCGTGGCTCAGTGGAAAGAGCCCGGGCTTTGGAGTCAGAGGTCATGGGTTCGAATCCCGGCTCTGCCACTTAGCTGTGTGACCTTGGGCAAGACACTTAACTTCTCTGTGCCCCAGTTCCCTCATCTGTCAAATGGGGATGAAGACTGTGAGCCCCAAGTGGGACAACCTGATCACCTTGTATCCTCCCCAGCGCTTAGAACAGTGCTTTGCACATAGTAAGCGCTTAACAAATGCCACCATTATTATTCTTATTATTATTCTCCGGGCCTCAGTTCCCTCATCTGTAAAATGGGGATGAAGACTGTGAGCCCCAAGTGGGACAACCTGATCACTTTGTAACCCCCCCAGCGCTTAGAACAGTGCTTTGCACATAGTAAGCGCTTAACAAATGCCACCATTATTATTCTTATTATTATTCTCTGGGCCTCAGTTCCCTCATCTGTAAAATGGGGATGAAGACTGTGAGCCCCACGGGGGCCAACCTGATCACCTTGTATCCTCCCCCAGCGCTTAGAACGGTGCTTTGCACATAGAAAGCGCTTAACAAATACCACCATTATTATTATTATTTTTATTCTCTGGGCCTCAGTTCCCTCATCTGTCAAATGGGGCTGAAGACTGTGAGCCCCACGGGGGACAACCTCATCACCTTGCATCCTCCGTCAGCGCTTAGAACGGTGCTTTGCACATAGTAAGCGCTTAACAAATACCACCAGTATTATTATTATTATTCTCTGGGCTTCAGTTCCCTCATCTATAAAATAGGGATGAAGACTGTGAGCCCCACGGGGGACAACCTGATCACATTGTATCCTCCCCCAGCGCTTAGAACACTGTTTTGCACATAGAAAGCGCTTAACAAATACCACCATTATTATTATTATTTTTATTCTCTGGGCCTCAGTTCCCTCATCTGTAAAACGGGGATGAAGACTGTGAGCCCCACGGGGGCCAACCTGATCACCTTGCATCCTCCCCCAGCGCTTAGAACAGTGCTTTGCACATAGTAAGTGCTTAACAAATACCACCATTCTTATTATTCTTATTATTCTCCGGGCCTCAGTTCCCTCCCCTGCAAAATGGGGATGAAGACTGTGAGCCCCACGGGGGCCAACCTGATCACCTTGCATCCTCCCCCAGCGCTTAGAACGGTGCTTTGCACATAGTAAGCGCTTAACAAATACCACCATTCTTATTATTCTTATTATTCTCCGGGCCTCAGTTCCCTCCCCTGCAAAATGGGGATGAAGACTGTGAGCCCCACGGGGGCCAACCTGATCACCTTGCATCCTCCCCCAGCGCTTAGAACGGTGCTTTGCACATAGTAAGCGCTTAACAAATACCACCATTCTTATTATTCTTATTATTCTCCGGGCCTCAGTTCCCTCCCCTGCAAAATGGGGATGAAGACTGTGAGCCCCACGGGGGCCAACCTGATCACCTTGCATCCTCCCCCAGCGCTTAGAACGGTGCTTTGCACATAGTAAGCGCTTAACCAATACCACCATTCTTATTATTCTTATTATTCTCCGGGCCTCAGTTCCCTCATCTGTCAAATGGGGATGAAGACTGTGAGCCCCACTGGGGCCAACCTGATCACCGTGTATCCTCCCAACACTTAGAGCCGTGCACATAGTAAGCGCTTCACAAATACCCAAATCATTAGGATTGGGAATGTGTTTGGTTCTGTTGCCTGTGTCCCCCTTCTAGCCTGTGAGCCCGCTGTGGGGTAGGGACCGTCTCTAGATGCTGCCAGCTTCCCAAGCGCTCAGTCCGGTGCTCTGCGGGCGGTGAGCGCTCAGTAAGTAGGATTGGACGAAGGAGTGAGTGGGGCGGGGGGCGGGAGGGGTTGGCCTCCCCCTCCGGCTTAAAGCAGGGCCCGGCCCGGCCCCCCTGTCCGCCTCGCCTCTCCAGGGGGGCCACCGACTGGGCAGCCTGTCCGCAGGCGCCAGGACCGGACGGGGACCGGACAGGACCGAACCGGACCGGGCAGGACCAAATCGGACCGGACAGGACCAAATCGGACCGGATAGGACCAAACAGGACCGGATAGGACCAAGTCGGACCCGACAGGACCAAATCGGACCGGACAGGACCAAACAGGACCGGACAGGACCAAATCAGACCGGACAGGACCGAACCGGACCGGACAGGACCGAACCGGACCGGACAGGACCAAATCGGACTGGATAGGACCAAACCGGACCGGACAGGACCGAACCGGACCGGACAGGACCAAACCGGACCGGACAGGACCAAATCGGACTGGATAGGACCGGACAGGATCAAATCGGACCGGACCGGACAGGACCTAACCGGACCGGACAGGACCAAACCGGACTGGACAGGACCAAATCGGACCGGACAGGACCAAATCGGACCGGATAGGACCAAACAGGACCGGACAGGACCGGACAGGACCAAACCGGACCGGACAGGACCTAACCGGACCAGGCAGGACCGGACAGGACCAAACCGGACCGGACAGGACCAAACCGGACCGGACAGGACCTAACCGGACTGGGCAGGACCAAACCGGGCCGGACAGGACCGAACCGGACCGGACAGGACCAAATCGGACCGGACAGGGCCGGACAGGCCCAAACCGGGCCGGACCTAGGCCGGCCAGTCCCGGACTAGGCCCGTTCCGGAGCGTGTAGGGGAGGATGTCCCGGGGCGGTGCGGACGGGGGGGCCGGGGCCGGGCTGTGCCCGCCCGTGCCCGTCCCGGCGGCGGCAGTCCGGGGGCATGTTCTGCACCGTGGAAGGCGCCTTCGACAGCAAGACGCTGGACTTCGGGGCCCTGAGCGTGGGGCAGAGGGGCGCCCGCAGGACCCCCGACCCCCGGACCCACCCGGCCCCCAAGGCCCCCGGGGCCCCCGCGGCCCCCACCCACCCCCCACCCACCCCCCACCTCCACCCCCTGGACGAGAAGGTAAGCGGGGACCCCGCCCGGCCCCAACATTCAGGCTGGGAAACTGGGTCAGTGGGGGGGTGGCTGGGTGGGCCGGCGACCCCTCTCTCTGCTGGGTGGGTGTGAGTGGGTGGGCCAGCGACCCCTCTCTCTGGTGGCTGCGTGGGTGTGTGGGTGACCCCTCTCTCTGCCGTGTGGGTGGGTGGGAGGGCGACTTCTCTCTCTGCTGGGTGGGTGTGTGGGCGACCCCTCTCTCAGCTGTGTGGGTGGGTGGGAGGGCGACCCCTCTCTCTGCTGGGTGGGTGTGGGTGGGTGGGCGACCCCTCTCTCTGCTGGGTGGGTGTGAGTGGGTGGGCGATTCCTCTCTCTGGTGGGTGTGACTGGGAGGCGACTCCTCTCTCTGCTGTGTGGGTGGGTGGGTGGGTGGGCGACTTCTCTCTCTGCTAGGTGGGTGTGGGTGGGTGGGCGACCCCTCTCTCTGCTGTGTGGGTGGGTGGGTGGGCGACTTCTCTCTCTGCTAGGTGGGTGTGGGTGGGTGGGCGACCCCTCTCTCTGCTAGGTGGGTGTGGGTGGGTGGGCGACCCCTCTCTCTGCTGTGTGGGTGTGAGTGGGTGGGCGACCCTACTCTCTACTGTGTGGGTGTGACTGGGTGGGCGACCCCTCTCTCTGGTGGGTGGGTGTGTGGGTGATCCCTTTCTCTGCTGTGTGGGTGGGTGGGCGACTTCTCTCTCTGCTATGTGGGTGTGAGTGGGTGGGCGACCCCTCTCTCTGGTGGACGACCTCTCTCTCTGCTGTGTGGATGTGAGTGGGTGGACGACCCTACTCTCTGCTGGGTGGGTGTGAGTGGGTGGGCGACCCTACTCTCTGCTGTGTGGGTGTGAGTAGGTGGGCGACCCTACTCTCTACTGTGTGGGTGTGACTGGGTGGGCGACCCCTCTCTCTGGTGGGTGAGTGTGTGGGTGATCCCTTTCTCTGCTGTGTGGGTGGGTGGGCGACTTCTCTCTCTGCTATGTGGGTGTGAGTGGGTGGGCGACCCCTTTCTCTGCTGTGTGGATGTGAGTGGGTGGGCGACCCCTCTCTCTGGTGGGTGGGTGTGTGGGTGACCCCTCTTTCTGCTGTGTTGGTGGGTGGGCAACTTCTCTCTCTGTTGCGTGGGTGTGAGTGGGTGGGTGACCCCTCTCTCTGGGACCCCCTCTTTGCAGCCAACAGAAGAGGAAGAGGAGAGGGAACCCCCACCCCCAGACTCTCGCCGTCCCCCGAAGCCGGGTCCTGCCCTGATGCTGGGGAAATGGGTGGGTGGGCGGCCCCTCTCCCCGGGATCCACCCCTCCAGGCCTTTGCAGCCAACAGAGGAGGGGGGAGACCCCCTGACTCTCTTACCCTCTCCTCCTGGGGCCGGGTCCTGCACTAATGCTGGAGAAATGGGTGGGGAGGGGGCGGCCTCTCTCTCTGGTGTGTGGGTGTGGATGAGTGGGCTACTCCTCTCTCTGGGACCCCCTCTTTGCAGCCAACAGAGGAGGAGGAGGAACCCCCCCTTGACTCTCACTGTCCCCCGGGGCCGGGTCCAGTCCTAATGCTGGGGAAATGGGTGGATGGGAGACCCCTCTCTCCATCCCATTCCCCCTTGGCCGGGTCTTCCACTGATGCTGCTGAAAGGGGTGGGTAGGTTGGGGGTCCTCAAATCGAGCTGGGGTTGGAGATGGGGGAGCAAATTCTCTTTATGTTGCCGATTTGTACTTCCCAAGTGCTTAGTCCAGTGCTCTGCACACAGTAAGCGCTCAATAAATACGATTGAATGACTGAATGACCAGGACCAGGGATTCTCTGCTCTCCTGAAACCCCAATACCTGATTAGCGGGGCCTCATTTGGCACCTTGTATGTGTGCATGCCTGAATGAGTTAGATCTGATTGATCGATCGGATTTATTGAGTGTTGACCGTGTGCGCCGAACTATACTAAGCGCTTGGGAGAGGACGGTATAACAGAGTCGGTTCCCTGCCCACAACGGGCCTTTCATCTCAGGCTTTAATTGTGTATCGAGGCCAAGCCAGTTCCCTTCTTGCACTTTCAGAAACGACTGCATAAAGAAGAGACTCCCATGAAACTCTTGTTTTACTTGGTTTACTCGATTTCCTGGTCCAGATGAAGCCGGGAGGGCGTGGCGGTGTGAGTGTAGAAACTGGGGCAGAAATGAAATAAATAAAATGATGGCATTTGTTAAGCGCTTACTATGCGCCAAGCACTATTCGGGTTCAAAATGATGCACTGGAGTCAGCAGGCCCCAACAGACAGATGTTGTCACCGAGCAAAGATTTCTGTCCCTCTTCCAGCATTTGGCTCCGGAAAGCAAATGGCATTAATATTGTTAGCATAAGTAAAAACTTGACAGGGAAATCCTCAGACAAGCCTTGTAAAACTCGTTGTGGGCAGGGAACGTGTCTATCAACTCTGTAGTATTGTACTCTTCCGAGCTCTTAGTGAAGTGCTCTGCCCATGGTGAGAGCTGAATAAATACCACTGATGATGATGATGATGATGATAATGAGAATAAGTGATGGTCAGTGAATCCTGAGTCTCTGATCTTTTTCCTTAAAAGCTGTGGCTAATCCAAACAAGAAATAATAACAAAAAACAGAAAAAACAAGTGAAGATAACAAGAAACAGCATGGAAAACTTTTTTTTTCTGCAGTTAGCTCAATACAAAACAGGATTTGGAAAATGGATGTCAGCCTTTCTTGAGATCACTGTTTTGCAGGATCCATGCCAAATTTCTGGAGGATGTTAGCGCAGGGAGTTTCACCTTCTCTACCCTTTCCCTCCCCAAAACATCCACCAAAGCATTACATTCTTCCAGCGACTCTCACCGGCTTTTTTGGTAAGGGAGTCTCTTATTTTGGAAAAGGATTCAAATATTTCTAAGGCTGCAGGATGGGCCAGCAAAAGGGGTGTTTTTTCCTCTCTGGCCTGATTTGGTCATGAGCAAAAACGTTCATTTCCTAACTCTTCAGGGTTGAGATTTGTGATGATGATGACAGTAATTTTTCTGAAGCAAGCCAAGCCATAATTGACTTTCTGTAATACAAGTGCGTGGTAACTAAAACAAAATGAAATGTGCCCTGTAAAACTATGAACTTCCTTTCCTATAAATCTTGTGGCTTTGGATCATAAATGAAGAAATGGAAGATCTTAAACTCCTTAAGTACTTAAGAATTTTAGGTTTACTTGGACTTTTGTACGTTAGTTTGCAAGATTAATGGCGAGGCAGAACAGTACTGTATTGTAACCCCCAATTTACCAATGAAGAAACTGGGGAAAGATGACATTCTCCGGATTTGACATCCCATGCTTGTATAATCTTCCTTTCCACATACGGTATTTTCTATCAGTTGACCAACAGTGTTTATCCAACATCTACTGTGTCTAGATCGTTGTACTAAGCATTTGGGAGGGGGCAAAAGAGATAGAAGAGAAGATTATTATCCCTGTCCTCAAGGGTCTTACGGTCTACTGGGGGTGTTGGAGTCAAAATAATTCACCGATTGAAGATGAGGAAAAAAAATACACATAGACATGTGTATAGAAGCTTGGGAGTGGATATGGGAGTTTTAAGTGCAGAAGCTCAGAGGTTGTAATTGAGGACGTAAGACCTAGAGAGAGGAAAAATTAATCGAGGAAAGCCTCCTAGAGTGGCTATGATTTCAGCAAGGCTCTGAAGATGGAGAGAGCTACAGTGAGGTGGAAATGAAGAAGGAGCAGGGGTGAAAACTGGAGAGAGAACTTGGTTCCAGGAAGATAAGCATTTTTCCTTGGGGATAGGGTGCAGTATGCACCCATCGGCTGAGGTGGAGGAGAGGAGGGGGCCGACGGATGCGCTCCCCACATGGTCCAGGACTGGGGGTACTGGGGATGCTGGGCTGTTGCTTGGTACTAGCAGCCACAATTCCGTCTCTCCCATTTTTACTCCATCCCCCAAGTCCCAGGGCCGTGTGCCCAGGATTAGCATGTGTGTTATGGGCAGGGGAACGTGTCTATCAACTCTTGTTATATTGTACTCTCCCAAGTGCTTACTACAGTGCTCTGCACATAGTAAATACGATTCACTGATATGACATTGCCTGACTCCCCCTTCTAGACTGTGAGCTCGTTGTTGGGTAGGGGCCGTCTCTATATGCTGCCAACTTGTACTTCCCAAGCGCTTAGTACAGTGCTCTGCACACAGTAAGTGTTCAATAAATACAATTGAATGAATGAATCCATGAGTGTAAGTATTGTTGAAGGAGACTCTTGCTCACTTGTATGTTTGCCACAGTAGATCTATTTCTGGCCTCTTGTCATTCAGGGTGAGCGCTGCTGTCTCTATGAGTGCTGCCGTCTCTATATGTTACCGACTTGTACTTCCCAAGCACTTAGTCCAGTGCTCTGCACACAGTAAGCGCTCAATAAATACGATTGAATGAATGAATGAATGCATCTTTGGTAATACATGTCCCCTCCCCATCGTCTCCACTCCCTCCCTCTTCCCCACCCCACAGCACTTGTGTAATATTGTACATATTTATTACTGTATTTATTTTATTAGTGATGTGTATATATCTATAATTCTATTTATTTTGATGGTATTGACACCTGTCAATACCTTGTTCTGTTTTGCTATGTCTCCCCCTTCTAGACTGTGAGCCCATTGTTGAATAGCGACTGTCTCTATATGTTGCTGAATTGTACTTTCCAAGCACTTAGTACAGTGCTCTGCACACAGTAAGCACTCAATCCATATGATTGAATGAATGAATAATAATCATGGTAGTTTTTGTTAAGCGCTTACTATGTGTCAATGACTGTACTAAGCTCTGAGGTAAATACAGGATAATCAGGTCAGACAAACAGTCCCTGACCCACGTGGGGCTCACAATATCAGCAGGAAGGGGAACAGGTATTGATAGAATCCCCATTTTACAGATGAGGAAACGGAGGCACGGAGAAGTTAAGTGGCTTGCACAATGCCACACAGCAAGGAAGTGGCAGAGTCAGGATTAGAACCCAGGTCCTCTGACCCCCAGGCCCGGGCTCTTTCCACTAGGCCACACTGCTTCATTGGCTTCTCTAGTGCCTGAACAAACAACCAGTTCATACCTTAAACTCTAGGTACAGGCTAAGTAGAAATGGAAGAGAGAAGGAGTTCATTGAAGTTTCCCTCCCCTTACACTCACCCCAGCCTGGGAGTGTCTGCTTGCCACCACTTGCACTTTTACACACTGACATACACGCATGTTCGTGTGCATACACACATACAAACACACACGCACACCACAATGCCAAATTATCATTCTGGAAAAATTATTTTTTTTACTTCCTCCCATGTCCTGCCCCTGAGGGGAAGGGATTTCCAGGCAGGAGGAAGGGTGTGACCAAGGGATCAGAGGTGGGAGAGATAAAAGAGAGGCACAGTGAATAGGTCGGTTTGAGAGGAGCCGAGAATGCAAACTGGAATATATACAAGAATAGATGCGAGAAAAGGGCTGACTGTGGTAAGCAGTTTCTGCTTGAGGTGAAGAGGAACAAGTAGCCATTGAAAATTTTTGAGGAGTGAGGAGATTCATTCATTCATTCAATCGTATTTATTGAGCACTTACTGGGTGCAGAGCACTGTACTAAGCGCTTGGGAAGTACAAAGGAGATGTGTACAGAACAATAGAAAAATCATCTGGAAAGTAGAGTGAGGATGGAGTGGAGAGGAGGGAGACTAGAGACAGGGGCTTTGTGAGGAGCCTGATGGGATAGTCAGAATTGGGCTATTACAAGCGCCTGAATCAGACAGTCAATCAGGGCAGTTCTATTCAGAGCCCCTGCACTGGATAGATTTCTTTTATTTTTCGAATAAGTTGTCAACATCCTGCTGCTCTCCAGAGGCTAGAAGAAGCTTTGAACGTTGAACTGCTTGGAGATAGCTAGTTCATCCAGTGGTCTAACAACTTTGGTTGTTAAAGTGACCTGATTTTCATCACAACAGTCTGGGGTAACCTCAAGGACCTCAGGGTCTGCCTTGAAGGTTCTCATGGGGACCATGGTGGGACAGGGAAAATCAATTCAAGAAATCTGCTCTGGCCTTCACAGACACTCGCTCAGTCAGTCCTAGTGGATACAGCACGAGCCTGAGAGTCAGAAGGACCTCGCTTTTAATCCCAACTCTATCACTTGTCTGTTGCGTGACCTTGGGCAAGTCCCGTAACTTCTCTCTGCCTCAGTTACCTCGCCTGTCAAATGGAGATTAAGACTGTGTGCCCCATGTGGAACAGGGATTGTGACCAACCCGATTTGCTTGTATCCACCCCAGTGCTTAGTACAGTGGGCAGATACAGCATACAGCCTGGCACAAAGTAAGCGCTTAACGAATACCATAATTATTATTGCTATTAGTGCTTATTGAGTTCTTCCTGTGGGCAGAGTGCTATACTAAACATTTGGGGGGGCACAATACAACAAAGGTGGTAGATATGTTCCCTGCCCACAACGAGTGTGCAGTCTAGAGGGGGAGACATTCACTGATAAATAAAGTGCAGATATATATGTTAAGTGGAGTGGGGCTAAGGGTGGGGTGAATATCAAGTGCCCCAAAAGTACAGATCCAAGGACACAGATGATGATGATGCAAAAGGGAGCTTCCAGGGGGTGAGTGGGGAACTGTCCCAGATTGCTTCTGTTCCTCTGCTTTAAAGGTAAAACTTAGAAGAAGAAGAAGAAGCTGTTTTTAACTACTAAAACTGTTTGCACTTAGTCTCAGCTTTTCCACTTCGAGTCTCATCTCTTTTTGCCAGCAGTGATGTGGTTACACTGAAATTACATTATCATCACAGTTTCCATAAAAACCAGCTGCAAAACTGAAAACAGAGGATTACATACTCACTACAGAAACAGGCTGGAAAGCCAGATGAATTAGGAGGAGAAAAGCATGCTTTCAAACACAAATCTCTTCCATAGAAATAAAAGGAAATTGGTAACCAAGGAATTTTGGAGGGTCAGAACTGCCCCAAGGTGAAATTTTGATCTTAGGTGGCCAAAATAAGATGTGTAATACTAAGAGAGTTGAGTGCTTAGGGTGCAGTTCTGATCCATAATTTGAGTCAAGCGTTTTGAAACTTCCCTTTAATTTATAGAACTTAAAGGTGAGATCACAAAAAGGGAAGAAGGACAGCAAACTCTGTAAGCTTATCAGAGTTCCATATAAGCCACTGGCTGGCTGTAACACTGAGACACTTGTAACATTTGTCCTAAAAAGAAACATGGGTCAGAACTGACTTCTTGGTAAGAGTCCAATCAGTGGTGGACAATTTTTGATTTCCTAGTTGGAGTGGGTAGGGACTGCCTGCTAATTCTGTTGTACTCTCCCAAGCACTTTACGGTGCTCCAGATATAGTAAGTGCTCAATAAATACCACTGATTAACTGCGTGAATGAGTCCAAATGAAAGTAATCTACCCGACTGAACCAAGGTGTAAAGGGAATACCGTTAGGAAAGAGCAACTTTCACCTTTTTCTGATTCCTGATGAGACCCAAGACTTTGCTGAGAAGCTGAAATTTATGGCTTCAAATCCAGACCAGAAGTCCTGTGTCCTCAAACATGGAAGCACTCTGGTATCTAGGCACCTTAGGCCACTTAATCAGTATGCTGCTCTAGATGCCTCTGTCTTCCCTCTAGACCCTAAGCTCGATGTGGGCAGGGAATATGTCTGTTTATTGTTATATCGTAGTCTCCCAAGTGCTTAGTACAGTGCTCTGCACACAGTAAGTGCTCAATAAATACAGTTGACTTTCAGGCTTTTCTCCAGACATTTCTGTGGCAAGGTTTTGTCCAAAGCAGCTGATCAGGGTTAGAGTCAGTGTAGTGATACGGTGCACTTCATACAGTGGAGTGAGTCTGGCTCCCAGCTCTTTGCCCCTTAAGGTCTCTCCAGACTGAGCCAAGTTTCCAACTTGACATTCTGCTTTTCCAAGTTTCAGGACAGCTTTACCTCCCAGGGAAAAGAGTTGCTCTAAAGTCAAAAGAGAAGCACAGATACGATACAGCACTGATGTAGGGGGCAGGGAAAGCCCCTCTTCCCACCCCACTTCCTCTGGTCTGACTATGCCTTAAAATAAATGCCACATAGAACTGGAGAGAGCCACTGAGTAAGGGACCCGAGGGGCCTACTTTTCCAATAATAATACAAAAAAATCAATGGATTTTTTTCTGGCAGATGCATCGTTCATCTCAGAGACCCGAACAAATTGGGGTAATTTTAAAAGTGGCCGATCAGGGCTATGCAAGTAGCAATGGAATGGCCAAAGAAATTCATATCATTCACACACACACACACATACGTACAGAATAAATGAATGAAAGAGGAAAAATTAAGAGCCATTTCTTACCAATCAATCAATCACTGAGCACTTACTGTGTGCAGAGCCCTGTACTAAATGCTTGGGAGAGCACAATATAACAGAGTTAGTAGACACATTCCTTGCCCACAATGAGCCTACAGTCTAGAGTCTACAGTCTAGTTATCTTACGTTACTGTCTTCATCTTTTAGTCTCCAACCTGTTCTCTTCGTTCCTCCCAGCTAACCATGTAACTAACTTGCCTTTACTCTCCTGCCTTCATCTTTTCACTCACACTGTTTCCCTGGTTTGGAACTCCCTCCCTCCCCAAATCTGACAGTTTACACTCTTCCCGATATTCCAAACCTTCCTGAAAACCTGTCTCTTCCAACAGGACTTCCCCAATTAATTCCCAGCATGGCAAATCATATAAACCCTTTGGCCATCTCTGCCGCTTATGTACCTAGTTATAATCACCCTTAACATTTTTTCAGTTGTACATTCAATTAAGTATTTTGATTACTCTCTCTGTAAGCACGTTTATGTTGGTCCTCCCTGTTAGAGTGTAAGTTCCTTGTGGGCTAGGAATGTGTCACCTGCTAGTTTTGTACTTCCCAGGCACACAGGGTATTTCTTCCAGTGAATGTTATTTCCATTACTAATCTCCTATTGTACAAACATAAAGCAGAATATCTTGGAGTTCGGAAGAGCTATTTTCTCTCAAGCTGTATTAGTTCATCACATTTAGCCAGTCCTAAGGACTATTTAGATTCAAAAGGGACAAACTTACCTCATTTTGTGGATGACTCTGGTACCTTGGGGATCAGGGCCAATGCAAATTAACTTTGCATGCCTCCATATTGTTCTCAGCCAAAGAACTCTATGTCATTGAAATCTGAATTTCTTCTCCAAGTGCCCCAGATTCTATCATTGTTTCCTTGCCCTGAAAGTGAACCAACTCCTTTTTTCCTTTAGTTCAGAAGTATGAATTGCTACTCCAATTCCCTATGTTAAAAAGACCGTGGCCCCCACATGGGACGGGGACTGTGTCTGAACTAATTAACTTGTGCTTACAACAGTGTTCAATACATAGTAAGAGCTTAATAAATGCCATAAAGAAGTAATAATCTTAACTCTATTCTTAGAGAACTCACCCTGCTGAACATCTTTAATTTTTATCCAAGATATGTAGGGGGAGACTATTATTAGCTTGATTTTATTAATAGCTCTTTGTGGCAAGTTTCTTATTAATAATGATGGTATTAAGCGCTTACTATGTGCGCAGCATTGTCCTAAGTGCTGGGGGGGGGGGGATACAAGGTGATCAGGTTGTCCCACGTGGGGTTCACAGTCTTAATCCCCATTTTACAGATGAGGTAACTGAGGCACAGAGAAGTTAAGTGGCTTGCCCAAGTTCACACAGCTGACAAGTGGCTGAGCGGGGATTCGAACCCATGTGCCTGGCCTGAGATCACATAGTCTGAAAGAGGTAAAGGATATATCCTGGATTTGCTCGAGATGCTAGTTTTATGCCTCATGAAGCATATTAATTCAGGAGCTGGCCAAATTTATTTCGATCGTATTTATTGAGTGTTTACTGTGTTCAGGGTACTGTACTAAGCGCTTGGGAGAGTACAGCATAACAGAGCTGGTAGACATGTTCCCTGCCCATACTGAGCCAAATCAAGTAGAAATCTGCGTGGCCTGGTAGAAAGAGCAAGAGCTTGGGAATCACTGGGCCTGGGTTCTAATCCTGGCTACACCACATGTCTGTACTTAAGCGCTTAGTACAGTGCTCTGCACACAGTAAGAGCTCAATAAATACGATTGATGATGCTGTGTGACCTTGGGCAAGCCACCTAAATTCTCTGTGCCTCACTTACCTCAACTGAAAGATGGGGATTAAGACTGTGAGACCCATGGGGGACAAGGACTGTGTCCGACCTGATTACTTTGCATCTATCCCAGTGCTTAGCACATAGTAAGTGCTTAACAAATACCACAATTATTACTATTATTATGAACCCCTGAGATTAAATAAAGAACGTCAGGCCAACAGAAAGGGTTTTTTCATGAGGTCTCCATCCCCAGCAAGAAGCAGTCTGAATTTTCAGGACTCAGTCCCTTTATAAGCCTTATTTGTGGCTATTCTGTATTCAGTCATTCATTCGTTCTTTCAATCGTATTTATTGAGCGCTTACTGTGTACAGAGCACTGTACTAAGCACTTGGGAAGTACAAGTTTGCAACATATCGAGATGGTCCCTACCCAACAGTGGGCTCACAGTCTAGAAGGGGGACAGACAACAAAACAGAGCATATAAACCAAGTAAAATCATCATCATCATCATCAATCATATTTATTGAGCGCTTACTATGTGCAGAGCACTGTACTAAGTGCTTGGGAAGTACAAATTGGCAACACATAGAGACAGTCCCTACCCAACAGTGGACTCACAGTCTAAAAGGGGGAGACAGAGAACAAAACCAAACATACCAACAAAATAAAATAAATAGGATAGATATGTACAAGTAAAATAAATAAATAAATAGAGTAATAAATATGTACAACCATATATACATATATACAGGTGCTGTGGGGAAGGGAAGGAGGTAAGATGGGGGGATGGAGAGGGGGAGGAGGGGAAGAGGAAGGAGGGGGCTCAGTCCGGGAAGGCCTCAGATGCTGGAAAGAGAGTTTCCAGTATTCAGATGCTGGAAAGAGAGTTTCCAGTATTCAGATGTTGGAAAGAGTTTCTGTCAGAGCACTTCATTTGTGCTGGGGCTGCAGCCCAGAGAGATGGAAGGTGGAACTCGACTAACTCCTTTAGCCAGGGAGTGGTTGCTAGGGAGGAATTCAGGAAACAGGAGGAAGAAACAAAACACAAACAGTCACGTCCTGGAGACGGATTGAAAAACTAGAGCCTCCAACTGGGGCGATTGCCTACCACTTGGGGACTGGCTAGCTATTGTAAATCCATATCCAGCAGTGACTCACATCCCTCAGCTGGGAATGAACTGTTATCCTTTGTTGAGGAAGATTTGAATTCCAAAGCATGTGTTTCCATTCTGCTGAAGGGTGAAATAGACAGCACTTAGCAGAAACCTTGGCAACATGTTGTATTCTCAAACATGCATTTAACAGAGGGAGAGTCGCCTCCCAGTTTCAATCTTGTGGTTTAGCTCCCTGGGGGGGCTTTTAGTCCAGAGCAGATCCAGACACAGTTCCTCCAGTTCTGCAAAAGGAGGAAGAAAAGCCCTCTGTTTTTTGTTCGCTGCTCCCTCGGGCTCAAGTCAGCGGGACTGATTAAGTGGTCCACTGGCCGATTCTTAAGCCCAGAGTTCTTCCTTCCCCTCTTTAGATCAAGAAGTGGCATAGCCTAGTGGCTAGAGCACAAGCCTGAGAGTCAGAAGGACCTGGGTTCTAAACTCGGGTCCATCACTTGTCCTCTGTGTGACCTTGAATCACTGTGCCTCAGTTACCTCATCTGTAAAATGGAAATTAAGACTGTGTGTCCAAGCCTGTATCTATGAGCTCACTGTGGGCAGGGAATGTATCTGTTCATAATAATAATAATAATAGTGATGGCATTTATTAAGCACTTACTATGTGCAAAGCACTGTTGTAAGTGCTGGGGAGGTTACAAGGTGATCGGGTTGTCCCACGGGGGGCTCACAGTCTTAATCCCCACTTTACAGATGAGGGAACTGAGGCCCAGAGAAGTTAAGTGACTTGCCCAAAGTCACACAGCTGACAGTTGGCGGAGCCTGGATTTGAACCCATGACCTCTGACTCCAAAGCCCGGGCTCTTTCCACTGAGCCAGTTCATACTCTCCCGAAGGCTGGGTACAGCGCTCTGCATGCAGTAAGCTCTCAATAAATATGATTGAATGACTCAATGCTAGCCCTTGTGCCTGGCGAATACCATAAAAACAGAAAAAAGAGGAGTTTTAGGATGGGGACAAAACTTCTGTACCTATTTTAATTACTAGCCGGTCCCAGAGTACTAAATGCTTCAGGAGACAGCTTGAAACCCCCGTAATGGAGTTGGCCTTTAAGTACGGTGAAGCCGCCTCACTCGGAAAGTTACTTAACAGATATGACACTCTGACTGCGGAGTTGCCGTGGAGCTGTGGAGTCACTGTGGCCACAGTTAGTCACATGGAGTGATGGTCAGTCCTATTTATTCATCGCAGACGGCACTTGGGGCCTGAAAGAGGTGAATTCGGTATCTCATGGTTGTTGGGTTTTTTAAATTAAAACAAATGCTGGAGATTTTTTTTCCTGCAACACTGGTGCCATGCAGAAATCTACAGACACCTCCAGGGATTGCTACTGTCCACCACTCCCTGAGTACTTTTCAAGATTCAACATGATTCCCCGACAAATTCGTTTGGTCGTATTTATTGAACATCTGCTGGGTAGAGGGTTCACACATAGCTTCCCCCTTACTAGATGAAGCAAAAACTCCTCCAACAACTCTCCATCAACTCTCTTCACCCACTATTCCCCAGCTCCCACTCTTCATTCCTCCCGAGCTATTTTTGGCTTTTTCTGAGGTATTTATTAAGTGCTGACTAAACACTGGTGTAGACACAAGCTAATCAGGTTGCCCACAGTCCCCGTCCCACATGAGGCTCCCAGTTTGTCCCCAGTTTGTCCCCATATTACAGATGAGGAAACTGAGGCACAGAAAAATGAAATGACTTGCCCAAGGTCACACAGAAGACAAATGACACAGACACAGTTCCTCCAGGCCTGTGCTCTATCCACTAAGCCATGCTGCTCCTCAATGTAGCTGCACCCGGCTTTAGATTCCCAGTCCCCTCAGTCTCACTGTTCCCCTGTCCTGGAACACCCCTTTGCCCCTAAAGGATTAGACCCTGGCTTGCTCCATGTTTAAAGCTTTCCTAACATTCCACCTCCTCCAACAAAGACTTTCCCAATTAGATCCCGGCAATATGAGTTGTGTCAACCAAAAACTACTTTGAGCTCATATTAATTTATTCATCCCCATCTTCAGCACTTGTGTATATAGTCTATTCAACTGCACCCTCAATTATTCTATCTGATCACTCTGTTTGTAAATATTTTTGTTATGTCTGTCTCCCCTGTTGGAGTGTTAACTCCTTGTTTACAAGAAACATGTCCCTTGCTTCTGTTGTACTTTCCCAAATAATGACAATAACAATTTCAGTATTTGTTAAGGACTTACTAAATTCCAGGCATTGGAGTAAGCATAAACTCATTGTGGGTGGGGAATTTGTCCACCATCTCTGTTTCATACTCTTCCAAGCATTTAGTACAGTGCTGTGCACAGAGTGAGTGCTCAGTTAATACGATTGATTGATTGATTGATTGATTGATTGGAGTAGATACTAGATTATCACATCAGGCATAGTCACTCGTGGTTTTTAATCCCCATTTTACAGATGAGGAAACTGAGGCATAGAGATGCTAAGTAACTTGCCCGAGGTCACCCAGCAGGCAAGTGGTGGAACTGGGATTCGAACCCAAGTCTTCTGACTTCGAGGCCCAAGAGCTTTCCATTAGGCCACCTCCAAGAGCTTAGTTTAGTAAATTGCATCCAGTGGGCACTCAATAAATGTCATTACTACCACTACTACCATTAGTTGGGAAAGAATACTAAGAGCAGATGACACAGTCTCTGCCCTCAAGGAGGTTATAATATAATGGGAGACATAGAATGACACAAATTTTTTACAAACAGTGGGAGCAGAAAAAAGAATGACATTAAATACTGAAGATACTTAGGATAATCAATGTTCCCTGGAGCTACTGTTTGGTGAATAGGGCTAAATGCACTATACAAGTGCTACAAATAATAGTATTATGAGGAATTTCCTTCTAAGTTAGTGGCTGGAAATGGCTTGTTGCATGATAATAGGTCATCTATGTAATTCATCATAGATATTACAGTTGCAGACCTTTTTCTACCATATTGCTGTGAAACTTAGTCGACCCCAGAATTAACACAATCCTCCAAAATGAGAAGCTCCAGAATCAATCAATCAATCAATCGTATTTATTGAGCACTTACTGTGTGCAGAGCACTGTACTGAGCACTTGGGAAGTACAAGTTGGCAACATATAGAGATGGTCCCTACCCAGCAGTGGGCTCACAGTCTAAAAGGGTGAGACAGAGAACAAAACAAAACATATTAACAAAATAAAATAAATAGAATAGATATGTACAAGAAAAATAAATAAATTAATAGAGTAATAAATATGTACAAACATATACACATATACAGGTGCTGTGGGGAAGGGAAGGAGGTAAGGCGGTGGGGATGGAGAGGGGAAGGAGGGGGAGAGGAAAGAGGGGGCTCAGTCTGGGAAGGCCTCCTGGAGGAGGTGAGCTCTCAGTAGGGCCTTGAAGGGTTAAAAGAATGATAAAAGAATGATAAAGTAAATTACATAGCCAATCACACTCATTCCCAAATATTAATTCTCACATCATCGTCATTCATTTTCTTCTTCACTGCTTTCAAACACGTTCATCTCTCCCTTATCTTGAAACAAAACAAACCAATGGCTCCCTCCAGTTATCACCCCACCTGCTTCCTACCATTCCTTTCCAGACTCCTTGAGTGAGTTGTTCATTCATTCAATCATATTTATTGAGTTGTCTGCTGCCTCCACTTCTCCAATTCTCTCTTTGACCCCCTCCAGTCTGGCTTCCTCCTTCTTCATTCCACGGAAACACCTTCTCAAAGGTCACCAGTGATCTCCTTCTTGCCAAATCCAATGACTTCTACTCCATCCTAATCCTCCTCTACCTCCCAGCTCCTTTAGCCACTGTCAGCCACCCCCTTTTCCTGGAAACATTATCCAACCTTGGTTTCACTAACACAGTCCTCTCTTGGCTCTCCTCCTATCTCTATGGCTACTCATTATCAGTCTCTTAAGCGGGATCCTCCCCTGCTTCCCACTCCCTTATTGTGGGAGCCCGTCAGGGTTCAGTTCTGGGTCCCCTCCTATTCTCTATTCTTTGAGAAAACAGTCATGAGAAACCTGGGGAAAATATGAAAATCAGACCAATGGGGGCTGAGAGAGGGGTGTGAATGTAGGGTTAGAGGGTAACTTTAGCAGGAGGGAATGGAAGATAGATGGAGAGACTTTAGAAAAGGAGAGGAAAAATGAAAAAGGAGAAAATCGGTCAAGGGGACAAGACAAAAATAGGAGAAATACCAGATAATGGCATGTGAAAGTGTGGGACAAAGAAGGGATCCACAAAGAGATAATGAAAGAAAGAAACCACAGACATCCTAAAAACTTTTCATGAGTCTCCAATAATACTAGAAAATTTTCCTATTGTTTGCCTGTTATGTTATGTTGTACTCTCTTAATTATTTTTCCCTTTCAAAAATCTTTCCCATCCCACCTTGCATATTCACAAAGCCAGGCACATGTTCTCACAGGGACATGGCTTTTCACTCAGTGGTTTACAAACACGCACAGACGCATTCACATTCATTCAAATGCACACAGACTCACACACCTAGAGTTGTGTATGCATTCACACAGAGTGGACATCTTGGGAAAGCAATGGGTCCATCAGAGCCAGCCACAGGACGTAGAACCCGGAGCTCAGGAAGAAGTGGACTCCAGGAAAGGAGGATTCTAGGGAAAAGAATTGAAAGATAAGGGTTTCGGGAGAGCAGGAGATGCTTTGATGGAAGTAGTCAAGGATCCTGGCTTAGTGGCCAATGAAAAGAGCATGAGCTTGGGAGTTGGAAGGACCTGGGTTCTAATCTCAGCTGTGCCACTCATCTGTTGTGTGACCGTGGGCAAGTCACACCCAGGACCCAGTCAGAGAAGCACCGTGGCTCAGTGGAAAGAGCACGGGCTTTGGAGTCAGAGGTCATGGGTTCAAATCCCAGCTCCACCAATTAATAATAAATAATAATAATAATAATGGCATTTATTAAGCACTTACTATGTGCAAAGCACCGTTCTAAGCGCTGGGGAGGTTACAAGGAGATCAGGTTGTCCCATGGGGGGCTCACAGTCTTAATCCCCATTTTCCGGATGAGGGAACTGAGGCACAGAGAAATTAAGTGACTTGCCCAAAGTCACCCAGCTGACAATTGGCAGAGTCAGTATTCAAACCCATGACCCCTGACTCCAAAGCCCGGGCTCTTTCCACTGAGCCACGCTGCTTCTCTAATTGTCAGCTGTGTGACAGCAATTGTCAGCTGTGTGACTTTGGGCAAGTCACTTAACTTATCTGAGCCTCAGTTACCTCATCTGTAAAATGGGGATTAAGACTGTGAGCCCCCCGTGGGACAACCTGATCACCTTGTAACCTCCCCAGCACTTAGAACAGTGCTTTGCACACAGTAAGTGCTTAATAAATGCCATTATAAAAAAAAAAAAGTCACTTCACTTCTCTGTGCCTCAATTGCCTCATCTGTAAAATGAGGATTAAGATTGTGAGCCCCATATAGATACAAGATTAGCTTGTAGCTACCCCAGTGCTTAGTATAGTGCTTGGTACATAGTCAACGTTTAACAAATACCATTTAAAAAACAATAAGGGCTCAACTCCTCTCACTGCTAGATTGGCCAGCGCAAGCTGGCACCAATGGTTACCATGCCCAGAAACCAGAAAGAAACCCTATTCAGCAATTAGGCCACCTAATCAAATGTTGTCTGTCATTTTATTGATATGGATTATTCCTGGGCTGCTGAAGATCACTCCCAGATTAATGGACATGCTGCATTGCACAGACATTATTGCTGGGGCCTGGCCATTTGGATGGATATTTTCATCCAAATTTAATTTGAAAATTGGATTAGTTGTCCTGTGATTTCCTGTTAGAGACAAAAGAAAATTGATCATCGTCATAATAATAATGAATAAAATACCAGTTCTTTGGGAGGATTGTTCAGAGACCCCCTTTGCCCCTGGAAGCCTACTCTCCCACCTACCTATCCACTGACCCTCTCTTTCTCCCACCAATAAATTGTGCATTCTCACCTATGAACTTATTGTCTCGAGACTCTGCCTTTCACAGTCTGTTTCTTTTTTCTCTGGCTTAGTCTCTGTCTCTGTCTTTTATGGTTTTTTTTATCTTTTTGCCTATCTCTGTAACACTTTGGATCTGAAACACACAGACAAGCGTGCCTCTGTTAGTATGTCTGCCTCTATTATACTTCTGCTTCTTTCCATTTGTGTCTCTCAGGTTCTGTCATTATCTGCTCATCTCTGGACCAGTTTTTCCTTGTATGTCTGCCTCTACTTCTATCTTTCTATGCTTCTCCTGACCTCCCTAGACTTCAGTCTTTTTGAGTTGTCTCATCTAGCTAATGCCTGTTAATACGTGACAAATTCAGGGTCTTCCGCAGTCTCTTTCTTCTGGGGTAAATATCTGGACAGAAGGCCTTGCCTAGCCCCTCCAAAGTAAGCAGTCAGCCCTGACATTTTTACCTAGAATCTCAATGAGTGGGTGATTTATAAATTAGGGTGGGTGTATAAAAATAAGCTTTTTTTTCTGGTAAATGTGGAGGATAGCTTAGAGCAGCTACTGATTTATAGTACAATGCGTGCTTTGCACAGAGTTAGTGCTCTGGACAAGACTCAATCAATCAGCGGTAATTTTTGAGCACCTATAATGTGCAGAGCAAAATACTAACCACTTGAGAGACTGTATCAGAAGCAAAATGATTATGGCATTTGTTAAACAATTTATTACGTGTCAAACACCATTCTAAATGCTGGGGTGTATACTAGCAAATCAGGGTGGACACAGTCACTGTCCCACATAGGCTCCTAGTCTCGATCCCCGCTTTACAGATGAGGTAACTGAGGCACAGAGAAGTGAAGTGACTTGCCCAAGGTTACACAGCAGATAAGCTGTGGAGCTGGTATGATCTTCTGACTTCCAGGCTGATGCTCTATTCACAGCGCCATGGTGTGTCTCTGAGACACAATCCCTATCCTAAAGGTGCTTACAATCGTTTGAGGAAGACAGGCAGACATAGGTTTATAAATAGAGAGCAGAAGGAAGAATGGGGCTGTAAAAGCAGGCCAAACTGAAATAGCTGAATGTACAACCTAGTATACCTATGCCTCTTTATATAGATATAGAAAAATGCCAAGGGTGGATATAAATACATGAGTGCTAAAGGCGACTTTTGGATTGACAATTTGGGTTTGGGGAATGAATTGTAGAAGGCTTTTTGGAGGATGTGGGATTTTAGGAGAGCTTCAAACACGGAGTGAGACGTATTCTGGGCAGAATTGAAAGAAAAAGGAGTTCCAGGAAGGGTGAACAGCCTGAAAAAGGAGATGGAGGTGAAGAGTGGAGAGAAAGATACAGTTAGAAGGTAGGTTTGGGAGGAGCAAAGAGTGTCATCTGGGATGAAGAGAGCTGATGTGTAAAATGGAGAAGGTTGATGGAAAGACCTGAAGCCAGTGGGAAGGAGTTTCAGTTTGATGATGAGGAGTGATATAGCAGCATGACTCAGTGGAAAGAGCACGGGCTTTGGAGTCATAGGTCATGGGTTCGAATCCCAACTCCGCCACGTGTCTGTTGTGTGATCTTGGGCAGGTCACTTAACTTCTCTGAGCCTCAGTTACCTCATCTGTAAAATGGGGATTAAGACTGTGAGCCCCACGTGGGACAACTTCATCACCCAGCACTATGTGCAGAGCACATAGTAAGCGCTTAACAAATGCCATTATTATTATTATTATTATTATTATTATTATTATTATATAGGTAGCCATTAGAAGTTTCTGAGAAAAGTGATGTGCTCTTAGCTGTGTTTTAGGAAGATGAGGTGGGCTCAAGCGTGCAGTATAGGTTGAGGGGGGAAGAGGCGGGAGGCTGGAGACCAGGAGACCAGTGAGGAATCTGGTATCTGATCAAGATACAAGGCGAGCTTGAACCAAGATAGTGGCCGTTTGGATGGAGAGTAAAGGGGCAGATCTGTAAAATGTGGAGGAAGAATTGGCAGGATTTAGGAGTAGATCGAACATGAGAGCTGAAGGGCAGCGAAAACTGGTTGTTACAGCAAAGCTGCAGGCTTCTAGGACAGGGAAAATGGTGATATTGCCAGAAAGGGAAAGTTAGGAGGAGTTGTGGGTTTTAGACGCCAATGAAAAGCTCAATTTTAGACATGGTGAGTTTGAAGAGCTGGCAGAAACTCCAAGAGCAACTGAAATGGGAGATTATAGAGAAAATGAGAGAATGGGGTTAGAATAGTAAATTTGGGAGTCATGCACTTAGAAGTGGGTGGCTGAGGAAACCATAGAGGAGCTTCCTGAGAGAATGTGACTGTAAAATGAGAATAGACCTGGAAAAGAGCCTTGTTAAACACTCACAGTGAGGGGATTAGAGGAAACAGGGAAGCGGGGAAGCAGCGTGGCTCAGTGGAAAGAGCACGGGCTTTGGAGTCAGAGGTCAGGGGTTCAAATCCCAGCTCCGTCAATTGTCAGCTGTGTGACTTTGGGCAAGTCACTTAACTTCTCTGTGCCTCAGTGACCTCATCTGTAAAATGGAGATTAAGACTGTGAGGCCCCCACGGGACAATCTGATCACTTTGTAACCTCCCAGTGCTTAGAACAGTGCTTTGCATGTAGTAAGTGCTTAATAAATGCCATCATCATCGTTGGAGGTGAAAGAGGAACCAGGGAATGAGTCTGAGAAGGTGTGAGAAGAAAGGGGGATAGAGTTTGGGACTGGGAGTCTGAAGGACCTGGGTTCTAATCTCAATTCTACTACTTGCCTTCTGTGACCATGGCAAGTTACTTCACTTCTCTGTGTCTCAGTTACCTCATCTGTAAAATGAGAGTTAAAACTGTGAACCCCATGTGGGACAGAAACTGTGTCTAACCCTGTATCTACTCTAGCACTTAGGAGAGTGCTTGGAAAATAGTAAGCACTTAACAAATACCATAAAAACAGAAATAAAAAGCCTGGTAAGAAAGGTAGGAGAAATCCAGGTTTCATGTTGGTGAAACCAAGGTATGTCAGAGTTTCAAGGAGGAGGGAATGGACTACAGTGTCGCAGGGAGCTGAGAGGTCAGAGAGGATTAGGATAGAATAAATCCTATTGGAATTGCTTTGAAGTTTTTGTTGACCTTGGAGAGTCTGCTAGAGTTTCAAGGAGGAGGGAATGGACTACAGTGTCACAGGGAGCTGAGAGGTCAGAGAGGATTAGGATAGAATAAATCCGATTGGGATTGCTTTGAAGTTTTTGTTGACCTTGGAGAGTGAAAGCTCAGTGGAGTGAAGGTTCAAAAACTTGACTGTAAGAGAATTTCTAGAGAGGAATCAGACAATCGATTGACCAATATTATGCCACCTGGGAGAGTACGATACAATGAGGTTTGTAGATATGACCCCAGCCCACAAAGAACTTACAATCTAGTGGGGAATTGGCAGTAGTAAATTCATTCAATCCATTTGAGGCAGGAGTGAGAGCAGGCTGGAGGAGACAGGGGGATCTAGTGGCGAGACCACAGGTTTGGGAGTCAGAGGTCGTGGGTTCTAATCCCAGCTCCACCACTCGTCTGCTGTGTGACCTTGGGCAAGTCACGCTGCTTCCATGAGAAGCAGCGTGGCTCAGTGGAAAGAGCACGGGCTTTGGAGTCAGGGGTCATGGGTTCAAATACCGGCTCTGCCAATTAGCTGTGTGACTTTGGGCAAGTCATTTAACTTCTCTGTGCCTCAGTTCCCTCATCTGTAAAATGGGGATTAAGACTGTGAGCCCCCCGTGGGACAACCTGATCTCTTTGTAACCTCCCCAGTGCTTAGAACAGTGCTTTACACATAGTAAGTGCTTAATAAATGCCATCATTATTATTATTATTATTAAGTCACTTCTCTGTGTCTCAGTTACCTCACCTGTAAAATGGGGATTGAGACTATGAGCCCCATGTGTAACAAGAACTGTGTTCAACCTGATTACTTTGTATCTAGCCCAGAGATTAGGACAGTGCTTGGCACATAATAAGCACTTAATAAATACTATAATTATTATTAGCTGGAGTAAAATATTTTTGTAAAGGAGAGACCTGAGTTAGTAGTTTGAAGGTAGAGGAGAAGGAAACCATCAGAGAGTTAGAGGTTGAAGATAGTGCTGAGAGAAAGGAGAGTTGGAGCAAGGATTTTTAAGAGAGAGGGATGAGGCCAGAGTAAAGTCTGATATACTTTCAGAGCAAGAGAGAGACCTTCTCTGAAAGAACAGCAGAGATGGAAGAGGAGGAGGTAGGAGAAAGTGATGGAGGGACTTTAGGAAGTTCACATTTGACAGTTTCCATTTTACTAGTAAAGTAAAATGGGACCAGTCACGTGGGACCACACGGAAGGAAAGGGTGGTCGAGGGGCTTAGGGAGGGAGTTAAGGTTTGGAATAGATGGTGAAAGCTGCAAGCATGGGAGTTGGTGAGGGAAGACTAGACTAGACGAGACGCTGAGTAGAGGAGACAACTGAATTTAGCAGGTCAGAGTGAATTTGAAATGGCAAAAGAGAAGCAGCGTGGCTTAGTGGAAAGAGCTTGGGCTTGGAAGTCAGAGGTCGTGGGTTCTAATCCCAGCTCCAGCACTTATCAGCTGTGTGACCTTTGTGCCTCAGTTCCCTCATCTGTAATATGGGAATTAAGACTGTGAGCCCCATGTGGGGCAACCTGATGACCTTGTATCTGCCCCAGCACTTTGAACAGTGCTTGGCACGTAGTAAACACACAACAAATACCCTCGTCATCATCAATAGCTGCATAAATTCAAGAGTCTCTGAAAGGAATAGATTGGAGGTGAGGGAAGATCCAGAATCCCATGTTCAAAGCTGAGGCTGCACTCTCTGCTCTGACACAGTGACCTGAGTGCTTTCATTTTTGGAGTCATTAGGAGAGGCAATTTACAGAGACCTCCTCAGGGCTCCTTGTCCCCATCTTAGACTTGAACACATGGGGGATGATTGCCCCTCTCTCTTCAGGAGGTCAGACTTCCAGCCCTAGGAGGAAGCAGGTAACCTTGAGGCATGGCCAGATGCTCAGCTGGTTCATTCATTCGTTCATTCATTCAATCGCATTTATTGAGTGCTTACTGTGTGCAGAGCACTGTACTAAGCGCTTGGGAAGTACAAGTTGGCAATATATAGAGATGGTCCCTACCCAACTACGGGCTCACAGTCTAGAAGGGGGAGACAGACAACAAAGCAAAACATGTGGACACGTGTCAAGTCATCAGAATAAATAGAAATAAAGCTAGATGCACATCATTAACAAAATAAATAGAATAGTAAATATGTACAGGTAAAATAAATAGAGTAATAAATCTGTACAAACATATATACAGGTGCTGTGGGGAGAGGAAGGAGGTGGGGGGGTGGGGAGGAGAAGAGGAAAAAGGGGGCTCAGTCTGGTTCATTCATTCATTCATTCATTCAACCGTATTTATTGAGCACTTACTGTGTGCAGAGCACTGTACTAAGCGCTTGGGAAGTACAAGTTGGCAACATATAGAGATGGTCCTTACCCAACAACGGGCTCACAGTCTAGAAGGGGGAGACAGACAACAAAACAAAACAAGGGAGGAGGGCTTAGGGTGGAAAAACAAGGAGTTCAATCTTCCTTTTTCCATTTTCCTGTATCTGGGTGACATCTGAATGGAAATGCTGTAGACTTGAAAGACTTCAAGCGCTTAGTACAGTGCTCTGCACACAGTAAGCGCTCAATAAATACGATTAATTGATTGATTGATTGAAAGGATAGGTGGAAAGGTACATTTTAGTATTATCCAGATATAATGGTGGAAACCTGGACCAGAGTAGCCCTTCATTCAGCCAGAGGCTACTATCAACGACACGATGCAGTATGAGAAGCAGAGCAGCCTTAGTGCTCTGCTGGGAGTCAAAAGGTCCTGAGTTCTAATTCAGGTTGTCACTTGTCTGTTGGGTGACCTTGGGCAAGTCACTTCATTTCTCTGTGCCTCAGTTAACACCTCTGTAAAATAGGGATAAGACTTGTGAGCCCCATGTAGGACATGGACTATGTCCAACCTGATTAGCTTGTATCTATCCCAGTGCTTAGTACTGTGCGTGGAACATAATAAACACTTAACAAATGCCATTTTAAAAAAAAAAGACCTGAGAGTTGCTTGCTCCTGAATTCTGCAATCTAGGTTAGAATAGTGCAGGCTCTGAAAACGTGTGACCAAGCCCACTTTGCCTGGTTCCAGCCCAGCTGACCAGATGTTAGTTGAGCCGTGGGCCCGGGCAAAAGAAAACCCGAGAGAGCCTGGACACGTCTTTGGGTGAGCATGACTCTGTTCGCACATGCATGCTAAGACCCCCGGAGCTCCCGGGACCACCCAGAGGACCACCACGCATGTCTCCAGCCGTGGCACAGATGCAGCTGCAACTCAGCTGGGGCCCATGGCTGTAAGGGCTATCTGTCCCCAGCTTCATAGGGCCTGATTATGCCAGCGGCGACAGGACACACGGGCTGACCCAAGACCATACAAGTCTCAATCTAAGGCAGCTGTGCTCTATCCAATCATGCCCTAAATGACAAAGTAGAAAATTGAATCAAGGCCAGCATGTTCTTGGAAGATTTGACAGAGAGAGGGAAGCAGCAGTAGTCCGAGCCACCCATGTCTGCAGATTTCAGTGAGTTGGTAGACATGATCACTGTCCTTAAGAAGTTTACAGCATAGTGGCAACGTTCAATTATGTGCTGCTAGTACCTAACCTCAGTCTCCTTCAAATTTTTGTCATTGTTCAGTACTTTGCCCTTCTTCGACTTAAGGACTGGTTGTTTCAGGAAAGTAATTTATCACATCTAGAAACCTTACCTTTATTCTGGTCCTGGTGATTTATTCAGCTAATCTACATAATATTAATTAAAGTCTCCCATCATTATTAGCTGACCTAACTTCCTAGGCACCATGTGAACTGCTCATAGTCACTTTCTGTTACTGGCCAGCAAAATGGAAATCTCCCTGTTGTGTCCAGTTGTCACCCATGTAAGCCATTTAAAAACAAATTGCACACTCTGCCCTCTTGAAACCTCTACCTCTTTCAGAGCTTCCCCACCTGCTTCTTCTGAAATCCAGGACTCACCTCCTCCCCTGCTGCATTTGCCAGTTACCTGAAACAAAGAAAGCACCCTTTTGAGGTTCTGGTAAAGAACCCCAAAATACAGAACCCACTATAGACATCTGTTTTTTTTTTCCTTGCCCTATCCAACTGCCCCATTCCCATCTTTTTTTTTTAAAAAAAAGATATTTATTAAGCTCTCATTATGTTCCAAGCACTGTTCTAAGCAATGGGGAAGAGACAAGGTAATTAGATTGGACACAATCCCTGTCCCTCATGGGGCTTACAGTCTTACTCCCCATTTTACAGCTGAGGTAACAGGTAACTGAGGCCCAGAGAAGTGAAGTGAGTTGCCCAAGTTTACACAGGAGACAAATGGTAGGTCTGGGATTAGAACTCAGGTCCTGTGACTCCCAGGCTTGTGCTCTACTCATTAGACCACACTGCTTCTCTTCTTCCACCCAGCTCCTCTTCTCAGCTTGCTTTTCTCAGGACTCTCAACATCGCAGGGTAGTAGGGACAGGAGTAGGGCAGAGAGGAGAGGAATAACAATAATAATAATATTGTTAAGCACTTACTATGTGCCAAACACTGTACTAAGCACTGGGGTGGATACAAGATCTGGCACAGTCCCTGTCCCACATAGGGCTCGCAATCTAAGGGGGAGGAAGAACAGATATTGAATTCCCATTTGTAGATGAAGAAATTGAGACACAGAAAAGGTAAGTGGCTTGCCCAAGGTCACAAAGCAGGCGAGTGGCAGAGCCAGAAGAAGTTTGGCCACAGCCGTAGCCCCCATTGGCAACAGCCCCACCGGCACCCCAGCCTTTTCTATACTGCCAGCAAGAGCAGGAACAGGGGTGAAGTGCTTAGAACAGTGCTTGGCACATAGTAAGCGCTTAACAAATACCATCGTTGTTATTAAGTGGAGAGAGAAGCGGTGAGTAGTGTAGAGAAGCAGCGTGGCTTAGTGGCTAGAGCACAGGCCTCGCTTAGTGGATAGAGCAAAGGCTTAGAAGTCAGAAGGACCTGGGTTCTAATCCTGGCTTTGCCACATGTCTGTTGTGTGACCCTGGGCAAGTCATTTAACCTCTCTGGGCCTCAGTTACCCCATCTGGAAAGTGAGGATTAAGACTGTGAGCCCCATGTAGGACAGGGACTGTGCCCAATCTGATTAACTTGTATCTACCACAGTGGTTAGTGCATAATGAGCACTTAGTTACCATAATTTTTATTAGTAGGACAAAATAGTTTTTTTTAAGATGGGTGATGTGGATTTTCTGGGCATGGAGTCAGGGTGGTGAAGCCTGAAAAGGTAGGATGTCTAAATTTTTAAAACAATTTAATTGGCTTATCTGGGCAAAGACTAACAGTATCAGGGAAATTTCCTTTGGGCTGGGCAGTGACAGGAAGCAGATATGTATCTTTTTCTCTTTCCTCATCCTGTTCGGGTGGTCGGAAGAACACTTCTGCTGTGATACTTTTGGAATTTCTATTGGAAAAGATTCCATGACTCTCCTATTATCTGGGAAAATATTACTGTTATTATTATATGTTATTACTATTTAGCTATGCCATGAGAAGTAGCGTGGTGAAGTGGATAACGCATGGACCTGGGACTCAGAAGGTCATGGGTTCTAATTCCGGCTCCACCACTTATCTGCTGTGTGACCTTGGGCAAGTCACTTCACTTCTCTGTGCCTCAGTTACCTCATCTGTAAAATGGGGATTGAAACCGTGAGCCTCATGTGGGATAGGGACTGTGTCCAACCCAATTTGCTTGTTTCCACCCCAGCGCTTAGTACAGTGCCTGGCAAATAGTAAGCACTTAACAAATACCGTAATTATTATTAATCCCCCAAGTACAGTGTCCATCACTGTCTTTCCTATGTTATTATTGTTTGTTTATGGTTAAATGCTTATTATGTATCAAGCACAGTTCTAAGTGCTGGGGTGGATAGTAGTTAATCAGGTGGGACAGAGTTCCTATCTAACACGGGCTTCAGAGGAAGGAGTAGGATTTAATCCCCATTTTACAAGTTGCAGAAACTGAGGCAGAGAAGTTGAGACCAGCTTCCAGGGCTCTTATCAAATCTTCAGTCGATCAGTGGTATTTATTGCTCATCTATTTAGTGAGCAGTACTGTAAGTCAGTGTCTGGGGGAAAATCACAGAAGCTGGGAAACAGCCTGGCTTAGTGGAAAGAGCTTGGGCTTGGGAGTCAGAGGACCTGGTTTCTGATCCTGGCTCTGCCACTTGTCTGCTGGTGACCTTGGGCAAGTCACTTAACTTCTCTGGGCCTCAGTTTCCTCATCTGCAAAATGGGGATTAAGCCCCTGTCTTCCTCCCACTTAATCTGTAAAGCCCCATGTAGAGTAGGGATCGGGTCCAATCTGATTATCTTCCATCTATCCCAGCACTTAGTACAGTGCCTGGCACATAGTAAGCACTTAACAAGTACCATAAAAAAAAGCCCCCAAAATCCAACAAGACACAGGTTTTCTGCCCTCAAAGGGAGTTTATAATCCCAATTAACTCCCTAAAACCTAAATCAAATAATTCCATCAACGATCTCTAGTATTAATGTACTTACTTAACATTCATTAACATTCAGAAGCAGCGTGGCTTAGTGGAAAGAGCATGGGGCTTTGGATTCAGAGGTCATGGGTTCAAATCCTGGCCCCGCCAACTGTCCGCTGTGTGACTTGGGACAAGTCACTTAACTTCTCTGTGCCTCAGTTACCTCATCTGTAAAATTAAGGATTAAGGATTAAGACTGTGAGCCCCCAGTGGGACAACCTGATCACCTTGGAATCTTCCCAGCACTTAAAACAGTGCTTTGCACATAGTAAGCGCTTAATAAATTCCATCATTATTATTATTCATCCTCGGCACTTACTGCAGTACATTATTATTACAATATTTGTTAAGCGCATACTCTGTGCCAGGCACTGAACTAAGCTCTGGGGTGGATACAAGCAAATCAGGTTGCGCACAGCCCCTGTCCCACGAGGGGCTCACAGTCTCACTCTCTATTTTACAGATGGGGTAACAGGCACAGAGAAGTTAAGTGACTCACCCAAGGTCACACAGATGATAAGTGGTGGAGTCGGGATTAGAACTCATGACCATATACATTAATTCAATTGTACATTGGACTATTCATTTTGATTACTCTGTGAATATATTTATATGCCTCTCCCCCTTTAAAGTGCAAACTTTTTGAGGGTAGGGAATGTGTCACTTCTTTGTACTCAGTACAAAGTGCTCAGTTTCAATTGCTCAGTACAGTAAATTGCACAGTTAGAGCTCAGTGAATTCGACCACTATGACAATTAATAACGGAGAAGAGAGAAAAATGATTTATAAAGTGAGAGCTGAAGTAAGAAATGGACAGAACAAGAAGTATCATCTCATGACGCTTATTCAGAAGTATGTAGGAAACAGGGGAGTTCCAACCAAGCACTTGGCAGGGGTAATAAAACTTTATTAATATATCCTCTCCAAATATGTTTCCTTTCTATTATAGCACTAGAAAGTAGTCAATTTAATAAGAAGAAGAATAATAATGTTGGTATTTGTGAAACACTTACTATGTGCCAAGCACTGTTCTAAGCACTGGGGTAAATACAAGGTAATCAAGTTGTCCCACGTGGGGCTCACAGACTTCATCCCCATTTTACAGATGAGGTCACTGAGGCACAGAGAAGTTAAGTGATTTAAGTCACACAGCTAACAAGTGGCAGAGCGGGGATTAGAACCCATGACCTCTGATTCCAAAGCCCGCACTCTTTCCACTAAGCCACCCTGCTATAATACTTCAATTGGCTTGTTTTCTTGCCTAGAATAGCAATCTAGTATAGCAGCCTAAAATAGGCTGAACTGTCCTATAACAACCAAGTAACACTGTGTAATTCTAACTGTGATAAAGAGTCAGAGAGGGCATCCTCAATTCTGCCTTGTGTGGCCAGGTAGTTGTGGATCCTTAATGGATTTTTTAAAAAAAGAAATGGCATTAAGCTCCGTACTAAGTACTGGAGTAGATACAAGCTAATCAGGTTTGATACAGTCCATGTCCCGCATGGGCTCACAGTCTTAATCCCTGTTTTACAGATGAAGTAACTGAGGCACAGAAAAGTAAAGTGACTTGCCAGAGATTATACAGCAGACAAGTTGCGGAGCCAGGATTAGAACCCAGGTCTTTTGACTCTCAGACCCGTGCTCTAACCACTAAGCATTGTTGCTTCTAATTTGTTGGCATGCCTCTGTTTTTCAGTTGTATTTATTGAGTGCTTACTATGTGCAGAACACTGCTCTAAGCACTTGGGAGAGAAGCAGAGTGGCTCAGTGGAAAGAGCCTGAGCTTTGGAGTCAGAGGTCGTGGGTTCATATCCCAGCTTCTCCAATTGTCAGCTGTTGGACCTTGGGCAAGTCACTTAACTTCTCTGGGCCTCAGTTACCTCAACTGTAAAATGGGAATTAATACTGTGAGCCCCCTGTGGGACAACCTGATCACCTTGTAACCTTCCCAGCGCTTAGAACAGTGCTTAGTAAGCGCTTAATAAATGCCATCATTAAATTAATTACAATATAACAGAATTAGCAGACACATTCTCTGCCCATGATCTTACAGTTGAGAGGGGGAAATAGACATTGCACTTCTCTTGACAACCGAATTTGCTTAGTAGTTGCCAAAGCCTGGGTCTGATATTGGCGCCCAGTGTTTTTTCTCAGTTTAAAGGGAATTCCTACTGCCATGCAGTCGATGAATTGTTGAGTTGTTGAATTGCTCCAGGGAATCCCCTGCTTTTCATATTTCCACCACACCCATCTAGTAATAGGAAAGACGGTCCGGGCCACCTCATCACTATGATTAAGTAAGGGAGACACACACTATAGAGCCCCTGGAAAGAGGGATTAAAGGGGACATGGGATAAATCATCACCCCGAGTGAACCAGAAGTGTAAGACTGTAAACTTGTTCCTCTAAACTGTAAGTTCGTTGTGGGCAAGGAATGTGTCTTTCCACTCCCTTCAAGGCCCTGCTGAGAGCTCACCTCCTCCAGGAGGCCTTCCCAGACTGAGCCCCTTCCTTCCTCTCCCCCTCGTCCCCCTCTCCATCCCCCATCTTACCTCCTTCCCTTCCCCACAGCACCTGTATATATGTATATATGTTTGTACATATTTATTACTCTATTTATTTTACTTGTACATATCTATTCTATTTATTTTATTTTGTTAGGATGTTTGGTTTTGTTCTCTGTCTCCCCCTTTTAGACTGTGAGCCCACTGTTGGGTAGGGACTGTCTCTATATGTTGCCAATTTGTACTTCCCAAGCGCTTAGTACAGTGCTCTGCACATAGTAAGCTCTCAATAAATACGATTGATGATGATGATTCAGCGTGGCTCAGTGGAAGGAGCTCGGGCTTTGGAGTCAGAGATCATAGGTTCGAATCCTGACTCCGCCACATGTCTGCTGTGTGAGCTTGGGTAAGTCACTTAACTTCTCTGAGCCTCAGTTACGTCATCTGTAAAATGGGGATTAAGACTGTGAGCCCCACATGGGACAACCTCATTACCTTGTTTCCCCTCCCCAGCGCTTAGAACAGTGCTTTGCACATAGTAAGTGTTTAACAAATGCCATTATTATTGTTATTATTATTATTATTATTATTATTATTATTATTATTATTCCTCCTTCTTGTCTTCAAGCCTTCCCTCTCCTTCCTCAGGCCTCCAGGTCCAAGGACCTCACCCTCCTCAGTCAATCATTCAATCAGTCAATGGTACTTATTATGCGCTTACTCTGTGGAGCACTGTACTAAGCGCTTGAGAACTCTTCTCGCCACTTACTTTTGTCTTGGGGAGGATCAGAGGGGGCAAGAGGGGTGAGGGCCTGGAAGTTAGAGAAGAACTCGAAGATGGGGGAGGTACGGAGCTGGACCCTATAGAGAATGGGAGCGGGGGCCCAGAAGCAGTGTGGTCTAATGGATAGAGCCCAGAGGACCTGGGTTCTAATACTGGCTCCACCAATTGTTAGAGAAGCAGTGTGGCTTGGTGGAAAGAGCCCGGGCTTTGGAGTCAGAGGTCACGGGTTCAAATTCCGGCTCCACCAATTGTCAGCTGTGTGACTTTGGGCAAGTCACTTCTCTGTGCCTCAGTTACCTCATCTGTAAAATGGGGATTGACTGTGAGCCCCCCGTGGGACAACCTGATCACCTTGTAACCTCTCCAGTGCTTAGAACAGTGCTTTGCACATAGTAAGCGCTTAATAAATGCCATTATTATTATTATTATTATTATTGTCAGCTGAGTGACTTTGGGCAAGTCACTTCATTTCTCTGGGCCTCAGTTCCCTCATCTGTAAAATGGGGATTAAGAGCATGAGCCCCCCGTGGGATGACCTGATCATCTTGTAACCTCCCCAGCACTTAGAACGGTGCCTTGCACATAGTAAGAGCTTAACAAATACCAACATTATTATTGGCTCAGTGGAAAGAGTGAGGGCTTGGGAGTCAGAGGTCATGGGTTCAAATCCTGGCTCCGCCACTTGTCAGCTGTATGATTTTGGGCAAGTCACTTCATTTCTCTGGGCCTCAGTTCCCTCATCTGTAAAATGGGGATTAAGACTGTGAGCCCCCCGTGGGACAACCTGATCACCTTGGAACCTTCCCAGCACTTAGAACGGTGCTTGGCACATAGTAAGTGCTTATTATTAATAATAATAATAATGATGATGGCATTTATTAAGCGCTTGCTATGTGCCAAGCACCATTCCAAGCACTGGGGAGGTTACAAGGTGATCAGGTCCTTCTAGACTGTGAGCCCACTGTTGGGTAGGAACTGTCTCTATATGTTGCCAATTTGTACTTCCCAAGCGCTTAGTACAGTGCTCTGCACACAGTAAGCGCTCAATAAATACGATTGATAATGATGATGATGTCGCCAACTTGTACAGTGCTCTGCACACAGTAAGTGCTCAATAAATACGATTGATTGATCAGGTGCTATTATTATTATTATTACTAATAATAATGAATGGTGTCAGTATGACGATGATGATTTTGCACCAGTCCGCCTCAGCCTGCGTTAGAAAAGCAGTTGGATTGTTGCTGATTGTCTGGGGCGGAGGAAAACTTGTACTTCCCAAGCGCTTAGTACGGTGCTCTGCACACAGTAAGCGCTCAATAAATACAAATGATTGATCAGGTGCTATTATTATTCTTATTAATAAATGGTATCAGTATGATGAAATGATTTTGCACCAATCCGCCTCAGCCTGCGTTGGAAAAGCGATTGGATTGTTGCTGATCGTCTGGGGCAGAGGAAAACTTGTACGAGGAAAACTTGTACTTCCCAAGCGCTTAGTACGGTGCTCTGCACACAGTAAGTGCTCAATAAATACGATTGACTGATCAGATGCTGTTATAATTATTATTATTAATAATAATAAATGGTATCAGTATGATGATGATGATTTTGCACCAATCCGCCTCAGGCTGCGTTGGAAAAGCGGTTGGATTGTTGCTGATCGTCTGGGGCAGAGGAAAACTTGTACTTCCCAAGCGCTTAGTACGGTGGTCTGCACACAGTAAGGGCTCAATGAATATGATTGACTGATCAGGTGCTGTTATTATTATTATTATTATTATTAATAAATGGTATCAGTATGATGATGATGATTTTGCACCAATCTGCCTCAGGCTGCGTTGGAAAAGCTGTTGGATTGTTGCTGATCGTCTGGGGCGGAGGAAAACTTGTACTTCCCAAGCGCTTAGTACGGTGCTCTTTACGATTGACTGATCGGGTGCTATTAATAATAATAATAATAATAATAATAAATGGTATCAGTATGATGATGATGATTTTGCACCAGTCCGCGTCAGCCTGCGTTAGAAAAGCAGTTGGATTGTTGCTGATCGTCCGGGGCAGAGGAAAACTTGTACTTCCCAAGCGCTTAGTACACAGTAAGCGCTCAATAAATACGACTGATTGATTGATTGATTGATAAGCCCGGGTTTGTGTGTCGTGCCGGGCCCTGGAGCATCCTCCCAAATGGTCTGCGGATGCGGCTGGAACAAAGCCCGCGGAGGACCAGGCGGCGGGCCCCGCCCTGCGCCCCCTGCCGGCCGAGCGGCGACACCGCGCGCTCCGTGCCTCTCCCTTCTTATTGGGCGGGGCGGGCCTAGGGGGCGTGGCCTACAGGGGGCGCGGCCGGGCGATACCACTGCAGCCCCGACGCGCGCGGGGGGGGGGGGGGCAAAATCCTCGGGCGCGCCCGCTCCACCTGCGCGGGCGGCGGGCTCTCCCCGCGCCCCCTGCCGGCCGAGCGGCGACAGCGCAGCGTCGCCCGTCCCTCCCTGCGTATTGGGCGGGGCGGGCCGTACCACTGTGCTCTCCTGCGCGGGGGGGTGGCTGGGTGGGAGGAGAGTCGACCAGCCCGCCCGCTCCACCTGCCGTCGGTGCGGACAGGGGCCGGGTCCTGGCGAAGCGGGCGCAGCGCGGTTTCGGGTCATCATGTCCTACCAAGGCAAGAAGAACATCCCCCGCATCACCGTGAGTTACCCCCAGGCCTGCAGCTGGGCTTCGTCTCCTTTGCCTTGAATTCTAATCTTGGTGGAATTAGGGGTGGGCAGCCTGGTGGGCTGGGCAAGGGTGGCTACTCCATCTTTGCAAGGTGAACAAAGGAACCGTCAGCCGGCACCAGAAATCCCCTTTCTTCCTCCCCCTCTCCTTTTGGGAGTTGTTTTTGGTGCAGATGAGGGATGCCAGAAATGGCTTTTGGGGGGAGTTGCCCCTAAGGGATGCTGCTGCTCTGTACCTGTTACCAAGCGTGTCAACTCCCCCCAACCAGGGGGCATGGTTTTTTAGGGCTGAGAAGGAGGAGGTTGGGCGTTTCAGTAGCCCCCTTCTACGATTTTAAGGCCAAACCCCAGGTGCCTGGACTCCACTGGGTGTGGAGGGACCAGAAATGGCCTTTTTGGGGGTTGCTTTTGTTGCAGATGAAGGATGCCAGACATGGCTTTTTTTTTGGGGGGGGGGGGTTGCCCATGAGGGATGTTGTGCCATGTATCTGTTAACAAAAGGGTTAACACTCCAAAACCAGAGGGCATGGTTTTTTAGGGCTGAGAAGGAGGAGGTTGGGCGTTTCAGTAGCCCCATTCTACGATTTTAAGGCCAAACCCCAGATGCCTGGACTCCGCTGGGTGTGGAGGGACCAGAAATCGACTTTTGGGGGGTTGCTTTTGTTGCAGATGAAGGATGCCAGACATGGCTTTTTGGGGAGGGTTGCCCATAAGGGATGATGCTGCCATGTATCTGTTAACAAAAGGGTTAACACTTCAAAACCAGAGGGCATGGGTTTTTAGGGCTGAGAAGGAGGAGGTTGGGCGTTTCAGTAGCCCCCTTCCACGATTTTAAGGCCAAACCCCAGGTGCCTGGACTCCACTGGGTGTGGAGGGACCAGAAATGGCCCTTTTGGGGGTTGCTTTTGTTGCAGATGAAGGATGCCAGACATGGCTTTTTGGGGAGGGTTGGCCATAAGGGATGATGCTGCCATGTATCTGTTAACAAAAGGGTTAACACTTCAAAACCAGAGGGCATGGGTTTTTAGGGCTGAGAAGGAGGAGGTTGGGCGTTTCAGTAGCCCCCTTCCACGATTTTAAGGCCAAACCCCAGGTGCCTGGACTCCACTGGGTGTGGAGGGACCAGAAATGGCCCTTTTGGGGGTTGCTTTTGTTGCAGATGAAGGATGCCAGACATGGCTTTTTGGGGAGGGTTGGCCATAAGGGATGATGCTGCCATGTATCTGTTAACAAAAGGGTTAACACTCCAAAACCAGAGGGCATGGGTTTTTAGGGATGAGAAGGAGGAGGAGGTTGGGCGTTTCAGTAGCCCCCTTCTACGATTTTAAGGCCAAACCCCAGATGCCTGGACTCCATTGGGTGTGGAGGGACCAGAAATGGCCCTTTTGGGGGTTGCTTTTGTTGCAGATGAAGGATGCCAGAAATGGCTTTTTGAGGGGGGTGCCCATGAGGGATGATACTGCCATGTGTCTGTTAACATGGACTCCACTGGGTGTGGAGGTACCAGAAATGGCCTTTTTGGGGGGTTGCTTTTGTTGCAGATGAAAGATGACAGAAATGGCTTTTGGTTGGGGCGGGGGAGTTGCCCATGAGGGATGATGCTGCCATGTATCTGTTAACAAAAGGGTTAACACTCCAAAACCAGAGGGCATGGTTTTTTAGGGCTGAGAAGGAGAAGGTTGGGTGTTTCAGTAGCCCCCTTCTATGATTTTAAGGCCAAACCCCAGATGCCTGGACTCCACTGGGTGTGGAGGGACCAGAAATGGCCTTTTTGGGGGTTGCTTTTGTTGCAGATGAAGGATGCCAGAAATGGCTTTTTTTGGGGGGGGGGGGGGGGTTTGCCCATGAGGGATGATGCTGCCCTGTACCTGTTACCAAGCATGTTAACTCTACAAAACCACAGAGCATGTTTTTTAGGGTTGAGAGGGAGGAGGTTGGGTGTTTCAGTAGCCTTCTTCTACGATTTTAAGGCCAAACCCCAGATATTTGGACTGCATTGGGTGTGGGTATACCAGAAATGCGTTTTTTTAATTGCAGATGAAGGATGCCAGAAATGGCTTATTTCGGGGTTGCCCATGAAGGATGCTGCTGCTCTGTACCTGTTACCAAGTGTGTTTACTCTCCAAAACCACAGAGCATGGTTTTTTAGGGTTGAGAAGGAGGAGGTTGGGCGTTTCAGTAGCCTCCTTCTACGATTTTAAGGCCAAACCCCAGATACCTGGACTCCTCTTGGTGTGGGGGTACCAGAAAGGCTTTTTTTTTTTCGTTTGTTCGTTTATTCATTCAATTGTGTTTATTGAGTGCTTACTGTGTGCAGAGCACTGTTGCTTTTGTTGCAGATGAAGGATGCCAGAAATTGCTTTTTGGGGGGTTACCCATGAGGGATGCTGCTGCCGTGTACCTATTACCAACTGTGTTAACTCTTTGAAACCCCAGGGCATGGTTTTTAGGGTTAAGAGGGAAGAGGTTTGGCATTTCAGTAGCCTCCTTCTACGATTTTAAGGCCAAACCCCAGATATCTGGACTGCTTTGGGCGTGGGTGTACCAGAAATGGCTTTTTTTTGTTGTTTTTTTTGCAGATGAGGGATGTCAGAAATGGCTTTTTTTTTGTTTTTGTTGCAGAGGAGGGATGTCAGAAATGGCTTTTGGGGGTGGGGGGCGGAGGGGAGGTTGCCCATGAGGGATGATGCTGCTGTGTGCCAATTAAGAAACGTGTTAACTCTCCGAAACCCCAGGGTGTGGTTTTTGGGATTGAGAGGGAGGAGGTTGGGCGTTTCAGTAATTGCCTCCTACGACTTTAATGCCAAACCCCAGATGCCTGGACTGCATTGGGTGTGGGGGGTGGGTGTCTGTGATCCGAAATGAAATGCCTAAGGAGTAACAAATCACTATCGTTTCGCCTTGCCCAGTTCCGCTTCTGAAGTGGAAACCTTCGGGTCGAGTTCTGAAATAAAAACCTTTTTCCTCTCTTTGTGCGTTTTATTTCATTCATTTATTCATTTCTTTTTGGTTCTCTGGCCAGCTTCCCCGGGAATTATTACATGAGGGCTTCATTATCCATTCATCAACCCAGAGGTGCCACTCAGATTGTCACCATCAAAGGGGACCGTTGGTCATATTAATAATGAACATGATTGACGTGCACATCCTCAGTTTGTATGCTTAATCTTTTAAAGATTAGCCCCAGGAAGGGATGCTTTCTTGATATTTAAGGGCAGGATCTGCAGCTCGCTTGCCTCCTGCCCATCCTTATGTTTGGAATGCAGTTGCACTGAAATTCCTACATTTTGTCTAAACCAAGGAGAGCAGTCATTTTTCTCCGGGTGTCTCACCGATCTGTTCAGCCCTCTCCTATTCGGGAAATAACGACTGATGCCCCGTCTTCGAAGCTTCACATGGTCCACCTGTCCAGCCCAAGACTGTGTTGGGGCGAGGGAGGTTTTTGCTTGGGTCCATTCTTCACAACCTCCCAATCTTAATTTGTATTTGTGTTCCCATCTCCATCCGAATCATCTCAGCACTGAGGTGGGCGTGGCTGCCTGTTTCTACCCTAAATGTAAGCGTCTCTTGCTGAAATGCAGCCTGCTGGATTGCTCGTCTTGCAAATCAGTTTATCAATAAATGGTATTTATTGAATGCTCACTCCATTGTGAGCAGGGAACGGGTCTACTGGCTCATATTCTACTCTTCCAAATGCTTAGTAGAGTGCACTGCATACAGTAAGTGCTTAAATACCACTGATTACAGTGTGCTGAGCGCCGTGCTAAGCACTTAGGAGATCACAGTACAATAGAGATGATAGATGCGTTCCCTGCCCACCTGGATCAAGTGACTAGGGAATTCATCAGGACAACGAGACTTGTTAAAAAAAGAAAATGAGAGGATGGGTGTGTGCCTTCTGGGGAACAGTGAGGCACCTGAGAATATCTTTCCCCTGATTCTATTTGGTTTACTCAAAAATAATAGAGCTCACTGCATTAAAAAAAAGAGCATAGACTAAGGCAGATCCACCTTTTTTCAACACACGCTGGCCCCCATTAATAAAAAGTGACGTGGAGAGGGATTTCGGATTTAGCTTCCAGTACATTCTGCTCTTTCTCCCTCTAAATCCCCACCCTCAGCAACCACAGTTCCTGGAAACCTGCAGTGAGATAGTGCGGGATTATTTGGTTCTCCGCCCCTGGAGGCCTGACTGCTCCTTGGCCCCCAGATTTACACCCTCTTTCAAGTTATTTGGTCTGAGGCAGAGTTTGTGTCTCATATAAACACACTCACACACACACAGTCCTTTTCAAGTTCTTTCAATTGCTTCCCCAACTAAGGACCCCCCGGAAAATGATGATAATAATAATTATTATAATAGCATTTGTTACTATGTGTCAGGCACAGTACTAAGCCCTGGGCTACAAGATGATTAAGTCAGATACAATCCCGGGCAATCAATCCATTATATTTATTGAGTGCTTACTGTATGCAGAGCACTGTACTAAGCCCTTGGGAGAGTACAATGTAACAGAGTTTGGTAGACATGTTCCCTGCCTACAAGGAGACAAGCTCACAGTCTGGGAAAGAGCTGGCTCGTTGTGGGCAGGGAGCCAACTCTATTATGCTGTACTCTCCCAAGCGCTTAGTACAGTGCTTAGCACACAGTAAGTGCTCAGTAAATACCATTGATTGATTGAGCCTCGTTTCTGGGCCTGGGGATCGTGGTCTCCAAAGGGAGGTGTGGAAAATGCCGCGACTGGGGTGGATTTGCCCAGCCACCAGTAAGAACCTAGAGGACTGCCACCAGTGTGTCTGTTGGTGCTTTAAAGCAGACCATCTCGACAGAACCCAAGGTAACCATGACAGGGAATATGTCTATTTATTGCTATATTATACTCTTCCAAGTGCTTAGTACAGTGCTGCACGCACAATAAACACTCAGTAAATACAAATGAACGAATGAATGAGTGACTGAACGTTTCTTTTGGCTCAAGAATAGCTTTCACGGTGGAGCATCAGGACCCTGTTAGGAGAGAAACGGAAGTGTGGGCCACAGGGCTGGGCTAATTCTTTCAGATTTCCCAAGGCCTTTGGCTCCTGTCTTTCTGTCTGGGGCGGCTGCTTGACAGTGTGTTGTCAGCTAGTGACAGGATCTAGGGAAAGTACCGTATTTCCTTGTCCTCCAGCACCGGGAGAAGTAGTCTCCCTTGCCCCCTTTCTAGCTTGACCCAGAGGCCGGGATCTCCGCTGTCTATTATTGGAACCGCCTCTTGTGCTGTTCAGAGACTCGTTGTCATTTATCCCCTCATTGTCTCTGCCCCTGTTTTGTCCCTGCTCCTCTCCCCCCATCATTACTCAGCTTCCCTCCTCTCTCGCCTTTGTCTCTCCTTGTCTTTGATGCTCTCCCGCCCCCTAACCCTCTCCTTCCTCCATCTTCCCTGTTTCCTCCAATTCTCTTACCTCCACTCCTTGTCTTCCTTCATCTGACTCGCCTGTCGCAGACCCACGCTCCTCACGCTTTCACCGAGCTACCCAATCTGCCTCTCAGATGCCCATCAGCCACGCAGCGAGCCAGCCAACCCGCTCACCTCCAGTGACCCATTTTGGTTTTACCGGAGGGAATCACCCAGGTCAGAAAGGGCACGGGACCTGGGTTTGAATCCCAGTTCTGCCACTTGGCTGCTATGAAACCTTGGACAAGTCACTTAAATTACATCATCTGTGAAATGGGGATTCGATGTCGGCTCTCCTTCTTCTCAAGGCTGTGAGCCCCATATGGGGCAGAGCCTGCATCCAACCAGATTAATTTAATCTGCTCTGATTCCCAGGCCTGCAAAGGGTCCGAGGCTCTCACCTACCACCACAATATGTCTGTTTATTGGAACTGGACACGGCCAGCTGGTGAAGCAGCGTGGCTCAGTGGAAAGAGCCTGGGTTTGGGAGTCAGAGATCATGGGTTCTAATCCCGACTCCGCCACTTGTCAGCTGTGTGACTTCGGCCAAGGTCACTTCACTTCTCTGGGCCTCAGTTCCCTCATCTGTAAAATGGGGAGGAAGACTGTGAGCCCCACGTGGGACAACCTGATCACCTTGTATCCACCCCGCACTTAGAACAGTGCTTCGCACATAGTAAGCGCTTAACAAATGCCATCATTTTTATTACCGTAACTTGTCCCTGTGGGACCCAGCCAGCTAAACCTGGTGCATCTGGGGAGCGTGTGGATGTTGTTTGTCAGAGTATCTGTGTGGGTCTGAGCTCTGGTGGGGGTCATGGCCCGGCTGTGACCTCTGCTGAGTCCCCACGCCGATGCCTTACTGGGGCTATTCCCACCCCCTAGCTCCTCTCTGCTGTTTCTCACCCCCGTGAGAAACAAAGCTTGTGGAGCTTTGTTTCGACCGGGATTAGCCATCGGGTCCTGTGGAACCTGCCCTGGGTATCCCAGAGCTGAATCCTTCCAAGGAGGGAGTATCTATCCCCAAACCCCTCCCTTGTCTTCACTTTCTCATCTTCCCCCCCGTTGCCCGATATCCAGCTAAGCAAGGGAGATGGCATGGGAGGAGCAGAGGATAGACAGAATCCTCTCCACGATTTTTAAGGCACTGGGAAGGTTGTAGCTGTTTCTCCCCAAGGGACTCTGTGCCTGGAGCGGTGAAATACACCAAATTATCCCCACCGGATAATGTTTGACATACTGCTGTTTTACTTTCTTGATCTGTTGGATTGTGGAATTTTAACTTGTTTTCATCATGGTTTGGATTCTGTTCTTATCATTCTTCGTGTCTGCCCATAAAACTAAGAATGTCTGTTAATCCCACTTAGAATTTGAGCTCTTTCTGGAACCAGGGACTGGGTCTTAATTGACTTATTTTTTTGTGGGATTTGTTAAGCATTGACTATGTGCCAGGCACTGTACTAAGCTCTGGGGTAGATACAAGCTACTTAGGTTAAACACGATCCATCTCCCAATATGGGGCTCAAAACCTTAATCCCCATTTAACAGGTGAAGTAACTGAGACACAGAGAAGTTAAGTGACTTGTCCAAGGTCACACAAAAGACAGGTTAGTGGAGCCAAGATTAGAACCCAGATCCTTCCGACTCTCTTGATTACCCCCATGGACAGTAAAGGACTGTGCATTTAGTAAGCAGTCTTTAAATCCCAACATTTATCAAGTCTATGTCCTTTTCTATTTGATTTCCATTTTCTTTTGAACTGGTGAAACCCAAACAAAGACTAGGGAATGAGAATTTTTCAGCCGTTTGCCAGTGAGCAGCCAGTAAGTGTGGCCTAGTAGAAAGAGCTCAGGCCTGGGGGTCAGACGGATCTGGGTTTTACTCCCAGCTCTTCCAGTTGTCTGCTGCGTGACCTTGGACAAGTCACTTCACTTCTCTGTGCTTGTTACTTCATCGGTAAAATGGAAATTAAGACCGTGAGTCCCACCTGTCCACCTTTATTAGCTTGTATCTGCCCCAGTGCCTGTCCACCTTTATTAGCTTGTAGCTGCCCCAGTGCTTAGTACAGAGCCTCGCACTTACTAAGAACTTAATAAATACCATTTTTTTTTCCAAAGGAAGAGTCACTCTCTTTAATGTAGGCCTAACAGACTTAAAAAAAAAACCAGTCAGGCCCAAAACTTTGCAATGTCTCCTAGGCTTTTGCCAAACTGTGTTCCCAGACTCTAGTCTATGTGGAATTCTAAGGGCCAGGTCCTTAACTTCTCACTTTTTCTAACCCGAATCTCCCCTCTACTTTCCTGTTCATGGTTGCGTTGGGAATAGAAGTGAGTGTGTGTTACTGTAATGTTGCGTTTTAATTCCCTGACTAGAAGTTGTAGTGGCTTCTCTGCTTTTAATGGTCTCTGATTCTTGGAGTTGTTCCTAGAATTTGTTTTCTGTGATGTTGATTTGATTATCAACATCAAAGTCATTTATTCAGGACCCACAGTTTGTATAATGCTGGTCTAAGCAAAGGGTGAGTGGCACGGTGAAAACCACTATCCCTACAATCAATTCTTTTGCGGATGTCTCATCTGATGCTCCAGTGGAAGACTCCATTTTCTCTAGACTCTGGAGAATGTACAAACATTAAAGAATCCAAAACAGTCCTCGCCCACAAGGAGCTCTTAATCTAGGGATAGGGAGAAACAAAACACCAAAACCAAGAATAGTTTAAGAACATTAAACACTGAAAACATTTAAACAAATGCTGCTAGGAAATCTTTCTCTAGAGCAGTGTGAGGATTTTCCCACTCCCTTTCCTTAGTTTCCTTTCATTCATTCATTCATTCATTCAATGGTATTTACTGAGTGCTTACTGTGTGCAGAGCACTGTACTAAGCGCTTGCGAAGGACAAGTTGGCAACATATAGAAACGGTCCCTACCCAACAGCGAGCTCACAGTCTTTCCTTCTCTTGTAGGGGAAGCAGCATGGCCAGAAGGTCATGAGTTCTAGTCCAGGCTCCACCACTTTTCTGCTGTGTGGCCTTGGGCAAGTCACTTCACTTCTCTGTACCTCAGTTACCTCATCTGTGAAATGGGGAATAAGACTGTGTGCTCCATGCGGGACAGGGACTGAGTCCAACCCAATTTGCTTGTATCCACCCCAGCGCTTAGAACAGGGCCCGACACATAGTAAGCACTTAAGTAATACAACAGCTTTATTATTATGCCCCTCTTCTCCCTCTCCAGTCCAAGAAATAGAATCCTTACAATACTTGAAAGTCTGTGAAGAGTAGGGGGATGCACCACTCGCCCTCTGCTCCTGCGGAGGGTGGGCTTAGGTGCTGCAGAGGTCTGGTCCTGGGGGTACATGGACTCAGCCAAGCCCCTGGGAAGCAGGGGCTTCTCCTGGATAGGGAGGTGACCACCCAAAGGCATGTGTCCTTGGCGATGTCCTGATCGTAAAGTTGGCCTACAATGCCAGGAGTAGGTGAAAACAGAAGCTGTAGCCACTTGGCCACTGTGGTCTCCCCCAGCACGGCCCCTGTGACTATCAGCAGATGATGGGGCTCAAGGGGGGTTCAGTCTTCCCTTTCGACCTCAGCCCTGCTGCCACAGTTAGCCACGAGCTTGGAGAAACAGCGTTGGAAGGCTTGTATATATGTATATATGTTTGTACATATTTATTACTCTATTTTATTTTGTTGGTATGTTTGGTTTTGTTCTCTGTCTCCCCCTTTTAGACTGTGAGCCCACTGTTGGGTAGTGACTGTCTCTATATGTTGCCAACTTGTACTTCCCAAGTGCTTAGTACAGTGCTCTGCACACAGTAAGTGCTCAATAAATACGATTGATTGATTGATAGATTGATTAGTGGAAAGAGTGCTGGCCTGAGAGTTGGAGGACCCTTGTTCTAATCGTGGTTCTGCCGACAGTAATAATGATGGCATTTATTAAGTGCTTACTATGCGCAAAGCACCATTCTAAGCGCTGGGGAGGTTACAAGGTGATCAGGTTGTCCCACGGGGTGCTCACAGTCTTAATCCCCATTTTACAGATGAGGTAGCTGAGGCCCAGAGAAGTGAAGTGACTTGCCCAAAGTCACACAGCTGACAATTGGAGGAGCTGGGATTTGAACCCATGGCCTCTGACTCCAAAGCCCGTGTTCCTTCCACTGAGCCACGCTGCTGCCGATGACCTCGGGCAAGCCGCATAACTTTCTCTGGGCCCAGTTTCCTCATTTGTTGAATGGGGATTAAACACCAGCTCTCCTCCTACTGAGACCGTGAGCCGGATGTGGGGACAGGAGCTGTATCAGACCTGATTATCTTGTCTCTACCCCAGAACTTAGTATAGTGTTTGGCACATAGTAAGCATTCAGCAAATACCAAAATTATTATGGTTATGGCAGTGCCCATAGCAGGAAGTCCCACCGTTATCTACTTCTGCCATGACTCTCCAAACTCCCCAGAGTCCTCCCCTCCACCAGAATCCAGAAAGAAGTGGAGCAATGGCAGAAACAGGTAATATGACTGGTAGACTTGTGTCTTCTTGCTGGGTCGAGGGAAGATTTGTGTCTTATGAACAACTAGCTGCCTCATCCCATCTTTCTCCAGTCCTTTTCCCAGGATGTAGAGTGTCCGTGTTTCTGAAACGAATTCCTGATTATCCCCAGGAATGGACTTGGAAGCAATGTAGCGTGTCCTCAGGGACGGCCTCATAGCACAGGAAACGTATCATTGGTCTAGAACCAGAATTTCAAACCAAACGGGTTTCTCCTTACTGTCTTCCATTTTCTTTGAATGACAAGCAGCGAATAAGGGGGAAAAGGTGATTAATTAAGAGTCTGTGTTTATCAGACTCTTGCCTGCCCATTCATTCAGTACTCTACCATCTTATCTTAGTGATAATAATAAAATAATGGTGATTGTGGTACTAAGCACTTATTATGGTATTATCTGCCTTAAGCACTGATCTAAATGCTGGGGTAAATACAAGTTAATCCAGTCAGACATAATTTTTGTTCCATGTGGAGCTCACAACCTAAGTAGGAGGAAGAACAAGCATTGCATCCCTGTTTTATAGATGAGGAACCTGAGGCACAGAGAGGTTAAGTGACTTGCCTGAGGTCACACAGCAGGCAAGTGGCAGAGACGGGATTAGGACCCAGATACTCTGAATCACTGGCCTGTGCTCTTTCCAAAAGGCCATGCTGCTTCTGTGTGACAAAAACTAGGCTAAACACTGAGGAAGATAAAATACAAGCAGATTAGATGCAGTCTCCACCCCACATGAGACTCACAACCTAAAGGGGAAAGAGAATGAGGATTCCCTATTTTATAGATGAGGAAACTGAGGAACGTAGAAGTTGACTTGCCTAAGGTCATGCAGCAGATAAGTGGTGGAGCCAAGATTAGTGGAAACCGAAGAGCCAGCAAGGGAGAAAAGTCACAGAGGAAAAAATGCTATTGCCATCAACTTAAAAGACATATGAAGGTCAGAACTGCATTTGGTCTTGTAAAAAATAAGTGTTAATTATGTATTCACTAATTCAGTGTTCCTTAATTATCATTATTATTCATCATCTTGAACCTTTAAAGAAATTCCAAAGCAGATGCAGTTTTCATTTAGGACCCTGGTTTCCAGGGTCCCAGTGCTGCGCTCTCTCCCCTAGCCCAAATTACTTCCCAACTGGAAAAATGAATTTGACAGTGTGTGTTTCACTTACTCCAAGAATGAAGCAGTGGGAAGATCTTGCTCAAGTGTCTACTGGGAGGACAAAAGGACTGCAAAAGATATTGGGAATCTTCTGAGTACCCTTCTTCCATCACTCACCTGATGGATGAAGTTATAAAAATTGAGAGAATAACCCAAGTATATGAATAACCCTCAAAGAGATAAATGCATAAGGTGATTGGTGAAATGGGAGGTCCAGGAAAAAAGGGGGTTTAATCAGAAGGCTCCTTCCTTGCTCCCCATATTAACTCTGTTCAGTTTTCTAACCAAATGGCCAGTATCCTGATGAAATGTACCACAAATCCACCACATGTCTGCTGTGTGATCTTGGCAAGTCACTTAACTTCTCTGGGTCTGTTACCTCATCTACAAAATGGAGATTAAGAGTGTGAGCCCCATGTGGGACAGGGGCTGTGTCCAACCTGCTAACTTGTATCTTCCCCAGCACTTAGAACAGTCCTTGGCACATAGTAAGTGCTTAACAAGTACCTTAATTAATTAATGTAGAAAGTAGACCCACCAATCAATCAATCAGTAGTGTTTATTGAGCACTTACAGTATGCAGAGTGCCAAGTACTTGGGAGAATACAATACAGCAGAGTTGTCAAGACAGGATCCCTGTCCACAATGAACTTCCTTTAGTAATGTTGGAAGAGAAGCAGTGTGGCCTAGTGGAAAGAGCATGGCCTGGAAGTTAGAGGACCTAGGTTCTGATCCCAGCTCTTCCACATATCTGCTCTGGGGCCTTTGACAAGTCACTTCACTTCTCAGTGCCTCAGTTACTTCATCTGTAAAATGGAGATTGGAATTGTGAGCCCCGTGTGAGACGTGGATTATGTCCAACCTAATTAGCTTGTATCTACTGCCGTGCCTGGCACATAAGAAGCACTTAACGAATACCATAAAAAAAAGGAGAGAATGTCTGGGTGAGATTTTTTTTCAATAGTTTCTTTCTTAGACAATTTAGCACATGATACTTTTTGTTTTAACACTCTAATAATGAAGTCTCCATGTAATTAATTCAAATACCAATTAAAACACCAACCCTGGTACGTAACAAAAAGAAAAAGGAACAGGGAAATAAAACTTCTCTTGAAGAGGCAGTAGTTTCATTTGACAATTGCCTAGCCTTTTTTTTTTTAACCGTCATTCTGTTCATTAGGGTAACCTGGCCCTCTGAAACAGCAGGGACACAGTCTGACAACCAGTAGGCATCCCGATAGCATCTCCAGATTGGGCAGATTGGGTAGGGTTCCCTGTTTTCCCTGATGGAAAAGAGGTACTTCTGCTGTACTGATAACCCTGCCTCCCACCTCCCCGCCCCACTGCCACCTGTGAAAACCAGTCAGTCGGCCATATTTATTGAGCGCTTACTATGTGCAGAGCACTGTACTAAACCCTTGGGATATACAATACAACAATAAACCGACAAATTCCATGCACACAATGAGCTTGCAGTCTAGAGGGGGAGACAGACAATAATATAAATAAATTACAGATATGAACTGTGGGGTTGGAGTGGGGGGGAATGAGGGAGCCAGGATTCCCGTTCAAACTCTTGTTTGAGTCACGGGAGCCAGCATTGTCCTGGAACCAGGAGGTCCTTTGGTTCCCTAAAAGACCTAGGAATGGGCAATTCTCTGACTCTTTTTTCATTATTATTTTGCTATTTGTTAAGAGCTTAGTATGTGGCAGGCATTGTACTAAACGATGGGGTAGGGCCAAGCTCATCAGGCTGGACACAGTCTGTGTCGCCCATGATCCTCATCCCCATTTTACAGATGAGGCAACTGAGGCCCAGAGAAGTGAAGTGACTGGTCCAAGGTCACAGAGCAGACGAGCGGCAGAGCCGGGATTAGAACACAGGTCCTTCTGATTCCCAGGCCTGGGCTCTAAACTCTCGGACATTTTTCTTCCCCTTCACTTCGCCCCTGGTCCTGGGATGGAGGTTGGGGAGGGGCCAAATAGGTTGCAGGTCGGAGTCCTAACAGCCTAGGATGGGTGGGAGGGATGCAACTGAAGCAGTGTGGCTTAGTGGATAGAGCACGGGCTGGGAGTGCATAGCTGGTAATAAACTGAACGTGAGTCAGCAGCATGGTGCTCTTTGAACCAGTGTAATGGATGCAAGAGATATTGAGTAATTCCTCCGCTAAACTGCCCTGATCGGACCTGAGCCCATTTAGAGCCATGTCATTGAAAAACCTTTGTGGAGGAGGACACGGAAAGCATCCAGAAGAGAAAAAGGAAAATCATTAAAGGGATAGAAAATAGGTCCTGTGAGGAGCAGTTTCAAGGAACAGGTTTTGCTTAACCTGGAGAAGGAAAGTGAAGTGTGATTTCATAAATGACTTCAAGCCTATTAAAGGCTTTTTATGAGGTGGATGAGGACCAGGGAACCGAACAGGAGGAGATGGGGCTTGAAAAGGAGATGGGGAAGCAGTGTGGTCCAGTGCATAAAGCATGGGCTTTGAGAGTCAGAGAATCTGGGTTCTAATCCTGGATCTACCACTTTAGGGAAGCAGCATGGCTCAGTGGAAAAAGCCTGGGCTTTGGAGTCAGAGGTCATGGGTTCAAATCCCGGCTCTGCCAATTGTCAGCTGTATGACTTGGGCAAGTCACTTAACTTCTCTGTGCCTCAGTTACCTCATCTGTAAAATGGGGATTAAGACTGTGAGCCCCATGTGGGACAACCTAATCACCTTGTAACCTCCCCAGCGCTTAGAACAGTGCTTTGCACCTAGTAAGCGCTTAGTAAATGCCATCATTATTATTATTATTATTGTCTGCTTTGTGTCACCTTGGGAAAGTCACTGGGGCATGAGTTTGAACGGGGAGTCACTTGGGAAATAAGACTGTGAGGCCCAAGTGGGACATGGACTGTGTATCTACCCCAGCGGTTAGTACAGTGCCCAGCACATAGTAAGCGCTGAACAAATACCATCAAAAAATTCACAAGCAGTAATTTACTAAGAGGATTTGAAGCAGCCTGACATAGTGGAAAGAGCATGAACTTGGGAGTCTGAGGATCCGAGTTCTAATTCTGGCCCCACCACTTGTCTGCTGCGTGACCTCAGGCAAGTCATTTAACTGCTCTGTGCCTCAGTTATCTCATCTGTAAAATGGGGATTCAGTACCTGTTCTCCATCCTGCTTGTGAGCCCCATGTGGGATAGGGCTGTGTCCAATCCGATTAGCGTGTACCGATTCCAGCGCTTAATATAAGTGTTAAGTGCTTGACAGGTACCATAATGATAATAATTACACTAATAATAATTTGAATTCACCAAGGGAATGAAGAAATTCACAGAAAGGTCCAAAGCCTTATTTAACTGGCCTAAACTTTCCCACAGAACGTTAACAAGGTGGTTAAAAGGAAGCCTTCTCTGTGGATGGGCCTATTAAGCCTTATTCCCAGAGGCAAAGGCGACAACACCAGTGTATGACCAGCAGTCCAAAGACGAGGCAGCAAAGGAAAGAATGTATCAAGCAGAAGTTTTTGAGCCCGCCTGGGGTGACTGCCATTTCAGGTTCCTGTCTAGGAATAGGAAACAACCCCTTTGCTGTCTGGGAAATGTAATCTAACTCCTTTTTCCTGTAGTCCCTAACCCATCTTCCAGTGAGAGGTTCGTTTGGCTTTTTGAAAGATGATGCATCTTAACACCATTGAAGGAGCAGAAGGCAGGCAGAAGCTTACTTTCTCAACCGAAAGTTGCGACAGACACTACCTCCCTGTCTGGGCTGCTGAAGAACTGGCAGGTTCCCAGTAGTGTTGTACCACAGTTCTCACTGTTGTCGAATTATTGTTGTTATTTGATTTGACCTGTTTCTGTTTCCTTATGTATCTGCCCTCTTCTCCCCACCGCTCCACGTGATGATGGTGAGCCCTCTGGGATTCAGGGATTTGATTCAGTGTCTTTCGTGTTTATCCCCAGTGCTTAGATGAGTGATTTACACATTGCCAGCTGAAGGGGAGTGAAGGAGAAACAGAGGGGGAAAGATTGCAAGCCAGCATCAGTATCAACAATAGTTATTGAGCGTAAGCTCTCTAGACTCTAAGCTCGATGTGGGCAGGGAATGTGCCTGCCAACTCTATTGAATTGTACTCTCTCAAGTGCTTAGTAGAGTACTCTGCACATAGTAAACACTCAAATAGCACTGATTGATTGACTGAACTTCTCCTGGGGTCAGGGTACTGAACTAGACCTTTGGGAAGTGTATACCAAAAAAAAGGAGAAATTCCTTACCATTGACTTAAAACCACTCAATCAGCACACCTCCCTTCTTCCTTACTTTGCTGATTTCCTACTGAATCCCAGGCCACATACTTGGCTCCTTTAGCACTGGCTTTCTGTACCTCAATCTAGTCTATCTTGCCTCTGATCCCTTTCCCACATCCTCCTTCTCCGCCCCACTCCCACCCCCCCGACACATATATGACAGAGCACCACTCTTTCAACATTCAAAACCTTATTAAGGCCACGTCTTCTCCAAGAGGACTTACCCAATTAAGCCCTCTTTTCCCCGACTCCCTGCCCCTTCTTTTATGTGTTTCCTTTGAGCTATTGATATTCACCCCACCCTCAGCCCCACCACACATATGTACATATCTGTAATTAATGTATATTGATATGTCTTCCCACTCTAGACTTAAACACCTTAGGGGCAGGGAACATGTCTATCAACTCTGTTGTATTGTACTGTTCCTAAAACTTAGTTCAGTGCTCTGCACACAGTAAATGCTCAATAAATACCATTGATTCAATTCCATCCTCAATAAGCTGTCAATGTGAAATGGGAGATAACAAACTGAAATTGACAGTACACCACAGCTAAGAGTGAGAAGATAGAAATATTACACCTTGATTGGCTAAAGGGCAGACAAAATACATGAGGATTGAAGTGGCTAATGGAATGACTAAGAAAGTAGTAAGGATTTAAGCCACTGAAAAAAAAAAAGAAAAGACAGACGCCCCAGAAATCCGGCATGGAAATAACAGAGGAAATGGGGAGTGGAGGAGAAAAACCAATCATTCAATTATATTTACTCAGTACTTACTCTGTGCAAAGCACTGTACTAAGTGCTTGGGAGAGTACAGTACATCAGAATTAGCAGACAAGTTCCCTGTCTGCAAAGAACTTGCAGTCTAGAGGGGGAGATGGACAGTATGAATAAATAATTTGTAATATATAATTTAAAGGTATGTACAATAAGTGCTAAGGGGCTAGGGGTGGGGAGAATATCAAGTGTCCATAGGTCACAGATTGAGGTGCAGAGCTGATGCAGAAGGGAGAGTGAGCCCAGAAAAGAAGACTTGGGGAAGGCCTTTTGGAGGAGATGTGACCTTAGTTATGCTTTGAAGGTGGAGAAAGTGGGGGTCTGGCGAATATGGAGGGGGAGGGAGTTCCAGACTAGGGGGAGGATGTGGGAAAGGTGTCGGCAGCAAGAGAGATGAGATTGGGGCACAGTGAGTAAGCTGGCACTACAGTAGCGGGGTGCGCAGGCTGGACTGTAGTAGGGGATTGGTGAGGTAGGGTGGGGCAAGCTTATTAAGTGCTTTAAAGGAAAAGGAAAAGAAAAATGAGAATGTAAATCAGGGGACATAGCAGAGGGGGTTTGGGGGACTGAGACGGTCAAAAGAATGAAGGACAATGAAAAAGGTCAGAAGGGTGCAGGGAGGGGAGAATGAAAGCAGGCTTGGAGTTGGGTAGGAGCTGTCACAGATGAAAGGACAGGTGCTTCTTACCCTTGAAACCTGTACCGTGGGCCTTCCCACTTTCAGACACCCTCCTCTTCACTGGGACAGCCAGTGACCTTCTTGTGTATCTTGAACAAGAACTCAAAAATCCGATATTACCTGTGAGTCTGAATAATTACCCACCTCTGAGTTATACTGGCTTCGGAGGAGCGGGGAGACCGAGGGAGAGAGAAGAGGCCGTAAGATGACAACAGAGAAAGAAAGAGAAGAGGGTTGAGGAGAGAAGAGCCGGACACCTCTCCAACATGGCAAAGAAGGAGTATCCCTGCCAGTTCTGCCTGCTTTGTTTAGAAAACCGGGCCAAAGCAGCATAAAGGGCACCCACTCACTCTAGCAGCAGTTCATTCCCAGGCTTGCCACGTTTCCGGACCTTCACAGTTACATCTTCTTTCCCAGCAAACACCCCCCGCACCCCACCCCATTGACTGCTCCCCGCTTCGAGATTCCCAGGAATACTCGTACCCCTCGCATGTCCAACCCCATCCCATTTCCCCTCCCCCACCCCCAATGCATGGTGAGATTTTTCCTGCACTCCAGACTGCTGCTTTCTTCCCCACTGATAACACACGCAGCCACTTGGTTTCAATCTGGTTCTGTAAAATGTCGTCTGTGATTCCGTCGAAGGCAGGGAAGATTCCAGATGAAGCAGAATGAGGATTGCCAGGGGCCATTTGTGGTTCAGTTCTGGACCCTTGAACCGTGGACAAGTCACTTAACTTCTCTGGACCTCGTGTTTATCTGCCTTTAAGAAGCCAGGAAATGGCTGTTTAAAGAATACTGGATTGAATGCCATCCACCAAATCCTGGAATCCAGTATTACAGAGCTACTCTTCCCCCTTGCATGTTACCCTCTTCTTCCACCCCAGTCTTTCTCCTGTTTTCTTTTCCGAACAGAAGCCGGGAGAAATTAGCGATGATAGTGAGCGTGAGAAATAATATCGTTTAGGTTGTCTTTTTCCCTCCTTCCCGGAGGGCTAGTGATTTGTTATATTCATATCGATATGCTTTTGAAAACCAAAATCCACTGGAGATTGCGGGCTTGGCTATTGTCTCTAATTCTCTGAAGAGCAATGCTAGGGCCAGCTGGTAATCAGGAACTGGGGAAACAGTATGGCCTAGTGGATAGAGCAAGGGCCTGAGAATCTGAAGGAGCTGGGTTCTAATCCCAGCTCCGCCACTCGTCTGCTGTCTGACCACTGTGCCTCAGTTACCTCATCTATAAAATGGAGATTAAGACTGTGAGCCCCACGTGGGACAGGGACTGTGTCCAACCTGATTAGCTTTAATCTACCCCAGCGCTTAGTACAGTGCCTGGCACATGGTAAGCACTTAAAGATAGCTTTAAAAAAGGGAATTATCTCCTTGCTGTTGCTTAGAAGCATAGGAGCAAGCAGATCCCCCCCAAACCACTGAGGTATTTCGTAGTCCCTTGTCAAGTGGGAAGCATTGAACAGAAGACTGGACCTCTCTCCTACCTCTCAGACCCCTTCTTAGACCCTACAGCCAAGAAATCACATCATTCTTCATATCTTCTTAATCGTATTGCATTTGTCTTCCCTTTGGTTTTTCTCTTTCCTCTTCTCACTAATGGGTCCTGTCCAAGGTGGAGACTGTCTGCCATCTCAGCATTGCATTCACACCCTTATCCACAGTTCTATATTTGTTTTTTCGCCCTCAGTAGGAAACAAAGGATAGTCTCAGGTTCAATGCTGTGTTTGCAGTGAGATGTCCTTGGCATCCAAGAGTTTTTGTAAGGTTTGTGATAAATGAAACTGGAAGCTACAAAGGCGAGGGCCTTTTTTTCTCCAACTGGGATCAGATTTTGACCTAATAAATCGGTGCTAGATTGGGAGACAGGAATTCTGTAAACAGCACTGTACTGTTAAGGTGGTTTATTTCCCATGCTTTCTTCCTCTAATGAGATTTTGACTGTGAATCTGTCATATTGACAAAGTCTGCTGTGTGACCTTGGGTAAGTCACTTAACTTTGCTGTGCCTCAGTTACCTCTACTGTAAAATGGGGATCAAAACCGTGAGCCCCATGTGGGACATGAACTGTGTCCAGCATGATAATCTCCTATCTACCCCAGAGCTTAGGACAGTGCCTGGCTCATAGTAAATTCTTAACAAATACCTTTCCTTTTTTTAAAAAAAAAAGAGGTTTTAGGGTGGGGTTTAGACTGATGTAAAATTCATTTCGGATCCCTCAAGTTCCTTGTTTGACTCTGCAGCGGCTAAAGTCAGAGAGAGATACATTCATTAGGGTTGAAGGAAAACATCTCACTTGAATCCACCCCAGTGCTTTTTCCCCACTGTAAACATGGCCCAGAATAGCTTTCCGCACATTGTTGGCTGGCTACGTCGGCTCGGTTTTGGAGAAACCTCTCTCTCCCGACAGGCTCTGGGACAGTTGTGCTGTGGATTCACCCACTGCCAAGCCGAATCTCCGCTCTCTCCGGGGTTGAGCGCAGATGGCCCGTTTTGCACCCTTTCCTGAAACCGGTCTCTTAATGGCCGGATCAGTGGGTGAGGAGGAGCTCTGAGTTTTGAGAGAAAGAAAGGGCTGTACATTCTAAGCTGCTAATGGTAATAATGATATTTATTAAGCGCTTACACACTGTTCTAGGCACTGGGGTAGATACAAGCTAATCAGGTAGAACAGAGTCCCTGTCCAACGTGGAACTCACAGTCTTAATCCCCATTTTCCAGTTGCGGAAGCTGAGGCGCCGAGAAGTTAAGTGATTCACCCAAGGTCACACAGCAGACAAGTGGAGGAGCTGGCTCCTAGTTGACAGGGAACATGTTTACCAACTCTTTTTTTTTATTGTACTCTACCAAGCACTTAGTACAATGCTCTGCAAACAGTAAACAATAAGTACCATTTATTCACTGATTATTCTGTTGTGTTGGGCATTTTTTTTAAAGTGCCCTCAGAGTTTTCTCATTATCTGTCATCATCAGGGAACACAGGGTTCTAAGCCTGGAGATGTTTTGAGAGGCAACTTGCCCTTCCTGTTTGGGTTCAGAGATTTGCTGGGTGACTCCAGTGCTTGGTGCTTTCCAGAAAAGCTGGCCTCCTACCTCTCGGGGGGAAATCTTTGTGCATTTCCTCTCCCTAGCCCTTCCATCCTTTCTCCTCTTAACAGCTTGAGGTGCGATGCCCAAGGCCGCCTTAGAAGGGTTTCTCAAGTACCCTACTGATTTCATTTGCGTTTTGTCCTTCTGCCCCAGGATCTGCAGCTCTGACAACCTAAGCGCTTAGTACAGTGCTCTGCACACAGTAAGCGCTCAATAAATACGATTGAATGAATGAATGACCATCTGGCTCGAGGAATCCATCAGGGCTCCACCATTCAGGACAGACCTTCCCCAAGGCTAGGACCCTTTTGAACAGGATGTCCTGATCCCAGGGACACCCGATTAGGATTTTGCCCTGCCTCCTCACCTCTCCTAAAATGGTGGGATCAACCTACTGGTTTGGGGAGGGAATAGAAACCGTTAGCCATAATAATAATGGCATTTATTAAGCGCTTACTCTGTGCAAAGCATTGTTCTGACTGTGAGCCCCCCGTGGGACAACCTGATCACCTTGTATCCCCCCAGCGCTTAGAACAGTGCTTTGCACATAGTAAGCGCTTAATAAATTGATGATTGATGATGTGACTGCTCTCTCTCTTCCTCCTTTCAAAGCCCTACTGAGAGCTCACCTCCTCCAGGAGGTCTTCCCAGACTGATCCCCCTCCTTCCTCTCCCGCTCCCCACCCCCCCGCCTTACCTCCTTCCCCTCCCCACAGCACCTGTATATATGCATATATGTTTGCACGTGTTTATTACTCTATTCATTTTATTTGTACATATTTATTCAATTTATTTTGTTAATATGTTTTGTTTTGTTGTCTGTCTCCCCCTTCTAGACTGTGAGCCCACTGTTGGGTAGGGACCGTCTCTATATGTTACCAACTTGTACTTCCCAAGCGCGTAGTCCAGTGCTCTGCACACAGTAAGCGCTCAATAAATACGGTTGAATGAATGAATGAATGGCACCTATTTCAAGTGAATATGGGGATGGGAGGATGAAAAAATGGGGATAGGGAGAAGGGATTAAGGGGAGGAAAGAAGAGTGAGGAGAAATGGAAGGATGAATCTTCCAGGAGTGGGGAAACTCCTTCTCTCTATAATAATAATAGTAATAATGCCAGTCACTGTACTAAGCCCTGAGTTGGGTGCAAGCAAATCAAGTTGGACCCAGTCCCTGTCCCAGGCGGTGCTCACAGTCTCAATCCCCATTTAACAGGCGAGGGAACTGAGGCACAGAGAAGTGAAATGACTTGCCCAGGATCACTCAGCAGACAAGTGGCGGAGCCGGGATTAGAATCTATGACCTTTTGACAACCAGGCCTATGCTGTATCCATTATGCCTCACTGCTTCTGACGGAGCAGTACTCTCCCCATCTTCAAAGCCCTACTGAAATCACATCATCTCCTCCAGGAAGCCTTCCCAGACTAAGGTGTCATCGCCCCCACCATATTTTCACTTACTACTGTCCCTCCCACGCACTTAGTCCCACTCCCCGCACTTAGGTACTCCCCACCTCTATAGCACTTATAATAATAATAATAATAATAATAATGGCATTTATTAAGCGCTTACTATGTGCAAAGCACTGTTCTAAGCGCTGGGGAGGTTACAAGGAGATCAGGTTGTCCCACGGGGGGCTCACAGTCTTAATCCCCATTTTACAGATGAGGGAACTGAGGCCCAGAAAATAGTAGTAATAATAATAATAATAATAATGCATTTATTAAGCGCTTACTATGTGCAAAGCACTGTTCTAAGCACTGGGGAGGTTACAGTGAGATCAGGTTGTCCCACGAGGGGCTCACAGTCTTAATCCCCATTTTACAGGTGAGGGAACCTGAGGCCCAGAGAAGTGAAGTGACTTGCCCAAATCACACAGCTGACAGTTGGCGGAGCCGGGATTTGAACCCATGACCTGTGACTCCAAAGCCCGTGCTCTTTCCACTGAGCCACGCTGCTTCTCTGATGTACACATTATCTTCTTTTGCTTCTCTTATGTACACATCCTTATATTTGGTTGCCTCCTGAGATGGCTATTGAGTCATCTCAGCCCCATAGCGACTCCACGGACACCCCTCTCCCAGAACGCCCCGCCTCCATCTGCAATCATCCTGGTAGTGTATCCAGAGAGTTTTCTTGGTAAAAAAAAAATTATGTTAATATGTGTCTCGCCCATTAGACTTGTAAGCCCCTTGAGGGCAAGATCTGTTCCTACCGACTGTATTGTACACTTCCAAGTGTTTAGCACAGTGCTCTGCACAAAGCACTCAGTCAATATCACTCCTTGACGAATGAGAAGAGGGCAGCGAGGGAAAATTTCACCTGCTTCTGGCCTCCAGCTGGTTCTGGGGCAAGTGAGTGGCTAGGCAGCCCGGACAGCTCTTGGCCCGTAGAGAAGTAGCATAGCCTAGTGGATAGAGCGCAAGCCTGAGAGTCAGAAGGACCTGGGTTCTAATCCTAACCCTGCCACTCGTCTGCTGTGTGACCCTGGGCAAGTAACTTTAATTCTCTGTGCCTCAGTTCCCTCATCTGTGAAATGGGGATTAAGAGCCTTATGTAGGGCAAGGACTGTGTCCAACCCAATTACCTTGTATATGCCCCAGCGCTTAGTACGGTGCTTGGCACATAGTAAGCGTTTAACAAATACCATTATTATCATTATTATTGTTATATGGGATTTGCAGGCCACCTGGAATCACAGTCTCATATCTCCCCACCAGCCAGTGTAGGGAGGGAGATGGATGTCAAGGTGGTCAACATCTCGGTTCTTTCTTGATTTCTCGCAAGCATTCACATCTCCAACCACCTTGTTTGTCATCCTTTCTTTTGGGGGGAGGGTACACAAATAAGTCCCGAAGACCCTAAAATGGAGACCAGATTCCAAAATTTCAGGACCCTCCCGCTTAAATGGGGGCATCTTTAAGGCTGTGGTTTCCTCATTTCAGTTGCACGCTCCCCAAGAAGCGTTCAGTAAATGCCATCAACTGATGGAAAACTCCCAAAGGGGTTCTGGTCCCATTGAAATGCTTTCTGGTTGCTGCTACCAGTATGAGAGAAAATGTGTGGCCCGAAAAAAAACAACAAAAAACCTGTTCTATCGCAAGGCAAGGACGGGTGTCGAATTGCTGTGAGCTTTCTCAGCCCATTTTAATGTGCTGATGTTGGCGTGAGCACAACAGGCATTTTAAATAAGTGTTTTATGCAGAGTAGCAGATGGAGAGGCTGTTGACTGGAAACCTGCTCCTAGGGATTTCATTTGCATTTCTCCGAGTAAATTGCTGAAACGGTACTGGGTTCTGCCGGGAAGAGTCACCGGGTAGACTTTTAATTGCTGATTCTGCAGTGACGTGATTTCCTTCCTTTCCAGAGTGACCGTCTTCTTATTAAAGGAGGTCGAATTGTGAATGATGACCAGTCGTTTTATGCTGACATTTACATGGAAGATGGACTTATCAAGTATGTATATCAATTCATTCATTCAGTTGTATTTTTTGAGCGTTTAATGTGTGCAGAGCACTGTACTGTTTATGCTGACATTTACGTGGAAGTTGGATTCATCAGGTATGTATAGCAATTCATTCATTCAATCCTATTTATTGAGCGCTTACTGTACTAAGCACTTGGGAGAATACAATGTAGCAACAGACACATTCCCTACCCACAAGGAGCTTATGGTCTAGAGGGGGAGACAGACATTAATAGACATATAAATATTCTATCAGCCCCATTGTGGGTCAGCGTCTGATCATCCCAGTGGACTTGGGAAAAATTTTGCTTGTGGATTCTGGTTCACAAGTGCCTTTCTCTCTACAAATCAATCAAGTGAAATTTATTGAGCGCTTATTGTGTCCAGAGCACTGTACTAAGTGCTTGGGAGAGTACAGTATAACAGGGATAATAATAATTGGTGGTATTTGTTAAGCGCAAAGCACTGTTCTAAGCTCTGGGGGGGCTACAAGGTGATCAGGTTGTCCCACTTGGGGCTCTCAGTCTTAATCCCCATTTTACAGATGAGGTAACTGAGGCACAGAGAAGTTAAGTGACTTGCCCAAGGTCACACAGCTGACAAGTGGCGGAGCCGGGATTCGAACCCATGACCTCTGACTCCCAAGCCCTCACTCTTTCCACTGAGCCACGCTGCTTCATGGTAGTCACATTTCCTGCCCATGAGGAGCTTACAGTCTAGAGGTAAAATATAAATGTAAATGTCCCCCACACCACATCTTGAAGTTAATAGTTGTTAAGTGGCATTTGTTAAGAGATTACTATGTGCCAAACACTTTTCCAAGCATTTAGGCAGATAGAAGATAATCAGGTTAGACACCGTCTCTGTCCCACCCGGGTCTCACAGTCTAAGTAGGAGGGAGAACGGGCATTGAATCCCCATTTTAGACATGTGAGGAAAGTGAGGCACAGAGAAGTTGAGTGACTTTCCCAAGGTCGCACAGCAGGCATATGGAAGAGCTGGGATTAGAACCCAGGTCCTCTGACTCCCGGGCCTGTGCTCTTTCCATTAAGTGACACTGCTTCTCAGCTGATGAGGCAGCTGAGAGGGAGAGGCCCGCCCTCATTTCAGGTCCAACTTCACCCCACCTGTCCCTGCTGGGAGAGGAGAGCAGTTATCACATGATAATCAGGCATGCCACTCAGTAAGTAAAAACCACTGTATCTGAGGGAACGGTTACTTCTGTTACCTCCACAGTTATCTGGTTTTCTCTGGTTTCAGTCTTGTCCTGGATTGGGTGTCACAGATAGTCTTCTTTCCCAAGTCAAGGTTAAGGACAGGGAGAATGGAATGTCCCTGCAAAACAGAGCAAAAAATCGAACAACTCCCTTTGTTGGGATCTAGTGCTGCAAGTATTGGCACACTTACTGGCGCTAGCAAGTTTTGAACGGACTTGGGACTGGCACAAGAATTTGTCTCCCCCTTTTAGACTGTGAGCCCACTGTTGGGTAGGGACTGTCTCTATATGTTGCCAATTTGTGCTTCCCAAGCGCTTAGTACAGTGCTCTGCACACAGTAAGCGCTCAATAAATACGATTGATGATGATGATGATGGTCAGCTCCTAGATGCCTCGGAGTCCCCTAGGAAACTGTGCTGGGCTGGTCTGAAGATCCTCCGTTCAATAAATGGCCTTTAGACTGTGAGCCCACTGTTAGGTAGGGACTGTCTCTATATGTTGCCAACTTGTACTTCCCAAGCGCTTAGTACAGTGCTCTGCACACAGTAAGCGCTCAATAAATACGATTGAACGATTGATTGATTGATTAAATAAATCGGTGGTATCTGGTAAGCGCTTACTGTGTGTAGGTCATGAGTTCTAATCCTGACTCTGCCACTTGTCTGCTGTGTGACCTTAGGCAAGTCACTTTACTTCCCTGTGTCTCAGTTCCCTCATCTGTAAAATGGGGATTGAATCTATCAGCCCCACGTGGGACAGGGACCTTGTCAAACCCGATTTGCTTGTATCTGCCCTAATGCTTAGTACAGTGCCTGGCATATAGTAAGTGCTTAACAACACCATAATTATTAATTATTATTATTATGTATATAGTAAGCTAGTGTCCATTCTGACTTCAGCTACTAATTTTCTTGTTATGTGGCCAACACTCTTTTTATGGGATTTGTTAAGCATTTAGTATATGCCAGGAATTGTAATAATAATAATAATGATGGCATTTATTAAGCACTTACTATGTGCCAAGCACTGTTCTAAGCACTGGGGAGGTTGCAAGGCGATCAGGTTGTCCCAAAGGGGGCTCACAGTCTTAATCCCCCTTTTACAGATGAGGGAACTGAGGCACAGAGAAGTTAAGTGACTTGCCCAAAGTCACACAGCTGACAGTTGGCAGAATAGGAATTTGAAGCCATGACCTCTGACTCCAAAGCCCGGGCTCTTTCCACTGAGCCACGCTGCTTCTCTGTACTATTCTCTGGTGTATTCCGTTTGGACACAGTCCATGTCCCTCTTGGGGCACACAGTCTTAATCCCCATTTTACAGATGAGGGAACTTGAGTCTCAGAGAAGTTAAGTGACTTGCTCAAAGTCACGTCGCAGAACTGGGATTAGAAAACTGAGTTCCCTTGACACCTGGGCTTTAAGCATTAGGCCACACTGTTTTCCACACTTTAATTCTTCCTCCCTATCAACTCCAAGAAGGTTAGCAAGGCTCTCCTCATCGCACAAAAAGAATTTTGGCTGCTGAGACAAGCAGCAGAGAGTATTGAATAAAGATTTCTAATTATCTCTCTCTCTCCTCACTCAGGATGCTATCCTTTCCTCAGAGATGAGCTAACAGTGACTCTGGTCACTTGTTTAGAACACGATCAGAGAGGAAATATTGGTCCCCTGCAAGATGTAACTAAATACACTAACTGTTTTGGATGAGTGGCTGTGAAAGCTGGGCCACTGATCTAGGGGAGGCCTGAGCATTAGAATAGTCTCATGGGAGACAAGGTAACTAGGGAGAAAGCAGAAGGGACAAGCTTGGCTCCCTGAGGTGTTTGTACGTGAAAATGAGGAGCCTAGGAAACAGCTACTCCTGGATTGCGGTTTGAGAATCAGAGGAGCAGCATGTCATAGTGGATAGAGCACGGACCTGGGACTCAGAAGGTTGTGGATTCTAATCCTGGCTCCGCAACTTGTCCACTGTGTGTCACTTCACTTCTGTGTGCCTCAGTTACCTCATCTGGAAAATTGGGGATTGAGACCGGGAACCCATGTGGGACAGGGACTGTGTCCAACCCAGTTTGCTCGTCTCCACCTCAGCGCTTGGTACGGTGCCTTACGCACTGTTACTATTATTATCATTATTATTATTATAGGAAATAGCTGCCCCTGGAGCGTGGGTTGGTTACACTGTGTTTGGAATAACTGAGAAGTAGCAGAGCAGCGCTTATCGTTGAGACGGCTGGACTCGAGGGAAAATGAAAATATTTTTTAGCAGAAACGCTGCCACTAGAGAGTTGCAGGCAAGGTGGGGAAGTGGGTCTGGGGTCAGCCCACCCCCTTTAGGGCGGGGCCTGGAGAAGGGCAAACAGGGAAGCTGGAGAAACTGCATTAGAACATAAAAATCCAGTTGCTTTCCTGGAGGGAAATGCAGATTTTGAAAGTCTGGGATCAGGTGCAGGAAGGAGGGGAGGAGGGGGGCTGGCACTCTTAGAGCATACTGTGACTGTATATAGTCCCTGTGCCCCTTTTCACCCCCACCCCCCACTCCCTGATCCCGGCAGGGGCATCCTCCCTGCTGTGGCCCCATTGAGCTCATTCAGCTGGCGGACAGTCCTGCCTCTCTGGGACACTGTACCAGTCAGTCAGTCAATCATATTTATTGAATGTTTACTGTGTGCAGAGCACTTTACTAAGCACTTGGGAGACGGTTTCCCTGCCCACAGTGAGCACCAGGAGGCTGTTGGAGCCAAGGGTGTAGGGAACTTCTGTTAAAGGATAACTCTAATTTGACCTTCTTAAAATGCAGGATCAAGAAAGCCGTGTGTTATTCCAAGTGCGGGCATATCACAGTTTTACAAAACTTTTCCACCACTCAGTGTCCTCTATGGGTGTAGAGATTTCACCACACACTCCATCTCATCATTTAAGTAGATGATAAATAAAATAGGTCTAACCACTGATCCCTGGGGAGTCCCACTCTATATCCATCCCCACCTTGGAAAGTGCTTCTTTATCCTAATAATAATAATAATGGCATTTGTTAAGTGTTTACTATGTGCAAAGCACTGTTCAAAGTGCTGGGGGGGATACAAGGTGATCAGATTCTCCCATGTGGGGCTCACAGTCTTCTTCCCCATTTTACAGATGAGGTAACTGAAGCACAGAGAAGTTAGGTGACTTGCCCAAAGTCACACAGCTGACAAGTGGCAGAGCCGGGATTAGAACCCATGACCTCTGACTCCCAAGCCTGTGCTCTTTCCATTGAGCCACGCTGCTTCTCTGTACCCTTATATATATCCTTATATCCTTTGCCTCAGATTTCTATCCAAGACAGAAAATTTCTTCTGTTCCCAAAATAAATTCATTTGCTTAAAAGGCAGGATGAAAACGGCACCATGATTCTGATAATCGAAGTCTGTAGGGTCCAACCTTTAAGCGCTTAGTACAGTGCTTTGCACACAGTAAGCACTCAATAAATACAATTGAAAGAATGAATGAATGAATATCTGTACCACCTGGATTTACCAGAGACAACACAAATAAATTCCAGGATACTTTTATTAATAACACAGATAGTGAAAGGCTCTGACATGAAAGCAAAACCCCTGCATCACCGCTTCCCTGGGCATGACATGTGAGGGGAATGGATGACAGAAAACACCCAAACATTTGAAGGATGGTTAATTGAAATAGGGAAACTGTAAACAGGATGGACCGAAATTAATGTTTTAACAACACAATGAAGGTAAACCTCAGAAGATCTGACATAGTAGGAAGACAGCAATGGACTCCCTAGCTGGGTGAGTAGCAATCAGAAATGGGGTAATTCATGAGCAGAGACGGTCATGACACCAAGAAGGGAAAGGTGGCAGGCACAAAACTCCCCTGTGTGGAATGGGAGAGAGTCGAGGGCGAAGACTCAGGTTTCCTGCCCGGAAAGAGGCAGTGGTCAACCACTTCCATATTTTTACCAAGAAAACTCAGTGGCTATACTACCAGCACGATTGCAGATGGAGGTGGGGCGTTCTGGATGAGAGGTGTCCATGGAGGCGTTATGGGTTGGAAACGACTCGACAGCATAAGGCAAGATAAGAGAAGACTGTGGGTAACAGATGCCACAGGCCAGCAAGAGACAGTTGCCGTGTGCGCAGAAAATGGAAGCAGTTGTTGCTTACTCGTCAGCCTGCTAGTGGCATTTACTCTGGTAAAAAGTCCCACCACCTATACCACTGTCTTTGAACTCACAGGGTGGGTATACACAGGTGGTCCCCTGTTGCCCCCAAGGTCAGTTTTCGATGGCTGGCGAGTCATATTAGAAGGTGGTGCTGGAATTGCCGTGACTAAGAATGTGTGGGTTGTAAATCTGGGAGATAGTTACAGAGGTCAGTCAGTTGTATTTATTGAGGACTGACTTTGTGCAAAGTACTGTACTCAGCGCTGGGGAGAGTATAAACTATAAACTGGTTTGGTGGAAAGAGCATGGAATTTGGAGTCAGAGGTCATGGATTCAAACCCCAGCTCTGCCAATTGTCAGCTGTGTGACTTTGGGCAAATCACTTAGCTTCTCTGTGCTTCAGTTACCTCATCTGTAAAATGGGGATTAAGGCTGTGAGCCCCCCGAGGGACAACCTGATCACCTTGTAACCTCCCCTGTGCTTAGAACGGTGCTTTGCACATAGTAAGTGCTTAATAAATGCCATCAGTATTATTATAATTTAACAATATAACAGACACATTCCCTGCCTGCAGTGAGCTTACAGTCTAGGGGGTGAGACAGACAGTAATATAAATAAATAAAATTAGAGATGGGTATATAAGTGCCGTGGGGCCGGGAGGGAGGATGAATAATGGGAGTAAGTCAAGGTGGCACAGAAAGGAATGGGAGAAGAGGAAGGGAGGGCTTAGTCAGGGAAGGCCTCTTGGAGGAGATGTGCCTTCAGTAAGGCTTGGAAGGTGGGGAGGGTCATTGTTTTTGGAATAGGAGGAAAAAGGGTTTTCCAGGACGGAAGCAGAATGTGGGCAGAGAGATAGAAGAGAGGTGTCAACTTGTCATTGTGAGGGTGGGGTAGCAAGGAGGACACATGCAGAAGAGAGTTTGAGAGTGGCAAGCAGGCTTTGAAGAGTTAATAGATCAGAATGATCCACTTTGGAGTCTCTTCGGTCTTATCTCTTTACAGTTTTGCTCATCCCTTCCCCCTGAACTAGAGAGGTCCAGCCTTAACCCAAGAGGTGAATTAGCATCAGATAGACTTCGGGGTTGAAAGCAGGAAGGCTAAAGTGCTGTTTCCTTTCCCTAAGTCAGATTTGAGGGAACTGCTTTGGAAAGTCAAACCAAGCAGCCTAGGCCTATTCATTCATTCATTCATTCAATTGTATTCATTGAGTGCTTACTGTGTGCAGAGCACTGTACTAAGCGCTTCGGAAGTACAAGTTGACAACATATAGAGACGGTCCCTACCCAACAATGGGCTCACAGACATGAACTGGTGACCATCTCTCTCTTTCGGGGATCCTGCTGGAAAGGATGCCACAACTGAGGTGCAGTTTCCGTGGCCACAGTTGGGTCTGGGTACCATGGCTGCCACTCTGAAATAATAATGATAATAATAATAATTAACGTTAATGTTAAGTGCTTATTATCTGGCAAGCTCTGTTCCAAGTGCTGGCATAGATACAAGTTAATCAGTTTGGACACAGTCCCTCTCCCACATGGGACTCACAGTCTTATCCCCATTTTGCAGATGAGGTAATGGAGGCCCAGAGAAGTAAAGTGACTTACCCAGGGTCATACAGCAGGCATGTGGCAGGGCTGGGATTAGAACCCAAGTTCTTCTGCCTCTCAGGCCGGTGCTCCATCCACTAAGCCACCCTGCTTCTCTGGAGGCAATGCCGCTATCCTGAGCCTTTTTTTTAGGGGGTCCCTACCCGCTGAATGGGACTAGGAGTGGCAAAATGGGTGTCTGAGACCGGGGCTCTGATCATTGCCACCAAGCAGCGTGGCTTCATGGAAAGAGCATGGGCTTGGGAGTCAGAGGTCCTGGGTTCTAATCCCGCTCCGCCACTGGTCAGCTATGTGACTTTGGGCAAGTCGCTTAACTTCTCTGTGCCTCAGCTACCTTATCTGTAAAATGGGGACTAAGACTGAGAGCCCCATGTGAGACAACCTCATTACTTTGCTTCTACCCTAGTGCTTAGCACAGTGCTTGGCACGTAGTAGGCACTTAACAAATACCACCATCATCATGACCACCCTCTAGAGCAGGTACTGGCACCCTGGCTCAAAGGCACCCAGGTTTTGCCATCTGGTATGAGTCCCAAGGTGTTACCAACCCCCTTTGGATCTCCCTTTTCCCTACTCTGTAAAAATGAACAAAAAAAAACCACCTTTCTGCCTCCCGGAGGCAGGGAGTAAACTCTTTTTAAAATTTCATATGCAGAACAAAGTGTGAGCTTTTCCCATTGTGAAAATGCCTCCCCTTTGCACCAGTGTGTTCCTGAGCGAGTGCTCTAAATCGTATTCAAGATGATGGATGATGTCCATGCTGTTTTCCAAAGAAACAGACTTCCAGAAAGGAGGATTTACCCTGGGCAAGTTTGGCTGCATGGGACAATTTACTGAGTTTTGTTTGAAGGTGATTTTTACATGTGAGCTTTGTGAGTCTTTATTTATAAATACATTTCTTTACCTGTCTTCCTCATTAGTTTGGATGCCCCTAGGGAACAGGGATCATGTTTTTTTCACCTGGCGTACTCTCCCAAGTGCTAAATACATAACATCGACGATAATTGTTTTAGATCGTAAGCTTCTTTTGTGCAGGGAACACATCTGTTTATTGTTGTATTGTACTCTTTCAAGTGCTTAGTACAGTGCTCTGTACACAGTAAGTGATCAATAAATATGACTGACCTACTGACTGACAGGGAACATATTTACCAACTCTGTTGTATTGTGCTCTCCTGTATTGTGGTGCTTAGTACAGTACACAGTAAGTACTCAGTATGTGCCACTTATGGATTCTTTGCTGAAAGTGTCTAAGTTTGAAAGATTGTCTCAAAGCTCCACTTGGGTTGGAACCAGCATGGCGTAATGGATAGAGCACAGGCCTGGAGTCAGAAGGTCATGGGTTCTAATCCTGGCTTCCCCACTTGTCTGCTGTGTGACCTTGGCAAATCACTTCACTTCTCTGTGCCTTATTTCACTTGTAAAAGTTACTTCATCTGTAAAATGGGGATCGAGACTGTGAGCCCCACGTGGGACAGGGATTCTTTCCAACCAGATTTGCCTGTGTGTACCCCAGTACCTGGCACTTAGTAAGTGCTTAACAAATACCATTATTATTATTACTATCATTATTATTATTACGTTGGTAGTGGTATGGAGGGTGGTTTGGCTGAGGTTCCTTTCGAGCTGATGATCCCATCCCTGTCTTTCCAGGCAAATTGGAGACAACCTGATCGTCCCTGGTGGGGTGAAAACCATTGAAGCCAATGGGAAGATGGTGATCCCTGGTGGCATAGATGTCCACACCCACCTGCAGATGCCATACAGGGGGATGACCACAGTGGATGACTTCTTCCAAGGAACCAAGGCTGCCTTGGCCGGTGGAACCACCATGATCAGTAAGTCGGACTAGATGGGGCCTACCTCTGCGCTCTGTAGGCAGATTCCTTGCTGTTGGGCAGTCCCACTGTCACAGGCAGCTCAACACCTGGACTGACTGGCCATCTAGATACCTCTCATTCTGATTTCGAAGCAGTGTGGCCCAGTGGATAGAGCCCAGGGCTGGGAGTCAGAAGGACCTGGGTTCTAATAAATGCCATCATTAGTATTATTAATCCCAGCTCCACCTCTTATCTGCCGTGTGACCTAGGGGAGGTCGTTCCGCTTGTCTCAGTTCCCTCATCTGTAAAATGGAGATGAAGACTGAGCCCCATGTGGGACATGGATTGTGTCCAACCTTGTATCTACCCCAGGGCTCAGTACAGTGTCTAGCACATAGTGAGCACGTAACAAGTGCCATAAAATCAACAAAATAAATAAATGAGTTCCTTTTGGCCCATAATAATAATTGTGGTGTTGTCCAGGGCTGCTAGACAGAGTTAAAACGGGCAAGAATGTATTTGAGATGGACAAAATCAGCCCAACGTCTGGATTTCCACCAGCAGTGCTTTGTAGTTCATGCACAGGAGCGAAGGGAGTAGACTCTGGAAGTGATCCAGGGCTGTGGGTTTGTGGTATGAGATCAACAAAGGGATAGGGGAGTGAGAGTTAAGTTCAAAAGAGAGGGTGGTGCTGAGGGCGTCAATATGTGCATAAGGTAGGTTGTTTAGGGAGATTAATAATCGTGGAATTTGTTAAACCCATACTATGTGCCAAGCAGTGAGGAGATACAAGTGAATCAAGTCAAACACAGCCCCTGTCCCACCTGGGGCTTACAATTTTAATAGGAAGAAAGACAGATATTGAATACCCATTTACAGATGAGGAAACTGAGGCACTGAGAAGTCAAGCGACTTGCCCAAGGTCACACAGCAGACAAGTGCCGGAGCCAGATTTAAAACCCAGGTCCTCTGACCTCCTGGCCATGTGGTCCTCTTTTCACTAAGCGATAGCTCAGTGGGGGATGATGAGAGATGCATTAGCGTGTACCAAAGTTATAATGGGAGGAAGAGGGAGTTGATACTTCCTGCTGCATTCTCAGTATTCATTCATTCATTCAATCAATCGTATTTATCGAGCGCTTACTGTGTGCAGAGCACTGTACTAAGCGCTTGGGAAGTACAAGTTGGGGACATATAGAGACGGTCCCTACCCAACAAAGTCTAGAAAGGGGAGACAGACAACAAAACAAAACATGTGGACAGGTGTCAAGTTGTCACAATAAATAGAATTAAAGCTAAATGCACATCATTAACAAAATAAATAGAATAGTAAATATGTACAAGTAAAATCGAGTAATAAAACTGTACAAACATATATACAGGTGCTGTGGGGAGGGGAAGGAGGTAGGGCGGGGGGATGGGGAGGAGGAGAGGGAAAAGGGGGGCTCAGTCTGTGAAAGCCCTTTGACGCCAAATACTATTAAACTGTGTTTTGGTGCATTTCCTTTTGGATAAGTGCACTGCTGATATTTGGGCTCAGAGCTCTGCTTTGTTGGACAGTAGAAGTGCGTAGTACAGTGATCTGATCAGAGTAAGCACTCAGTAAATACGATTGATTGATTTCTAGAAAAGTAGGATGTTGGGATGAGAAGGGAGACCAGGAGTAATGTGGATGGTGGAGAATGCTTTTGGTGTGGGACCGCCTTAAAGTATTTCACTTCCTATGAATGGGGTAAAGGAAAAGATTTCAAGTAGTGTGGTGAAAGTATTTACTGAGTACTCATTGGGTGCAATGCACTGTTGTAAGAGTTTGGGAAAATACAACCAAAGTAAGAGACCCATTTTCTGTCCACAAGGAGCTTACACGCTAACGGGGGAGCAAACATGAAAATATTTACAGATGGGTTATTAGAATAAATACATTGACTGTCATTTGAGCATAAATCTGTACATAAGTACTGAGGGAGGATATAAATAAATGTCTCACAAGCCCACGTCCTGCCTCTGGCATGGAACGCCCTTCTCTCTTTATATCCAACAGCCGATCGCTGTCCCCATCTTCCAAGCCTTATTGAAAGCACATCTCCTCCAAGAGGCCTTCCCTGACTTACTATGATCAGATCACTGTACTAAGCGCTTCTACTGTCTAACAAAGCAGAGCTCTGAGCCCAAATATCAGCAGTGCGCTTTTTCAAAAGGAAATGAACCAAAACATATCCTCTTGTCCTACCTCCTTCTGTGCTACCCTTGCGTTTGGATTTGCTCCCTTTATTCACCTCTCTCTCAGCCCCACATGTATGTATCTGTAGTGTATTAATTTATATTCATGTCTGTTTCCCCCTATAGACTGAAAGCTCATTGTGGGCAGGGAATATGTTTACCAACCGTTGTACTTTCACAACTTCTTAGTACAGTTCTCTGCATAGGATGTGCTCAATAAATAAGATTGATTGCTTGATTGAAATAAATGAATATGAAAGTGATTTTATGGAATGGGGAATGCTATACTTTGAGACTATTGGAATGGTCCAGGAAGATTATTTGTCAAAGGAAACTTTGCCAGTTTAGCAGTGCCTCAGAAGCAGAGTGGCTTAGTGGAAAGAGCACAGATGTGGGAGTCAGAGGTCTTGGGTTCTAATCCTAGCTCTGTCACTTATCGGCTGTGTGACTTTGGGCAAGTCATTTCACTTCTCTGCGCCTTAGTTACCTGCTCTGTAAAATGGGGATTAAGTCTGCTAGCCCCACGTGGGGCAACCTGATTATCTTGCATTATCTTTAAAGCCACAGTGCTTGGCACACAGTAAGCACTTAACAAATACCATCATCATTATTATTATCATTATTATTTCCTAAATTCACATTCTAACGTATATGGTTCTTGATTCTCCCTCTCCCAACCTCTTGCTCACAGCTTTCTCCCTCCCTTTCAAAACTGCCAAACCACGCCTATTCCCATCTTCAAAGCCTTCCTGAAATCCCATCTCCTCTGGGAGACCTTCCAACATTAGTTTTTCTTCTCCCCAGGGCACACCTTCCCAAATACCACCTCAGCACTTTGGCACTACCGCTGCACTTAAGTACTCACAACCACTTGGAACATTTTTGTTATATAGTGATTTGCATACTTTCCAAGTTCTTTCTCTACAGACCTGTCTTTCCATTCTCTTCTTCCTCCTATAAGTGCATTATCTGTTGTCTGTCTCCCCCAGTAAGTAGAAAATTCCCTGAGGGCAGGGATCATATCTTCTCCCTCTAATGTACCGCTGCCTCTGGAAAGCAGCAGTGGCCTAGTGGAAAGAGCATGGGCCTGGGAATCAGAGGACCTAGGTTCTAAATCCCAGCTCCACCACTTAACTGCTGTGTGACCTTAGGCATGTCAGTGCTTAGAACAGTGCTTTGCACATAGTAAGCGCTTAATAAATGCCATCATTATTATCCCAGTTCTGCCAATTGTCAGCTGTGTGACTTTGGGCAAGTCACTTCACTTCTCTGGGCCTCAGTTACCTCATCTGTAAAATGGGGATTAAAACTGTGAGCCCCTGATGGGACAACCTGATCACCTTGTAACCTCCCTAGCGCTTAGAACAGTGCTTGGCACATAGTAAGTGCTTAATAAATGCCATTATTATTATTATTATTATTATCATTATTATTATTATTATTATTATTATTATGTCACCTAACTTCTCTGTGCCTTTGGTACCTCATCTGTAAAATGGGGATTCAATACCTGTTCTACCTCCTACTTAGACTTTGAGCCTCATGTGGGACCAGATTATCTTGTATTTACCCCAGCGCTTAGTGCAGTTATTGGTGTATAGTAAGCACCTAACAAATACAATTACTAGTGTACTCTTCAAAAGCACTTACTGCAGCACTCCATTACACTACTGATTGACTGCCCCGTGTATCCATGGTCTTCATAGAATTTTGCCAGGCCTAAATGAAATTGTGCTGTTGTCAAAAATTGTTAATACAGACGGAAAACATTCCCCATAGGACTAATGTAGCCATCCCCTTTTATGATACTCTCTAAGTGTCTCAATAGTGCTACTGAATTTTGCAGCTGGATCTACAGCATATGGAAGTAAAACACCAAATATTAAGTTAAGCTCTTCCCCTCTCTTTCAAGTATTTTGACTGACTTTCTATACTGACTAAAATCCATTTCAATTTAGCACACTTAATTGTAAGAGTGCTAATACAGGGTGCTTTGGGCTGAATAATGTGTGAAAGATAAACCTCTGAAAATTAAATACTGTATATATGTATGTATTCCCAAAACACTTAAATTCAAATTTTTTTCATTATTGATATATATTCAGGCAACATGTGTCTATCAGCTCTGTTGTATTGTACTCTCCCAAGTGCTTAGTACAGTGCTCTCTGCACAGAGTAAGCTCTCAATAAATACCATTGATTGGTGTTTATGTTGATATTTGATTGTGTGACTTTGGTGTGTTTTTTAATCACTGTTTTTCAATATATTTACATTGTTTTGGTCCGTTTTGGGGCGAAATTGGAATGCATAGTTTCCCATGCTTTATTTAGTGCTTTATTTATTTATGTTGCCAACTTGTACTTCCCAAGCGCTTAGTACAGTGCTCTGCACACAGTAAGTGCTCAATAAATACGATTGATGATAATGATGATAGTGCTATTTTACATAATGCATGGAACCAATTAAAAGTGCTAATTGAGGTATAGCAATACCGTATTTCTTTAGGCTACTGATGCACATGACAGATATATTGAATCCATGCCACAGTGAAAGATGGATAGATGTAAATCCAGTGGCCCGATGAAACCTTTTGGAATTTATCCGCAAGTCTGATTTGAAGTCCTGGAAATGGGAACCAGAGAGCAGGGTGGTAAGGGAGGGTGTAAGAAAGGGTATATTCTCAGCTTCTCCCATTTTTTCTGTACTTGTTCAGTTGATCATGTGATCCCAGAACCCGAGTCCAGCCTGGCAGAGGCATATGAGAAGTGGCGAGAGTGGGCAGATGGGAAGACTTGCTGTGACTACGCCCTGCACGTGGACATCACCAACTGGAACGACAGGACCAAACAGGAAGTGCAGACTCTCATCAAAGAGAAAGGTGAGCTGTAGGAAGCTGTTGCCCCTTGACTTCTTAGACTTTTTCCTTTTTCATCCCTTTTCAGCAACCACCTCCCTCCGTGCCTATCCCAGCTCTCTAAATTCTGGGAGCATAAGATATGGAGAGAGCAAAAGCAGTGAGGGATTGTGGGTTAAGGGCAACCTCGAAGGATGTGAACCATGTGAATATAGATTTATTCACATATTAACACAAAACTAGTCCCAGTCCAAGGAAACACAGTTTTCGTAGGAAGCAGAAGGAGCTGAACAGGCCTAAAATTTCAGTAGATTCAAGAGGGGTTTAAATAACTCAAAGACGAGAGGTCCGAAATGGGGTCTGAGAGAGAAATTAGGGACGTAGAGGGGAATGTTAAGAGTTTAGAGAGGGACCATTCAACATCCACAACTTTACCCTCTGTTTTCTTTTCTTTCCCCTATTAAGGATCTGCTGGGGATTTGGTTATCTTGGAATTGGGAGGGATCCAAATGCGCCTTGGCAAACATCAAGAAACTCTTGTATTTTCCCCTCCACCTCTTGCCATCAGCCTTTGGCTTGATAGACTGAGAACTAATCACAAGCTGCTTTGGAGTTTGGGAAGAAGAAAGGGATGGGGGAAAAAGGAAGGGAATCGTTTTGTTTAATAGACCTTTACCCTGTTTTCCTCTCTGCTTTAGGAGTTAACTCCTTCATGGTTTACATGGCCTATAAGGACTTGTATCAGATGTCCAACACAGAGGTAATGTTGAATTATTTTCTAGGGTTTGGTGGCTTGTCTTTTTCGAGCCGAATTGTTACCTGGGGATTGGTTTGTCATTTTCATGAGTCACTAGTTCATTTGGCTGGGGTCACTGCGAGAGAACCCAGAAACAGCAAGAACATGGAGCTAAGGGAGGCTGCAGGCTTCCCTCCGTGACTCCAGCCAAGCACCCTGTAATAGGAACCATTCCTCTCGATGACTGTAATTTTGAACGAAAGAGGAACTGCTCCTTAATCAGCCACTGAGTCTTATCTTGGGCCCGCGTGAAGCTGAGCGTGGTTGACAGCTTGGGAGTATTAACTTTCGAACACAGCCTTTATGGGATCGATTGTATTGTGGCCACCGCATTGCCTCGAAGGTGGGCCAGTGGACAATGGATTTGGGGGCCGAGGGCATGGGACTGAAGAGCTCTGAAATGAGAAGCCTAATTCCCAGGTTTTCCCTTATCTTTTAAAATTATTATTATTATTATTATTATCGCTATTATATTAAGTGCTTACTATGTGTCAAGCCCTGTTCTAAGCTCTGGAGAGAGCTTTCCAACTTCCCTTGCGGTTACTCATTCCATCTTCCTGGTCCTAGTTCCAGCTTCTTTAGCCACTAGGAGTCTTTGAAGTTCATTGAATCGTATTTATTGAGAGCTTATTGCGTGTAAAGCACTGTACTAAGCACTTGGGAGAGTACAATATGTCAACAAACAGGCACATTCCTGCCCACGGCGAGCTCCCAGTCTGGAGGGGAATGTTCTTTTGGGATCTGCTGTGAGGTGTCATTGGTATCAGAGAAGCAGCTTGGCTTAGTGGAAAGAGCACGGGCTTGGGAGTCAGAGGACGTGGGTTCTAATTCCAGCTCTGCCACTTATCAGCTGTGTGACTTTGGGCCAGTCACTTAACTTCTCTGCACCTCAGTTACCTCCTCTGTAAAATGGGGATGAAGACTGTGAGCCCCACTTGGGACAACCTGAGTACCTTGTATCTACCCCGGTACTTAGAACTTAGTGCTATGCTTGGCACATAGTATAGTAAGTGCTTAACAAATACCATCATTATTATTATTATTATTATATTTTTTCTTTCAGCTGTATGAGATCTTTAGCTGCCTTGGGGAACTGGGGGCCATAGCTCAAGTTCATGCTGAAAATGGAGACATCATTGCACAGGTAACATTCTCTCCTGCCTATCTTTCCTGACGTCTTTCCCCAATCAGTTCTTTCCTCTCTCCTCACCCCCCTTTGCCACTTACCTCCCTCCCTCTCACCCCACTTTCTCACCCTCATCCCTTCTAATGCTTCACTCCTCTCTTTCCCACCCTGTTTTACGCTGGGAGAAAATATTGTGGGCAACTCTTACTGAGAAGAATTTGGATAATAAATGTCTGAGCTTAGTTTCTTCTGAGAAAGCATTCTGTGGAGTGAATGGAGGAGAAACAAAAAGCAGGAGCTTTTAAAAGCCAGAATTGGATGATAGACTGCAGAGCCCACAGTTACCAAAAAAGGCCAAAAACGGGTCTTGAACACAGGCTATAGAACTGTCTGCCCCTCCTAATAGTAATAATAGTAGTAATTATGGTACTTCTTAAGAGCTTAGTATGTGCCAAGCACTGTTCTAACCACTGGAGTAGATACAAGTTAATCAGGTTGGACACAGTCCCTGTCCCACTTGGCGCTCACACTCCTATTCCCATTTTACAGATGAGGTAACTGAGGCCCTGAGAAGGTAAGTGACTTGCCCAAGGTCACTCAGCAGACCAGTGGCGGAACCAGGATTAGAACCCAGGTCCTTCCAACTCCCAGGCCTGTGCTGTAGCCACTAAGCCACGCTGCTTCTCCTAGTCACAATGGCAGGGAGCCCCATTGGAGAACAGGCTGGAAAAGCAATGACATATTCGGCCCCTTGGTACATCTGATAATCTGCCAGGGGGCCCGGAGAGTTCTTTCCCTCCCAATTTCCATCCTGCACAATGGTCTTGATGTATCCCTTGAGGCAGCAAGAATGGACCAGATGTGAGAGGCCATGCCAGCTGGGTAACAGCTCTAATTAGGGCTTCATTAAATCTGTAACAAGACACTCTTCACCAACTTTGGGGGCCTTGTTTCCTTCTACTTTGATTTCCATTGAGCTTATGAACATGTAGATCATTATCAGTGGTATTTATTGAGTGCCAACTATATACTAGACACTTGGGAACTTTCAGAAGAAACATAAGTCTGTGATCTCAAGCCCTGAGGTGTAGGAGGAGACAAGGAGACATATATTGACAAATAGAGTAGAAATGAATAATAATCACAAATTGGAAAGTCAGCTAAATCAGTCAAGCAAAATTAGATCTGGATCAAAATTAAATTGGTGGATCAAAATTGGATCAGTCGATCAAAATTAGATTGATCAAAATTTGATCAGTCAAAATTAAATTGATCAATCAAAATTAAATCGATCAATCAAAATTAAATCAATCAACAAATAAGAATGCTTAGATGGCTAAGGGACTGGCATAATGGGAAGATTTGAGTTGGGGGTGAGAATCAATCTGGAAAACCCCTCTAGAGGAGAACTTTTGAAGGGAGGGATTGTTTTGGCAAAGTTGAGTAGGGACCGTATTCCAGGCATGGGAAAAGGGTGAGCGGCAGGTAAGAGAATCAAAAGCCAAGGTCGGTTAGCGGGTTTCCTTGGAAAGGATGAAAAGCTCAAGCTAGTGTGTTGTGGGAAAAGGGAACAGATAGATCACAGAGAGCCAGAGTATTGCAAACAGTCGATAGGAGTTTTGGTTTTTTGAAAATGTTATTTAGTGAGCCAGCTATTCTAGGAGTGATTGACAGGACATAGAAAACAACTCCCCTCAAATCAGGTGTACATCATCATGGAAAGTCTGTCATTTCCCCTTCTACTGCCCTGAGAGATCTAGGCAGATGGTCACATGAGGATGGTAGTGTTGATGGCTTTGGGTGGAAAAGTAGGGAAAGGAGAAGGTTCAGGAGGGGAGGTGGGGAGCCCAGTATGGGTCATAAACCTAAGATGCCAGTGATTCATCCAGACTCACCAGGAGATGGACCAATGACAGTGCTGTAGAGGTCAAGAACAAGAGGGCAAGACTGGACTGGGAGATTTGCGTGATAGATGCATATGAGCTGCTGAGAGCCTGGAGAGAGTTAAAGAAAGAAGAGTAGTGAGCCCCAGAACTGAGCCCTGAGAGACACAGAGAAAAGGAGAGACAAAGGAGCCAGCAAACGAAATGAAGGAGCAGTTGAAGAGTTAGAAAGAGAACCAGAAGAAAGTTGTATCTATCAAACCAAGGCCAGCAAGGTGTTTCAGACAGGATGATCCACCAGACCAAAACCAGCAAAGCGGTCAAAGAGGGTTAGAAAAGAGAAGAGGCTATTAGAGTCCACCAGGAGACACTCAAAACTGATTTCAGTAGAGTGAAGATGAAATATAAGTTGAAAGGTATCTAGCAGAGATTTGGAAGGGCAGAAGTGGAAGCAGGAGAGGGAATCAGACTATTAGTGGAGTTTGGGAAAGGAAAACAGAGTGATAAGGGGAGAGTACTTTGGTGTCAAGGACCGTTTTTAATATAAGGGAGACTTAGACATGTTTGAAGACAGAAGGAAATAATAATTCATGATAATTGTGGTATCAGTTAAGCACTTATCCTGTGCCAAGCACTGTACTAAGCTCTGGGATAGATATATAGAAGTCAGATTGGACAGAGTTCGTGTTCCACACGGGGCTCACAATCTGAGACAGTCTATTTTAATCCCATTTTACAGGTGAGAAAACTGAGACACAGAGAATTTGAGACGTGCCTGAGGTCACAAAGCAGGGGAAGAGGCCAAGGAGAGGAAGAATTTGAAGAGAACATGAAAGAGGGGAGAAGGGTGGAAGCCAGGGTTTTTATAGGTGAAAGGGGATGTGTTATAATTTCATAAGTTGATCTGAGATCTTTGGGAAGGCCTCTGTGAATAAAGAATGAGGGCATATGGTAAGTTGAGGAGGAAAAGCGAGTCATGAGAAGCTCAAATCTGTTGGCCTCAAACCTTATTAATGAAATGGTTTCCAAGGAATTAAGGAGGGAGAAGAAAGCGCTGTAGAGATTTAAGGAGGGATTTGAAGAGCTGAAATAGTTGATAGGGGAGCTCTGGGCAAGGGAGTCTACTAGGGAGGAGCAGTAGCATTGTTTCACAAGTGAAAGGGCAGAATATAACTTGAAAGGGTAAATTTTTATTGACAGAGGTCAGCTTGGTTTTTGGATTTCCACCAAGGAGGAGTGTAAGAGTGGAGAAAGTGACTTGATAGGGTGATCTAGGAGGGGAACTGGTGGGCTAGCGTTAGGTGGGAGGAATGAGGGGGAAAGAGAAGTGTCTTGAGCCTTGGGAGAGGCGAGTTGGAACAGGTTGCCCGACGGGGCAAGATAGATTGGGTTAGGTGGAGAAGATTAAGATCCCTGGAGTTCTTAATGGGAGCAGAGGGCAGATTTGGAAAGGGATTGGGGGTGGGTAAGGGGACGAGACAGGGGCTTGTGGAATGAAAATGGCTGTTCAGAGTTAAGGGGGTGGGGATAGAGTATGCAGTAATGGAGATAGATCTCTCTTCATATGTTGGAGGACTAAGGTTTGTCCATTTTGTGTGTGGCCAGTGTGTTGTGGTAATACGGAAATGAGCGGAGTAGAGCGTGAAACTTGGTAATATTGACCTACAGTACTATGGAGGGGATAGTGATTTAAGATGACTAGGTCTTTCAACTTTGGGACTTTATGTGCCATCGTGAAGAGCATCAAAGTATAACACTGAAAAGCAGCTCCACATGGGGTTAAGTTCTCTGGAGTCATATCCAGCTTTTTTCCTGCTTGGCTGTGGCTCCGTCTGGCTCCAAGAGAGCTGTAACTCCATAATGATTAGACTTGCCTTTCTGAGATTGTGATGAAGGAAGTGAGCTGCTCCTGGCTATTTAGGGAGGCTGACCCTAATCAGGCTGAGAGTTTGGGAAATCCCTTTAGGGGATTGAAAAGTGTCACCCCTCACTCTTTCCCCTGTCTGTCCTGTGACACTTCCCCCACCCCTGTCCACCTCCATTTTTACATTTAAAAAATCACAAATATTTCCTAGACAAATCTTTGCCATTTCTAGCTGATGCTTTCCTGAAATATTTGCATGGCAGACTTTATGTTTGATTTTAGTGAAATTTTCTATTAATTTTCTTGCATTCTTTCATCTCAATCGTTTACGAAGATCTAGTCTAAATAGATTGTGATGCAGTAACGAGCTGGAATGTGGGGAAAGTTTCAGCTCATCAGGTTGATCTTTAGTTATAAAAGAAAATGTTTTCCCAACAACCTGTTACGATTTCCCCCATCCTAGCATCTGTTTGGTTATAGTGTCCACTGTTTGTACCATGGCTATGATGATATGGGGCATTAAATGAATGTGCTTTTCTCACAATCCAATGATATCTACCCCTTGGGAACATCTTAAATAGAAAACAGCATGCATAATCTTTGATAGAATTAATGCCTTCTGCCTTAGATTAGCACCTAAAAGATGAGCCCCTTTTGGGACAGGGCCTGTGCCCAACCTAATTATCTTATTTTGGCTCAGCCCTTGATTCAGTGCTTGGAATATAGTAAGCATTTAACGAATACCACAATTACTATTATTAGTAGTGTAAATAATTTGTGACAGAATTTGAAATAAGCATAAGGATAAGCAAATAAGACAAAAACATGATTTCTGTCTCTAGGAAACAACTCTTCCACTCTATCCATTCTTCAGGCTCTCCTAGTCTGGATCACCTAGGGTTTTCTTTAATTAGAGTAAATGTTTCTGTAGTTAATACAAAAATGAAATGATGCTAGTATATATTTTAGAATCAATCGTATTTATTGAGCGCTTACTGTGTGCAGAGCACTGTACTAAGCACTTGGGAAGTACAAGTTGGCAACAAATAGAGACAGTCCCTACCCAACAGTGGGCTCACAGTCTAGAAGGGGGAGACGGAGAACAAAACCAAACATATTAACAAAATAAAATAAATAGAATAGATATGTACAAGTAAAATAAATGGAGTAATAAATATGTACAAACATATATACATATATATAGAAATCAGTAATACTTTAATCTGGAAGGTGATGCCATATTGCACAAATTTTAAAAATACTTTGCAATTCCAACTGACAGTAGAAATAACTTGCAATGTTTCCTTTCTGTAAATTCAGTCAAAAGGATTTTTAGAGTATTTGCTCACCAGAGAGATAATAGCTGCCACCTTCTGTACCATTAGTGAATTTTAGGTGGTTCTGTTATCAGGTGCACCATCAAAAGTGACTTTCTGAACCTCCAAAATCATGATAATTGTGGTATTCATCTAGCACTCACTATGTGCCAAGTCCTGTACTGAGCTGCTGAAGTAGATTGGAGATAATCAGGACCAACACGTCACTATTCCACATGGGAATCATGTTGGCAGTTTGTGTTGTTCTACGGGTGTGGGGATGGGTTTACTTAGCAATTCAATGCAGACATCCCGTATGTGGAAGAAGACTAGGAGGAGACAGATGGCCAATTTTTAGCATCAAAGTGACGTGCAATTAGCAATCCTTAAAATAAACAGAACCCTAAAGAATGTCTCTAAAGATTGAAAGGGATTATTTATCACTAATTGTGAGCTGCGTATTTTGAGGACCAAAAGTGGTCAAGGGGTAAAAGGATCCAATGTACTCTGGACAAGCCAGAACAGAAGTTTGCAAAGTACCTGACCTCGAGTCCCATTATCCTGTCTTTGAATCCAACCGCCAAGTACGAAAGGCTTCTTTTTCTGACTCCCTTGCCAGAAGCAGAACAGTGAAATTCCAGTGACAAACAATTTCTTATAAACTACAATTACTGGCCTTTTCCATGTAATTCAAAGCATGACTGGAGAAGCCCCCTAAGTTTGATAATGTTTTTTCCTCTGTTTTCAGTAGCATGTGGCTACCAGATATTGTGATTCTTAGGTGCGAACTTTTCATTATGAGTGTTTTGATGTCAGGTCGGGGTGGGGGAGAAGGGGAGGGATCCAGAGAAGTATGGTGACTGGGCTTATTATAATTGGCAGATCTAACCGGGAACTTTCTGTATTGATTTTCCATGGGTTTAATGAGGAGGGTTTAGTGCAGGGGGCGGGCAATTACTTTTAACCCCTAAACTGCTCAGTGGTTTTCTCACTGTCTGTGGACCTGCTGGCTGTGAAAAGCCAGTGAGGAGGGGGGTGTTTAAGGTACACCCCCTCCTTCTGGGGTACCTCCTTTCCTGGTCCCAAGCCAACCCTAATCAATCAATCAGTGGTATTTATTGACCACTTATGTGCAGAGCACTATACTAAGCACTTGGGATTGTACAATACAGCAGAGTTGGTAGACCTGATCCCTTGCCCACAGGCAGCATACAGTCTACAGAGGGAAACAAAAATTAAAATAAATTAGAGATAGGGGAAATAGTAGATTATAAGCCTATGTTCATAAGTTTGTACAGCTAGTCACCCCATAAACACACTGCAAGGTTAATGACTGCATCCACAGATGGCAGAACTTGAGCAAAAGTAGATGATTTCCAGAAAAATCAAATCTAGTCTCCAAGTAAAAGACCGCTGTCTAATCCTCTCTTATCCAGCAGCAAAGCATTTTCACTCGCTCTGAGAAACTACCTTAAGTGTCTCAGATTTACCTATTAGTATTTCTTCAGAACACTGATTGACTTTCTGAAACAAGAAAATTAAAAAAACAAAAACTCCTCCAGATGCTTGCCTTAGTCTTCTTCATCTCATACCTCTTAGTTTGAAGCTCGCTTCCAGATTTTCCCCATGTTAACTGTTCGTGTCTCTGTCTCATTCATCTAGGAACAAACCAGGATGTTGGAAATGGGAATCACTGGTCCAGAAGGTCACGTGCTGAGTAGACCAGAAGAGGTAAGCAGGACCCGTGGTGAGAGAGGCTGTTTTATTTTTGTGGTATTTGTTAAGCGCTTTGTATCTGCCCGGCACTGTACTAAGTGCAGGAAGTTATCGGAAGTCATTGTCATCATCAGTGGTATTTATCGAGCAGTTACTATGTGCAGAGCACTGTTCTAAGCGCTTGGGAGAGTACAGTACAACAGAGTTGATAGGCATATTCCCTGCCCACAACATGTTCACAGTCTAGAAGGAGGCAGCCTTCCTTTCAAGTTTCTATTTGAGATGCACTCAGAGTGGTTTAACCTCCTGAAATACCCACACAGACCGGAGATTGCGGAGAGTGGAAGAATGCGAGAATCAGACAGGAGTCCAAGCATCCCCTGACAGGCATTTGCTAAATTGGTATCCAGATTGGAGGGGAGCCAAAGAGAAGTGTTGCTCTCCCTCTTCTAATCTCCCCCAAAGTTTGATACATCTAACTACATTAATGGGAGAAAGGGAGATTGCTTGTGATTTTATGTGATGAAGCAGGCATCCGAGGCAGCTCCATAATCCATCGGGTCCTGGACTTGGTCTCTAATGGAGCATCAGGACTCCTGGAGAAACAGTGATGGTTGTCCTCTTGGACATCCCTCCTCAAGGTTATGGACGTGACACCAATCAGTCAATCAGTGGTATTTATTGAGCACTTACTATGTGCAAAGCACTGTACTAAACTCGGGAGGGTACAGGTCACCAGAGTTGGTGGACACGAGCCCTGCCCACAGTGATCTTTACAGCCTAAAGAGGAAGACGGACATAATTAGAAATAAATAAAGTATGGGTATGAACATAGATGTTGTTGGGCTGAGAGTGGGGTGAATGCCAAGTGCTTAAAAGGTACAGATCTGAGGTTACAGATACAGGTACTATCTAATGCGTTTAACTTTTCTCTCCAATGAGTCAGAAGGTCATGGGTTTTAATCCCGGCTCCGCCACTTGTCTGCTGTGTGACTTTGGGCAAGTCACTTCACTTCTCTGTGCCTCAGTTCCTAAAATGGCGATGGAGACATGGGACAGGGACTGTGTCCAACCTGATTTTTCCTATATCCACCCCAGCACTTAGTACAGTGCCACGGAGACCTTCCACCTTCGCTACCTGTGGCGCTCATTGATAATGTATTTCCCTTCCTGTTTTAGCTGGAGGCTGAAGCTGTGTTCCGGGCCATCACCATTGCCAGCCAGACCAACTGTCCTCTCTACGTCACCAAAGTCATGAGCAAGAGTGCTGCTGACCTCATTTCACAAGCCAGGAAAAGAGGTCTGCTCTCTACTTTTCTGCCTTCACTTCATAAGCCTCCTGCTGCCTATTTATCTCAAAAGTGTTCTAAGAATGGAGTCCCTCTTATAACCCCATTATTTACTGGAAGATCTGTTTCTCCTCCCAGTTGTTGATAATTGGGTCTGTACCACACAATGTCCCAAGGTATCTGCAGTTACTAATGGTCTAGTCACTTTCCACAGATGAGCATAACACTTCCTATTTGGCACTGATAAAAATGCTCCTCTGAAACTGCTTTTCTGTTGGCAGGGCAGAATGGGGACTCAATCTCCTGCAGGCAGTGAGTAAGGCCTCAAAGAAATTAGGAAGATTGCCAATGCTGCCTAATGGTTCTATGGGCCATTTTAGATGCCAGTGTGTATTTTGTAATTTCTTAAGTTTATGAAGTAGAATTTGGTATTTTGTGGGGGAAAACTGGAAGTCCCTGCTGCCTCAGCTTCTGGGAGGGTGTTTGAGGATCATCTCTTTCCCGTTGATCACCAGGAGACAGACAAGGTCTAGAAGCAATGATGTCTAGAGGATATGATTAAGTAAGAGTTGCTTACCTGCCCCTTAACCAAAACGGCACCATTGTTTGGTTCCCGTAGTCTTCACAGCCAACACATAACCACGTTTCCACCCAACCAGTGGCCCTGTACCTGGTTCTGACTCCTCCCAAACTGCTTACTTCTTGATTAGATTAGTTTACGAAGTACTAAACAGCCAACAAGCAGAGAAAGGAATCTGCATAAGGAGGCTACTGTACGCCTAGAAAACCAGAGAGTCCCTTTACTTCGGAAGGTTCCAGACTCGCGACTTTGGCTCCGAAGCCAGGTCAGGAGGCCCGACGACACCTCTCCTCTATCCCTGCCTCCATCTTTCTTCCCGCCAGGAAATGTGGTGTTTGGTGAGCCAATCACAGCCAGCCTGGGAACAGATGGGACCCACTATTGGAGCAAGAATTGGGCCAAAGCGGCTGCATTCGTCACCTCCCCGCCTCTGAGCCCCGACCCAACCACCCCTGATTACATCAGCTCCCTACTGGCAAGGTAGGTGCCGGGGGCCCAGTTCTACTGCAGTAAAAAAGCAGCGTAGCCTAGTGGGTAGAGCCCCTGCCCGGGAGTCAGAGGACCTTCGTTCTAATCCCAGCTCCACCACTCGTGGCTTTGGCAAGTCACCTAAATTCTCTGTGCCTCAGTTACCTCATCTGCAAAATGAGGATGAAAAGTGTGAACCCCACTATGGGATGTGGACTGTGTCCAACCTGATTAGCTTGTGTCTACCCTGGAGCTTAGTACAGTGCCTGGCGCATAGTAAGTGCTTAACAAGTACCATTAAAAAAAAATGGAGGAGCAGGTAACCGAAGAGTCTTGGGTGAGAGGCCAAGAAGAGATCGGAGGTGCTGACTCCGGTCATATCTATCAGTCAATCGTCAATACTATTTATTGAGCACTGACTGTGCAGAGCACTATACTAGGTGCTTAGGAGAGTATGATACTTATATAAAGTGGACGGTGGAGTTAGAAGGTGAGAGGGCCAGTGGAAATGGACTCAGTGGATGGGCTTTCACTACAGCAATGCTTTGATGAGTAAACAGCTTAGTGTGTAATGGCTTGAACCATTGCAAAATTGTGAATTGCAAAAATGACCTTTGATTTGAATTGCTGCTGAGGAGGAGAGTGGAGTTGTCCTAAGTAGATTCTAAACAGATAAATATTTAAAGCTTTACTGGATCTGGCTCCTTCATGCTTAGCCACTCTCTGAATTAGCTATCCGAGTACAGCAAGACTTCAGATACATTAAACTTTGGTGCAGATCCAAAGCCTGACTCTTGACCACAAAAACCCATGGAATTCCTCTCCTCTCCAGATTCTGCTTTCCACTGGGGTCCTCGGCTGGTTCAGGATCTACAAAAGTTAGCTGGCCGTGCTTTTCTACTCTGTGTTTTCCAAAACTAGGAAGCCCCTACTCCCTACTTCGAAAAGGCCTTTCACTCCTGGAATTCTGTCAAAATTGCCAGCATCCTGATCATTTTGAATGTCAAGGACATTGGTTGTACATTGTATGCCCACCTCTTGGGGACAACAGTAACGCAAGGTTCCTCAGCAAAGGGCTGGGAAAGGATTCTGGTTTCCAGTCAGTCAGTCATATTTACTGAGCACTTACTGTGTGCAGGGCACTGTACTTAGCGCTTGGGAGAATTCAGTACAACAGAGTCGGTAGACCTGTTCCCTGCCCACAATGAGCTTATTTTATTGTCTAGACTGTGAGCCTGTTTTTGGGTAGGGACCGTCTTTATATGTTGCCAACTTCTACTTCCCAAGGGCTTAGTACAGTGCTCTGCGCACAGTAAGCGCTCAGTGAATATGATTGAATGAATGAATGAATGAATAGAGGTTTTGAAGTGGGTACCGAGGCTCTCAGAAATGTAGTCACTGTAGTTTTCTCCTCATCATGAATGGACCTCTCCCCTCTACCTAACTTCCATACAACCTCTGGTCCCTGCCCAGGAGTCAGGCAGGCGTACCGAGAGAGGATCTGGACCTGTCTTTCAGTCCCTGGGGCTCCATTCTTGTTTCTGCACTCATTCCACATCGATCCCTGGGTCTGGGCCAGTTTCCTTCTTCATAGCCATCAAGCACCTTCCCTCTTATGTTCAAAGTCCATTCCATCCTCTCAGCCGGCTCTTCCCGATCCACAGCTCCCTGACAGGATGGGAGTGGAAATTGATACAGTGAACACATCCGTTCCCTGCCATCCCCTTCCCCTCACTATCTCTGCCATTGGCGTACTCCAAAAGAATCAGAAAAACAGCAACGAGAGGCTTTTTTCCCGGCTCTGCTAGGGCATGGGGCCCCTCAATGCTAGAGATTTGTACAGCAAACCATCAGTTAGAGAAGCCGCGTGGCCTTGTTAAAAGTGCATGGGCCTGGGAATCAGAGAACCTGGGTTCTAATACTGGCTCTGCTAGTGGCCTCCTATGAGATGCCAGGCAAGTCACTTCACTTCTCTGTGCCTCAGCTTCATCATCTGTAAAATGGGGATTCAATGTCTGCTCTCCCTCTTACCTAGACTGAGCCCCGTGTGGGACAGGAAATGTTTCTGACTTAACTTGTATAATAATAATAATAATTACAGTATTTGCTAAGCCCTTACTATGTGCCAAACGCTGTTCCAAGTGCTTGGGTAGATACAGGGTAATCAGGTTGTCCCACGTGGGGCTCACAGTCTTCATCGCCATTTTACAGATGAGGTAACTGAGACACAGAGAAGTTGCCCAAGGTCACACAGCAGACAAGTGGCAGAGTCGGGATTAGAACCCAAGCCCTCTGACTCCCAAGCCTGCATTCTTTCCACTAAGCCATGCTGCCTCCCTCAGCGTGTATCTACCCCCAGCACTTAGAACAATGCTTGACATATAGTAATCACTTAACAGATACCATAATAATAATAATATATAATAACCCCCCCAGTAGCTCTCCAGCCCATTGCAGAGGACAGTGATCAGAAACCTAACATCCAAGTGCTTTCTCCAGGGTCAGGTTAGAGAGACTGAAAGGTAGAGATGTAATGATAGTAACAATAATAATAACTGCGGTATTTGTTAAGTGCTTACTATATGCCAGGCACTACACCAAAAGCTGGGGTAGATACCAGCTAGTAAGTTGGATACGGTCCATGTCCCACATGGGGCTCACAATCTTAATCCTCATTTTACAGATGAGGTAACTGAGGCACAGAAAAGTGAAGTGACTTACCCAAGGTCACACATGGGGCTCACAATCTTAATCCTCATTTTACAGATGAGGTAACTGAGGCACAGAAAAGTGAAGTGACTTACCCAAGGTCACACAACAGACAAACGGCGGAGCCAGAATTAGAACCCAGGTCCTTCTGACCCCTAGGCCCGTGCTCCATCCAGTAGGAGCCTTCACCATTTATATTGAAGGGACAGGATTCAGGCCCTCTATTCCATCCAAGCCAGCCTATGGACCTCCTTCCGTATCCATAAATCTAAAGATATATGTCCTGGCTTGGGCCTCAGGATGCTTATCCCTGCCCTCCTGCTGGGGCCGCCTGGCCCGGATTAGGATAAGCTGAGCAAGGACAGGCCGTCCCCCCCATTCCCTGGCCTGGCCTTTTATCTTGCCTCTCACTTGGAGCCTTTCTACCTGGACAGTGGTGACCTGCAGATCTCAGGAAGTGCCCACTGCACATTCAGCACTGCCCAGAAGGCAGTTGGAAAGGACAACTTCACGGCAATCCCGGAGGGAACGAACGGAATCGAGGAGAGGATGTCTGTCATCTGGGACAAAGCAGTGGTGAGAAGGCCCGGGTTGGGTGGAAGGGACATGAGGGAAGGGGAGGGAGGGGGGACAGTGCAATGGAGGGGTGGGATGGGGTGGGGACGTTCGGTTTTGGGCCTTGGGAATCCCACACCTGTCCCCCAACACAGGCACCATGTTGGCTTTCCACCAGTGCTGTTTTGGAGGAATCTACGTACAGAAGAGAGGCAGAATGGCCTAGTGGAAATAACATGGGATTAGTAGTCAGAAAACCAGGAGATTAGAACTACCACTGGCTTAAAGAGTGACCTTGGGTCAGTCAGTCAACCTCTCTCTGCCTCAGTTTCCTCATCTCTCAATCTAAATAATCTTCTCTCCCTACCTCTCAGATAGTGAACCCCAGATCTTAGCACAGTGTTCAGGATATAGTAAACTCTTAGGTCATTTAAGCACTTATCTGCCAAGCTCTGGTTTCAAGAAGGCTCTTACTGATGTCCTCCATGAGAGAGTCTGTTTCCTCAAAATGTGCCCTGGAGGAAATGGTCAGAGGTGAACTCTACAGTGAATCCTTTTTCTCCTGGAACAGAAGACTCCAGTCAATCAATCATATTTGTTGAGCACTTACTGGATGCAGTGGACTGTACCAAGTGCTGAGTAGAGTACGATAGAACAGGAAACAGACATTCCTTGCCCACAACAAGCTTACAGTCTAGAGCAGAAGACAGACATTAATATAAATAAATTACAGATCTATACATAAGTGCTGCGGGGAATACTAACTGCCTTAGCAGATACCTACAGCAGGTGGCTGCCAGCAATTTATCATGGACTTTTGGGGTCTCCCCAGCAGCCTTGTTATTTTTGAGCAGATTCAAAACATGTGAGGAATGAAGCAGCTGTCCACCTAAGGCTTTGTAGTTTCTGATCAGGGTAGATTCTCACCAGTGTCCCAGACCCATCTCCCGGTGGGAGTTTCCCTGCTGGGCTAATAGCCAGTCACTTGTCCCCTCCACCCTCAACAGGCTACTGGGAAAATGGATGAAAATCAGTTTGTGGCCGTGACGAGCACCAATGCGGCAAAGATCTTCAACCTGTACCCCCGGAAGGGGAGGGTATCTGTGGGGTCTGACAGCGACCTGGTCATATGGGATCCAGATGCCGTGAAGATTGTCTCAGCTAAGAGCCACCAGTCGGTAAGTTGTGCTTTGGGGAGTCCAAGAAAGGGGGACCTGGACTCTAGGCAGGATTGAGGGTCTCCCGGAGTGAGGGTTGGGGATGCTACACCTATAAGTGCCAACTTTTTCATTTTGAGTAAAGGGTCTGAAAGCTGGAGGGGATCTTAGGAAGTGTGGAAGCTGGGAGGGGACAGATCTTTTATGGTCTAGACAGGGACCTGATAATCTTCTATCTATTCCAGCACTAGTACATAGTAAGTATTTAGCAAATACCACAATGAAAACAATAATTACACAGGAAAAAGCAATGAAAACAGAGGCTACCCAGCAATTCCGTAAAGAGTGTTTGGTGTAATTAGTTCCTGCGACGGAGCATGGCAGATACCGAAGCAGCATGGCCTAGGAGGTAGAGTGCGGGCCTGGGGTTCAAAGGATCTGGGTTTTAATCCTGGCTGTGCCGCTTTTCTGTTCTGTAACCTTGGGCAAGTCACTTGGCTTCTCTGTGCCTCAGTTACCTCATCTGTAAACTGGAGATTAAGACTCTGAGCCCCTTGTGGGACATGGACTGTATCCAACCTGATTAGCTTGTGTCTATCTCAGTGCTTAGTACAGTGTCTGGCATGTAGAAATAAAAAAAAGAGCCAACAGGGCTAGAAAACCACCACTTGGGATCTACCTGTCATGATTAGAAACTGTCAGGACTAGTCAGAGACTTGGTATAAGCAAATCTGGGAGCCCAACTCAGAGAGTTCTGGACAGGTTGGGATTTTGAGGGCTACAAAGTTGGGGGAAGAGTGAAGCGGTGGATGTAGAGCCCAGCTGAGAGAGTTCTGGACAGGTTGGGATTTTGAGGGCTACAAGGTTGGGGGAAGAGTGAAGCAGTAGATGTACTTCCTAGCTATTTCCATACCGAGGCAGCCCCAGTTTGGGAGAAGACTTGTAAAGTCATCCCTCCTCAACTCGCAGGGAACATTCCCAAACTGGTTCTGGAACTTTCCAGCCAGTAATCCCCAAGATCTGCATCTTGGCGCCTCACTCCCGAGATCCATCCCAGGGCCCTTCACTGCCCGAAGGCAAATGCATTGTGAGCTTTTCTTGATTTTTTTTTTTTCCTGAGCCACTCGCTCTCAGCAGGGCCAGCTGCAGGACTTGGGACTGGGGCCCCTCTAAACAGGTAATTTCCAGATTCCCATATGGGCATCTCCCCATTTTTCAGGCTGCAGAGTACAATATCTTCGAAGGGATGGAACTGCGTGGCGCCCCCGTGGTAGTCATCAGCCAGGGCAAGATCATGCTGGAAGATGGGAACCTGCACGTGACTCAAGGAACCGGTCGTTTCATTCCCTGCAGCCCTTTCTCGGACTACATCTACAAGCGCATCAGAGCCAGGAGGGAGGTAAGGGTGCCTAACCCTCTTCAGGAAGAGATGATCGTTGTGGTGTGATGGGTCTGGGTTAGGGAGGGATTATGAAAGACACCGCTGGTGGGAGAAATGTCTGCGTTCTCTAAGTCCAGATAATAATGATGGCATTTATTAAGCGCTTACTATGCGTGGATCATTTGACTCCATTGGAGTCTTATGATTCAAGAGCCATTCACAAATGTCCCCCACCTTTCTCCCACTTCCTCTGGGAAAGCTTGTCTTTAAACCCACTTTCTCCCCAGTGAATCGGACTTACCAATTAGCCCTCTCTGATCCCTGGCCCTCAGGGGCTAGAGAAGAGAGAGAAGGGGTAATCATGCCCAGTGGACATATTGTCAGAGTGGCAGGGCCCATACTCCGAATGATTTAGGGGCCCCGCCCATTAGCAACTGTGCTGTTGAGAGCCAGAGGACACCACTCTTTCTCCGAATGCAGATGGCAGAGATGCACGCGGTCCCAAGGGGCATGTACGACGGGCCGGTGTTTGATTTGACCACCACACCTAAAGGAGGCACCCCCGCGGTCTCCACCAAGGGATCTCCTACCCGGCAGACACCCCCCGTGAGGAATCTCCACCAGTCGGGATTTAGCCTATCGGGTAAGTGTGAGAACAGCAGTGCTGCTCATTCATTCATTCATTCAATCGTATTTATTGAGCGCTTACTGTGTGCAGAGCACTGTACTAAGCACTTGGGAAGTACAAGTTGGCAACATATAGAGACGGTCCCTACCAAACAATGGGCTCCCAGTCTAGAAGGGTGAGCAAGACAACAATACAAAGCATGTGAATAGCAAAGCAAGTCATCAGAATAGAAATAAAGCTAGATGCACATCATTAAGAAAATAAATAGCATCACGGCCTGGTTGTTAGAACACAGGCCTGGGAGTTAGAAGGTCATGGGTTCTAATCCCCGCTCCACCACTTGTCTGCTGTGTGACCTAGGGAAGGTCACTTCACTTCTCTGGGCCTCAGTTCCCACATCTGTAAAACGGAGATTAAGACGGTGAGCACCATGTGGGACATGGAGTGCATCCAACCTGATTAGCTTGTGTCTATATCAGTGCTTAGTGCGGTGCCTGGCACATAGTAAGCACTTAACAAATATCATTATTATTATTCCCGGACTGGGAAAAACATTGGTTTGGTCGGGTGGCTCCTTTCCAGTGAGACGCTTCAACGTGAAGTCTAGAAGATGATCTTTTCAGAGAGACCTGAGAAACTGGTGGAGGTCATAACGCTGCAGTGGCCCAGAGTCCTCTGGGGGCTTGTAACAGTTTTGGGGACAGCCCAGCAAATGTTGAAACATGCCAAGCGCCTCACTAGCCAGACCAGGGGAATCAGGATTTGGGGTTCCTGATCGTTTGAGAAAAAGGATTATGGAAAGAGAGCAGAAGGTAGAGCCTCCCCACCACCCCCAGTCCCCTACCCCCCCCCCACAAAAAAATGGAGGGTGAAGTAAAGGCAAACAACTATATTTATTGAGTGCTTTCTGGGTGCAGAGCACTGTACTAGATGCTTGGGAAAGTACAATATGACAGAGTTGGTAGACACATTCCCTGAAAATGACTAGAACCGTCGTGGTCACTCATAATAGATTGAAGTCAGTGACAGATAGCTCCAGAATACCTGCTACAAGCAACCTGGCAGCTTAAACCCAGTAGTAGTAATAATGTTCATACAGTCTTATTTATTGAGTGCATATTTACTGTGTGCAGAGTACTGTACTAAGCGCTTGGGAGAGTACAGTATAACAACAGACATTCCCTGACCAAAATGAGCTGACAATTTAGAGGGGGAGGCAGGCAATAATATAAATAAATGCATTCTGTTCTCCCATTACACATGTCTTCACCATACGTGTTGGATAGGATGCTTTTGGGGAATTTATCTGGATAGAACAAGATGCAGTGGGTGAGGGAGCAGATATGAACACACGTTACTTCGGTCCAGGGACACAAATAACATGGATTCATCAGGAATGTAACCCTGAGTGAGGTGCATAGACCAACAGATTGCTCCGGGAAATGTAATTCTTAACCACTCTTATGCATACTCCAGTAGTAGTAGCAGTAAGTGAGTTGAACCCTGTACATTAACCTGGCTTTTCCCTCCCTCCTCCCTCCCTGTTTTCTCCAACTCCAGGTACCCAGGTGGATGAGGGAGTCCGTGCTGCCAGCAAGCGCATCGTAGCTCCTCCCGGGGGCCGTTCCAACATCACCTCCCTGAGTTAAAATCCCGGAGAAGGAGAAGAAAAGGAACAAGAGAAAGAGTGAAAACCAAAATGGTACCTGGGTATTTAAGAAGGAAAGCGAAAACCCTTCGGAGTGAAGAATCCTTAAGCCTTAGGTTTCTCAAACGCTTCTCTCTGCCACGCTTTAATGATGTTGCTTTGTTCTTCTGTTCATGCTGAACCTTCATTTTTATTTTTCCACTTTCATGCATGCAGTCAAGTCCTTCATTCAGGGTCTGTAACGTGTTGAGCACTCGTGTACTGCCACATTTCAAGATGGGGACGGACCAAGCTGGGATGACGGGAACCAAAAAGAGCATAACAGGTCTCTTGGGATGAGGGAACCCAAGCAGAAGGGGAGGGGCGAGGGGCGGGGTGGGGGGTGTGGAGGGGTGGTGGCTGGGCTGGGGGATGTGGAAGGGGAGGTTGTGTATTGTGTCAACGTGCTTCTGTTTCTCCTGATGCCGGTCAGGCTTGGCGGCTGTCAGCTCATCACGGGCCCCCGAGACCCCCTCGTGAGTCCACCGGGGTCTCCTTTGAACAGCCTTGTCACATTGCCTCATGTTCGCTTTTATTACTTTGTACATTTTATTAAAAAACAAAAAGCAATCGTCCCTTCCGTCTGCTTTGATCTCGCCGGTCCCTTGGGCTGTTTTCCCCAAGGTCTTCCCCGGCGCTCTGGGGCAGATGGGACAGGGGATCAGAGGGGACCTTCTGTTTTCTCCCCGTCCAGCCTCTCTGCCTGCTGACCTGGCCAGCCCTGGCAAGTTAACGAAAGGTGGGGTGGAGAAGCTGGGTACAAACCACACCCACCATCTGAATCCCATCAAAGTGGTCTTTTGGGGATCTGTGATAGAAAACACCTTCTCTTAGGGGAGAGGCACCAATTCTCTCTAAATCAGACCCTCGGGCACCACCAAAAATAATAATAAGGGTATTCGTTAAGCCCTTACTATGGGCCAGGCACTGTTCTAAGCGCCGGGGTTGATACAAGATAATCAGGTTGGACACAGTCCCTGTCCCACATGGGGCTCACAGTTTTAATCCCCATTTTACAGATGAGATGAGGCACAGAGAAGTGAAGCAACTTGCCCAAGGTCATACAGCTGATAAGTGGTGAAACTAGGATTAGAATCCATGACCTTCTGACTCCCAAGCCTTAGCTCTATCCACCACACCATGCTGCTTCTCTAAAGCAGCGTGACCTAGTGGAAGGAGCCACAGGCCTGGGTGTCAGGGGACCTGGGTTCTAATCCAGGATCTGCCAGTTGCTCGCTGTGTGATCTTGGGCAAGCCACTTAGCATCTCTGTGCCTCAGTCCACCTGTTCTCCCTCCTGCTCAAACTGTGAGCCCCGTGCAGGGCCGGGACTTGGCTTTAGCCTCTAGTCATCTCTCTCATTCATCCTGCACATTCAACCGATCATGAAGCAAACTGATCTAGTGGAAAGAGCCTAGGCTTGGGAGTTAGAGGACGTGGGTTCTAATCCCAGCCCCATCACCTACCTGCCGTGCAACCTCGGGAAAGTCACTTAACTTCTCCGTGCCCCAGGTTCCTCATCTGTAAAATAAGGATTCAATACTCATTCTCCCTCCTACTTAAACGGTAAGCCCCATCTAAGATCTGATTATTATGTACATTCCCCAGTGTTTGTACAGTGCTTGGCACATAGTAAGCACTAAACAAGCATCACAATTACCGTTACTACTACATCACAAGTTTAAGAACACAAAGCCCTGTATTACAAGAGAACTCTTCATTTACCTGTCCTCCACCTGTAGGCTCGAAGCAGTAACTTTCTCCCTCAGAAGCTGTTAACCCCACACACACAGATACCTGCTGGTGTCCTTGGCACACTTTATGGAGTATTAAAAAAGCTAGACCCTGCCCTCAATTGGCTCCCCATTCGTTATCAATCAGGCAAGATGGCAGACATAATTTTTTAATTATCTGTACTCTTTTTGTAACTGAAAGTCTTTGGATTTGATTGTTTTAACATCCCCTTGAGACGTCATGGTGCTGCAGGCTTCCATGTAAGTGGCTTTGTCCCCAGACCTCTTCTTTCAGAGAAAACTCTGCGCTATATTTCCACCCTCCGTTTTGCCATTCTTTCTAATTGTCACCTTAGACCACCAAACACCCCCTGCTTAACTCTGTGGAATTGCCTTTGTCCAAGGCCCAGAAGCTGGAGTTTACTGGAAGGCCAGAAATTCCCTTGGATGAAGTTCTGATGCTGGCTGAACAATCGCTTGGATGTAATCAGGCAGAAATATAGCCCGCAGCCTGGCCTATTGATTTTATTTATTTTTATGGTATTTGTTGATGAAAATGGAGAGGAAGGGGTAAGGAGCCAAACAGTAAATGCTGGAAGGTCTAATACTCATCTGAAAAGCAGTTCTTGTGTTCTTGAAGAGCTTCGTGTTACAGAAAATGGTGTGAATAAGAAATGGGTTGTGGGGGGAGGTGGGTAAATGGTTTAAAGGTGATGATAGTCTAAATAATTTTACATTTGTCTCCCCGTTAGAATATAAGCTTCTTTTGGGCAAGGCATCTACTGTGTCCCTCCATTATTCCCAAGTGCTTAGAAGAGTGCATTGTCCCTAGAAGATGCTCAGTGAATATTCTTACTACGACTAAAGGGAAGCACAGGGAAGTAAAATCACTCACTCAAAGACACACAGCAGACAAGTGGCAGAGCTGGGATGAGAAGCCAGGTTCTAAAACTAGTTTAAATATTCTTACTACGACTAATATAAAAGCATTTTCTAATCTGAATGCTGCAAGAGGGAGCTGCATGTATTGATGTCAGCCTTCCCGCCCCCCTCTAGACTGTGGGCTCGTTGTGGGCTGGGAATATCACTGTTTATTATTGTATTGTACTTTCCCAAGCACTTAGTACAGTGCTCAATACGTACGATTGAATGAATGCATGAACATGGAGTAGGGGGCTGTTACACACACAAAGGGTCAGCCTTCCACCAAGGGAAGGGCCTGGATGAATCAATCAGTGATATTTATTGAGCACTTACTGTGTGTCGAGCACTGTACTAAGCTCTTGGGAGAGTACAAAACAACAGAATTGATAAACATATTCCCTGCCCACTCCTAAGGTAGCCTCTGGGCACTGCAGCCCCTGCTCTACCTCTACATCAATTAATCAACCAATCCTATTTATTGAGCACTTACTGTGTGTCGAGCACTGTATTAAGCTCTTGGGAGAGTACAAAACAACAGAATTGATAAACATATTTCCTGCCCACTCCCAAGGTAGCCTCTGGGCACTGCAGCGCCTGCTCTACCTCTACATCAATTAATCAACCAATCCTATTTATTGGGCACTTACTGTGTACTGAGCACTGTATTAAGCTCTTGGAGAGTACAAAACAACAGAATTGGTAAACATATTTCCTGCCCACTCCCAAGGTATCCTCTGGGCACTGCAGCCCCTGCTCTACCTCTACAACAATTAATCAACCAATCCTATTTATTGAGCACTTACTGTGTGCCAAGCACTGTATTAAGCTCTTGGGAGAGTACAAAACAACAGAATTGATAAACATATTCCCTGCCCACTCCCAAGGTAGCCTCTGGGCACTGCAGCCACTGCTCTACCACTACATCAATTAAATCAACCAATCCTAGTTATTGAGCACTTACTGTGTGCCGAGCACTGTATTAAGGTCTTGGGAGAGTACAAAACAACAGAATTGATAAACATATTTCCTGCCCACTCCCAAGGTATCCTCTGGGCACTGCAGCCCCTGCTCTACCTCTACAACAATTAATCAACCAATCTTATTTATTGAGCACTTACTGTGTGCCGAGCACTGTATTAAGCTCTTGGGAGAGTACAAAACAACAGAATTGGTAAACGTATTCCCTGCCCACTCCCAAGGTAGCCTTTGGGCACTGCAGCCCCTGCTGTACCTCTACATCAATTAAATCAACCAATCCTATTTATTGAGCACTTCCTGTGTGCCGAGCACTGTATTAAGCTCTTGGGAGAGTACAAAACAATAGAATTGGTAAACATATTCCCTGCCCACTCCCAAGGTAGCCTTTGGGCACTGCAGCCCCTGCTCTACCTCTACATCAATTAAATCAACCAATCGTATTTATTGAGCACTTACTGTGTGCCAAGCACTGTACTAAGCTCTTGGGAGAGTACAAAACAACAGAATTGGTAAACATATTCCCTGCCCACTCCTAAGGTAGCCTCTGGGCACTGCAGCCCCTGCTCTACCTCTACAACAATTAATCAACCAATCCTATTTATTGAGCACTTCCTGTGTGCCGAGCACTGTCTTAAGCTCTTGGGAGAGTACAAAACAACAGAATTGGTAAACGTATTCCCTGCCCACTCCCAAGGTAGCCTTTGGGCACTGCAGCCCCTGCTGTACCTCTACATCAATTAAATCAACCAATCCTATTTATTGAGCACTTCCTGTGTGCCGAGCACTGTATTAAGCTCTTGGGAGAGTACAAAACAACAGAATTGGTAAACATATTCCCTGCCCACTCCCAAGGTAGCCTTTGGGCACTGCAGCCCCTGCTCTACCTCTACATCAATTAAATCAACCAATCGTATTTATTGAGCACTTACTGTGTGCCAAGCACTGTACTAAGCTCTTGGGAGAGTACAAAACAACAGAATTGGTAAACATATTCCCTGCCCACTCCTAAGGTAGCCTCTGGACACTGCAGCCCCTGCTCTACCTCTACAACAATTAATCAACCAATCCTATTTATTGAGCACTTACTGTGTGCCAAGCACTGTATTAAGCTCTTGGGAGAGTACAAAACAACAGATTTGGTAAACATATTCCCTGCCCACTCCTAAGGTAGCCTCTGGGCACTGCAGCCCCTGCTCTACCTCCACATCAATTAATTAACTAATCCTAATCCTTGAGCGCTTACTGTATACAGAGCACTGTAATAAGCACCTGGGAGAGTACAGCACAACAATACAGATACATTCTCTGCTCACAGCAAGATTATAGTCTAGAAGGGGAGAAAGACATTAAATAAATTATGGCTGTGTATGTTAGTGCTGGCAGGTGGTGAATAAATTAGGGAGCCAGTTAGAGTGACACAGAAGGGAGTGGGAGAAAAGGAAGAGGCACATGTACACAGTTCCCACCAGGATTAACCTCTCTATAGTTGCCTTATCAAGTGTTTAGTATAGTGCTCTGCATGCAGTAAGCACTCAATAAATACAATTGAATGGAATGAATCTCAGCTGCATTACTCTTTCTGTTCTGACTTCAGCAGGCTAAATAATAATGCTAACCCTAATGAAGGGATTGGAAATTTATTGGTTTATTGCTGCTGCTCTCAGAGCTGTACTTTCGTTTCCTGAGGAGCTACTTCGGCTTACAATATGTTTTACAATAGGTAAATTTTTTATGGTATTTGTTAAGGGCTAACTATGTGCCAGACACTGTACGAAGCACTGGAGAAGACACAAGATAATCATGTTAGACACAGACCCTGTACCGCATAGGGCTTGCAGTCTTAGTCCCCCATTTTTCAGATGCAATAACTGAAGCACTGGGAAGTAAAATCACTCACCCAAAGTAGTAAAATCACTCACCCAAAGTCACACAGCAGACAAGTGGCGGAGCTGCGATTAGAAATCAGGTTCTCCAACATCCAGGCCCGTGCTTTTTCCACTAGATATGCAGCTTTTCTTCGTCTCTTATCGTGAAAAGGATGGCCCCGCCTCCAGGATTCCTTCTGGGAATAAACACAGATTTATGAAACCATGGGTGATATTATTATGGAATCAGCCCCATGGTTGATCAATCAATCAATCAATCGTATTTATTGAGCGCTTACTGTGTGCAGAGCACTGTACTAAGCGCTTGGGAAGTACAAGTTGGCAACATATAGAGACAGTCCCTACCCAACAGTGGGCTCACAATTCCTCTCAGGATTTTGTCTCACCCAACTGGTACCAGGATGTATGAATAGTTGCCCTCCTGGACATTCAGATTCGCTGCTCCAAGAAATTCCATCTCACTTCCCTAACTTTTCCTTGAATAGTCCCTCCTGGAGTTATGATCCACAACTAGGGGATTTTTCCAAGTACCTGCTGCCTCCTTGTGGGGGAAGCTGAAAAGAGCAGATGTTGCTTCCTGGGAGAGGAGCAATCCCATCACATGATTGGGAATGGAAAAATGCTGTGATTCACCTGGAATCATTGATTTCAGGTTTCAGACTCATGCCCTCATCAGGGTTGGGTAGAAGGGTACGGGAATAATAATGATGGTATTTGTTAAGTACTTACTATGTGCAAAGCACTGTTCTAAGCGCCGGGGGGGTGGGGTGATCAAGTTGTCCCACGTGGGGCCCACAGTCTTAATCCCCATTTTCCAGATGAGGTAACTGAGGCACAGAGAAGTAAAGTGACTTGCCCAAAGTCACACAGCTGACAGGTGGCATAGCCGGGATTAGAACCCATGACCTCTGACTCCCAAGCCCGGTCTCTTTCCACTGAGCCACGCCACTCCTAAATCAATCAATCAATCAATCGTATTTATTGAGCGCTTACTGTTTGCAGAGCACTGTACTAAGCGTTTGGGAAGTACAAGTTGGTGACATATACAGTCTAAAAGGGGGAGAGATTCAACAGATTCAATGTTGGTGTAGCATTGTGCGCTTAGTACAGTGCTCTGCACACAGTAAGCGCTCAATAAATACGATCGATTGATTGATTGATTGATTGAAGAGATTGATGTATAGGTAGGGAACATGTTCACCAACTCGGTTGCATTGCACTCTCCCAAGTGTTTAGGACAGTGCTCTGCACATAGTAAGCACTCAATAAATACGATTGATTGATCGTGACCTGCCATTTGATTTGGAGAATGGTTCCTAGGTGACCCTGGTGACACTGCCCCTGAAGATGGATGTCTCCTTGCAGTAGGTCCAGATCTCTCAACTGTATAATAATAATAATAAAAGTAATAACAGTTGTAGTACTTGTTAAGTGCTTACTATGTGGCAAGCACCATGCTAAGCACTGGGGTAGATTCAAGATCATTAGGGTTCACATGGGGCTCACAGTCCAAGTAGGAGAGAGAACAGGTATTGAATCCCCATTTTACAGATGAGTGAACTGAGGCCCAGGTAAGTTAAGTGACTTGCCTATGGCCACACAGCATGTATGTGGAGGAGCAGGAATTAGGACTCAGCTTCCCTTACCCCCATACCCATGGTCTGTCAACTAAGCAATGCTGCTTCCCTAAAATCCAGTAGAGAAGATTGGATTTTATCATATCTTTATAAACATTCCATTTTTTTTTTACTCAACCATTTCTAATCAATCAATGGTATTTATTGAGACTAGAGAAGCAGCGTAGCCTAGTGGAAAGAGCCCAGGCTTGAGAGTCAGAGGTCATGGGTTCTAAACCCGGCTCTACCACTTGTCAGCTGTGTGACTTTGGGCAAGTCACTTCACTCCTCTGGGCCTCAGTTACCTCATCTGTAAAATGGGGATTAAGACTGTGAGCCCCCCCGTGAGACAACCTGATCACCTTATATCTCCCCCCGCACTTAGAACAGTGCTTTGCACATAGTAAGCGCTTAACAAATGCCATCATTATTATTATTATTGTCAGCTGTGTGACTTTGGACAAGTCACTTCACTTCTCTGGGCCTCAGTTCCGTATCTGTAAAATGAGATTGTGAGCCCCATCTGGGACAACCTAATTACCTTGTATCTCCCCCCACATTTAGAACAGTGCTTGGCACATAGTAAGCGCTTAGCAAATACCATTATTATTATTATTATTATTATTATTATTATTATTATTATTGAGCACTTACTACATGAAGAGCACTGTACTCAGTGCTTAGGAGAGTATGAAACAACAGAATTAGCGGCAATGTTCCCTGCCCATATCAAGTTTACAGTTGTGGAAGGAAACTTCATGGACTGCATTATGTTCGTGTGGGTATGTCAAAGACAAGTTCATTTCTACTAGCCTTTCTTCAAAGCACTAGCAGGGTTGATGGACAGAGTTTCCTCTACTAGTCAAGGCCAGCTCAACTTCAAGCAACACAGAATTTATTTATATACAGTTGGTACAGCCAGCGCTTAGAACAGGGCTTGGCACGTAGTAAGCGCTTAAATGCCATCATTATTATTATTATTATTACAGCACCCTAGCTTCACCTGTGATCGAAGAGCTGAAATCATTGTATAATAATAATGATTATGGTATTTGTTAAGTGATTACTATGTACTAGGTGCTGGGGTGGATACAAGCAAATCAGGTTGGACACAGTCCCTGCCCCAGGTGGGGCTCACGGTCTCAATCCCCATTTTATGGATGAGATAACTGAGGCACAGAGAAGTGAAGTGACTTGCCCAAGGCCACCCAGCAGACAAGTGGCAGAGCTGGGATTAGAGCCCATGAACTTCTGATTCCCAGGCCTGGGCTCTATCCACTATGCCACATTAATACCAACATTGGAGAAGCAGCGTGGCTCAGTGGAAATAGCACGGGTTTTGGAGTCCAGAGGTCATGGGTTCAAATCCCGGCTCTGCCAATTGTCAGCTGTGTGACTTTGGGCAAGTCACTTCACTTCTCTGTGCCTCAGTTACCTCATCTGTAAAATGGCGATTAAGACTGTGAGCCCCCCGTGGGACAACCTGATCACCTTGTAACCTCCCCAGCGCTTAGAACAGTGCTTTGCACATAGTAAGCGCTTAATAAATGCTGTTATCATTATTATTATTATTATTATTATTATTGTTATTATTATTATTATTATAGCTGCCTCTCCTCAAAGGGCTGGGATCAGGCTGGGAATTTTTCCAGGGCAGCAACATCCCATTCGGAAGTGCGGAAACCTCGCCCCCGAAGCCCCCTAGTTCAGGAGGGAAACACAAATGCGGGAGCTGTTAGAGCCGGGCCTGAGGGTCAGAAGGACCTGGGTTCTAATCCCCAGCTCTGCCACTTATCTGGTGTGTGACTGTGGGTGAGTCACTGTGCTTCTCTGCCCCTGAGTTCCCTCCTCTGTAAAATGGGGATTAAGAATGTGAACCCCACGTGGGACTGTGTCCCACCTAAGTCGTATGAACCCTGGGCGCTCAGTACAGTACCTGGCACATATTAAGTGCATAGCAAAGCAGTGTGGCTCAGTGGAAAGAGCTCGGGCTTTGGAGCCCCTTCTAGACTGTGAGCCCACTGTTGGGTAGGGACCATCTCTATATGTTGCCAACCTGGACTTCCCAAGCGCTTAGTACAGTGCTCTGCACACAGTAAGCGCTCAATAAATACGACAATGAATGAATGAATAATACACACAGCAATAAATTCTACTTGGGATAATTATTAGACCCTGCCTGATTCTCTCCATTTTAAGGATCTGTTGGGTAAATGCTAATGATAAGCAGGTTAAGAATCCTGACCTGATGTCTTTCTCCCCCCCCCCACCCCCCTGCCCCCCTTTTAGACTGTGAGCCTACTGTTGGGTAGGGACTGTCTCTATATGTTGCCAACTTGTACTTCTCAAGCGCTTAGTACAGTGCTCTGCACACAGTAAGCACTCAATAAATACGATTGATTGATTGATTGATTTCTCTCTCTCAAGACTTTGACAAACCAAACTTCCTGATAGGACGGAACAAAGAGAGAGTAGGTTATGTGATGCTCTGGCTTTGAGTAAATGGTGGCTTGGCCAGACAAAATGGAGTCCAGGCCTAAAGGACCATCACATTCTCCAGTCACCTTAGTTACTCTTGTTCACGTAAACAGGGTGGTTAGGAGACAATCAAATAGGCCTAGAAACAAAATAGCTCAGAGGGAACGGTTGGATGGAAAGAGGCTAATGCAAGGCCTAGTCTTGTCTGCTGTCCACCACTTGTCCGCTATGTGACCTTGGGTAAGTCAATTCACTTCTCTGTACCTCGATTACCTTATCTGTAAAACGGGGATTGAGACGGTGAGCCCCGCATGGGACAGGGACTGTGTCCGACTCGATTTGCTCCAGCGCTTAGTACAGTGCCTGGCACATAGTAAATGCTTAACATAGAACATCACCATTATTATTATTATAGATGACTGTGCTTCCATACAGCCTAGAAGTAACACACCACAAAGCTCAACTGATTTCCAAGATTCATGGGCACCACTCCCGTCTGAGACTGACAGATGAAGAATGGACAGATCAGAGTTTCCCGTATGATGAGAAAGGCTCCATCCAATGTAGCTGGATCCACAACTATTTCGAATCAGTCAATCAATCAATCAATCATATTTACTGAGCACTTACTGTGTGCAGAGCACTGTACAAAATGCTTGAGAAAGTAACAATCAGAATCAGGAGATGTATCCTGCCCATAATGAGTTTACAATTAATAGGGAGCACACTGCGTAGCTCAGTTAATTTTCCCAATTTCATGGGCACTGTTCCTGTCTGAGACTGAGAAATGGAGAACAGATGGATCAGGATTTCATCCTGTCATGACAGGAGTTTCCAGACGCTCCTCCTCCAGCTACAACAGGGTGGCCGTCTTGAACATCGCATTCCTGGAATGCTATGCAGTGTGTTCCCTGGACCCTCACAGGATCGGATGCCCCTGTCCCGGGATTTAAATGACATCTCTCCTCTCAGGTCAATATTTTCCTTCCAGTTGTGATCATGGCTATACAACTGGGACACCATCCAAAAAGCCGGTGGAGCCAAAGCCATTACCTGGAAAAGTCACCATACCTCAAGATGATCCCACTTCCCGGGTGGGTTAGGGTGTCCCTTGTTTGATCTTTGAGCAGAGACTTGAAGCAAGTGCAGCTGACTTTTCTGCAGAAGCTAACACTGGAGAATTGGAGGGGCAGTTAGCAAATCACCCTCCAGCCCTTTCCCACCCATTCCCCACTTCTCTGCACCCACGGCTTCCCAGCCCTGTTCCAAATCTTGGGAACTTTAACTGAAACCATCCTCCACCCCTCCTCACAGTAGAAGTATTCCAGTTTGGCAAGGAGCCAGGTGAAGACTGTAAACTTGCCGTGGGCAGGGAATGTACCTGTTTATTGTTGTTTGGTACTATCCCAAGGGCTTAGTACGGTGCTCTGCACAGAGTAAGCACTCAATAAATACACTCGAATGAAGTGCTGGCTACTGCATCAGCCTTCTCTCTGATCTCCCATCCTTGTGTCTCTCTCCACTTCAATCCATACTTCATGCTGCTGCCCGGATTATCTTTGTCCAGAAACGCTCTGGGCATATTACTCCCCTCCTCAAAAATCTCCAGTGGCTACCAATCAATCTGCGCATCAGGCAGAAACTCCTCACCCTGGGCTTCAAGGCTGTCCATCACCTCGCCCCCTCCTACCTCACCTCCCTTCTCTCCTTCTACAGCCCAGCCCGCACCCTCCGCTCCTCTGCCGCTAATCTCCTCACCGTACCTCGTTCTCGCCTGTCCCGCCATCGACCCCCGGCCCACGTCATCCCCCGGGCCTGGAATGCCCTCCCTCTGCCCATCCGCCAAGCTAGCTCTCTTCCTCCCTTCAAGGCCCTGCTGAGAGCTCACCTCCTCCAGGAGGCTTTCCCAGACTGAGCCCCTTCCTTCCTCTCCCCCTCGTCCCCCTCTCCATCCCCCCCATCTTACCTCCTTCCCTTCCCCACAGCACCTGGAATATATGTATATATGTTTGTACATATTTATTACTCTATTTATTTATTTATTTATTTTACTTGTACATATCTATTCTATTTATTTTATTTTGTTAGTGTGTTTGGTTTTGTTCTCTGTCTCCCCCTTTTAGACTGTGAGCCCACTGTTGGGTAGGGACCGTCTCTATATGTTGCCAATTTGTACTTCCCAAGTGCTTAGTACAGTGCTCTGCACATAGTAAGCGCTCAATAAATACGATTGTTGATGATGATGATGATGATACTGGCCAGCCATAGTGGCATTGTTATAAATTAGTTGTGCCTTTTAAGATACTGAGAAGCAGTATGGCTTAGGTGAGAAGCAATGTGGCTTCATGGCTAGAGCACCAGCCTGGGATTCAGAAGGACCTGGGTTCTAATTCCAGCTCGGCCACTTGTCTGCCGTGCGGCCTTGGGCAAATCACTTCACTTCTCCGGGCCTCAGTCACCTCATCTGTAAAATGGGGATTAAGACTGGGAGCCCCATGGAGAACAGGGACTGTGTTCAACCTGATTAATTAGTATCGACCCCAGTGCTTAGAACAGTGCTTGGCACACAGTAAGCCCTTAACAAATGCAATAATTATCATTATTATCACTGATACCCTTAGAGCTCCTTCCTAACCCAAATCTTTGCTCCAAAACAACACCATTAGGTGGTCCCCTGGAAGCATCTAGAGACTGTAAGTTCATCTCTAGATTGTAAACTCAGTGTGGGCAGGGAATGTGTCTGTTTATTGTTCTAGTGTAGTCTCCCAACCGCTTAGTACACAGTAAGTACTCAATAAATACGATTAAATGAATGAATGAATGAACGGCTTCCCCTGGACAGAAACATCCAAACCACCCAGGGTATCGAGGTCCTGGCTGCTGCAAAAATAATGCATCATGTCCTGTGATTTAGGTCGGGCGAGCATGCGTGTGGGGAATTCTGTGAGCCACATTCCTACTTGCTGCAAGCTCTAGAGGCTGACTGAGCCTCGGGCATAACGTGCTGCTCGGCAGATTTCCCTTGAAAGCTTCACGTTGTTTTGTCAATCTCATCACCAACACCGGGAAAAACAAGCAATTGGTTTGCCTGGCAGCTTTGCTTGTTTCCCTTTTTAAACTGTTCTCTAATTTTATTGTTTTTGTTTTTGTTTCTGTTTTCATTTGTAATTTCAAAGGAAAGGTGGGGGGAGGAATCTGGGGTCGTGCGTGGGGTTGGAGGGATTGAGAGACAGAAAGATTATTTTGTCCATCCGTATCTTAATATTTGCCCTAGTCATATCAGATTGGCTAATGTCCCTGGTCACTTCTGATTTTTGAGACCAGCAAGGTGCTTACTACAGCTGTACATACAGTAAGTGCTCAATAAATACAGTTGAATGAATGAATGAAGCAAGAAGCCCATCAACAACATAGGTTCTGCAGATTTCCACAAAGAACCTTTTCATGTGCCTCCTTACAGTGCCCTGACTTGCATAATCCATGGCCTTTCAACTTCCAGGCCCATGCTCTATTCACCTACAGTCATCTAAGACAAACAAATAAGCAGATTGCTCTCACCCTTCCCTAGGAAAGTAAATGCTGCAGAGTAATAATAATGATAATAATAATAATGATGGCATTACTATGTGCAAAGCACTGTTCTAAGCACTGGGGAGGTTACAAGGTGATCAGGTTGTCACACGGGGGGCTCGCAGCCTTTAATCCCCATTTTACAGATGAGGGAACTGAGGCCCAGAGACGTTAAGTGACTTGCCCAAAGTCACACAGCTGACAATTGGCGGAGCTGGGATTTGAACCCATGACCTCTGACTCCAAAGCCCATGCTCTTTCCACTGAGCCACGTGCCTGGTGTCCTTGCATCTTCAGTCCTGTGCTTTGCTCATTGAAAGGGCTTAATATACGCTGCAATTCTGTTTTTCCTCCCTCCTTGCAGACAAGCATACTTTACTTTGTGGAAGCAGCGTGGCTCAGTGGAAAGAGCCCGGGCTTGGGAGTCAGAGGTCGTGGATTCTAATCCCAGCTCTGCCACTTGTCTGCTGTGTGACCTTGGGCAAATCACTTAGCTTCTCTGTGCCTCAGTTCCCTCATCTGTAAAATGGGGATTAAGACTGTGAGCCCCATGTATGACAACCTGATTACCTTGTATCTTGGCACATAGTAAGCACTTAACAAATACCACCATTATTATTATTACTACTGGGCCTTCACTGGAGGCATCCAAGGAAAAGACAGACATCTCCCTTAGGATCTATGCCCACCAAACCCATGAACATTTCTTTTTTGGAAGCAGACTTCACTAGCTAAGCTATTGTCCCTGAGCTCCAGGAATTCTGGGAAACTTCCTCCTCTGAAAAAGGGGGCACCCACCTGACATTAATAGAAAAAGACCATTAAAAAGCTTTATGAAATTCAGTTCCCCAGGCCTGGTCCCTCTCTCCCTCTGTCGCTGCTGGCACTGTGTGCATTATTGATGCGCTTAGGTGCTTGGCTCTCTCATGTCCCCCATCTTACCCTACATTATAATCTCCCTCTTTGTGGAGGAGACCGTGTGGGGCAATGGACGATGATCAGGGTAATTAGCGCTCTTCCCCCGGCTGCTGTGTCAGAACTGTTTCCGCTCACGGCCCTGGGTTAGCAAGTGCCCGTCCTTCCCTGAAAAACTAAGTAGGGAAGGCAGGAGGGCGAGGACTGCCATGCAGGGGAGGGAGCAGAAATCCACTGGAGCTGTGACCATTCATTCAATCATATTTATTGAGCACTTACTATGCACAAAGCACTGTACTAAGTACTTGGGAGAGTAAAGTACAATAACAGAAATATTCCCTGCAGCAGTGTTCTTGGACTATATTCTGAAGTTCTTGGCAGTGTTGGGCTGCACAGAAGAAGAGGAAGGAGGAGAATGAGGCTGAAGAGAAATAGGAAGAAGAGGAGGAAGAAGAGGAGGAGGAAGAGGAGGGGGAAGAAAGAAGAATGGAGGAGAAAGAAAGAGGAGGAGAAAGAAGGAGGAGGAAGAATAAGGAGGAGGAAGAAGAAAGAGGAGGAAGAAGAGGAGGAGGAAGAAGAAAGAGGAGGAAGAAGAGGAGGAGGAAGAAAAAGAGGAGAATGGAGGAGGAGAAGGAGGAGAAAGAATGAGGAGGAAGATGAAGGAAAAGAAGAAGAGGAGGAAGAGAAAGAGAAGAATGGAGGAAGACGAGAAGGAGGAGGAGGAAGAAGGAGGAAGAAGAAGAGGAGGAAGAGAAAGAGGAGAATGAAGGAGGAGGAGGAGAAGGAAGGAGGAGGAAGAGGAGGAGGAAGAGAAAGAGGATCTATCCAACTTGATAAATTCATATCTACCCCAGAACTTAAATCAGTGCTTGACACATAGTAAGCGCTTAACAAGTACCATAAAACAAAACAAGCAAACAATAAATACCATTGATGGATGGATTGTTTGGCTAGAACCTATCATGCTGAACCGTGTAGGCAGGCACAGCGAGTCGGAGGTGAGGAGATGGGTGAAAGGGGGGCGGAAACCAGGGGTGAAAGCGAGGTGGAACGGGCTGCCCAAAGAGCAGAGCACTTGGACAGTATAAAGTCACTAAATAATTCAGCAACTATTTGAAAGTATAGTGGTTTGTAATTTCGACAGAACCATCTTAGTTTGACTCCATGGTGTGTGGAATTTTAAAAGGAGGCTTTCCAGGAGACTGATTTTGAGGAGAAATATGGGCATTAGGTATGGGGCGGGAAGGGGGGAGTCTAATTAGGTTGCAGTGTTTACTCGGATTTGAAGGCACACAGTCATGGGATCTAACAGTCTAGGCCAGCTATGGGCAGGGACTTCAGTGGGCTTGACCTTAGATTTTGGCCCATTTAATGCTTTTTGCCATTGTCAAAAGATCATGGAACCAGGTGATCGGAGACCCGGCTTCTAATCCCCGCTCTACCTCTGGCCTGTTTTGTGTTGTTGACCAAGTCACTGAATCTCATTATGCCACAGTTTCTCACCTGTAAAATGGGGATGCAGTAGTTGTTCACCTTACCTCTCTTACACTTTAGTCACAGGGAATCCGCGGTCCACTCTGGATTTTTAATCACGTATCGCAATGCTCTCACTCTTGTTTCGATGCTGAGATTTCTGGTCTTCCCCGGAGGATTGCCAGCTCCTCAAGGGCAAAGAGTGAAACATGGGAAGGTGGTGAAGTCCCCAGTCTAGGCACTGACAAAAACAAACAAAAAACATTCACACTAGAGTGGATGGTTCACTGCTCCATTCCAGCCCACTCTGCCTCACTTTCACCCCTGGTTTCTGCCCCTCTCCACCCATCTCCTCACCTCAGACCCTCTGTATCTGCCCACACTCATCAGTAGGATAGGTCCTAACCAATCAATCCATCCATCAGGGGTATTTATTGTTTGTTTTATTTTGTGGTATTGGTTAAGTGCTTACTTGGTGTCAAGCACTGATCTAAGTGCTGGGGTAGATGCAAGTTTATCAGGTTGGACGCAGTCCCTGTGATGCATGGGGCTCACAATCTAAGTAGAAGGTGGTAGGTTTTAATTTCCATTTCACAGTTTAGGAAACTGAGGCACAGAGAAGTTAAGTGACTTGCCTAAGTTTACACAGCAGGCAGGTGGCAGAACCAGAATTAGAACCCAGTTCCTATTGACTCCCGGGCCCATAGTCTTTCGACTAGGATGTTTCTTGTTCTGCTTATTGTGCACTAACTGTGTGCAGAGCACTGCTCTGAGTGTTTGGAAGAGTACAATATAATAGAATTGGTAAGTATGATCCCTGTCCAGAAGGGACCCCACAGCACTTATGTGCATATCTTTAAATTATATCTTATCAATTATTTATTTATATTAATGTCTGCCTCCCTCTTTAAACTGTAAGCTTGCTGTGGGCAGGGAATGTGTTTGCCAATTTTGTTGTACTGTATTTCCCCAAGTGCTTAGTGCAGTGTCAGTCAGTCAGTCAATTGTATTTATTGAGCACTTATGGTGTGCAGAACACTGTTCTAAGCTTTTAGGAGAGTACAATATAACAAACACATTCCCTGCCCACAGTGAGTTTACAGTCTAGAGAGGGAGTCAGACATTAGTATAAATTAATCAAATTACAGATATGTACATAAGTGCTCTGTGGCTGGGAAGGGAGATAAATAAAGGGAGCAAGTCAAGGGTGGTGCAGAAAGGTGTGGGAGAAGAGGGGCGCTCTGAACATAATAAGTGCTCAACAAATACTATTTATGATGAAGAATCTTACAGTTTAGCGAGAGAACTATTTGTGAGGAGCATGGGGGCCCGTTCCACCATAAGTGCTTAGTACAGTGCTTTGCACACAGTAAGCACTCAACAAATACAATTGAATGAATCCCTTGAACCACTGGGCAATGGTATCAGTCCTTTTTACCAAGCAAGAGCCAAGACCACTGCACGGGCCAATGTCAGAGCTCAGCTTGGAATTATAATTAAACATTCCCCACTTTTGCTTCCTCCTTTCAGGATCTCACTGGAGAGTTTCCAGTACCCTACCAGACTCAAGTATGGGAGGAAGAGTCAACCAGAGGCATACTCATTCCATGCCTAGCTTGGACAGTGGCTAGCAAGTGGAAGACGATTTGCTACAAGTCAAAACTCACCTGTGCTGGGCAGCAGCGCTACAGGAGAAAGTCAAAGGTGGAAACTCAAGTTTACTGTGCAGAAGAAGGTAATGGTAAACCACCTCCATATTTTTACCAAGAAAACTCTACGGATCCACTACCAGAACAATTGCAGATGGAGATGGCGCGTTCTGAGAGATCAATCAATCAATCAATCGTATATATTGAGAGCTTACTGTGTGCAGAGCACTGTACTAAGCACTTGGGAAGTACAAGTTGGCAACATATAGAGACAGTCCCTACCCAACAGTGGGCTCACAGTCTAAAAGGGGGAGACAGAGAACAAAACCAAACATACCAACAAAATAAAATAAATAGAATAGATATGTACAAGTAAAATAAATAAATAAATAGAGTAATAAATATGTACAAACATCTAGGGGTCAGAGATGACTCAACAGCATGTGACAAGACAAGACTTTCCCTTCTCCAGGTGGACCAGTCCTCCACCACCAGAAATCAGGCACCCGGGAGCAGGTCCACAAGAGAGAAATTAGAAGGTGGTATAAAATTGTTTGGGGCTCACCTTCAGCGACCTCATGAAAATTTCAAATCCAAGTAAACACTGCAGCCTAATTAGACTCCCCCCTCCCACCCCCGCCAACCTCCCTCACCCAATGCCCATATTTCTCCTCGAAATCGGTCTCCTCGGAAGCACCCTTTTAAAATTCCACACAATGTGGAGTCACACTAAGATGGTTCTGTCGAAATTACAAACCACCATACTTTCAAATAGCTGCTGAATTATTTAGTGACTTTACACCGTCCAAATGCTCTCCTCTTCAGGCAGACGATGTCTTGGTTTTCCTCCCAGCTCCTCTGTTATGACATTCAGTAAATGGAGGGATATTGCCCTTTTTAATTATTTATTTTTTTAAATCCACGTTAAGGATTAGGTTCAATCAATGGGCTCAGGGTGGTGAATCAAACCAGTGAGAGGGTCTGCTTCCCTGCTGGTCTTGAAGTACTCCATCCTAGGCTTGCTTGAGATAGTCCATCTATATTCTGATCAAGGCGTAGGAGCGTTCTATATGAGAGGACAGACTACGTGGCTAAAGGATTCATCCAGCTGGAAGGACTCAGACTGACAGGGCCTTGGAGTCTGTAAAGCCATGAAGGCGGTGAAATTGTTGTTTCCCGAATCCCACACCAGGGCGAGGGGATGCCCACTGAAGCTGGAAGGTATCAGGTTCTGGGAAAAGAAAGGAAAAGCTTCTCCACCCGCGGGAATTTGTGCAGGCAGAAAGTTCAAGGATAAATCCACGGATGCGGTCCACAGTGAGTTATCAATCAAGCAAGAAAGCAAGCAAGCAATGGTATTTCTGCTTTGCTTACTGTGTGCCGAGCACTGTACGAAGCACTTGGGAATGAAAAAACGTTGATAGGCCTGCTCCTTGCCCACAAGGAGCTGACAGTCTAGTGGGGTCACGTGGGCCCACCCAATCACACATCCATCATCTCCCTGGACCTCCGGGAGGACTTTCCCCAAGGGGAATCATATCGCTACTAGAGGAAAGGTTAGAGTTCTAGAGGGGAGAGTTAGGGATGTTGGGGGATCATACAGAACCCTTAAGATAGATGTCCTCCAAATGTCCTCTTCTTCATTCATTCAGTCATATTTAATGAGCACTTACTGCGTGCAGAGCACTGTACTAAGTGCTTGGAAGAGTACAACACAATGATAAGCAGACACATTCCCTGCCCACAGTGAGCTTGACGTCTAGAGGAGCTAACAATTTTTGTCATAGCGGGAGATGGAACTTCAGAGGAGACAGATCCAGGACAGTCCTCCAAATGTCCTTTTCTTCATTCATTCAGTCATATTTAATGAGCACTTACTACGTGCAGAGCACTGTACTAAGTACTTGGAAGAGTACAACACAATGATTAGCAGACACATTCCCTGCCATCTAGAGGAGCTAACAATTTTTGTCATAGCGGGAGATGGAACTTCAGAGGAGGCAGATCTAGGGCAAACTCTGTGAAAGCTTGGCTCGTGCACTCATATTCCTCTCTCCCCTTCACCTTCTCTGCTCATTCATATCTTTTCTTTTTTTTTTTTACAACCTGGCTTCATGGATAACCACAGTTCTTAATTAATCTCACTCCTTCCACCCGGCAGAGGAGAAGATATTTCTCCAAATAGGATGCATCAGGTTTAGAATAGGGTATCAGGTCAGTGGGTATTGGGGCCTCCTTTAGCAAAATCACCCGTTCTTATCCTAAAAAAAAAATATGATTTAGAATGATTTTAGGACTGTGAATCCCCAGCTTTAAATGCTAGCATGGGGCATGGGTGGCGCCAACAATGATTAGGTAGCAGATGTCAAAATGTTCAGTGAGAAGTCTAAAATAAGTTTGATAAGTTTTGCCTCTTCCCTTCGATCAGCTCCATTCATAATCTCTCCATCTCTCCCCCCCTTTCTCTTTTTCTCTCAGTCTCCCTCCCTCCCTGTATTAATCTTTCTCTTCTCTCTATTACCTTTCAAGGAGATAGCTTGGCTTAATGAAAAAAATATGGGAATGGGAGTTTGGAGAGCCAGGTTCTAGTCCCAGGTTTTCCACTGGCCTGCTGGGTGATCAGTTAGCCAGGCAAGTCACTTAGATAGTCTGGGGCTCAATTACTTCATCTGTAAAATGAGGATAAAATGCCTGCTCTCCCACCCTCATGACTATGGGTCTCATATGGGACAGGTTCTGTGTCTCATCTAATTATAGATATGTACCCCAGAGACAGTTCAGCCCAGTGGCTGGACCCTCAATATATAACATGTAGTATATTTAATTGTTATACACTTATGGCATTGTGAATGATTGTGAATGAATAGATGAATGAACGAATGAATGTGAATGAATGGATGGATGAATGAATGAATGTGAATGAATCATTGGAATGAATGCTTGTGAATGATCATTTTCCCATTGAAAATGTTCAATTGCAGGATTTAATATTCCCTCTTAGCTTAAGTGGATACGCCAATGTCCCCCTGATAATTAGGAATATTATTATTGTTATTTTCCAAATTAATTAAGAGAAACAGCATGGTCTAATGGACAGAGCAAGATCCTGGGGGTCGGAAGGACCTGGGTGCTAAACCACGCTCCGCTACCTGTCTGCTGTGTGACCTTGGACAAGTCACTTCACTTCTCTGTGCCTCAGTTACCTCATCTGTAAAATGGGGATTAACATTACCCCAGGGCTTAGTACAGGGCCTGGCAAGTAGTAAGTGCTTAACAAATGCCATTACTATTATTAATACTGTGAATAATAATAATGTATGGCATTCAGTAGAAATAATGATGGTATTTGTTAAGTGCTTACTATGTGCCAAGGACTGTACTAAGTGCTGGTAATCAGGTAGTCCCATGTGGGGCTCACAATCTTAATCCCCATTTTACAGATGAGGTAACTGAGGCTCTGAGAAGTTAAATGACTTGCTCAAAGTCACACAGCTGATAAGAACAGTGCCTGGCACATAGTAAGCGCTTAACAAATACCATAATTATTATTATAAGTAGGAGATCCAGGATTAGAACCCATAACTTCTGACTCCCAAACCCGTGCTCTATCCATTAAGCCAGGCTGCTTCTCATTAAGGGCTTACTATATACTAAGCTCCATGATAGAGACAAGATTATCAGATCAAACATAGTCCCCGTGCGACACAAAGCTCATAATCTCTCATCCCCATTTTACAGATGAGGAAACTGAGGCACAGAGGAATTAAGTGAAACAGCAGGTTAGGGGGAAAACTGGGACTAGAACAGAGGTTCTCCTGACTCACAGAATAATGCTTTTTCCACTAGGCTAGGCTGATAGGATGGACTCAGTGTCAGTCAGTCCTGAGGCTTGTAAAGGGACAATGGATAGAAGAGGTGAAGAAGAAAGCAGGAAAAAAGGGGCAGGAAAAACAGCCCAAAGAAATTGAAACCTAATAGATCGCAGTAACAGGGAGCTGGAGTTCCATATCATCAGCCACCGACAGCCTTGTCTCACCTAGTTCCTTCCACTGTGGGCAGGGAACGAATCCACAAACTCTGTTATATTGTCCTCTCGCAAGCGCTTAATACAGTGCTCTGCACAGTCGGTACTCAATAAATACGATGGGTTGATTCCAGACATGTCCGTCCCCCCTTCCACACTGATCCCCCAATTCCCGTCCCCGAGTTGGAAGGAACAGAACCTTCCAAGGAGCCAGTAGCCGTGAACTCCCGCAGAACAGGTGACTAGAGCTTCGATAAAGGGACTCCCATCAGCTGTTCGCACCCAGAAGTGGGATGGGGATGGAGTCATCTTCATCATCATCATCAATGACATTTATGGAGCACTTACTGGGGTGCAGAGCACTGTTCCAAGGGCTTGGGAGAGTACAATTCAACAGTGTTGATAGACACGATCCCTGCCCACAACCAGCTTACAGACTAAGGTAATAGGCCTTCACCCCAGACTCAAAGAAAGTAATCACTTCATTGCTGCCCTGGCACCCAGGATGATGATGATGATGATGATGATGATGATGATGATGGCATTTGTTAAGCACTATGTGCAAAGCACTGTTCTAAGCGCTGGGGGGATAAAGGTGATCTGGATGTCCCACATGGGGCTCACAGTAGTATTCCCATTTTACAAATGAGGTAACTGAAGCTCAGAGAAGTTAAGTGACTTGCCCGAGGTCACACAGCAGACATGTGGCAGAGCCGGGATTCGAATCCATGACCTCTGGCTCCAGAGCCCGGGCTCTTTCCACTGAGCTACGCTGCTTCTACAGGACATTTGTTCATATCTGATCTTCATGGATCTTCTCCCACAGAAAGCCAGATCCACCCAAGAACCACCACCAGTAGGTCTTAGACCCATCCCCGCTCCCCTTATCTGTGTCTTCATTTCTAAATTCAATTATTTATTCTGTTTTAGCATCCTCATCCATCTGCACTACAACTATTTTATCCTAGTTCTCCTCCTGCTCCCATCATTTGTCAATAATTTTTGTCTGTGTCCCCCATTAATCAATCAATCAATATAAGCTCATTGTGGGCAGGGAATGTGCCCATTACATTTTTAAACTGTACTTTCCCAAGTGCTTAGTACAGTGCTCTACACACAGTAAGTGCTCAATAAATACGATAGACTGTCTGACTGATCAGTGGTATTTATGGAGCATTTACTGTGTGCAGAGCACTGTACTAAGCACTTGGGAAAGTGCAATGCAACAGAGTTGGTAGATACATTCCCTGCCCACAAGGAGCTTACAGTCAAGAGGGGGAGACAGACATTAATATAAATAAATAAATTAAGGACATGTACATAAGTGCTTTGGGGCTGAGAGAGGTGTAAATAATCAAGTGCTTAAAGGGTACAGATCCAGGAGCACAGGTGAAGCAGAAGGAAGAGGGAGAAGGGGGAAAGAGGACTTAATTGGGAGAGCCTTCTTGGATTATAAATTCAGGCAGGGAATACGTGTTTTGCTTCTGTTGTGTGTTCCTTAAGCACTTAGTTCAATATTATGCACTCAATAAGCACTTACACATCAGTTAGGAAGAAGCAGACTCCTGGGCACTAAATCAATCGATCGATCGATGATATTTCTTGAGCATTTATCGTGTACAGAGCACTGTACCTAGCGCTAGGGAGAGTACAGTACATTAGAGTAGACACAATCCCTGCCCACAAGAAGCTGACATTCTTGATCTGAATGGGATGCGAAAGGTGACCAATCCCAAGGCCTGACAGTGTGTAGGACTCAAGATTTCTAATACCGTCCTTCGGTTACTGGACCATCATCATCAACCGTATTTATCGAGCGCTTACTGTGTGCAGAGCACTGTACTAAGCGCTTGACTGACATCTGTGTTCATTTCCTGTTCGACAAGGAGTATTCCAGTGTTTTGTGCTGCTCCTGAAATCCCTGGGGGCCTGCAGTGTCAGGGGTGACACTGGTTGTTGTTATTTGTTGTTAATAGCATTGGCTAAGCACTGACAATGTTTCAGGCACTTTACTTAGCTCTGGGGTACTAACAAGTTAACTCAGTTGGACACAGTCCATGTTCCACATGGGGCTCACAGTTTAATCCCCGCTTTACAGATGAGGGAACTGAGGCTCAGAGAAATGAAGTGACTCACCCAAGGTCACGCGGCAGACAAGTGGCGGAGCCGGGATTAGAACCCAGGTCCTTCCGACTCCCAAGCCCGTGCTCTATCCACTAGGCCACACTGCTTCTCAACCCCCTGTCCCCACCAGGAAGTCCCGTGAGCCGCAGTGACGGCATTTCCACGTTGGCCGGTCGAGCTGGGCTCCAGATTGTCTTCTCCCATCTCCCGACAGCGCCACGGGGGCCCCCCATATCGATTCCCTCCCTGCTTTTGTTTGCGTTTTCCATTATTAATGGGATCATTTTTCCATCCTTCATGCACGAAGGCAAATTTTGTGTAAAAATCAATTGAGTGAGCGCCGCCAGTGGCTTGCTCAGTTTGGTGGGCTTACAACCACTCGGTCCAGACCCCGGGAGACGGGAGCAGGGCCTGGGGAACCGGCTGACAAGGGGAAACAATCAATCAGGAGAGCTTGACGAGGCCTCTGATTCCCCGCTCATCCGTGCTTTATTGAGCTGTTTGTGGCCCAATTGCACTTCACCTCCTGCCTCTTCGCCAGGGCGGCAACCAAAAAGCAGGATTCCCAGAAACCTCAAGGGGAAGGCCCCTTGGTCTTCCGCACGTGCAGAATTATATGAGAAGGGCTTTGAAGATGGAGAGAGAATGGACTTTCAGATCTAAGAAGCCGCGTAGATAGAGCTTGGACCTGGGATTCAGAAGGACCTGGGTTCTAATTCTGACTCTGCCACTTGCCTGCTTTTGTGACCCTGGGCAAGTCACTTCATTTCTCTGGGCCTCAGTTACCCCACCTGTAAAATGGGGATTAAGAGCGTGAGCCCCATGTGGGACAGGGACCATGTCCAACCGGATTAATTTGTATCTACCCCAGCATTTAGAACACATAGTTCTATTATTATTATTATTATTATTATTATTATTATTATTATTATTATTATTATTATGAAAGGGGGAGGAGTTTCCGGGAAAGAGGAGGATATGAACAAGGAGCAGAGAAGCAGCATGGCTCACTGGAAAGAGCCTGGGCTTTGGAGTCAGGTGTCATGGGTTCAAACCCTAGCTCCGTCAATTGTCAGCTATGTGACTTTGGGCAAATCACTTCACTTCTCTGGGCCTCAGTTACCTCATCTGTAAAATGGGGATTAGAACTGTGAGCCCCGCCGTGGGACAACCTGATCACGTTGTAACCTCCCCAGTGTTTAGAACACTGCTTTGCACATAGTAAGTGCTTAATAAATGCCATCATTATTATTACTGAGTCAATGGTGGGAGACTTGAGAACAAAGCACAGAGAGTAGGTTGACTTGAGGGGGCAAAGCAGCGTGGCTGAGTGGAAAGAGCACGTGCCTGAGAGTCAAAAGGACCTTGGTTCTAATCCCAGCTCTGCCATTTCCCTGCTGTGTGACTTTGGGCAAGTCACTTAACTTCTCTGTGCCTCAGTTACCTTATGTGTAAAATGTGATCTGTAAGACTGTGAGTTCTTTGTAGGACAGGGACTGTGTCCATTCCCATTAGCTTGTAACTACCCCCAGCACTTAGAACAGTGCCTAGCACATAGTATGTGCTTAGGAAATGCCACAATCCCCATGTGTGCTGGGATATGGTGGGAGAAGAGAGTGGATAAGTATGAGGGAGAGATCTGATTGAGTGCCTTAAAGTCAGCTGTCAGGACTTGCTTCTTGATGCAGAGGGGAATGGATAACCATTAGAGGTTTTTAATAATAATAATAATGATAATGGCATTTACTAAGTGCTTACTTGGTGCAAAGCACTGTTCTAAGCGCTGGGGAGGTTACAATGTGATCAGGTTGTCCCACGTGGAGCTCACAGTCTTAATCCCCATTTTACAGATGAGGGAAATGAGGCCCAGAGAAGTTAAGTGACTTGTTCAAAGTCGCACAGCTGACAAGTGGCGGAGCCAGGATTTGAACCCATGACCTCTGACTCTGAAGCCCGGGCTCTTTCCACTGAGCCACGCTGCTTTAAGGAGTGGGGAGAAGTGGGAAGAATGATGTTTTAGAAAAGGGATCTGGGCAGAAGAGTGAAGTAGGGAAAGGAAATGTAGAAGGCAACTGTATCCAACCTGTTTGAGGAGTTTGACTGTGAATGGGAGGAGGGGGATCGGGAAAATGGTTGATGGTGCAGTGGGATCCAAAGAAGGCTTTTAGAGTAGTGAAGAAGTGGGTGTATTTGAAGGGAAAGAAGATAGACCCAGCCGAAAATGAAGGATCAAAGATGGCATTCAGGGAGGGAAGAAGAGTGAGTACAAATATTTTTGGAAGATGAGAATGGATGGGGTTGGGGGCACAGATAGAAGGGACAGATTTTGAAAGCCAAGTGAGAGATCTCTTGAGAGATGGCCAAGAAGAATGAGAATGGATGTGGGGATGGGTGGGAGTTGGGAAGGAGAGGGGAAATTGAGGGGAACTCATGTCTGATTATTTCAGTTTTGTCAACAAAGCAGTGCTGGGGGTTGGTGATATGAGACTGATCAAGGTACAAGGCATGGAGTTAAATTCTGCAGAAACTGGAAAAAGGGCTATGTACTAAGTCTATCAATCATGTTTATTGAGTGCTCACTGTGTGCAGAGCACTCTACGAAGTGCTTGGGAGAGTACAATATAACAATGTAACAGACACATACTCATTGACTCACTGAGTGCTCAATAAATACCTACTGACTAATTGATTGGTGATTGAGGGTAAGGATTGGTGCATCAGTGCGTCCATTAATAAAGTCCATCATTCATCGAGTTCAACAGAAAGAAGATTGTGACCAAAAACAGTCAGTTCTAAGACACCATTCCAGGTTGACACCGAGCCCTTCGAAGGTGTTCTTTGTGCCAGCTGAGTACCCACCTAACAGTCCACTGGTCAAGACCAGTCTTACCTCATCTGTAAAATGGGGATTAAGACTGTGAGCCCCATGTGGGACAATCTGATCACCTTGTATCCCCCCCCCAGTGCTTAGAGCAGTGCTTTGTACATAGTAAGCGCATAACAGATAACATCATTAATTACCCACCTTGTCAATGGGGGAGGGGGGGTCAGATTAATGTAAGGGCTCGGAGGGCTTAAGCCCAGGGTCCCGAATTTACAGAGGCCTCAACCCAATCCCCCCCACCAAAAAAAAAAAAGGAATCACAAATCACATCCCCTCTTGAGTTTACCAATATAGCAGCTGACTTGGACTTTATTAAAAAGGGTTTTTTTCTCAAAATGACCACCCAAAGCAGCCCAAGGTGGTACATCTGGCTCTTCCCCTCTAGACTGTAAACTAATTGTGGACAGGGAAAGTGTCTGTTTATTGCTATTTTGTACTCTCCCAAGCCTTTAGTACAATGTTTTGCACACAGTAAGCACTCAATAATTATGACTGACTGACTGAATGGCTCTTAAAGGGAACACTGCCCTTTAAATTTCAGTGAAGGGGCAGCATGGGAAACGAGCCTATCTGTCCCCAGCAATTTCTTTAAAATCAACATTGCCTCAGCTTCCTCTCCCTTCTTCTTGGGCAATCCATATCCAGAGAGGGGGTTGGGGAAGCAATCAATGGTATTTATTGAGCGCTTACTATGTGCAGAGCACTGTACAAAGCACTTGGGAAAGTACAATACAAAAGAAGCAGCATGGCCTAGAGGATAGATCACAGAACTGGGAGTCAGAAAGACCTGGGTTCTAAACCTGGCTCCACCACTTTTCTGCTGTGTGACCTCGGGCAAGTCATATCCCTTCTCTGTCCCTCAGTTACCTCATCTGTAAAATACAGATTAAGATTGTGAGCCCCATGTGGTTAGAACAGTGCTTGGCACATAGTAAGTGCTTAACAAATGCCATTATTATTATTATTATTAAGTGGGACAGGGACCATGTCCAACTTGATTACCTTGTATCTACCCCAGTGCTTAGAACAGTGCCTGGCACATAGTGCTTAACAAATACCATTAAAAAAAACCTAGAATTAACAGACACATTCCCTGCCCATAACGACATTACAGTCTAGAGGATAGTAGTAATTAAGTGATAATCATCAGTCCACCCCAGCTCTTCATTTCCAAGAGGATTCCTGCTGATTCCTTAGTTCAAACAATCAATCAATGATATTTGTTGAGGATTTACTGTGTGCAAAACATTATACTAAATGGTTGGGAAGGTGTGATTCAATAGATTTGATAACCATAATCCCTGTCCACAAGAAGTGTACATTCTAAAAGGGGAGACAGACATTAAAATAAATTGCAGGATGTATGGGTATATATACAATTCATTCATTCACTCAATTCATTCAATTGTATTTATTGAGAGCTTACTGTGTGCAGAGCACTGTACTAAGCGCTTGGGAAGTACAAATTGGCAACATATAGAGACAGTTCCTACCCAACAGTGGGCTCATAGTCTAGAAGGGGGAGTCAGAGAACAAAACAAAACATAGTAACAAAATAAAATAAATAGAATAAATATGCACAAATAAAATAAATAAATAAATAAATAAATAAATAAACAAACAGTATACAAGTGCTGAGGAGCTGAGAGTGGGGCGAATATCAAGTGCTTAAGGGGTGAAGATGTGCGCAAATAGGTGATGCAGAGGGGAGGGTGGGAGGAGAAATGAAAGCCTTTTGGAGAAGATGTGATTTTAATGAAGGCTTTGAAGGTGGGGAGAGTGGTCTGCCATGTATGAAGGGAAAATGACAGCCCAGTCCAGAGGGAGAACAGGAGCAATGGATCAGAAAGGAGATAAAGAAGATGGAGGGACAGTGGTTATGTTGGCCTAAGAGGAGGAAAGTGGGACTGAGAGAAGTCATTAAGCCGTTGGTGAATAGAAAGGAGGAAAGGGTTTTTGATGTTTAATTGGTGTAGAGTTGACAAGTACAAGTTGTCAACTTGTACTTCCCAAGTGCTTAGTACCGTGCTCTGCACACAGTAAGCGCTCAATAAATACGATTGATTGATTGATTGATTAAGCCATTGGTGAATAAAAAGGAGGAAAGGGTATTTGATGTTTAATTGGTGTAGAGTTGACAAGTACAAGTTGCCAACTTGTACTTCCCAAGTGCTTAGTACAGTGCTCAGCACACAGTAAGCGCTCAATAAATACGATTGAATGAATGAATGAACTTGGGATGCCACCCCGCTTAAGGGGGTCACTATGACTACGGGGAAAGAAAGAGATTCTCTGGTATTCCTCTTCGTCCCCCACCACGCAGCCCCCTTCACTTTTGGAAGAGCAAGACACAGGGCCAATTGTGGAAATTAAATGGGGAGGAGAGGGACAACAGGAAACACCATTTGCTCATAGTAGAGGTTCTGCTCCCCTATCCTCCCCACACCACTTCCCCCCAAGACCAAACATCTTCCAGTCCTGTTACAGAGGTCCCCCACATCTCCTCTATATCTCTGTGGTCACTCTGGTGGTGCTGTATTCACATCATCATCATCAGATGATGATGCTTAGAGAAGCAGCGTGACTCAGTGGAAAGAGCTCGGGCTTTGGAGTCAGAAGTCATGGGTTCAAATCCTAGCTCCGCCACTTGTCAGCTGTGTGACTTGGGGCAAGGCACTTAACTTCTCTGGGCCTCAGTTCCCTCATCTATAAAATGGGGATGAAGACTGTGAGCCCCCAGTGGGACAACCTGATCACCTTGTAACCTCCCCAGCACTTAGAACAGTGCTTTGCACATAGTAAGTGCTTAATAAATGCCATCATCATTATTATTATCATCATAGAGAAGCAACATGGTATAATGGATAGAGCATGGTCCTGGGAGTCAAGAGGTCATGGTTTCTAATCCTGACTCCTCCGCTTGTCTGCTGTGTGATCTTGGGCAAATCACTTCACTTCTCTGTGCCTCAGTTACCTCGTCCGTAAAATGGGGTTTGAGACTGTGAGCCTCACGTGGGACAGGGACTGTGTCCAACTTGATTTGCTTGTCTCCACCCCAGTGCTTAGTATGGTGCCTGGCACATAGTAAGCATTTAACAAATACCATTATTGTTATTATTATTATTATCGAGGGTCACTTAAGGAGGTCCCCCACAGTTCAGCCCAGGTCCTCAACTTCAAGTAATACAGCCCTGGTGGGAGTTGGAATCCAGAACCAAACTGCAATCTTCTCCCTTATGAAAAGGACTTTCCTCTTGTCTACAGGGACAGGAGGGCTGTGGGGATTGGGAATGTGTCTGGTCTTGGTGAAATGGGAGTTTCCAGCGGAGCAGTGCCCACTCGGTTTCAGTCCCATGGGATAAGCACACAGCTCAAGGAGCAGAAAAAAGACATCCCAACTTCCACCCAGCAATTTAGATCAGTTTCTTCTCTCCATGTCTGTGAAAACTAGCATAGAATGGGGATCCCAAGCTCTCTTCAGTGCGCCATTACCAGAGAAAGATACGAGCCTTTTGAGGGATTGGAAATTGTTCACATCCTTTCACTTATTTGTGCTAATAATTGTTCTTTTTTATTGATTCGATTACAAGCCAATTGACAGGAGACATTTGTATTAAGCAGCTTAAACCCTAGCTAGTGGAGTGTCTAATGACTAATTGATCAGATCTCAACCGGGGAGTGCAGCTCAGTGTGGCCTAGAGGAATTTATGCAATTTGTTTAGGTTTGGTAGAAACTGCATGCGGAAAAAGAAAGCTTTATATAGATTTGAGTTATGGTGTCTGGGCTGAAAACACAGCTGAGGGAGAGGCACTTTGGGGCTGCAAACCCGGCTGGGAGCTTCAATCAATCAATCAATCATATTTATTGAGTGCTTACTATGTGCAGAGCACTGTACTAAGCGCTTGGGAAGTACAAATTGGCAACATATATTTAGATTGGGGTAGTAGAGCTAGAGGGTAGAAGGGAGGGCCACTGGTTTGGCAAGGGGATTCAGGGATTCAAGGACTCACTGCATTCCATGGACCCTGCAGTCAGCTCTTGGGGGCAGGGGCATATAGGAAGAGAAGAAGATGAGAAAGTTGGGGGAGGGAAAGAGGAAGAGAAGGAAAAAGGAGAGAGGGAGAAAAGGAAGAGGAAGAGGATAGGGAAGAGGAAGAGGATAGGGAGGAGGAAGAGGAGAGTAGAAAGAACCGGGGCGGGGGGGGGGGGGGGAGGACCAGCAGGAGGAAGAGGAGGCAAAGAAGAGATGGGGAAAGGAGGGGGGGAAAGATGGAAGAGGAGAAGGAAGGAGGAAAGGAAAGGGAGAGAAGGAGGAAGAAAAAAATGAAGGAAGAAAGAGGAGGAGGAGGAGGAGGAGGAGAAAAAGAATTTCAATTGGAGGGGAGTTGATGAGCAAAAATACAGCTCCTGACCGGGAATAATAATAATAATAATAATGGTGGCATTTATTAAGTGCTTACTATGTGCAAAGCACTGTTTTAAGCGCTGGGGAGTCTACAAGGTGATCAGGTTGTCCCATGGGGGGCTCACAGTCTTAATCCCCATTTTACCGATGAGGTAACTGAGGCCCAGAGAAGTTAAGTGACTTGCCCAAAGTCACACAGCTGACAATTGACGGAGCCAGTATTTGAACCCACGACCTTTAACTCCAAAGCCCGTGCTCTTTCCACTGAGCCACGCTGCTTCTCTAAGCACACAGAACGAGAACACTCGAGTTTAACTTGAGTGTGGGGAAAGATGTGGTCCTCTCCTGGAGTGAGGGGAGCTAGAAGAGTCCCTAGATAATAATGACGGTATTTGTTAAGCACTTACTATATACTAAGCACTGTTCTGAGCACTGTAATAATAATAGTATTTGTTAAGTGCCTACTATGTGCCAAGCACTGTTCTAAGTGCTGCGGTAGATACAGGGTAATTAGGTTGTTCCACATGGGGCTCACAATCTTAATCCCTGTTTTACAGATAACTGAGGAATGGAGAATTTAAGTGATTTGCCTAAAGACACACAGCTGGCAAGTGGCAGAGGTAGGATTAGAACCCACATCCTCCGACTCCCAAGCCTGCGTTTTTTCCACTAGGTGAGTTCTAGGCAGTGGGGTGGAGGGAGGGGAGGAAGGGGGACAAGGAGGAGGTCTTAGCACTTTCCCTTCTTCTGCCCTGGAGGTGATCCTGGGCCCCCAAGGGATAAGAGTGCCACAGGCCCCAGGGGCTTGTGGCTGTCGAGGGTAAGACTCAGTCACCACAGCCTTCCTTTGAGTTCAGCTGGACCCAAACAGCTTTCCACTTGCCCCCCACCCCATGCCAGGGACCCCTAGAGAGCCCCAGGTTCGCCCCCAGGCATAGATCACCTGTCCTCCCGCCCGGAGGAGTGGCCACTGACCAGTCCCATGATGCCACCAGAAGCTGTGCCCCCAGCCTCAGGTACAAGGAACACCATCGTTGTCCTGGTCCTGGAAGGAGGGAATGAAGGAGGGTCTTCCTTCCTCTGCGTGGCAGATGAACAGATGTCAGGCAGCGGGCTCCGGCTCTCTGCCCCCTGCTCCTCCTTCCTGACCCTTCTGGGTGTCACCAGCATAGGGCCGGACAAGCTGAGAGTCCAGGGCCTTGCAGGAGAGATGCTCCAACTGCAGAAACCGATCTAGGAACCGCTGCAGGATCTGCTGCTTGGCCAGGGCCAGAGCCAAGACTGGGCAAGGGGGTGAAGGGTCAGGAGACCGCAGATTCTGGGCTTGGTTGCCTCTGTCCCAGAAAACCCAAAAACTATGGAAACCTGCTCCAGGCACTGAGCCTGGCCCTGCTCCCACTCAACCCTTCCTCTTCCCTGGCATAGGGCAGAGGCCCCTAGTATCCCTGTGGCCCTGCCCACGCATTATTCCGAAAATGTTAGCTGCAGATTCACTTCTGAAATTACTCAGTAGCCACACCTGGAGCAGGCGATGAGAGTGCTGGAGTTCAATCCCAGCCCTTAGGGATGGAGAGGAGGGGAAGAAGGAGAGGGACAGGATGAAGAAGAGGGAAAGGGAGAGGGAGAGGACAAAAGAGAGGGAAAGGGAAAGGAGAGGGAGAGGAGGGGAAGAGGGAAAGGGAGAGGATGAAAAAGAGAAAAAAGGGGAAAAGAGGGAGACGATGCAGGAGAGAGAGAGGAAGAGGAGAGGAAGAGGGAGAGGGAAAGGAAGAGGACAAAGGAGAAGGAAAGGGAAAAGGAGAGGGAAAGGGAGAGGATGGAGGAGAGGGAAAGGGAGAAGGAGAGAGGGAGGAGAGGAAAAGGGCAAGGGAAAGGGAGAGAGAGAGGCGAGGGACAGGGAGAGGGCAAGGAGAGGGACAGGGAGAGGGAAAGGAGAGGGACAGGGAAAGGAATAGGATGAAGGAAAGGCAAAAAGGAGAGGGAGAGGAAGAGGGGAAGGGAGAGGATGAAGGAAAGGCAAAAGGAGAGAGAGAAGGAAAGGAGGGAGAGGATGAGGGAAAGGGAAAAGGAGCCATCTGCCGACCCCAGCCTCAATCCCTGGCTAACCCTAAATCCTGGCCCCTGGCCCAATTCTTCCCCTCGCCCCCCCACCTGAAGACCCAGCCCCAGCCCTAGATTTGCATCCTCGGCCTCAAATTCCAGCCGGGCCCCGGCAGCCCCAGGCACGCTGACCTCTGAGCTCGCTGGGGGGAAGAAAGCAGTTGCTCCGGGGGTTGAAAAATAAACATTTATTGCAGATTTCTCCGGGAGGCCGAGGGAACCCTCCGTGTTTCATCCCAGAAGTGCTCCGAAGGGACAGTGCTCACTGCAACTCCCAGACCGCAGGGAAAACTCTGAACGGGGTCACCCGGGGTCCAGGTTTGAAGACCCTCCCACCTCCCCCGCTCCCCACCTGGAACTCTCGGCCTGAGATTGGGGAGGGGGAGAGGACAGGAAAAACAAAAACCCAAGAAAAACCAAAGAAGTCGGGAGAGGAGGCGGAATTGCCCGGCTCGGCCACTTGTCTACTGTGTGACCTTGGGTGAGTCACTTAACTTCTCTGTTCCTCAATCCCCTAGGAAGCAGCATGGCCTAAAGGCAAGAACACGGGCTTGGAAGTCAGAAGGACCTGGGTTCTAATCCCGACTCCGCCACGTGTCTGCTATGTGAACTTGGGCAAGTTACTTCACTTTTCTGGGCCTCAGTTACCTCATCTGAAAAATGGGGATTGAGACTGTGAGCTCCACGTGGGACAACCTGATGACTTTGTATCTACCCCAGTGACTAGAACAGTGCTTGGCACAGAGTAAGTGCTTAACAAATACAGTAATAATAATAAGAAGAAGAACAAAATGGGGATGGAGACTGGGAGCCCCACATGGGACAGAGACTGTGTCCAACCCAATTTGCTTGTAATAGTAATAATATAATAATGGCATTTGTTAAGTGCTTACTATGTGTAAAGCACTGTTCTAAACGCTGGGGAGGATACAAGGTGATCAGGTTGTCCCACGTGGGGCTCCACAGTCTTCATCCCCATTTTTCAGACGAGGTAACTGAGGCACAGAGAAGTTAAGTGACTTGCCCAAAGTCACACAGCTGACAATTGGCAGAGCTGGGATTTAAACCCATGACCTCTGACCCCCAAGCCCGTGCTCTTTCCACTGAGCCATGTTGCATTCATTCAACCACATTTATTGGGCGCTTACTTTGTGCAGAGCACCATAGTAAGCGCCTGGAAAGTACAATTCAGGAACAGAGACAGTCTCTACGCAACAACAGGTTCACAGTCCAGAAGACTGTGTATTCACAGTATACAGTGTCCACTTGTAGCCATCCCAGTGCTTAGTGTCAGGAACTGTACTGAACAGTGCCTGACACATAGAAAGCGCTTAACAAATACCATTATTATTATTATTATTATCCTTGAAGGGGCTGCTAGTCAAAGCCTTACCCTGGGGGTCTGCAGCCCTAGACATGATTTAAGTGAGACCCCCTTAAGGCCTCTGGTGGCCCCGGGCTCGGCCTGCCCCCCGACCAGCCCTGGGGCGACCTCTACTCTTGGCCTGGTGAGCTGGTCTGGTCCAGCTCCTTTCTCCCCTCCCACTCCCCAGCTTAAAAGGGAACAAAACAATCGTTGGGAAAATACTTCTGATTTGTTTTTAAATATAGAGGTATGTATAAAGAGCCCGGGCTTGGGGTCAGAGGACGTGGGTTCTAACCTCGGCTCCGCCACTTGTCTGCTGTGGGACCTTGGGCAAGCCACTTCACTTCTCTAGGCCTCAGTTACCACATCTGGAAAATGGGGATTGAGATTGTGAGCCCCACATGGGACAACCTGATTAGCTTGTATCTACCCCAGCGCTTACATCAGTGCTTGGCACATAGTAAGTGCATAGTAAGTGCTTAACACATACCATCATTTATATATATATCATGTATATGTATATAAAGAATCCCCAGCCTCTGCCGACCCTTGGGTAACCCGGCCTACCCAGAAGTCTGGGCCTGGCCGGTCCTCTCCTTCGCTCCATGTGCCCCAAGACTTCATCTCATCGCCCCACGGCCCTGGCTCCTCACCCTGTGACTTCTTCAGGTCCCTGGGCTGGACATGGGGATCCCCCGGCAGGTGGACATACTTCCATTGGCCCTGCTCCCAGGGGCCAAGTACCAGTCCAAGTGGTGAGCCTGGAAATCCCTCCCTGCCCCACCCCGCATGTCCACACATTCCCCGACAAACTGCGTGTCCTCTCCAGACTCCACGTGCATCCTCTCCGGGGCACCCACGCCCACGTGTCCTTTCCTGGATCCCCAGGCCTCCCGCGTGTCCACTGCATTCCCCCAGTGGACCTCGTGTCCTCTCCAGGGCCCCCTCACTCCCACTCCACGTGTCCTCTCCGGGGTCCCCGCGCGCCCACACCGTGTGTCCACCGCGTTCCCTGATGGACCTCGTATCCTCTCCGGGGTCCCCACACCTGTCCCGTGTGTCCTCTCCGGGCTCCACACGTGTCCTCTCCGGGCTCCCAGCACACCCTCCCAGTGTGTCCAGCACATTCCCCGACTGACCACTCATCCTCTCCAGGGTCCCCGTGCCTGTCCCGTGTGTCCTCTCCAGGCTCCCAGAGCACCCTCCTGGTGTGTCCAGCACATTCCTCAATGGATTTCATGTCCTCTGTGCTCCCGCCTCACGTGTCCTCTCCGGGCTCCACGTTGTCCTCTCCAGCCTCCCAGCGCATTCTCCTGGCATGTCCACCGCATTGCCCGATGGACCTCATGTCCTCTCCATGGTCCCCACGCCCTGCCCTCGTGTCCTCTCGTGTCCTCTCCAGGATTCCCAGGCCCTGCCCTTGCGTCCTCTCCGAGGTCCTCCTGTGTCCTCTTCGGGGTCCTCTCATGTCCTCTCCAGGGTCCCCCCTCGTGTCCTCTCCAGGGTTCCCAGGCCTTGCCCATGCATCCTCTCTGGTGTCCCCTCGTGTCCTCTCCTTCTCCATGCGTCCTCTCCCCTCCCCACGTGTCCTCGGCCCGTCCCCCCCCAGGACTGTCCCGGCCGTCAGCGTGCGGCCGCGTACTTCATGCGCTTCTGCTTCTGCCTCTGGTTGCAGAACCAAACCCGCACCACGTTCTTCTTCAGGTCCAGTTTGTCGGCGATGGCGGCGATCTTCTCGGAGGAGGGCCGAGGCTGCAGGGCGAAGTAGGCCTCGAGGGACCTCTTCTCGGGCGCCGCGATGGACGTGCGTTTGCGCTTCTTCTCGACGGCCCCGGCCAGGTGGGCCTCGTCCAGCCGGTCCCTCTGGGCGGCCTCGGCCTCCTCCAGCCAGGCCTGCAGGACGGGCCTGAGGGCTGTCATGTTGTTGTGGCTGAGGGTCAGCGACTCGAAGCGGCAGATGGTACTCTGGCTGAGCGAGCCCACGCCCGGGATCTTCAGGCTGGCCAGGGCGGCGCCCACGTCGGCCTGGGTCACCCCCAGCTTGATGCGCCTCTGCTTGAAGCGCTCGGCGAAGGCCTCCAGCTCACGTGGGTCTGTGTCCGGCTCGCCCAGGCCTGGGCACATCCCCAGGCCCGGCCTCAAGGGGCCCAGTGCCCCCGGTGCCCCCAGTGCCCCCAGCCCCCCGAGTCCATGGGGATGCCCCGTGGGGTCAGGCGCTCCCAGACCACCCAGGCCCAGCGCGGCGGGGGTCAGGTGGTCCAGGAGGTGATCGCCGTCCAGGCCCGGGTGTGGGGCATGCGGGTGGGTGGGCCCACAGGGCATCACTCCACCCAGCGGGTGGTAAGTGGCGTCGGGCTTGAAGGGGTGGCTCTTGGCGTGGCAGGGGGCCAGGTCCGCCGTGGCCAGGGCTTCAGCCCGGGCCAGCAGGCTGTCATCGAAGCCGGCAAAGAGAGAGGCTGGCAGCTGTGGGACACAAAGAGTAGGAACCCGGCATCCTCAGCAAGGACTCGCCCCCCTACCCACGTGGGACCGGGCCCCCGAAGCCCCCTGAGATCCCAGGGCGAGGAGGGGGAGGGGGAGGATGGGGAGAAGGGGAAAGAGGAGGATGGGGAAGAGGATGGGAAGGAGAAGGAAGAGGAGGAGGATGGGGAGGAAGAGGAATAGGAAGAGGATGGGGAGGGGAAGAAGAGGAGGAGGAAGATGGGGAGGAGGAGAAGGGGAAGGAGAAGGGGAAGGAGGAGGAGGATGGGGAGGAGGAGGAAGAGAAGGAGGATGGGGAGGAGGATGGGGTGAAGGAGGATGGGGTGAAGGGGAAGGAGGAGGATGATGAGGAGGATGGGGAGGAGGAGGAAGAGGAGGATGGGGTGAAGGGAAAAGAGAAGGGGAAGGAGGAGGAGGAGGAGGAGGAAGAGAAGGAGGATAGGGTGAAGGGGAAGGAGAAGGGGAAGGAGGAGGATGAGGAGGAGGAAGAGGAGGAGGAGGAAGAGAAGGTGGATGGGGTGAAGGGGAAGGAGAAGGGGAAGGAGGAGGATGAGGAGGAGGAGGAAGAGGAGGAGGAGGATGGGGAGGAGGAGGAAGAGAAGGAGGATGGGGTGAAGGGGAAGGAGAAGGGGAAGGAGGAGGTTGGGGAGGAAGAGGAAGAGGAGGAGGATGGGGAGGAGGAGGACAAGAAGGAGGATGGGGTGAAGGGGAAGGAGGAGGATGGGGAGGAGGAGGAAGAGGAGGAAGATGGGGAGGAGGAGGAAGAGGAAGAGGAGGAGGAGGATGGAGAGGAGGAGGACGAGAAGGAGGATGGGGTGAAGGGGAAGGAGAAGGGGAAGGAGGAGGAAGAGGAGGAGGATGGGGAGGAGGAGGAAGAGAAGGAGGATGGGGCAAAGGGGAAGGAGGAGGATGGTGAGGAGAATGGAGAGGAGGGGGGAGATGGGGAACAGAGGGAGCCTGGAGAGGCAAGAAAGGGTGTGGGGGAGATGGGGGAGACAGGTGGAGGTGGGGGGCTGGGGAGGTAGAGGGAACCGGGGGGTCCGAGAAGGGGGGCAGGGGAAACAAGGGAGGCAGGGGAAATCAGGGGAGGAAGGGGGAGGTGGGTGGGAAAGGCAAGGGAGGTAAAGGGAGGCAGGGAAGACAGGGGGAAGCAAGGAAAATAGGGGACACTGGGGAAGCAGGCTGAGGCAGAGGAGGCAGGAGGATCAGGGGAGAAGGGGGAAGCAAGAGGAGGCAGGGAAGACGGGGGGGGGGCGGGGGAAGCAGGCAAGGAAGGGGAAAGAGGGTGGGAAAGGCAAGGGAAGAAAAGGGAGCCAGGGAAGACAGGAGGAAGCAGGGGAGGCAGGGAAGACGGAGGGAGGAGGAGAGGCAGGGGGGACGGGGGTAACAAGGAAAACAGGGGAGACGGGGAAGTAGGAGAGGGAGAGGAGGAAGACAGGAGAAGCAGGGGAGACGCGGGGAGCAAGGGGAGGCAGGGAAGACGGAAAGCAAGGGGAGGCAGGGGAGACGGGGAATCGGGAGGGAGGGAGAGGAGGGTGGGAAAGGCAAGGGAGGTAAAGGGAGGCGGGGAAGCAAGGAAATCAGAGGAGATGGGGGAGCAGGGGAGGCAGGAGGATCAGGGGAGGAGGGGGAAGCAAGGGGAGGCAGGGGAAAGAAGGGGAGAAGGAGGAGGAGAGTGGAAAAGGCAAGGGAGGTAAAGGGAGGCAGGGGAGACGGGGGAAGCAGGGGAGGCAGGAGAATCAGGGGAGAAGGGGGAGGCCGGGAGACAGGAGGAAGCAAGTGGAGGCCGGGAAGACAGGAGGAAGCAGGGAAGGAGGGGGGAGGAGGGTGGGAAAGGCAAGGGAGGTGAAGGGAGGCAGGGGAGACGGGGGAAGCAGGAGGGGCAGGAGAAGCAAGGAAAATAGAGGAGAAGGGGAAGTAGAAGAGGCAGGAGAATCGGGGACAAGGGGGAAGCAGGGAGGCAGGGGAGACCAGGCGAAGCAAAAGGAGGCAGGGAAGACGGGGGAAATCAGGGGAGACAGGGGGAAGCAAGGGGAGGCAGGGAAGACGGGGAAAATCAGGGGAGACGGGAAGGAAGGGGAGGCAGGGGAGACGGGGAAGCAGGGGAGATGAAGGAGGAGAGTGGGAAAGGCAAGGGAGGTAAAGAGAAGTAGTGTGGCTCAGAGAAGCAAAGTGGCTCAGTGGAAAGAGCCTGGGCTTGGGAGTCAGAGGTCATGGGTTCAAATTCCGGCTCTGCCAATTGTCAGCTGTGCGACTTTGGACAAATCACTTAACTTCTCTGTGCCTCGGTTCCCTCATCTGTAAAATGGGGATGAAGACTGTGAGCCCCACGTGGGACAGCCTGATTACCTTGTATCTCCCCCAGTGCTTAGAACAGTGCTTAGCACATAGCGCTTAATAAATGCCATCATTGTGATTATTATTTAAGGAAAACAGGGAAGACAGGGGAACAAGGACATTAGAGGAGATGGGGAAAACAAGGGAGGCAGGAGAATCAGGGGAGAAGGGGGAAGCGGGGACCCAGGGGAGACAGGGGAATCAGGATAGACAAGGGAAGACAGGTGGAAGCAGGGAATCAGGAAGGACGGGGGGAATCAAGGCAGACGGGGAAGCAAGGAAAACAGGAGAGAGAGGGGTATAAGGGGAGACGGGGGAAGCAAGGGGAGGCCGGGGGTTGCAAGTTCAGACGGTCGGATCAGAGGGAAGAGCCGGGCCGGGGGAAGAGGAGAGGGTGGGAAGCCAGCGAGGGGGAGGCTGGAGTCGGGGGCAAGGGAAGTAGAGGCAGCCAGGCACACAGCGTGGCTTAGTGGCAACAGCCCGGGTGTCAGAGGCCGTGGGTTCTAATCCCGGCTCCGCCACTTGTCTGCTGGGTGACCTCGGGCAAGCCACCTCACTTCTCTGGACCTCAGTTCCCTCATCTGTAAAATGGGGATGAAGTCTGTGAGCCCCCCGGGGGACAACCTGATGACCATGTATCTACTCCAGTGCTTATAACAGTGCTTGGCATATAGTAAGCGCTTAACAAATACTATCATTATTGTTATTTCTAACCAAATACCATGATCATTATTATTTATCATTATCTATAGTCACCGAATTGCCGTTCATGTGTCAGTCTATTTAGTCATGCTTTGTGCCCTCGGGAATGGGAAGAACAGTACTTGGCACATAGTAAGCGCTTAACAAAAACCATCATTATTATTATTACTTACCAAGTACCACAGTCATTATTATTATCATTATCTACAGTCACCGAATTGCTGGTCATGTGTCAGTCTATTTAGTTATGTTTTGTATCCTCAGGAATGGGAAGAACAGTGCTTGGCACATAGTAAGAGCTTAACAAAAACCATCATTCTTGTTATTATTATAACAGGGGGACCCGGAAAGGGGGACAGGAGAAGCAGGGAAAACGGGGTGGGGAGGGGATGGGAGGGAGAGACTAGATTGTGAGCCTGTTATACAGTGCTTGGCACATAGTAAAAGCTTAACAAAAACCATCATCTTATTCTTATTATAACAGGGGTACCCGGAAAGGGGGACAGGAGAAGCAGGGAAAACGGGGTGGGGAGGGGATGGGAGGGAGAGACTAGACTGTGAGCCAGTTATTGGGTAGGGATTGCCTCTGTTGCTGACTTATACTTTCCAAGCGCTTAGTACAGCACTCTGCATACGGTGAGTGCTCAATAAATACGATTGAATGAAGGAATGAATGAGAAAGGGAGGCAGGTCGGGTCTGGCGGGAGTGAGAGCGGGAGGAGCTCAGAGAAGGCATGGGACCAGGATAAGGGTTGGGAATTGGGATGCAAGGAAGAAAAAGTGAGAAAGCCCACGAAGCCAAGTGACTTGGGCGCTGTCCCGCGCTGACGGTGGGGTCCGTGGGGGACCAGCCGGTTGGCAGGGATGCGGGCAGCGGTGTGGGCAGGAATGAGGGCAGGGATATAATAATAATAATGATGATGGTATTTGTTAAGCGCTTCCTATGTACCAAGCACTGTTCTAAGCGCTGGGGAGGTTACAAGATGATCAGGTTGTCCCCCATGGTGCTCACAGTCTTCAACCCCATTTTTCAGATGAGGTACCTGAGGCCCAGATAAGTAAAGTGACTTGCCCAAAGTCCCACAGCTGACAAGTGGCGGGGCCGGGATAATAATAATAATAATAATAATAATAATAATAATGGTATTTGCTAAGCGCTTACTATGTGCAAAGCACCGTTCTAAGCGCTGGGGTAAATGCAAGGTTATCAGGTTGTCCCACATGGGGCTCACAGTCTTAGTCCCCACTTTACAGATGAGGTAACTGAGGCCCAGAGAAATGAAGTGACTGGCCCAAAGTCACACAGCCGAGAAGTGGCAGAGCCAGGATTCGAACCCACCACTTCTGACTCCCAACCCCGGGCTCTTTGCCCTGAGCCACGCTGCTGGATGCGGGCAGGGGTGTGGGGATCTCCTTACCTGCGGGGCCGGGAGGCAAGCCCGGCGCATGGCCTCGGTGCCCGGGTGCAGGCTGGGCAACTTGGGCTCCTGCAGGCAGGGGTGCAGCGGGTAGGGCTGCTTGGCATTCATGGCCGGCCCGCAGGCTCCTCGCCCCTCTAGTCCTGCCCCCCCGCCCCGCTCGCCCCCAGCTTGGCACCCCCCTTCCTGAGTCCTCTGCCCCGCGCCTTCAGCTTGGCACCCCTGTCCCGCGTCTCTCGCCCTACGCTTGGCACCCCTCGTTTCCCGCGCCTCGCACTTCTCGCCCAGAGTTTGCCCCCCTCCCACCGTCCCGTGCCCTGAGCTTGGCACCCCCTTTCCCGCGCCCTGAGCTTTGGCCCCCCTCCTCCCCCTCCTTGTGCCCTTCACCTCTCACCCGGCAGTCTGCACCCCCTCTTCTCGCCCCGCACTTCTCGCCTGGCGCCCTGAGCTTGGCCCCCCCTTTCCTGAGCCCCGTGCCCCGCGTCCTGAGCTTGGCACCCCCCTTACTGAGCCCTGTGCCCCGCGCTCTGAGCTTGGCACGCCCTGTCCCGCGCCCTGGGCCCCTCACCTCTCAACCGGCGCTTTGCACCCCCTTTCCCGCACCCTGTGCCCCGCGCCCTGAGCTTGACACCCCCTTGCGCGCCCTGCAACCCCCCGTCCAGCGTCCTGGGCTTGGCACCCCCTTCCTGAGACCTGTGCCCCGTGCCCTGAGCTTGGCACCCCCCTTCCTGAGCCCTGTGCCCCGCGCCCTGAGCTTGGCACCCCCTTTCCCGCACCCTGTGCCCCGCGCCCTGAGCTTGACACCCCCTTGCGCGCCCTGCAACCCCCCGTCCAGCGTCCTGGGCTTGGCACCCCCTTCCTGAGCCCTGTGCCCCGTGCCCTGAGCTTGGCACCCCCCTTCCTGAGCCCTGTGCCCCGCGCCCTGAGCTTGGCACCCCCTGTCCCGCGCCCTGTGCCCCGCACCTCTCTCCCCGCACCTTGAGCTTGGCACCCCTGTCCCGCGCCCTGTGCCCCGCGCCCTGAGCTTGGCACCCCCTGCCCCCCTCTGTGCCCCGCACCTCTCTCCCCGCGCCCTGAGCTTGGCACCCCCCGTTCCCCTCCCTGTGCCCCGCGCTCCTCGCACCTCTCTCCCCGCACCCTGAGCTTGGCACCCGGCTGGTCCCTCCGGCTGCTGCCCATCCAAGTGAGCGCCCACTCGCCCGCCCTTCCTCTCCCTTTCCGCGCCCCCCGCCCACTTTGGTCCCTCTCTCTTCTTACCCGCCACCAGCCAGGAGGAGGAGGAGGAGGAAGAGGAGGAGGAGGGGAGTGGGGAGGGGAGGATGCGGGAGGGGGGACAGGGCTGTGCCAACCGTGCTGCGGTGCCAACGCGGGGGACCAGGTGGGTGAGCGTTTCTAGCCCAGTTTGGCTCCTAGTTTCCTGCTTCACTCCAAGACCCCCTTTGCCCCCCCCCGTCCTTTCTCCCAAAGGCTCACCCCCTCCTACCTAGGTGCTCTGGGGTCCGCCCAAGGCTCCCCGTCTCCCACGAGCCCAAGCCGAGGGATCCTTCCAGGGAAAAGGGAGAAGCAAGAGCCCGGACTTGGGTTCTAATCCCCACTCCGCCGCTTGTCAGCTGGGTGATTTGGGGCAAGTCAACTTCTCTGTGCCTCAGTTCCCTCATCTGTAAAATGGGGATTAAGACTGTGAGCGTCACGTGGGACAACCTGATCACCTTGTATCTACCCCAGCGCTTAGAACAGTGCTTGGCACATGGTAAGCGCTGAACAAATACCATAATCATTAAACTTCTTGGCACCTCAGTTACCTCATCTGGAAAATGGGGATTGAGACTGTGAGCGCCCCTTGGGATCACCTGATTGCCTTGTATCTACCCCAGCGCTTAGAACAGTGCTTGACACATACTAACCGCTTAACAAATACCATCATCATCATTATTATTATTATTATTATTATTGCGCTCCCCCTCAATGCCCACCCCACGACCCTCCAACCCCATCCCACTGGAAACTTTAAATTGCCCCAAAGTCAGGACACCCCTGGAAGCAAAGGAGAGGAGATCCCATGCCTGTATCCACCCCCAACCCTTAGTACAGCGTGTGACACATAGTAGTGCTTAATAAATACCATCACTATGATTACTGTGTCCGGGAAGATCTGGGGGCAGGGGGAGCCGTCCCCAGCAGCAGCAGATTCATTCACTCATTCAATCAATCGTATTTATTGAGCACTTACTATGTGCAGAGCACTGTACTAAGCGCTTGGGAAGTGCAAGTTGGCAACATATAGAGACGGTCCCTACCCAACAATGGGCTCGCAGTCTAGAAGAGGGAGACAGACAATCCCCTTACCGCTCTCTGCCCCCTAATTAATTAATTATGGCATTTGTTAAGTGCTTACTATGTGCCAAGCACTGTTCTAATTGCTGGGGTGGATACAAGGTCATCAGGTTGTCCCACGGGTGGCTCAGAGACTTAATCCCCATTTTACATGTGAGGTAACCGAGGCACAGAGAAGTGAAGTGGCTTGCTCAAGTTCACATAGCAGATAAATTATCAAGTTGGGATTAGAACCCATGCCCTCTGGGGCCCAGTGGGCATAAATTTCCCTCCTGGAGCTCTCCATCTCCACAGGCCGCCTCACCACCTGTCCCACTCAGGGGCTGGGAAGGGGGCTGGGAAGTGGGGTGGGACTAGGGGACTGGGACAGAGGGTCTGGAATGGAGGCTGGGAGGGAGTTCAGGATGAGGAGCTAGAGAAGGAGCTGGGACGGAGGGGGTGGCATGGGGGCTGAGCCAGAAGTTGGGAAGGGGGTTGGAAGGGGGCTGGGAAGTGGGGTGGGACTAGGGGACTGGGACAGAGGGTCTGAGATGGAGGCTGAGAGGGAGTTCGGGATGAGAGAAGGAGCTGGGACTGAGGGGGTGGCATGGGGGTTGAGCCAAGAGTTGGGAAGGGGGTTGGAAGGGGGCTGGGAAGTGAGGTGGGACTAGGGGACTGGGACAGAGGGTCTGGAATGGAGGCTGGGAGGGAGTTTGGCATGAGGAGCTAGAGAAGGAGCTGGGACAGAAGGGCTGGGAAGGGGGTTCTGGAATGGAGGCTGGAAGGGAGTTTGGGAAGAGGGGCTGGGGAAGGAGCTGGAATGGAGGGGCTGGTGGGACTGGGGCTGAGGCAGAGGTTGGGAAGGGGGCTGGGAAGTGGGGTGGGACGAGGGGACTGGGACAGAGAGGCTTGGATGGAGGCTGGGAGGGAAGTTGGGAAGAGGGGCTGGAGAAAGAGCTTGAAAGAAGGACCTGGGATGGAGCTGAGGTGAAGCTTGAGAAGGGGGCTGGGAATGGGCCTGGGATGGGGGTTGGGATGCAGACTGGGGAAGGGGCTGAGGCAGAAACTGGGAAGGGGGCTGGGATGAAGGATTTGGGATTGTGGCTGGGTCGCAGCAGCTGGGATGAAGCGTGGGGGTGAGGGACAAGGAAAAAGCTCTGGCGATCCCGGATGTGAGCAACAGTCCTGTTGGCTTCTCACCTTCTCCTGGCCCTCCTGTCTGCACACACAAAAATATAATAATAATAATGCCATTTGTTAAGCGCTTACTATGTGCCAAGCACTGTTCTAAGCACTGGATACACACACACGTATACACGCACTCATATACACATGGACAGCCTCCTCCAGGTACTGTTGTCATGCCAACACATAAATGCAAAGCCACACATTCACTTGTAGAGCCTTATACCCGTTGTGGGCAGGGGATGTCTTTCTTTATTGCTGTATTGTACTTTTCAAGTGCTTAGTACAGTGCTCTGCACACCGTAAGTGTTCGATAAATATGATTAAAAGAACGAATGAATACCAGCATACACATCCACATAAGCAGGCATATACTTATGAAACATACACTCATAGACACACACACAAACACACACACACACAAATTCAACCCCAAGGAAACACAGGTGTGGCGAGACTTGCACACACATACACCCATTCGGCTCAGTGGCAAGAGCACGGACTTGGGGGTCAAAGGTCGTGAGTTCTAATCCCAGCTCCGCCACATGTCTGCTGTGTGAACTTGGGCAAGTCACTTCACTTCTCTGAGCCTCAGTTGCCTCATCTGTAAAATGGGGTTAAAGACTGAGCCCCAAATGAGACAACCTGATCACCCTGTAGCCCCCCCAGCGCTTAGAACAGTGCTTCGCACATAGCAGGCGCTTAACAAATGTCATCATTACTATTAATTTATATGAACATATACACATAGGAAGGCCCATAAGTAGTCATATAGGCTCACTGATAGAGGCACATACACAAACTCGCACAACTACAGACCCAGAAGTCCATATATGCACACAGGCCGACATGGAGGCTGACAGGGTGGTGCGGGGTGAACAAAGTCCAGGAGCACTCTTTACTACTAATAATAATAATCATAATCATAATAATGGCATTTTATTAAGCCCTTACTATGTGCAAAGCACTGTTCTAAGCGCTGGGGGAAATACAAGGTAATCAGGTTGTCCCACGTGGGGCTCACAGTCTTAATCCCCATTTTCCAGATGAGGTAACTGAGGCCCAGAGAAGTTAAGTGACTTAATAATAATAATAATTTTGGTATTTGTTAAGCACTTACTATATGCAAAGCACTGTTCTAAGCGCTGGGGAGGATACAAGGTGATCAGGTTGTCCCATGAGGGGCTCACAATCTTAATCCCCATGAGGTAACTGAGGCACAGAGAAGTTAAGGGACTTGCCCAAAGTCACACAGCTGACCAGATAGGCGGAGCTGGGATTTGAACCCATGACCTCTGACTCCCAAGCCGATGCTCTTTCCATTGTGCCACGCTGCTTCCCCCTTTACCAAAGACAAAGCTGTTTTCTCCCGATATAGTGGGATGGCCAAACTCTGCTCCAGCCCAACCCAGCCCAGCCCCATCCCTTGCTCCTCTTCCCCTTTTCTGTCCCTTACCCCTTTCCGTGTCCCAGCTCCCAGCCCCAGGAGAAACAGTGTGGCCTAGTGAATAGAGTTCGGGCCTGGGAGACAGTGGGATCTGGGTTCTAATCCCAGCTCTGCCACATGTGACTCAGTGGAAAGAGCACAGACTTTGGAGTCAGAGGTCATGGGTTCAAATCCCGGCTCCACCAATTATCAGCTGTGTTACCTGAGGCAAGTCACTTAACTTCTCTGTGCCTCAGTTCCCTCATCTGTAAAATGGGGATTAAAAGTGTGAGCCCCTTGTGGGACAATCTGATTACTCTGTATCCACCCCAGCACTTAGAACAGTGCTTTGCACCTAGTAAGCACCTAATAAATGTCATTATTATTATTATTATGTCTGCTGAGTGACCTCGGACAAGTCACTTGGTGGCTTAGTGGTAAGAACCCGGGCTTGGGAGTCAGAGGACATGGGTTCTAATCCCGGCTCCACCACTTGTTTGCTGTGTTACCTTAGGCAAGTCACTTAACTTCTCTGTGCCTCAGTTCCCTCACCTGTAAAATGGGGATTAAAAGTGTGAGCCCCTTGTGGGACAATCTGATTACTCTGTATCCACCCCAGCGCTTAGAACAGTGCTTTGCACCTAGTAAGCACTTAATAAATGTCATTATTATTATTATTATGTCTACTGAGTGACCTCGGACAAGTCACTTGGTGGCTTAGTGGCAAGAGCCCGGGCTTGGGAGCCAGAGGACATGGGTTCTAATTCCGGCTCCACCACTTGTTTGCTGTGTTACCTTAGGCAAGTCACAACTTCTCTGTGCCTCAGTTCCCTCACCTGTAAAATGGGGATTAAAAGTGTGAGCCCCTTGTGGGACAATCTGATTACTCTGTATCCACCCCAGTGCTTAGAACAGTGCTTGGCACATAGTAAGCGCTTAACAAATACCATCATTATTATTAGTATTCTCTGTGCCTCAGTTACCTCATCTGTAAAATGGGGATGAAGACTATAAGCCTTAGGTGGGACGGGAAGTGTGTCCAACCCGGCTATCTTGTATCCAGCCCAGCAACTAGTACAGTGCCTGGCAGATAGTAAGCACTCAACAAATACCACAAGGATTAATATTATTATTAGCCCCAACCCCCGCTACCAGGAAGCAGAATCTTTCCAGCACGGGGGGGACTTCTAACAAGCAAAGACAGAGGGAAGAGGGGTGAGGGGGTGGGGATGGTGGGGGAGAGGGCAAGGATGAGGAGGCTCATTCTGTGGCTCCAACCGCGGCTGAGCCCCCTTCTTTTCCCCTCGCCCAGCGGGTCGGGCTCACCAACCAGCCTCCGAAGGCGGAGAAAACAAGAAAAACGTCCGCAGCCTCCTCCGAGAGGCAGAGTGGGGGATGGGGAAATCCGCATCTTGTCGTGTGTCTCCAAGCCCTGATTTATGATAAAAAATTTAGAGGAAATCATTTATATTTTAACGGGCCTAAATAGCTGCATGAAAGTTTTATCTAAAGCGCCACTGTATTTATAGACAGCTCTTCCATGCTGGAGGTAATTAATAGATGTATAAACTCCATTCCTCTCTCCTCGCTTCCCTCCCTCCCAATCGTTTTATCGTTCGTCTCCGTTTGGCACCTTCTAGTGGAAGGCAACAAGCAGGATCTCTCTGGGTAAAGTGCTCCCACTACACAGGGAGACTCAAATATTTAGGCCGAAACTGTCTGGCGAACCGGGCTCTGGGCCCTGCTCCCCTTGCAAAGAGAGTTTTCTAAAGACGTCACAGGAATTCCTCCCCTCACCTCTTTCCTCGCCCTTATCCACCCCCTCCTTCCCCACAAGGATGGCTGCTTGGGAAGTTGAAACCTCTGGGTTGCGATTAATTCCAGTTGGCATTCTTCCCTCTAAGGAGGTAGGGTATGAGGGGGGAGTTGCGCAGAGAGACACAGAGACTCTAGCCTTGGCAAAATACCTGTCATAAGAAGCGCCTAACGCCTTGGGCCCCTCCCCTCCCCATCCTTTAATTAAACACATAAAATATTGATGGTTCTGGCCCTGCCTATGCCCGTTACACCTCACTCATGAGTCAAAAGAGCCCCATATGGTTTCCCCCTTGGAAACCAGGTTCAGACAGAGAGGTGTCTCCCCTTTAGAGTTCAACCCTGCTCAATCATTAATGATGCTCCTGAATGAACAACCCAAAATCCTGATGAAATTGCAGCCGTGACTCATTCCAAATCTGAAGGCGAAACATTCCCAATTGTGTGTGGACGTGTGTGGTTGTGAGTATGTGTACAAGTGTATGTTTCCTTAGTTGGTATCCGGCTCATTTTAAGGGCAGGAATCCCATCTGCTAATTCTGTTGTATTCTCCCAAGCGCTCAGTAAACACTCAAAAAAATACCATCGATTGATTTCTTGATGACCCAGAGACTGGGGGGAAGAAGACCACATTCATTTACATTCTTGCTTGGGTTTCTTCCATTGATTCCTCGTCTCTTCTATTATGAGGGTGCTTGTATTTCCCTGACTCTCTCTCATCTTGGGAATGGAATTAGACTGAGTTTAGAAATAAAGACCACGTTTCTTTTCCACTGCATTCACGTTACTGACTGAAACTCGTGAATGTGCTGTAACAGCTTAAGTGGAGACTCACTTATGTACCTCTTGTCCTATCAAAAAAGCTAGGTCAGTGGTTTGAATTTAGTTTTCGTGTGCTTTTTTTAAGTCCAAAACATGGCCTGTGGTCTCTAAACCATTTCTTTGGCCTTTCTGGGAGGTCGATCCAACAGGTTCAAATGATAGCATCTTAACTTTTCCGGAAGGATTCAGCTCCCAGGGGGCCACTTGCCTGTTCTCCGGATGAATGAATGACTGGTCAAACTTACTATTTTTATGATCATTTTTATCTTTCAAACACCGAGGCTAGGGGCCTTTTAAGGTGAGAGACCAGAACTCCAAGCCTACAAGAAAACATATCACAGCTGCCATCTCTGCCGATTCTCCTGGAATTGGTACTTATTCCGAGCCCCAATTCAGATTAATCTGCTAGCTCAATGGGGTAATGCCTGCTCCTTCCAACCCACTGGCAATATCGCTTTTGCTCAATCTTACAGACTCCTCTTCTTTCTAATCCCACATCATCCATCTCGACCGCTGCAGCTATTGGTCGTTGTCAATCCACTACCAATCTGGTCCCAGGTCTACGTTTTTGACAGACTTTGAAACTTCTTTTTCCTTTCTATTCTCACTCCCTTCACCTACTCTGATCTTTGGGGATTTCAACTTCCATGTCGATGGTCCCTCTGGCCCCGTAACAATCCATTTCCTTTCAATCCTCAACTCTATTGACCTCTTGCTTCTCCCCACTTCTTTATGGTATTTGTTAAGCACTTACCATGTGCCTGGCACTGTTCTAAACACTGGAGTAGATACAAAGCAGTCAGTTTGGACACAATCCATGTTGCATATGAAGATTACAGTCTTAATCCCCATTTTACAGATGAAATAACTGAAGCACAGAGAAGTGAAGTGATTTGCCTAAAGTCACACAGTAGACCAGTTGGCAGGGCCGGGATTAAAACCCAGATCCTCCTGATACCGGGGTCAGTGCTCTATCCACTAGGCCAGGCTGCTTCTGGTGGCCACTTCAGCCACCCACCAGTCTGGACACAAACAGTGCTCCACCTCTAAACTCACCTAACCTGTCTTCCTACTTATCTGATCCCAACCATCTGACCTGCCACCTCAACCACATCCCGTCACCTGTGAATTCTGTCTTCACGTCCCATCATGTCCCTTAGATTCTGTACTCAGTGATCCTGTCTCGTCTCTACTCCCAGCTCGTGGACTCCCTACCAACACTCCCATTCCTTGAGGCTAAAAACTATGCCCTCAAACTATGCCCTCTCTCCTCCCAACTCAACTCCCTTGTCCCACTGTCCCTCTGTCACTCTTATACCATCAATCTCCAGACATGAAGCATCCTCATGGTTCTTTCCCTCTCCTGTACTGGTGCTGCTGAGCACTGTTGAAGGAAATCCAGGGATCGGATCTGGATATAATTCCAGCCTATATTCCATTCATTCTCCACTCCATAGTTCTTCAATTCCTCCCTCACTGACTCCTGTGCCTGGAGCCCCCACAACTTTTCCAGATATTTAGTTCCCTCCAGAAAACCTAGTAACCCCTTCCTACCACTTCTATATTTTTACCAAGAAAACTATGGATTCACTACTAGAAAGATTGCAGATGGAGAGTGGGGCTTTATGGGAGAGAGGTCCGTGGAGTTGGCATAGCGGATAGAGCACGGGCCTGGGGATCAGAAGGTCATGGGTTCTAATCCTGACTCCACCACATGTTTGCTGTGTGGCCTTGGGCAAGACATTTAACTTCCCTGTGCCTCAGTTACCTCATCTGTAAAATAGGGATTAAGACTGTGAGCCCCATGTGGGACATGGATTGTGTCCAACCTGATTTGTTTGTATCCACCCCAGGGCTATCCACCCCTAGCCTGTCACATAGAAAGTGCTCCACAAATGCCATTATCATTATTATTATCATCATTATGGGTCTCAGACAACTAGACAGAATAGGACAAGACAAGACCTCCTCCTTACTTTGCTGGTAAAATAGAAACAATCAAGTGTGAACTTTTCAAAGTCCCTTTTTTACCTTGTCACTACTTTCCTGTCCCCTTCTTCTCTTTCTGCTTCTTTCAAGCTGTCTAAGAAGCAGTTTGGCCTAGGGGAGAAAACACAGGACTAGAAGTCAGGAGACCTAGGTTCTAATCCTGGCTCCTCCGCTTTCCTGCTGTGTGACCTGGGACAAGTCACTTAATGTCTCTGTGGTTCATTTTCCTTGTCTATATATTGGGATTAAATACCTGTTCTTCCACCTGTCTCCCCTTTTAGACTGTAAACTCTTTGTGGATAAGGGGTGTGTCTACCAATGCTGTCATATTGTACTCTCCCAAGCCCTTAATACAGTGTTCTGCACACAGTAACTGCTCAGTAAAAATACCTCTGATGATGGGGAAGCAGCGTGGCTCAGTGGAAAGAGCCCGGGCTTTGGAGTCAGAGGTCATGGGTTCAAATCCCAGCTCCACCGCTTGTCAGCTGTGTGACTTTGGGCAAGTCACTTCACTTCTCTGGGCCTCAGTTACCTCAACTGTAAAATGGGGATGAAGATTGTGAGCCCCACGTGGGACAACCTGATCACCTTGTATCCTCCCCAGCGTTTAGAACAGTGCTTTGCTCATAGTAAGCACTTAAATACCAAAATAATAATAATAATAATAATAATTATTATTATTATTATTAGGCTTCAGGAAAGGAGCTGTGTCTACCCCAGTACTTGGCTCACGACAAGTGGTTAACACATATCACAACCCTTATCCACTTCCCACCTGTTCTTCAAGTCTTATTCCTTCCCTCTGTGCCTCTTCCTCCATCCCCTATTATCTCTTAAATACAGTTCCTCCCTTCTTTCTTACTCCCTTACCACTAGCTAATGTCCACCTCGCGATCTCTGATGGGTCCTTCTCTTCTGCTTTTAAATCAGCTCAAGGCTGCCTTATATTAATAAAAAAAAGGCTTCTCTGGATTCCCAGCCCCCTCCAGCTATTTCTCCATCTTCCTACTCCCATTCCTGAGAAGCTGCATGGCCTAGAGGGTACAGCACGAGCCTGGGAGACCTGGGCTCTAATCCTGCACTGTCACTTGTCTGCTGAATAACTATGGGCAAGTCACTTCACTTCTCTGTGCCTCAGTTCCCTCATCTGTCAAACGGGGTTAAGAATGTGAGCCCCATGTGAGACATGGACTGTGTCCAAGATTAGCTTATTTCTACCCCAGTGCTTAGTACAGTGCCACCCACATAGTAAACTCTTAACAAATACCATAAGAAACTCCTTGAAAGGTTTGTACTTACCTGCTGCTTAGCACTTAGTACAGTGCTCTGCACACAGTAAGCGCTCAATAAATATGATTGAATGACTGAATGAATGCTGCCTTCACTTTCTCTCTACTAATTCTCTTCTTCACCTTCCAGAGTCAGATTTTCGCCTCCTTCACTCCAATGAAACTGTACTCTCCAAAGTTGCTAATGACCTCTTAAGTCCAGTGGGCTCTACTCTGTCCTACTTCTCCTTGACCTCTCAACGACTTTGACCCTGTGAGCCACCCTCTTCTCCTTGGACTGTTATCAGGTCTCAGTTATGCCAACAGTACGCGCTTCCTACCTTATTGACTGGGCCCTCTTAATTTAATTCACCAGCTCCTCTTCCACTTCTCATCCTTTAACTCTAAGTGCCCCCAGAAGCCTCTGCTTTGGGTCCCCTACTCTTCCTGCTCTGTACTCACTGTCTCAGGGAGTACATCTGCTTAGATGGTTTCAGCTGACACTTTTATCAGTCAATCAGAGGTATTTATTGAGCACTTACTGCATGCAGAGTACTAGCCTAAGAGGTTGGGAAAGTACAATACAACAGAGTTGGTAGACACCTTCCCTTCCCACAGTGAGCTTCTCAAGTCCATCTCTTTAACCTCAAACTCTCTCCAACTCTCCCCTGTCTTCAACAGACAATTACTCTCCCCAACTTCGAAGTTTTTTTGAAGGCACATCTCCTCCAAGAGGCCTTCCTTGACTAAGCACTCCTTTCTTCTTCTGTCACCATGACTTGCTCCCTTTATCCCTCCTCCCAGCCCCACAGCACTTCTGTGATATCTGTAATTTATTCATTTATTTATTTATATTAATGTCTGCCTCCTCCTCTAGACTATAAGCTCGTTGGGAATGTGTCTGTTTATTGTTATAGTGTACTCTCCCAAGCGCTTAGTACAGTGCTTTGCATGCAGAAAATGTCCAATAAATACGACTGTATGAATAAATGCCTGAACCCCACTATGCAATTTCCTTATCTCTTCTTCCCACCAGGACATCTCCAGTTGGTTGACCCACCCATACCTCAAACTCAGCAAGACCAAAACTGAACTTTCCAGCTTCCCTCCTAAACCCTCCCCCTCATTCCCATTTCTCCACCTCAATCCGAAACACCACGACCCTCCCCATCCCAGAAGCCTGGCTCTTGAAGGATCGATAACTTTGGGTTGAGAAGGCGGAGTCCCGACCTCGCCGGGCAGATGAAGAAAACTCCAGTCTGCGTGTGAATGACCCGGCTGTTCCATTGCACAATTGATCGAGGAAATAGATCTAGGGTTACCCAGGCTGTCAATTATTCATAAGCTAAACATTCGAGCATCAATTACCTGGCTTGATGCTCTTATTCATTAAGGAGATTGAACAGGCTAACTTAACAAAGCAGGAGGAAGTTGCTAAGTTACAGAAGTTGCTGTAACAGCCCCGGCCTGCTGCGAACACAATGCTCACCTCGCAGAGAAGGAAGATCCTGCAGTTCATTGGTGGGGAGAGGCGGGGGCGAGACAGATAGATGGGGCAGGACTAGTCCTCCAGGTCAGGCTTCATCTGAGCAAAGGAAAGTGGGAGGAAAGACTTCAACTGGCTGATTCGATGGAAAGCAAAAGAGCAATGACGTCAACAGGCCCCACCTTGGACAAATGGAGGGATGTTGATGGAAGAAATGGCAACGTTTTCAATCCTACTTGGTGTTGGGTGTCTTAATGAGGAATAAAGTGTTCGCCTAGTATCCTACCAGAGAATCCACTTCACTCCTGAGGGAGACCTGGGAGCTCAAGGGGCAGACCTCTCAGCCCCCAATTTCTCCGAAGAGTGTTTCCGACTCTAATAATAATGATGATGATGATGGTGTTCGTTAAGCGCTTCCTAGAGGCCAGTCACTGTTTTAAGTGCTGGGGTAGATACAAACTAATCAGGTTGGACATAGTCCCTGTCCCACCTGGGGCTCACAGTCTTCATCCCCATTTTACAGATAAGGTAACTGAGGTAAAGAGAAGTGAAGTGACTTGCCCAAAGTCACACAGCAGACAGGTGACAGAGCTGGGATTAGGATCCAGGACCCTCTGGCTCCCACTAGGCTATGCTGCTTCCTAGGATTACCCAGAGCTAGAACCAGCATCCAACATGTGACACCCTCTGGTTTAGACACGAACTATAATCTCCATTCATTCAATCATATTGATTGAGTGCTTATTGTGTGCAGAGCACTGTACTAAGCACTTGAATTTCTAACACACAGGGCTTCTAAATATGTACTTTCATTATATATATATTTATATATATGTATATAGAGAGAAGCAGCATGGCTTAGTGGAAAGAACACAGGCTTGGGAGTCAGAGGTCATGGGTCCTAATCCCAGCTCCACCACTTGTCAGCTGTGTGACTTTGGGCAAGTCACTTTACTTCTCTGAGCCTCAGTTACCTCATCTGTAAAATGGGGATTAAGAACTGTGAGCTCCACTTGGGATAACCCGATCACCGTATATCCCCCCCAGCACTTGGAACAGTGCTTCACACATAGTAAGCGCTTAACAAATGCCATTATTATTATTATTATTATATATAAAGAGTGGTCTTTTGTTTTGGAAGATGTCACTAATGAGAGTATGTGTGGAAGGGAGTGTGGGGGAGGGCGAAAAGTCAGGAGTTCGGGCAATAATCCACTGCACTCTGTGAGTCTGGAATGAGAGCATATTGTTGCACTGAGGCTTTTGCTGCTTGGAGTGCTGATCGCTCTTTTCCCCTCCGCCTCTTTGCTGATCCAATTTCCCCAAAGCCTCCATTCAAGGAGAGTAGCCCCTCTCCTGATAGTCACTCACCAGGCTGGTCTACCTGCTGCTGTTAATAACAATACTAATAATGAACAAACGCCATACCAAACTAATAATAATTATTATTATAGGGTATTTGTTAAGCACTTACTATGTGCCAGGCACTATTCTAAGTGCTGAGGTAGATGCAAGGTAATCAGGTTGTCCCACGTGGGGCTCACATTCTTAAACCCCATTTTACAGATGAGGTAACTGAGGCAGAGAGAAGTTAAGTGGCTTGCCCAGTGTCACACAGCAGACAAGTGGCGGAGCCAGGATTAGAACCCACATCCTCAGGCTCCCAAGCCCAGGCTTTTTCCATTAAGCCACGTTGCTACTCATTATTATTAGTATTATTATGGTATGATAGTTGTAAAATGTTTACTATGTGCCAAGCACTCTACTAACCGCTGGGATAGATACAAGGCAACCAGGTCAGGCGGTCCCTGTCCAACAAGGGGCTCACAGTCTAAGGAGGAAGAACAGGCATCTTATTCCCATTTTCCAGCTGGAGAAACTGAAACTCGGGGAAGTTAGGTGACTTGCCTAAGGTCGAGCAGCAAGGAATGTGACAGAGCTGGGTTTAGAAGAACCCAGATCTCCCACCTCCCCAGCCCGAGCTCTTTCGCACTCTGCTATTCCACATTGTCTGACATTGTACTTTGCTGTGTCTTGAAAACTTTTGTTCTGCCCTCCCTGTTGACGTCTACCCCATTGTATTTGGCCATTCGGCAACTGTTTAGGTATCCTGCTGTCATCCACCCTGCTGACCTAGCCCATCCAGCAAAGCTATATTGCAATGAGCGCTGCTTCTGGGCTCGCATTTCCCGGACCTCACTGTTGGTAATTCTATCTAGCTACTGGCTCTTGATTATGGTTCTAGGTTGACAAGGGAGAAGCTATTCAAGAAGTCAGATATGTCTTCTGTAGGAAGTCCGGGTCTCCAGAAGAAAATATCGTGCAGGCAGTCTCACAAATTGGGTGGGCGGCCTCACAGATTGACTAGGCTTTCAAAACTGCAAACTTGCAAAGCTTCTTACTGGTCTGCAAATATTTTCTTGTCCTTCTGACTAATCTCCGCATTGTACAGAAAATGCATTGAAACCAGTGGGTCACGTATTACCATTATTATTATTATACACTTGGTAAGCATTTAATCTTTCTCAAACACTGTTCTAAATGCTAGGGTAGATACATATTATTCAAATTGGACACAGTTCCACATAGGACTCAAGGTCTAAGTAATTGGGAAACCAGGTATTGAATCCCTATTTTACAGATAAGGAAATTGAGGCCTGGCGAAGTTAACTGTGGTATTTGAGAGAAGTGAAGTGACTTGCTCAAAATCACCCAGCAGGCAACTGATAGACCTGGGATTAGGATCCAGATCCTCTGACTCCTGGGCCCGTACTCTTTCCACTAGGCCACACTGCTGCTATTTTTCCTCCAATTTCTCCCTGCCTCCATCAACAATCTTGAAGCCGGTGCTAATAATAATAATAATAACTAATAATAATAATAATGGCATCTGTTAAGTGCTAAGTATGTGCCAAGTAGCACATACTTACTTAGTAAGCACATACTTAGCATGTCCCCTTCCTCCCCTCCCCATCCCCCCCCCGCCTTATCTCCTTCCCCTCCCCACAGCACCTATATATATGTATATATTCATTCATTCATTCAATCGTCATCATCATCAACATCATCAATCGTATTTATTGAGTGCTTACTATGTGCAGAGCACTGTACTAAGCGCTTGGGAAGTACAAATTGGGAACATATAGAGACAGTCCCTACCCAACAGTGGGCTCACAGTCTAAAAATAGTCGTATTTATTGAGCGCTTACTGTGTGCAGAGCACGGTACTAAGCACTTGGGAAGTACAAGTTCACAACATATAGGGATGGTCCCTACCCAACAGTGGGCTCACAATCTAGAATATATGTTTGTACATACTTATTACTCTATTTATTTATTTATTTTATTTTGTTAATATACTTTGTTTTGTTGTCTGTCTCCCCCTTCTAGACTGTGAGCCCGCTGTTGGGTAGGGACCGTCTCTAGATGTTGCCAACTTGTACTTCCCAAGTGCTTAGTACAGCGCTCTGCACACAGTAAGCGCTCAATAAATACGATTGAATGAATGAAAGGTACTATACTAAGTACTGGCGTCAATACAAGCAAATCGAGTTGGACACAGTACCTGTTCCACCTGGGGCTCACAGTCTCAACCTCCATTTTACAGATGAGGTAACCGAGGCACAGAGAAGTAAAGTGACTTGCCCAAGGCCACACAGCATCCAAATTCTAATCCCATGACCTCCCAGGCCCATGCTCTATCCTCTACGCCATGATGCTTCTCAGATGGAGCTGAGCTGTCACCCTGTCACCCTGGAGCTAGGGAGTTTAAATTAGGATTGAGTTGAGGTTAACGTTAGTGTTAGGGTTTAGGCCATCTTGGGGGCTGCACTGGGGTGGACGGCGGGGGCTGTCAATGCAGCGCCCAGAACTACCAGGCAGATGTTGTTGACTGGTCCACTCCAGACCAGAAAGGAAGCTCATGTGAGAGGACACTGCCTCTGCTACACATCCCGCCAACATCAGCTCAATGAACAGTCTAAATCGGGTCTCAAAGCACTGGGGTCAGAGCCTCCTAATGCTCCCCGCTAAATAGAGGCTGTCACTGGAGCTCTTGAGATCATCATCATCATCATCAATCGTATTTATTGAGCGCTTACTATGTGCAGAGCACTGTACTAAGAGCTTGGGAAGTACAAATTGGCAACATATAGAGACAGGCCCTACCCAACAGTGGGCTCACAGTCTAAAAGGGGGAGACAGAGAACAAAACCAAACATACTAACAAAATAAAATAAATAGAATAGATATGTACAAATAAAATAAATAAATAAATGTACTGAGATGAACTTTTCATTCTATGCTGGCACTGCCCAGCACTGTTTCCATGGCCAAGTGGATAGAGCACGAGCCTGAGAGTCCCAAAGACCTGGGTTCTAATCCTGGCTCCGCCACTTGATTAAAACTGTGAGCCCCATGTGTGACACTATGTCCAACCTGATTAGCTTGTATCTATGCCAGCACATAGAACAGTGACTGGCACATAGTAAATGCTTAACAAATACCATTAAAACAAACAAAAATAACGCAAACAAAACCCAGCAATGAACTTGAACCCATCTGGGAAGTTTTTCTCTTTTTCTCTCTCTCTCTCAACTGCTCTCTTCACCACCCAGAAACCTTTGCAGAAACCAAAGGAAGGGTACTGCTGCTAGCTATTGGGTAGGGACCATCTCTATATGTTCCCAACTTGTACTTCCCAAGCGCTTAGTACAGTGTTCTGCACACAGTAAGCACTCAAATACTATTGAATGAATGAATGAATGAATGAATGAGCTGGTTTTTGACCAACTCCAACCACAAAGTGCTCCTGGCTGGCAGTAACGGACTGTGAGCCCGCTGTTGGGTAGGGACCGTCTCTATATGTTGCCAGCTTGTACTTCCCAAGCGCTTAGTACAGTGCTCTGCACATAGTAAGCGCTCAATAAATACGATTGATGATGATGATGAGTAAGCACTCAATAAATACGATTGAATGAATGAATGAATGAGTAAGCCAGGTCGAGATGTGGGGCATTGTCCTGCCTGAGCCTCTCTTGGCAAACCCCATTTGCAACCCAAAATCCTCAATAATAAATCAGCTAAAAACCCAACTGAAATCTGCCCCCTCAGCACCTGGGTCTAGTGGAGAAAGTGTGGAACTGGAACTCAGTTCCAGCTCCACCATTAGCCTGCTGAGTGATCTTGGACAAATCACTTGACCTCTTTATGAATCAGCCGCCCCACTTACAAAATAGAGATGCCACGTAGATTGTGAGCCCAGTGTGGGTAAGGCACTGTGGCTGATATGATTATCCTGTTCCTACCCCGGTGCTTAAGACTGCCCTTGGCAATCAATCCAACAATGTATTTATTGAGTGCTTACTGGGCTCAGACCACTGTACTAAGCACTTGGAAGAGTACAATAGAACAGAGTTGGGAGAAACGTTCCCTCACAGTCTAGCGGGGAGACAGACGATATAAATAAATTGGGGATATGTACAAAACTGCTGTGGGGCTGAGGGTGGAGTGAATATCAAGGGCTTAAAAGATACACACCCAAGTGAATAGGTGGTGCTGAAGGGAGATGGCATAGGGGAAGTGAGGGTTTAATCGGAGAGGAGGGGAACTGAGGACTTAATCGGAGAGGGCTTGTGGAGGAGAAGGCTTTGAAAGTGGGGTGAGTGGCGGTCTGTCGTGTATGAAGCCAGAGGGAGTTCAGCAGTGAGCTAGACGAGATTGAGGTATAGTGAGTAGGTTGGTGTTGGAGGAGCAAAGAATGCAGGCTGAATTAGTAAATGCTTCATAAATACATCATGATCTGTAAACTCCTTGGGGACAGGCAACGCGCATACCAACTCTGTTGTTCTCTATTCTCCCGAATGCTTAATACAGTGCTCTGCTCCCAGTAAGCACTAAGTAAATACCGTTGATTGAATGATTGATTCTTAAGTACCACATCAACCCCACTCAGCGGGGTTGGGAGTGCAGGTGTCAAGGCTCCCTAGCTCTGTAACTTGAAAAACACAGTTTGTTTAAAAAAATGTTTATGGTATTTGAATTTAAGCACTTACTATGTACCAGGCACTGGACTAAGCCCTGAGGTGGATACAAGCTAGTCAGGTTGGATACAGTCCATGTAATAATAATAAGAATGATGATGTCATTTGTTAAGCACTATGTGTAAAGCACTGTTCTAAGCACTGGGGTCATACAAGGTGACCAGGTTGTACCACATGGGACTCACAGTCTTAATTCCCATTTTACAGATGAGGTAACTGAGGCTCAGAGAAGTTAAGTGACTTGCCCAGGGTCAGACAGCAGACACGAGGCTCACAGTCTTAATCCCCATTTTACAGATGAGGGAATTGAGGCACATAGAAGTGAAGTGACTTGCCCAAGGTCATATAGCAGACAAGTGGTGGAGCAGGATTAGAACCCAAGTCTTTCTGATTCCCCGGGTTAAGAGGCTTAAGGTATGCAGTTTACAACAATAGTGTCCAAACCAGACTTGGCAGCATATTCTAGCAGATGGAGCATGGGAATGGAAGTCAGAAGGACCTGGATTCTAACTCTGGCTCTGCTGCTTGTCTGTTGTGTGACCTAACTTCTCTGTGCCTCAGTTACCTCATCTGCAAAATGGGGACTATGAGCCCTGTGTGGGACAGGGACTGTGTCCAACCTGATTGCCTTGTGTCTATATCAGCGCTTAGTCCATAGTAAGTGCTTAACAAATATCACAATTATTATTAAGACACCACGGGCGAGGTGAGGGTGAGAAAGCAGAGAGGGGAGAGCCACGGCCGAGGCTGGGACGGAGTGGCCGATTGGACTTTTCATTGAGACGAAACGGCCGCGGTCTTGTGGGGGCCCTTTTCCAGTAAGTACTCATCTGCTCAGCGGTATAGATCTGTCCTGGCAGCAAGTAATCCAGGGAAGCATCAGGCAGGAGTCACTGTCGAAACGGATCAATGGGCCACGGTCAGCCTAACGAGCTTTCGCTCTTAAACGAGAGCTGGCTTGTCTGGGGCTCTCTGGATGCCGTCTGGACGGGTGAATGGTAGATCCCCAGTCAAGCCTTGTTTTGAGGGCAATCAATCAATCAATCGAATTTATTGAGCGCTTACTGTGTGCAGAGCACTGTACTAAGCACTTGGGAAGTACAAGTTGGCAACATATGGAGACAGTCCCTACCCAACAGTGGGCTCACAGTCTAGAAGGGGGAGACAGAGAACAAAACCAAACATATTCACAAAATAAAATAAATAGAATAGACATGTACAAGTAAAATAAATAAATAGAGTAATAAATATGTACAAACATATACACATATCTACAGGTGCTGTGGGGAAGGGAAGGAGGTAAGACGGGGGGATGGAGAGGGGGAAGAGGGGGAGAGGAAGGAGGTGCTCACTCTGGGAAGGCCTCCTGGAGGAGGTGAGCTCTCAGTAGGGCAGGGCAGCCCTGTCTCTCCGGCCTTGGCCCAGAGAGAGCAGCGTGGGGAGAAGCAGCGTGGCTCAGTGGAAAGAGCCTGGGCTTGGGAGTCAGAGGTCATGGATTCAAATCCCAGCTCCACCAATTGTCAGCTGTGTGACTTTGGGCAAGTCACTTCACTTCTCTGGGCCTCAGTTCCCTCATCTGTAAAATGGGGATGAAGACCGTGAGCCCCCCGTGGGACAACCTGATCACCTTGTAACCTCTCCAGTGCTTAGAACAGTGCTTTGCACAGAGTTAATAAAAGCCATCATTATTATTATTATTACCTTCCCAGCGAATTGCACACAGTAAGCGCTTAATAAATGCCCTTATTATTATTATTATTGAGACCTCTGAAACCTCATTCTTCCTGTCACTGAAAAAGAAACATCACCCCAGTGTGGCCCAATGGATAGAGTGTGGACTTGGGAGTCGGAAGATCACAGGTTCTAAACCCCGCTCCGCCACTTGTCTGCCTTGTGAACTTGGGCAAGTCACTTCGTGTCTCTGGGCCTCCATTACCTCATCTGGAAAATGGGGATTAAAAGTGTGAGCCCCATGTGGGATATGGACTATGCCCAACCTGAGTAGCTTGTTTCTGCCCCAGCCCTTGGTACAGTGCCTGCCATAAAGTAAATGTTTAAAAAATACCACCGAAAAAAACACCAAGAGCATCAGTTCAAGCTCGAGGTTCTTTAATTTTTTTTTCAAAACAAATAATATTTGTTAAGCATTTATTAGGTGCCAGGCAGTGTTCTAAGCACTGGAGTAGATACAAACTAATCAGGTTGGACACAGTACTGGTCCCACATGGGGCTCTCAGTCTTAATCCCCATTTTACAGATGAGGTACCTGAGGCACAGAGAAGTGAAGTGACTTGCCCAAGGCCACACAGTAGACAAGTTTTGGAGCGGGATTAGTACCCAAGTCCTTCTGATTCTCAGGAACATGCTCTATCTATTAGGCCATACTGCTTCTGTATCAGCTATGCTATGGTCCAGGAACTAGTTACACCGAACATGTTTTACTGAATTGTTGGGTAAATTCCATTTTTCTTGCTTTTTCCTATTTAATTTTTTTTTTTTTTACTGTGGAACATGCTAAGCACTTATTATGTAGTAAGCTCTGGGGTGGATAGATGTTTATCAGGTCCCTGTCTCTCATAGGACACACAGTCTAAGGAGGAGGGAGAACAGTTATTGAATCCCCATTTTACAGAAGAGAAAACTGAGGCACAAGAGAAGCTAAGTGATTAGCCCAAAGTCACACAACTGGCAAGTGGTGGAGTCGGGATTAGAACCCAGGTCCTCTGACTCCCAGGCTCATGAGAAGCTGTTTCACAGGTTATGATACAGGATTCTGTAGGAGGAAATTTCATTTAAAATTCTATAGAAATTTTGCAGCCTAGGACATTGGAGAAACTTTCACAGGCTCTGGAAATGCACACAAGTGTTGGGGGGGGAATTTTTTAATGAAAAACTGCACTCTGCCTTCTACCACGGTCCAGGACGGTCAGAAGTTTGAGCTTCTAAGACCTGAGGTATTGTTCTCAGCAGTACTTTGTCTTTCTAAAGTTAATTGTGTCTTGTCCAAAGCTGGAAGAAAGCAGTAACCATGAAGATGAGTCTGCATCGGGGGCCAGAAGAGACGAGACAGAATTACAGGGCAATGCCAACTTGTACTTCTCAAGTGCTTAGTACAGTGCTCTACACACATTAAGTGCTCAATAAATATGATTGAATGAATGAATGAATGCTGAAGTAATAATAATAAACCGTGGTGCTTGATAAGTGCTTTCTGAATGCCAAGCACTGGGATAAATACAATACAATCAGATCAGTCACAGTCTCTGTCCCACAGGGGGCTCAAAGTCTAAAGGAGAAGGAGAACAGGCATTTAATCCCCATTTTACAGATGAGAAACTGAGATTCAGACGAGTCAAGTGACTTACCCAAGGTCAAGCAGTAGACAAGTGGAAGAGGTGGGATTAGAACACAGCTCTCCTGATTCTGAGTTGTATGCTCTTTCCGATAGGCCACGCTGCGTCCTTGTACTAAAACGGATGACAGGTGAACCTGAGGATGTAGACATTAAAGGAACTATTCAAAGTGAGGTACAGTTGACAGGGATTCCAATTTTGAAAATCAGGGTTGAAATGGAAGCTGGATCCATCTACAGCCTCAGGATTAGAAAACTGCAGTTTTAGCTCCATAATTTCTGGATTACAACATTTAAGCAAAAATATTGCATCCTTTGTAAAGCAATCATTCTATGAGGACCTCAAAGAATATCCATAAAATGCATGGAGAAAGAATGAGAAGCAGCGTGGCTTGGGAATAGGAGGACCTGGGTTCTAATCCCGGTTCGGCCACTTTGTGACTTTAGGTAAGTCACTTCACTTCTCTGTGCCTCTGTTCCCTCGTCTGCCAAATGGGGATTCAATACCTATTCTCCCTCCTACTTAGGCTGTGAGCCCCATGTGGGACTTGATTATCTTGAATTCATTCATTCAATCGTATTTATTGAGTGCTTACTGTACTAAGCGCTTGGGAAGTACAAGTTGGCAACACATAAAGACGGTCCCTACCCAACAATGGGCTCACAGTCTAGAAGGGGGAGACAGACTACAAAACAAAACATGTGGACAGGTGTCATGTCATCAGAACAAATAGAATTAAAGCTAAATGCATATCATTAACAAAATAAATAGAATAGTAAATATGTACAAATAAAATAGAGTAATAAATCTGTACAAACACACAGGTGCTGTGGGGAGGGGAAGGAGGTAGGGCGGGGGGAATGGGGAGGAGGAGAAGAAAAAGAGGGTTCAGTCTTGGAAGGCCTCTTGGAGGAGGTGAGCTCTCAGTAGGGCTTTGAATCTACCCCAGCATCAGTACAGTGCTTGACACATAGTAAGTGCTTGACAGATACCACAACTTGTTCGGGAGCTAATCTCAGAGAATTAAGGAGGTTTGGAGCACATTTAGTGACCCAGATGTGACCTTAGGCAAGTCACTTCACTTCTCTGAGACTCAGTTCCCCCATCTGTGAAAGGGAGATTAAGACTGTGAGCTCCACGTGGGACATGGTCTGTGTCCAACCTGATTACCTTGTATCTACCCGAGTGCCTGGTACATAGTAAGTGCTTAACAAATAATTTTCTAAGAGCTGGGTTAGATACAAGGTAATCAGGTTGGACTCAATCCATGTCCCACATGGGACTCACAGTCTTAATCCCGATTTTACGGATGAGTGAACTGAGGCACTAGAGAATTTAAGTGACTTGCCCAAGGTTACCCAGCAGACAAGGGGTGGATCTGGGATTAGAACTCAGATCCTTCGACTCCCAGGCTCATGCTCTATTCGCTAGTCCACACTGCTTCCAGTAAACCAGGCTCCTCCTGGGATCACTCCCAGTTACCTTGAACTCAAATACATATAATCTCCTGGTTCCCTGCAATCACTCCCCAGGAATTCCCTAGTCTCTGACTCCCCCAAGACCATCTTTAATGTATTTTTTTTACTGATTTAATTTCGTATACATTTAGGCTGTCAGTTGCGATCTTTTATGCTCTATTCCACCTGCATTTTGAAGCTTGGATGTGTGTCAGCCATAATGGGGAGGGATGTGAGCTAGAATCAAATCCAGTCCGAGCTGCTCTAGTAGCTTCGTGGGCATCTGAGGAGAGAATCAGACTTCAGTGGATCGCTATTTATTGAGTGCAATGTGCTGGGATAAGCACTGGGAAAGTAGACTGAGAAAATGAAACACAATCCCTGCCCACAAAGAGCTTTCATTCTAATGGGCTAAGCTCTAGAGTCCAATTTGTGAATTAAAGGGCTAATGAATTAAAGGGCTAGAATTCTTGAACAATCTACTCTTTTTCAACCAGCAGCCTACAGATATTTATTCACCCTCAGATGGCACCCTGGAAATTAATCAATCGATCAGTAGCATTTATTGAGAACTTACTGTGTGCAGATCACTGTACTAAGTGCTGGGAGTTAATCGATCAATGGTATTAATTGAACACTTACTGTGAGCAGAGCACTGTACTAAGTGATTGGGATTGAACAAGACAATAGAGTTGGTGAACATAAACATGATCCCTGTCCTCGAGGAGCTTACAAGCTCATAATCAGTCAGTCAATCATATTTATTGAGTGCTTACTGTGTGTAGAGCACTCTACTAAGAGCTTGGGAGAGTACAATATAACCATAAACAGACACATTCTCTGCCCACAAGGAGCTTACATCTAGAGGGGGAGACAGACAGACATCTAGAGCTTACAACTAGAGTGGGAGACAGACACTAACATAAATAAATAAATTATAGATATGTACATAAGTGCTGTGGGGCTGGGACTGACATTAAAATAAAGAGTGGAATAAAGAATGGAATCCTTGCCCTAATGTACATCTTTTCCTAGGTGAACAGACCAAGTGACTTAAAAAAACCCCCACTGCATTGGGGCAAAGCTCACATTTCTATCAATGACCAATAAATAGCCAAAAGCTAAGTAACTGACCTTTCTTTTCTTCATTAGGTTTGCCATTAGACTCATTGCTTCCCAGTGGTTTGCCAAGTGGTTTAAAGCCGGGGGCCTTGAATTATAATGTATGCTACAAAGAGACAGGGCCTTTCTGTTATGAAAGATGTATCAATCAGTGAGAAGCAAGTGTGAATTAAAGTTTGATGAGCAATTGGATATTATCTGGTGCTAACTCTGTGTTTTATGTCATTTTGGTGTGTAGCACATCATAAACATAGTAGGCAATACTGATAATGAATGTTCACCTTCTGGTAACTGTAAGACCCTATTCATACAGAAACTAATATTGGAGCTGGGCTGGGAGCATTGGATCAGTCAGTCATATTTGTTGAGTGCTTATGGTGTGCAGATCACTGCACTAAGGGAGGGTACAATAAAATCATTGTACAATGTAGCAGATTGCCTTCCACTCACTAGTCACTGCCCAAGCTAGTACTGGAATGGGTAGACCTCTGCTTGACTCTTCATCCCATAGCCAAGACTGGTGCGATCCTGAGATGGCAATGGAGTCCTAGGAACAGGAAAAGGGGGACAATTTGAAAACAGGCAGGAGATCTTCTCTTGAGACATGGCTGAGAAGGATGAGAGAGTGAAAATGGTGTGGGGGGTAATTGGAAAGGAGAAGGAGATACTGAGGAGCGCTCACCCTGATGGTTTCAATTTTTTCAACCAAGTACTTGGTGAAGTATTGAGGGATGAGAGAGTGGGGAGGTGGGGCACTGAGGATTTCAGGAGAGAACTAAAGGTCTGGAATAGTTAGTGGGGGCAATAGGCATGGGACTCAATAAGGGAGGAGAAGTAATGTTGCTGAGCAGAAGACAGAAGCAGATAAGGGTGAATTTGCTTGGACTTCGGGTAACAGCACTCCATGGCACAAATGCAGGAGTAATCGATCAATCAAACCTATTTATTGAGCACTGAGTGTGTCCTGAGCACCATACTAAGCACTTGAGAGAGTACAGCAGAGTTGGTAGACATGTTCCCGGTCCGCAAAGAGCTTACAGTCTAGAGGAACATTCCGGGGTAGGGGGGTGGGCAGTGCTTGTTAGGAATTGGCTGTGCAAAATTGATGTAAGAACAAGGGGGTGAAGGAGTGGAGTTTGGCAAACAGGATAAAGTTGAGGGCAACTGTTGTATTGGACTCTCCCAAGTCTTATTATAGTACTCTGCAGATAGTTAGCACCCGATAAATGGTATTGATTGATTGATTGATTGATATGGGATTTGTTCATGAGAACAGTCCCTCTGGACTGAAAGTTCATTATGGGCAGGAATCGTGCCACTAATCTGTTGTATTGTACTTTCCCAAATGCTCTGCACATAGTAAATGTTCAAAAATACCATTGATCAGGAGAGGGAAGACTGGGTAAGGAGTTGGAATGAGGCACGATGGCCTGGGATAACTGGAGGAGGTCAAGAGATTGGAGGTCTTGTTCAGGGAGAGAGCAGTTTTGCAAAGAGTGGGATTTCAGAATTGGTGAGGTTAGAAATGGAACAGTGACATGAAATTCAGCAGTGACCAAGTTGGTAGGTGGACGGGGTAGAGCAGGAGGTCAGTGGAGGTGAGAGGAAGATGAGGGCTGGGGAATCATCAGGAACAGCCACATGAATATTGTTTTCCATGTGGGTTGACAGAGGGGAGCAGAAAGAAAGGGGGGAATGTGAGAAAGGCAACAAAATTGCTAAGAAAATGGGCCCAGTGGGGAGGTAGGTAACAGTGACTTGCCACTGTAGTGGATGAGCGAAGCAGTTGGTTTTGACTTCAAAGGAAGGGAAGATGAGAGATGGACCTTGGGAGGATGGTGTGAAAGCAGAACGTGGGGGGTAAGGTGCAGACCAACCCTTTGCCCTTTCCTGGTGTGGTGAGGGGAGCAGGAAAAGGTGAAGTCCCCTCGGGAGAGTGTGGCAGGGGAGACAGTGACATCTAGAGTGAATCAAGCCTCTGGAAGGAGGAGCAGTGACTGGGTGAACGATGAAGGGGAGGTTTGCCCAAGATGGAGTGGCTTCCACAAGCCACATTCAGCTGGGATTGTGGGGGAGAGGGGTTTGGAAAGATATAGGCGGGGTAGGCTGAATGAGAATTATCTGATGGGCTGCAAGGTTGGTGGCAATAATAATAATAATGATGGTATTTGTTAAGTGCTTACTATGTGCAAAGCACTGTTCTAAGCTCTGGGGGGGTTACAAGGTGATCAGGTTGTCCCAGGTGGGGCTCACAGTCGTAATCCCCATTTTACAGATGAGGGAACTGAGGCACAGAGAAGCTAAAGGGCTTGCCCAAGGTCACACAGCTGACAAGTGGCAGAGGCAGGATTCAAACCCATGACCTCTGACTCCCAAGCCCGGGCTCTTTCCACTGAGCCACGCTGCTTCTCTAGCTTAGGGTAGGTAGCTTAGGGTGCTCGGGAGAAGTGGCCGGGCAGGAATGTAGTGAGCAAAGAATCATGGTGAAGTTTTGCAGTTTCCAGTCCCTGGTCCTGAGTGACCATAGCTTCCGATCCCTGGTCTTGAGAGACCACAGCTTCCAGTTCCTAGTCCTGAATGACCACAGCTTCCAGTCGCTGGTCCTGACTGACCATAGTTTCCAGTTCCCGAGCCTGAATGAACACAGCTTCCAACTGCTGGTCCTGAATGACCATAGCTTCCAGTTCCTGAGCCTGAATGACCACAGCTTCCAATCCCCAGTCCTCAGTGTCCAGTAGCCATTCCTGGTAGAGTGCAACTTCTCTACATTTTCAGGTTGAGAAAGCATGCTCCATCACGTCCTTTAACCCAACTGGACTCCCCTGAGCGCTCAATTAATGAAGAAGGCTCTGCTCTATAACTCGGAGGGGCGAGGCTTGGAATGCTAAAAAAGGCCCTTGAATTTGGGGGGGTGACAGGGTGAGCATGGAGGGGGCTTCTTTTGGGGAAGGTCTAAAAGCAGATGAAGAAACAAGAAAGCAACGTCCAGGTGAATTCTGTTGAAGGCACAGTTCCTCTGAATTCCCATCCAGGAATCTAAGCAGATTATTAAAAAAATATGCTGTGTTTGCAAACATCCCAGAAGAAAACATTAAACAGAAAGTGAAGAACGCTCTATGGCCTGGTCCTGCCAGGGAAAGAGAAATTGGACAGGGCTAACCAGACCTTGCTTTTACCCGAGGGAGTGGGAGAGACCGGAGAAGGCAGTGGGGGCCACTGCCACATTTGGGATAATAATAATAATATTATTCTGGTATTTGTTAAGCACTTATTATATGCCAGGCACTATACTAAGCCTTGGGGTGGATACATGCAAGTCGGGTTGGACACAGTCCCTGTCCCGCTTGAGGCTGATAGTCTTTAACCCCATTTTACAGGTGAGGTAATTGAAACACAGAGAAGTGAAGTGACTCACCCAAGGCCACACAGCAGACAAGTGGCATTAGAATCCATGACCTTCTGATTCCCAGGCCCGTGCTCCATCCCCTAGGCCTTCTGTTCCTGTAGTGGGAGGTGGGAGCGGAGATTCCCAGGAGCAGATGGAAGCAGGGCACACAGGGTAGGTGCTTCCAAGACCCCATCCTAAAGCTCCTGATTGCTGTGACCATGGCAACTCATTTCTTGCCCCTTTGAATGAAATGAATTCTATGTTCCAGGCCTGGGTGGAAAAAATAAAAAGAAAACGAACATCTCTGCAGGGACAGGTGGCTCAGAGAAGGGAACCCTCCTTGGAAGCCAAAATAAACTGAGGTCTGAGGAGCCATGCCTTAGTAAAAAGAGCCTTGGTGCCAAAGGACCTGGGTTCTAATCCTGAACCTGCTGCGTGAACTTGGGCAAGTCACTTAATTTCTCTATGCCTCAGTTTCCTCATCTTTAAAATGGGGATTCAATACCCGGTTGCCCTCCTACTTGGACTGTGAGCTCCATGTGGGACAAGGACTGTGTCCAACCAGATTAACATATATCCACACCAGCATTTAGAACAGTGCTTGGCACACATTGCTAACCTTCTCACTGTCCCTCCATCTCGTACCTCTCACCTCTGACCTCTTGCTCACGTCCTGTCTCTGGTCTGAAACAACCTCCCTCCTCATATCCGACAGACAATTACTCTCCTCTGCTTCAAAACCTCCGAGAGGCCTTCCCTAGCTAAGCTCTCTTTTCCTTTTCTTCAACTCCTTTCTGCATCTCCCTTACTTGCTCCCTTTATTCATCCCCCCTCCAAGCCCTACAACACTTCTGTACATCTCTGTAATTTATTCATATTAATGCCTGTCTCCCTCTCCAGACTGTAAGCTTGTTGTGGGCAGGAAATGTGTCTGTTATAGTGTACTCTCCCAAGTGCTTAGTAAAGCAAGTACTCAATAAATAAGTCAGAATGACTGTCAGACATAGTAAGCACTTAAATGCCATAATTGTTAATTATTATTATTGGGATCCAGACTTTAGAACATACGCTCTTAATTCAAGAAATATATGTAACTGTAGTCTAACAAGAGTCAGTTTCAGAAGAAAGGAACGAGAACACATACATAAATTATTCATGTTCTGAAACAGGAGGTCTGCTAATGTTTCTGCTAATCACCAAAGCCAAACAGATGTATCTTTATTAAGACAATCTTGAAAAATAGAATTGGCCTGAAAGAAGCCTGTGTAGAAAAAATCTGGCATTGCGATCATTGGACACTGTGGTATTATAAGCGTTCTAGTCCCCAAAGACAAAATTAAATAAAATAAACTGAAATATACAGAAAAAATTATCAGCTATTCTCCAGTTTCCATTCAATCATACAACAGTATTAATTGAGAGTCTAGTTCTCCTTTCCTATGCCATAGTATTTAAATCTTATATTAAACAAAAGTGATCAGGATTGATCCCATGGTGACAAATGTAATAAAGAATGCAAGGAACTGAACAGACCTTTGTTTTGGAAAGTAATAGTAATAGTAGAAATAATGTTTATTAAGGACTTACTGTGTGCAAAGCACCATACTAAGCTCTGGGAAAGACTACATGAATGAAAATTAAACATGGTCCCTGGTCCTCAGAAGGGGCTCTCAATCTAAGAATAAAGTGGAATTTGTTGAGGGCAGGGATCGGGTCTACCAACTCTACTGTATTGAACTCTCCCAAGCACTTAATATAGTGGTCCCGATAGCATCAATTGACTGGAACCAGTGGCAGACATATAAGGAAAATACGGAAACTAAACTGACCCATTTCCCATTACCTCATTCCTAGAAGCTGGTGACAGTCAGAGTTTATCTAAGAACCTTTTGGGATACTAGTCAACTAGCGGTATTTCCCAAGCACCTCATAAAGTGCACCAAATCAAGAGGGTGCTCACTAAAAACGACTGGTACAGTAGTAGGGCAAGCTTTCCTAATGGCCCTCTCCCCAGACAACTCAACTTTCCCTCTCCATTCTATTGGGTCAAGAAGAGCCTAGTGGACAGTGTGGAAGAAAAATTTCACATGTTCTGCAGTGTGTTTAAAAGGGTGTGTCAGGGACAAGTTTATTGCATGGCTTAGTGGCAACAGCCCAGGCTTGGGAGTCCGAGGACGTGGGTTCTAATCCTGGCTCTGCCACTTGTCTGCTGGGTGACCTTGGGAGAGTCACTTCACTTTTCTGGGCCTCAGTTCCTTCATCTGTAAAATGGGGATGAAGACTGGAAGCCTTCCGTGGGACAAGCTTGTATCTACCCCAGCGCTTAAAACAGTGCTGGGCACATAGTAAGCACTTAATAAATACCATAATTACTATTGTTATCATCTTGCATTCAACTTGGAGCCTAGTACTAGCACTTGGCACAGACGCAGAATGCGTGTGTTATATTGAACTCCCCCAAGTGCTTAGTACAATACTCTGCACACAATACGAGCTCAATAAATATGATTGACTGACTCTAAATTCATTGGGATTGGGATTATTTAGAAACAGTGTAACCTAGTGGGTAGAGCATGGTCCTGTGAGTCAGAAGGACTTGAGTTCTAATTCTGGCTCCATGACTTGTCTACTGTGTGACCTTGGGGAAGTCACTTCATTTCTCTACGTCTCAGTTCCCGCATCTGTGAAATGGGGAAGGAAACAAAGAACCCCATGTGGGGCATGGACTGTGTCCCACCTGATTAGCTTGTATCTACCTCAGTGCTTCGTACAATGCCTGGCGCATAGTAAGCCTTTAACAAATTCCATAAAATAAAAACAACTCTGGTGTACTCTCCTAAGCATTTAGTATAGTATTCTGGACACAGTCGATACATACTACCATTTGATCACTTAGGGAATCCAAGATTCAAGAAATTTCTTTTTCCAGGCCATCAGTACAGATGGTGAATTGAAGTCGTTTGAGGACCAGTCAGGGATATCGCTAAATATGACTCTCCAGAAGGACATGACTCTGTGGATGATCCTTGGGGTGCAAACTTGGAGCCAGCTGGATTCCCCACCCCATCTTCCCTTTCCCCTCGCTGCCAATACATAACCATGAAGAGATGCTATGTGAGACAGGATTTAAAATCCTCCCAAAGCCAGAATAAAGAGAAAATATGTCCCTATCCCTCTCACCTCCACTGTACTGCTTGATCTGCCTTATTAAAACACACAGCTTCCTATCAAAATGAGACCCATCATTAATAAAATGGTTTCAATATTCCAAAAGTAATATTTTCGACAGGAATCTGTCTACCAGATTTTTGACCTACAGATAATTCATAGTCACTTAAAAAGATGATACTGAAAAATGGATGAAATGGTTGTCTCACATATTTGGGCCCTTGAGAGGCTGTCCTCACCATAGATTCTATCGTGATGTCTCCCAATAATATCCGCCTGAATTACTAAAGTGCCAGAAATGTATAATTTATTCCCATTTAAATATATCACACGAAGAGGAATGCTCCAGGGATCCCTGGAAAGAATGCACAGGAGAAGGATTCATAATTACTTAAGAAGGGTAAGTATGGTGGAAGGAAATTCGTCACTATGTCTTCTATTTCACTGCAGAGACAACAAGCTGCTCGGCATGGAAGAGAGGCTGTAAATCCTTACTACTTTCAGAGAAGGAAAGATGGTCAATGTTTGGGTGAAGTCACACCGGGGAAACGCCATGGGGGAGGCACCCAGCTCATCATCAATGGTATTTAATGACCATTTACTGTGCACAGAGCACTGTACTAAGTGCTTGGAAGAATACAACAGAGTTGGAAGACACATTTCCCGCCCACACTGAGCTCACAGCCTAGAAGACTGCTTGCTCCTGATTGGCATCTTTTACTTCTTGTTGAACGCATCCTCCTTTTTCTTTACTCCCCTTACCACTTATTTTTCCCATCCCCACTCCCACGCTGTGACTTGCCCCTCTGACCCTGAGAAGCAGTATGGCCGAATGGTTAGAGCAAGGACTGGCTGGGTTCTAAACCTGGCTCTGCCACTTTTCTGCTGAGTGACCTTGGACAAGTCACTTCCCTTTTTCTGTCCCTCAGTTAGCTCATCTGTAAAATGGGGATTAAGACTGTGAGCTCCATGTGGGACATGAACTGTGTCCAACCTGATTACTTTGCAAGTACCCCAGTGCTTAAAGCACTTATGTACATATGTACATATCTGTAATTCTATTTATTTATATTAGTCCCCTGTCAACTTGTTCTGATCAATCAATCAATCAATCGTATTTATTGAGCGCTTACTATGTGCAGAGCACTGTACTAAGCGCTTGGGAAGTACAAATTGGCATCACATAGAGACAGTCCCTACCCGATAGTGGGCTCACAGTCTAAAAGGGGGAGACAGAGAACAGAACCAAACATACCAACAAAATAAAATAAGTAGGATAGAAATGTACAAGTAAAATAAATAAATAAATAAACAGAGTAATAAATATGTACAACCATATATACATATACACAGGTGCTGTGGGGAAGGGAAGGAGGTAAGACGGGGATGGAGAGGGGGACGAGGGGGAGAGGAAAGAAGGGGCTCAGTCTGGGAAGGCCTCCTGGAGGAGGTGAGCTCTCAGCAGGGCCTTGAAGGGAGGAAGAGAGCTAGCTTGGCGGATGGGCAGAGGGAGGGCATTCCAGGCCCGGGGGATGACGTGGGCCGGGGGTCGATGGCGGGACAGGCGAGAGCGAGGTACAGTGAGGAGATTAGTGGTGGAGGAGCGGAGGGTGCGGGCTGGGCAGTAGAAGGAGAGAAGGGAGGTGAGGTAGGAGGGGGCGAGGTGATGGAGAGCCTTGAAGCCCAGGGTGAGGAGTTTCTGCCTGATGCGCAGATTGATCGGTAGCCATTGGAGGTTTTTGAGGAGGGGAGTGATATGTCCAGAGCGTTTCTGGACATATGTGTATATATCTGTGTATATCTGATGTGTATATATCTGTCTGTACTCAGATCAAACTCATTAAAAAAAAGTTTCCCCTAAGCAAAAGGAAAGTTTGACAGATGAGAATGAACAATTTTCTTCAAGTTAAACTCCAAAGCAGAGAACGCTTGGAAACCCTAATTCTTTCATCTTCCGGGAGGGGCCAGTCCGGCCCTCGCAGGAAAAATTATGCTGGCAGAAGGGAGTCCCACATGCCCAGAACCGTTATGCCATCGCTAGCTCCATGACCCAAAAACTCCTCACCCTCAGCTTCAAGGCTGTCCATCACCTCGCCCCCTTCTACCTCACCTCCCTTCTCTCCTTCTCCAGCCCAGCCCGCACCTTCCACTCCTCTGCCGCTAATCTCCTCGCCGTGCCTCGTTCTCGCCCATGTCCTCCCCCTGGCCTGGAATGCCTTCCCTCTGCACATCCACCAAGCTAGCTCTCTTCCTCCCTTCAAAGCCCTACTGAGAGCTCACCTCCTCCAGGAGGCCTTCCCACACTGAGCCCCCTCTTCTCCCTCCCCATTCCCCCCGCCTTACCTCCTTCCTCTCCCCACACCACCTGTGTATATGTTTGTACATATTTATTACTCTATTTTATTTGTACATATTTATTCTATTTATTTTATTTTGTTAATATGTTTTGTCTTGTTGTCTGTCTCCCCCCTTCTAGACTGTGAGCCCGCTGTTGGGTAGGGACCGTCTCTAGATGTTGCCAACTTGGACTTCCCAAGCGCTTAGTACAGTGCTCTGCACACAGTAAGCTCTCAATAAATACGATTGAATGAATGAATGACTCTCCGGGGCTGCTCTGTGGCCAAACCAACCTAGCCCTCCCAACCGTGACTGCGGTAACCGGCCTCCGTCCCGCAGGAGAAGCAGAGACAGCAGACGTGAGCCCCTCAAGCATGGCGGTCTCCATCCAATCTCTGAGAGCTCACCTCCTCCAGGAAGCCTCCCCAGACTGAGCCCCCTTTTTCCTCTCCTCCTCCCCATCCCCCCCACCCTACCTCCATCCCCTCCCCACAGCACTTGTATATATTTGTACAGATGTATTACTCTATTTATTTTACTTGTACATATTTACTACTCTATTTTATTAATGATGTGCATATAGCTCTAATTCTGTTTATTCTGATGGTTTTGACACCTGTCTACTTGTTTTGTTGTCTGTCTCCCCCTTCTAGACTGTGAGCCCACTGTTGGGTAGGGACCATCTCTATATGTTGCTGACTTTTACTTCCCAAGCGCTTAGTACAGTGCTCTGCACACAGTAAGTGCTCAATAAATATGATTAAATGAATGAATGAGTTCTGACACCCTTCTGTCCTGCCCTAAGGCCACAGCAACCCTCCCTCTCGACCCCCAAGCACTCCCACTCCTTACTACTAGTGTGGGGAACCAGCCCAATTTCTGTGGGGGAGTAGAGTCAGCACCACATCCCTTCCAACTGGTAGAACTGGCAGGACTTGCGTGGAGAAAGCACAGGCCTGAGAGTCAGAAGGACCTAGGTTCTAATCCTGGATTTGCCACTTGTCTGCTCTGTGACTTTGGACAAGTCACTTCACTTTTCTGTACCTCAGTTCCCTCATCGGTAAAATGGGGGTGAAGACTGTGAGCCCACTGTAGGACAGGTGCCTGGCTCATAGTCAACACTTAAACACTTCTAGACTGATAGCCCACTGTTGGGTAGGGACTGTCTCTATATGTTGCCAACTTGTACTTCTCAAGCGCTTAGTACAGTGCTCTGCATACAGTGAGTGCTCAATAAACATGATTGATTGATTGATTGATTAAATACCGTGATAATTATTATTAGAAGCAGCGTGGCTTAGTGGAAAGAGCACGGGCTTGGGAATCAGAGGTCGTGAGGTCTAATCCCAGCTCTGCCACTTGTCAGCTGTGTGACTTTGGGCAAGTTGCTTAACTTCTCTGTGCCTCAGTTACCTCATCTGTAAAATGGGGATTAAGGCTGTGAGCCCCATATGGGACAACCTGATTGCCTTGTATCTACCCCAGCGTTTAGAACAGTGTTTGGCACATCATAGGTGTTTAACAAATACCATCATTATTATTAATAATAATAATAATAATAATGATGAATACCACAATTATTATTCATTTATTCAATAGCATTTATTTTATTTTTTTATTTTTTATAGCATTTATTAAGTGCTTACTATGTGCAAAGCACTGTTCTAAGCACTGGGAAGTTTACAATGTGATCAGGTGGTCCCAAAGGGAGCTCACAGTCAATCCCCATTTTACAGATGAGGTAACCGAGGCCCAGAGAAGTTAAGTGACTTTCCCAGAGTCACACAGCTGACAAGTGGCTGAGCCAGGATTTGAACCCATGACCTCTGACTCCCAAGCCCGGGCTCTTTCCACTGAGTCACGCTGCTTCCCCGCTTGCTGGGAGCACTTGCTGTGTGCAGAGCACTGTACTAAGCACTTGGGAAGTACAAGTCGTCAACATATAGAGACGGTCCCTACCTAATGACAGGCTCACAGTCTAGAAGGGGGAGACAGACAACAGAACAAAATAAGTAGATTTAAATTATTAGATTATGAAATATGAAATATTAAAATATTACTATTATTACAGGACTGAGCCAAAGACTGTGGTCTGGTGCAGCAAGTATTTCAATTGCAATTTTTCATAATTGAGAAATGGACCCTTTTTATTGACTCGAGTAGGGTTTCTGATTCTGTCCTGGGTGGCGTCCCTATTTATTTATTTATTACACAGATTGAGCACCTACTTGGCCTTTAACAAGTCAGTGCTCAATTTAACCAGAGGTAGCTGGGAACAAACAAAAGTCTATAAATAGAACCTTGTATCTGTCCGCAAGGGAGATTGCCAATAAATTAGCAATCGAATCCAATAATGACAATGTACCTAATGTTCCAAGAACTCCGCATCTTATGGATTAAGCGATCACCATTTCTCATTTCTTATTTAAAACCCTCCACCTCCCACTAATCATTTTAGAGGCTGCCACCGAAGTCGAGACTTTTTCTCCAATCCAGATGTAGTTCAGTTTCCAAGAGTTTTTCCTCTTGGAAAATGCCGGCCTTCGTGCTTTAGACACGCCATCCCCCAAATTGTCACACAAGTGCTGCCACAAAAATGGCACTAATTCCATCTCCACCACTTGTCTGCTGTGTGATCCTGGGCAAAGACATTTAACTTCTCTGTACCTTAGTTCTCTCATCTGTAAAATGGGGATTAAGACCGTGAGCCCACTGTTGGACAGGGACTTGCATCTACCCTAGGGCTTAGTACAGTGCCTGGCACATAGTAAACACTTAAATACCATGATAATTATTTGCTCACATTATCCATAAACGAGGTAAAACTCCCAAACTTTTCCTTTGGCATTCTACAGAGCATTTGTAAAAGACTAAATCACACCATTCCTCTAGAAAATCTTCAATGTTATGCGATTCTGGAGTCTCCTAATAAGAACAATGGACCAGTCCAGTTGTGAGACATTAGGACGGAGAACCTGCATGAAGGAATTGATTGTAGCGCTAGTTATATAATTATTATGATGATTATTATAATATTATTAGAATTATTATTAGAAGCAGCATGGCTTAATGGAAAGAGCATGGGCTTGGGAGTCAAAGGTCGTGAGATCTAATCCCAGCTCTGCCACTTGTCAGCTGTGTGACTTTGGGCAAGTTACTTAACTTCTCTGTGCCTCAGTTACCTCATCTGTAAAATAGGGATTAAGACTGTGAGCTCCATGTGGGACAGGGACTGTTTCCAACCTGATTAGCTTGCATCTACCCCAGTGCTTAGTGCACATAGTAAGTGCTTAACAAATAACATGGGAAAAAAAATCCAAATGGTGCAAACTAAAATTCCCTCAGACCTCTGTGTTGATTTTATTATTAAAATTTTAACGGTGAACATGGATCAAGGAACTCTCAAACCACACAAGTGAGATAAATACCAGTTTTCTTCCCCGATAAAAGAAACTAGGAAAAAAATCCATGTGATAAACATAACTATAAGCTAAAACTGCTTCTGTCAGCACTTTGTCTCTAGACAGTTCTATATACCACATGAAAATATCATTAAATTGAAGTATGTAAACCTATTTATGAACAGTATCTGATTTTTTCAATGCCAAGGTTAAAAGAAAGAAGGCATTGCAAATATTGAAAAACACGATGCAAGGTATAAACACAGCAAGATTAGCATAATCCAGTTTCCTACAGTGAAGATATTTAAGATAAAATTGAAAATAAAATAAACATAGGTTATGATATAGCCAAATTATTGTAAAATATATCAAATTTGCTGGCTGTACATTGTGCAGGTCACAGAAGATATTACCTCAAAACGTTTCTCGCAAATTAGCATAAATAGTTATTGTTCTCCGGCACTTCCAATATGCTGTTACATACCAGCCTAGGGGACTTCCCCAGAGACCCTAGTTCAAAATCCAACTCACAGGCAGGGATAGACGGAGCCAGAAGAATGATGCTTGACAGACATAAATAAAACGTTGTAGTGACATTCTACCTACACTCACAATAACCCAGATGGATTGGAAAACCAAAAAAAAAAGGAAAAAAGCAGTTGTTATACAATTTTTTTTTTAAAGGAACAGGGGCTTCCATGTTTTAATCTATACACCAACAGGAAAATGCTCATATTATCCATAAATGAGGTAAAAATCCCAAACTTTTCTTTGGCATTCTATAGAGCATTTGTAAAAGACTAAACCACACCATTCCTCTAGAAAATTTTCAATGTTATGTGATCCTGGAGTCTCCTAATAAGGACAATGGACCAGTCCAGTTGTGAGACATTAGGACGGAGAACCTGCATGAAGGAATTGATTGTAGTGCTAATGATTTGTGCACTCTCTCCTGTCAGTCATGTGCCCACTGAATGCAACAAGTATTCATCCATTCAATCAATCAATCGTATTTGAGCGCTTACTGTGTGTTCAGCACTCTGCCAAGTGCAGTACAACAATAGACACATTCCCTGCCCACAGTGAGCTTACAGTCTCGGGGTGGGGGCCAGTAGGGAGAAGAGGTGAAAAGGGAGGGAGCTCATCCGGGATCAGTAGATGGGTAGGGATGCATCATACTGCTAACGTTTCCTTTTCTCCCAAGTGCTTAGTACAGTGCTCTGCACACGGTAAGCACTCAAATACGACTGAGAATGATGATGATGTGCAGGACTCTTAGCAGCTGATGGTTTTTTTTCCATTTTTTATGGTATTTTTTAAGTGCTTACAATGTGTCTAACACTATTCCAAATGCTGGGTAGATACATGTTAATTAGGTCGAACACAGTCCCAGTCCACAGTCTAAGAAGAAGGAAGAATAGATATTGAATCCCCATTTTACAGATGAGGAAACTGATGCACAGAGAAGTGACTGACTTGCCCAAGGTCACCCTGCAGAGAAGTGGAGGAGCTGGGATTAGGATCCAGGTCCTCTGACTCCCAAACTCAAGTTAATAATAATAATAATTATTATTATGGTATTTGTTAAGCTCTTACTACGTGCCAAGCACTGTTCTAAGTGCATGTTCTTTTCACTAGGTCATGCTGCTTCAGTAGAGTGTTGATAAAGTGCCTTTGCACTATTACTGAGCAGGTGGCTGCTTTGATAACCCTCGTGGCCTTGGTTATCCACATCAGAGCACTATTTTTCAGGAATTTTGCTTGATCCAGCCATTTCGCGGGGCACTCTAGGTAGCTCTCCAGGCACAGATTTTCATCAGGGTTGGCACCGACTTAGCAAACATTCCCCTCTACAAAGAACCGGAACCAGATTTAGGTTTCCTGAGTCCCAAAACTGTGTTCTTTCCCTTGGAGCAGCAGCAAGGCCTTGGAGTCCTACAGAAGGCAGAGGTAGCCTCATCTCCCATTCATTCATTCAATCGTATTTATTGAGCGCTCACTCTGTGCAGAGCACTGTACTAAGTGCTTGGAAAGCTAGCTTCAGTGCACAGATAGGTACTGGCCAAAGGGGAAGCCCAAGGGCTTTGGAAAGCTCCACTGCTTCCCTTGGATGACCTGCCTGGCCTCTGGGAAGGAACGGGGAATCAATCTATTAATCAATGACACTTACTGAGTGGCTCCCCTCTCCTTGACCATGACCCTAAGATGTGGCCAGGCTGGGAAGGAAGCGGGGGCAAGAGGCAGCTATGATGATTCTGTTGAGCTTTGTTAGGATTAAACAAAAGCAGAGACTCTCGGTCCCCCAAAACTAATTTTTTAACCAAATTTACTCAACTCAGGACGTCTAACGGGTCGGTCTCTTTTTTTCTAATCCAATCACCAAGAAAGATTGTATTTCAAACTATCAAATGGCTAAAACAATGATAAAGGATGAACCCTTTTCCCAATATCTAGTGCAAAGTAAATTGAACACCCATTTTATCTTCGTCATTCATTTCAATCACTTTGTATTTATCCCAGCATCTAGCACAGCGCATGGCAACTAGTAAGTCCTTAATACCGTAATCAAACTAGGTGCAATTTCATACAACAATAATGTGGAGCGACTTATCAGATATGAGTTTTTAATAGTTCTTTCCATCCCCTTGCGCGCTCGCTCTCATGGAAAACACCAGGCAATAGTAATAACAGGGTATGACAAAGAACAAGGACAGAATCGTTTAAAATTTCATTGGGTTTTTAAAATTACATGCTCAGTGCAGTAATTTCCAGAACCGAATCAGGAGTTGTCATTTTTAGGCATTAAAGATAATCATTGCCATAAATAATGAACCCAGACCATTAGATCAAATGAAAGATATGACGAAAAATGTAAAGCTTGTTTATGTGGGTATATTTTTTTTTACTTAAACATTAGTAAAAACACCGTAGTTCAAGCGGAAATTTCAGGCTCCTCCCTGAAGCTTTCAAAAGCAGCTGGGGAAGAAAAGCATTGGGTTCCAGAGCCCTCTGTAGGCTACAAGTATTTACAACCGAATGCAAAAAACAGAAATTGAAAAAAAAAATATGCAGGCATGTTCAGTCAGGAGATTGAGGAAACCACTCTCAATGGAACGGTTCTATTGTCCTCCCTCTAATCGTTTCTCTCTTCTGAAATGCCATTTGTTCCCATTAGTATAGACCACGTTGATCAGAAGAACAACAGTTCGGAATATGCCCTCATTGTCAGGAGATGAGCAGCATAATATCTTGAAAACATTTTTTTATGGTATTTGTTAAACACTTACTATGTGTCAAGCGCTGTTCTAAACGCTTAATAGATATGGAACGGTTCTATTGTCCTCCCTCTAATAGTTTCACTCTGCTGAAATGCCATTTGTTCCCATTAGTATATACCACGTTGATCAGAAGAACAATAGTCCGGAATATGCCCTCATTTTCAGGAGATGAGCAGCAGAATATCTTGAAACATTTTTTATGGTATTTGTTAAACACTTACTATGTGTCAAGTGCTGTTCTAAACGCTTAATAGATATGGAACGGTTCTATTGTCGTCCCTCTAATAATAATAATAATAATGATGATCGCATTTATTAAGTGCTTACTATGTGCAAAGCACTGTTTTAACCGCTGGGGAGGTTACAAGGTGATCAGGTTGTCCCACGGGGGGCTCACAGTCTTAATCCACATTTTACAGATGAGGTAACTGAGGCACAGAAAAATTAAGTGACTTGCCCAAAGTCACACAGCTGACAATTGGCAGAGCCGGGATTTGAACCCCTGACCTCTGACTCCAAAGCCCGTGCTCTTTTCTACTGAGCCACACTGCTTCTCTAATAGTTTTTATGGTAAGTTTTTGAATCCCCATTTGATGGTTGATGAAACCGAGGCACGAAAATAAGTGACTTACCTAAAGTCAAGAGTAGGGCAAGTGGAGGAGCCTGGATTAGAAACCGGAACCGCTTGGATCCCAGGCCCGTGCTTTATTCACTACGATATGCTTCTTCTCAAGCTGAAACCAAGTACTCATTAGAGTGCTCTGCACACTAAGTGCTCCATAATTCATTGATTGATTGAAACTTTCAGAAGAGATCTCAACTACCATCTCTATGCAGATGATTCCCAAATCCTCATCTCCAACCCTGATATCTCTCCTCCTCTACCGTCTTGTATTTCTTCCTTCCTTCAGGACATCTCTCCTTGGATATTGCAATAACATCTCAAATTTAACATGCTCAAAACAGAACTCTTTATGTTACCACCCAAACCATGTCCTTCCCCCTAACTCTCCTGTCACTGTAGACAGCACCACCAATTTTCCTGTCTTACAGGCCCAATACCTTGGCATTATCCTTGACAGCTCTCTCTCATTTAACCCACATATTCAATCTGTCACCTGTCACTGTAGACAGCACCACCAATTTTCCTGTCTCACGGGCCCAATACCTTGGCATTATCCTTGACAGCTCTCTCTCATTCAACCCACATATTCAATCTGTCACCTGTGAGGTCAACTTTCACAGCATCACTAAGATCCACTGTTTCCTCTCCATCCAAACTGCTACTGTGTTAATCCAAGCACTTATCCTATTCCCATCTTGGTCACAGAATTAGCCTCCTTGCTGACCTCCCAGTTCTGTCTCTCCCCACTCCAGTCCACACTATACCCTGTTGCCCAGATCATTCATCTTCAAAAACATTCAGGCCATGTTTCCCCACTCCTCAAGAACCTCCAGTGGCTGGTCCATCCAACTCGGCATCAAACAGAAACTCCTCACCTTTGGCTTTAGAGCACTCAATCACCTTGCTGCCCTCTCCTCCCTTACCTCACTGCTCTCCTACTACAAACCAGCCTGCACACTTTGCTCCTTCAATGCCAATCTACTCGCCGTACCGCGATCTTGTCTATCCCACGTTCCGCCTCTGGCCTGGAACGCCCTCCCTCTTCATATCCAAAAGACAATCACTCTCCCCATCTTCAAAGCCTTATTGAAGGCACATCTCCTTCAAGAGGCCTTCCCTGATTAGGCACTTATTTGGTTTTCTCCCACTCCCTTCTGTCACTGGGATTTGCACCCTTTATTAAACTCTCCCTCAGCACTTGAGTACATATCCATAATTACTTATATTAATGTCTGTATCCCCCTCTAGGCTGTAAGCTCACTGTGGGCAGAAACTGTGTCTCCCAACTTCTACATTCTACCCTCCCAAGTGCACAGTACAGTGCTCTGCACACAGAAAGCCCTCAATAAATACAACTGATCGGTAGATTAATAAAATAAAATTGATGCAAATACCAAAAAAAGATGGTCTGGAGCCAAGTTAGAGCATGAATTTTGCAGGGATGAATAAGATGGTTGCCAACCTTTCATGAAAGACTCTGTAAGGACCCAAGGAAAAATGGTTTTAATCAGGATAAACAATAAATGGTTCAAGACTGTTTCCTTAATAATCTCATTTATGTGTAGCATCTAAGGATCTTAGAACAGTTAACAGTGCATTGATCTTTACACAATCACTGTCATTTGGGATTTGTTTTGCTTTTAAATCAGCACAATAGGGCCCAGGTTGAATGCCATCATCTCCCTCTAGACTGTAAGCTCATTGTGAGCAAAGAAAGTGTCTACCAACTCTATCGTACGGTCTGCACACAGTAATAATAATAATAATGATAATGGCATTTATTAAGTGCTTACTATGTGCAAGGCACTGTTCTAAGCTTGGGGGAGGTTACAAGGTTATCGGGTTGTCCCACGGGGAGCTCACAATCTTAATCCCCATTTTACAGATGAGGAAACTGAGGCCCAGAGAAGTTGTGACTTGCCCAAAGTCACACAGCTGACAATTGGTGGAGCCAGTATTTGGACCCATGACAGTAAGTGCTCGATAAATACGATTGGCTGATTGATACACACATCCATACCCCCAACCCCTCTCTCCACATCAAATTCAATTCCCTAGCCACCCTGCCCCTCCTTCATCTCATGCTACTAATGTCCAGGCTGGATCAACTCCCCTGTAGGTTTGTTCCACTTCTGTGCTCTTGTCACAGAGCAATGTTCTCCGAAATCCAGCCACTAGGCTAACTAGGGCATCTATCCTCATTTGGTAATATCTCTGTCTTCTCCTCCTATTCTCTCTTGACACACATGCTCATTGCCCCACCAACCTTTAGCTCTCTTATGAAACCCCAGAGTCTCTGCTTTCTCACCCCAGGTAACCCTTGCCAAGTGCTCTAGTGATAAAAACCCAACTGATGGTGAGTTCCCACCATCCTCCCCATCTCTAAAGCCAACAACCTTGGCACTGTCCTAGACTACTTCCTCCTTTTCAACCCTTACAGTCAGTAGCCAAATCCATCTCTTCGCCCAGCCCGTTTCCAGAACCAGATCTATCCTCTCCACATAAACAGTCACCATGCCAGTCCAGACACTTGCCATTTGCCAACTGCATCAGCGTCCTGGCCAATTGTCCTGCCTCCAGTTTTTCCCCCGTCCAGTTGCTACTTCACTCTGCTAGCCAGATCACTTTTCTAAAACATTATTTTGCATGTCTTCCCACTCCACAAAAACCTCTAATAGATGTCCATTCCACTCTACATCAGACAGAAACTCCTGATCATTGGCATTAAGACACTCAATCAGCTCTCCCTCTCCTACCTATCCACTCTCTTTTCCCACTATATTCCAGCTTGCACTTTGTTCTTCTCAAAGGACTTACTCCCCATGCCTTGTTCTTGTCTCTTCCACCCATGACTTTGCCTCCTGTCTTGCCTTCTACCTGGAACTCTTTGCCTCCTTCACATCCAGCAAACCATTGCTCTCCCAATTTTCAAAGGCTTTCTGAAATTGTATCCCCTCTAGGAGAACTCCCAGATTAATATCTTAGATCCCTAATGGATAGTTCTGTACTTCCTCACCACCCATGTACTTGGTTATTCAAACTCCTTTCCCAGGAAACACATAAATGCATATCTTTATTATACCCTATCTGTTATTTATCAATCTGTAATCTGTAATGTCCAACTTCCCTGCTAGGGTGTAATGTCTTTGAGGCCAATGACTATGTCTACTAATACTTTTGTACTCTTCCAAAAACTTAGTAGAGTGGCCTACAACACATTAAGCACCCAGCTCTATTGATTGAAATGACTTTTATCTCACTGTCATATCGCAGAGTTGTCTAGACTTCTGCCAAAAAGTACATGGAGAGAGCTAAAAACAGGGTTGGGGTACAGGTGGCTAAGGAATTGAGTTTCATGCTTGTTGTAGGCAGGAAATGTGTATTTTTATTGTTGTATTGTACTCTCCCAAGCACTTAGTACAGTAATGCACAGTAAGCATTCAATAAATACAATTTAATGAATGAATGAGAGAGCAGAGTTGAGGATGTGGATGTGTGCATCAATCTATTGATCGTATTTATTGACTGCTTACTAAGTGCTGTACTAAGCGCTTGGGAGAGTATAATAGAGTTGGTAGACACATTCACTGCCCATGATTTTGTCTAGAGGGGGAGACAGTCACTATCATAAATAATGGATAGGTATATAAGTGCCATACTGTGAGCAGAACACTGTACTAAGCGCTTGGGAGAGTATAATAGAGTTGGTAGACACATTCTCTGCCCATGAGTTTGTCTAGAGGGGGAGACAGTCACTATCACAAATAAATTATGGAGAGGTACATAAGTGCCATATGGCTGATGAAGGGGAGATGAAAGGATGCAAATCCAAGTGCAAGGGTGAGGCAGAAAGGATGAGAGAAGAGAAAAAGAGAGATTATTCAGGGAAGGTCTCTTGGAGGAGATGTTTTTAATAAGGTTTTGAAGGTGGGGAGAGTGATCGTCTCTCAGATATAAGGGGGAGGCATTTCCAGGCCAGAGACAGGATATGGGCGAGGGGTTAGTGGCAAGAGAGAGGAGATCGAGGGACAGTGAGTACGTTTAGCATTAGAGGAGTGGAGTATGTGGGCTGAATTGTGATAGGAAATCAGGGAGGTGAGGTAGGAGGAGCAAGGTGATTGAGTGCGTTGAAACTTACAGTAAGGAGTTGGTTTGGTGCAGAGGTGGATGGGCAACCACTGGAGCCTCTTGAGGAGTCGGGAAACACGGACAATGTTTTCTTAAAAAAATGATCCGGGCAGCAGAGTGAAGTATGGACTGAAGTGAGGAAGGACAGGAAAAAAATATCACGAAAAGTAGGGTGTCCAAATAGGGCATGATGGCCTTCAATCTGGGTTCCACTATGCTGATGTAGAAGCAGGATGAATCCCAGATGGTGGTAATTGTATAAAGGTTAGCACACAACTAATTGTTCTATGACCCTTAAGGGCTACACATAAATTAGGTTATTAAGGAGAGACTCTTGTCATTTTTTATCCTGCTTTATCCTTACAGGATCTTTTTGGAAAAATTGGTATCTATTTTATTCATCGCTATAATAATAATTATGGCATTTGTTAAGCACTTACCATAATAATAATAATAATGGCATTTATTAAGCACTTACTATGTGCAAAGCACTGTTCTAAGCGCTGAGGAGGATACAAGATTATCAGGTTGTCCCACGTGGGGCTCACAGTCTTCATCCCCATTCTCTTTCCACTGAGCCACACTGCTGCTCTTAAGCTTGGTACCATGCACCAGTCTCTGTAGACTTCATGCTCTAACTTGGCTCTACATCAATCAGTGGTATTTATTGAGCGCTTACTGTGTGCAGAGCACTGTACTAAGCGCTTGGGAAGTACAAGTTGGCAACATATAGAGACGGTCCCTACCCAACAGTGGGCTCACAGTCTAGAAGACTACATCAGGGCTCCAAGTTTCAGTTTCAAGACATTCTGCTGCTCATCTCTTGACAGTGAGGGCACATCCTTGACTCTCTGCCCATCTCTTAAATGTGAATCTCTTAAATGCCCATGTGAATGGGAATGAATGCCCTTTTCTCAGAAAGGAACTACTAGAGGATAATACTACTGTTCTGTTGCAGGCGGCTGCCCATCCAGCTCCACATCAAGCAAACTCCTTACCATAGGCTTGCCCCCCTGACTTCAGCTCCCTGATTACGTACTGCGACCCAGCCCACACACTCAGCTCCTGTAATGTCACCCTATCCACTGTACTTCCTTTCCTCTATCTCACCGCCGATCTCTCACCCACATCCTGTCTCTGGCCTGGAAACTCCTTGTCCCTCTTCATATCTGACACTCACTCTCCCCACCTTCAAAGACTTCTTAAAATCGCATCTTCAAGGGGCCTTCCCGGACTAAGCGCTCATTTCCTCTTCTCCCACTCTCTTCTGCAACGCCCTTGCACTTGGATTTTCACCCTTATTCACCCCTCTCTCAGTCCCGTAGCACTTAAGTACATCCCCAGAAATTATATAATAATAATAATGATGGCATTTATTAAGCGCTTACTATGTGCAAAACACTGTTCTAAGCGCTGGGGAGGTTACAAGGTGATCAGGTTGTCCCACAGGGGGTTCACAGTCTTAATCCCCATTTTACAGATGAGGTAACTGAGGCACAGAGAAGTTAAGTGACTTGCCCAAAGTCACACAGCTGACAATTGGTGGAGCCGGGATTTGAGCCCATGACCTCTGACTCCAAAGCCCGTGCTCTTTTCCACTGAGCCACGCTGCTTCTCATAATGATGTCAGTATCCTCTTCTAGGCTGTAAACTTGTTTTGAGCAGGGAATATGTCTACTTTCTCTTATATTGTACTCTCCCAAGGGCTTAGTGAGTGCTATGCACACAGTAAGCACTCAAATACAATTGATTCTTTCCTCAAAAATTTCCACTGAGCATTTTTTTATGTCTGATTGTAAATGCCACTCGGAAATATTCCTCCACATTTTCCTTGACCCCCATGTTTCCAAGATGGCAAGAGGAGGCTCCATCTCTTCCAGGGAAAAGGAACCAGCAATTCCTTTCCCAGGTCCTTTAAACAGCCCCAAATACTTCTCCTGCTAAAGGTAAAGAAAACATTTGGCCAAAACTGCAACTGGCCTCTTCCCGTGACCAAGAATGATCCTGCCCCGGGCTTCACCCATATCAGATAGCCGATTCTGAAGGCTGGAATGGATTAGTTAACTTCAGGTTGATTGCACTGCTAGGTAAGGAGCAGAATGAAAGATAATCTGGCCAGAGGTAATTTGCCACAGAATAATCCATTCACTTTGCTAGAAACAAAGTTAACTTCCACTACCTGCCCAAAGATCTTTTTTTTTTTTAAATGGTATTTATTAAGTGCTTACTATGTGCCAGGCACTGTATTAAGTGCTGGAGTAGATACAAGCTAATCAGGTTGGACACAGTCCATGTCCCACATGGGGCTCACAATCTAAATCCCCATTTTATAGATGAGGAAACTGAGGCCTGGAAAAGTGACTTGCTCAAGGCCACACAGCAGACAAGGAGCAGAGCCAGGATTTGGATTTGCACTCTTTATCCACCTCACCCTCAGCCCCACAGCACTTATGACCATATCCGTAATTTATTCATCTATAAAATGGGGATTTTCTAGAACCAAATTGGAACTAGCCAAGTTGATAGAATTAGGGCTGGTTATTACAATCACTCAGACAATAGAACTAGTTTTGTTTGATGTCTAACTCTGGGATATAATCACTCCAGGGATACAACCTGCATTATTTAAGCATACAGCTAATTGGTCCCAATGTTCCCACCCGAGCATTCTGGATAAATAAATCCATCCCCGCAGCCCGAGACTAAACTGTCAACAATGAATGGATCTCGGAGGAAGTTTTGTCCAATTCGTGTCTGATTTTCAAAACCTAGAAGAAACACCTGAGCAGGTAACTGAAGAAGTCATCGAACCGGGGATGCAACAATGTAGAAATGAAAGACGCAGGTGTTGCTAAACTAACTGCATCTCAATCTGAGTAATCATTATCCTGTGACGAGATCACTGAACTTCGACAATCCAATGGATCACTGCAAAATGGCAAATGGGATGAAATTATGATTTTTGACCAGTGAAAGTGTTGGGATGATGAAGTCTTGCATCCGTTTTTAAGAAAGAAGATGAATTTATACAAGATTGAAGGAGACCCTTTTGGAGAGAGGAGCTTAAAAAGGTGACCAGGAGTTGGTCAGCTACAAATTACATTGTGAAGAGGCTAGATTGAGTCAATTGTTCACTAAAGATTATCTGATTATCTTGCATTTTTTTTACTTTTGAGAAGCAGTGTAACTCAGTGGAAAGAGCACAGACTTTGGAGTCAGAGGTCATGGGTTTGATTTCCAGCCCCGCCACTTGTCAGCTGTGTGACTTTGGGCAAGTTACTTCACTGGGCCTCAGTTCCCTCATCTGTAAAACGGGGATGAAGACTGTGAGCCCCTGTGAGACAACCTGATCACCTTGTAACCTCCCCAGGGCTTAGAACAGTGCTTTGTACTTAGCGCTTAATAAATGCCATTATTATTATTATTGTACTTCCCAAGCGCTTAGTACAGTACTCTGCACACAGTAAGCGCTCAATAAATACGATTGATTGATTGATTACTCCAGTGCTTAGAACAGTAAGTGCTTAAGACCACAATTACCATTTTCATAATTATTACTATTATTATTAAAGTAGTAAAACCACTATCACCAAAACAAACTTTTAGTTCTGCAGTCTCCTACAAAGCCTCAATCACTTAATATTGTGTTTTAGGCTTTGAAGTCAACAAAGATTAAATAGTAATTTAGAGACTCTTGTAGTACACAGCACGGAAAAGAATCTCTTATTACGCTTCTAGAGGTTCAGGAATTGATTCTTAATTTGTACACTGCTACTGAGTTGTGCTTCAGTTGGAAGAAGATGCCGTTGACTTTGTGGGTGTATCCGTTAGAGTACATCTGAGAATTTCTTTTTTTATGGTATTTGTGATGTGCTTACTGTGTGCCGGGCACTGTTCTAAACGCTGGGGTAGACATAAGTTAATCAGGTTGGACAAAGTCCGTGTCCCACATGGGACTCACAATCTTAATCCCCATTTTGCAGATGAGGTAATTGAGGGCCAGAGAAGTGACGTTACTTGCCTAAGGTCACATCAGACAAGTGGCAGAGCTAGGATTAGAACCCAGGTTTTTCTGACTCCCGAGCCCGTGCTCTAGGCCACAATGCTTCTTTCACATTGGTTCCATGAGAGTTTGTAACTCTGGAAAGTTTGCCATTTAGGTTAACACTGCTCAGACAGCAACTGTTAAGAGCAGAAAGGTACATCCTATCGGCAAGCGTGACTTGTGTTTGAAATCTTCCTTTGGAGTAGTGGTGATGGTTCTCACTGAGCCATGCGCTCTTTGCCCGTGTTCACATCACAAGATGGCTTGTAAAGAATACGGGTGTCATCTGCATCCATAGAACAGACTGTCTGAAACCTCAACAGCATATCAGACACCATGCGCTGTTACCCATTTTCAAGTCATCAAGCATGACAGCGCTTTTGTAAGGTTGGGACAGGTCTGCAAAAATGAAGGGAAAAGCCAAAAGACGACCACCAACAAACTGTCACGGCTAAATACATCAATAGCTTAGGGGCATGGCAACTGCCAAGTCTTTGATGGCTTCAGGTGTTTCAGATGAGACTACAGATTGATAGACTCTAGACCATAAGCTTATTGTGGGCAGGGAATGTGTCTATCATATTGTACTCTCCCAAGCACTTAGTACAGTGCTCTGCACACAGTAAGTGCTCAATAAATATGCTTGAATGAGTGGATAGATATATAGATGGATCTTTCAGCTGAAGGTTTTTCCACCTCACTCCTTCACTACTTACAATGTCTCAGAAACACCGTACCCTACTAGGCACACTGCAACACAATGAGAATTCAGCATTCAGGGCATAAATTAGATATGGAAGTCTAGGGGCAATATATCCCCCAACATAGCCGTTCATAATTCTGCTACATTTTCAAAGACTAGGCCAGAATTGGCCAACTGTGGCTCTTCTTCACTGTGTGGCTTGCAGCAACAAGTCAGGTGGCGTAAGATCTATTATTATTTTGCTGCCCTATCTTTTGTTCACCGCTCCACACCACCTCCACCACTGAATGTCTCCTCACCATTTCGGATAAAGGAATTTTTTTTTTCTCTGCAGCTCTCAGCCAGATTACGATTCTGGTTTATGGCTCTTCAGTTAATGAAGCTCAGACTCCACCCCTAAAGCATAACCTTGCAGTGGCGTGGGATGGACCTGTCACTGCAGGCAAATTCAAGGACATAACAGAGCACCTGGAAGCTGAGGGTAGAGAGAAACTTTCAAATTTGTATGGCTGGGTGCATAATCAAAGTCCTCGAACTATTCAAACTGGAGTTCCCAAAGGCTGATGACGGCTCTGAAAACATAAGGCGATGATCAAGAACTGCTTTTCAGAATCTAATTCTACAGTTTGCAGAAAACAGGCTTGTATCATCCTGCTCCTGAAAAGCCTTAAGGAGCTAAGGATCTCCGTTTGTGAAAAAGAATGCTGTCGCTAAATGCAGGATTTAGGCAGCCCTGCCCCATGACGCAGGGATAAACGTGATAAAAATCTGAATCAAGAAGGCTAATGCATTTTGGGGAGACGGACAGTTTGTTCCACCAAAATGGCAACAAGATGGCTCGGGCATGAATCTTCTCAAACGCACACCAACTTTTAGAGCAGTTTCACGCATTCTCCCTGGTGTCAACAGAAATTGGCAAGGGGGGATGGCAAGTGATGAAGTGCCAGAATGCAACCTCAGACACTGAAGCACTGATCGCCCCAACACCCCTTCTATAGGAAGGACTTTTGAGGAAGAAGGATGGCAAGCAGGACGGTGGCTTGAAATGGGGTTAAAGCAGGATGGGGAGGGAAAAAGGAGGAAGTTAAGTCTCAAACAGAGGCATAACAATGCATGACAATAGATCGATCTTCTTGGGTTCAGCAATTGGATATGGGGTTACTCTTAGGAGAGAGGCTTTGAGAAGATCTTGACAGAAAGGATATGGAACCAGGATCTGTAAGTAATTATAGCACAGAAAGACAATCTTCTACAAACACTGAGAGGAATAGTTGGTTACTCATCCATCTTACTGAACATGCATGCACACACAATAAAAATTTCATCATTAGCATTTTTGATCCTGAAAGACAGCTATTTTTTTTTGTTCTCCCGACAAAGGCTCACATCACCACGTTCCTAAATTGATCTGACCTTTCAGAGGGGAATTAAGTTAAAATTCAGAAAGGCCCTCTAAACAGACTTTCCTGGCTTTGCCAGTGACAAATGAGTGGAATGCATTTGCAAAATCCCAAGCATTAGGAAAATTGATTTCATTGAATTATGAATTGATCAAAAAACTCTCTCAATCATTTGTATAATTATCACCTGCCAATTCATATTCCATTTTTATGAAAATAACTGATGTTCAGAGCAGTTCTTAAATGTTCTCCCATTATGAATCAATCACACAGCTCAAAGAATGATGTTTTTAAACTAAGTGCATTTCTCTGAAACTTCAGAACAACATTATAAAGTGGGAAAAATGCAATCCCATCTCCATTAACCTTTGTATTGCTTCCAACGTTTTGTTGCCCTCAGTGCCAATTTGAAGAGAATAAAACATTTGGAATCTTACCAAACTTGAAAAAGAAGTTCATAATATCCTCCAGGAAACATTAACTCAGAGGCAGAAAACATCCTGTCGATATGAATCCTGGAAATCTCTTAAAATTAATCCCTATTTACCTTTTCACAATTCGGCAAGATTCCTTGAACAATGTGTTTTCATTTTAAATATTTACTTCTACTTTATAAAATACATATTTGCATATACTCTAAAAAAGCTTCTACAACTGCACTTGAAAACTGGAAAAACTGTTAAAAGTTAATTCTACTAATTTACTACTTGTTTTATAATGCATGTTCCCTTTCCCTGTCTCCCCGCACCTCTCAAGCATGCTCTCTCTCTCTCTTTCTCTCTCTCATGCACTCTCACTCTTTCTCTCTTTACAGACCAAACAAGTATTGCAGCTCTTTTGGTGATTGTTATAATTTCTGGAATGGTTCATAAATTTTCAAATTATTTTTAATTTGCAACATTTTTACCTTTTTTCTTTTTTTTTAAATCTTGAACCATTCCATATTATATCTTTATTGCAAAAGTCAACATGCTTCTTAGAAATTCAGATTGTAATCAGTAAAACAAACATTACATATATGAATTTAAATGTATAAACAGTTAGAAATTCAACAATATCTCCTATAATACTATTACACAAGTTCACAATTTTGTAAAAACTATAATACAGGCATACTATACATTGAGGAACCACTATTCCTTTTCACATGATTTTTTTTTTCTTTTCTTTAGTAACAATCCATGAGTGTGGATCTCTCTCACCTTAACTGGACATTTCAAATTTAGGAAATATTTTCACGGCTAAGAAGATCAAATCATAACATGAAGAAGTTGAAGTGACCCCTGGGTTTTATCATCGGCAGATAGTGTAGGTAAACAGCTTGGGGTAGTAATATTTCATTTTTTTAATTGACTAGAATGCTAATTAGGAAGAACCAAATATACTTCCGGGGTGGTAGACAGTTTCTTAAAAGCGAGAAAAGAATAAAACCGAGTTGATGTTCTTTGCCTGCTTTAAAAAGAAATTCTAAGACGTGAACAACAGGGTACAGGAAAAAAAAACTTAGCTTTGGCTTCTAAAATAACAAAATAAACATGAGCTCTAACAATTCCAATCACCTGCATTCTCTAGTATTTAGAGCCTGCTGCTGAACTCAGCTGAGGTTTGAAGCTCTTAGTTTAGACATCTCGAGTCTTCATAAAGTGTTGCCAGGATCCGTGACATGTGTTTATGGGAGGATTTTGTACTTTACTAAAGAAAAATGCTTATCTGACCTTCAATCTAACGCTCTCCTCTTCCTTTCCTTTGTCTCTCAAAAGAAACAAAAACCCACATTTGGATAGGTCCCTCAGCCCCTCACTCTCTGAACTAGAGGTCTAAAAAAAATCATATGAAAAGGAATCCCACTTCGTTGAACTGTCAGTCTACCAAAACTTCTCTTACAGCTCCATTCATTTACTGTAATTCAGTTTCCAAATACAAAAATACAACGATTCTTATTGAAATCTATACGCTGGTAGTTTTAGTACACAAAAAACCAAATTATTTACAAAATTATACATTTTAAGAAAAAACTTTGTACAAAAAATATATAAATCCTTTGTTCCCTCTATCGTTTTTAAACAGTCAGGACTCAAAACAATGGATCTTTCAAAATATATACTGACTGAGCCTCAGACGTAAAGAAAATGTTATTAGAGGTGATGGGAAAGGAGCAAGATTTGATTTTTCTAGGTGCACCATTCTAGTGCTTTTTCTTCCTTCAAAAATTCATTTTAGCCTCAGTGTTAGTTAGAAGCCAGCACTAACCTAGAAAGAGGAATTCTTAGTTCGAAAGGAAATAAAACGCAAATCGGGTTTCGCCTTAGCAAAGCGGTAAAGGAGAAAGGACCAACTAAATTTAGGATTTAACTTCACAAAGCTAAGTAAATCCAGACCTTTCGTGGTTTTACGTTTCTTGCTCGACTGTTCTATTTGTGACCCCAGAATTTCAAAAAACACGCACTTTGATGCATGTCAACACAAAGCATTCTCTGAAAATAAGTTTTAAAAATTTTCACGGCACACTTACGAAGGTGTGAAAATATGAATAAACGCGTGAACATACTTGAAATAGACGCTCTAGATCTACGCTAGTCATATTTCATTTCCTCAGTGGTTGGTACAGTGTATTGGTTTTCCTCTATTCTTCCACTCGGCACTCGGAACACAGGAACAGTAAATTTACAAATACGGTTACTTAGCGGATAGAGTCTACTGTATAAATTTACCTAACAGAGAAAACTGCTTATTGAACGGGACATTTAAGCTCACAGACAGCGAAAGCCACAAAGTTATGAATGGTTCTATGATCAAAACCCAACTATTACTTCCCATTTCTACTACCACATGTACTCCGTTTCCTACTGGCACTTCCCATCTCTGGCCCTCATTTCCCAGCCACAGTCTAAATTTAGGATGGTGGGGGTGGGCGGGGGCCTTTGAATCTCTCATGGAAGTTGCTGGTTACCCCAAACGGAACTGCACTTTAAAAATAACCTGCCCCAAACTGGAGCTAAATCCACCCCTCAGGAATTACTTCTCTGTTCTCCAAGTGCTGCTTAGTATTGCGTCTTTCATTAAGGGACTTGGCTTTTGTGGATGAAATTACTATCTTTGAATACTGTACAAGTTCGGCCTACTGATAAAGAGACCGGAGCTCAGCAGAAAGGAAAAGGAGTTGGAAAGCAAGCAAAACCGGTAGTTCAGTGTTTTCTATTTTGAGAACGTTAAAACCGAGCGATTTAACCAAGTTTTAAAAAAAAAAAAATTATATGCGAAATGACTGAATTGAGTCTGAACCTACAGATGTTCGGGAAAGAATGAACAGTGAAAGACTGGAAACATACTAATGACGCCATCATCAGTGTCACAAAGTGTTTGAGAAAAACATAGGATTTGGTGGAATTTACATGGAAAGAGTACTGTGGAGCATTATACATGTATTGTGCAATTTATGTGCATAGAAAAACCCTGAAAAAAATTCAGATTGATTTGTGTCAGGCTCCTCCTTGTTAAAAAAAAAAAAAAAAAAAACAAACCAAATTATAATTTGCTTTCAAGATGAATCTCGAAACGAAAAAAGGGGTTTCAGTCAAAAATATTTCCCACAGTGCGATCACCCCTTCATACTAAAACTCTGAATCTGAGAATTAGGAGATTCCAGACAACTGCGATATTTAATGTCATTTTATCAATAGTTTATAATATAAAATAAAACTTCAAACACCCTGTCATCTATATCACAATCCACAGTCAATAGCAACAAGAATAGATGGTGGGTGAAGAAGGCTCTAGAAAACACCCAGAACACGCCCGTGGTTCTTCAGAGCTGCATGAAAGTCACTAGGCCTTTGGCTACTTTAATATCACAGGTGGTTATGAGATGTGTTTCAACAGCAGCATGCTGTTTTGAAATCTGTGTGTTCTGAATAGAAAAGAAATATTTGGCTCATTGACTCCTTAAATAATTTTAAAAAGATGTTCTTCTAAACAATATCCTTAAAACTATACAGCTCCCATCAGATCTCATCTTCGCCAAGAACGAGACTCATATTCATCTTCGTCTTCATCGTCGTCATCGTGCAAAAACAAATCCGAGGTTTCGGTCTCCTAGGGAAGAGAAAGTACGATTTGCTATTAAAAAGTATTCATTCATTCGTATTTACTGAGCGCTTACTGTGTGCAGAGCACTGTACTAAGCGCTATTAAAAAGTACGACGGGATGCTGGCAACATAAGGCATGGAAAAGGGTGAGGGGCCCAAATCCCAGGGGGCTGGAAACAATAACAATGATGGAATTTGTCAATGATGGAATCTGTGTCAGACACTGTTCTGAGCACTGGGGTAGACACAAGTGAATCAGGTTGGACACAGTCCGTCCCAAGTGGGGCTCACAGTATTAATCCCCATTTTACAGTTGAGGTAAGTGAGGCATGGAGAAGAGAAGTGACTTGCCCAAGGTCACACAGCAGACAAGTGGTGGAGCCGGGATTAGAACCCAGGTTTTTCAGACTCCCAATCCTGTACTCTATCCACTAGGCTAACGCTGCTTCTCCCACGATGGGCCCTGATCTTGGGGGGACTGGGAGATGGTGCAAATGTCCAGTCAAGGTCCTAATCCCGGGACAGAGGCCAGCGAGTTCAGCCCTATTCAATCAATCAATCGTATTTATTGAGCGCTTACTGTGTTCAGAGCACTGTACTAAGTGCTTGGGAAGTACAAGTTGGCAACATATAGACACAGTCCCTACCCAACAGTGGGCTCACAGTCTAAAAGGGGGAGACGGAGAACAAAACCAAACATACTAACAAAATAAAATAGAATAGATATGTACAAGTAAAATAAATAAATAAATAAATAAACAAATAAATAAATAAATAATAGAGTAATAAATGTGTACAAACATATACACATATATACAGGTGCAATTATACAGGTCCTATTCGTGTCCAGAAGCCCAGCCCATCCCCACCCAGCCTGCCCTGAGCTTATCAAAGCCCAGTCTCGACCATGGGGGTCTACTCTAACCTGAAACACAGTGTCCCCCGAACCCCTCACTGCAACCATTTTATCTGTGTAAATGGAAGAAATTCCCACCACACGGACACTGAAAAATTAAATCAATGAATAAGACCTTTTTGTTTATGGTACCTGTTAATAATAATAATAATAATAATGGCATTTATTAAGCACTTACTATGTGCAAAGCACTATTCTAAGTGCTGGGGAGGTTACAAGGTGATCAGGTTGTCCCACGGGGGGCTCACAGTCTTAATCCCCATTTTACAGATGAGGTAACTGAGGCACAGAGAAGTTCAGTGACTTGCCCAAAGTCACACAGCTGACAATTGGCGGAGCCAATATTTGAACCCATGACCTCTGACTCCAAAGCCGGTGCTCTTTCCACTGAACCACGCTGCTTCTCTAGTTAAGAGCTATGTGCTAGGCATTGTACTGAGCGCTGGAGTATATACAAACTAAACAGGTTGGACATAGTCCCTTTCCCACATGGGGCTCATAGTCTTAATCCTCAATTTAAAGATCAGATAAGTGAGGCACAGAGAAGCTAAGTGATTTGCCCAAGGTCACACAGTAGCCAAGCAGAGGAGGTGGGATTAGAATCCAGGTCCTTCTGACTCGGTGCTCTATCCACTAGGCCACACTGCTTCTCAAAACTACTGATATTAACCAGGAAAAAAAACATACTAAAAAATGGTAGCTTTGGGTTAATGAGTTCACTGTTGCTATTAAAAGAAGGAAAACAAAGGATCTGTCCTTAATTTTCAAATGCTTGCTGGATTTCAGGGAAAAAACATGAAATTCATAGTCCATATTCTTGGCTAGGGGTGTCATCATTCTGTAGGGGCAAAAGAGCTCTGAACCATTCTGTACTGAAGCAGCGTATAGCAGGGAAGCAGCGTGGCTCAGTGGAAAGAGCATGGGCTTTGGAGTCAGAGGCCGTGGGTTCAAATCCTGGCTCTGCCGCTTGTCAGCTGTGTGACTTTGGGCAAGTCACTTCACTTCTCTGGGCCTCAGTTCCCTCATCTGGAAAATGGGGATGAAGACTGTGAGCCCCTCGTGGGACAACCTGATTACCTTGTATCTACCCCAGAGCTTAGAACAGTGCTTTGCACGTAGTAAGCGCTTAACAAATACCAACATTATTATTAGTATTATTATCATTACTGTTAACAAATCTGCACATTTCCCCTCCAACAGCTTCCAATTAGACAATCTTAGCTCTAGAGCAGAGAACAGTTAAGCTGGTAAGAGTAGAGCTTTGGGGGGGAGGGGGTGTCTACTTTCACTTCCAGGTTCATTTCTAATTTCAAATTTTAGAAACATTTATGAATCTAGAACAGGTCTATATCACTTCTAGAACGCATGGCACATCCTTACTTAACTTTTATAGGTAATAAACGTAGACTTTATTTTATGATTTGTTTTTGAAATGAATCCAGTATTTGGAAAAAAATGACTGAAGTCAATTTTACATGATTATAAGACATTCTGTTTCATTCCTATTCAGAACAGATGATCTTTGTTTTAAAGGATGGAAAAAAAGGGTTGGGGGGGCTAATTTTACCTCTTCTTTGACTTCCTCCTCCTCAGTTTCTGTGGATACAGATGGTACCTTAGGTTTATGCCATGATATCTGCAATCTACGGTCCTTGAATTTTGATCCTTGGTTAGCAGCCTAGAAGGTATTTTAGAAAAAAACATGTACACAGATGAATCCCTTATCCTTCAAAAACGAAACATGCCTTTAAGGGACAATGATTCAGATACATGACATTAATTGGCATTATTACCAAAAAAAAAAGATTTACATACAACCAAAACCCTGCTAAATCCAGAAAGGTGGATTGAAGTTAATCAGTCAAACTCAAGATTGATTTACAATTTGAAGACTTACCATTTTCCTCTTGATTAAATGTACAGTGCTCTTTCCTAAGTCATTTAAGTTAAATTTAAAAATGAGTAACCTCCACCTTAAAGTATTTTAGAGGGTGGCACACTGCAAGGGAAGGTCATATAAAGGGATTTATGTTCTTCATATTTTTTGCTGTAGCCATCAAAAGACGAAAGGTGACATCAACTGGGCTTCACCGCTCTAAACCATTGCTGACATACTATTTGTTGCTTGTTAAACACTCCTTATTTGCCAGGCACTATACTAAGTGCCAAGATGGATATAAGCTACTCAGGTTGGACACAGCCCACCTCCCACATGAGGCTCACAGTTTTAATCCCCATTTTACAGATAAGGGAACTAGGCACAGAGAAGTCAAGTGACCTGCCCAAGGTCACACAGCAGACAAGTGATGATCCAAGAAGAGCGCGGGAATTCCTGCAATGATCTTTCTGGTGGGAGAGGGGTCAAGCTTCTGTGATTTTTAGTCATGGCCTAGTGAGAAGCAGCATGGCCTAGTGGTAAGAACTCGGGTTTGGGAGTCAGAGGACATGGGTTCTAATCCTGGCTCTGCCACTTGTCTGCTGGGTGACCTTGGGCAAGCCACTTAACTTCTCTGTGTCTCCGTTACCTTATCTGTAAAAGGGGATTAAGACTGTGAGCCCCACGTGGGACAACCTGACTATCCTGTATCTTCCCCAGCACTTAGAACTGTACTTGGCACAAATCCTCTAATTATTATTATTAGTCAGATCTAGCTTCTTTCATTAATCGTGAGAGCCTCCTGCCTGAGAACAACGGGCAAGCCACAGACCCATCATTTCCCGTGTGCTCTGAGATGTGTGTGGAGGTCAAGAAGGGAACTCCCTGCTGGTGTAGACTGCACATCTTTCCGTTAATGGTCTGCGATGGACCTCATTTAGTGCTGCAGCACAGCATTTAGTGAGAAGCAGTATGGCCTAGTGGTAAGAGAACAGAACTGGGAGTTGGGAGGCCTGGGTTCAAATTCCTACTCGGCCAGTTGCATGCTGTGTGACCCTGAGCAAGTCACTTACCGTCTCTGGGCCTCAGTTTCCTCAACTTTAAAATGAGGAACCTTTAGACTCTGAGCCCCATGTGAGATAGGGATTGTGTCTGGTTCAATTTCACTAGATCTGCTTCAGGGCTCAGAGTAATATCTGGCACATAGTAAGCGCTTCAGAAATACCACAATTACTGTCATATTTTTTATGGTATTCAGTGTTTATTTTGTGCCAGGCACTGTAGTAAGCACTGGGGTACACACACGCTAATCAGGTTGAACACAGTTCATGGCCCAGAAAGGACACACAACTTTAATCCCCATTTTACAGATTAGAAAACTGAAGCTCGGAGAAGTTAGGTGACTTCCCCATGGTCACAAAGCAGAACACTGGCAGAGCTGGGATTAGGACCCAGATCCTTCTGACTCCGAGGCCCATCCTTTATCCACTAGGCCACGCCACTTCCCATTTTATAAATTCTTTCTTACTGGGTGTGCCAGAAAAATGGTTAACTCAAGAGCTGACACTCCAGTTGGAAGCGTCTTCACAAACAGCACAAACCACAGCATGATTTCCAACAGAACAGGGAAATGGCTATCCCTAAGTAAGCATAAAGAACTTGCCAGAGAAACCTTAATGCCCTGAAAAAGTCGGTTCTCTTGTAGTTCTATATGCCCTTGCAGCTGAAACCTTAGCATTTTTTTTCCCATTTAAGAGCGGATCTCAACAGTTTCTAGTCTGAATCTATATCCCAGGTCAGTCAGTCTGTACGTTGCATAGTATGCATCTCTACTACCTGCAAAGTTCACACCTACATCTCCATCCTTTCAAATCTTTAAAGTTGTAGTTTCTATAAATTCTCAGTGAGCTTCTGGTAAACAATCACCAGAAGTTGACAGAGTTCCTAGAAGCTACTGTTTCCCTAAAAAGTAAAATTTAAAAAAAGTTGAAATTTTTGACAATCACTCTAACAAATACCTAGAGAAACCAGCTCGTTTTGCAACATAAACACCTTTATTAAAAGCAAAATTAATAGGCATCTCATAGCCGTAGATGTCAGCCCCGTGGAGTAATGGGGGTGTTGACAACTCCTCCCCACCCTCCCGCAGCAGTTGAAGCTTGTCTCCCGGATTTGGCCATCCCAAGTCTCTGCTAAGACCCGAGAATTAATCATCGGAGCAGAAAGGATCCAAAATGGGGGCTTTCGGACCTTTTAGCTCTTTGAAGCCTTCCTCCTGCTCCCACTGACACCCCACTTAAAATCCCTGCCCCCTTCTTAGCCCCTTAATTCTCAAAGTGAAAGACTGATGCTTATTACTTGGAGTCTTCACCTCCCCCTTCTAGATCGTGCCTCACAGACAAGTTGCAGACTAAATTGCTTCGTCCAAAGAAGCTCTTCCAATTTTAATGGCTGGTTTAGTAACCAATGGTAAAATCAATAAGCAAATCACAGCTCTTCCATTACTAGAATTCCTTAAACCACTATTCATGTGATTGTCAAACCACAGTAAACTAGAGTTTAGACCATACCTCATCACTAAATTCAGGAAATGCGCTCCCTCATTAGTTGTCTCATAAAAATGTAGGTCAGATATATAAAGAGGATAATTACGTTCATGCCATACATTCCATGACCTTTTGGGAAATAATGAGGAGCCATTCTGGAAGCTAAAGGACGTTTTTCATCGTATGGAAGATGAGAACAGGTCAAGTCAACATGGAGAAGCAGTAAGAAAAGGCTGATTGCTATCTGAGAAGTCTGCGGTAATTACATCGGTGGTATTCAACTGGCTTTTATAAGGTTCTAGAATATCCAAAATGGAGGGTGGAGAAGAATTAGTGAAATCACCCAGGCAAGGAGAATTTTTTTATATTACAGCATATGGGCTAAATAGCTGCTATTCATAAAACTAAGCTATGTCAGAAAGTGGAAAAAAAAATCATGTTAACGGGACCTGATTTGAAAAAGGTCAGGCACAAATATTAATGCTCTTTTATATTACTCTGGAGTATATAAAAACCTTTCTAAAATATTTATTTCTGTGACAATAAAATATTTCCTTAAAAAGCTCCTCTTTAATATAACAGTTTTCTTAAATTTTCCTAGCCAAAGAATAATCTAGGTCACCCTAGGAAAACAAAGCTCTATTTTTCTACTTACATTTTCAGCTTCTGACCGAGACTTGAATGTTAAAACTACACTTAGAGGGGAGTCCTCTTCTTGCAGGTCTTCTATATCACCAAATTTCTACAAAACAAAAAGGTACAAGATGAAGAGCTAGCAATTTTGAGGGTTTAGTGTAGCTATAAGCAGAGGTAAATTACATTTGCTGCATGGGGTACAAATGCCAACGGCACCTTCAAATTTGAATGAAAACTAAAAACCAAAACAAAAACTTTTGAAATGGCAAATACTCCATCAGATACAAATAATTCTTCCAACACCTTCACACAGTTTTGGAATTATGTGTTTTTTCCTCTCCAGTCTAGATGGCTAATTTAAGATAAGCCACGGATACTGCAGAATTAGTGTGGCAGCAGCTACAACCTCAGGATTATTTTTAAAATATCAAAGCCAAATTACTTTCCAGGTTCACGTTTATACTTTATAGAACTAAGTGCTATTACAACTTTCAAATAACCTTCAGGATCTGGGAGCAGGAACCTCAAGTACTGCTCTGATAATATTTTATCTACCCTAGAGCCTGGCACATAGTAAGTGCTTAAGAAATAGCATTAATTACTAGCACAAGAACCTGATTTTAGGCTTATGTCAAAACTACATCTGTAAAAGTTCTTGGTTTCCCTTTTCTGTCAACCTTGTTTTATTATTCCTAATTACTAATTCCCAAGTTGAATTCACGTGCACAAACTTGAACTATAATTATATTTACGCACATACTCTAAATGTCACTTGGTGTTTCAAAACCAAATGAGGGTGGGAAGAACGAGGATACTTTTATGATGTAAAAATAGAAAACACTCATATAGTCTTTAATTGTTCTCTGGATTCAGTGTAGACTGCAAACAAGTTTCCCTATCTGCTGCATGGAGCTTTGTGCCATGAATGCTGGGGAAATTGGTGAAAATTCTGCTATGCACAGCAAAGCATTACTTTTGCAGAACAAGTTGACACATCCTTTACCTGGACCCCAAACTTATTCAGCAAACTGTGGCTGAATACTTAAATATCATTTCGAATGTGAACTTTAAAGGTGAATATCCTTCATTTTACCAACAAAACATTATGATAGGGTCATAATTCTTCTCCTTTTCTCTCAAGGGGCTGTAGGAAGCAAGATGGCTGAATGTATAGCAGCAGAAAAAGAGCAGAGGAACAGCAAAAACGGAGTTTACGGTCCAGAGAGGAGCTTACAGCTTTCATCATGTTCTCTCCAGGCAGGTGTACACTGCTGAAAGAACGCTCCTTTATTTCTGAATTGTGTTCTATCCCCAACAAACAGCGAAACACCTACGGGAGACCCGGCTACAATTCCTTAGGTACAATTTGAGATTTTAACCCTGCAAGTCATTTTGTTCCCTTCGTACTTAATGGCTATATTTTACCTTGCTGCACAGATTAAATAAAGACTGTTTCGTCTAATATAACACGCAACTAAATGCTCACTGGAAGAGCTTATCATCACCAGTGAATTTACGGTATTTCAAGGAATCATCTCCTGTTCTACCTGTACGCCACAAAATGTCGAATGGAATGGGTATCTGCACTTTTCAAGTCATTTTGTTGCCACAGAAAGGTCTGATGGAATGCGGATTCCAGCTGCTACTCATCAAAAACAAGAAACTCACTGAGAAGTGCTGTAGCAATTCATCTTTCTCCTCCTCGATGAAGCCTGCGATAGTCAATGCTTTGGGGCGATGATCCACCACCATGTGGTTCAGTGAACCCCTCCCTCTTGCTCCGCGACCTCGGCCGCGTCCTCTGCCTTGAGAAGACGTGGTCTTTCCTCGTCCTATGGGTAAGATGCCTAAACGGGCAGCCTGTTTCCAAATGAAGAAGAAGTGCAGTGTTGTCATTATCTATTAGAAGAACAGAAAAACTCCACCTACAAGAGAAACGGGCCATTCTTCCCTAATCTCACCTCAACTTGCAATTGATTGAGTTTTTTCCTTAATTCTGTTGTATCTTCTCCAGAAGAGAGTCTCTTGTGGAAGTCCATTTCTGCATCTAAGAGCTCCTTCTGTGCCTTCAGAAAAATAAATACTTCGAGTCAAAACTAACCAAAAAACACCAACTTGGGTTGTTCTATGCATGGAGAAGTGACTTTTGAAAATTATCCACAAAGTTAGTGTAGCAGGGAAAATGATCATTACGTGCTATCCACTCTATGACTGATTTATTAAATATGGTCTTTTGGAAAAATCACCTACTGTAATGGATAAGAGAAGAAGCTGTTAGTTGTACAGGTAAATCTCTTAAAGAATCACTGTAATTGCAAGACTGAGGATAAACAAGCAATAGTACTTTGTAAATGATATCACAATAAACTGAAAAAAATACCAGTACAATGAATCCCCTTGCTGGTTCATTCCTGCTCCACGGGGTCATTTTTTTATTTCATTTTAAGCAAGTGCCAAACACTGTACTAAGAAATGGGGTAGATACAAGATAATCAGGTTGGACATAGTCCCTGTCCCCCCGTGGGGCTCACAACTTAAGTCGGAGGGAGGAGGATTTAATTCCAATTTTACAGTTGAGGTAACTGAGGCACAGGGAAGTTAAGTGATTTGCCCAAGGTCACACACCAGGGAAGTGGTGGAGGTGGGATTAGAAGCCAGGTCCTCTCACTCCCGGGCCTGGGCTCTTCCCACTAGTCACTCTGCTTCCCCAAAGAGCTGGGGTCAGGACAGTTTGCTCAGCATCCTCCAAAACTGGCTGCCGCAACAGGAGGGCGAGGAGGGCAAGAAGAACCGAATAAACAAAGTAGATGGTAGGATTCAGTACAACTAAGAGGCTTCCAAATTTCCAAAACAAGGCACTTCCAAATCATCAACAGATAATAGAGAAGCAGTGTGGCTCAGTGGAAAGAGCCCGGGCTTTGGAGTCAGAGGTCAGGGGTTAGAATCCCGGCTCCGCCAGCTGTCAGCTGGGTGGCTTTGGGCGAGTCACTTCACTTCTCTGGACCTCAGTTACCTCATCTGGAAAATGGGGATTAAAATTGTGTGAACCCCCCGTGCGACAACCTGATCACCTTGTGGCCTCCCCAGCACTTAGAACAGTGCTTTGCACATAGTAAGCGCTTTTCCCTCATCTGTAAAATGGGGATTAAGACTGTGAGCCCCCCGTGGGACAACCTGATCACCTTGTAACCTCCCCAGTGCTTAGAACAGTGCTTTGCACATAGTAAGCGCTTAATAAATGCCATTATTATTAATAATGATGGCATTTGTTAAGCGCTTACTATGTCTAGCTCTCCTGCTCCCTTCAAAGCCCTACTGAGAGCTCACCTCCTCCAGGAGGCCTTTCCAGACTGAGCCCCCTCCTTCCTCTCTTCCCCCTCCCCATCCCCCCTGCCTTACCTCCTTCCCCTCCCCACAGCACCTATATATACGTATATATGCTTGTACATACTTATTACTCTATTTATTTTACTTGTACATATTTATTCTATTTATTTTATTTTGCTAATATGTTTTGTTTTGTTGTCTGTCTCCCCCTTCTAGACTGTGAGCCCACTGTTGGGTAGGGACCGTCTCTAGATGTTGCCAACTTGTACTTCCCAAGCGCTTGGTACAGTGCTCTGCACACAGTAAGCGCTCAATAAATACGATTGAATGAATGAATGAAAGATCATACAGAGCAGAGGGGTCCCTGCTTTAGGAAGCACTATAAAGAGAGGTACCTGGCAATGAAGAGATGAGGCTGGGGAATCAGGAAAGAGAAGAGAGACATGCAGATGACACGTGAATGTGACACATCAAGTGTAAGCCCACTGTTGGGTAGGGACTGTGTCTATATGCTGCCAACTTGTACTTCCCAAGTGCTTAGTACAGTGCTCTGCACACAGTAAGCGCTCAATACGATTGATTGATTGATTGATTGAAAGATCCACACTGAGAGAGGAATGGGGTTGTAAAGGAAGGCAACTGGGCTGAAAGGATCAAGGGATCAGGATCAGGGAGCAACATGGCTTAGCTGAAATACCACAGGCCTAGGAGTCAGAGGGCCTGAATTCTAATGCTGGCTCTGCCACTTGCCTGCTGAGTGACCTTGGGCAAGTCACAACTTCTCTGGGCCTCAGTTTCCTCACCTGTAAAATGGGGAGTCAACACCTGTTCTCCCTTCCACTTAGACCGTGAGCCCATTGTGGGACAGGGTCTGTGTGCAACCTGATTATCTTGTACCTAACCCTATGCATAGAATAGTGCTTGGCAATTAGTAAGCGCCTAAATACGATCGTCATCAGTATTATTTGTAGACGTATTTTCAAGAAATATTATCGCGAAGCAGTGTGGTTTAGTGGCAAGAGCCTGGGTTTGGGAGTCAGAGGTAGCGGGTTCTAATCCCAGCTCCGCCACTTGTCAGCTGTGTGACTTTGGGCAAGTCACTTAACTTCTCTGGGCCTCAGTTACCTCATCTTGAAAATGGGGATTAAATGTGTAAGCCCCGCATGTGACAACCTGATGACCTTGTATCTACCCCAGTGCTTAGACCAGTGCTTGACACATAGTAAGCGCTTAACAAATACCATTATTATTATTATTATTATTATTATTATTATTATTATTATTATTATTATTATTATCAAGAAGACAGAAGATATCTAAATGGGGCTGAAGCTTAGAAAACACTGCACAAGAAAAGCCTGTGGTGAAGTTCTCTGTAATGGGATTTCGCTGGTGTCCATAGCTGCCCACCACTTAGGGACCATGGGAGTGATTGCTCCTACAGTTTGTTTGTTTTTTCATATATTCCCAGACTTGCGCATCCCAAGTCCCTGAAAAAATCCAAGAGTTTCCACTCGGAGCAGAAAAGACCCAAAATAGAGGCTTTCTGGACTGCTAGCTCCTTGAAGCCTGTCCCCTCCCAGCCCCATTCCCATAAAAATCCATTCACCCTTGCCATGCACAGTCATGAAAAGTTGGCAACGCTGCCTGTGTCTTAAGGGAAATTGCTCAGCAGTGCCAACTGTATGAGGTACCACCGCTCCATCATGGAATAGCATTATTTGAAGGTAATCTGATCTCACCATAATTATTAATTATTATTATTACTAAAATGCAATCTTGACAATTTTACTTTCCTAAGCAGCGTGGCTTAGTAGAAAGAGCATGGGCTTGGGAGTCGGAGGACGTGGGTTCTAATCCTGGCTCCACCACCTGCCTGCTGTGTGACCTTGGGCAAGCCATTTAACTTCTCTGTGCCTCAGTCACCTCATCTGTAAAATGAGGATTAAAAATGGGAGCCCCATGTGGGACAACCTGATTACCCTGTACCCACCCCAGTGATTAGAAGAGTGCTTGGCACATAGCAAGCACTTTACAAATGCCATCATTATTATGAAATCAGAATTGCCAATACCTTTCCCGGAAAAAAAAAATCTTTCTCCTCTTCCTCTCCTCTCGTTTTTCACTGAAGAACCCTAATGCACTCAGATAGTTAACTTCTAAACAGCTCTTAACATAGGAGGACATCGATTATTCATTCTAGTAGAGGGTAAGTGGGGCTCCTTCAATAACTGGAAGCTCCACATGATTTCCATCCGCCTGACATGCTGGCTGTGCTTACGGTGATATCTTTCTATTTGCTCTCCCCTTTCCTAAGGCAAACTTCCAGTTTGGGTCACGGTGAAGTGCTTCACTCTTCGAGAGAAGCTTGGGAGAGAAGACCAGATTTCAGTGTCCACCTCTTCTCTTCCTCCTCAGAAGGCAGCCACCGGCTGCTCTCTCCCCAGCCTTCTCTCTCCTGAGTCCATGACATTTCTACTGCACTTATTTTCTGATTGGTCTCTGCTCTTCTGTAGGGAAACTCCTGTCAATTCTGGTTCAATATTTTAACTAGGTTTTTCCCTTGCAAAGTAAAGAGGAGAATGAGGCAGTGTGTGTGTGCACTTATTCTTCGACTGGCTCACCATGCTACACTTTTGCTTACTGTTGTTACCTGTGATTATATTTTTGGAATATTTCACATGGTGCTTTCAGTTTGAGCAAAACACCAGAAAACTCTCAACAACAAAAAATATCGTTTCCTATTCAAAGAAATCCACCTTCAATTGATACAAAGGGTAAATATCCCTTTCTTATTTTGTTATACACAAGAGCAAATCACTGCAAATAACATATAAGCATGCAAAAGTGTGCACCTCTGTCTTAGACTTCACTTTTGATGGGGCAGAGGCTGTAGATGATGTTTTTAATTCATCCTTCAGCTGTGAAATCTTCTCCCCTAGTTCCTTCAAAGTCTTCATTATGTTTGCCCTTTCTTCCGGTTTCATGTTCTTGTTTTTCTCCAGCTTGGATATTAGCATCTACAAAAGTAAATTAAATATGTTTTAAAAACATATTATTCATATTCACAGTAATCTAACGGCATAAAGCCTAATTAACTTGTATCTACTCCAGCGCTTAGAACAGTGTTTAACAAATAGTAAGCACTTATGTACCATTAAAACAAGGATTAAGCTAGTCAGATGGCTTTAAAAAAAATCACAGAATATCAATCCAAAGCAGCTTTACATTGAACATTTATCTTACCTTTTGGCATTCAATTTGTTTTTCTAACATTTCCTGTCTCTTTTTCCTCATATCTTGTTGTAGCTTCATAGCCTCCTGTGCAAATAAATGGAAATAATCTTGACAATGCGGGAAAATATCTGCAGTCAAAACTAAAATGGAATCTGATTTCTGAATACGTTATTTAGAACATTCCGATCTAAAGAGGGCTTTCCTTCACATCACATTTCTGTCCAGTGGATCTTTGATCTAATCAAAATACAACTTTAAGCTTCCATTCTACTTCACCTGAAATCAAATCTCCAAAAAGTAGCCTTCACTGGGCACAAAGTCCTTTTCTGATTAACTCTTTAACATCTAACCTTTTAATGAAGTCATTTTTTCAAACTGAATTCCAAACTTTAACTATCTTCTATTCTCTTATTCTCAGTAATTCTGAAAGGCTTTGTAGCCTTCAACAAGAATGATTTCCATTTAACGGTGAATGAGCAAATCTTATTTCAAAATTTCAAAATGTCGTTGATGTCACAAAGTTGGAATCACTCATTTCCCTTAAAACTCAATAAAGTGAAATTCCTCACTTTTGAAGTGCTGATCAAAAAAAAAAGTTTACCTGTTTCTTTTTGAGAGCTTCATGTACATCATGGGATTTGGTTCCTGCACCAGATTTTGAAGTTGTCTTCAAGTTTGTGGAGCTATATACCATTTTTGTATGACCCAAAGTGGAAAATGTCTAAAACGCAGAAATATGGCAAAGTGAATTCTGGGGGTTAGCTTAGAAACAGTTCCTTAAAAGTATAGCGGACATTTCTAAATCATTTTGCTTTTACTTGGCAGTTGTGTGCCTTGTAAGAAGTTTCATATGTTGTAAAGGAGCCAATAGTATTCACAGAAGGAACTTACGAATTAATATACTTTGATTCAGAAAGAAATAACTATTAATAAGTACATGTACATATATACGCGCACTATATAAATTTATTGCCTCATTCTTTTAATAAGCCATTTACATGTTTTGACAATTATCATCTGTGCTCCAACTAGCTGTTAGCATATAATCAGCTATGGCATTTATTAAGCATCTATTAGGTGCCAAGCACTGGAATAGGTACAGGATAATTACATCGGACATGATCCCTGTCCCAGGTGAACCTCACACTCTAAACTGCAAAAAGAGCAGGTACCTTCCCCATTTTCTAGGCATGCAAACAGAGGTCCAGGTGGGTTAGGTGACTTCTATTCCCCTATTTTCCATCTACACCCACTCCCTTGGAGAATCTATTCACTCCCATGATTTCAACTACCACCTCTACGCGGATGATACTCAAATCTACATTTCCAGCCCTGACCTCAAATTGAGATTTTAACAACAGTTTAAAAAAAAACCCCTGCCAGATATCTATGTTGTTAAAAAGCATGTTCTTAAAAAACAGATACCTATGTTCCGAAAAAATCCAAACATGAGGAATTTTCTGGCTTCCAAGCTATTCAAAATGTTCAAATTGGGCATTTTCCTAAGCTGTGTCAAAACTGGTAATACTGTTACTTGACATGAGAGGACTGAGAAACACTGCCAAGTACCCCACCTATTTTATGGCCAGGCTCCCTAAAGCCCCAAACTGTAGATAATCATCTGAAAATTGCCCTTCGGATAGCAAATCGACCAATAAATCATATTTGTTGAGTGCGTACTCTGTGCAGAGCACTATACTAAGCTCTTGCAGAGTAATAATAACGATGGCATTTGTTAAGCGCTTACTATGTACAAAGCAGTATTTTAAGCACTGGGGAGGTTACAAGGTGATCAGGTTGTCCCATGGGAGGCTCATAGTCTTCATCCTCATTTTACAGATGAGGTAACAGGCACAGAGAAGTGAAGTGACTTGCCCGAAGTCACACAGCTGACAACTGGCGGAGCCAGGATTCGAACCCATGACCTCTGACTCCAAAGCCCGGGCTCTTTCCACTGAGCCATGCTGCTTCTCTCAGAGTACCATCTAAGAAAGTTAATAATAATAATTATGGTATTTGTTAAGCGATTACTATGTGCCAAGCACTGCACGTAGTACAGAACTGTGGGACACAGTTCCTGTCCCACATGAACCCCCATTTTACAGAAGAGGTAACTGAGGCACCGAGAAGTAAAGTGACTTGCCCAAGGTCACACAGCAGACATGTGGTGAAGCCGGATTTAGAACCCAAGACCTTCTGACTTTCAAGCCCGTGCTCTATCCATTATGCCACGCTGCTTCTCCGGTTCTCTACCCCAAGGACGGAGCCTGTTCATTAACCCCTCGTCCTGTTACCCTGGATCATCATTCGATGCGCCTGCGGATCAGGGAATCCCTACCTGGGAATCATCTCCGGCACTTCCAGACTGGTTCAGCAAATGTGTCCCGTCCCCCTGGTTTCCGCTTGCTGGCCCCAGGCGATGTTTAATGGGAACTTTATTGAGAACATAGGTCGCCGGTCCCTGGGGTTTGGCCATCACCTGCGTTTTCCGAAACAAACACGCCGTTTTCTAAGGGCCGGCATTCGCCGAGGTGGACAGCCCTTCCCGCCCCTACTCCGCGGGGTTCATTCATTCATTCAATCGTATTTATTGAGCGCTTACTGTGTGCAGAGCACTGTACTAAGCGCTTGCGAAGTACAAGTTGGCAACATATAGAGATGGTCCCTACCCAACAACTGGCTCACAGTCTAGAAGGGGGAGACACACAAAATAAAGCATGTGGACAGATGTCAAGTCATCAGAATAGAAATAAAGCTAGAAGCACATCATTAAGAAAATAAACAGAATAGTAAATATGTACAAGTAAAATAAATAGAGTGATAAATCTGTACAAACATATATACAGGTGCTGTCGGGAGGGGAAGGAGGTAAGGCGGGAGAGACGGGGAGAGGGAGAGGAAAAGGGGGGCTCAGTCTGGGAAGGCCTCCTGGAGGAGGTAAGCTCTCAGTAGGGCTTTGAAGAGAGGAAGAGAGCTAGCTTGGTGGATGTGCGGAGGGAGGGCATTCCGGGCCAGGGGGAGGACGTGAGCCGGGGGTCGACGGCAGGACAAGCGAGAACGAGGTACAGGAAGAAGGTTGGCGGCAGAGGAGCGGAGGGTGTGGACTGGGCTGAAGAAGGAGAGAAGGGAGGTGAGGTAGGAGGGGCGAGGGGATGGACAGCCTTGAAGCTGAGAGTGAGGAGTTTTTTCTTGATGCATAGGTTGACTGGCAGCCACTGGAGATTTTTGAGGAGGGGAGTACCATGCCCAGAGCATTTCTGTACAAGGATGATCCGGGCAGCAGCGTGAAGTATAGACTGAAGTGGGGAGAGACAGGAGGATGGGAGATCAGAGAGGATGGGAGATGGAAGAGAGCGCCGGTACCTTGGGGACGCCTCCATGCGCCGCTGACGGGGGCGACGGAGACGCGAGGGCTTGCTGCGGATGGAGGTGCTGCTGGGGCAGGTGAGGGAGAGACGGCGACTGCTGTTGCTGATGGAGAAGAAGCTGCTGGGACGCGAGCGGCAGCGACTGCTGCTCGCTGCTGTCTCGGTGCCACAGCACTCTGATAAACCGGTTATTTAAAACGGCCTCTGTGCTTGAAATGGCTTTCCGGGCTTCGTCGTTTGTGAGGTACTGAATGAGAGCCGCTTCAGGATCACCTTTGAAAGCAACCTGGAGGGCCGGGGGAGAAACGCAGATTATAGATGGAGGAAGAAACGAAAAGGGAACGAAAAGAAACGAAAAGGCTTGGTGGAGGGAAAGTCAGACGCTCCTCGGCCACCGGCTCGCTGGGGTGGCCGTTGTCAAATTCCCGCTCCTCCCCTGCCCTTTGAAGCCATGGAGTGGCATGACGTGCCCGGGGAGTCGAGCAGCGGGGGCCACAGCTGCCGGCCTCATCACCCCCGAGCCGGCTCCCCGGCCGGAGACAGGGACGGGCGGATGGGCGGCCAATACCACAATTATTATTAGCCACTCGGGACTTCAGATTTCTCAGCTGTATAATGAGAATAAAATATCGCCTATCCCTCCCTCTTAGATTGTCAGCCTTAAATTGGATAGGGACTGGGTCCAACATGACTACTCTAACGCTTAGCTCAAGGCGTCAACACCAATACTATTACTATATCCAGATTTCAGAATTGCACCAGGGTAACTGTGAAAAAAGAAAGACTTTGAAAAGGAGGGCTTTGTCAAATCCTTTCTCCCAAATCCACAGACGATCAATGGCATTTACTGAGTGCTTACTAAGTGCAGAGCACTGCACTAAGCACTTGGGAGAGTACAACAGAATTAGCAGCTAAGTTCCCTGCCATAATAGCTTACTAGGGAAGATTCTTCACCTCTAGTGAACTCTCTCGGCGATAAGAAAACAGTCACAAGCAACTCTCCCATCAAAGTCAACATCTACATATTCCAAGAACTCCATCATATTCTAGATTGTTAACACACCTACTGAATTACTTGAACTACAAAAGTAATAATATATTTGTACTTGTCCCATTAGGTTTTAAGGTCCTTTGGGCCAGGGACTGGAAACAGTTTCCTTTCCTTTGAAAAACAGCAAGGCCCAGTGGAGCACGGACCTGGGAGTTGGAGGTCGCGAGTTCTAATCCCAGCTCCACCACTTGTCTGCTGTGTGACCTGCGTCAAGTCACTTCACTTCTCTGGGCCTCAGTTACCTTATGTGTAAAATGGGGATTAAATCCTCCTCCCTCTGATTTAAACTGTGAGCCCCACATGGGACAAGGACAGTGTCCCACCTGATTACCTTGTATCTACTCCAGTGCTTAGAATACTACGAGACACCTAGTAAGTGCTTAATAAATACCACTAAAAACAATATTTGCCTCTAGACTGTAAATTTGTTGTGGACAGGGAGCAAATCTGCTAATTCTGTTGCATGGTGTTCTCCCAAGTGCTCAATACACTGGCTCTGCATATAGGAATCACTCAATAATTAATACTACTGATTGCTGATTGTACTCTCCCAAGTGCTTAGTACAGTGCTCTACACAAAATAAGCACTCAATAAATATGACTGATTGAGTCTGAAGGAATAACGTGACCTCAAGAAAGAGAGTCATTAACACCTTCATGGTCAAACAAGTTGGACTTTTCACCTTGAGCCTATCGGTTAGGAAGAACCCTGAGATATGGGCCCGTCTCGTCTGAACCAAGTCCCGGGAGCTGACACACAATCTTGTGGTGAAATCCTGGCTAGGGCAGGCCTTGTTTGCCGGTGGAGGTGGGGTCAGGGATGCCAGCTGTCCCTAAAGGCGGCGGGGTCTTGTAATTCCAGAGAAGGCCGGGGGACAACTGGGCATGGGCACACAAAACGCTACAATAAATGCCCCAAGTCTGGATCCAGGTGTCTCTCTCTTGCTTTCTTTTCTCTGTTGGCATGGAGGACGCTCCAAACAACAGCACGGAACTCCACTACTTTGTGGTCTACCCCAACTGTTTTTTTTTTTTTTTTAATGGTATTTGTTAAGTGCTTCCTATATGTCAAACACTGTTCTAAGTGCTGGGGTAGATACAAGTGAAGTAGGTTGGACGTGATCTCTGCACATAGTAAGCGCTCAATAAATACAATTGATGATGGTCCCTGTCCTGCAGGGGACTCAGAGTCTAAATAGGAGGGAGGGGGATTTAGTCCCCAACTTGGTCCTTGGTCCACCCTGGGGCTCAAATATGTAAGAAGGAGGCTAGTAAACCATTGCTCTGTCTCAGGAGGGCTGAGATCTGCAGGGAAAGGAAAGGAGCTTCGAAGGTTTAGCTACGGTTTAACTATAGTTCCCAACTCAGCACCTATCTTTCCGGGTTTTCAGGCTTTAAGATGGAGTACAATTGTGGAGCAGCCCATGATTTTATGGCCTACATGGTCTGCCTTTGAAAATGGTAAAAGCCAAATGACCTACATTCCATTTGTAAATGGAAACAGTTTTCCATATGCTGAGCGTGGCCTAGTGAAAGAGCACAGGACTGGGAGTCATAAGACCTGGGTTCTACTCCTGGCTCCACCACTCGTCTGCTGGGTGGCCCTGGGCAAAGTCCCTGACATCTTTCTGCCTCGGTTCCCTCGTCTGCAAAATGAGGATTGAAACAGTGAGCCCCTCGTGACACATGTCCAACCTGATTACCTTTTATCTACCCTAGCGATGAGTACAGTGCCCAGCACATAGTAAGTGCTTAACAAATACCACTTTAAAAAAAAACTGGTTTGATGGTAAATTGTCAAAAATCAATTAATAGTAAAGTATCTAAAAATATACTTTGGCAACAATGCCAGATATCCAAATTCAATCATTCACTAAACCAATTCCCAAAAGATACACTGAAGGCAGGGAAAAGGTTAGGGAAGGGGCTAGATTCCAGGATTTAATGTTGGGGATAGGGCTGGATCTAGTCTTGGTGGGTGTGATGGTTTGGACCATTACTTGCTTGTGAGGGATTTATAATACGGGCTCAACGGAAACAAGGCACGGTCAGTTGACACTGCTGCGTACAGGAGAAAGCTTATTTTGAAAGCTAGATTACCACCTCACCGTAAAGACACCAAGAGAAATGATTTCTAAGGGTGATTCTCGGCCAGACTCTTGAAAATTGGCTCTGTCCTGGCTGTGGCCAACCTCTGAGAACAGTCTATCTTCCTCCACTCACTGTGCTCTATGTAGCTTTCCCTGTCCCAACACAGAGGAAGTGGAGGGCTGGGATGTGTCCAGGGGTGTGCACAAGAGTGTATTAAGCGAATCTATTTTTACAGTAGAGAACTGCAGAGGCAAATAGGGTCAAGAGTACTATTAATAATGATGGCATTTATTAAGCGCTTACTATGTGCACAGCACTGGAGAGGTTACAAGGTGATCACGTTGTCCCACAAGGGGCTCACAGTCTTAATCCCCATTTTACAGATGAGGTAACTGAGGCCCAGAGAAGTTAAGTGACTTGTCCAAAGTCACACAGCTGACAATTGGCGGAACCGGGATTTGAACCCATGACCTCTGACTCCAAAGCCTGTGCTCTTTCCACTGAGCCACGCTGCTTTTCACAGAACTCACAGTTTCAAGGCTGCAACGCATTGTTTAAAGACAAACTATGGTACTATCTTTCGACAGAACGTGTGCTAGTTATATTTAGTATTTTCCTAATTTTAGTGACTCTCATTAAGGTTTCAGTTAGGGACTTGTCACAGAATCCATCTAGTGTATTTGGCAGTCTAGATAAGAAAACGTTATGCTTCCGAGAGGCAACAATGTTTCTGATCCTCAAGACACCCTCAAGAGCAGCAAAACCCCATACCCTAAACTCAGGTTTCTAAATGGCAAGAAGCCTACATGATAAACAATCCACTATTTAATCTCGGATAACACCCAAGGTTTTATTTGCAAGGAGCCTTAGCTGGGTCACAACGCCTGCTCTCAGTGCTGACAGAGCTTTCCGTCATCTGCTGGTCCACACTGCCTGAAGCGGCTCAGCGGATTGTGGAAGTTGCTAAACTCTTTGCGCAAAGGTGAGTAACCATTTGTGCTAAATGAGTTTTATTCCCTGGCTGACTCCTAGGTGGAAGGGAAAGGAGATGGGAAGATTGGGAAATATAAAAGATGGGGGTTTGCTAAACTTTCTAAATGCTTTTGCAAAGCAAGATTAAAGACATTCATCTAAAAAAAAAAAAAAAAGAATCCTACAGCAGGATTCTTGCAACTACCCTTCCCTTTGAGTCTTCCTACCAGGGTTAATCAAACCCTTCCAGGCAAAAAGCCAGAGTCCCAACACTCACAATGAGACATCAATACTCAGGTAGATGATACCACCCTCTCATAGGCCAAGGAAATCAGATAAGGAAAGCAACCTAACCCACTAACTAGGGGGTATGTTCCCTACAACCAAGTCAGCCCCAGGGAGTGGAAACTGCCCAATTCCCAACTGCCACCTTACCTGGATGTTAACAATGGTTCCAAATTTGCAGAAGTGTTCATTGAGCTTGGTGATGTTGTTCAATTCCTGGGGGATTTTCCTGACTTCCAATTTGGTGTTCGTGTACTGATTCTTTCTCAGGAATGCAGGCTTACTCTGGTTATTATTCCCTTGCCTAGAAAGAGTAAAGATTAGTACATTCAAGGCAGCACTCATCTTCCCTAACCAAGTAGGGGGTGTGTGCAGCCTACTCAAATGCCCTTTCGCAGAGAATCATCTCGTATTTGTAGAGTGCATCTTCCTGAGGAGCTAGACTTTTTGGGAAATGCTCCCAACTTCCTTGTGAAACAGGGATGGGGCTGGTATCCATTTCCTCATTGAGCAGGGGGCTGGGGGCTAAGCTAGGGATCAAAAGGAAATGAATGGCTCCAGATCCCATCCCAACTTTTCGCTCTGAATATTGGGGAGGAAAGGGGACAAGAATTTTAGGGTGGGGGGGATGGGAACAATGAGGAGGGTAGGTTTCAAAGAGCTAACAATTCAGAAAGCCATTATTTTGGGCATTTTTCAGTCCTGATAGAAAAAAACTTCTTAGGCCTCGTCAGAGATCTGGAATGTGTGAGGCAAGGAGTCCATCTTAAAAAGTTCTGAGGGGGTGGCAGGGGCAGGTGGGGACAGCTGTACTTAAGCCCCCTGGAGAGTTGGCAACTCGGCTTCAGATTATGCGGCAAGAAATGCAAGAACTCAGTTCTTGAAAAGGCCTACTAAAGACCACGCCAACTTCTAAACGCATGCCCCCACCCACTACTGCTTATTTCCTCAGATTACTTCACTGGATTCACAATCAAGACAAACAACGCTGTGACGGTACTGAAGAACTGAACGGCTCCTTCCACGTTCTTACTTTCCCATCCAGGGCTTCTTTGCCAAAGGTCCTTCCAAACTACTCATCGCTCTTTTTCGGCTGTCAGGTTCCAGCACAACTCTGGTTATGTTGCTGTTAATTGGAACAGGAGCTGGAGGTTCCGTCTGAATCACAATATTAGCAGCTGCAGGAAAGAAAATTCACCTTATCATTCGTTCTGCATGCCGTTCATTAAGGTCCAAATCATCAGAATGTCTGGAATCACAGCAAATATGAAGCGACTCATAGATAATCCCTACCATTTCCCTTAAAGAAAACATATTCTTTATATGCCTACCAGAAAGCTTTCTTTTTTTAAAGGAACTAAAAACAAAACAGGGTTAACAATACTATTAGCCAAGAGACTTCACCACAGCAATCACAACCTGGTGAATAGAACTAGAGTAAAAACTGCTGTAACTAATCATAAAATGGGGATATTATTTAGTTTAGGGAAGTAAATGGAAAAAACTTCAATGGGAAATAGGAAGATTGAAAGAAAAAAACAATTTTAGACAGTGGGTATTTGCTATACTTGCTGCAGTGATTGGCAAAGTTGGGGTTACTCAGGTCTAGAGAGAAGAGCCGGCCCTTACCAGCCTTCTCCAGCAGAAAGGGCGGACGGTATCGAACAGTGGTTTAGGACCACATGGATCCGTGCTGAGGAAGGGGGTGGAGGTGGTTTCCAACTGACCCATCAGTAGACGACAGAGGGGCAGCTGCAGCAACCACGGGGGCCGACTGAGGAGAGGACCATGAAATCTGTGATCAAAAATATTTCTTCCAGGGCCCATATGTTCTCATCCCCACCATTCCTCTTCCCTTCCCGTAGTTCCTTATCCCAACTATATCTCAAGGCTAACAAGGCTAGGGGGGCAGATTCCTCAGGCCAACCTAGAGGGAACTTAGAGGGAACTTAGAATCCCTCATTTCTTCCTGAACTGCTCTAGCAACCTGGATAAAAACCTGACAGAATGGAGGAGATTCTTCTTCATTCCTTGCCTTCCCAGCTAGTTGCCTGGCCAGACCTACTTGTGTATCTTCAAGAGGCTATTTGGAAAACTGTTTCGAGTGAATTTTGAAAGGAAGTTCTCTTGGTTCCATTAGTTAACAAATGCTGTTAGGTTAAAGACGTGGGTTAGGCCACTGGGGTCTATTCTGTATAGGAGATATCTACGATGGGCATTTATGGAGGAAGGAAAGCGAGCCACCCAGGGGTTAATCTCATATCTATAAGGCTTCGTTTTGCCCCACCCTCAGTTGCCCACAACTGGAGCATCTGAGGAATGGAGGAGCACAGAGGAAGGAGCCAGCGGCAAAGGTGAGGAAAGTGATGAAGTGTGGGAACGGCGGAAGCAAGATGGAAGCCAAGAGTGGAACTGGGGGAGGCGGGCCATAAAAACAGTGCATTATACCACCTGCCTAGACAAATCATCTCCCTTCTTTCCTCCAACACCATGTCGGGAATTCATTCAGGTGACAGCAAGGAGGAACCCAGCATCTGGCCTTCTTCCAATTCTGCTCCCAATGGCCATCACTCCTAAAATCAAAACGGCGACCACCATGGTGGGGATGCCAACTAAGGAGTTACCCGAATAATTAGCTTCTCCTCAGGAGCAGCACCTCTAGCTGCCCCAGATACATCCACACTGCAGCGGATGAGTTGGCGTCTTTACGTAGCTGTCTGTTGCGGATGATTGTTGGCCAAATGGAGAGGAAGTGCGGGAGGATTGATGGTGTAGAGAGTATATGGGAGGAGAGGAAGGTCTGAGATGCTGATGTTGGGCAGGTGATAATCTGGAGGCAGGGAGACGGAAGGGAGAGAGCGTAATGGCTGAGGGTGGGGAGAGGAGGGACTGACCTCAGAGATGAGTGTAGAATGCTAGAGGAAGGTGATGAGAAGGGTTGAATGAGATCATGTGGAGGTATACGGGATGCCTCATATTTCTACAGCAAGGTATTACTGCAGGAAATAACCTATGAATATTCTGTTAATTTAGAGGAGCTCAAATATGTTGTATACAGTTTTCAACTGGGATGGAAAAGTGAAGGAAACAAGAGTTAGTAGCAGCAAAAAAGGAACAGAATTGGGGGCATCTACATGAGCTTCTGCCGAGCTCAAGCAAAACATACGAAGGAAATTGAAGAGGTAAAAGGAAGCACGGCTGATGGGCTGAAGCCCATGGGATGAGGGTTTATGCAGAAGAGGTGGACATCAGTGGCTCCTTTCCTCCTTTAAGTGATCACAACTATGAGGAAGGGGAATGGGAAAGACACCGGATACACCTCACTCTGGGTATTTCCTTGCAATCTCAGTGGACTCCCAGACAAAGACTGTCGCACTGGCTGCCAACATCGGCAACACTGCCCAGCGAGAGTCTTAAGGGTCTTCACTGAGTAGCCAGACAGACAGCCTGGGAGCTAAAGCACTACATAACACCCCCAAGACAAGATGGGCCTGTGAGGGAGAAACACACCGAATCCCTTGCAGATTCCTGTAGATCAAGTCACACAGAAAACTGAATTACACAGAATATGTAAATGATGGACTCAACTTCCAAGTACTTTTATTTCCAAAACTTATTCCCTTCAATTTTCACCTTTGTCCTCACAGGATCCCTGTGCGGTAGAGAGGGCAAGGAGATGTCACTCCCAATTCACAACTGGGGAAAATGAGGTAAAGCAACTTGCCCAAAGTCACTACTGTACAACGGAATCTAGGACTCCTGGGTCCAAGTCCTGATCTCACCCCAAAGGACCCCGCCGCCTCTTCGAGTAAAGAGATGACTACTAACTGGACTTTGGAATTGCTCGGTGTGGGCCTTGACCACAGGCCTAATTACATTAATTTACTAGGGGGTGACAAAAATGAAGTATTAATTTGTCCAAAGAGAGCCAAAACAGGGGTCCACTAAATTTGCTGTTAGCCTACATGTGCTTTACAGTGGCCTGGTTTGTGGTTTTCTTCAGTAAAATGCAAATGTGATTCTTAGACATCAAGGCTGATGAGAAGACAAATTGAGCATTAACGGCTCTCTGGGTATTATAAAAGTAAATACAGTTAGTTCTACTACTGGAGGTCATGCTTTTATGAACCCAATGAGACGGAAAACTCACATTACAATATTCACTCTGGGTCTGATGCCATTTGCATATAGGAACATGTGCAATGAAGAAAGAACATTCCCAAACTCTGCTGTTGCTTTGTCTCCAAAATGAGTAGTAAAACAGGCAACCTTAGGGAAGGGACTGCATATTCTAACTGCTCCTTGGTTTAATTCTAAAAATTGTGATCTTCATAAGGAAATCAGCTCGGATTCATTAAAAAAATGTAAACGGAATTAAGCAACAACGACTTGTAAATACAATGCAGATGTGACTATTACTCAAAAAAAATACCAACCGTGGTTTGAGAAAGAGGGAATCATTTTTCAATTCTACTGCTGTGTTTCCAACATTTAAACTTACAGCAAGTTCCGAAATGGAAATGCTAAAGGGCTCAAGCGCTCAGGCAGGAAGAGTCTTAAAACCGTCAAAGAAATCAGACAAAGTTTTCTAACCTCTTGGATTTGCATCCATATCGCCAGATGTTAGCCCAATCAGGTTTGGACGCTGTGTCTGTGTTCTTGAAAAGAATTGCCGATACTGAGATCTACCAGAACTGGTAATACTAGGAGCTTCTGGGTTATAGCCATCTGGCTCATAAGTATCTAGTGGAAAGAAAAACAAGAGAAGAGAGTTAAACCACCCTCAAGTTTCCAAATGCTAAACATATGGACATTTATTTTACTTTCTTTCAGCATATTTTTCTTCAAGTAAAACACTAATGGCCAGGCATCTTTCTTGTCAAAGCAAGGAGAAAAACTGCGCGACCCAAAAATTCAAGAATTTCCATCTATGCTTGGTATCTGGAAAAATCTCCACAACTGAGAGCTTCCCATGTAGTAAACAGTCCTAATACTTAAATTTCATTCTCATTTTTCCTACATTTTTCCCTAACAACTGTCAATTACTTAAATGCTTCCAGATTAAGTAAATGAATCAAATATAATTTGGCCTAATCATGCCCATATTAGTATTTAATAATTCTAGTTTTGCCAATACCTAGATTAGAGTAAAAAAAAACAAAACGCTTTCTTTCAAGGCCCTCAAGCATTCCCTCACACAAAGAACTCTGTGAAAGTTACATTTTCTGAAAGTTGGCTTTGGCTTCTGTAAAGCCATAGAAATGACTGAGAACACATACAGGCTGGCATCTTGACTACCCAGAGGATTTAGGATCTGGAAACTTGCCTCTTCTTCCATCATTTTATTTGTTAATAAGAAGGTTACTTTTGCATACTTTTTACTTTTTAATCAGTTACTTTTGTTACTTTTTTAATCAGACACCAACTAGGCCAGAAATTGGATGCCAGCTGGACTTTCTGAAGAGTTCAACTGAAAGGCAGTTTATTCAGTCCAGAAGCTGGAGTTTACAAGACCGTCAAACATAAACCAAATTTCCACCCAAGCATATCTAGCCTTTATTTTTAACAGTTCTCCATGGCATTTTACATTCAGATCACTCTGTAATTCCTCCATGGGAAGACATGTTTCTGGTTTAATTTTTAGTTCAATAGGGTTTCTCTGAAGTTCACAAGGAGTTTTTGTTCCCCAACAGCAAAACAAAAACCTGGTTCCCATTGCTTGTAAACAGAGGCAGACTTCCCCAGAGAGCAGTCGGGCATTTGTCTGGAGACCTCAAGTGGAAGGTTTCACTTTCCCGGGGAGGAAGTCGGTGGGGGGGAAAGAGAAGGGATAAAAGACGATGGGGAGAGGGGAATTAAAAGTAGCTTGGCCAGAGACAGGCCCAAGTCCCTGCCTTTAAATGACACCACACATGATGTGATGAATCCCAGGAAGTCACTCCAGAATTCCAGTTTACAATTCTCTGGGATCTGGGGATTGGCTCAGCTAGCTGGGAGATGGGGCAGTATAGGCAGCGCAAGGGGAAAGGCAGGGAGAAATGCGGTTGTGGCTTTTTTGCACAAAATTTTGGATTTTCCCTTTGGGTTTTCCCCAGGGAGCAATCCTGCAGGGAAAATCCCTACAAATCAACTTTCACTTTCCAAAAAAATCATGACAGCCACACACCGCCCCCACGTCTCTGGACCTTCCTGCCCCAAAGACTTGGCTGCAAGCTCCTTGTGGGCGGGGAATGGGTCCGCCAACTCTGTTTTAGTGTACTCTCCCAAGCACTTGGTACAGTGCTTTGTACACATTAAGCGCTCAATAGATACCACTGATTGACTGATGTGGCTGGAGCTCAGGAATGACAGAGCACAGATGCTGCTCCCCGGGGAGTAAACTGCCATGATTCCTCCCCTCTAGACTGTAAATACCTTGTGGGACGGGAATGTGCCCGTTATATTGTACCCTCCCAAGTGCTTAGTACTGTGCTCTGTACACAGTAAGCGCTTAACAAATAGAATTGACTGACTGACCCCATTGGTAAGGATCAGTAAGGATTAGAGGAGCAGCTTGAGAGTCAGAGGTGGTGGGTTTTAATCCTGGCTCTGCCACTTGTCAGCTGTGTGACCTTGGACAAGTCACTTCACTTTCCTGTGCTGCAGTTACCTCATCTGTAAAATGGGGATGCAGACTATGAGCCCCATGTGGGACAACCTGATTACCTTGTATCTACCCCAGTGTTCAGAACAGTGCTTGGCACACAGTAAGTGCTTAACAAATGCCAACACTATTATTATTATTATTATTATTATTATTATTATTATTATTATTATTATTATTATTATTATTATTATTATGGATCGAGTGTCCTAATTCCAGGCCCAGCAGCCTGTCACACACTAACTCGAGAGCCTCCACAAACCTAATGCAGGAAGCAAAATTGGAGGGTTGATCCGTCTAGTTTACTGGGTTAATTACGCTTAAGAAGGGTGCAGTCCACACGTTTATCTGACCCCCCCCCCCCCCCCCCCTCCCCGCACTGTCTTTTACAGTCACCTGCTGAAAACGCAGTACGACTATTCTTCAACCCTTACAGCTTGAGGTTTGGGGGGCGGGGGGAATCAACTGAGCCTTCCCGATGACTGCAGGAACTGTTCACCTAGCGGGCCTCCCTGGAGGTGAGTGCTATGGCAAGGCTGCCTCCAGAGCTCAAAAAATCAGTCTTTAGACAGATGACGGCTTCTGCCCAACCTTGGAAAGGGACTTTCTCAGAGGCCCAAGCATCGCTGGTGGAGGTTTGAGAGGGCAGGGAGAAAGTTGCCGGGGAGGAAGGAGAGAGGAAGAGAGGGAGGTGATGGAGTAGCGAGGCCGACTGGGAAGATACAGGAGAGCGCTTCCTCCTCCACTTCCACCCCACTGCCCCTGGCTCAGCACCGAGCCAAATAGCGTTGCTCACGACAACCCTGAAGCTTCGCCAAGAGGAACCGCATGCCTGCCACCTTCAACCTCAACCCTATCTGCCTGGGAGCCCAGGGATCTGCTGGGTCGGCAGCTGCGGGCAACCTGCTCGACTTCCCGAGTGCATCAAACCTAGGGCCGCGACCCGTCAACCCCGGCTCCAATGCCGCACAGCTCCTGAGCCGGCCTGCGGAGCTTGTGCCACCACTGCAGCCGCTCCGGAGTGCCAAACTGCATCCCGTCCCCAGCGGGAGACCCCTCCGCACCCAGCCAAAAAGCCCTTGGACAGGGGTGGGGCAAGTGAACAATTCTTTCCCACAGGGACCAAAGAAGAAGTACGATGAATCCTGCTCACACATAACCTCGCAATGACCAGAACAGCAGCAGTGACATCCTCGTCATCTTCCTGTTCCAAGGGCTTAGAACAGTGCTTGACACAAAGTAATTGCTTAACAAATACCAACATAATAATAATAATGGCATTTATTAGGCACTTACTATGTGCAAAGCACTGTTCTAAGCACTGGGGAGGTTACAAGGTGATCAGGTTGTCCCACGGGGGGCTCACAGTCTTCATCCCCATTTTACAGATGAGGGAACTGAGGCACAGAGCAGTTAAGTGACTTGCCCAAAGTCACACAGCTGACAGTTGGCAGAGCCGGGATTTTGAACCCATGACCTCTGACTCCAAAGCCCATGCTCTTTCCATTGAGCCACGCTGCTTCTCTGATAATTATGGTATGTGTTAAGCGCTTACTATATGCAAAGCACTGTTCTAAGCGCTGGGGTTGATACAAGGTAATTAGGTTGTCCCACGTGGGGCTAACAGCTTTAATCCCCATTTTACAGATGAGGTAACTGAGGGCCAGAGAATAATAATAATAATAATAATAATCTCATTTATTAAGCACTTACTATGTGCAAAGCACTGTTCTAAGTGCTGGGGAGGTCACAAGGTGATCAGGTTTTCCCATGGGGGGCTCAGTCTTAATCCCCATTTTACTGAGGCCCAGAGAAGTTAAGTGACTTTCCCAAAGTCACACAGCTGACAATTGGCAGAGCCGGGGTTTGAACCCATGACCTCTGATTCCAAAGCCCGGGCTCATTCCACTGCTTCATCATCATTATTATTCCTCCTTCAAGCAGGAGCTCCAACTCTGATCGCTGTTCAGTTCCGCGGGGTGCGGCTGTCCGATCCCCCCTTAAAAGTTGTGACCCCCACATCACCTACACAGAGGAGGGCACCTAAGCTTCTTAGCCAAGTTGTTGTTTTCCGTGTTCAGTCTGGAACGCGATTTCCCTCTGTCTGGAGTGCTGAATTTCATTTTCAGGTTAAAGCTCCACTGCAAACAATACCTTTCTTATTGCCTCTTTCAGGTAAAGTATTTCAACAAAATCTGGACAATTACAATTTTACACAAGTCCAAGCATGAACACTACAGACTGGGCTAACACCCACAAGCTCATGTCCTGCATTTCCAAGTAGTGTGGCGTTGTGAAGAATCAGCCGTAACCCATACCTTGATTTATAAGTGGCAAGGGAAATCATCGGCAAACAATCTAAGAGCTACGATAAGCAGAAATGTTTAAGTAAGCGCATACTCAAGCGATGTGACTTGGGGAAATACTTTCCATTAAGGTGTTGAAAATCAAGCTTTCTGGGACCATCCAATTAAGAATGGCCAGTCTTTGCCACATGTGGCAAAATGGAGTCACCACCTTTTTCTACTAATCACCTAGGATCCCTTAAATCATTTGAGGATTAGAACAGAAAAAAAGAGGACCTTGCATTACGGAGGCCAACTCCTTCCCATAGCAAAGCAAGCCAGAAGAGAGCATCCCTTTTCTCCATATGATACTTCTGACACCGGGACATGCAGACATTGTTAGTCGCCCAGCTGTCTGAACAGGACACCCTCCGCCCGCTAAATACACACACACACACAAACACATGCACACTCTCTCTCTCATTCTTGTTCTCTCTCTCTCTCACTTCTATTACCGAGAAGTAGTGAAGATAAACACAGATGGCCCTGGAGAGGAGACAGATCCCAGAGACCTGATTACTAGGCCGCCCTCCAGGGACAGTGGTCCAGATTATTCAACAGACTCAAGAAGTTCAGAAGGAGCAGAATATGAGGTAAGGGGAGAACTTCCAAGGCAACGCGGAGTTAAGGCAGCAAGCGGGGGGAGCGGGCATCCCCTTTGGATGGCCACCTGAAGTTAGAGGGAAGCCACGGGCCGGCCACAGGATGGCCACCCGAGAGGCGGAGCTTACCTGGGACGAGAGGGGCAGGGCTGGAAACTGAGGTATGGTACCCAATGGAGGATCCCATGAGGTTGCGAGGAGGCACCAAGCGAGCTGCCAAGAGAGGAGGCGGGGTCCCCAACTGAAGTCGCTCAGATGCAGCAGCACCATGCTCGCGAGAGTACATGGGCTGACCTAGAGAAGAAAGAATCGGAGGGCAGCTGGGATTGGAGGGTTGTAAAAGGGCTTCATTCGGCACGGAGACTTTGAGCCAAGAGGAAGGAAAATATTTGAGCGGATGAGAACGATGAAGTTGAAATGCTCCGGTGCAAGGACAGACATGCAATGGGTTAAGATGCGTTACAGCACACAGGTAAGATGAGACCCTCTTCCCGGTGTCTCTCGCTCCTTTTTTTTTCCCCCTTTCAGGAGAAGAGAGGGCTCGGTAGTAGCCGGATGTTGCTAGAGTCAAAGCTGGAATGGTTTGGACCTTGGACAAGCCCTGTGTAAAGCTATGCTGCATGTACAACTTCGTGGTCCGTGCGATAGGAACTGGACCGAAAGGTGCAGGCGATGATTCGCACGGTGATGGAACTAGGAGGCTCCGGCCTGCAGGGGATGGCGGCTGGCTTTGGCCACTCCTTCCCAATGTGCCACTTGGCACTGCTGCTGTGATTGGGGATGGATTGGTGCGGATGCCGGGGGGAAGGAGGGAGACGACAAGATGCTGCCCTGGGCACTCATCCCTCGCTCCAAAACAATAACATCCCTCAATTCAGTCACCCAATTAGCTACAGCAAACCCAGCAGTCCGAGCTGTTCACAGGGCTACTCTACACTACTGGATAACTCAACTCAGTCCCCTGCGAAAGGCTATGAAGTGTAGGAACCCAAAGGACCGGTGGCGTACCCTAAATGCGCCTCCAACACACCTTAACTAGGCCCTTTGGGCAACTGATTTGGAACTGAGACATGTTTAAACATGCACCGGCTCAAACAATAATGTGCACTTTTTAAAATCCATTAAGAGTCCTCTAGACTGTATGCTCCTTGTGGGCAGATGGGCCTACTGACTCCATTGTACTGTACTCCCCGGAGTGCTTAGTACAGTGCTTTGCACACAGTAAATACCATCGATGATGGTGCTCTGCGCACAGATAGCGCTCCATAAATACCACTGATGGATTTCAAAACAAATTTGAAATCTGTTGTCCAGGAAACAAACATTCACAGCATAGAAGGTGATAAAAAAAAGCTGATGCCCAGTAGCGTTAACAGCAGACAAGAACTAAACTGCACACCTAATGCTGAACTCTTTTGAGTCCATTTTTTAATTCAGGGACCTGTTATGAACAGAATTGTGCTTGCTGAAAGCACGGATGCTGAGTGAAGTGATGGAGCTAGAAAAACATGGCAATAAGGGACAAGATCTCAAAGAAATTCACCTTGAAAATGTCTTGTTTCTCACCAACCACACCAAAATTTCTGATGATGAATGTTACGGTTCCAAATCTAGGCGATGTTATGATGTACTTCTTAAGCACTTAGAACAGTGCTCTGCACACAGTAAGTGCTCAATAAATATGACTGACTGAATGAATGATTTCCTAAATGATATTTCCTTATTCAGGGTAACCTTCTTCCTCATTCCTCCTGCCAAGCCATATGAATCCTACCTTACTCCCTCATATCTCACCTTGCGATACTTCTACTACAACCCAGCCTGTATTTTTCATTCCTCTAACGCTAATTCTGTCGCACTGTACTCTCTCAAGAGCTCAGTACAGGGCTCTGCACATGTTAAGCACTCAACAAAACTCTGTTGGACTGAACTCTCCGAAGCACTCAGTGCACTGCTCTGCACACAGTAAGCGCTCAATCGATACCACTGATTGACTAATTACCAGGCAGAGTCTTCGGTGCAAAGACGGGAGTAGTCCCATAACAGAAGTTGATAGTGTCAGTGTACAAGCACAGGAAAAACTATGATGTGCGATCGTGGTCTCATGGAGTGACTTTCTGACCGATCACATTTTACACAGGCTGACTCTGGCTTTGTCTCAAAACAAGGCCTGAGATCAGCCCCAGTCAGAACCGGAGGTTGTCCATACCCTCCAAATCTCCCGAGCTCTAAAGAGCCTCACCTTCTAGCATCAGTAAGAGAGTAATAATTATGGTATTTGTGAATGCTAACTATGTATCAAGCATTATTCTAAGTGTTGCGCTAAATACAAGTTAATCAGGTGGGACAAAGTCCCTGTGCCACATGTGGTTCACAATCTAAGTAGGAGGGAGGAGATAGACGATTCCCTCTAGAACGCAAGCTCATTGTGGGCAGGGAATGTGTCTGCCAGTGCTACTGTATGGTTCTCTCCCAAGAACTCAGGACAGAGCACCGGACTCTCAAGAAATAGCACTGGTGGTGACGTAGTATCTCTGAGTAGAGACCACAAAATGGAGCCAGATTTCTGTAATTGAGGCCCCGGGTTTTGGCCTACAGGAAAGAGCAGGGGCCTGGGAGTGAGAGGACTTGGGTTCTAATTCCGGCTCTGCCACTTTTTTTAAAATGGCATTTATTAAGCATTTACTATGTGTCGAGCACGGTTCTCAGTACTGGGGTACGGACAGATAAATCAGGTTGGACCCAGTTCCTGTTCCACATGGGGCTCTCGGTCTAAATGGAAGGGAGATCAGGCACCGAATACCCAGCTTTTGCCGTTGAGGAAACTGAGGCACAGAGAAGTGAAGTGACTTGCCCAAGGTCACACAGCAGGCAAGTGGCAGAACCACTTGAGCAAGGGACTTAACTTCCCTGTGCCTCCGTTTCGTCTATAGAAAGGGGCTTGGATCCTACTCCTTCCTACCTAAACTGTGAGCCCCATTTGGCACAGGGACTGTGTTCAACCTGATTATCTACCCCACTGCTCAGCCCACACTAAGCGATTAACAAATGCCATTGTTATCACTTTGTTATTATTCCTACTAGCCTAACCTGCATCTGGGAAGACTGCTCTCTTACCTTAAGATCCTATCTTGTAACATAATAATAATAATGGCATTTATTAAGCGCTTACTATGTGCAAAGCACTAAACCCCACTGCTCTGGACTCTGAAACACTAATACCCTGTGTATTTCCCAGCTGTGATTCGCAGTTTACCCGAGTGGTTGAAACTATCGTCCCAGGAACCCCATTTCCCACCTCTAGCCTCAGTGGAGCCAGGAGCCCTCTTCCTGACAATTATTAACATCAGAACCCCTTGGATGCCACTTTACAGGCTGTGCATCTTCCCTATTTGACTCAGCCCTGGGAGAAATAAATCGGTTCCGTGCCTTTAGGAAAGTGGCAAGGGGTTTGTCTGATTATAGTAGTCTTTCCTTCATTATCCCTCACCCAGAAGCCAAAATCATTTGGAACAGTGAAGAATCACTTCGGGCGTCCGTAAGTGGCCTACATATAAAAACCTAGCCAAATCAAATGCTGAATATGTGCCATTTTTAAACTCTCCTCTACAAACATTTTAGAGAATGCTTCTGGCAAAGATTTCAAGTGGCTGCTCCTCCGTTTCAAAACCATGCCTTTAGTGTGCACAGACAAATGTGACCCACTAGGTTGAAAAACGTCAAGGGATCCTACCTGTTTCTTTTGTGCCCTGTTCTGTTGCTTGGCTAAAAGGAATTGGGATTTGCTCTCCATACTTTTTAATCCTAGAATGGTTGGAAAATGAGGGGTGGTTTTAACACTGAATAGGATTGTTTGGTGTGGGACTGTATCTTCAACTCTGTGACCTAGGAGGTGACCCAAATGACAGTTAGGGGTCTCAGGATACAGAGGGTCTGGGTCTCTCTTCCCATCCCACCCCGGCCTGCCAGGGCTATTCAAGGCAGCAGTAGCAGCAGTGTGAAGCGACAAGAATATGGTGGAGGAAAGGACAGCTGCTCTCTAGTCTGAGAAGAGAGGAGAGGCTGGAAAAGCCTAAAATGTGATCCGTTAATTAAACAGATGAGGCAATGACCGGATTCTAACAGGATTAGTGGTAAATTCCTTCTGCTGATTTGTCAGAAACGCTCCATCATCACTGATGTTACAGTAGTCTGCCTGGGCCGATTTGGGCCAAAAGTCAAACTTTCTTTGAAAAACTTGTCTACCCTGAAGGGAGGCACACATGCTCTTGGCTTCTCTTGAGGCAATGACTTTTTAAAGAAATGGCATTTGAATGGCAAAGAGACGTCAGGGCAGACTCTCCAAATGGGGACCACCTACGGTGGCCAGTCAAACTCAAAACCACTATTACTACAATCAATTCCTTCATATAGCTTCCCAGTCCTGAAATCTCCATCAAGATTGAGGCTTTTTTTAATGGCATTTGTTAAGTGCTTATAGGTGCTAGGCACTGTACTAAGCGCTGGGGTAGTTACAGGTTACTCAGACTGGACACAGTCCACGTCCCACAAGGGGCTCACAGTCTTAATCCCCATTTTACAGATGAGGTAACTGAGGCAGAGAAATTGAGTGATTTGCCCAAAGTCACGCAGCAGACAAATGGTGGTGCTGGGATTAGAACCCAGGTCCTTCAGGCTTCCAGGGCCGTTCTCTATCCACTAGACCACACTGCTTTCCAAATTAAATAAGATCATCACACTGCTACTGGCTTATCTGATTCTAAAATATTCTGATTTGGGTAGGTAATTGGGACAACTTTTGGGTTTTGATTTTTTTTAAAGGAAAGTAGTGATTTCTCTTCCTAAATAAGCATGACGCAGCTACACTCTAAATAAAAATTTCCATTTTCTTTTCCATAGGAATACAATTACACTGTATCTGAGTATTTGTATCTAGGGTAATACTGGATTGGAAAATCAAATCTCACTCCAAGAAGAATGTTGGGATGGTTGGAATACTGGAAAAAGTTAAAACACTTCAGGTATGAAACATCAAGAAATAGGTAACAGAGGAAGGAGGATGAAAACAGTGGGACTGAGTTTTCTTTTTTTTTCCCCAAAGGACACTAAAAACCTGCATGTGCCAGAGTGGCAACAGACATTCTCTAGGCTTCTGAATTTCTCCAGATGTGAAGACAAAAAAAAAAAAAAAAGAATATTTTTAAAGAAAAAAAAATCACAAGCGAGTTTGGGACTAAAAAAAAAAAAAAACAAATAAACCAACCAACCAAAAAAAAACAAAAACAAAAAACCCAACAAAAAAACAAACCTTGTACATGTCCCAGGGTGGAAATTCACACATCCCTATCCAGATGGCCCCTTCCCATGGTTCCCAAAACGTTTGTAATTGTTCTTGGTAAAGACTGATTCTTAAAGTTAAATAAGATTCTTCCCCTAAGGGTCTTCTCAGTCCCACCACCTAGATTCTGAAGCTAAACACTTCCCATGAGTTTAAGAATTTGTTGCATGGAAATCAAGAGTGACTGTAGAAGACACTTTGGTCGCAAGCTGAGTTCAAAATAGATGCTTAAAAAGTTCAGAGGAATGTGCTGAGAGCATTTGGAAATCCCACTGGTCAAATTCAAATCAAAGTGAAAACCTGCATGAACCCACTGAGAGAGGCAGACTTTTTACTGAAGAATTCCAATCTTCTACCTGCACTATTTCAAGACTACACCAAAAGGAATTTTAAAATAACAGAAATAGTCATTTCATGTATATCTATACTATAATGTCATCTATAAGTGATGGGAGTGTTAGTGGAATCCTGAGTACAGTAATGAGAATGAGATGGGATAAACCTACATGTAAAACTAATCCCTGAATAGGAGTTTTAAAATAGGAAACGTCTTTAGAGCTATATCTTCTCTAATTTTTAAAATCGGTAAAAACTGAAGTTGCAAAATTTGGTCACACGATTAAAGAAATCATTTTTTCAACAGAAAATGTCCTTTTTCTTCACTTGCCATATTCACTAGTGATAAATACTTAATCTACTATTTAAAACTGCATTTGTAAACACAGCCTTAAGAAATCCTACAGCTTTCTGCAATTAGGAAGGTGAAGACTTACCCTTAGAACTAATCAAGAAATGAAAGGGATAGAGGGCACAAACAAGAAGCAAGATGCGCATTTTACGGTTAAGCATGAATTAACGAAAAAGGCGAAAGAGCAGAAAATAGCTTGACAACCCGTCTCTAGTTCGGTATGCCGGTTTTGAACGGGTTACGGTTATTAAAAATAACAGCAAACATTTTCCGAGGACCGGTTGACAGCAATATCCTTTTGCACACGTGCTCTATCAGGATAAAATTCTCCGTAAGGTACAGAAAGGCTGCGGCCATATTTTTTTCAGAATGATTTACGTTAGAGCATGAGGCATTCCCGTTCTCCTCACCTCGAGCCCCCTAAGAATGCTCCCACGGTCCGCAGCCAACCAGGTAAAATCCAGATAGAAAGTGATTATGTGGGAAGAAACCATGGAGTAAACCACCTTCCACGTGTGCTCCAAACAGCCGCCGACAAGGCTGACGCGACAGATTCGACATAAAAACGCTCTACTTGCTAGCAGAAGGCATAGCCGGCCCAGAAGCCAGAAAGAGAGGATTCCTTACGTTCTGATACTGTATAAAGTAGGTTCTGGGGTAACGGAGGAGGTAGTCTTGCTCCCACAGGTACGATATTGGGCACTGCGCTCGTTCCGGGCTGGTCACGATTATTTATCAGGCTTGACTGTGTGATAGGTGGTCCTAGAATGACATCGCGGAATGGAGTTAAGGAGGCTGTAGTCCAACATCAAGCACATCCAGCGCTTAGAACAGTGCTTTGCACATAGTAAGTGCTTAATAAATGCTATCATTATTATTATTATTCAACACAGCGGCAGCACGCACATTCACGCCTGAACGATACAAAGTTTCTATCACCATAATCTGCTCAAATTTTGGGGCAAGGTTTCAGTACCATCAAGATTTTTGTCGGCAGTTTTCCGTCTATCCATAAGTCTTGAGGACGTTCTTTGGCAAGATTAGGATAACACACACTACACTCTAATCTTTCTCTTCCTCCTTTTGCCAACTCCCCGGAGGCGTATTTGCCTTTATCTGAGCTTCCACTTGTTAACATGTGCTTTCCATAGAGGACGTAAGGAAATAAAATCCCTGACACAGGAGTAACTACGTTGCTTAGGGGGCAGATTTAACCCAAACGGAAATTAAGGGTAGGATTCGCGCTTCAGTGGAAGTTTCAATTAAAGCTCTTTAAAATATAAAAGCACTGTATCCCAAATAGTGCCACATTTAAAGCAGGTGGAAATAAAAATCAATCAATCAATCGTATTTATTGAGCGCTTACTGTGTGCAGAGCACTGTACTGAGCACTTGGGAAGTACAAGTTGGCAACATATAGAGACAGTTCCTACCCAACAGTGGGCTCACAGTCTAAAAGGGAAATCTGCTCATTGTTGGCAATGAAAAGCTTTTTAAAAAGATTGCCTAATGGCAGTGGTTTTGTTTTATACAGGTGTCTTTCACTTAAACAAAGCAAGAAAACCAGTTCCCCATTTCCTCCAAATTTAGCAGTGACTCTTTACCTCCAAGAGTATAAACATTTTCACATCTAAAATAATGCTCATACTAATGTTTTTGTTAATATCTTTAAAAGGCAATTATTATTTATACCTATGACATGAATGCGTACACTCCAATAAAATCAATCATATTTACTGAGGGCTTACTGTGTGCAGGGCATTGTACTAAATGCCTGGCAATAACACAGACACATTCCCTGCCCATAACATGCTTACGGTCTAGAGGGGGAGACAGACATTAATATAACTGGCGTTCATAAAACTGAACGCTACCGTAACTAAGAAGATTCGAACCCCCGTCAATCCTGGCAGGACTAGTTCATACTGGAACTTGCATTTGGCTTTCCTGTGAGTTTATTAATTGCCTCATCACAACGAACCTGAACTCAACAACTGGTTGGTTAGAATGCAAAGCCTATCCTTGCACTTTAAATCCATTGTCAAGCCTGATCTTCAAGTTTATTCCAGTGCTATTTGTAACAGCTATTCAGAAATCAGGAAGGTTATTACTGGAAATGAGGAAAATTATGACACCGTTATATTTCCAGTTTTTGAATGTTCAAGTTTCTAGAGTTCAGGTTGTTACGTTAGTCACTGATCTATTCATAATCATATTTAGAAGTTGCCCAGGTTAGAATGGCATTGTCTGTGCCAAGGCAAGAAACTCTCCCACATCAGTGTGGCAGCAGTTGTGGTTTAAAGGTGTATGTCAGATCTCCTAAAAGACTTCTTTTCAGCCACATTTTAGATCAAATCTTACTGGTAATGAGGGTGCTTTCTTCAGACAACGTGCATCTACCAAAATGCGACATGGTGGCAAAAGAAATGTGGGGTGCAACTGCATGATATCAGAGGGTAATGATAATAATAATAATGATGGCATTTATTAAGCGCTTATTATGTGCAAAGCACTGTTCTAAGCACTGGGGAGGTTACAAGGTGATCAGGTTGTCCCACGGGGGGCTCACAGTCTTCATCCCCATTTTACAGATGAGGGAACTGAGGCCCAGAAGTGAAGTGACTTGCCCGAAGTCACACAGCTGACAATTGGCGGAGCCGGGATTTGAACCCATGACTTCTGACTCCAAAGCCCGGGCTCCTTCCACTGAGCCACGCTCGGTCAATCGACCAGTTATAGTATTTGCTGAATGCCTGCGTGCAGAGAACTGAACTAAGTATGGGAAGCAGTGTGGCTGATGGAAAGAGCTTGGGCCTAGAAGTCAGAAGGACCTGGGTTCTAATTCCAGCTCCACCACTAGTGTGCTGTGTGACCTTGGGTAAGTCACTTTACTTCTCTGTGCTTCAGTTATCTCGTCTGTAAAATTAGGATTAAGCCCCATGTGAGCCGCATATGGGACCTAATTTATATCTACCCTAGTGCTTAGTACAGTGCCTGGCCCATAGCAGGCATTTAAATACCTTTTTTTAAAGAAAAATAAAGGTGGTATAGTGAAATAGAAGACAAAATCCTTGTCCCTAAGGAGTTTATAGTCTCCTTAGCATGATGTTCCTCAAGACTATAACTCCTGCATTACGAAAGAACGGACGGTACTGAGTTCTAACTAATTATAATTGAATCTTTAGCATCGTGAGTCCAAAATACCCAGCGAATAATAGCGGGGAAATAAGTAACAACAGTAAGAAAACTACAATTAAATGTCTTCCTCGCTCTCACTCTATCATTTCAAAAATTGGTGCACAGGAGGCAATAGGGCCTGGTGGAAAGAGCATGGGGTGAAGAGTCCAGAGACATGGGTTCTTCCCCTAACTCCCCCACTTCCCTGCTGTGTGACCTTGGGCAAGTCACTTAACTTTTCAGGGCCTCAGTTTCCTCACCTGTAAAATGGGGAGAAAATACCTCTTCTCCCCTCCTCACACTGTGAGACAGAGACAGCACAATCTGATTATTATTTGGCCGCTAATTTCTAACTGTGAGCCTGTTGTTGGGTAGGGACCGTTTCTACATGTTGTCGACTTGTACTTCCCAGGCGCTTAGTACAATTCTCTGCACACAGTAAGTGCTCAATAAATACGATTGAATGAATGAATGAATGACTGTGAGCCCCATATAGGACAAGGACCGTGTTTAACCTGATTAGCTGGTATCTACCGCAATGCTTAGAACAGTGCTTGGCACATACTAAGGGCTTAACAAGTACCATTATTATTATTATAGTTAAATACTGCTACTATTGGTAGACTGATTATTAATGTTTCTTATGTCCCCCTTCTAGACTGTGAGCCCGCTGTTGGGTAGGGATCGTCTTTATATGTTGCCAATTTGTACTTCCCAAGCGCTTAGTACAGTGCTCTGCACACAGTAAGCGCTCAATAAATACGATTGAATGAATGAATTATCCTGCATTTACCAGTAAAGTGAGTGGCACAGAGTACTGCAAAAATGCCACTATGGGTATTATATATCATAATTATCTTTTAATGGTATTTTTAAGCACTTGCAATGCTCCGGGGACTGTATTAAGTGCTGGAGTAGATACAAACTACTTAGGTTGGACATAGTCCATATCCCACAGGGGGCTCACAGACTTGATCCCCCATTCTACAGCCGAGATGAGGCGCAGAGAAGTGAAGTGACTTGCCTGAGGTCACACAGGAAGGAGATCAGTGGCAGAGCCGGGATTAGGACCCAGGTCCTTCTGACTTTCAGGCATGTGCTCTATCCACTAAGCAACACTCATTTTACCATTGAGCTAATTAACGATTTCCCATTAAGCTTGTTCTTTATGTCTTTCATGTTCTTTCTTTATGTCTTTATGTTCTTTCATGCGGTGTAAAAAAAAAAAAAATCTCCCCGGAACCTTACAAACTCTCATTTACATCAATTCTTAAGACTCTCTGAAAATCATTTGGCTAAAGTGTCACGTTTCTGGAGATCAGAACTCTAACACCGAGGAGCGGCTGCAGTTCAAAGTGATCAGTCCCTGGAAGAAAGAGCTGGATGTGGGATTTTAATGAAGGAGCGAAAAAGACAACAATAGTGGAACTTACTTGGTACGGGAAGCACAACAGAAGGTGGAGGTTGACCGTGTCCTTGGGCTACTGGAAGCCTCATATTATGACCCGAGCCCGGGCCGGGCCCGGGAACTGGCCCGGGGCTGGGGCCGGGCCCCGGACCGGGCAAAGGCGGCAGTAATATCCCAGGAGGAGGAGGAGGCGGCAGTCCGGGGGGTGGGGGCGGGAAAGGGATCATACTTGGCAGGGCGACTTCATCAACTACTAGGGGATCATTTCCGTGATCAAACTGACAAAGATCACCAAGTACACAAAAGCCTCTTTCTGTAACCAGAAAAACAACAAAAACAAAAACAAAAAACCAGAATCCCGTTACTAACCATTTTACATTCCATTAAAACTAACTATAGAACATCACTTAACATTGACAAGGTATTTTTCATCAGAGACTTCAAAGTGCTCCTGAAACAAAAACAACTGAGGTTCTGGCAGGTGAGATCGTCCACGCTTTATAGTTACGGACGGAACCTCTGTTTGTCTAAGGGTCTTGTCCGGTACCGTACGGTGTCAAAGCCACGAAGCGGTCTCATTATCATCGTCCTGCATCATTCCCAGAAACAGTTAGAAATATTTCAAGTTACAACGGGATGAGAGGGGGAAGATGAGGGACACAGATCAGGTCTGGGTCGCCTCGTTGATTTCCACTGATATCATCAACGCTGACGTTAAAACCCCATGTTTATTGTCTCTAATTGCATCAGTAGCAGGTCAAGGAAACCACTTGAAAGCAGGAGACTCATTTAAGCTTCAGAAGCCTTTTTAGGGGTCAGGCCGACTCTGAAATTTTTACTTTGGGAGACCAAGGGCAAATGCAATTAGCACGGTACAAATCTTTTCCCGCCAGGCCTCCAAAACATAAAAACTGACAAGAAAACACACTGTTGGTAGAGGAGTTTTTTTCTCCGTCTCTATCTCAGTATAACACAGATTCACATGTCATTAAACAGCAGGCAGTAATCTGTGCGACATCTAGTTTTCAACCGCGTTCCGACTCTTTTGCGGCTTGCGTAGGGGAAAAAAAAATTCAAGTCATTTTACCATCGTAATCTCTACATCGTCTCTTTGGTGGTGGGTTTCTGCCAAAGGAATTGGAAGAGCTATGATTGTTATAGTAATTAGACCAGCTTTCTGTTGTGTTCTCAGGGTGGTGAGCAGGTGCAATCACAGTAACAGTGCTGGGGATAGACTGGGCCCCGGAGGAATACTGTTCAGAAGAGTTACTGGGTGGGGCCGACGCAGGGACGTAAGAACTCTCCAGATCGTTCCTTTCGCTCTTGAATTTTGATCTTTCCCTGTGCTCTGCTTTAGGGAGAAACAGACAAACAAACAAACAACAAACAAAAAAAATACAGCAAAGATGAGTTGGGCTGGTTTTTCAAATTGAGCAGAATGACATCATTTTTAATTGGTGCTGGAGTTGGCCCCACGAACTAAATGAAAACATCGCCCATTGTGTTCACAATTAACCTTTCCAAAAAAAGCCAACAGAATCATCAACCTGAGACCTATCGTCACATGACAACATTTTGACGAATAATGGACTCTATACCTGAGCAACAATGACCCCCGTTTATTTACTGAAGGGTCATATCCCTTCGCTGTGACTTTTGCCCAGACAGCAAAGTTGAAATCCCAGGAAGCCAGGGGCTATGCATATCAACTGTTGATTGATATGAATTCTTTACAGTGAATCGTTTCTGTATTCTCTAATACCTAATAACCTATTTGAAGCAGACACATCAACTCTTCTTAAGAAACCTAGCATAAACATACCTGCACAAAATGACCAAAAAACCAGACTTCTACTAGACTATTTTTATAAATCAATATATTTCTGGTCCATCCTCCTCTGCCTATTTTAACCTAAAAAAATGGATAAATCAATTTTGACTCTGCTCGGATATATACATACATATATATATATATATATATATATAAAACACACACCCGATTCCAGTGCCTCAAAACAGCAGATTATCAGTGCCCTCAGGAGGGAGGATTTCTGGATTAACGTTCTGCAGGGGCTCATCCTACTCACCAACATTTCGGTTCGGATCCCGGTCTTTGCTTCTCCCCCGGCTTCGACTCCGACTGCGACTTAATCCTCGGCTTTTACTGCGGCTTTTACTTCTTCCTCTTCTCCAATCGTACTTATCTCGGTATAATTCACTGCGCTCGTAGTATCTGTCGTACTCTCTCCACTTTCCATCTTCTCTTTTTTTTTCACGGGTCCTATAATAGACAGATATGTAAGCCATACCCTGGCTTCGAAAGCCACGCCCTCGACCAGGTTTGGGTTGTAAAGCACTCTCCTCCTTGTATTCCCTATCTTCATAACTTCCGCCCTCTTCCAAAAGGCACCTAAAAGATGACCACCTAGTCCCTCTGATCCATTATGTAGGCAGGGGGGATAAAAAAAACCTCAGGAAAAAAAATATTCCCAGCTTCACTTCTGTGGGAGGGGTGAAAGAACGAGTGGAGGTGAATCCAAAATTAGAGGAGGGGTGGGAAGGGGGGGAAAATATCACAGGTGGCATGAGGGATACGCATGGAGAACTGCAACAAGACATTTTCCCCTGAAAAATAATCTTTGCAGCGATGGTAACACAGCAGCCCAGGGCTCACGCTTTAGGAACAGGGGCTAAATACGGATGGCTCCGGAACGGAGCATCCCTAAACCGGTGACACCAATGGAACACTTCATCCTACTCTCAAAGGAGACTGACTGCTCCACCTCTGGGCTAGCCGTAATGGTGCTTAGAGGCAGAGAAGAAAGGGAACAGAAACAGAAGAGTCACCGGGAACAAAGAGAGAGACAGGCACTTGAGGAGGGGATCGATCAATCGATGCTATTTATTGAGCGCTAATGGGGATAGGGAGGGGAGTCAGCTATTCACATTATTTCAGGCCTTTGCGAGGTGAGCGGGAAGAGAGCCATTATGTAGTCTAACTAAAGGGAAATACAAACCTTCGTTCGCTGGACTCCGAAACGATCTTTTGGGGGCTGGAGTATTTCTTTTTTCGGACGTCTCGCTCTTCTTCTGCTGCCTCTTGAAATACCTGTGCAAAAATAATCATTAGGACAAGCCGAACAATTCCATGTGTAGTAAGAGGAACTTTCACGTTCAAAGGCATTTACTGAACAGAGGAGCATTGCAGCGCGGCTCAGGGGAAAGAGCCCGGGCTTTGGAGTCAGAGGTCAACGGTTCAAATCCCGGCTCTGCCACTTGTCAGCTGTGTGACTTTGGGCAAGTCACTTCACTTCTCTGTGCCTCAGTTCCCTTATCTGTAAAATGGGGATTAAGATTGTGAGCCCCACGTGGGACAACCTAATCACCTTGTAAACTTCCCAGTGCTTAGAACAGTGCTTTGCACTGTTATTATATTATTATTATTATTACTAAGGGCTTGGGAGAGGCAAACACACATTCCCTACCGTATCTGAGCTCTAGCTGCACAGTCATTACACCGGCAAATGGATGGAAGTATTGAGAGTTCATTTAGAGCCCAGTGATCTGACATTAGACAGCTGCAATAGGCTGCTTCCGCCTATGGGTCCCTGACAACAGCCCAGGGGCCAGGCTTTATTAAAAAAACAAAAACGAAAAAAATGAAGAAAAACAAAAAACAAAATAAGACAAAAAGCACCCTGCCAGGGTTTGGGCTGATCACGGCCCCATATACAGACTCCAAATGCTGGGATGTCCAGTGGGAAAGCACAGTAAGTGGCCGTCATTCATTTGTGTACCTGCGACTTTTTTTTTTTTTTAAGGTATTTGGTGCTATGCCCCAGGCACTGTATTAAGCACTACACTAGACACACGTTAATTAGGTTGGTCGTGGTCCCTGTCCCACATAGGGCTCACAGTCTTCATCCCTATTTTACAGATGAGGCAACTGAAGCACAGAAGTTAAGTGACCTGACCAAGGTCACGCAGCACACTCCGGGCCTTCTGAGTTCCCAGGCCCGTGCTCTATCCACTAGGCCACTCTGCTTCTCTGCTAGGATTTAGAGGGCCCAGAGATCTCTATAAATATGGGACAACCGCTCTTTTCTCCCTCTTCCTCACTACCAGACATAAGGTCCACACTCCCTTTTAGGTCCCAGGGCAATATCTGGGCTGAAGATGCGGAGCCTAGGTGGGACTCTGCTAGATGACAGTGGTCCTACCTGCAGCTGACCACCGCTAGGAAATAAACTGTCTGAAAAAACTAACTCATAAACTGTTGGACTGTGTCCCTCCTGATTACCTTGTATCTACCCCAGCGGTTAGAACAGTGCTTGGCGCATAGTAAGTGCTTCACAAGTACCACAATTATTATTATTGCTAGATACCACAATAAACAACAAAAAATGCCTCATCTCTCCTCTGCTCAGAGGCTATTGGATTCCTTGACCTTTTTCCACCTTGAATACACTCTGGGACGTCCTTTGCCACTGTCTCTGCTCTAAAATCCTCAGCTCCGTTTGGCAATCGAATCGCTTAAACTGGTTTCCAAAACAAAATCTCCTAATGAAGATGGAACAACATGGTTTGAGGGAGGTTTGTCAAGATCATCTCTCAGCGTTTCCTCATCTGTAAAATGGGGATGAAGTTCTTGCTCTCCCTTCATCTTAGATTGTGAACCCCAGTGTGGAACAGAGACTGCTTGATTTGATTATCTTGCATCTGTCTACTAATGGTGGTATCTCAGTATCAATCAATCGTATTTATTTATTCAATCGTATTTATTACAAACATATATATATATATATATATATATATATATACTGGTACTTAGCACAGTGCTTGGTGCTCGGTGGGCACTTAAACCCTTCTCCACATTTTCAGGGATTATGATTATGTAAATAATTTAATAATTATAACAATCACAATTATAATTTATTATTATTAGATTGTGACCCCTGAAGGGCTAGGGAGTTGGGCAAAGTCTCACCAGTGCTTAGTACAGTGCCTAGCACATAGTAAATGCTTAATACCAAAAACAAAACAAAACCGAAAAAACTTGCCATTTTTCCTAGCCCTCAGTAAAGAATCCAACTGGGGCTTAATATTACCACTTCTAAAAATAAATTTCACAATATCTCAAAAGGCATGTTGGTAAAAGATAGGTTCTATCCCTAGAAAGTACACACCAAAATGAAAAAAAATACCAATATGATGTGGCTTACCTAAAATGGCAGCCAAAATATGGCAACCATTTTATGTATTCCATTCTTTTGTATACCGATTTATATGAATACTGAAGTTACGTTGCTAGCATGGAAAAACTCAGGGAACCATCTTTTTTCTTTCATGGAGCACAATCACGGCAAATTTAAATGATGGAATTTATACTACTCTCCGTCGGGTGGTAAACAGCAACTGAGCGCTGCCACTTGAAATAAGTTCCTTTTTATTCTGAGGAATAAGGTACGTTTAAAGAAGGGTTTCCACTTGCCAAACGGTCCTTAGACCTCCCTCTGTAAACCCGAACAGCTCGATTCCTGACGATTTTTGATCGTCTCCTGGGAAGCAAGGCGGATACAAAGTTCTCTTTTTCCGACGGACTCCTAAGAGCGCATTCGGTCTTCCCTCCTGTCGCGCCCACAATCTACCACAATAAGGTTCCTCCACTCAGTGCCAAGCTAAAGATTTCACAGCCACAATATGCCATGTTGCCCAACAGAGAACCCCTACTTAAGCCAACCCGGGACCCATCAATTAGGGCTCTCCTCCAGGCAGGTGTCAATGGGCTTCTGGAAATTCATTCAGTCGTATTTATTGAGCGCTTACTGTGTGCAGAGCACTATACTAAGCACTTGGGAAGTACAAGTTGGCAACATATAGAGGCGGTCCCTACTCAGCAATGGGCTCACAGTCTAGAAGCATTGGCCAAAGTGCCCCAGCGATTTGGTGTGAAAGCACTGCAGCTTCAAGCAAGTCCACGGGGGCCCAAAGGGAACGTGCCTACCAATTCTGTCACTTGAACTCTTGGGAGAGTTCAATTCTCCCAAGAGTTTAGGTCAGGGCGCTGCACACAGTGCATGGATGATAATAACAGCCCACAGTGCTAAGAAGCAATATGAACATCACATGCCTGAAATTCTTCCTCTTGCCCTGCAAACAGCAGCCCTTCAACCAATTCTTCTAATATCGCACGCAGAACTCAGACTTGTTTTTCCACTATGTCTCCCTCCTCCAGTGAGCAGAAGCCTTCCACTCACAAATTCAGCACAATTATCCCGTCAGTCCTGTACCCTTCAAAATGTTATGCTCATCACGAAATGTTGGGGAGCAGCAGAAATGCTGGAGGGAATCGGTTATGCCAAGGAGAACTGCTGATACTTTTCCAGGATTTAAAACCATGATTCTGAATTATATTTTGCAATTATATGTAAAGCAGAGGAGCTACACCACTTCGCATTATCTCTTTTTACACTAAGGGTAATCAGATTTATTCCCCTTTGTTCAAAATCACAGTCATTCCTATAATTATTTCTGCATACCAGCCTATAATTTATTGAAAATAGGATATGTTGCAGAAACTCATCAATTATCTGAAAAGATTCAGGTTGGAAGTTAGGTAACTGGAGATGTTTAGACAAAGAGAGCTTTGAGAGCTGACAAGCTTCAATGAACTTTTGACATTATATACTCAAATAGAGTAACCAAAGTTCATTTATATATTAATATCTACTAATAATATACAAAACATCAAAAGTGGGCTGGTGAGGATTGGAGAAGAGGTTTAGAGAGAGAGAAGAGGTCTCATTCAACCTTACCGATTATAGCCATTTTGTTTTCATGCCGAATCATTCAAATCAGAATAATGTACGTAATACTTTTAATGGCATTTGGTAGGCGCTTACTACCAGCCAGGAGCTTTTCTAAGTGCTGTAGCAGATACAAGGGTAATCAGGTTTGGACATATCCATATCCCACAGAGGGCTCACAGTCTTCAACCCCATTTTGCAGATGAGGGAACTGCGGCACAGAGAAGTGAAGAGACGTGCTTAAGGTCAGACAGCGGACAAGCGACGGAACCGGGATTAGAACCCGGGTCCTTCTGGCTCCAGGGCCTGCGCTCTACCCATTAGACCACACTGCTTCTCATGTCATATTCTTGGAGCAACTCTGCTATTGGTTCAGTGGAAAGAGCACTGCTCTGGAAACCTTAGTCGGCGAGCCTCGTGCGGGACAGCAACAGTGCCAACCCTAAATAACCTGTGTCGACCCCAGCGCTTACAACAGCGTTTGACACGTAAAGGGCTTAACACATCCCATTACAATCCAAAAACATAACAAAAAAAAAAAAAGCCAGGAGTCCTGGGTTCTAATCCAAGGTCCATACGCTGGCATCCCACTGTGCCACCTGAGATGACTGTTTTGGACCGAAGAACCGCTTAGGGTGATTTGCAAGGTGGGTAGGCCCAGCGGTCCCATAGGCTGTAAGCTCGTGTGGGCAAGGAATACAACCGCTATATTGTACTCTCCCAAACGCTTAGTACAGTGCTCTGCACACGATAAGGGCTCAATAAATACGACTGACGGAAATTCTGAAAAAACAGCTGGCTCACGCAGGCATCAAAGCCTGTGGTGGCTGTGCAGGTAACTGTTTGCTGGGTAACGGCACTCCGGCACGACTACCGGCACTAAGCTGTAGCCATTTAGTCGGAAATGGGCTTTGGACAGAAAAACCTTCCCAAGAAAACGTGGCCGGGGCCAGAGTCCGAGTGGCACTATGCCAACCACCCTCGCTACAATCCATTCATTCATTCATTCAATCGTATTTATTGAGCGCTTACTGTGTGCAGAGCACTGGACTAAGCGCTTGGGAAGTCCAAGATGGTGACATATAGAAACGGTCCCTACCCAACAGTGGGCTCACAGTCTAGAAGGGGGGAGACGGAGAACAAAACAAAACATATTAACAAAATAAATAGAATATGTACAAATAAAATAGAGTAATAAATACGTACAAACATATATACATATATACAGGTGCTGTGGGGAGTGGGGGAGGGGGAGAGGAAGGAGGGGGCTCAGTCTGGGAAGGCCTCCTGGAGGAGGTGAGCTCTCAGTAGGGCTTTGAAGGTACTTGGTCCTGAAGCCTCAGGGCTGAGGCCTGCCCGATGCCCCCGAGGGACGCTCCAGCATCGTTTTCAGGGCATCCAGAGGGAATAAAATGAAGAACGAAATCAACACAAAAACTGATCTGAACATAAGATGACCAGCTGCAGAAAAGGAACCCCACGGTAGCATCTCCTTTGACTATTGGAACTATTTGGGCAGTCTCTGAGATCCCAATTTGGTACTGGAAAGGTGCACAACTGGGGAATTGTTCCAATATTTGCAATAAGGGTTTGGAGCCCATATGGGATTTGAGAGGCTCTCGGTTAACAGCAACTTTACCTCTACTTTTAGCTCCCCTTTATCTGGAACAGTGGGCTTTGGCTCTGGTTTTGCTGTTTCCAACGGAGGCAGGTAGTTCTTCGTATACAGGCTTTCAAAAAGCTTATCCACAAAACCTGACGTTTCTGAAACCAAAAAAAAAAAAAAAAATGCCACAAAGATTAATATTTGGGTTGCAAATATCATGGAGAATACTTGTTTATCTTAAGGCTGAACTATTTTAAAACTGATACTTGATTAAGATTCCTGCAGGTTTAAAACTTGGCTTATTTTAGGTTCTACTGACAAGCAGCCTGGCCCAGAGGAAACAGCACAGACCCGGGTATCAGAGGACCTGGGTTCTAATCCCCACTCCGCCACTTGTCTGCTGTGTGACTTTGGGCAAGTCACTTAAATTCTCTGTGCCTCAGTTTCCTCATCTGTAAAATGGAGATTAAATCCTAATCCTTCCTATATAGACTGTAAACCCCATATGTGACAGGGACTGGGTCCAACCTAACTCTGTATCTTTCTCAGTGCTTAGAACTGTGTATTTGTTGTATTTGCGCTATATTTATATATATTTATGTATGAGTAGAGAAACAGACACCATACAGGAGGCAAGCAGATTAAGGGTGCGACTGTCATGATGCATAAATGAATGGACTTAAGGTTAATGAGTATTGTTTCTGAAGGAAGAGAGGAAGAGGAAGAGGTGAGAAATATTACTGAGGAGGAGCTGGCAGCACTTGGGTGAATGAGAGGGATCAAAGGGGGTTCTAAGGTTACAAACGTAGGGAGAGGAATAACAATAATAATAACGGTATTTGTTAAGCACTTATTATGTGCCAGGCACTGTACTAAGCGCTGGGGTGGATAGAAGCAAATCGGGATGGACACAGTCCCTGTCCCACTTGGGGCTCACAGTTTCAGTCCCCATTTATAAGGGGGAGCTGACAGTGAGAGAAGCAGGTAAAGTTTAAGCTCCTCAAGGCCAGGAATCAGATCTGCCAATGCTACTGTACTCTCTCAAGTGCTCAGTTTGGTGCTCTGTACACAGCAAGTGCTCAACAAATACCACGGATTAAGGAGGGGGCAGAAGGAGTTCAGTTTTTAACATGGTAAATTTGAAGTGGTGGTGAGACAGCCGTGTGAAGATACTTCAGAGACAGAATGCAAAACTGGAAACACGTCAAGAGGCAGAGGTGGAGATCCAGATCTAGGAGTGAACAGTTTCGCTCACCCCCGGAGAAAGAGAGCAGGAGTAGTAATAGTATTAAGTGTCTAATGTCTAGTCCACCTGTCTACATATTTTGTTCTGTTGTCTGTCTCCCCATTCTAGACTGTGAGCCCGTTGTTGGGTAGGGACCATCCCTAGATGTTGCTGACTTGTACTTCCCAGGGGCTTAGTACAGTGCTCTGCACCCAGTAAGCGCTCAATAAATACGATTGAATGAATGAAAGTGCTTACTGGGTGCAGAGCACTGTACTAAGTGCTGGGATAGAGTGTACGAGTGGGAATACAGGAAGGGCCCCAAATGAAGTACTGAGGGACATCCTATTGAAGTGCTGGGAGAAGTCCAGAAAGGAAATTAAAGCGCAGCAACTGGAGATCTCAGGAGGATCATTCCAACCGGAGGCATTTTCCAAAGAAATGGCAAATCAACTAGTGCTTTTCCGAAGGTTTTGAGAAATGACTCCAAACTGTTGAGCAATCAGTGAGTAATGTGCTTCCTTCCTCCACAGGTCTTAAGAAACATGTGTTTGGATTTAAGTTATCTTGGTTCCACCTCTCTTTTGGGGTTCAGATTTAATCACCATTTCGTACTGAGGCACAGAGTCTCCCACTGCCCCAAAGGTTTCGGGAAGACAAATGCTCATCTCCAGATCTTTGAGGATCTAAGGAACTGAAAATTTCATTTACTTCCCTACTCAAAGAGCGCACTTAAAAAAAAAAAGTGTGAAACAGCTATCCCCTTTCTCAGGATCAAGGATGATTTCAATGTTTTCATTACCCAAATGATACTAGAGGTTCTCCTGAATGTGACAATCCTCATGCCTTTCAATGGATGCACAAAAGAGAAAAGAAAAAAATAAAAGGTGCCCTAATCTGACCCCCTCCCTTACCACAAAAATAAAAGAGGGCTAAAAGAACACTGAAAGCTCGTTGTATTTTAGAATGACTGAAGTGTAAGTACAGTGGGTGGAGGGAAAACGGAGTTCTCTTGTCCCCAAGTGGCACCTCTTTCTCATTTGCAAACACAGGACTCCACGCACAAATTTCCAAAATTAGCTGGGGTTCTTTCAGTCTTTTCTATTGACGTTTGAAGCGCCATTAATTGCAATATATCTGCAGGTCGATAAACATGAATTACCTTTTTGCAGAAAGACGTCTAGCTGATCAGCGCAGAAGGCTTTTAGTTCTTTCTCAGGTTTGTCCTTCTTGACCAACGCTACCACATAGTTTGCTAAGGCTGATGGGTCTGCATCACATCTGATATGAGGGGAAAGAAGTAAGGAGAAAATAAAATCACTCTGAAGAAAATAACTTCACTTGATTAAACTGAAGTCTTTAAAAGGCATCCCTCTTCGGGAAAGTCACAGGTACAAGCCACATCTAAATAAATGCAAACACAGGTTTCTGCAACAGTGGTAAAATCTAGGCCACAAATTTTTTTTTTTTACATTATACCCCTGAATCCTTCCCACAGTACTGATGTGCATACCCTTTCACTTCACTGCTTCCCTTACCTAGAATTCATTTTTAATACCTGTCTTTCCAGGCAACAGAACAAAGTCCTTGAGAGCAGGGATTGTGTCTACTAACTCTATTATACTCTCCCCAGGGCTTAGTAGAGAGTTCTGCACAGAGTAATTGCTCAATAAATATCGTTGAGTGAATCAAAAAGTTTAAGTCCATAAGCCATCTTCCCAAAAGAGTTCAATTTATATTATTCTGCCACGTGCTATGGAGTTTTCAGATTGATTTTGTAACCTCAGAATATAAAAAGCCCAGTCACGCAAGGAAATATTTCTCCCCTTCCAGCTTGTTTTGACTTACCTACGGCCCAGTAATGTCAGGGCTGGTTCTAGAGCGGAACCTAACATATTTCATATGAAACCGCATGGAAAAATATACCCCACGATACAGCCATTCCATTAAAACAGAAATGGACCATTAATAACTCATGGGTTTATCATGGGGTATGCTGGTAAATTCCCGATCATACAGATGTGATTCAACCGCGCTACAGGTCTCCTGGAATAATAAAAATTGTGGTATTTGTTCAAGTGATTTCTCGGTGTCACAAGCCGCGGTATATAGAATCAGATCAGACATGGCCCCTGTCCATAAGGGGCTCCCAGTCTAGGTATGAGGGAGAACTGGTACTTTATTCCCATTTTACAGGTAACTGAGGCACAGAGGGAATAGCCTAATGGAAAGAACATGGGTCCTGGAGACAGAGGACCTGGGTTTGAACCCCAGCTCTGCTATCTGACTGCTGTGTGATGTTGGGTGGTCAATTTCTCTGTGCCTCCGTTTTATCTGCAAAATGGAGATGAAGTACCTATTCTCCTTCCCCCTTAGACCCTAAGCCCCACGTGGGACAGGTACACTATCCAATCTGATTCTCTTGAATCTACCCCAGAGCTGAGCACAGCACACAGTAAGCAGTTGATCAATCAGTCAATGGTATTTATTGAGCACTTACTATATGCAGAGCACTGTACTAAGCTCGTTCCAGAGTACAACAGAATCAATGGATGTGTTCCCTGCTCATACCAAGCTTACGGCCTAGTTATTATTAAGTGATTTGATCAAAGTCACACAGCAGGCAAAGTGGTGGAGGTGGGATTAGAACCTAGGTCTCCTGAACAGCAAGCTGAGGCTCGTTTCTTTCCACTCCATCACTCTTTGCCCTTCCCGCTACTAGGGAAGAGGAAGTGGGTGAGATGGTGGCTATGCTGAGGTTTCTGACCCTCGAGCACAAGATTTAGGGCAGTCACTCAGTCAATAGTATTTATTGGAGCGCTTACTGGAGTTAGGGTAGGGTAGGGTTTGTGCCATTACCAAGGCTTGGCACGTCCAGCCCGGCTCAACACACTGGTGGAGTGAAGGTTGGAGATATATCGGTTCCAGCATACCATCCCATCCGAGGTGCTGCAGGGGATGCACCTGAGCCCCAAATCCTTCTCCCCTCGCCCCAAAAGTCTTGCAGACAAGGCTGGGCCCCTCCCGGCTCAGGTGTGCCAACCAAGCAGCGGCCCTGGGGATGCGACAAACTCGGCCATGAGAAATCTCTGTTGGATTTTCCACCCTTTCCACTCTCTTGGTTCACCCTAGTTGGACAGTGAGTCAGAAAACTCTAAGCGTTGACTGGTTATAGGATTCCCCGGGCCTGGAATGCCCTCCCTCTGCCCATCCAGAAACGCTCTGGACATATCACTCCCCTCCTCAAAAACCTCCAATGGCTACCGATCAATCTGCGCATCAGGCAGAAACTCCTCACCCTGGGCTTCAAGGCTCTCCATCACCTCGCCCCCTCCTACCTCACCTCCCTTCTCTCCTTCTCCAGCCCAGCCCGCACCCTCCGCTCCTCCACCACTAATCTCCTCACTGTACCTCGCTCTCGCCTGTCCCGCCATCGACCCCCGGCCCACGTCATCCCCCGGGCCTGGAATGCCCTCCCTCTGCCCATCCGCCAAGCTAGCTCTCTTCCTCCCTTCAAGGCCCTGCTGAGAGCTCACCTCCTCCAGGAGGCCTTCCCAGATTGAGCCCCTTCTTTCCTCTCCCCCTCGTCCCCCTCTCCATCCCCCCGCCTTACCGCCTTCCCCTCCCCACAGCACCTGTATATATGTATATATGGTTGTACATATTTATTACTCTGTTTATTTATTTATTTATTTATTTTACTTGTACATTTCTATCCTACTTATTTTATTTTGTTGGTATGTTTGGTTCTGTTCTCTGTCTCCCCCTTTTAGACTGTGAGCCCACTATCGGGTAGGGACTGTCTCTATGTGATGCCAATTTGTACTTCCCAAGCGCTTAGTACAGTGCTCTGCACATAGTAAGCGCTCAATAAATACGATTGATTGATTGATTGATTGATCCGCCAAGCTAGCTCTCTTCTTCCCTTCAAGGCCCTACTGAGAGCTCACCTCCTCCAGGAGGCCTTCCCACACTGAGCCCCTTCCTTCCTCTCCCCCTCGTCCCCCTCTCCATCCCCCCCATCTTACCTCCTTCCCTTCCCCACAGCACCTGTATATATGTATATGTTTGTACATATTTATTACTCTATTTATTTATTTATTTTGCTTGTACTTATCTATTCTACTTATTTTATTTAGTTAGTATGTTTGGTTTTGTTCTCTGTCACCCCTTTTAGACTGTGAGCCCACTGTTGGGTAGGGACTGTCTCTATATGTTGCCAATTTGTACTTCCCAAGCGCTTAGTACAGTACTCTGCACATAGTAAGCGCTCAATAAATACGATTGATGATGATGATGATGATGATTCACAACATTGTACACCACTCATAAATCCTTCCTTATTCAGGCCCGATGAAGAAAGCAAGTTTGTTGCCCTCATTTTATAACTGCAATCCTAGGAGTTAGAAGGATCTGGGTTCTCATCCCGGCTTCGCCACTTGTCTGCTGTGTGACTTCGGGCGAGTCACTTCACTTTTCTGGGCCTCAGGGACCTCACCTGTAAAATGGGGATTAAGACAGCGAATTCCATGTGGGACAGGGGACAGGGACTGTGTCCAGTTCAATTTGCTTGTATCTACACCAGTACTTAAATAGCACCATTATTATCATCAAAATATATTAATAAAAACAAAGAATGACCCACAGCTTATTGGGCTCCTCCTAATGAATCCCTCCCTGACACCTAGACCCTCTCGTACAGCTTCTGTTGGGAGATCAGAGGCAGGGGGGAGAGGAAGAGATAGCTCAGCACTTTAATAATACTAACTGAGCTTTCACACATTTATTCCGAAGAAGTGTAAAACCAAGAAAAGAACCCCTAGTGATAGTGAAGAAATGAAGCATGCCTACTTGGCTGCCAGATACCAAACAGAGAAGCAGCACGGCTCAGTGGAAAGAGCCTGGGCTTTGGAGTCAGAGGTCATGGGTTCAAATCCCCGCTCTGCCAATTGTCAGCTGTGTGACTTTGGGCAAGTCACTTCACTTCTCTGGGCCTCAGTTCCCTCATCTGCAAAATGGGGATTAAGACTGTGAGCCCCCCGTGGGACGACCTGATCACCTTGTAACCTCCCCAGCGCTTAGAAAGGTGCTTTGCACGTAGTAAGCGCTTAACAAATGCCATCATTTTTTTTAAACATTGCCCATAACAACAGTAGAGCAAGCTTTTGTTTTAATAATTGGGAAGCGTCACAGCTTAGAGGTTACTGAGGCCCAGAGAAGTTAAGTGACTTTCCCAAAGTCACACAGCTGACAATTGGCAGAGTCGGGATTTGAACCCATGACCTCTGACTCCAAAGCCCGGGCTCTTTCCACTGAGCCACGCTGCTTCTCTAAATCTGCGAAACCAATTCATTTCCCACTGAAATAACAGAAAATAGTTGAAAGTGTCTTATCACGAGCTAAGAAACTAACCCATACAAAAGAAATACATTTAAAAACAGTCGTAATACAATAGTCCCATCAAATAGGCATGAAAATATGAACCAATAATGCAGTACTTTCTCATGTGCATATGTGAAGTGCGATCGCACATGTGGTTTCAATTGGATTGAACAGAGTCAGTGAATGTTTTCCTGACACCATGAGCTTGGCTGGGGTTTGGTGTGTCACGTTATATAAGAAACTGCTTGTGTGTTTGTGCCAGCACAGGTAAGTGCGGCAGTGTGAGTTTTCCCTTAACGTCAGATTTGCAAAGGAGCCAGGGAGAGCTATTCCCCACCACTCCCTGTCATATTTCACTCCCTATTCATCAATTTGACACCTGATGCTAATGGATTAGAAATGCCTGTGCTAGCAGCTCGGCCATTATCTATGCTAAATAGATCTGCCACATGTTCAATTGAGATGGGCTGTGATCCCACTATTCAAGTCCTGTCAAAATACTTCAAGGTAGGGGAAGGGTAGTGTTCAAAGGAGGTACTTTGTAGACAAACTGGGCACTGCTATAAGTAACCCAGTCCTTAAAATCCAATAGCCCAAACACTAGAGAAGCAGCATGGCTTAGTGAAAACAGCATGGGCTTAGAAGTCAGAGGTCGTGGGTTTGAATCCTGGCTCCACCACCTGTCAGCTGTGTGACTCTGGGCAAGTCATTTAACTTCGCTGTGCCTCAGTTACCTCATCTGCAAAATGAGGATTAGGACTGTGAGCCCCCCCATGGGGCAACCTGATAACCCTGTAACCTCCCCAGTGCTTAGAACAGTGCTTTGCACATAGTAGGTGCTTAATAAATATCATTATTATTATTATTACTCTCCTACTACAACCCAGCTTGCACACTTCTAAGGTTCCTCTAATGCCAACCTACTCACCACATCTCAATTCCATCTATCTCACCGCAGGCCTCTCGCCCACGTCCTGCTTCTGGCCTGGAATGCCCTCCCTCCTCATAACTGGCAGACGATTACTCTCCCAACCTTCAAAGCCTTATTGAAGGCCCGCCTCCTCCAAGAGGCCTTCCCCGATTAAGCCCTCCTTTCCTCTTCTCCCACTCCCTTCTGCGTCCCCCTGACTTGCTCCCTTGATTCACCCTCCCTCCCAGCCCCACTGCATTTATGTTCATATCTGTAATTTATTTATTTCTATTAATGTCCGTCTCCCCCTCTAGACTGTAAGCTCGCTGTGGGCAGGTAATGTCTGTTACATTGTAATAATTATGGTATTTGTTTAGCACTTACTTTAAGCGCTTTGTGTCAGTACTAAGTGCTGGGGTAGATACAAGTTAATCAGGTTGGACATGGTCCCTGTCCCATATGGGGCTTGCATTCTCTTAGTCCCATTTTAAAGACGAGGTAACAAGCTCAGAAAAGTTAAGTGACTTGCCCGAGATCACACATCATCAATCGTATTTATTGAGTGCTTACTGTGTGCAGAGCACTGTACTGAGCACTTGGGAAGTACAAATTGGCAACATATAGAGACAGTCCCTACCCAACAGTGGGCTCACACTCTAAAAGGGGGAGACAAAACCAAACATACTAACAAAATAAAATTAATAGAATAGATATGTACACAGCTGTCAGAGGCAGAGCCGGGATTAGACTCCCAGGCTGGTGCTCTATCCGCTAGGCTAGGCGGCTACCTCTGTCACACAGAAATGCACACATGGTCCTCCTCTGCAGACCTGCAGTTTAGTCTAAAGCTGGATGTCACATGTGTACCGGGCTCCCAGAGGAGAACACAACCCTTCCTAAAATGCTTTTCTGCTTCCTTGAAACCAGTTCATCGTTGGACAGTATACTGCCTGGGTGGCAGAATACCCTGTCAGCCCTGTCTTGCAAATGAAAAAAACTCTTCGGGTGCAGATCAGTCGGTCGATGAATGGCATTTATTGAGGGCTTGCTGGATGGAAAGCACCGTTCTGAGCTCGGGAGAGTACACTACAACAGATCTGGGATGCAAACTGGCACCTCCTTGGCCTTCAGGGTTTTTTGTCAGGGTGTAGTGCAAAGCTGACTTAAGTAGCTCAATCACTGGCCTCTCTCCTTATTTGTGCACATTCAGAACGCACTCTTTGGCACCCAGCTACGCATTTCGAAGACTTCTGATAGTGTTGGGTAGCCCGTGGCCAGAAGGTTATTTTAACTGGCCATGTTGGCTCCCAGTGGCTCCTTACGAGCTCTCAGCTTGTAAGAGCCTTTTGGATCCAACTAAAAGTGCAGTAGACGGGAAATAGAGAAACACTCAGGCCAGGATTTCCCAGTAATATTTCAGAGCCAGTCCAGCCAGGCCAACTTCAACGCTCCTTGTGTCTTTGGGCTTGGCTGTGGAGAATAAGGTTGAATAAGGCTACAGCTGTTACACACCCAACTTCACTCCATATGGAATTGATCGTTCGCCCTACAAGGAAAGGGTTAAAATAATAATAATTATGGTATTTGTTAAACACTTACTATCCACCAAGCACTATTCTAAGTGCCGGGGATGATACAAGGTAATCAGATTGTCCCACGTGGGGCTCACAGTGTTACTCCCCATTTTACGGATGAAATAACTGAGGCACAGAGAAGTGGCGGAGCTGAGATTAGAACCCATGTCCTCTGATTCCCAAGCCCGTGCTCCTTCCGCTAAGCCACGCTGCTTCTCACTGAGTCACGAAGAGGCTTTGAACTTTTCCCATCTCATTCAAACTCAAAAGATTATGCAGGGCAAAGGGATTCTAATTTATCAATCAATTGTATGTCTCGAGCTCTTACAGTGTGCAGACCACTGTACTAAGCATTTGGGAGAGCAAAATAACAGTAAGTATCATTTAGGGCATAACGATTATTTGAGATGCTTACAACATCTCTGCTCTGTGCAATTCCACATTTCTGAGTTTCTGGCAGATAGAGCAGCTCACACGGAGCACAATAATCAATTCTTCACATCCTCCAGCTGAACAATGACACAATTAACGAGATGTTTCTCTGTGCCTCGCGTGCATCCGTAATAACAGTGGTATTTGTTGAGTGCTCACTACGTAATAATAATAGTGGCATTTATTAAGCACTTACTAAGTGCAAAGCACTGTTCTAAGTGCTGGGGAGTTTACAAGGAGATCAGGTTGTCCCACGGGGGGCTCACAGTCTTAATCCCCATTTTCCAGATGAGGTAACTGAGGCCCAGACAAGTTAAGTGATTTGTCCAAGATCACCCAGCTGGCAAGTGGCAAAGTCCTCTGACTCAGCCCCGGGTTTCTTCCACTAGGCCACACGTTTCAGAGAAGCAGTTTTACCGTAGCGATGCCTTATTTGGGAGGCAGCAGATGACGGTTCCACATTTGTGGTCGCCATATGGACGGAAAAGGAGATGACAACTGTTATTGGATTACTCGGTACAATGGGTGCCAACTTTTCCTTTCGTGCTTTAGGCTGGAGTCGGGGTCAGGATTTTAGGGGAGACGAAGGCTGGGAGGAGCCAGGCTTCAGGGAACTAAGAGCCTGTTCATATTTAGAGTCACTCGGGGCAGGGAACGGGTCTACAAACTCTGTTGAATAATAATGATAATAATAATTCGGTACTTGTTAAGTGCTTCCTATGTGCCAAGCACTGCTCTAAGCGCTGGAGTAGATACAAGTTAATCAGGTTAAGTGCTTAGTACAGTGCTCTGCACACAGTAAGCGCTCAATAAATACGATTGTTGATGATGATGGACATAGTCCCTCTGTCCCACACAGGGCTCAGAGTCTAAGTAGGGGTGATTACGATCAATCCCCATTTTACGGATGAAGAAGCTGACGTACGGAGAAGTGAATTTGCCCGAGGTCACACATTCATTCAGTCAATCGTATTTATTGAGCGCTTACTGTGTGCAGAGCACTGTACTAAGCACTTGGAAAGTACAATTCGGCAACAGACACAGACAGTCCCTACCCAACAATCGGCTCGCAGTCGGGGGGGGTGGGGGGGGGAGAGATAGACAACAAAACAATACCATCAAAATAGAAAAATAGAATTATAGATCTATATACACAGACAGTCCCTACCCAACAATCGGTTCACAGTCTAGAAGTGGGGGAGACAGACAACAGAACAATACCATCGAAATAGATAAATAGAATTATAGATCTATATACACATCACACAGCAGATACGCGGCAGAGCCGGGGATTAGAATCCAGGTTGTATTGTACCAACTCTGTTGTACTGTATTCTCTGCACACGGGTGACGCTCAGTAAATACCACTGATTAATTTGGGGTCTTTTCGGCCCCAACTGGAAACTCTCAGGCCTTGTCAGAGAGCGGGATGAATAGATCTGGGCCTGTCGCCCAAGCCACTGTGGGAGGAAGCGCCCTCTGAGAAGGTACCTCTGCTTGGGGTCATATGGTCTTTGCACTTTTTTCGCATTTTAAGCTTGCCGCCAACATGGGCACTGAAATAGCTCTTGCTATCTTTCCAGTGAGTCCACCGCCCTCCTTGAAGAAACTTTCTTTTCCTCAGTATCGTGGGGACAAACATCCTGGTGTTGGTGACTCGACCCCGACGCTCAACAGTGCGTCTGTTTGTTGGGGACCCAGGGGACCCAACTCCCCGCAATGCCAACACAGATAGTCACCTTCTGAAAATGATGCCTAAAAAAGTGAGCTGCCCCGTCCTCAAAGGTTTGGTTTCATCAGGTGTGACGACGGTGACTCCACGTTTTGCTACTCCCTAAGTGGCTAGAGTTGTACTAGAGTTGTAAAGTTTTCTGAATTCCAGCGTGGCTCAGTGGAAAGAGCCCGGGCTTTGGAGTCAGAGGTCGTGGGTTCAAATCCCGGCTCCGCCAATTGTCAGCTGTGTGACTTTGGGCAAGTCACTTCACTTCTCTGGGCCTCAGTTACCTCATTTGTAAATGGGGATTAAGACTGTGAGCCCCCCGTGGCACAACCTGATCAACTTGTAAACTCCCCAGTGCTTTGCACGTAGTAAGTGCTTAATAAATGCCATTATTATTATTGATAATAATAATAATTTTATTACTAAGGGCTTGGGAGAGGCAAACATACGTTCCTCTACTGTATTTGAGCTCTGGCTGCACAGTCATGACACCGGCAACTGATCACCTTGTAACCTCCCCAGCGCTTAGAACAGTGCTTTGCACATAGCAAGCGCTTAATAAATGCCATCAAAAAAAAAATTCCTACTCTTCTGACTAGCTCCTAAACCCTGACGCTCTATTTTTATAATATTTTTCTTTTATCTCCCATCACGTATTACTTATGATAAAGACAGAGTTGACAAGCTGTGTCCTCTGCTGAGGTCTGTTTTACATGAGGCGGAGGATGTTTACCGCATCATTCCTTTTCTGTTTTTCCTGGATTTTTCAAACGCCCGAGGGGCTTTCAAAAACCACTACTGTGTTCAAAGAGATTGGGAGTTCAATGTACTAGGCCACTAATGAACATCTAGAAAGATGTTCCCGAGACAGTGGTGGGGAGGGACTGTCTCTATATGTTGCCAAATTGTACTTCCCAAGCGCTTAGTACAGTGCTCTGCACACAGTAAGCCCTCAATAAATGCAATTGATGATGATGATGGTGGTGAGTTGCACGTTCTCTTCCCTGGTTTCCATTTCTTTCTTTTTTTAAAAAAAAATTGGTATTCGTTAGGCAATTAATATGTGCCAGACACCGTACTAAGTGCCAGGGTACATACAAGATAATTTCAGTCACAATTTTAGTCCCTATTTTACAGCTGAGGTAACTGAGGCACAGTAATGGGAAGCGACTTGTCCAAGGTCACACAGCGGATAAGTGGCAGAACCAGGATCAGAACCCGGGTCAATCAATCAATCAAATTTATTGAGCACTTACTGTGCGCACAGCACTGTACTAAGCGCTTGGGAAGTCCAAGCAATATATAGAGACAGTCCCTACCCAACAGTGGGCTCACAGTCTAGAAGGGGGAGACAGAGAACAAAACCAAACATATTAACAAAATAAAATAAATAGAATAGATATGTACAAGTAAAATAGAGTAATAAATATGTACTAACATATATACAGGTTCTGTGGGGAAGAGAAGGAGGTAAGGTGGTGGGGATGGAGAGGGGGACGAGGGGGAGAGTCCAACACTCAGGGGCTCTATCCACTATGCTACACTGCTTCCTTCTGACCGATAGCAAGCTTTGAAAGATGACTGACTCAGGTGAGGAGGGGTGCAATGTGTAAAAGTGAACATCACCTCCCCTTCCCAAAAGCAGGAAGGCTTTGCGCCCGTCATCTGTGGCACTTCCTCCTGAATGAGCCGCTGTCCTCTCCCAAGCGCTTAGTACAGTGCTCTGCACATGGAGAGCGCCCGATAAATGCCACTGATTGATAAGATTGATGAGCCACTCGCATCTGTGGTGCCAAATGCTCCGCTGAGCTCTTTGGTCCTAATCGGACAGCTGGATGCAGTTTGGCCAAGGGACAGACGCCACAGCTTTCCCAAATGGCAATGTTTTTTGTTGGTTTTTTTTTTTGCCAGGGACCAAATATTAGATTGCGATTTTATAACAAGTATCATAGTGACGCACCTTCTGGAGCTCAGTGTAAATCGAGTCATTTTAATTCTAACATTAGCTTGGATCAAAATAAGTCTACCTCCAAAAATGGGTTGGGGGACGGAGAAGGGGGAGGCTCTAATTTTGTTTTGGGAACGAACCTCTGGACTGCCTCTCCACCGAAGATACTGACAATGATAAGCCAGCCTAAACGGGAAAAACCAAGAATTTCCTCAAAATATGCTTTCACATCTAAACCTTCCCTGTTTTAATTCTTCGCCTCCTGTGTATTACGCCACAATCCCATTCATTCGTTCAACCGTATTGAGTGCTCACTGTGTGCAGAGCACTGTACTAAGCGCTTGTGCCTAGCAGAACCAGAAAAAAATGAAAAGTTCCCCAGCGGCACAAAACACCCTCCAGACTTTAAGTTTGCTACGGGCATGGAACGTGTCTGCTAATTCTGCTGTACTGTACTCTCCCAGGCGTTCAGTACAGAGCTCTGCAGACAGTATGCGCTCAATACCTTTGATTGATTATCTTGTTATTTAAGACGCCTAGCAGCTTATGCTCCACCATCAAGTGTAAATTCTTGATTCTTGGGGTTCCTAGATGGGTCCCTCTGAAAAACCTAGCAATGTGCTCAACACTCCGCAGCTGTTTACAGTGCTCTGCACACAGTAAGCGCTCAATAAATAACCACTGAATGAATGGGTGGGGAACGTGCCTATCAACTTTCATTCATTCATTCAATCGGATTTACTAAGCGCTTACTGTGTGCCAAGCACTCACTAAGTGCTTGGGAGAGTACAATATAACAACAGATGCATTCCCTGCTCGCAACAAGCGTACAGTCTAAAGACTCTACCAAGCGCTTAGTACAGTGCTCTGCACACAGTAAGCGCTCAATAAATACTACCGATTGACTGAATAAAAATTATTGAGTGGATGAAAGGTGAACAAACCCAAATAAGACTCTTTTACACGCTACTTCAACTTCACCGGTCAATTGTTTAGCTCCTCCATTAACAGGGTGATCATTACAGTTGTCTCATCTCGGAGTGGAAAAAACCGAGTTAAGCCCAAGGTAAAGGAACTTAACTTTTAAGGAATTTGATGCTTAGAGAATTTAAAGATTCCCAAATCAGGTAAAGTTTGAAATAAAAGGGGAAAAAAATTCAAGGGATCTGTTCTTATTATTAAGGGAGTGCAAACTAATTGGACTGAGAGCTAGCGAACATGGGTTCTTAAGTCCAGAAGGAGGAAATACCCGAGGGGTGGCCTTAGACGAATCGCTTAACCTCTAGACTGTAAGCTCGTTATGGGCAGGCAATGCGCCTGTTATAACATACTCTCCCAAGCACTTAATACAGTGTTCTGAACACAGTAAGAGTTCAATAAATATGACTGACTGACTAATCTTTCGGCGCCTCAGGTTCTTCATCTGTAAAATGGGAATAAAGATATCTGTTCTCCCTTCCTCTTGGATTACAAGCCCCCTATGGGGCACGGACTGTGTCTGATTTGATTGTAATAATGATGATATTTGTTAAGCGCTACTATGTGCCAAGCACTGCTCTAAGCGCTGCGGTACATAGAGGGTAATCGGGTTGTACCAGGTGGGGCTCACGGTCTTAATCCCCGTTTTACAGAGGAGGTAACTGAGGCACAGAGAAGTTGCCCAAGATCACACAGCTGACAAGTGGTGGAGCCGGGTTTAGAACCCGTGACCTCTGACTTCCAAGGCCGGGCTCTTTCCGCTAAGCCACGCCGCTTCTCAATGGCAAGCCTACCACGGCACTTTGCACATTGCTTGGCCGCCTAATACTACTCCTATAAGGAATGCCGCGACTGCTGCTTGGAAGTGAGGAAGGTGCTGTTCTAATAAAAACCATAATAATTTTAGTACTTTTTTAAGCGCTTACTATGTGCCAAACACTGTTATATGTGCTGTGGTAGATACAAGGTAATCATATTGTCCCACGTGGGGCTCCCAGTCTTAATCCCCATTTTCCAGATGAGGTAACTGAGGCCCAGAGAAGTGACGTCACTTGCCCGAAGTCACACAGCTGACAAGTGGCGGAGCCGGGATTAGAACCCACGACCTCTGATTTACTAAGCCACGCTGCTTCTCTACAGGGGAAGCAGCGTGGCTCAGTGGAAAGAGTGCAGGCTTTGGAGTCAGAGGCCATGGGTTCGAATCCTGGCTCCACCACTTGTCAGCTGTGCGGCCTTGGGCAAGCCACTTAACTTCTCTGTGCCTCAGTTACCTCATCTGTAAAATGGGGATTAAGACTGTGAGCCCCAAGTGGGACAACCTGATCACCTTGTATCCCCCCCAGCGCTTAGAACAGTGACTTGCACATAGTAAGCGCTTAACAAATACCACCATTATTATTATGAAGCTGCTAAGTAAACCATTTCCCCAGCACATTAATGGTATCAAAGGGTTAATACATCTTGAGCCTTATCCCTTATTCCAAAGGTGTTTACTCCTTTGGAGAATTAAATCAACTTCCTTCTTGGCATTCGTTTTTCCTTCACTTTATGATTTATGGATGAACAATTGTGGTATTTGTTCATTCATTCATATTTATTGAGAGCTTACTGTGTGCAGAGCACTGTACTAAGCGCTTGGGAAGTACAAGTGGGCAACATATATTTGTTAAGCACTTATTATGTACCATAGAACTATACTAAGCACTGGGGAAGATACAAGAAAATCCGGTTGGACACGGTCCACGTAGGACTCACAGTCTTAATCCCCGTTCTACAGATCAGGTAACTGAGGCCCAGAGAAGTGTAGTGCCTTGCCTAAGGTCACACAGCAGATGCTTGGAGGAGCTGGGATTAGAACCGGGGTCCTCCGACTCCCAAGCCTGTGGTCTTTCCACTAGGCCATACTGCTTAGCCCACAACATTGCTGGAACTCTAAATTGGGACTATTTTTCTCTGTAACCCTAATTACGGTACTATCTGTGGAACATCGATTGGGAAGCTGTGTTGCCTAGTTGGAGGCCTAATCCCGGCTCCGCCACTTGTCTGCTGTGTGGCCTTGGGCAAGCCGCTTCACTTGTCTGGGCCTCAGGCGCCCCTTCTGCAAAATCAGGATTAAATCCTATTTAGACTGTGAGTCCCGTGTGGGACAGAAACTGTAGCCAATCTGATTATCTTGCATTCATTCATTCAATCGTATTCATTGAGCGCTTACTGTGCGCAGAGCACTGTACTAAGCGCTTGGGCAGTCCAAGTTGGCAACATCTAGAGACGGTCCCTACCCAATAGCGGGCTCACAGTCTAGAAGGGGGACACAGACGACAAAACATATTAACAAAATAAAATAAATAGAATAGTAAACATGTACAAGTAAAATAGAGTAATAAATATGTACAAACATATATACAGGTGCTGTGGAGAGGGGACTTACTGTGTGCAAAGCACTGTACTGTTTGGGAGAGCATACTATTTATTCATTCATTCAATCGTATTTATTGAGCGCTTACTGTGTGCAGAGCACTGTACTAAGCGCGTGGGAAGTACAAGTTGGCAACATATACAGACGGTCCCTACCCAACAGCGGGCTCACAGTCTAGAAGGGACAGACAGACAACAAAACAAAACATATTAACAAAATAAAATAGAATAGTAAATATGTACAAGTAAAATGGAGTAATAAATATGTACAAACATATATACAGGTGCTGTGGGGAGGGGACTTATTGTGTGCAAGGCACAGTACTGTTTGGGAGAGTACACTATAACAACAGACAGACACACTGCCCACACTTTGGTGCTTAGTACAGTGCCTGGCACATAGTAAGCCCTTAACAAGTGCCATTAAAATTGCCATCCCTCTTCCCATTCCTGAGGACACAAAACATGACTAACTAGACTGACACATGACCAGCAATATAATGATAATAATAATGACTGTAGCATTTGGAGCAGAGAAGCAGCATGGCTCAGTGGAAGGAGCCCAGGCTTTGGAGTCAGAGGTCATGGGTTCAAATCCTGGCTACGCCAATTGTCAGCTGTGTGACTTTGGGTAAGTCACTTCACTTCTCTGTGCCTCAGTTACCTCATCTGTAAAAAAAAAAATGGGGATTAAGACTGTGAGCCCCTAGTGGGACAACCTGATCACCTTGTAAACTCCCCAGCGCTTTGAACAGTGCTTTGCACATAGTAAGCGCTTAATACATGCCATTATTATTATTACAGTATAATATTATTATAATAACTGTAATAATAATTATTATATATAATTATATAATATATTGATATATTAATATATGTTATTATATAATAATGATAGTATTTGTTAAGCACTTACTATGTGCCACGCACTGCTCTAAGCACTGGGGTCGATACAAGGCAATCAGGTTTTCCCACATGGGGCTCACAGTCTTAATCCCCATTGTACAGATAAAGTAACTGAGGCTCAAAGAAGTTAAAAGTGGCTTGCCCACGGTCACACGGCAGACAAGTGGGGGAGGTGGGATTAGAACTCATGTCCTCTGACTTCCAAGCCCGGGCTCTTTCCACTAAGCCACGTTTACAGTGTGCCAAGCCCCCGTACTAAGCGCGGGGTAGATAACTAGGTAGGACACAGTCCCTGTCCCAAATATAGCTCACATTCTAAGGGGAAGGGAGAACAGGGACTGACTTCCCATTTTTATCTACCCCGTTGCTTAGAACAGTGCCTGACACATAGTATGTGCTTAACAAATACCACAATTCACTTTACGGATGACGAAGCTGAGGCACGGAGACTTGCTAAGGTCAGCCAGCGGACAAGTGGAGGAACCAAAATTAGAACCCAGGTCCCCTGACACCCAAGCCTGTGCTCTTTCCACTAGGCCATGGGGTTAAACACTACACAGTCTGCTAATTGAAAACCCTATCACAATCTATGATGAGCTGATGCGTCGAGAAGCAGCGTGGCTCAGTGGAAAGAGCCCGGGCTTTGGACTCAGAGGTCACGGTTCAAATCACTTGCTAGCTGTGTGACTCTGGACAAGTCACTTCACTTCTCTGGGCCTCAATTACCTCACCTGTAAAATAGGGATGGAGACTGTGAGCCCGCCGTGGGACAACCTGATCACCTTGTAACCACCCCAGCGCTTAGAACAGTGCTTTGCACATAGTAAATGCTTAATAAATGCCATTATCATCATCATTCTCTGGGCCTCAGTTCCCTCATCTGTAAAATGGGGATTAAGACTTTGAGCCCGCCGTGGCACAACCTGATCACCTTGTAACCACCCCAGCGCTTAGAACAGTGCTTTGCACATAGTAAGTGCTTAATAAATGCCATTATCATCATCATTCTCTGGGCCTCAGTTACCTCATCTGTAAAATGGGGATGAAGACTGTGAGCCTGCCGTGGGACAACCTGATCACCCTGTAACCACCCCAGCGCTTAGAACAGTGCTTTGCACATAGTAAGTGCTTAATAAATGCCATTATTATCATTATTATTAATAATAATAATCTATGGCTATAACGCAAAGACCTTAAGCAGAAGGGATATTTTCGATTGTTGCTGAGGATTCAAACAATCTTAGTCACTGAGCGCTTACTGTGTGCTGGGCACTCTATTAAGCACTTGGGAGAGTACAACACAAAATAATAGATGCCCATAATCACACACACACACACACACAAACACACCCTTTAGCCTTTAACATGAATAGAGTCAAAATTGATTTAATAAATTTGGATAATAGCGCCCCAAATCACATCACAATAACAATACCCGGTATTTACGGAGTGCTTCTTTCCGAGGCAAAGCATTTTAGCCACTTCATTAGACCCTGTGAGGTAGCTAGAAGGCAAATATCATTACCCTTATTTCACAGGCACGGGTACTGAAGCCGAAAAAGGTGAAACGACCCCTCCGAGGTCATACAGTGAGTCAGAGACAGACCTGGAACTCGAACAGAAGCGTTCTTCTGCATAGTCCTCACTTTTATTCACTAGATCAAATCAAGATTCAATTGCCCAAATGGGCCGGTAAATGCCAAAAATTGCTTTAAAATGCCTGTTACTAAGTAGACAAAAATGCGGTATCAAAACAGATGAATTAAAAATAAAGCATTTTTAAAAGAATGGCGCATTACCCAATGGAAGGCAAAATACCTGTGGACACCCACAAAGCAGTATATAAAAGAAATTCCTTCTAAATCTGTGGGAAGCTCCTTCAGGAAACACCGCCACTTTTTTTTAGAACTTTTCTTCTGAAATTCTTACTATTAGAAGTCATCTCCAGTGGGCAGCCTCATGCCCCGGGCACCAAGAGCCCAGGCTTTGGAGTCAGAGGTCATGGGTTCAAATCCCAGCCCTGCCAATTAGCTGTGTGACTTTGGGCAAGCCACTTCACTTCTCTGGGCCCCAGCTACCTCATCTGTAAAATGGGGATTAAGACTGCGAGCCCCATGTGGTGGGACAACCCGATCACCTTGTAACCTCCCCAGCGCTTAGAACAGTGCTTTGCCCATAGTAAGCGCTTAATAAATGCCATTATCATCGTCATTCTCTGGGCCTCAGTGACCTCATCTGTAAAATGGGGATTAAGACTGCGAGCCCCACGTGGTGGGACAACCCGATCTCCTTGTAACCTCCCCAGTGCTTAGAACAGTGCTTTGCCCACAGTAAGTGCTTAATAAATGCCATTATCATCATCATTCTCTGGGCCTCAGTGCCCTCATCCGTAAAATGAGGATTAAGACTGTGAGCCCCACGTGGGACAATCCGATCACCTTGTAACCTCCCCAGCGCTTAGAACAGTGCTTTGCCCACAGTAAGCGCTTAATAAATGCCATCATTATTATTATTTAGACCGTAATCACCCAGACGCTCAGTGCTTAGCCCAAAGTAAGCACTTGACAAATATCGCCGATTTTATTACTGCTACTCATTCCTTGCCCACCAACAATCCTCCCCAAATCCCTTAGAGCTACGTAAGAGGCAGTATCACTCCAGCTTTACTCCAGGGAAAAATCGAAGTCAAGCAACTGTAAAACACAGAGTAGACGGCAGAACTCAGGTCTCCGCGCTCCAGGCCGGTGACCCGGTTTCCCTCGACCCGGTAAGGTGAGAACGACTATTTTCTGTTCTACAAAGACGGTAGAAACGGATCCTCGGTGTTAAGGAAAACCTGGGCCGTGGTACTCGGCTGTGGCGACGTCACGCACGCAGGCAGTTTCTTCAATAACGCAGCACAGGCCGAGGCCGAACGGATTCAGATTATGGGAAGAACGTTCCCCGATTCCCTAATCCCGTTCTAGCCAACACAGGTATTGAAACCGGGCGCTCGGGAAGGGCTGTGTGTATCATATTCCAAATCACCCCCTTCGTTCTGCAACTACGTGCTATTCCCACCGGATTTGGTGCAGATTATTCACTAGGTTTTAACCAGTATCGACGGTTGAGCGTGCGTGAGGCGTAGTTGGGAAACACAAGAGAAATTAAGGCTGTCATCCCTGTCCTATTGGAGCTCACGATCTAATAGGGTTCCGTACCACAGTTAAACTTGTCTTGCCTGTACTGTAGGATCGCTGATGAACAGATAGTTCTTCAATTTAAAGAGGGCAGAAGGTAAGGCATAATTTGCCGCATACTAAACTAAAATCAATCAATCGTATTTAGTGAGCGCTTACTGTGTGCAGAGCACTGTACTAAGCGCTTGGGAAGTCCAAGTTGGCAACATATAGAGACGATCCCTACCCAACAGCAGGCTCACAGTCTAGAAGGGGGAGACAGACAACAAAACAAAACATATAATAAAATAAATAAAATAAATATGTACAAGTAAAATAAATAAGTAAATAATGAACATAGGTTCTCATCAATTGATCAGTGGTATATCTGAGTGCTTAATATGTGCGGAGCACCGTACTAAGCGCTTGGGAGACCACGATACAGTGGAATTAGTCGACATGTTTCCTGCCCACAAGGACCTTACAAGTCTAGTGAGCTTACAAGTCTAGTGATAACATATATTAGGCACGCTCTGAAGGATGGTCACAACATAGTTATAACTAGTGTACTTTGGAAAAACCTAGTGATTAATACCCATTCAAAGATTGGCTCAGGCACATCTGCATTTTCACATCTGAAAATGTAAGAAACATATAGCCATAATCTATTTCTACATTTCACTTAGTCTATAATGATTAATACCCATTCAAAGATTGGCTCAGGCACATCTGCATTTTCACATCTGAAAATGTAAGAAACATAAAGCCATAATCTATTTCTACGTTTCACTTAGTCTATAATGATTAATACCCATTCAATGACTTGCTCAGGCACACCTGTATTTTCACATCTGAAACTGCAAGAAACATAGAGCCATAATCTATTTCTACGTTTCACTTAGTCTATTTTTCTCCCAGGCGAACGGTTGTACTTTAGCATCTACTGCAATTTTTAGGCAACTGACTTTTAGAAAACAACTTCTAAATTAAATAAAACAGATGTTAAAATGCGCTCTTGAAAGCTCCAAATAAATGAAGAAATATTTTTAAGTGGTATTTGTTAAGCACTAAGACACTAACAGACACTAGTGTTAAGCCAGACACTAAGCGCCAGGGAAGATACAAAATAATCAGAATGAACACAGTCCCTGTCCCTCACGGGGCTCATAGTCTTAATCCCCATTTTACAGCCGGGATAACTGAAGCACAGAGAAGTGACTTGCCCAAGGTCGCAGGGCAAACAAGTGACGGAGACAGGATTAGAACTCAGGTCCTTCTGATTCCCAGGCCCATGCTCTACCCACTAGGCTACACTGCTTCTCAATTCATTTAAGTCTGAATAACCGTAATACAATGCACCTCCTACTCATAAGCACTCTGAAAGGCAAAATACTTAAAAATCCCATTCAGTCCCATGGCTACTGGCCTTTAAGGAACTCCCTCAAAAGAAATCTTTGAGCTGAGGCTAAAAAGTTATTTTGGTCCCCAACGTGAAAAGGTTGTAACTTTAACTGGGTGAGTATTGGCTGTTTTCCTGGGTTTTTATTTTATTTTAATTTGCCAATACAAATTCTGCCTTTTTAACCTTTAACTTTTAAGTCTTCATCCTGAAACTAGGGAGGAAAAGAAAAAAACCCACCCTCACGTCATGTACGTTTGATATTATTATTCATTCATTCATTCAATCGCATTTATTGAGCGCTTACTGTGTGCAGAGCACTGTACTAAGCGCTTGGGAAGTACAAGTTGGCAACATACAGAGACGGCCCCTACCCAACAGTGGGCTCACAGTCTAGAAGGGGGAGGCCCATATTATTCGGCCCATAGTCGTCCAATAAACAATAAAACGAACGCTAATGTGAAAAACTGCCAACAAAATAGCAACAGGAGCAGCAGCTGTTACATTACAGCCAGCCAGGGCCTGCAATGAGAATTGGAGATTCTGTCCCTTCTCTATTTACCCCAGTAGTATTTCCCAACTTAAAACTTGCCAGAAAGACTAGAATCAAATACACTTTTAAATTTAATTTGCCCACGCTTTCTTGAATCTCTCCCAACTGAGCTCCCATCCCAAACCCCAAACCCGCCCCAAACACATCTATTCACCAAGTTTTTCGATACCACATAACTCCATTCCCTCCTGAAAATGAGATATCGACCGCTCCGAATCCCAGAAATCCTTGACTGCCCTGTCTTTCGAACATGTACAACTCCCTCTTCCAAAAATTAGGGGGATCAAACAATAGTGACGAGAGTTGCCTGTCATTTCATTCAGTCGTATTTATTGAGCGCTTACTGCATGCAAAGCTAAGCACTTGGGAGAGTACAATATAACAGACATATTCCCAGTTCACAATGAGCTCACAGACATTACTATACCATAAATAAATAAATTGCAGATATATACAGGCATCAATTTCTTCCTCATTGCTACCCCTTGCCCCCAATAAGCCTCTGGCAGCCCACCCCTCTCTGGGGGTTTGTCCCACTTCTCCCCCACCCAAACTTGGGAAGGGGCCCAAACTTTCATTCAATCTATGCCCTGGGCGCTTAGCACGTGCACAGCACTGCACTAAGCGCTTGGAAGAGGATGCTACAACTGTAAGCTGGGAGCTCGTTGTGGGCAGGGGATAATAATAATAATAATAATGACATTTATTAAGCGCTTACTATGTGCAAAGCACTGTTCTAAGCGCTGGGGGGATACAAGGTGATGAGGTTGTCCCACGCGGGGCTCACAGTCTTAATCCCCATTTTTACAAATGAGGTAACTGATGCTCAGAGAAGTCAAGTGACTTGCCCGAAGTCACCCAGCTGACAGTTGGTGGAGCCGGGATTTGAACCCCGACCTCTGACTCCAAAGCCCGGGCTCTTTCCACTGAACCACGCTGTTCTACTAGACTCTCCCAAGCGCTTAGTACAGTGTTTCACATACCATAAGTGCTCAAGAAACATGATTAATGACAATAATAACAGGCACATGCCCTGCCCACAACAAGTTCACAGTCTTATAGGAGCTTGGAGCTTACAGGGTTTGGAGGATGGGGGTGTGGGGAGAATGGGGGTGAGGAAGATGGGTGTGTGGGGAGGATTGGGGTGTGGAGAGAACTGGGGGTGTGAATTGGGGGGTTGGGTGGATGAGGCTGTGGGGAGAATTGGGTGGGCTAGGGAGAACTGGGGGGTGGGGTGGGGAGGAATTGGGGAGAATCGGGGTGGGATGGGGAGAGGGTGGGGAGAATTTGGGGGGTTAGGTGGAAGGGGCTGTGGAGAGGATGGGGGTGGGAATGGGGAGGGGGGAATTGGGGATAAGATGAGAAAGGGGGTGGGGAGAATGGTGGGTGGGGAGAATTGGGGTTGGGGAGAATTGGGGGTGGGATGGGGAGAGAATGGGAAGAATTGAGGGTGGGGAGAATTGGTGGGTGGGATAAGGGAGTGGGGAGAATTTGGGGGGTTAGGTGGATGGGGATGTGGGGGGCTGGGGAGAATTGGGGGGATGGGGAGAGTGTTGAGTGGGAAGAATTAGGGGGTGGGATGAAAAGGGGGTGGGGAGAATTGGGGGGTTGGGTGGATGGGGTTGTGGGGGGAATGGGAGGGATGGGGAGAAGGTAGGGTGGGGAGAATTAGGGGGTGGGATGAGAAGGGGGGTAGGAAGAATTGAGTGGGCTGGGTGGAAGGGGTTGTTGGGGGGATGGGAAGGGGGTGGGGAGAATTGGGGGGGTTGGGGAGAGTGTTGGGTGGAGAGAATTAGGGGGTGGGATGAGACGGGGTGGGATAAAAGGGGATGGGATGAAAAGGGGATGGGATGAAAAGGGGGGTTGGGTGGATGAAGTTGTGGGGGGAATGGGGGTGATGAGGAGAATGTTGGGTGGGGAGAATTAGGGGGTGGGATGAGAAGGGGATGGGACGAAAAGGGGACGGGATGAAAAGGGGGTGGGATGAAAAGGGAGTGGGATGAAAAGGGAGTGGGATGAGAAGGGGGGTTGGGTGGATGAGGTTGTGGGGGGAATGGGGGTGATGAGGAGAACGTTGGGTGGGGAGAATTAGGGGGTGGGATGAGAAGGGGGTGGGTTGAAAAGGGGGTGGGACGAAAATGGGGTGGGATGAAAAGGGGGTGGCATGAAAAGGGGATGGGGAGAATTGGGGGGTTGGGTGGATGGGGTTGTGGGGGGGATGGGAAGGGGGTGGGGAGGATTCAATCAATCAGTCAATCGTATTTATTGAGCACTTACTGTGTGCAGAGCACTGTACTAAGCGCTTGGGAAGTCCAAGTTGGCAACATATAGAGACAGTCCCTACCCAACAGCGGGCTCACAGTGTAGAAGTTTGGGGGGGGGGGGGGGGACACAACAAAACCGAACACATTAACAAAATCAATAGAATAGATACGTACAAGTTAGAGTAATAAATACGTACAAACGTGGAAGGGGGGACAGAGAATAAAACCAAACATATTAACAAAATCAACAGAATAGATACGTACAAGTTAAATAGAGTAATAAATATGTACAAACATAGAAGCCCACTGTTGGGTAGGGACCGTCTCTATATGTTGCCAACTTGTACTTCCTAAGCGCTTAGTACAGTGCTCCGCACACAGTAAGTGCTCAATAAATACGATTGATTGATTGATAGAAGGAGGGGCCAGAGAACAAAACCGAACATATTAACAAAATCAAAAGAATAGATATGTACGAGTTAAATAGAGTAACAAAAATGTACAAACATAGAAGGGGGGAACAGAGAACAAAACCAAACATATTAACAAAATCAATAGAATGGATTTGTACAAGTTAGAGTAATAAATATGTACAAACATAGAAGGGGGGGCAGAGAAAAAAACCAAACATATTAACAAAATCAATAGAATAGATATGTACAATTTAAGTAGAGTAATAAATACGTACAAACATAGAAGGGGGGGGGGACAGAACAAAACCGAACATAGTAACAAAATCAATAGAATAGATATGTACAATTTGTAGAGTAATAAATATGTACAAACATAGAAGGGGGGGACAGAGAACAAAACCAAACATATTAACAAAATCAATAGAATGGATATGTACAAGTTAAATAGAGTAATATGTACAAACATAGAAGGGGGGGCCAGAGAACAAAACCGAACATAACAAAATCAATAAAATAGATATGTACAATTTAAGTAGAGTAATAAATACGTACAAACATAGAAGGGGGGGGACAGAAAACAAAGCTGAACATAGTAACAAAATCAATAGAATAGATATGTACAATTTAAGTAGAGTAATAAATATGTACAAACATACAAGGGGGGGAGACAGAGAACAAAACCGAACATAGTAACAAAATCAATAGAATGGATATGTACAAGTTAAATAGAGTAACAAATATGTACAAACATAGAAGGGGGGACAGAGAACAAAACCAATAGAATGGATATGTACAAGTTAGAGTAATATGTACAAACATAGAAGGGGGGACAGAGAACAAAACTGAACATATCAACAAAATCAATAGAATAGATATGTACAAGTTAGAGTAACAAATATGTACAAACATAGAAGGGGGGACAGAGAACAAAACCAAACATATTAACAAAATCAATTGAATGGATATGTACAAGTTAAATAGAGTAATAAATATGTACAAACATAGAAGGGGGGGACAGAGAACAAAACCAAACATATTAACAAAATCAATAGAATAGATATGTATGTTAGAGTAATATGTACAAACATAGAAGGGGGGGCAGAGAACAAAACTGAACATATTAACAAAATCAATTGAATGGATATGTACAAGTTAGAGTAACAAATATGTACAAACATAGAAGAGGGGGGACAGAGAACAAAACCAAACATATTAACAAAATCAATTGAATGGACATGTACAAGTTAGAGTAATAAATATGTACAAACATAGAAGGGGGGGGGACAGAGAACGAAACCAAACATATTAACAAAATCAATTGAATGGATATGTACAAGTTAAGTAGAGTAACAAATATGTACAAACATAGAAGTGGGGGGACAGGGAACAAAACCAAACATATTAACAAAATCAACTGAATGGATATGTGCAAGTTAAATGGAGCAACAAATATGTACAAACATAGAAGGGGGGGACAGAGAACAAAACCGAACATATTAACAAAATCAATTTAATGGATATGTACAAGTTAGAGTAATAAATATGTACAAACATAGAAGGGGGGGACAGAGAACAAAACGAAACATATTAACAAAATCAATTGAATGGATACGTACAAGTTAAATAGAGTAACAAATATGTACAAACATAGAAGGGGAGGGACAGAGAACAAAACCAAACGTATTAACAAAATCAATAGAATAGATATGTACAAGTTAGAGTAATATGTACAAACATAGAAGGGGGGGCAGAGAACAAAACTGAACATATTAACAAAATCAATTGAATGGATATGTACAAGTTAGAGTAACAAATATGTACAAACATAGAAGGGGGGGACAGAGAACAAAACCAAACATATTAACAAAATCAACTGAATGGATATGTACAAGTTAAATAGAGTAACAAATATGTCAAACATAGAAGGAGGGGACAGAGAACAAAACCAAACATATTAACAAAATCAACTGAATGGATATGTACAAGTTAGAGTAATAAATATGTACAAACATAGAAGGGGGGGACAGAGAACAAAACCGAACATATCAACAAAATCAATAGAATAGATATGTACAAGTTAAATAGAGTAACAAATATGTACAAACATAGAAGGGGGGGGGACAGAGAACAAAACCGAACATATCAACAAAATCAACAGAATAGATATGTACAAGTTAGAGTAACAAATATGTACAAACATAGAAGGGGGGGGACAGAGAACAAAACCAAACGTATTAACAAAATCAAAAGAATAGATATGTACAAGTTAGAGTAATAAATATGTACAAACATAGAAGGGGGGGACAGAGAACAAAACCAAACATATTAACAAAATCAATTGAATGCACATGTACAAGTTAGAGTAATAAATATGTACAAACATGGGGGGGGGGACAGAGAACAAAACCGAACATATAAACAAAATCAATAGAATAGATACGTACAATTTAAGTAGAGTAATAAATATGTACAAACAAAGAAGGGGGGGCAGAGAATAAAACCGAACATAGTAACAAAATCAATAGAATAGATATGTACAAGTTAAATGGAGTAACAAATAGGTACAAACATAGAAGGGGGGGGACAGAGAACAAAACCGAACGTATTAACAAAATCAATAGGATATGTACAAGTGAAATAGAGTAACAAATATGTCAAACATAGAAGGGGGGGACAGAGAACAAAACCGAACATAGCAACAAAATCAATTGAATGGATATGTACAAGTTAGAGTAACAAATATGTACAAACATAGAAGGGGGGGGGACAGAGAACAAAACCAAACGTACTAACAAAATCAATTGAATGGATATGTACAAGTTAAATGGAGTAACAAATAGGTACAAACATAGAAGGGGGGGACAGAGAACAAAACCAAACATATGAACAAAATCAACTGAATGGATATGTACAAGTTAAATGGAGTAAAAAATATGTCAAACATAGAAGGGGGGGGACAGAGAACAAAACCAAACGTATTAACAAAATCAATAGGATACGTACAAGTTAAATGGAGTAACAAATACGTACAAACATAGAAGGGGGGACAGAGAACAAAACCAAACATATTAACAAAATCAACAGAATAGATATGTACAAGTTAGAGTAATATGTACAAACATAGAAGGGGGGGCAGAGAACAAAACTGAACATGTTAACAAAATCAATTGAATGGATATGTACAAGTTAGAGTAACAAACATAGAAGGGGGGGACAGAGAACAAAACCAAGCATATTAACAAAATCAATTGAATGGATATGTACAAGTTAGAGTAACAAATATGTACAAACATAGAAGGGGGGGGACAGAGAACAAAACCAAACGTATTAACAAAATCAACTGAATAGATATGTACAAGTTAAATAGAGTAAAAAATATGTCAAACATAGAAGGGGGGGACAGAGAACAAAACCAAACGTATTAACAAAATCAACAGGATATGTACAAGTTAAATGGAGTAACAAATATGTACAAACATAGAAGGGGGGGGGACAGAGAACAAAACGGAACATAGTAACAAAATCAATAAAATAGATATGTACAAGTTAAATGGAGTAATAAATAGGTACAAACATAGAAGGGGGGGGGGACAGAGAACAAAACCGAACATATTAACAAAATCAATTGAATGGATATGTACAAGTTAAATGGAGTAACAAATATGTACAAACATAGAAGGGGGGGACAGAGAACAAAACCGAACATATGAACAAAATCAACTGAATGGATATGTACAAGTTAAATGGAGTAAAAAATATGTCAAACATAGAAGGGGGGGGACAGAGAACAAAACCAAACGTTTTAACAAAATCAATAGGATACGTACAAGTTAAATGGAGTAACAAATACGTACAAACATAGAAGGGGGGGACAGAGAACAAAACCAAACATATTAACAAAATCAACAGAATAGATATGTACAAGTTAGAGTAATATGTACAAACATAGAAGGGGGGGCAGAGAACAAAACTGAACATGTTAACAAAATCAATTGAATGGATATGTACAAGTTAGAGTAACAAATATGTACAAACATAGAAGGGGGGGGACAGAGAACAAAACCAAACATATTAACAAAATCAACAGAATAGATATGTACAAGTTAGAGTAATATGTACAAACATAGAAGGGGGGGACAGAGAACAAAACCAAGCATATTAACAAAATCAATTGAATGGATATGTACAAGTTAGAGTAACAAATATGTACAAACATAGAAGGGGGGGGGACAGAGAACAAAACCAAACGTATTAACAAAATCAATTGAATAGATATGTACAAGTTAAATAGAGTAAAAAATATGTCAAACATAGAAGGGGGGGGACAGAGAACAAAACCAAACGTATTAACAAAATCAATAGGATATGTACAAGTTAAATGGAGTAACAAATATGCACAAACATAGAAGGGGGGGACAGAGAACAAAACCGAACATATTAACAAAATCAACTGAATAGATATATACAAGTTAAATGGAGTAATAAATAGGTACAAACATAGAAGGGGGGGGACAGAGAACAAAACCAAACATATTAACAAAATCAATTGAATGGATATGTACAAGTTAAATGGAGTAACAAATAGGTACAAACATAGAAGGGGGGGACAGAGAACAAAACCGAACATATTAACAAAATCAATTGAATAGATATATACAAGTTAAATGGAGTAATAAATATGTACAAACACATCTATAGAGAATTGGGGGGGTTGGGTGGATGGGGTTGTGGGGGGAGGGGATGGGAAGGGGGTGGGGATGTACATCTATAGAGAATTGGGGGGATCAATCAATCGTGTTTATTGAGCGCTTCCTGGGTGCGGGGCACTGTACTAAGCGCTTGGGAAGTCCAAGTTGGCAACATCTAGAGACGGTCCCCACCCACCGGGGGGGAGAACGAGGTGACCCAACGCACAGCCGCCCCCGTTTTGTGTTTTTTTTTTTTTTTATCCGCCTGCCCCCTGGCAGCCCCCCGGCCGGCACTCACATGGGCTCCAGTAACTTGGCCAGCCAGGACTTGAGGGCGTCCACGTCGTCTATGAGCATGGTGCAGGGTGTGCCCCCCCCCCCGCCCCCAACACCGCCGTGTGCCCCCCGTGTGCCCCCGGTGCCAACCTCCGGGCCTACCAGGAACTGAGCCCGCCGCCCGCCGCGCAGCCTACCCCGACGCCGGCCGCGGGGGGCGGGCCCCGGCGCGCGAGCGGCACGGCGGCCCGCCAATCGGGGCGCCCCGCCCCGGCCCGCTCAGCCAATGGCGGCGTCCGGACCGCGCCACCCCGGCCGGGGCGGGGGGGGCGGCGAGGCAAGTTAGGTGGAGAGAGCACGGGGACTCCTGCGGCAACATGGTCCGGACCGCGGTGGGGATGGGGGGGGGGCGCTCTTAAAGGGGACGGACGCCCTGTGTGTGTGTGTGTGTGTGTGTGGTGGTTGGGGGGGGAGCGTGCTGGACGCCCTCGTCCAAACCGCAGCCACAAAGAGCCCCACGCGGGACCCCATCAGCCCCGGGGGCGTGCTACAGCCCGCGTGTCTCCTGTGTGACCTTGGTCAAGTCACTTCACTGGGCCTCAGTTCCCTCATCTGGAAAATGGGGATGAAGAATCGATCAATCGCGTTTATTGAGCGCTTACTGTGGGCAGAGCGCAAGTTGGCAACACACAGAGACGGTCCCTACCCAACAGTGGGCTCCCGGTCTAGAAGGGGGTGACAGAGAACGAAACGTATTAGCAAACTAAAATCAACAGAATAGATATGCCCAAGTAAAATAAATAAATAGAGTGATAAATCCGGACAAATCAATCAATCAATCGCATTTATTGAGCGCTGACTGTGGGCAGAGCACTGGACTAAGCGCTTGGGAAGTCCAAGTTGGCAACATATAGAGACGGTCCCTACCCAACAGTGGGCTCCCAGGCTAGAAGGGGGTGACAGAGAACAAAACCAAACATATTAGCAAACTAAAATCAACAGAATAGATATGCACAAGTAAAATAAATAAATAGAGCAATAAATCCGTACAAATCAATCAATCAATCGCATTTATTGAGCCATTACTGTGTGCAGAGCACTGGACTAAGCACTTGGGAAGTCCAAGTTGGCAACATACAGAGACGGGCCCTACCCAACAGTGGGCTCACAGTCTAGAAGGGGGTGATGGAGAACAAAACAAAACATATTAACAAACTAAAATCAATAGAATAGATATGCACAAGTAAAATAAATAAATGGAGTAATAAATCCGTACAAATCAATCAATCCATCAATCGCATTTATTGAGCGCTTACTGTGTGCAGAGCACTGGACTAAGCGCTTGGGAAGTCCAAGTTGGCAACATATAGAGACAGTCCCTACCCAACAGTGGGCTCACAGTCTAGAAGGGGGAGACAGAGAACAAAACCAAACATACTAACAAAATAAAATAAATAGACTAGATATGTACAGGTAAAACAAATAAATAAATAGAGTAATAAATACGTACAAACATATATACATATATACAGGTGCTGTGGGGAAGGGAATGAGGTATGGTGAGGGGGATGAGGAGGGGGAGAGGAAGGAGGGGGCTCAGTCTGGGAAGGCCTCCTGGAGGAGGTGAGCTCTCAGTAGGGCCTTGAAGGGAGGAAGAGAGCTAGCTTGGCGGATGGGCAGAGGGATGGGATGGGATGGGAAGACTCCTCAGTTACCTCATCTGGAAAATGGGGATGAAGACTGGGAGCCCCCCCGCATGGAACAACCTGATCACCTTGTAACCTCCCCAGCGCTTAGTACGGTGCTTTGCACATACGAGGCGCTTAATAAATGCCTTAGAACACTGCTTTGCACATAGTAAGCGCTTAATAAATGCCATCGTTTCAGCGCTTAGAACAGTGCTTTGCACATAGTAAGCGCTTAATAAATTGCCATCGTTTCAGCGCTTAGAACAGTGCTTTGCACATACTAAGCGCTTAATAAATGCTATTATTATTATTATTATTATTATTAACAAGTACCAGAGCCCTGGCTTTGGAGTCAGAGGTCGTGGGTTCAAATTCCGGCTCCGCCAATTGTCACCTGTGTGACTTTGGGCCAGTCACTTCACTTCTCTGGGCCTCAGTTCCCTCATCTGGAAAATGGGGATGAAGACTGGGAGCCCCCCCCCCCCATGGGACAGCCTGATCATCTTGTAACCTCCCCAGCGCTTAGTACAGTGCTTTGCACATAGTAAGCGCTTAATAAATGCCTTAGAACAGTGCTTTGCACATAGTAAGCGCTTAATAAATGCCATCGTTTCAGCACTTAGAACACTGCTTTGCACATAGTAAGCGCTTAATAAGTTGCCATCGTTTCAGCGCTTAGAAGAGTGCTTTGCACATAGTAAGCGCTTAATAAATGCCATCTTTTCAGCAATTAGAACAGTGCTTTGCACATAGTAAGCACTTAATAAATGCTATTATTATTATTATTATTATTATTATTATTATTATTATTATTATTATTATTATTATTATTATCAAATACCAGAGCCCAGGCTTTGGAGTCAGAGGTCATGGGTTCAAATCCCAGCTCTGCCAATTGTCAGCTGTGTGACTTTGGGCAAATCAATTCACTTCTCTGGGCCTCAGTTACCGCATCTGTAAAATGGGGATTAAGACTGTGAGCCCCACGTGGGACAACCTCATCTCCTTGTATTCCCCCGGCGCTTAGAACGGTGCTTTGCACATAGTAAGCGCTTAATAAATACCAGAGCCCGGGCTCTGGAGCCAGAGGTCATGGGTTCAAATGCCGCTCCGCCAATTGTCAGCTGTGTGACTTTGGGCAAGTCACTTCACTTCTCTGGGCCTCAGTTACCGCATCTGTAAAATGGGGATTAAGACTGTGAGCCCCCCACCCATGGGACAACCTGATCACCTTGTAACCTCCCCAGCGCTTACTACAGTGCTTTGCACATAGTAAGCGCTTAATAAATGCCATCGTTTCAGCGCTTAGAACAGTGCTTTGCATGTAGTAAGTGCTTAATAAATGCCATTATTATTATTATTATTATCATTATCATTAACAAATACCAGAGCCCGGGCTTTGGAGTGAGAGGTCATGACTTCAAATTCCAGCTCCGCCAATTGTCAGATGTGTGACTTTGGGCAAGTCACTTAACTTCTCTGGGCCTCAGTTCCCTCATCTGTAAAATGGGAATGAAGACTGTGAGCCCCACGTGGGACAACCTCATCTCCCTGTATTCCCCCCGGCGCTTAAACAGTGCTTTGCACATAGTAAGCGCTTAACGAATACCAGAGCACGGTCTTTGGAGTCAGAGTTCATGGGTTCAAATTCTGCCTCCGCCAATTCATTCATTCATTCAATCGTAGTTATTGAGCGCATACTGTGTTCAGAGCACTGTACTAAGCGCTTGGGAAGTCCAAGTTGGCAACATATAGAGACGGTCCCTACCCAACAGTGGGCTCACAGTCTAGGAAGTGTCAGCTGTGTGACTTTGGACAAGTCACTTCACTTCTCTGGGCCTCAGTTCCCTCATCTGGAAAATGGGGATGAAGACTGTGAGCCCCACGTGGGACAACCTCATCTCCTTGTATTCCCCCCGGCGCTCAGAACAGTGCTTTGCACATAGTAAGCGCTTAACAAATACCAGAGAAAGAATGGGCTTTGGAGTCAGAGGTCATGGGTTCAAATCCCAGCTCCGCCAATTGTCGGCTGTGTGACCTTGGGCAAGTCACTTCACTTCTCTGGGCCTCAGTTCCCTCATCTGGAAAATGGGGATGAAGACTGTGAGCCCCACATGGGACAACTTCGTGGCTCAGTGGAAAAGAGCCCGGGCTTTGGAGTCAGAGGTCATGGGTTCAAATCCTGCTCCGCCAATTGTCAGCTGTGTGACTTTGGGCAAGTCACTTCACTTCTCTGGGCCTCAGTTCCCTCATCTGTAAAATGGGGATGAAGACTGGGAGCCCCCTGTGGGACAACCCGATTACCTTGTAACCTCCTCAGGGCTTAGAATAGTGCTTTGCACATAGTAAGCGCTTAATAAATGCCATCATCATCACCACTGTATTCCCCTCAGTGCTTAGAACGGAGCTTTGCACATAGTAAGTGCTTAACAAATACCAACATTATTATAATTATAATTATATTTATTATTATTATTATTATTACTATTATTATAGCCCAGGCCTGGGAGTCAGAGGTCGTGGGTTCGAATCCCACCTCTGCTACTGCTCTGCTGTAGGACCTTGGGTGAGTCATGTCTTCAGCTCTCAGTTACCTCACCTGGAAAGTGAGGTTGAAGACTGTGAGCCCCACGTGCGACAACCTGATGAGTTTGTATCCACCACAGTGCTTAGAACAGTGCTTGGCACATAGTAAGCACTTAACAAATACGATCGATTATGATTATGATTATGATTATGATTATGATTATGATTATTATTACAGCCCAGCCTGGGAGTCAGAGGTTGTGGGTTCGAATCCCGCCTCTGCCACTGCTCTGCTGTAGGACCTTGGGCGAGTCACGTCTCCGGCTCTCAGTTCCCTCATCTGGAAAATGAGGTTGAAGACTGTGAGCCCCACGTGCGACAACCTGATGACTGATGACCTTGTATCTACCCCAGGGCTTAGAACAGTGCTTGGCACATAGTAAGCGCTTAACAAATACCATCGTTTATTATTATTATTATTATTATTATTATTATTATCATTATCATTATCAGTACAGCCCAGGCCTGGGAGTCAGAGGTCATGGGTTCGAATCCTGCCTCCGTCACTGCTCTGCTGTAGGACCTTGGGTGAGTCACGTCTCCGGCTCTCAGTTCCCACAACTGGAAAATGAGGTTGAAGACTGGAAGCCCCACATGGGACAACCTGATGACCTTGTATCTACCCCAGGGCTTAGAACAGTGCTTGGCACATAGTAAGCGCTTAACAAATACCATCGTTCATTATTATTATTATTATTATTATCAGTACAGCCCAGGCCTGGGAGTCAGAGGTTGTGTGTTCGAATCCTGCCTCCATCACTGCTCTGCTGTAGGACCTTGGGTGAGTCACGTCTCCGACTCTCGGTTCCCTCATCTGGAAAATGAGGTTGAAGACTGGAAGCCCCGCATGGGACAACTTGATCATCATCATCATCAATCGTATTTATTGAGCGCTTACTGTGTGCAGAGCACTGTACTAAGCACTTGGGAAGTACAATTTGGCAACATATAGAGACAGTCCCTACCCAATAGTGGGCTCACAGTCTAACCTGATGACCTTGTATCTACCCCAGCACTTAGAACAGTGCTTGGCACATAGTAAGCGCTTAACAAATGCCATCGTTTATCATTATCATTATTATTATTAATTATTATCGAGTCTCGAATGGGCTCTCTGTCCTCAGGCGTCCTAAAACACATTTTACACTCACATCATTTCGGGGGACATCTGTGAAGGCACACATGCTCAATTTAAATGATGGATGGATGGGTGGGTGGATGGATGGATGGATGGATTCATTCATTCATTCATTCAATCGTATTTATTGAGCGCTTACTGTGTGCAGAGCACTGTACTAAGCGCTTGGGAAGTACAAGTTGGCAACATAAGTACAAGATGGATGGATGGGTGGGTGGATAGATAGGTAGATAGATAGATAGAGAAGCAGCGTGGCTCAGAGGAAAGAGGCTGGGCTTTGGAGTCAGAGGTCATGAGTTCAAATCCAGACTCCGCCCATTGTCAGCTGTGTGACTTTGGGCAAGTCACTTCACTTCTCTGGGCCTCAGTTCCCTCATCTGTAAAATGGGGATTGACTGTGAGCCCCCTGTGGGATAACCTGATCACCTTGTAAACTCCCCAGCGCTTAGAACACTGCTTGGCACCTAGTAAGCACTTAATAAATGCCGTTATTATTACTATAGGTGATAGAGAGATGATAATAATAATAATGATGGTATTTGTTAAGCGCTTATTGTGTACCAAGCACTGTTCTAAGCGCTGGGGCAGATTCAAGGTCATCAGGTTGTCCCACATGGGGCTCACAGTACTAATCCCCATTTTACAGATGAGGGAACCGAGGCCCAGAGGAGTTCAGTGACTTGCCCAGAGTCACGCAGCTGACAAGTGGCGGAGCCGGGATTAGAACCCACGACCTCTGACTCCCAAGCCCAGGCTCTTTCCACTAAGCCATGCTGCTGGATGGATATTTCCACCCCTACCCCCGAGCTGATAAAAAAAGTATCCAGTTGGGCCAGGTTGGAAGAATTCTTCAAAAAAAAATCTCCTCAAAGAGGCCTTCCCAAATTGCTTGCATCCAACCCCAGCTCTTGGTAATAAATAAAATAAATAAATAATAATGGTATTTATGAAGCGCCACTGTGCGCCAAGCACTCTTCTAAGGAAGATACAAGGTAATCAAGGTCGTCCCACATGGGGCTCACAGTCTTAATCCCCATTTTACAGATGAGGTGACTGGGGCACAGAGAAGTGAAGTGGGTTGCCCAAGGTCACACAGCAGACAAGCGGTATGGTGCCTGCGCATAGAAAGTGCTTAACGGATTCCATATTATTTATTATTTTTATTTTATTAATCCCACTTTTTCTCATCTTCCACTCCCTTCTGCGTCACCCTGACTTGCTCCCTTTCTTCCTTTTAGACTGTGAGCCCACTGTTGGGTAGGGACTGTCTCTATATGTTGCCAACTTGTACTTCCCAAGCGCTTAGTACAGTGCTCTGCACACAGTAAGCGCTCAATAAATATGATTGATTGATTGATTGATTCCTCCTCCCCCTCCATGCCCCACAGCACTTTCGTATCTATCGTTCATTTTATTTATTTGTATGACGTCTGTCTATTCATTTTGATTTTTTCCTCTCCCTCTAATAATAATACTAACGGTATTTGTTAAGGGCCTACTATGTGCCAGGCACTGTATTAAGCGCTTGGGGAAGTACAATCCCTGTCCAGATCGAACTCACAGTCTAGAGGGGCCCAATCTCAGTCTCAATGCCCATTTTACAGATGAGGTATCTGAGGCACAGAGAAGTAAAGTGACTTACCCAGGTCACACAGCAGACGAGTGGCAGGGCCGGGATTAGAACACATGACCCCTGCTCTATCCACTATACTATGCTGCTTCTCTAATCTCTCTAGACTTTGCACATAGTAAGTGCTTAACAAATGCCATTTTTATTATTATTATTATTATTATTATTAGACTGAGCTCGTTCATAGTAAGTGCTTAACAAATGCCATTTTATTATTATTATTATTATTATTGCTATTATTATTATTATTATTATTATTAGACTGTGAGCTTGTTGTGGGCAGGGATTGTCACTCTTTATTGCCAGACTGTACTGCACCCAGTAAGCACTCAATAAATTCGATTGAAAGACACGGTAAATAAAAAAAGCCTCAAGTTTCTTGCTATTTTCTGATCCTGCCCTGAGCGTATATGAAAAATTCAAAATTATTTAAAGAAATCAATGGAAGCAGTAAGAAATAAAGAGACCTGAAGGAAGTTCAAGGGGCAGTGCTACAAAAGAAGCAGCGTGGCTCAGTGGAAAGAGCACGGGCCTGGGAGACCGAGGTCATGGATTCTAATCCCGGTGCCGCCACTTGTCAGCTGTGTGACTTGGGGCAAGTCACTTACCTTCTCTGTGCCTCAGTTTCCTCATCTGTAAAATGGGGATTAAGACTGTGAGCCCCACGTGGGACAACCAGCGCTTAGAACGGTGCTTGGCACATGGGAAGCGCTTAATAAATACCAACATTAGTATTATTATAATTATTAAAAGATGGGAAAAAAGGAGAGAAGTACAAGAGGCCGTCTGGTCTACACTAGGCCAAAACCACACCTGAGTCACTTTTTTAGCCCCGCTGTCTGACATTCAAGTGAGTGACGCCGTAGCCAAGTAACGCCACCAGTGTGTCTTAAATCGCTTTCCCGTCTTCCCTTTTTGACTTCTCTAGCATTCTCCTTGATCCCTTCCTCCTCCCGACTCCAACTGCAACAGGAACCGAGAGGCAAAACCCTCAGAGGGAAAAATCTCCAGACTTTACCCCTCTTTAGAAGCCATCTGCTGCAGAGGTGTTCGTTAGCAGGGTGTTCATTCATCTGATTTTATGCTGGAAGCAGCATGGCCTAGTGGCTAGAGCACGGGTCTGGGAATCAAAAGATCATGGGTCCTAATCCTAGCTCCGCCACTTGTCTGCTGTGTGACCTTGGGCAAGTCACTTACCTTCTCTGTGCCTCAGTTTCCTCATCTGTAAAATGGGGATTAAGACTGTGAGCCCCACGTGGGACAACCAGCGCTTAGAACGGTGCTTGGCACATGGGAAGCGCTTAATAAATACCAACATTAGTATTATTATAATTATTAAAAGATGGGAAAAAAGGAGAGAAGTACAAGAGGCCGTCTGGTCTACACTAGGCCAAAACTACACCTGAGTCACTTTTTTAGCCCCGCTGTCTGACATTCAAGTGAGTGACGCCGTAGCCAAGTAACGCCACCAGTGTGTCTTAAATCGCTTTCCCGTCTTCCCTTTTTGACTTCTCTAGCATTCTCCTTGATCCCTTCCTCCTCCCGACTCCGACTGCAACAGGAGCCGAGAGGCAAAACCCTCAGAGGGAAAAATCTCCAGACTTTACCCCTCTTTAGAAGCCATCTGCTGCAGAGGTGTTCGTTAGCAGGGTGTTCGTTCATCTGATTTTACGTTGGAAGCAGCATGGTCTAGTGGCTAGAGCATGATTCTGGGAATCAAAAGATCATGGGTCCTAATCCTGGCTCCACCACTTGTCTGCTGTGTGACCTTGGGCAAGTCACTTAACGTCATCTGTAAAACGGGGATTGAGACTGTGAGCCTCATGAGCCTCAATAAATTTATTTATTTATTTATTTATTTATTTTACTTGTACATATCTATTCTATTTATTTTATTTTGTTAGTATATTTGGTTTTGTTCCCTGTCTCCCCCTTTTAGACTGTGAGCCCACTGTTGGGTAGGGACTGTCTCTATATGTTGCCAACTTGTACTTCCCAAGCACTTAGTACAGTGCTCTGCACACAGTAAGCGCTCAATAAATACGATTGGTTGATTGATTGGTTTTGTTCTCTGTCTCCTCCTTTTAGACTGTGAACCCACTGTTGGGTAGGGACCATCTCTATATGTTGCCAACTTGGACTTCCCAAGTGCTTAGTACAGTGCTCTGCACACAGTAAGTGCTCAATAAATATGATTGATTGATTGATTGATTGATTGATTGATTTTACTTGTACATATCTATTCTATTTATTTTATTTTGTTAGTATGTTTGGTTTTGTTCTCTGTCTCCCCCTTTTAGACTGTGAGCCCACTGTTGGGTAGGGACTGTCTCTATATGTTGCCAACTTATACTTCCCAAGCACTTAGTACAGTGCTCTGCACACAGTAAGCGCTCAATAAATACGATTGATTGATTGATGACGGATAAGGGACCATGTCCGACCCGATTTGCTTATATCCACCCCAGGGCTCAGGATAGTGTCTGGCGCAAGGTAAGCGCTTAACAAATACCATCATTATTTTTTATCATTTATTATTATTATGAGTTTCCACAGATCAAGGAAAGGAAGGCAACAGTTTAGAACAGTGCTTTGCACATAGTAAGCGCTTAATAAATGCCATTATTATTCATTAACAGTTCTAAAGGGGAAAGTGGGGCGTCTCCCTCGAGAAACGTCTGAGCTCCAGATGGACTTCTTCTAAATGTTCACTCCATCATGACTTTATGTTGTGTATTTTGAGTAACACATGTAAAGTCAAGAACATCCGGGTTTCTGGTATCCTCAAATGCCGTCACTGGGTATTCTAGATGTTAGAGAAGAGAACTATTTTAACAACGGTTCTTCCAAACTCTGCCCTGAATCACTCTGTTCTTTGAAGGTCGGGCAAACATAATAATATCGCATCCAAGAATGATTGTGAGGACTCCCTCTAGACTGTAAACTCCTCAGGGGCAGGGAAATACCAACTCTGTTATATCGTACTTTCCCAAGCGTTTAGTACGGTGCCCTGCACACAGTAAGTACTCCATAAATCTAATTAATTAATAATAATCATAATAATGATGACATTTATTAAGTGCTTACTACGTGCAAAGCACTGATCTAAGCGCTGGGGAGGTTACAAAGTGATCAGGTTGTCCCACGGGGGGCTCACAGTCTTCATCCCCATTTTACAGATGAGGGAACTGAGGCCCAGAGAAGTGAAGTGACTTGCCCAAAGTCACACACCTGACAATTGGCAGAGCTGGGATTTGAACCCTTGTTCAATAACACTGTGTAGAGCACTGTACTTGGGGGAGTAGGAGAAGCAGTGTAGCTGAGTGGAAAGAGCCCGGGCTTTGGAGTCGGAGGTCATGGGTTCCAATTCTGGCTCTGCCAATTGTCAGCTGCATGACTTTGGGCAAGTCACTTCACTTCTCTGGGGCTCAGTTACCTCATCTGTAAAATGGGGATGAAGACTGTGAACCCTCCGTGGGGCAACTTCATCACCAGGTAACCTCCCCAGCACTTAAAACAGTGCTTTGCACATAGTAAGCACTTAATAAATGTCATTATTATTATTATTATTAACTTCTCTGTGCCTCAGTTACCTCATCTGTAAAATGGGGATTAAGACTGTGAGCCCCCGAAGGGACAACCTGATCACCTTGTAAACCCCCCAGCGTTTAGAACAGTCCTTTGCACATAGTAAGCGCTTAATAAATGTCGTTATTATTATTATTATTATTATGAATAAACATGATTTATTGATTGATTGATTTGCCACCTTGGCATCACCCGCTACTGCTCACATGAGCCAGGGGAAAGTAACCCTTCCAGCTCTTAAAACAGTGCTTTGCACATAATAAGCACTTAATAAATGCCATTATTATTATTATTACAAATAAATACGATTTATTGATTGATTGATTTGCCACCTTGGCATCCACCCCCTACTGCTCACATGAGCCAGGGGAAAGTTTGTTCTTTCTTTTTTTCTCTTTCTTTATCTTTACCTCTCTCCCTCTCTCCTTCTGTTTCTCCCCTTCCTTCTTTTTAAAACGGGTGATTGACTGTTTGCCCATCAACTGATCAAAGTTTTCATTTTACTTGGATCTTCTGTAAGAAAAGAGCGGGGATCCCTGCCTTAGCTTCTGCACGCAGTAGCCATTCAAAAAATACTATTGGTTCGTTGATTGATTGATTGATCAATTGATAGATCGATCGATACAGGGGTTGAGAAGCAGCGTGGCTCAGTGGAAAGAGCCCGGGCTTTGGAGTCAGAGGTCATGGGTTCAAATCCCGGCTCCGCCACTTGTCAGCTGTGTGACTTTGGGAAAGTCACTTCACTTCTCTGGGCCTCAGTTCCCTCATCTGGAAAATGGGGATTAAGACTGTGAGCCCCCCCCGTGGGACAACCTGATCACCTTGTATCCCCCCAACACTTAGAACAGTGCTTTGCACATAGTAAGCGCTTAACAAATACTATTATTATTATTATTACAGAGACAAGGGGTGAGGAGTCAAAGATGATTCCAAGGTTCATTCATTCATTCGATCGCATTTATTCATTCATTCAATTGTATTTGTTGAGCACTTACTGTGTGCAGAGCACTGGACTAAGCTCTTGGGAAGTTTTTATTGAGCATTTACTGTGTGCAGAGCACTGTACTAAGCGATTGGGAAACTGATGGAGATAATCCCTACCCGACAACGGGCTCACAGTTCCAAACTGGGGGAGATTAGTGGACAAATATTGATTGGGAAAATAGAACAGTGAACAACTTTTTAATCACATGTTGACCCACAGGAGACTGAGGAATATCTGAATGTCCTGGGAAACAGAAGAAAATTCCTGATGGAAGAGAAGGTGAAAGATCGGAGTTGAAAGCCTCCCTCCTACAGGGGCTTGTATGACCAAAGTCATGCCAGTTGATGAGTTTCTCAAGAGAGCAAGCCATTTTGTTAACGAGCAGAGATAAAGGCCGAGGATTTGATAAAGCCGAGAAGTTGTCAGAGGGTCATTCATTCAATCATATTTATTGAGCGCTTACTGTGTGCAGAGCACTGTACTAAGCTCTTGGGAAGTACAAGTTGGCAACATATAGAGATGGTCCCTACCCAACAGTGGGCTCACAGTCTAGAAGTGAGACAAATTGGGAGAGTGCAACCTTCAAAGAGAGAATTTCAAGAATGATAATAATAATAATAATGGTGTTTAAGGGCTTTCTATGTGTCAAGTACTGTACTAAACACTGGGTAGATTCAATATATGACTTTCCACGTGGATCTCACAGTCTAGCAGGGAGGGAGAACAGGTATCTTATCCCCCATTTTCCCTGATGAGGAAACTCAGCTACAGAAAAGTTAAGTGATTTGCCTGTGGTTACCCAGAGACAGCTTTAAAATCAACAGTACTGAGTTTGAGGAAGCAGTATAAATATAAAATCAATTTGAAAGACCTTTTTCTTGGGGTCAAAATATGTTCCTAATTCTGGTGACTAAAGAAATGTGGGGCTGCTTGTTAGGCTTCACTAACTGACTACTCTTTTATTTTTAATTTTTTAAACATAAACATGAAGCATGAAGGGCCTCCCTTCAAGGCCCTACTCTCCCTTCAAGGCCCTACCGAGAGCTCACCTCCTCCAGGAGGCCTTCCCAGACTGAGCTCCCTCTTCCTCTCCCCTTCTCCCGCTCTCCATCCCCACCGCCTTACCTCCTTACCTCCTTCCCCTCCCTACAGCACCTGTATATATGTAGATATGTTTGTATGTATTTATTACTCTATTTATTTATTTATTTTATCTGTACATATTTATTCTATTTATTTTATTTTGTTAATATGTTTTTGTTTTGTTCTCTGTCTCCCCCTTCTAGACTGTGAGCCCACTGTTGGGTAGGGACCGTCTCTATATGTTGCCAACTTGGACTTCCCAAGTGCTTAGTACAGTGCTCTGCAAACAGGAAGTGCTCAATAAATACGATTGAATGAATGAATGAAAGGACAATACAACAAAGTTGGAGTTCATTCCTTTATTCAATCGTATTTATTGAGCACTTACTGAGCACTGTATTAAACACTTGGGAGAGTACAACAGTAAACAGACACATTCCCCGCCCAGAATGAATCACTGCATTCAAGGATGCTGCTTCCCCTCCCCACAGCACCTGTAGATATGTAGATATGTTTGTACGTATTTATTACTCCATTTATTTATTTATTTTATTTTTACATACTTATTCTATTTATTTTATTTTGTTAATATGTTTTGTTTTGTTCTCTGTCTCCCCCTTCTAGACTGTGAGCCCGCTGTTGGGTAGGGACCGTCTCTAGATGTTGCCAACTTGGACTTCCAAAGTGCTTAGTCCAGTGCTCTGCACACAGGAAGTGCTCAATAAATAGGATTGAATGAATGAATGAATCTTACACTCTAGAACCCAGGCTTCCTGATTCCAGGGTGCATGTTCTTTCCACAGAGGATAAGGACTAGACAAATAGTCATGCCAGATTTCCCCACAGTCTTGCTTGGGTTTTTGTTATGGGGACATTTCTCTAGATGTTGCCAACCTGGACTTCCCAAGCACTTAGTCCAGTGCTCTGCACACAGTAAGCGCTCAATAAATAGGATTGAATGAATGAATGAATGAATCTTACAAGCTAGAACCCAGGCTTTCTGATTCCAGGGTGCATGTTCTTTCCACAAAGGATAAGGACTGGGCAAATAGTCATGCCAGATTTCCCCACAGTCTTGCTTGGGTTTTTGTTATGGGGACATTTCTCTAGATGTTGCCAATTTGTACTTCCCAAGCGCTTAGTCCAGTGCTCTGCACACAGGAAGCGCTCAATAAATACGATTGAATGAATGAATCTTACAATCTAGAACCCAGGCTTCCTGATTCCAGGGTGCATGCTCTTTCCACAAAGGATAAGGACTGCACTCTGCACTCTGCACACAGTAAGCGCTCAATAAATACAATTGATTGATTTATTGATTGATTGACTGGACAAATAGTCCTGCCAGATTTCCCCACAGTCTTGCTTGGGTTTTTATTATTGGGACATTTCTCTAGATGTTGCCAACCTGGAATTCCCAAGCGCTTAGTCCAGTGCTCTGCATACAGGAAGCACTCAATAAATACGACTGAATGAATGAATGAATGAATTTGCTATTCTAGTTGTCTACCATTTAGGTTGTAAACTCCTCAAGGGCAGAGACTGTTTTCTAAGTTATTTGCCCCCCTCGGCACGCAGCTGAATGTCAGATCCGGAGTATTATTGAATGTACTGGACGGCAATATTGCCTGGTATCCTAGATCCGGCCTTGGGACTCCTGTGAGGCCTCAAAGGAACGTGCCTCTTTGTGGACGGCAGCTTCCTTACTTGCGAAGAAAGAGTATTTCCGAATAAAAGGCGACCAATCCAAAGAGCTCGCTGATGAATAATTGTAAATCAATCAATCAATCAATCATATTTATTGAGCGCTTACTGTGTGCAGAGCACTGTACTAAGCACTTGGGAAGTACAAAGTGCTTGGGAAGTACAAATCCTTAGGGGGAAGTGCCATGCCATAATTACTACTTTGGCAAAGGAAAGGTAATAAGAGAAGCAGTTTGGCTCGGTGGAAAGAGCCCGGGCTTGGAAGTCAGAGGTCATGGGTTCTAATCCTGACTCCGCCACTTGTCAGTTGTGTGACTTTGAGCAAGTCACTTCATTTCTCTGGGCCTCAGTTACCTCATCTGAAAAATGGGGAATAAGACTGTGAATTCCATGTGGGACAACCAGATCATCTTCTACCTACCCCAGTGCTTAGAACAGTGCTTGGTTCATAGTAAGCGCTTAACAAATGCCATTATTATTATTATTATTATTATTATTATTATTATTAATAAGCATTTGTTATCCTGACAGAAAACAACCATGAAATTCCCAATTACCAGAGAGTATGAGCCCCACGTGGGACAACCTGATAACTTTGTATCTATCTCAATGCTTAGAACAGTGCCTGACACATAGTAAGTGCTTAACAAATATCATTATTATTATTATTATTATTATTATTATTAATAAGCATTTGGTATCTTGACAGAAAACAAACATGAAACTCCCAATTACCAGAGACTATGAGCCCCATGTGGGACAACCTGATAACTTTGAATCTATCTCAGTGCTTGGCACATAGTAAGCGCTTAACAAATACCATTATTATTATTATTATTATTATTATCATCATTATTATAATGATAATGATGATAATAATAATAAGCATTCGGTATCCCGACAGAAAAAAACCACGAAATTCCTAATTACCAGAGACTATGAGCCCTACATGGGACAACCTGATAACCTTTATCTATCCCAGCGCTTGGCACATAGTAGGCATTTAACAAATACCATCATTGTTATTATTATAATTATTAATAAGCAGTCGGTATCCTGACAAAAACCCCCCACAAAATTCCCAATTACCAGAGACTGTGAGCCCCACGTGGGACACCCTGATAACCCTGTATCTATCCCAGCGCTTACAAAAGTGCTTGGCACAGAGTAAGCACTTAACAAATACATTATTATTATTATTATTATTATTGTTGTTGTTGTTGTTGTTAGTAGTAATAATAATAAGCACTCGGTATCCTGACCGAAAAAAACCACGAAATTCCCAATTACCAGAGACCGTGAGCCCCATGTGGGCCAACCTGATCACCTTGTATCTATCCCAGTGCTTACAAAAGTGCTTGGCCCACAGTAAACACTTAACAAATAACATTATTATTATTATTGTTAATAATAATAAGCAGTCGGTATCCTGACAGAAAAAAAAACACGAAATTCCCAATTACTAGAGACTGTGAGCCTGTGGGACAACCTGATACTATTCTAGTGCTTGGAACAGTGCTAGGCACATAGTAAGTGCTTAACAAATACCATTATTATTATTATTAATAATAAGCACTCCGTATCCTGACAGAAAAAACCCATGAAATTCCTAATTACCAGAGACTATGAGCCCTACGTGGGACAACCTGATAACCTTGCATCTACCCCAGCACTTGGCACATAGTAAACTTTAACAAATACCATAATAATAATAATAATGATAATAATAATGATAATAATAAGCATTCAGTATCCTGACAAAAAGAAACCACGAAATTCCCAATTACCAGAGACTGAGGGTCTCACGTGGGACAACCTGATAATCTTGTATCTACCCCTGTGCTTGGCACATAGTAAACGCTTAACAAATACCACCGTCAGCATTATTATAATTATAATAATAGTTATAAGCACTCGGTCTCCTGACAAAAAGAAACCAAGAAATTCCCAATTACCAGAGACTGTGGGCCCCAGGTGGGACAGCCTGATAACCTTGTATCTATACGAGCGCTTGGCACATAGTAAACGCTTAACAAATACCATCATCAGCATTATTATAATTATAATTATAATAATCATAATAATCATAATAATTGTGAGCAGCCGGTATCCTGACAAAAAGAAACCACGAAATTCCCAATTACCAGAGACTGTGGGCCCCATGTGGGACAACCTGATAACCTTGTATCTATCCCAGTGCTTGGCACATAGTAAATGCTTAACAAATACCACCATCATCCTTATTATAATTATACTTGTTATAACAATAATTATAATAACAATAATAAGCAGTCGGTATCCTGACAAGAAGAAATCACGCAATTCCCAATTACCAATCAATCAATCAATCGTATTTATTGAGCGCTTACTGGGTGCAGAGCACTGTACTAAGTGCTTGGGAAGTACAAGTTGGCAACATATAGAGACGGTCCCTACCCAACAGTGGGCTCACAGTCTAGAAGAGGGTGACAGGGAACAAAACAAAACATATTAACAAACTAAAATCAATAGAATAGATATGTACAAGTAAAATAAATAAATAAATAGAGTAATAAATCCATACAAATCAATCAATCAATCAATCGTATTTATTGAGCGCTTACTGTGTGCAGAGCACTGGACTAAGCACTTGGGAAGTACAAATTGGCAACATATAGAGACAGTCCCTACCCAACAGTGGGCTCAGAGTCTAAAAGGGGGAGACAGAGAACAAGACCAAACATACTAACAAAATAAAATAAATAGAATAGATATGTACAAGTAAAATAAATAAATAAATAAATGGAGTAATAAATACGTACAAACATATATACATATCTACAGGTGAAGCAGCGTTTCTCAGTGGAAAGAGCACGGGCTTTGGAGTCAGAGGTCGTGGGTTCAAATCCCAGCTCCACCACTTGTCAGCTGTGTGACGTTGGGCAAGTCACTTCACTTCTCTGGGCCTCAGTTCACTCACGAGTAAAATGGGGATGAAGACTGTGAGCCCCTCGTGGGACAACCTGATTACCTTGCACATACCACAGCGCTTAGAACAGTGCTTTGCACATAGTAAGCGCTTAACAAATACCAACATTATTATTATTATTACAGGTGCTGTGAGGAAGGTAAGGAGGTAAGGCGGGAGGGATGGAGAGGGGGAGGAGGGGGAGAGGAAGGAGGGGGCTCAGTGTGGGAAGGCCTCCTGGAGGAGGTGAGCTCTCAGTAGGGCCTTGAAGGGAGGAAGAGAGCTAGCTTGGCGGATGGGCAGAGGGAGGGCATTCCAGGCCAGAGGGTGTATGGCGGATGAGTAGCGGGCCAAAAGCGAGTAAAATTGAGGAGCTGGATGTTCCCCAATACTGCAGGTGCCAGATCCAATTCTTCTTCCTAAAACCGAGTAACTAAGCAGAAGCCATCATGAGGCCAAAATGAAAGGGTTCTGCTGAAGCGGTAGCAAGCCGAGACTAGACGGCTCCATCTTCACGCCTCCGAAAGATGATTTCTTCCTTTGTCATTGGCAGGCATTGACTGAAAACGTTTGTCAGTGGGGTGTGATGAAACCAATCCAATAATCTGTTTTTAAAACCCAACTCCTCCTCTAAACTCCTTGTGGGCAGGGGTCACATCTACCGACTCTGTTGTAGTGTGCCCTCCCGAGCGTCTTGTACGGGGCGCTCCACAAAGCAAGCGAGCGCTCAGTACATAACAGAGATCAATCGATAACCATCGACAGATAAGCAGTATGGCATGGGGTTAGGGCACGGGCCTGGGAGTCACAAGGTTTGCTGCCATTTGTCTGCTGCATAGGGTTAGGGCACGGGTCTGGGAGTCACAAGGTTTGCTGCCATTTGTCTGCTGCATGACCTTGGGCGAGTCACCCAACTCCCCTGTGCCTCAGTCCCCTCCTCTGCAAAATGGGGATGGAGACTGTGAGCCCCACGTGGGATAGGGAGAGGGACCAACCCAATTTGCTGGATTCCACCCCAGCTCTTAGAATGGTGCCTGGAACGTGGTAAGTGCCTAGCAAACAGTGACTGTGAGCCCCATGTGGGACAGCCTGATCACCTTGTATCTATCCCAGAGCTTGGCACATAGTAAATGCTTAACAAATACCACCATCATCCTTATTATAATTATAATTGTTATAATAATAATTATAATAACAATTATAAGCAGTCGGTATCCTGAATAGAAAAACCACGAAATTCCCAATTACCAATCAATCAATCAATCGTATTTATTGAACGCTTACTGTGTGCAGAGCACTGTACTAAGCGCTTGGGAAGTAGAAGTTGGCAACATATAGATACGGTCCCTACCCAACGGTGGGCTCACAGTCTAGAAGGGGGTGACAGAGAACAAAACAAAACATATTAACAAAATAAAATCAGTGGAATAGATATGTACAAGCAAAATCAATCAATCAACCAATTGTATTTATTGTGCGCTTACTGTGTGCAGAGCACTGTACTAAGCACTTGGGAAGTACAAGTTGGCAACATACAGAGACAGTCCCTACCCAAAAGTGGGCTCACAGTCTAAAAGGGGGAGACAGAGAACAAAACCAAACATACTAACAAAATAAAATAAATAGAATAGATATGTACAAGTAAAATAAATAAATGAATAAATAGAGTAATAAATATGTACAAATATATATATATATACTGGTGCTGTGGGGAAGAGAAGGAGGTAAGATGGGGAGGATGGAGAGGAGGACAAGGGGGAGTGGAAGGAGGGGGCTCAGTGTGGGAAGGCCTCCTGGAGGAGGTGAGCTCTCAGTAGGGCCTTGAAGGGAGGAAGAGAGCTAGCATGGCGGATGGGCAGAGGGAGGGCATTCCAGGCCAGCAGGTGTACGGCGGATGTGTAGCGGGCCAAAAGCGAGTAAAATTGAGGAGCTTGATGTTCCCCAATACTGCAGGTGCCAGATCCAATTTTTCTTCATAAAACCGAGTAACTAAGCAGAAGCCATAATGAGGCCAAAATGAAAGGGTTCTGCCGAAGCGGTAGCAAGCTGAGACTGGGTGGCTCCATCTTCACGCCTCCTAAAGATGATTTCTTCCTTTGTCATTGGCAGGCATTGACTTCAAACGTTTGTCTGTGGGGTGTGATGAAACCAATCCAATAATCTGTTTTTAACGCCCAACTCCTCCTCTAAACTCCTCGTGGGCAGGGGTCCCATCTACCAGCTCTGGTGTAGTGTACCCTCCCGAGCTTTTTGTGCGGGGCTCTCCACAAAGCAAGCAAGCGCTCAGTACATAGCAGATATCAATCGATAACCATCCCCAGATAAACAATATGGCATGGGGTTAGGGCATGGGCCTGGGAGTCACAAAGCTTACTGCCATTTGTCTGCTGCATAGGGTTAGGGCACGGGCCTGGGAGTCACAAGGCTTGCTGCCATTTCTCTGCTGCATAGGGTTGGGGCAGGGGCCTGGGAGTCACAAGGCTTGCTGCGATTTGTCTGCTGCATGACCTTGGGCGAGTCACCCAACTCCCCTGCGCCTCAGTTCCCTCATCTGCAAAATGGGGATGGAGACTGTGAGCCCCACGTGGGATAGGAAGAGGGTCCAACCCAATTTGCTGGTTTCCACCCCAGCTCTTGGAATCGTGTCTGGCACGAGGTAAGTGCCTAGCAAACAGTGACTGTGAGCCCCATGTGGGACAGCCTGATAACCTTGTATCTATCGCAGAGCTTGGCACATAGTAAACGCTTAACAAATACCATCATCATCAATACTATAATTGTAATTATTATAATAATAATTATAAGCGGCCGGTATCCTGACAAAAAGAAACCATGAAATTCCCAATTACCAGCGATGGTGGGCCCCTCGTGGGACAGCCTGATCACCTTGTAGCTATCCCAGCGCTTGGCACATAGTCAATGCTTAACAAATACCATCATCATCAATGTTATAATTATAATTATTATAATAATAACTGTAAGCAGTCAGTATCCTGACAAAAAGAAACCACGAAATTCCCAATTACCAGAAACTGTGGGCCCCACGAGAGACAACCTGATAACCTTGTATCTATCCCAGTGCTTGGCACATAGTAAATGCTTAACAAATACCACTATCATCCTTATTATAATTATAACTGTTATAATAATAATTATAATAACAATTATAAGCAGTCGGCATCCTGACAAGAAGAAACCACAAAATTCCCAATTACCAATCAATCAATCAATCAATCGTATTTATTGAACGCTTACTGTGTGCAGAGCACTGTACTAAGCGCTTGGGAAGTACAAGTTGGCAACATGTAGAGACGGTCCCTACCCAACAGTGGGCTCACAGTCTAGAAGGGGGTGACAGAGAACAAAACCAAACATATTAACAAAATAAAATCAGTGGAATAGATAGGTACAAGCAAAATCAATCATTCATTCAATTGTATTTACTGAGCGCTTACTGTGTGCAGAGCACTGTACTAAGCGCTAGGGAAGTACATGGTGGCAACATATAGAGACAGTCCCTACCCAACAGGGGCTCACAGTCTAAAAGGGAGAGACAAGTGTGGGAAGGCCTTTCCAAGATTGTGGGAAGGCCACCTGGAGGAGGTGAGCTCTCAGTAGGGCCTTGAAGGGAGGAAGAGAGCTAGCTTGGTGGATGGGCAGAGGGAGGGCATTCCAGGCCAGCGGGTGTACGGCGGATGTGTAATGGACCAAAAGCGAGTAAAATTGAGAAGCTGGACGTTTCCCAATACTGCAGGTGCGAGATCCAATTTTTCTTCGTAAAACCAAGTCACTAAGCAGAAGCCATCATGAGGCCAAAATTAAAGGGTTCTGCTGAAGCGGTAGCGAGCCGAGACTAGATGGCCCCATCTTCATGCCTCCTAAAGATGATTTCTTACTTTGTCATTGGGAGGCATTGACTTAATATGTTTGTCTGTGGGGTGTGATGAAACCAATCCAATAATCTGTTTTTAACGCCCACCTCCTCCTCTAAACTCCTCGTGGGCAGGGGTCACATCTACTGACTCTGTTGTAGTGTACCCGCCCGAGCATTTTGTGCGGGGCTCTCCACAAAGCAAGCGAGCGCTCAGTACATAGCAGAGATCAATCGATAACCATCGACAGATAAGCAGTATGGCATGGGATTAGGGCACGGGCCTGGGAGTCACAAGGTTTGCTGCATAGGGTTAGGGCACGGGCCTGGGAGTCACAAGGTTTGCTGCCATTTGTCGGCTGCATAGGGTTAGGGCACGGGCCTGGGAGTCACACGGATTGCTTCCATTTGTCTGCTGCATGACCTTGGGCGAGTCACCCAACTCCCCTGTGCCTCAATTCCCTCATCTGCAAAATGGGGATGGAGACTGTGAGCCCCACGTGGGATAGGGAGAGGGTCTAATCCAATTTCCTGGTTTCCACCCCAGCTCTCAGAATGGTGCCTGGCACGTGGTAAGTGCCGAGCAAACAGTGACTGTGAGCCCCATGTGGGACAGCCTGATAACCTTGTATCTATCGCAGCGCTTGGCACATAGTAAATGCTTAACAAATACCATCATCATCAATGTTATAATTATAATTATTATAATAATAACTGTAAGCAGTCAGTATCCTGACAAAAAGAAACCACGAAATTCCCAATTACCAGAGACTGTGGGCCCCATGTGAGACAACCTGATAACCTTGTATCTATCCCAATCAATCAATCAATCAATGGTATTTATTGAGCACTTACTGTGTGTAGAGCACTGTACTAAGTGCTTGGGAAGTACAAGTTGGCAACATATAGAGACAGTCCCTACCCAACAGTGGGCTCACAGTCTAAAAGGGGGAGACAGAGAACAAAACCAAACATACTAACAAAATAAAATAAATAGAACAGATATGTACAAGTAAAATAAATAAATAGAGTAATAAATATGTACAAACATATATACATATATACAGGTGCTGTGGGGAAGAGAAGGAGGTAAGATGGGGGGATGGAGAGGGGGACGAGGGGGAGAGGAAGGAGGGGGCTCAGTGTGGGAAGGCCTCCTGGAGGAGGTGAGGTCTCAGTAGGGCCTTGAAGGGAGGAAGAGAGCTAGCTTGGCGGATGGGCAGAGGGAGGGCATTCCAGGACAGCGGGTGTACGGCAGATGTGTAGTGGGCCAAAAGCGAGTAAAATTGAGGAGCTGGATGTTCCCCAATACTGCAGGTGCCAGATCCAATTTTTCTTCCTAAAACCGAGTAACTAAGCAGAAGCCATCATGAGGACAAAATTAAAGGGTTCTGCTGAAGCGGTAGCAAGCCGAGACTAGACGGCTCCATCTTCACGCCTTCTAAAGACGATTTCTTCCTTTGTCATTGGCAGGCATTGACTGAAAACGTTTGTCTGTGGGGTGTGATGAAACCAATGCAATAATCTGTTTTTAATGCCCAACTCCTCCTCTAAACTCCTTGTGGGCAGGAGTCACATCTACCAACTCTGTTGTAGTGTGACCTCCCGAGCGTCGAGCGTCTTGTACGGGGCTCTCCACAAAGCAAGCGAGCGCTCAGTACATAGCAGAGATCAATCGATAACCATCGCTAGATAAGCAGTATGGCATAGGGATAGAGCACGGGCCTGGGAGTTACAAGGTTTGCTGTCATTTGTCTGCTGCATAGGGTTAGGGCACGGGTCTGGGAGTCACAGGGTTTGCTGCCATTTGTCTGCTGCATGGGGTTAGAGCACGGGCCTGGGAGTCACAAGGTTCGCTGCCATTTGTCTGCTGCATGACCTTGGGCGAGTCACTCAACTCCTCTGCGCCTCAGTTCCCTCTTCTGCAAAACGGGGATGGAGACTGTGAGCCCCATGTGGGGTAGGGAGAGGGTCCAACCCAATTTGCTGGTTTCCACCCCAGCTCTTAGAATGGTGCCTGGCACGTGGTAAGTGCCTAGCAAACAGTGACTGTGAGCCCCATGTGGGACAGCTGATAACCTTGTATCTATCACAGCACTTGGCACATAGTAAATGCTTAACAAATACCATCATCATCAATACTATAATTATAATTATTATAATAATAATTAAAAGCAGCCGGTATCCTGACAAAAAGAAACCAAGAAATTCCCAATTACCAGAGACTGAGGGCCCCTCGTGGGACAACCTGTTCACCTTGTAGCTATCCCAGGGTTTGGCACATAGTAAATGCTTAACAAATAGCATCATCATCAATGTTATAATTATAATTATTATAATAATAACTGTAAGCAGTCGGTATCCTGATAAAAAGAAACCATGAAATTCCCAATTACCAGAGACTGTGGGCCCCACGTGGGACAACCTGATAACCTTATATCTATCCCAGCGCTGGCACATAGTAACTTAACAAATACCACCATCACCCTTATTATAATTATAACTGTTATAATGATAATTATAAAAACAATTATAAGCAGTCGGCATCCTGACAAGAAGAAACCACGAAATTCCAAATTACCAATCAATCAATCAATCATATTTATTGAACGCTTACTGTGTGCAGAGCACTGCACTAAGAGCTTGGGAAGTCCAAGTTGGCAACATATAGAGACGGTCCCTACCCAACAGTGGGCTCACAGTCTAGAAGGGGGAGACAGAGAACAAAACCAAACATATTAGCAAAATAAAATAAATTGAATAGTACAAGTAAAATAAATAAATGGAGTAATAAATCCATGCAAGCATATATATATATATCTACAGGTGCTGTGGGGAAGGGAAGGAGGTAAGGTGGGAGGGATGGAGAGAGGGAGAAGGGGGAGAGGAAGGAGGGGGCTCAGTGTGGGAAGGCCTCCTGGAGGAGGTGACGTCTCAGTAGGGCCTTGAAGGGAGGAAGAGAGCTAGCTTGGCGGATGTTGGGAGGTGGGGCATTCCAGGCCAGGGGGTGTACGGCGGATGTGTAGCGGGCCAAAGCGAGTAAAATTGAGGAGCTGGTTGTTCCCCAATACTGCAGGTGCCAGATCCAATTTTTCTTCCTAAAACTGAGTAACTAAGCAGAAACCATCATGAAGCAAAAATGAAAGGGTTCTGCCGAAGCGGTAGCAAGCCGAGACTAGACGGCTCCATCTTCACGCCTCCTAAAGATGATTTCTTCCTTTGTCATTGGCAGGCATTGACTGAAAACGTTTGTCTGTGGGGTGTGATGAAACCAATCCAATAATCTGTTCTTAACGCCCAACTCCTCCTCTAAACTCCTTGTGGGCAGGGGTCACATCTACCAACTCTGTTGTAGTGTGCCCTCCCGAGCGTCTTGTACGGGGCTCTCCACAAAGCAAGCGAGCGCTCAGTCCATAGCATAGATCAATAGATAACCATCGCTAGATAAGCAGTATGGCATGGGGTTAGGGCACGGGCCTGGGAGTCACAAGGTTTGCTGCCATTTGTCTGCTGCATGGGGTTAGGGCACAGGCCTGGGAGTCACAAGGTTTGCTGCCATTTGTCGGCTGCATGACCTTGGGCGAGTCACTCAACTCCTCTGCGCCTCAGTTCCCTCATCTGCAAAATGGGGATGGAGACTGTGAGCCCCATGTGGGATAGCGAGAGGGTCCAACCCAATTTGCTGTATTCCACCCCAGCTCTTAGAATGGTGCCTTGCACGTGGTAAGTGCCTAGCTAACAGTGACTGTGAGCCCCATGTGGGACAGCCTGATAACATTGTATCTATCACAGCGCTTGGCACATAGTAAATGCTTAACAAATACCATCATCATCAATACTATAATTATAATTATAATCATAATTATAAGCAGCCGGTCTCCTGACAAAAAGAAACCATGAAATTCCCAATTACCAGAGACTGTGGGCCCCACACGGGACAGCCTGATCACCTTGTAGCTATCTCAGCGCTTGGCACATAGTAAACACTTAACAAATACCATAATCATCAATACTATAATCATAAATATTATAATAATAATTATAAGCAGCCGTTATCCTGAAATAAAGAAACCACGAAATTCCCAATTACCAGCGACTGAGGGCCCCTCGTGGGACAGCCTGATCACCTTGTAGCTATCCGAGAGCTTGGCACATAGTAAATGCTTAACAAATACCATCATCATCAATGTTATGATTATAATTATTATAATAATAACTGTAAGCAGTCGGTACCCTGACAAAAAGAAACCACGAAATTCCCAATTACCAGAGACTGTGGGCCCCACGTGGGACAACCTGATAACCTTGTATCTATCCCAGTGCTTGGCACATAGTAAATGCTTAACAAATACTACTATCATCCCTATTATAATTATCATTGTTATAATAGTAATTATAATAACAATTATAAGCAGTCGGCATCCTGACAAGAAGAAACCACGAAATTCCCAATTACCAATCAATCAATCAATCGTATTTATTGAATGCTTACTGTGTGCAGAGCACTGTCCTAAGCACTTGGGAAGTACAAGTTGGCAACATATAGAGATGGTCCCTACCCAACAGTGGGCTCACAGTCTAGAAGGGGGTGACAGAGAACAAAACCAAACGTATTAACAAAATAAAATAAATTGAATAGATATGTACAAGTAAAATAAATAAATAAACAGAGTAATAAATCCGTACAAACATACATACATATGTACAGGTGCTGTGGGGAAGGGAAGGAGGTAAGGCGGGAGGGATGGAGAGGGGGAGGAGGGGGAGAGAAAGGAGGGGGCTCAGTGTGGGAAGGCCTCCTGGAGGAGGTGAGCTCTCAGTAGGGCCTTGAAGGGAGGAAGAGAGCTAGCTTGGCGGATGTGGGGAGGGGGGGCATTCCAGGCCAGGGGGTGTACAGCGGATGTGTAGCGGGCCAAAAGCGAGTAAAACTGACGAGCTAGATGTTCCCCAATACTGCAGGTGCCAGATTCAATTTTTCTTCCTAAAACCGAGTAACTAAGCAGAAGCCATCATGAGGCCAAAATGAAAGGGTTCTGCCGAAGCGGTAGCAAGCCGAGACTAGACGGCTCCATCTTCACGCCTCCTAAAGATGATTTCTTCCTTTGTCATTGGCAGGCATTGACTGAAAACATTTGTCTGTGGGGTGTGATGAAACCAATCCAATAATCTGTTTTTAACTCCCAACTCCTCCTCTAAACTCCTTGTGGCCAAGGGTCACATCTACCAACTCTGTTGTAGTGTGACCTCCTGAGCGTCTTGTACGGGGCTCTACACAAAGCAAGCAAGCACTCAGTACATAGCAGAGATCAATCGATAACCATCGCTAGATAAGCAGTATGGCATAGGGTTGGGGCATGGGCCTGAGAGTCACAAGGTTTGCTGCCATTTGTCTGCTGCATAGGGTTAGGGCACGGGCCTGGGAGTTACAAGGTTTGCTGCCATTTGTCTGCTGCATAGAGTTGGGGCAGGGGCCTGGGAGTCACAAGGTTTGCTGGCATTTGTCTGCTGCATGACCTTGGGCGAGTCACCCAACTCCCCTGTGCCTCAGTTCCCTCACTGGCAAATTGGGGATGGAGACTGTGAGCCCCACGTGGGATAGGGAGAGGGTCCAACCCAATTTGCTGGTTTCCACCCCAGCTCTTGGAATGGTGCCTGGGACGTGGTAAGTGCCTAACAAACAATGACTGTGAGCTCCATGTGGGACAGCCTGATCACCTTGTAGCTATCCCACCGCTTGGCACATAGTAAACGCTTAACAAATACCATCATCATCTGTACTATCATTATAATTATTATAATAATAATTATAAGCAGCCGGTCTCCTGACAAAAAGAAACAACAAAATTCCCAATTACCAGAGACTGAGGGCCCCTCGTGGGGCAGCCTGTTCACCCTGTAGCTATCCCAGCGCTTGGCACATAGTAAATGCTTAACAAATACCATCATCATCAATGTTATAATTATAATTATTATAATAATAACTGTAAGCAGTCGGTATCCTGACAAAAAGAAACCATGAAATTCCCAATTACCAGAGACTGTGGGCCCCACGTGGAACAACCTGATAACCTTGTATCTATCCCAGTGCTTTGCACATAGTAAATGCTTAACAAATACCACTGTCATCCTTATTATAATTATAATTGTTATAATGATAATTATAAAAACAATTATAAGCAGTCGGCATCCTGACAAGAAGAAACCACGAAATTCCCAATTACCAATCAAGCAATCAATCAATCGTATTTATTGAACGCTTACTGTGTGCAGAGCACTGTACTAAGCGCTTGGGAAGTACGAGTGGGCAACATATAGAGATGGTCCCTACCCAACAGTGGGCTCACAGTCTAGAAGGGGGTGTACAAGTAAAATAAATAAATAAATAAATAGAGTAATACATATGTACGAACATATATACATATATACAGGTGCTGTGGGGAAGATAAGGAGGTAAGATGGGGGGGATGGAGAGGAAGGAGGGGGCTCAGTGTGGGAAGGCCTCCTGGAGGAGGTGAGCTCTCAGTAGGGCCTTGAAGGGAGGAAGAGAGCTAGCTTGGCAGATGTCGGGAGGGGGGGCATTCCAGGCCAGGGGGTGTACGGTGGATTTGTAGCGGGCCAAAAGCGAGTAAAATTGAGGAGCTGGATGTTCCCCAATACTGCAGGTGCCAGATCCAATTTTTCTTCCTAAAACCGAGTAACTAAGCAGAAGCCATCATGAGGCCAAAATGAAAGGGTTCTGCCAAAGTGGTAGCAAGCCGAGACTAGACGGCTCCATATTCATGCCTCCAAAAGATGATTTCTTCCTTTGTCATTGGCAGGTATTGACTTCAAATGTTTGTCTGTGGGGTGTGATGAAACCAATCCAATAATCTGTTTTTAACGCCCAACTCTTCCTCTAAACTCCTTTTGGGCAGGGGTCCCATCTACCAACTCTGTTGGAGTGGACCCTCCAGAGCGTCTTGTACCGGGCTCTCCACAAAGCAAGCGAGCGCTCAGTACATAGCAGAGATCAATCGATAACCATCGACAGATAAGCAGTATGGCATGGGGTTAGGGCACGGGCCTGGGAGTCACAAGGTTTGCTGCCATTTGTCTGCTGCATAGGGTTAGGGCACGGGTCTGGGAGTCACAAGGTTTGCTTCCATTTGTCTGCAGCATAACCTTGGGCGAGTCACCCAACTCCCCTACGCCTCAGTTCCCTCCTCTGCAAAATGGGGATGGAGAATGTGAGCCCCACGTGGGATAGGGAGAGGGACCAACCTAATTTGCTGGATTCCACCCCAGCTCTTAGAATGGTGCCTGGCACGTGGTAAGTGCCTAGCAAACAGTGACTGTGAGCCCCATGTGGGACAGCCTGATAACCTTGTATCTATCGCAGTGCTTGGCACATAGTAAATGCTTAACAAATACCACCATCATCCTTATTATAATTATAATTGTTATAATAATAATTATAATAACAATTATAAGCAGTCGGTATCCTGACAAGAAACCACGAAATTCCCAATTACCAATCAATCAATCAATCGTATTTATTGAACGCTTACTGTGTGCAGAGCACTTACTAAGCGCTTGGGAAGTACAAGTTGGCAACATATAGAGACGGTCCCTACCCAACAGTGGGCTCACAGTCTAGAAGGGGGTGACAGAGAACAAAACAAAGCATATTAACAAAATAAAATCAATGGAATAGATATGTACAAGCAAAATTAATCAATCAGCCAATCGTATTTATTGAGCGCTTACTGTGTGCAGAGCACTGTACTAAGCGCTTGGGAAGTACAAGTTGGCAACATATAGAGACAGTCCCTACCCAACAGTGGGCTCACAGTCTAAAAGGGGGAGACAGAGAACAAAACCAAACATACTAACGAAATAAAATAAATAGAATAGATATGTACAAGTAAAATAAATAAATAAATAAATAGAGTAATGAATATGCACAAATATATATATATATATATATATATATATATATATATATATATATATACTGGTGCTGTGGGGAAGAGAAGGAGGTAAGATGGGGAGGATGGAGAGGGGGACGAGGGGGAGAGGAAGGAGGGGGCTCAGTGTGGGAAGGCCTCCTGGAGGAGGTGAGCTCTCAGTAGGGCCTTGACGGGAGGAAGAGAGCCAGCTTGTCGGATGGGCAGAGGGAGGGCATTCCCGGGCAGAGGGAGGGCATTCCAGGCCAGCGGGTGTACGGACGATGTGTAGCGGGCCAAAAGCGAGTAAAATTGAGGAGCTTGATGTTCCCCAATACTGCAGGTGCGAGATCCAATTTTTCTTCATAAAACCGAGTAACTAAGCAGAAGCCATCATGAGGCCAAAATGAAAGGGTTCTGCCAAAGCGGTAGCAAGCCGAGACTAGATGGCTCCATCTTTACGCCTCCTAAAGATGATTTCTTCCTTTGTCATTGGCAGGCATTGACTTCAAACGCTTGTCTGTGGGGTGTGATGAAACCGATCCAATAATCTGTTTTTAACGCCCAACTCCTCCTCTAAACTCCTTGTGGGCAGGGGTCCCATCTACCAACTCTGTTGGAGTGTACCCTCCCGAGCGTCTTGTACGGGGCTCTCCACAAAGCAAGCAAGCGCTCAGTACATAGCAGAGATCAATCAATAACCATCGCCAGATAAGCAGTATGGCATGGGGTTAGGGCACGGGCCTGGGAGTCACAAGGCTTGCTGCGATTTGTCTGCTGCATGACCTTGGGCGAGTCACCCAATTCCCCTGCACCTCAGTTCCCTCATCTGCAAAATGGGGATGGAGACTGTGAGCCCCACGTGGGACAGGGAGAGGGTCCAACCCAATTTGCTGGTTTCCACCCCAGCTCTTAGAATGGTGCCTGGCACGTGGTAAGTGCCAAGCAAACAGTGACTGTGAGCCTCATGTGGGATAGCCTGATAACCTTGTATCTATCACAGCGCTTGGCACATAGTAAATGCTTAACAAATACCATCATCATCAATACTATAATCATAATTATTATAATAATAATTATAAGCAGCCGATATCCTGAAAAAAGAAACCACGAAATTCCCAATTACCAGAGACTGAGGGCCCCTCGTGGGACAGCCTGATCACCTTGTAGCTATCCCAGCGCTTGGCACATAGTAAATGCTTAACAAATAGCATCATCATCAATGTTATAATTATAATTATTATAATAATAACTGTAAGCAGTCGGTATCCTGACAAAAAGAAACCACGAAATTCCCAAATACCAGAGACTGTGGGCCCCACGTGGGACAGCCTGATCACCTTGTAGCTATCGCAGCGCTTGGCACATAGTAAATGCTTAACAAATACCATCATCAATACTATAATTATAATTATTGTAATAATAATTATAAGCAGCCGGTATCCTGACAAAAAGAAACCACGAAATTCCCAATTACCAGAGACTGTGGGCCCCACGTGGGACAACCTGATAAGCTTGTATCTATCCCAGCGCTTGGCACATAGTAAATGCTTAACAAATACCACCATCATCCTTATTATAATTATAATTGTTATAATAATAATTATAATAACAATTATAAGCAGTCGGCATCCTGACAAGAGGAAACCATGAAATTCCCAATTACCAACCAACCAATCAATCATATTTATTGAATGCTCACTGTGTGCAGAGCACTGTACTAAGCGCTTGGGAAGTACAAGTTGGCAACATATAGGGATGGTCCCTACCCAACAGTGGGCTCACAGTCTAGAAGGGGGTGACAGAGAACAAAACAAAACATATTAACAAAATAAAATCAATGGAATAGATATGTACAAGCAAAATCAATCATTCATTCAATTGTAGTTACTGAGCGCTTACTGTGTGCAGAGCACTGTACTAAGCGCTTGGGAAGTACAAGTTGGCAACATATAGAGACAGTCCCTACCCAACAGTGGGCTCACAGTCTAAAAGGGGGAGACAAGAGTGGGAAGGCCTTTCCAAGAGTGTGGGAAGGCCTCCTGGAGGAGGTGAGCTCTCAGTAGGGACTTGAAGGGAGGAAGACAGCTAGCTTGGCGGATGGGCAGAGGGAGGGCATTCCAGGCCAGAGGGTGTACGGCGGATGTGTAGCGGGCCAAAAGCAAGTAAAATTGAGGAGCTGGATGTTCCCCAATACTGCAGGTGCGAGATCCAATTTTTCTTCATAAAACCGAGTAACTAAGCTGAAGGCATCATGAGGCCAAAATGAAAGGGTTCTGCCGAAGCAGTAGCAAGCCGAGACTAGATGGCTCCATCTTCATGCCTCCTAAAGATGATTTCTTCCTTTGTCATTGTCAGGCATTGACTTCAAACGTTTGTCTGTGGGGTGTGGTGAAACCAATCCAATAATCTGTTTTTAACGCCCAACTCCTCCTCTAAACTCCTTGTGGGCAGGGGTCCCATCTACCAACTCTGTTGTAGTGTGCTCTCCCGAGCATCTTGTATGGGGCTCTCTACAAAGCAAGCGAGCGCTCAGTACATAGCAGAGATCAATCGATAACCATCGACAGATAAGCAGTATGGCATGGGGTTAGGGCACGGGCCTGGGAGTCACAAGCTTTGCTGCCATTTGTCTGCTGCATAGGGTTAGGGCACGGGCCTGGGAGTCATAAGGTTTGCTGCCATTTGTCTGCTGCTTGGGGTTAGGGCACGAACCTGGGAGTCACAAGGTTTACTGCCATTTGTCTGCTGCATGGGGTTAGGGTACAGGCCTGGGAGTCACAAGGTTTGCTGCCATTTGTCTGCTGCATAACCTTGGGCAAGTCACCCAACTCCCCTGTGCCTCAGTTCCCTCATCTGCAAAATGGGGATGGAGACTGTGAGCCCCACGTGGGATAGTGAGAGGGTCCAACCCGATTTTCTGGTTTCGACCCCAGCTCTGAGAATGGTGCCTGGCACGTGGTAAGTGCCTGGCAAACAGTGACTGTGAGCTCCATGTGGGACAGCCTGATCACCCTGTAGCTATCCCACCACTTGGCATGTAGTAAATGCTTAACTAATTCCATCATCATCAATACTATAATTATAATTATTATAATAATAATTATAAGCTGCCGGTATCCTGACAAAAAGAAACCACGAAATTCCCAAATCCCAGAGACTGTGGGCCCCACGTGGGACAGCCTGATTACCTTGTAGCTATCGCAGCGCTTGGCACATAGTAAATGCTTAACAAATACCATCATCAATACTATAATTATAATTATTGTAATAATAATTATAAGCAGCCGGTATCCTGACAAAAAGAAACCACAAAATTCCCAATTACCAGAGACTGTGGGCCCCACGTGGGACAACCTGATAAGCTTGTATCTATCCCAGCACTTGGCACATAGTAAATGCTTAACAAATACCACCATCATCCTTATTATAATTATAATTGTTATAATAATAATTATAATAACAATTATAAGCAGTCAGCATCCTGACAAGAGGAAACCATGAAATTCCCAATTACCAACCAACCAATCAATCGTATTTATTGAATGCTCACTGTGTGCAGAGCACTGTACTAAGCGCTTGGGAAGTACAAGTTGGCAACATATAGGGATGGTCCCTACCCAACAGTGGGCTCACAGTCTAGAAGGGGGTGACAGAGAACAAAACAAAACATATTAACAAACTAAAATCAATGGAATAGATATGTACAAGCAAAATCAATCATTCATTCAATTGTATTTACTGAGCGCTTACTGTGTGCAGAGCACTGTACTGAGCGCTTGGGAAGTACAAGTTGGGAACATATAGAGACAGTCCCTACCCAACAGGGGCTCACAGTCTAAAAGGGGGAGACAAGTGTGGGAAGGCCTCTCCACGAGTGTGGGAAGGCCTTCTGGAGGAGGTGAGCTCTCAGTAGGGCCTTGAAGGGCGGAAGAGAGCTAGCTTGGCGGATGGGCAGAGGGATGGCATTCCAGGCCAGGGGGTGTACGTCGGATGTGTAGCGGGCCAAAAGCGAGTAAAACTGAGGAGCTGAATGTTCCCCAATACTGCAGGTGCGAGATCCAATTTTTCTTCCTAAAACCGAGTAACTAAGCAGAAGCCATCATGAGGCCAAAATGAAAGGGTTCTGCCGAAGCGGTAGCGAGCCGAGACTAGACGGCCCATCTTCACGCCTACGAAAGATGATTTCTTCCTTTGTCATTGGCAGGCATTGACTGAAAACGTTTGTCTGTGAGCTGTGATGAAACCAATCCAATAATCTGTTTTTAATGCCCACCTCCTTCTCTAAACTCCTTGTGGGCAGGGGTCCCATCTACAAACTCTGTTGGAGTGGACCCTCCCAAGCGTCTTGTTCGGGGCTCTCCACAAAGCAAGCGAGCGCTCAGTACATAGCAGAGATCAATCGAAAACCATCGCCAGATAAGCAGTATGGCATGGGGTTAGGGCACGGGCCTGGGAGTCACAAGGTTTGCTGCATAGGGTTAGGGCACGGGCCTGGGAGTCACAAGGTTTGCTGCTATTTGCTTGTTGCATAGGGTTGGGGCAGGGGCCTGGGAGTCACAAGGTTTGCTGCCATTTATCTGCTGCGTGACCTTGGGTGAGTCACCCAACTCCCCTGTGCCTCAGTTCCCTCATCTGCAAAATGGGGATGGATACTGTGAGCCCCACGTGGGATAGGGAGAGGGTCCGACCCGATTTTCTGGTTTCCACCCCAGCTTTTAGAATGGTGCCTGGCACGTGGTAAGTGCCTAGCAAACAATGACTGTGAGCCCCATGTGGGACAGCCTGATCACCTTGCAGCTATCCCACCGCTTGGCACATAGTAAACGCTTAACAAATACCATCATCATCAATACTATAATTATAATTATTATAATAATAATTATAAGCAGCCGGTATCCTGACAAAAAGAAACCACGAAATTCCCAATTACCAGAGACTGTGGGCCCCACGTGGGACAGCCTGTTCACCTTGTAGCTGTCCCGGTGCTTGGCACATAGTAAACGCTTAACAAATACCATCATCATCAATACTATAATTATAATTATTATAATAATAATTATAAGCAGCCGTTATCCTGACAAAAAGATACCAGGAAATTCCCAATTACCAGCGACAGAGGGCCCCTTGTGGGACAGCCTGATCACCTTGTAGCTATCCCAGCGCTTGGCACATAGTAAATGCTTAACAAATACCATCATCATCAATGTTATAATTATAATTATTATAATAATAACTGTAAGCAGTCGGTATCCTGACAAAAAGAAACCATGAAATTTCCAATTACCAGAGACTGTGGGCCCCACGTGGGACAACCTGATAACCTTGTATCTATCCCAGCACTTGGCACATAGTAAATGCTTAACAAATGCCACCATCACCCTTATTATAATTATAATTGTTATAATGATAATTATAATAACAATTATAAGCAGTCGGCATCCTGACAAGAAGAAACCACAAAATTCCCAATTACCAATCAATCAATCAATCGTATTTATTGAACACTTATTGTGTGCAGAGCACTGTACTAAGCGCTTGGGAAGTACAAGTTGGCAACATATAGAGATGGTCCCTACACAACAGTGGGCTCACAGTCTAGAAGGGGGTGACAGAGAACAAAACCAAACATATTAACAAAATAAAATGAATTGAATAGATATGTACAAGTAAAATAAATAAATGGAGTAATAAATCCGTACAAACATATATACATATGTACAGGTGCTGTGGGGAAGGGAAGGAGGTAAGGCGGGAGGGATGGAGAGGGGGAGGAGGGGGAGAGGAAGGAGGGGGCTCAGTGTGGGAAGGCCTCCTGAAGGAGGTGAGCTCTCAGTAGGGCCTTGAAGGGAGAAAGAGAGCTAGCTTGGCGGATGTGAGGAGGGGGGGCATTCCAGGCCAGGGGGTGTACGGCGGATATGTAGCGGGCCAAAAGCGAGTAAAATTGAGGAGCTGGATGTTCCCCAATACTGCAGGTGAGAGATCCGATTTTTCTTCCTAAAACCGAGTAACTAAGCAGAAGGCATCATGAGGCCAAAATGAAAGGGTTCTGCTGAAGCGGTAGCAAGCCGAGAGTAGATGGCTCCATCTTCACGCCTCCTAAAGATGATTTCTTCCTTTGTCATTGGCAGGCATTGACTGAAAACGTTTGTCTGTGGGGTGTGATGAAACCAATCCAATAATCTGTTTTTAACGCCCAACTCCTCCTCTAAACTCCTTGTGGGCTGGGGTCCCATCTACGAACTCTGTTGTAGTGTACCCTCCCGAGCATCTTGTGTGGGGCTCTCTACAAAGCAAGCGAGCGCTCAGTACATAGCAGAGATCAATTGATAACCATCGACAGATAAGGAGTATGGCATGGGGTTAGGGCACGGGCCTGGGAGTCACAAGGTTTGCTGCCATTTATCTGCTGCATAGGGTTAGGGCACGGGCCTGGGAGTCACAAGGTTTGCTGCCATTTGTCTGCTGCTTGGGGTTAGGGCACGAACCTGGGAGTCACAAGGTTTACTGCCATTTGTCTGCTGCATGGGGTTAGGGTACGGGCCTGGGAGTCACAAGGTTTGCTGCCATTTGTCTGCTGCATGACCTTGGGCGAGTCACCCAACTCCCCTGTGCCTCAGTTCCCTCATCTGCAAAATGGGGATGGAAATTGTGGGCCCCACGTGGGATAGGGAGAGGGTCCAACCCAATTTGCTGGTTTCCACCCCAGCTCTTAGAATGGTGCCTGGCATGTGGTAAGTGCCTAGCAGACAGTGACTGTGAGCCCCATGTGGGACAGCCTGATAACCTTGTATCTATCACAGTGCTTGGCACATAGTAAATGCTTAACAAATACCATCATCATCAATGTTATAATTATAATTATTATAATAATAACTGTAAGCAGTCGGTATCCTGACAAAAAGAAACCACGAAATTCCCATTTACCAGAGACTGTGGGCCCCACATGGGACAACCTGATAACCTTGCATCTATCCCAGGGCTTGGCACATAGTAAATGCTTAACAAATACCACCATCATCCTTATTGTAATTATAATTGTTATAATAATAATTATAATAACAATTATAACCAGTCGGCATCCTGACAAGAAGAAACCACGAAATTCCCAATTACCAATCAATCAATCAATCATATTTATTGAGTGCTTACTGTGTGCAGAGCACTGTACTGAGTGCTTGGGAAGTACAAGTTGGCAACACATAGAGATGGTCCCTACCCAACAGTGGGCTCACAGTCTAGAAGGGGGTGACAGAGAACAAAACAAAACACATTAACAAAATAAAATCAGTGGAATAGATATGTGCAAGCAAAATCAATCATTCATTCAATTGTAGTTACTGAGCGCTTACTGTGTGCAGAGCACTGTACTAAGCGCTTGGGAAGTACAAGTTGGCAACATAAGAGACAGTCCCTACCCAACAGTGGGCTCACAGTCGAAAAGGGGGAGACAAGTGTGGGAAGGCCTTTCCAAGAGTGCGGGAAGGCCTCCTGGAGGAGGTGAGCTCTAAGTAGGGCCTTGAAGGAAGGAAGAGAGCTAGCTTGGTGGACTGGCAGAGGGCGGGCATTCCAGGCCAGCGGGTGTACGGTGGATGTGTAGCGGGTCAAAAGCGAGTAAAACTGAGGAGCTGGATGTTCCCCAATACTGCAGGTGCGAGATCCAATTTTTCTTCATAAAACCGAGTAACTAAGCAGAAGCCATCATAAAGCAAAAATTAAAGGGTTCTGCTGAAGTGGTAGCTAGCCGAGACTAGATGGCTCCATCTTCATGCCTCCTAAAGATGATTTCTTCCTTTGTCATTGGGAGGCATTGACTTCAAATGTTTGTCTGTGGGGTGTGATGAAACCAATCCAATAATCTGTTTTTAAAGCCCACCTCCTCTTCTAAATTCCTTGTGCGCAGGGTCACATCTACCAACTCTGTTGGAGTGAACCCTCCCGAGCGTCTTGCACGGGGCTCTCCACAAAGCAAGCGAGCGCTCAGTACATAGCAGAGATCAATCGATAACCATCGACAGATAAGCAGTATGGCATGGGGTTAGGGCACGGGCCTGGGAGTCACAAGGTTTGCTGCATAGGGTTAGGGCACGGGCCTGGGAGTCACAAGGTTTGCTGCCTTTTGTCGGCTGCATAGGGTTAGGGCACGGACCTGGGAGTCACAAGGTTTGCTTCCATTTGTCTGCTGCATGACCTTGGGCGAGTCACCCAACTCCCCTGTGCCTCAGTTCCCTCATCTGCAAAATGGGGATGGAGACTGTGAGCCCCACGTGGGATAGGGAGAGGGTCCAACCCAATTTGCTGGTTTCCACCCCAGCTATTAAAATGGTGACTGGCACGTGGTAAGTGCCTAGCAAACAGTGACTCTGAGCCCCATGTGGGACAGCCTGATAACCTTGTATCTATCGCAGCGCTTGGCACATAGTAAATGCTTAGCAAATACCATCATCATCAATACTATAATTATAATTATTATAATAATAATTATAAGCAGCCGGTATCCTGACAAAAGGAAACCATGAAATTCCCAATTACCAGAGACTGAGGGCCCCTCGTGGGACAGCCCGATCACCTTGTAGCTATCCCAGTGCTTGGCACATAGTAAATGCTTAACAAATAGCATCATCATCAATGTTATAATTATAATTATTATAATAATAACTGTAAGCAGTCGGTATCCTGACAAAAAGAAACCACGAATTTCCCAATTACCAGAGACTGTGGGCCCCACGTGGGACAACCTGATAACCTCGTATCTATCCCAATCAATCAATCAATCAATGATATTTATTGAGCGCTTACTGTGTGCAGAGCACTGTACTAAGCACTTGGGAAGTACAAGTTGGCAACATATAGAGACAGTCCCTACCCAACAGTGGGCTCACAGTCTAAAAGGGGGAGACAGAGAACAAAACCAAAAATACTAAGAAAATAAAATAAATAGAACAGATATGTATAAGTAAAATAAATAAATAAATAGAGCAATAAGTATGTACAAACATATATACATATATACGGGTGCTGTGGGGAAGAGAAGGGGGTAAGATGGGTGGTATGGAGAGGTGGACGAGGGGCAGAGGAAAGAGGGGGCTCAGTGTGGGAAGGTCTCCTGGAGGAGGTGAGCTCTCAGTAGGGCCTTGAAAGGAGGAAGAGAGCTAGCTTGGCGGATGGGCAGAGGGAGGGCATTCCAGGCCAGCGGGTGTACGGCGGATGTGTAGCGGGCCAATAGCGAGTAAAATTGAGGAGCTGGATGTTCCCCAATACTGCAGGTGCCAGATCCAATTTTTCTTCACAAAACCGAGTAACTAAGCAGAAGCCATCATGAGGCCAAAATTAAAGGGTTCTGCTGAAACGATAGCAAGCCGAGACTAGACGGCTCCATCTTCACGCCTCCTAAAGACGATTTCTTCCTTTGTCATTGGCAGGCATTGACTGAAAACGTTTGTCTGTGGGGTGTGATGAAACCAATGCAATAATCTGTTTTAAACGCCCAACTCCTCCTCTAAACTCCTTGTGGGCTGGGGTCCCATCTACGAACTCTGTTGTAGTGTACCCTCCCGAGCATCTTGTGCGGGGCTCTCCACAAAGCAAGCGAGCGCTCAATACATAGCAGAGATCAATCGATAACCATCGCTAGATAAGCAGTATGGCATAGGGATAGAGCACGGGCCTGGGAGTCACAAGGTTTGCTGTCATTTGTCTGCTGCATAGGGTTAGGGCATGGGTCTGGGAGTCACAAGGTTTGCTGCCATTTGTCTGCTGCATGGGGTTGGGACACGGGCCTGCGAGTCACAAGGTTTGCTGCCATTTGTCTGCTGCATGGGGTTAGAGCACGGGCCTGGGAGTCACAAGGTTCGCTGCCATTTGTCTGCTGCATGACCTTGGGCGAGTCACTCAACTCCTCTGCGCCTCAGTTCCCTCTTCTGCAAAACGGGGATGGAGACTGTGAGCCCCACGTGGGATAGAGAGAGGGTCCAACCCAATTTGCTGGTTTCCACCCCAGCTCTTAGAATGGTGCCTGGCACGTGGTAAGTGCCTAGCAGACAGTGACTGTGAGCCCTTTGTGGGACAGCTGATAACCTTGTATCTATCACAGCGCTTGGCACATAGTAAATGCTTAACAAATACCATCATCATCAATGCTATAATTATAATTATAATAATAATAATTATAAGCAGCCGGTATCCTGACTAAAAGAAACCAAGAAATTTCCAATTACCAGAGACTGAGGGCCCCTCGTGGGACAGCCTGTTCACCTTGTAGCTATCCCAGCGTTTGGCACATAGTAAATGCTTAACAAATAGCATCATCATCAATGTTATAATTAGAATTATTATAATAATAACTGTAAGCAGTCGGTATCCTGATAAAAAGAAACCACGAAATTCCCAATTACCAGAGACTGTGGGCCCCACGTGGAAAAACCTGATAACCTTGTATCTATCCCAGCGCTTGGCACATAGTAACTTAACAAATACCACCATCACCCTTATTATAATTATAATTGTTATAATGATAATTATAATAACAATTGTAAGCAGTCGGCATCCTGACAAGAAGAAACCATGAAATTCCAAATTATTAATCAATCAATCAATTGTATTTATTGAACGCTTACTGTGTGCAGAGCACTGTACTAAGCACTTGGGAAGTACGACTTGGCAACTTATAAAGATGGTCCCTACCCAACAGTGGGCTCACAGTCTAGAAGGGGGTGACAGAGAAGAAAACCAAGCATATTAACAAAATAAAATAAGTTGAATAGATATGTACAAGTAAAATAAATAAGGGAAGGAGGTAAGGCGGGAAGGATGGAGGGGGGAAGAAGGGGAGGAGGGGGAGAGGAAGGAGGGGGCTCAGTGTGGGAAGGCCTCCTGGAGGAGGTGAGCTCTCAGTAGGACCTTGAAGGGAGGAAGAGAGCTAGCTTGGCGGATGTTGGGAGGGAGGGCATTCCAGGCCAGGGGGTGTACAGCGGATGTGTAGCGGTCCAAAAGCGAGTATAATTGAGGAGCTGGATGTTCCCCAATACTGCAGGTGCCAGATCCAATTTTTCTTCCTAAAACCGAGTAACTAAGTAGAAACCATCATGAGGCAAGAATGAAAGAGTTCTGCCGAAGAGGTAGCAAGCCGAGACTAGATGGCTCCATCTTTACGCCTCCTAAAGATGATTTCTTCCTTTGTCATTGGCAGGCATTGACTGAAAACGTTTGTCTGTGGGGTGTGATGAAACCAATCCAATAATCTGTTTTTAAAACCCAACTCCTCCTCTAAACTCCTTGTGGGCAGGGGTCATATCTATCAACTCTGTTGTTGTGTGACCTCCCGAGCGTCTTGTACGGGGCTCTCCACAAAGCAAGCGAGTGCTCAGTACATAGCATAGATCAATCGATAACCATCACCAGATAAGCAGTATGGCATGGGGTTAGGGCACGGGCCTGGGAGTCACAAGGTTTGCTGCCATTTGTCTGCTGCATGGGGTTGGGGCAGGGGCCTGGGAGTCATAAGGTTTGCTGCCATTTGTCTGCTGTGTGACCTTGGGCGAGTCACCCAACTCCCCTGTGCCTCAGTTCCCTCATCTGCAAAATGGGGATGGAGACTGTGAGCCCCACGTGGGATAGGGAGAGGGTCCAACTCAATTTGCTGGTTTCCACCCCAGCTCTTTTAATGGTGCCTGGCACGTGGTAAGTGCCTAGCAAACAGTGACTGTGAGCCCCATGTGGGACAGCCTGATCACTTTGTAGCTATCCCAGCCCTTGGCAGATAGTAAATGCTTAAAAAATACCATCATCATCAATGTTATAATTATAATTATTATAATGATAACTGTAAGCAGTCGGTATCCTGACAAAAAGAAACCACAAAATTCCCAATTACCAGAGACTGTGGGCCCCACGTGGGACAACCTGATAACCTTGTATCTATCCCAGCGCTTGGCACATAGTAAATGCTTAATTAATACCACCATCACCCTTATTATAATTATAATTGTTATAATGATAATTATAATAACAATTATAAGCAGTCGGCATCCTGACAAGAAGAAACCACAAAATTCCCAATTACCAATCAATCAATCAATCGTATTTATTGAACGCTTACTGTGTGCAGAGCACTGTACTAAGCGCTTGGGAAGTACGAGTTGGCAACATATAGAGATGGTCCCTACCCAACAGTGGGCTCACAGTCTAGAAGGGGGTGACAGAGAACAAAACCAAACATATTAACAAAATAAAATAAATTGAATAGATATGTACAAGTAAAATAAATAAATAAATAGAGTAATAAATCCGTACAAACAAATATACATATATACATGTGCTGTGGGGAAGGGAAGGAGGTAAGGCGGGAGGGATGGAGAGGGGGAGGAGGGGGAGAGGAAGGAGGGGGCTCAGTGTGGGAAGCCCTCCTGAAGGAGGTGAGCTCTCAGTAGGGCCTTGAAGGGAGGAAGAGAGCTAGCTTGGCGGATGTGAGGAGGGGGGCATTCCATGCCAGGGGGTGTGCGGCGGATGTTTCGCGGGCCAAAAGCGAGTAAAATTGAGGAGCTGGATGTTACCCAATACTGAGGGTGCAAGATCCGATTTTTCTTCATAAATCCGAGTAACTAAGCAGAAGCGATCATGAGGCCAAAATGAAAGGGTTCTGCCGAAGCAGTAGCAAGCCGAGACTAGATGGCTCCATCTTCATGCCTCCAAAAGATGATTTCTTCCTTTGTCATTGGCAGGCATTGCCTTCAAACATTTGTCTGTGGGGTGCGATGAAACCGATCCAATAATCTGTTTTTAATGCCCAACTCCTCCTCTAAACTCCTTGTGGGCAGGGGTCACACCTACCGACTCTGTTGTAGTGTGCCCTCACGAGCGTCTTGTACGGGGCTCTCCACAAAGCAAGCAAGCGCTCAGTACATAGCAGAGATCAATCGATAACCATCGCTAGATAAGCAGTATGGCATGGGGTTAGGGCACGGGCCGGGGAGTCACAAGGTTTGCTGCCCCTTGTCTGCTGCATAGGGTTGGGGCAGGGGCCTGGGAGTCACAAGGTTTGCTGCCATTTGTCTGCTGCATGACCTTGGGCGAGTCACCCAACTCCCCTGCGCCTCAGTTCCCTCATCTGCAAAATGGGGATGGAGACTGTGAGCCCCACGTGGGATAGGGAGAGGGTCCAACCCAATTTGCTGGTTTCCACCCCAGCTCTTAGAATGGTGCCTGGCACGTGGTAAGTGCCAAGAAAACAGTGACTGTGAGCCCCATGTGGGACAGTCTGATAACCTTGTATCTATCGCAGCGCTTGGCACATAGTAAATGCTTAACAAATACCATCATCATCAATATTATAATTATAATTATTATAATAATAAGTATAAGCAGCCGGTATCCTGACAAAAAGAAACCACGAAATTCCCAATTACCAGAGACTGTGGGCCCCACGTGGTACACCCTGATCACCTTGTAGCTATCCCAGCACTTGGCACATAGTAATTGCTTAACAAATACCATCATCATCATTATTATAATTATAACGTTTATAATAATAATTATAATAACAATTATAAGCACTCGGTATCCTGACAAGAAGAAACCATGAAATTGCCAATTACCAGTGACTGTGGGCCCCACGTGGGACAGCCTGATAACCTTATATCTATCCCAGCGCTTGGCACATAGTAAATGCTTAACAAATACCATCATCATCAATACTATAATTATAATTATAATAATAATAATTATTAGCAGTCGGTATCCTGACAAAAAGCAACCATGAAATTCCTAATTACCAGAGACTGTGGGCCCCACATGGGACAGCCTGATAACCTTATATCTATCCCAGCGCTTGGCACATAGTAAACACTTAAGAAATACCATCAACATCATTATTATAATTATAGTTATAATTATAATAATAATTATAAGCAGTCCGTATCCTGACAAAAAGTAACCATGAAATTCCCAATTACCAGAGACTGTGGGCCCCACGTGGGACAGCCTGATCACCTTGGGCTAACCCAGCACTTACAAAAGTGCTTGGCACAGAGTAAGCGCTTAACAAACACCATTGTTATTATTATTATTTTATTCATTCATTCATTCAATCATATTGATTGAGCGCTTCCTTTGTGCAGAGCTTAATAAGCACCATTATTATTATTAAATATGATTGAATGAATGGATGTTGGGTAAGGACTGTCTCTAGATGTTGCCAACTTCTACTTCCCAAGTGCTTAGTACAGTGCTCTGCACACAGTAAGCGCTCAATAAATACAATTGAATGAATGAACTGAGCCCGCTCCTTCCTCTCCCCCTCCTCCCCCTCTCCATCCCCCTCACCTTACCTCCTTCCCCTCCCCACAGCACCTGGATATATGTATATATGTTTGTATGGATTTATTACTCTTTATTTATTTATTTTATTTTTACATGTTTACTCTATTTTATTTTGTTAATATGTTTTGTTTTGTTCTCTGTCTCCCCCTTCTAGACTGTGAGCCCGCTGTTGGGTAGGGACCATCTCTATATGTTGCCAACTTGTACTTCCCAAGCGCTTAGTACAGTGCTCTGCACACGGTAAGTGCTCAATAAATATGATTGATTGAATGAATGAATGCAGTGCTCTGCACACAGTAAGCGCTCAATAAATACGATTGAATGAATGAATGTTGGGTAGGGACCATCTCTAGAGTTGCCAACTTGGACTTCCCAAGCGCTTAGTACAGTGCTCTGCATACAGTAAGCACTCAATAAATACGATTGAGAGAGAGGGACCGTTTCCATATGTTGCCAACTTGTACTTCCCAAGCGCTTAGTCCAGTGCTCTGCACACAGGAAGCGCTCAGTAGATACAACTGAATGAATGAATGTTGGGTAGGGACCGTCTCTAGATGTCACCAACTTGGACTTCCCAAGTGCTTAGTACCGTGCCCTGCACACAGTAAGCGCTCAATAAAAACAGTTGAATGAATGAATGTTGGGTAGGGACCGTCTCCATATGTTGCCAACTTGTACTTCCCAGCGCTTAGTACATTGCTCTGCACACAGGAAGTGCTCAATAAATACGACTGAATGATTGAATGTTGGGTAGGGGCCGTCTCTAGATGTTGCCAACTTGTACTTCCCAAGCGCTTAGTACAGTGCTCTGCACACAGTAAGCGCTCAATAAATACGATTGAGAGGGACTGTCTCTAGATGTTGCCAACTTGTACTTCCCAAGCGCTTAGTCCAGTGCTCTGCACACAGGAAGCGCTCAATAAATACGATTGAATGAATGCATGCTGCGTAGGGACCGTCTCTAGATGTCACCAATTTGGACTTCCCAAGCGCTTAGTACAGTGCTCTGCACACAGTATGTGCTCAATAAATACGATTGAGAGGGAGAGAGGGACCGTCTCTATATATTGCCAACTTGTACTTCCCAAGCGCTTAGTCCAGTGCTCCGCACACGGTAAGCACTCAATAAATACGACTGAATGAATGAATGTTGGGTAGGGACCGTCTCTACATGTCAACTTGGACTTCCCAAGCGCTTAGTACACAGTAAGCGCTCAATAAATACGACTGAATGAATGAACTAGCCCCTTGGGCCTGAAGGGCCAGGCGAGGCCCTCCCGAAAGGCATCACGGGAATCGTAGTCTCGCCCCGCGGCCGCGTGGCCACGCCGATCTCTTTCTCCTCAGGGCCTCGGGGCGCGGTGCCTTCTGGGAAATGTAGTCCACGCGCCCATCGGGGGCGTGGCGTTCCGCGGGCAGGAGGACTACATTTCCCGGCAGGCCCCGCGCGCGGCCTTCACCCGGGCCTGCTTACTCCGCCCCTGTTAAGGCCTCCTTCGGGGTGGCCACCGGGCTGGCCAGCGGGGCGATGGCGGTGAGTCCGGGGATGCCCTAAAACGTGGATCATTTTACTCTATTTATTTATTTTATTTTGTTAATATGTTTTGCTCTTTTGTCCGTCTGTTTAGACTGTGAGCCCACTTTTGGGTAGGGACTGTCTCTATATGTTGCCAACTTGTACTTCCCAAGCGCTTAGTACAGTGCTTTGCACACAGTAAACGCTGAATAAATACGATTGATGATTGATGATGATGTCTGTCTCCCCCTTCTAGACGGTGAGCCCACTGTTGGGTAGGGACCGTCTCTAGATGTTGCCAACTTGGACTTCCCAAGCGCTTAGTACAGTGCTCTGCACACAGGAAGCGCTCAATAAATACGATTCATTCATTGATCAGTGGAAAGAGCCCGAGGTCATGAGTTCAAATTCCTACCCTTCCAACTGTCAGCTGGGTGATTCTGGGCAAGTCACTTCTCTGGGCCTCAGTTACCTCATCTGTAAAATGGGGAATAAGACTGTGTGCCCCACGTAGGACAACCTGATCACCCTGTGTCCTCCCCAGCGCTTAGAACAGTGCTTGGCGCACAGCGCTTAACAAATACCATTATTATTATGGGTTCTAATCCTGACTCTGCCACTTGTCAGCTGTGTGACTTAACTTCTCTATGCCTCCGTTCCCTCATCTGTAAAATGGGGATTAAGACTGTGAACCCCCCATGGGACAACCTGATCACCTTGTATCCTCCCCAGTGCTTAGAATAGTGCTTTGCACATAGTAAGCACTTAATGAATGCCATTATTATTATTATTATTGTTCTCTGGGCCTCAGTTGCCTCATCTGGAAAATGGAGCCTTTAAGACTGTGAGCCCCCCATGGGACAACTTGATCACCTTGTATCCTCCCCAGCGCTTAGAACAGTGCTTGGTGCAAAGTAAGTGCTTAATAAATGCCATTATTATTATTATTATTATTATTATGGGTTCTAATCCTGACTCTGCCACTTGTCAGCTGTGTGACTTGGGGCAAGTCACCTCACTTCTCTGGGCCTCAGTTCCCTCATCTGGAAAATGGGGATGAAGACTGGGAGCCCCACGTGGGACAGCCTGATCACCTTGTATCTTCCCCAGGGCTTAGAACAGTGCTTGGTGCATAGTAAGCGCTTAATAAATGCCATTATTATTATTATGGGTTCTAATCCTGACTCTGCCACTTGTCAGCTGTGTGACTTGGGGCAAGTCTCCTCACTTCTCTGGGCCTCAGTTACCTCATCTGGAAAATGGGGATTAAGACTGTGAGCCCCCTGTGGGATAACCTGATCACCTTGTAACCTCCCCAGCATTTAGAACAGTGCTTTGCACATACTAAGCACTTAATAAATGCCATCATTATTATTATTATTACCATGTGACGAGGTCTCCTTTCAATCTGTTCGTTCAGTAGTAATGATGCTGTTTGTTAAGCGCTTACTAGAGTCTAAGACTGTGAGCCCCCTGTGGGACAACCTGATCACCTTGTAACCTCCCCAGCGCTTAGAACAGTGCTTTGCACATAGTAAGCGCTTAATAAATGCCATCATGATTATTATTATTACCACGTGACGAGGCCTCCTTTCAATCTGTTCGTTCAGTAGTCATGATGGTATTTGTTAAGCGCTTACTAGAGTTTAAGACTGTGAGCCCCCCGTGGGACAACCTGATCACCTTGTAACCTCCCCAGCGTTTAGAACAGTGCTTTGCACATACTAAGCGCTTAATAAATGCCATCATTATTATTATTAATTACCACTTGACGAGGCCTTGTTTCAATCTGTTCATTCAGTAGTCGTGATGGTGTTTGTTAAGTGCTTACTAGAGTCTAAGACTGTGAGCTCCCCGTGGGACAACCTGATCACCTTGTAACCTCCCCAGCACTTAGAACAGTGCTTTGCACATAGTAAGCGCTTAATAAATGCTATCATTGTTATTACAGTGCTCTGCACACAGTAAGCACTCAGTAAATACTATTGACTGACCCGATTCTTAGACCTCTCCTAGCGCTTAGTACAGTGCTGGGCATATAAGCGCTAAGCAAACACTACAGTTGTTAATATGGTTATCATCCCATTGCCGTGACCCCTTTTCCAGCGTGAATGCTGCAGAATGTTGGGGTTGGAGATATTTTCCGACTATTTTGTTGAGAGACCTACATCAGGTTGCCCCGTGCAAGCCTGTGCTCAGAGTGGTTTTTTGCACTCCGAGTTCCCTTAAAAAAAAAAAATTTACCGCCTCTATCCAGGAAGAAAAGATGTCTCCTGGTAGAGAAAATTTATCTCCTGGTAGGCTTTTGCAGAATAATTTTGTGGGGCGTCATTGGCACAGAAGCATCTTTGAGAGCATTTTACACGTAGTTACCACGTCAAAAACAAAATATTTTCTTATCCCTACATCCCTTGAACACACCCCTTTGTACAGGGTATTTAGCAGCCAGTGCTCTAACCCCTTTCAATTTACATATTTTATTTTAAAATGATCTTTTTCCTATTAAAATAACTTACGTATAACCTTATCTTATAAAGTGTTCCAAATAAGAAAAAACACTAAAGAAATTTGGATGTCAAAACATGAAATTCTTGTGTGTGACAAATGAGTGCTAAGCGACTATACAGCCTGAAAAGTGTTCTGACACTGCCTTTATTGTTCTGATACTGCCTTATATAATAATAATAATAATAATAGCATTTATTAAGCGCTTACTATGTGCAAAGCACTGTTCTAAGCACTGGGGAGGTTACAAGGTGATCAGGTTGTCCCACGGGGGGCTCACAGTCTTAATCCCCATTTTTACAGATGAGGTAACTGAGGCACAGGAAAGTGAATTTACTTGCCCAAAGTCACACAGCTGACAGTTGGCGGAGTCGGGATTTGAACTCATGACCTCTGACTCCAAAGCCTGTGCTCTTTCCACCGAGCCATGCTGCTTCTTATATGGTACCTGGGAAAAGACAGAAAGCTGTTTACTACTGTGGTAGATGGGATTAAAGGATACTATCAGTTTTAGCAATGCTTTATGGATCATATACCTGTAGTTATATATGTAACCTGTAGTTACATATACCTGTAGTACATAATAATTATTATGTAGTTGAACTGGTCTTACTGATTTCCTCTGCCCAGGATATATAATAATAATAATAATAATGGCATTTATTAAGCGCTTACTATGTACAAAGCACTGTTCTAAGCGCTGGGGAGGTTACAAGGTGATCAGGTTGTCCCACGAGAGGCATACAATCTTAATCCCCATTTTACAGATGAGGTAACTGAGGCACAGAGAAGTGAAGTGACTTGCCCAAAGTCACCCAGCTGACAATTGGTGGAGCCGGGATTTGAACCCATGACCTCTGACTCCAAAGCCCGGGCTCTTTCCACTATGAATTGTTGGGAACAATAGCCATTGTATTGATTTCTAGAATAGAATAGAACATATCTATTCTATTTATTTTATTTTGTTAGTATGTTTGGTTTTGTTCTCTGTCTCCCCCTTTTAGACTGTGAGCCCACTGTTGGGTAGGGACTGTCTCTATATGTTGCCAATTTGTACTTCCCAAGCGCTTAGTACAGTGCTCTGCACACAGTAAGCGCTCAATAAATACGATTGATGATGATGATGATTTAGTTGCTTTTGGAGGAGGGACATGAAAAGCAGCTTTTGTAGTTAGCTCCTGCTGCAAAGCGGCTCCAAAGGGGTTTTAACGTATCTATTCTACTTATTTTATTTTATTAGTATGTTTGGTTTTGTTCTCTGTCTCCCCCTTTTAGACTGTGAGCCCTCTGTTGGGTAGGGACTGTCTGTATATGTTGCCAACATGTACTTCCCAAGCACTTAGTACAGTGCTCTGCACACAGTAAGCGTTCAATAAATATGATTGATGATGATGATGGACTTATATGGAAGATGAGAAATCTCATTTTAGATCGGTGGAGCTATTGCCTTTCTTTTAGGCTTGCCTCGGATGAGTTTTCTCAGTGGACCCACGTCTGGGACAAAATTATTTGAAATTATCAGTGACTTCAGTAACTTTGATACTAAGCTCCTTTTTTTGAGCCTTCAAGTTGGGCCAGGATCAAGTATGAAGCACTTAACTGAAAGCTCGGATTGACAATTAATTGAGTGACAGTCGTGTACAGAAATCCTTTGGTGGAACTCTTGCCTTCACAGTGCTGTGAGACTTGGAAAGTTTAGTAAGTTTGTTCGACACTGCTTCGTAGATGTCAGCTTGCAAATTCTTAGAGAAGCAGCGTGGCTCAGTGGAAATAGCCCGGGCTTTGGAGTCAGAGGTCGTGGGTTCAAATCCCGGCTCCGCCAGTTGTCAGCTATGTGACTTTGGGCAAGTCACTTCACGTCTATGGGCCTCAGTTCCCTCATCTGTAAAATGGGGATTGAAACTGTGAGCCCCCATGGGACAACCTGATCACCTTATAACTTGAACAGTGCTTTGCACATAGTAAGTGCTTAATAAATGCCATCATCATTATTATTATTATTACCACGGGATTCGGATTCAGTTTAATGATTTGGTACGTTTGACTACCAGTGAAAAATAGTACATATTTGTGGCTTTCTCCAATCAGTCAGTCAGTCAGTGGTATTTATTCAGCTTTTACTGTGGGCACAGCACTAAGCACTTGGGAAAGTACGATATAACAGAGTTGATAGACCTGTTTCCTTCTCACAGTGAGCTTAAGAGTTTCCTTATCTAGCGGCACCCCACTCCTTAGGAAGTGACGCTCTCGCCTACGTGGCTTAGTGGAAAGAGCACGGGCTTGGGAGTTAGAGGTTGTGGGTTCTAATCCTGGCTCCGCCACTTATCAGCTGTGTGACTTCGGGCAAGTCGCTTAGCTTCTCTGTGCCTCAGTTCCCTCATCTGTAAAATGGGGATTAAGACTGTGAGCCCCACATGGGACAACCTGATTACCTTGTATCTACACCAGCGCTTAGAACAGTGGACCTTCTGAGTAGTCACTTCCTGCTCTGCTGTGGGTTAGCGGCATATTCAACAGCCCACGGGGAGCCCAGGACTCTTAGAAGTCTCTCCCCCCCCCCCCCCCGTACCTTCATTTTTCTCATATAATTCCTGGGTAATTTTATGTATCGAAATAGATCCAGTAGCTGTGCACAAATCCTTTTTATTCACCCTAAGAGCTTTATGAAGCTCTCACACAAGCACGCTCAGGATACAATGATAGAACATTATCTGCTCCTGGTGAACAACACATCTGGTCCACAAGATTGTGTGCTCCTTGAGAGCAGGATCCATGTCGACTTACTCTATTAATAATAATAATAATAATAATAATAATGATGGCATTTATTAAGCACTTACTATGTGCAGCACACTGTTCTAAGCGCTGGGGAGGTTACAAGGTGATCAGGTTGTCCCACAGGGGGCTCAGTCTTAATCCCCATTTTACAGATGAGGTAACTGAGGCCCAGAGAAGTTAAGTGACTTGCCCAAAGTCACCCAGCTGACGATTGGCGGAGCCGGGATTTGAACCCACGACCTCTGACTCCAAAGCCCGTGCTCTTTCCATTGAGCCACACTGCTTCTCTAACTTCTGTTACTCTGTTGTACTCCCCAAAGCATATAATAAAGTGCTCTCCAAACAATAAGCCCTCAGTAAACACCACTGATTGATTGATTTATTACTCTGTTTATTTATTTTATTTGTACATATTTATTCTGTTTATTTTATTTTATTAATATGGTTTGTTTTGTTCTCTGTCTCCCCCTTCTAGAGTGTGAGCCCACTGTTGGGTAGGGACCGTCTCTATATGTTGCCAACTTGTACTTCCCAAGCGCTTAGTACAGTGCTGTGCACACGGTAAACACTCAATAAATATGATTGAATGAATGAATGGCACATTGTAAGCACTTAACAGATACTATCATTATTATTATTATTGCTCACCCAGAACAGCTCTTGCTCTGCCCTTTCCTGCAGAGTCTCAGAGGAACACGTAGAAGTAGAGGTGTAATCCGCGATTCAAATAATAATAATGGTATTTGTTAAGCGCTTACTATGTGCAAAGCACTGTTGTAAGCGCTGGGGGATACAGGGTGACCAGGTTGTCCCACGTGGGGCTCACAGTCTTAATCCCCATTTTACAGATGAGGTAACTGAGGCACAGAGAAGTGAAGTGACTTGCCCAAAGTCACTCAGCTGACAAGTGGCGGAGTGGGATTAGAACCCATGACCTCCGACTCCCAAGCTCGTGCTCTTCCCACCGAGCCACGTTTTGTTCCTTGAAAAGCTTATTGTATCATGAAATACATTCTCCCGTAGACTTATATGTTAGGAATTAGGATCTGTTCCAGAACTAGTGAGAAAGTATATCCAGTTTTCCTGGGCATTCTTGCAAAACCCTGCGTAAAGAAAGATGTGGAATGTCGGAGCTGCTGTGTGTGATACCACATACTCGTCACAAACATGTTTTTCCCCCGGAACCGCAGTGTGCTGACTTCAGACTATTTTTTTTAGATGAGTTTTCCCTAATAATGTTCTGCTTAAAGTTCGTAATGGAAAAATTGTGTTGCGGCAGGACTGATACGAAATTATCTTGCACGCTGAAATGATAAATGTCACTCTACTAGTAATTCAGAGGATGATGTCACAGTGTAAGGTAAATGAGGAGTTGAATTAGGACAAGTCTTTGCACTAGCATGCCGGTTCTGGTGACTGGTAGTGTTTCGATTGTGTGGAGGTTGAGGATCAGGAGGCCCAGGTTGAACTCCCAGCTCTGCCACTTACCTGCCCCCGCTTTCCTTACCTCTGAAATTATGACTGACAGAGAAAATTATTTTGTGTTTTGTGTCTGCCCCAGTGCTTCTTAAAAATAAAATTATGGTAATTTCTAAGTGCTTACTACATGCTAGGCACTGTATTAAGTGCTGCGGAAGATAGAAGTTGATCAGGTTGGACAAAGTCCTAGTCCCACGTAGGGCTCACAGTCTTAATCTCCATTTTACAGATGAGGTTAACTGAGGCACAGAGAAGTGAAGTGACTTGCCCAAGGTCACCCAGCAGATGAGTGGCAGAGCTGGGATTAGAACCCAGGTCCTACTGACCCCCAGGCCCGTGGTCTATCTACTAGGCCACACTGCTTCTCTACCACAGGGCTTGGATTATACTAGCCTGCTGTTGGGTAGGGACCGTATCTGTATGTTGCCAACTTGTACTTCCCAAGCGCTTAGTACAGTGCTCTGCACACAGAAAGCGCTCAATAAATACGATTGAATGAATAGTAAGTGCTTCAATAAATGCTCTTTTCTTTGTAAAACGCTTAGTAAGCGCCTTCTGAACCCCTCTGCCGAGTCTACAAATTACACCGCATTAAAGTCGTCATCTTCAGTTACATGGGTAAATTCATCTGCTTTCTCGAAAATTGATTTATCTGCTCATATAAACCCACAACTTGCAGTGAGGCATTAAGATGGCAAAGTCCAATAAGTGCTCACTGGATAGCAGAGCCCGTGAATAAGACGCGGCGAACTCATTTACCTCTGCATCATCCATTTCTAAATGAAGTTGCCCCTGCAGCTCGACAACAAGCGCTTCCCAAGCGCTTAGTACAGTGCTCTGCGCACAGTAAGCGCTCAATAAATACGACTGAATGAATGAACAGTTTCGGTTACCGACTCGTCCCAGGAACCAGTGTACCTCGGCCGGCTTGTTGGGGTCAGTTGGGCATTTGTGAGGGGGGAGGCGTTCAGCAACATAGGCTGTCCCCTGGTTGTGTGGTGTTGTGGCATGTTTGTAACACGGGATTTGGCATTCAGTAGGTCGGGGAGTGACAGAGCTAGGTGGATTAATCCAAAAAAGACTCTGTCTAAGAAGTGAGTTTTAAGGAGAGTTTAAGAGGAGGAATGGGACTTGGTTCGGGCAAGATTGTAGGTCAAAGGACATTTAAGATAGATTTAATGGGCATTGGCAAGGAGTTGGGAGAGTTATGGAACTGTAAGCAATCTTTGCTAGATTGGAGTGGAGAGCGTGCATTCATTCAGTTGTATTTAGTGAGCGCTTACTGCGGCCAAAGCACTAAGCGCTAGGAAGAGTGCTATACAACAACAGACACAGTCCCTGCCCACAGCGAGCTCACAATGGAAGTCGAGGACAGTTGGTGGGGGGGAACTTGCAGCTTATCGTCTTAAATTTTACTTCTGAGGTGAGCTGTAACTGGGGGCCACTTTGGGCTTTTGGAGAAAAGATGACAAAATTCGGATGCACTTACAGCTGGTGATTGTTACCGACTGCTGCGTTGATGGATTGGAGGAGGAGAGGGGCTGGAGGGGAGGAACGTAGCAGGTGTTCCAAGTGGGAGGTGGTTAGATCGGAGACTGTGGGAATGGAGAGGAATAAGCAAAAACTCCTCCCTCTCGGCTTCAAGGCTGTCCATCACCTCGCCCCCTCCTACCTCACCTCCCTTCTCTCCTTCGCCAGCCCAGCCCGCACCCTCCGCCACCTCTAACCTCCTCACTGTACCTCGTTCTCGCCTGTCCCGTCTTTGACCCCTGGCCCACATCCTCCCCCGGCCCGGAATGCCCTCCCTCCCCACATCCGCCAAACTAGCTCTCTTCCTCCCTTCAAAGCCCAACTGAGAGCTCACCTCCTCCAGGAAGCCTTCCCAGACTGAGCCCCCTTTTTCCTCTCCTCCTCCCCATCCCCCCCCGCCCTACCTCCTTCCCCTCCCCACAGCACCTGTATGCATGTTTGTACAGATTTATTACTCTGTTTTACCTGTACATATTTACTATTCTATTTATTTTCTTAATGATGTGCATCTAGCTTTATTTCTATTTATTCTGATGGCTTGACACCTGTCCACATGTTTAGTTTTGTTGTCTGTCTCCCCCTTCTAGACTGAGTCCATTGTTGGGTAGGGACCGTCTCTATATGTTGCCAACTTGTACTCCCCAAGTGCTTACTACAGTGCTCTGCGCGCAGTAAGTGCTCAATAAGTACGATTGAATGAATATGTTGCTAACTTGTACTTCCCAAGCGCTTAGTACACTGCTCTGCACACAGTAAGCGCTCAGTAAATACGATTGAATGACTGAATGAAAAGTGGCTCTGAAAAATCCTACTGAGAAAAAATCGACCAAACTTGATGTGGGGAGAGGAAGGGATGAGGGGAAAAAAGTCATTGTTTCAAAAGATCATTGTTAACAATATTGAGACCCCATCGAGTGCAGATCTTTCTATCTAACGGGCTCCAAAGCCATTAAGGAGGGCATCTGGGAGGAGAGAGGTGCTATTAGCTGTGACGGAGATGTCGGAAGAAATTCAGGGCTGGGGAGGGAAACCCAGACTGTGACTCTTCTAAACAGCCAACTTGGAACAATGAGAATGAAGAGAGATGGATATTTATTCGTCTGTCCTTCTCTGCAGTTGACAGTGGTATGGGATTTATGTGCCAAGTGCTGGAATAAATTCAAGGTAAACTGATTAGATACAGCCCATATCGTACGTGAGACTTACAGTCTAGTAGAAGGGATTGAATGTGATGAATAGTGGTTCAGAATTATGTACAATAGATAGCAATTAATGATATTTATTAAGCACTTACTGTGTGTAAAGCACTCTACTAAGTGCTTGGGAGGGTAGAATAGCAGATCTGATCTCTGTCCTCAAGGTGTTTACAGTCTAACGGGGAAGAAAAATACAAAATATTAAATTACAGGTAGGAGGAAGAAGGACAACGTGAATCAGTGCTTATGTAATAGAGTGTGTAAGATAAGTCCATAAGCAGTACCGGAGATTGGAAATACACAAGTGCTTAGGTGGCCTAGAAATGTTGGAGTGGCTGTCTAGAGAAGCAGTGTGGCTCAGTGGGAAGAGCACAGGCTAAGGAGTCAGTGGTCATGGGTTCAAATCCTGGCTCTGCCGCTTGCCAGCTGTGTGACTCTGGGCAAGTCACTTTACTTCTCTGGGCCTCAGTTACCTCCAGCACTTAGAACAGTGCACTGCACATAGTAAGTGCTTAACAAATGCCATCATTATTATTATTATTAATGAAGTGGAAAGAACACAGACCTGGTGGCTAGGGCCTGGGTTCTAAGCCCAGCTCTGCCATTTGCCTGCTGTGTGACCCTGGGCAAGTCACCTAACTCCTCTGCCCACAGTTTCCTCACCTGTCAGATGGGGATTAAATATCTGTTCTCCTTCGTCCTTAGACTGAGAGCCCCATGTAGGGTGGCAACAGTGTGTGATCTGATTGTTTTGCATCTACCCCGATGCTTGGCATGCAGTAAGCGCTTAACAGGTGCCGTAATTGTTACTGTTATGATTATTCTGGGGAGACGAGAAATGAATCAAGGAAGGCTCCCTAGAGGAGGTGTCATTTCAGCAAAGCTCTGAATGTGGGGAGACTTGAGGTGGGTTGTGTGTAAAGGTGGGAGAGAGAGAGAGAGTGTGTGATAGAGTGTGTGAGTGAATGAATATAAGTGGGAGGGAGATTGTTGATTGAATGTCTTAAAGGCAGTGGCAGCTTTGGTAATGGTTTCAGTAGCCCTGATTGTTGTTTGAAAGGAAAAAAAACACAATGATCCTTCATAATATCCCTTGAGGATAACTATCTGCAAATACAAGTTTCAGAAAACAAGAGCATTCTCAAAACAATTTATTAAATGCTGACGAAATAAGCAAAGGAGATGGCTGGCAACATAATCAAGGGGATGGCCCCTTCATTGTTCTAATATTGGTGTCCCACATCCTTAGATCTCCGCCCCCACCACAAATGTAAGTGCTTAGTACAGTGCTCTGCACACAGTAAGCGCTCAATAAATACGATTGAAATGTAAGGGCAGCGTGTATTTCACTTTACCTTAAAGGAGCAGGCCTTTAAGGGAGACCCAGCCATTGTGGCCTAATAATAATATAATACTTGTGGTATTTAAGCGCTTACTATGGGCCAGGCACTATTGTAAGCACTGGGGTAGCTACAAAATGATTGTGTTGGACCCAGTCCCTTTTTCCCCACATAGGGCTCACAGTCTTAATCTCCATTTTGCAGCTGAGGGAACTGAGGCACAGAGAAGTGACTTGCCCAGAAGTTGACTTGCCCAAGGTCACAGAGCAGAAACGTGGCAGAGTCCGGATTAGAACCCAGGGCCTTCTGACTTCCAGCCCGCGCTTTATCCCCTGGACCACACTGCTTCTCTCATCAGAGATCATAGCATTTTAAGTTAAATGGCCTGCCACCTTAAATTTCTGTGTGCCCTGGATGAATGGAGGATTTGTTACCTTCACTACGATAAGAATAATTATGGTGTTTAAGCGCTTACTATGTACCAAGCGCTATGCTGAGCGCTGAGGGGAGGGAAAGTAGGTATTCAATTCCCATTTTATAGATGAGGAAGCTGAGGCAGAGAGAAGTGATTTCCCCAAGGTCATACAGCAGACAAGTGGCAGAGTGGGATTAGAAACCAGGTCTTCTGATTCCCCAATTTGTGCTTTTTCTACTAGCTCAGGATACTTCTGCCTGATATCACAAGACTAAGCATTGTCTTATATTTCAAAGATGCAGGGTTTTTTTTTAGTGGTATTTAAGTGTTCACTAAGTGCCAGGCACCGTACTAAGCGCTAGGGTAGATTCACGCTAATTAGGTTGGACACAGACCCTGTCCCACATGGGCCTCACAGTCTTAGCCCCCATTTTACAGCTGAAGTAACCAAGGCCCAGAGAGGTTAAGTGACTTGCCCAGGGTCACACAGCAGACAAGTGGCAGAGCTGGGATTAGAACCCAGGTCCTCAGACTCCTATGTCCGTTCTCTTTCGGAGTTGAATTCTAAGTAGATTTTATGAATGGCAATTATCAGTAAAGGCAAAGGTCTTTAGGTGACAGTGGTCTCGTTGAATTTGTTCCACCTTTTTCCAAGGTTAAGGGGTTTTGTAGACTTTGTGAGTCATCACACCATCCCTTTGAGGTAGAAGTGTAGCGCGTAGCATTGTCTCTTTTTATCTTGCTGCTCCTAACTGCAGGATTAATTTGGAAAGCCTGACGTTCCAGCGATCAGAACAATTACCTCTCTGATTCTCTGTAGATCTGCTATGAATGACGCGCTCACCTGTCTCCTCTTTGTTCAATAGGAACGAAAGGGGACGGCCAAAGTAGACTTTCTGAAGAAAATTGAAAAAGAAATCCAACAGAAATGGGACACTGACAAAGAATTTGAAGTCGATGCACCTGATTCGGGAAGCCAGGCCAGGTAAGAAATTGCTATTCAAGGATGTTACTAGAGTCACTAAATTCCACCGAGACCTTCCTATAAAGGGAGTGAGAGGGCTGGGGTAAAGTAGAAATGTATGTCGGACACAGAGAGAGGATTCTGAGCCTCTATGAGGCAGCCAGTTCAGGATCTGTTTGACCAAGCGGTGTCCCAGTGTGGAACTCCTAAACCAACTGATATTCCAAAGGCTTTTGATATTTAAATACGTACCTGGCGGAGAGAGATTTCAACTTGGAATTATTTTAGAATAGCAAGCAGTACTTCACATTCCTAGTAACCACGACATCCCAAAATGCGGTTCTTTTTGGTTCTTCAATATTTGAGTCACACCTTTCTTAGAAAGCTATATATTAGGAGTTTGAGAATTTACTAAACTGAAGATGTTAATGTTTATTCTGCCGTACGTTAAGATCTGTGAGTTTTTCGCATTTTTTTTTTTTTAAAACCAGAGTTGTCGCCTGTCAGTTTAAACTTGGGGGAAAATTTGGTACTGGGGCATTCTGGGAGCAGGACTTTTGGGGTGGAACCTGAGAGGGGAGGGGAGAAATGAAGGGAAGGAGAGAAAGGGAAAGCAAAGGAAAGAAAATGGGAAGAGGGAATAGGGAGAGGTAGGAAGAGTAAGGTAGAGGAACTCATCCGTGCTTCTCTTCCTCTACTGCTACTTTTGTGGTCCTTGCTGACAGGCTGGGCTTGGGTGACCCAGGTGAAGAGTAGAGGTGGCACTTTAAGGCTGTCCTGGGCATTGTCTTGTTTTGTACTGTCGAGTCGCTTCTGACCCAGAGCGACTCCGTGGACACATCTCTCCCAGAACGCCCCACCTCCGTAATGCAGGCATTCTGGTAGTGTATCCATAGAGTTTTAATAATAATAATAATAATAATGGCATTTGTTAAGTGCTTACTATGTGCAAACCACTGTTCTGAGTGCTGGGGTGGGATACAAGGTGATCAGGTTGTCCCAGGTGGGGCTCACAGTCTTAATCCCCATTTTACAGATGAGGCAACAGAGGCTCAGAGAAGTTAAGCGACTTGCCCGAGATCACACAGCAGGCATGTGACGGAGCCGGGATTCGAACCCATGACCTCTGACTCCAAAGCCCGGGCTCTTTCCGCCGAGCCACGCTGCTTGTCTGGTTTTCTTGATCAAAATACAGAAGTGGTTTACCATTGCCTTCTTCCGCGCAGTAAAAACTTGAGGCTCCACCTCGACTCTCTCCAATGCCACTGAAGCCCGGCTCAGGGGAGACTTGACTTGTAACAGGGTATTTTCCACTTGCTAGTCATTGCCGCACAGGTGAGATTTGACTTGTAGCAGATTCCCTTCCACTTTCTAGTCAATGGCCAAAGTAAGAATGGAGTGGGTGTGCCTCTGATCTCTGATCGACTCTCCCTCCCGTAGCCATGACTGGTAAAGTACTGGAAACTCTCCAGATGTGAACCCGAGAGGGGGTTCATGGACATACCTGGCCACAAATCCATAATTTCTCTCTCCCCTTTGTCCAGTTCCCACAGAGAGGAGCCCTTCTGCCTTTTAGGCTACTGTGGAAGTGGCCCAGTGCTATAACTGTAGGTCATCTCCTGTGGCGCTGGACCCTTAAACCATTCTGACTTGGGCACGAAGTGGGCAGATCGGGATGAGGAAGAACCAGAAAAGTGGCCACAGTCTCCCCCTCTGTCACTGCTTAGTTCATTCTCTAGTCCAGGCTGCCTGTATCCTCCGGCTGGTGCTTCCCCCCGCCTTCTGCCCCCTACCCTCTGAATCCCTAGGTAGTTTTTTGTTGATGGCTGCAGTCGTGAGAGTGTGCTTGGAGGGGCGGAATGGGGAGTGGTGAACGGGTCGTTTGCCCCCACAGGTCCAAAGGCCAAGCCGGGTCCCTCACCTTGCCATCAGGGCAAGGAGCAGAGCCATCATCTTGACTCTTGTCTGGCCCCTTTTTGGCTCTGAGAGTCAGGCAGACCAGCCCCAAATGTCGGGGAGACAAAGCTAATGGCGTCATCCCAATGATGCCTCCGTGGGCATCTTTACTTAAAAATAGAAGCAGTGTGGCCCAATGGATAGACCACGGTCCTGGGAGTCAGAAAGACCTGGGCTCTAATCCCAGCTCCGCCACTTGATTGCTGCATGACCTTGGGCAAGTTACTTCACTTCTCTGTTCCTCGGTTACCTCATCTGTAAAATGGGGATTAAGACCGTGAGCCCCACGTGGGACAGGGACTGTGTCCAACTTGATTAGCTTGTATCCGCTCCAGTGTTTAGTACAGGGCTTGGCACATAGTAAACGCTTAACAAATACCACAGTTATTATTCTTATCTACTCCAGTGCTTAGAAGAGTTCCTTTAACAAAATAAGCACATAACAAGTACCATAGAGAAGCAGAGTGGCTCAATGGAAAGAGCACGGGCTTTGGAGTCAGAGGTCATGGGTTTAAACCCCAGTTCCACCAATGTCAGCTGTGTGACTTTGGGCAAGTCACTTCTCTGTGCCTCAGTTACCTCATCTGGAAAATGGGGATTAAGACCGTGAGCCCCCCAGGGGACAACCTGATCACCTTGTTACCTCCCCAGTGCTTAGAACAGTGCTTTGCACATAGTAAGTGCTTAACAAATGCCAACATTATTATTATTATTATTATAGAAAAACCCCCAAAAAACATATGTAAATGATTTTACATTGGGCACGTGGGGGAGAGCTGTGACTTTTTCAAATAATTTGGGGATTGTTTAGTGCATGGCATTAGTGTATGCAGTATTGTCTAGTAGCCTGAAAGAGTTATGGTTCCAATCAAATTGCCCCTCTTAATACCAGGGAGTAAACTTAGACTTTGGGAGAATCAGGCTAGGGAAAGCATCTTTGTAAAATTAAATTCCCTTCAGTTTAATTTTGGAAAATGTGAATTGTTATTTAAAGTACTTCTGCTTGGTTTAAATGCAGTGGCCCATTTAGAAGAAGCCTTATTTTATTAGCAAAACTCTTAATGTATCTTTTTTTAAAACTGTACACATATCCTATTGTAGGTGAAGCTCTCTGCTGATTTTTTTAATGCAACTAGGAATAAGCCTATCTTTTTTGCCTAGATGTGTTCATGTATGTTAATTTTTTGACTTTCACTTTTTTAGTTGCTTTGTTCAATACCTTGCTCTTTCATGAAACCCAAGGGCAGTGTTCAGTTCTATAGGCATTTTTCATCCTGTGGCTGTGAACCCGGTTCAACACATCCTTTGGAGTACTGGAAATAAATGAAGTGAACGATATGAAGATGTTTTCCTCTCATTATCAAACGAACTTTAAAGCTATTCGTTTTTCTTTATGCTCTTTTTCTAATAGTCTTCACAGCAAGGGAAAGTACTTTGTCACTTTCCCATATCCCTACATGAATGGACGGCTTCACTTGGGGCACACATTTTCATTATCTAAATGTGAGGTAAGAGTTCCTTTCTGCCAGAGTGATAGTGGTTGGGGGAGCCCACCTCGCGTTTTGGATGTGGGGGGTGAATCTGGGCAGCGCACTAGGGTCAGGGCTTTGTGGGAGGGGGGCAAGATGGGGAGAGGAAGGGGGGATAAGACGGATGAGAAGGGAAGACGTAGAGGGAAAGAAGGTGGGGAAAAAGGGAGAGAGAGGGAGAAAGGGGATGATAAAAGAGAAAGAATGAAGCATAGAGGAGAATATGAAGGCAGGGGAAGTGAAGAGAAGCAGCGTGGCTCAGTGGAAAGAGCACAGGTTTGGGAGTCAGCGGTCACGGGTTCAAATCCCTGCTCTGCCACTTGTCAGCTGTGTGACCTTAGGCAAGCCACTTAAGGTACTTCATCTGTCAAGTGGGGATTCATTCATTCATTCAGTCGTATTTATTGAGCGCTTACTGTGTGCAGAGCACTGTACTAAGCGCTTGGGAAGTACAAGTTGGCAACATATAGAGACGGTCCCTACCCAACAGTGGGCTCACAGTCTAGAAGGGGGAGACAGAGAACAAAACAAAACATATTAACAAAAATAAAATGAATAGAATAAATATGTACAAATAAAATAGAGTAATAAATCTGTACAAACATATACAGGTGCTGTGGGGAGGGGAAGGAAGTGAGGTGGGGGGGAGGGGGAGGAGGGGGAGAGAAAGGAGGGGGCTCAGTCTGGGAATGAATGAATGAATATAAACCAGACATAATACACTTGAGTCATCTAATACTCAATGTATACTTGTAGCCCCCTTGCTTAGCCTTTCGCCCCGGTTGAATTTCATCCTGTGTTTAATGGTTCATTTATCAAACTTGTAGATGAAGAAAGCACAGAGTCACACTCCACCCAAATGAGATGCCTCCCTGGGGTGGCGGAGGGCAAGGGAAACCTTGCAGGGGTTGAGGCTGAAGTGGGGGCAAGGCTTACGGCAGGGCCCAAGAAATGGAGTCCATATCTTGGCTCTGCTTCTGCCCTCTTGCTGACTCCATAGGGCGGTTGAGTTAACCACAACTTCCTTCCCTGCTCCCAAAACTGGGGGTGCGGGGTGTGAAGCTAGTAGTCTCGCCCCTTCAGAGCCACTCCTCTGGGGTGATGGCTCCCCTCAACCCCATGGAATCGGCGCATGTGGCAGTGGGGGGTCTTTTCCAGTACAGTTTTGATGACATTTAAATAGCGTAAGTTTCCAAGTTGGGAAGCTCGGAACCTCCATTTTAAATGTTAGGTCTGGTTTGATTCAAAACCGACTTTCTGTGCCTTATCGTTTTGTTGGACTCCCATTTTCTGGGAGCAGTTTGCATCGGCATAGTGAAAGTTTCCAAGTTGGGAAGCTCGGAACCTCCGTTTTAAATGTTAGGTCTGGTTTGATTAAAAACCGACTTTCTATGCCTTATCTTTTTGTTGGACTCCCATTTTCTGGGAGCAGTTGGCATCGGCATAGCATAAGTTTCCAAGTTGGGAAGCTCGGAACCTCCGTTTTAAATGTTAGGTCTGGTTTGATTAAAAACTGACTTTCTGTGCCTTATCTTTTTGTTGGACTCCCATTTTCTGGGAGCAGTTTGCATCGGCAATAGATTTCAACCGCTATTGAGATTCACATGGTGCTTGATAATGCCTATTAAAAAATGCAACTGTTTTTTTGGTAAGAAAGATGAAAGGGAAGACAAATCAGCCTTCTCGATGGAGCGTTCCGATTTTGGCTTTCGTCGTTAGGGATTTCTAATGTTTTGAAATGTAATTTTCTTCCCATAGTTTGCGGTAGGCTATCAGAAGTTAAAAGGAAAACGGTGCTTGTTCCCCTTTGGCCTACACTGTACGGGAATGCCTATTAAGGTAAGATTGTGTCTGCTGTTAGCTAAGGGATTTTTATTCAGCTAATTCCAATTCAGTGTAAAATTTGGGCTTAATTACTGCTACACTATATTGAAACAATTAATCAATGGTATTTATGGAGCACTTAACAAGAGCAGAGCACTATACTAAACACTTGGGAGAGTACGGTACAGGAGAATCGGTCGACATGTTCCCTGCCCACAACAAGCTTACAGTCTAGAGAAACATAGACTCAATTGTATTATTTCTTATAGGGGAAACTTAAAACCTTTATTTGGGGGACGGGGGATGCTGTTCAAAGAGAGCCTATCAGCCTGTAAGCAAGTTGTTATGCCTGTTCATTTGGGTGTATTTTCACCAATTCATTTATGTCACTGATAAAGTTAGGCGATACTAACAGAAATCATTAAAAGAAAATAGATTGTGCTTTAAAGCCTCAAGCAGTTCGCTACACTACATATTAATGTGAATGACTGACTTTAAACTTAGAAGTAACTCTAGGATAGACTTCTTATATTTTGAGAACTGCTTCTCCAACCCTGTCAGCAATATAAATTGGCAATCATTTCTGAGGAGGCAGCATGCCAGCGCACAAGGATCAGATTAGAAAGTTTTAGACGAGCTGGTTATTCAAGTCGAAGGCCTAGTCATTTACCTTGTGCTATCTGATTTTTCTGGAGCCACTTAAATTTCCTCAGCGTTGGCAAAAAAAAATGAAAAGGCCATCAGAATGAAAATATTCCTAAAAGGACTTTTTTCTAAGACCAAAAAAATTGCGATGCGTATTGATCTTTTAAAAAATCTAGTAATTATTTCTGAATCCAAGTTCTGAGCATCAGTGGTGATGGATTGCAGTTGTTACGTGTGTTTGTAGGCATGTGCTGATAAATTGAAAAGGGAAATGGAGCTCTACGGTTGCCCCCCTGAATTCCCCGATGAAGAGGAGGAGGAGGAGGAAGCCGCTCTTAAAAAAGACGACGTGATTATCAAAGACAAAGCAAAAGGGAAGAAGGTAAACGGAACCTAGGCTTATAGACGCTGCGTGGTATAAGTGGTGCATTTATTTATGGCTCAGGGAATTAAGTAGAAGATTGAGACTGAAAATAACCAGCCAAAACATTTTCAAATTACCCATCTGGCTCCAGGCTTATTTGCCTGGCTGGGGCCGTTGGTTGGTATCGAGGTGGCGAAGAAAAGGTCGGAGGGAATGCCCCCGTGGTTGGCCCCTGTCACGTGAATGAAAAATGGTGGTGGGGCTGGGGTGAAGGGAAAGGCGCCCTGCCTGGCCCTCAGTGAGCTGTTAGGCTGACCATGGTTTTATTGGTTTTTCCTCGCTCAGTGTAAGTGTTTTGTTTGGGCAAAAAAGGCCTGGGGTAAACTGAACGGGGAGTGACAAGCTAATGTCGGGAATCGTCCGGCACAGCCAAGACTAATGTTTTTGTAGCTGTGTGCCACCGATTCTGCGTCAGAGCCTGCCCCAGTAATCTGCATGGCAGCGTGTTTTACCAGTTTTGGCAGTTGGGGCTGTTCCACCCTTCACTTCTTTCTTCAGGGGTTTCAGGGCAGTCTTGAGTCTAGACAGGTTGGAAATAGGGTGTCGGGGAACAGCACAGATCTTTCAGCCTCCATCCCCTGACCCCCAAGCAGTAGCTGTCAACTGGGCAGACCAATCAGGAGGCAGGCACAGGGGTGTAGTAATAATGGTGGTATTCATTAAGCGCTTAGTCTGTGCCAACCACTGTACTGAGCACAGGGGTAGATACTGGAGAATCAGGTCCCACATGGGGCTCACAAAGTAAGGAGGGAGGACAGATATTGAATCTCCATTTTGCAGATGAGGGAACCGAGGCACAGAGAAGTGGCTCGCACACAGCAGGCAGAGATGGGATTAGAACCCAGGTCATCCGACCCCCGGGCCCGTGCTCTTTCCACTAGGCCCTGCTGCTTCTCAGGTTTAAAGGGCAGTGTCCTGTTGGCATGACCACAACCTAAGGATTTTCCATCCCTCAGTGCGGAATTGTCCAAAGGGACTAAGAAGCAAATCGTCTTTTAGGTAGTTGGCCAAAGGGTTCTTGTTTGTTTAAGCTCTTAAGACGTGTCTTCTGTAAAAATGTTTCAGCCAGTTTTTGGTTTGCCCAGAGCAGACCTGGTCAGCATCATCTGTGAAAACATTCTTTGGCATTAGGGCATCTAGCTATTATCTTCTTGTGTTTCTATCATTGTTAAATTGATCTTTGTAATGGAATTTATAAAGCACTGTACTAAGCGCTGGAGTAGATCGAACCACGGTATTTATTGAGCAGTTGCTATGTGCAGAGCACTGTAGTAAGTTCTTGGGAGAGTACAATACAGCAAAATTAGCAGTTACCTTCTCTGCCCATAACAAGCATACAGTAGATACAAACTAATCAGGTTGGACACAGTCCATGTCCCACATGGGGCTTGCAGTCTTAATCCCCATTTTACAGATGAGGTAACTGAGGCACGGAGAAGTGAAGTGACTTGTCCAAGGTCATACAGCAGACAAGTGGCAGAGCTGGGTTTAGAACGCAGGACCTCTTGACTCCCAGGACTGTGCTCTAGATAGGTAGCCCACCTACCATTACACTAATATTTTGAGCCAACAGTACTTTCCTTTGGGATGCTAGTATAAAGTAGGGCTTCATATTTAAAATAAATGTGGCATAGAAGCATTATGCTGTGGTCCCAGTACTTATTTAAGTGATAATTAGGTTCGGATGGCTGCGCTGGGAGGGTTGCATCTGAGAAGCGCTTGCTAAAAATGTATACCGTTTTTTGAATATAGAAGTTCTTTTTTCTTGCAAATCATTCACCGAGTCATGTCTGTAGAAGGTGTCCATTAAGTTACTCCGGTTCTATTGAGATGGATACTGTTCATTGGCCTCGAGTAAGGGAAGTCATTTATGGGAACATTTCCTGTTCAGCTGCTTTTGACAGTGGGAAGAACTTGAAGAAATTAGTTCTCAAAATACAGTGGGATCTACCAAGGCATTGGAAAGGGTTGAAATTGGGTTGATGAGATGTGGCTACATTTTACCCTCAGCTCATTGTGTCTGACTTCCTAGACTTCAAGGCTCTCATTGTCAAGCATTGAGTTTGACTTAGTAGCAGTCATTCATTCATTCAATCATATTTATTGAGCGCTTATTGTGTGCAGAGCACTGTAGTAAGCACTTGGGAAGTACAGGTTGGCAACATATAGAAACGGTCCCTACCCAACAACGGGCTCACAGTCTCGAAATCAGTGGAAATCAATTAATTTGGTCATGAGCTTAAAGAGAAGACTATTCAGTAGACTTGTTTTGCTGTTATATTGTTGGCATTTATGTTTATCTTCATCTTTGCTTGTTGGTTTTAGAGTAAAGCAGCTGCCAAAGCTGGATCTTCCAAGTACCAATGGGGAATCATGAGATCTCTTGGCCTAACGGATGAAGAGATCGTCAAATTTTCAGAGGCGGAACACTGGCTCGATTACTTTCCACCACTGGCTATTCAAGATCTGAAAGGCATGGGGTTGAAGGTACTTTTTAATAATAATAACAATTACGGTATTTGTTAAGCACTTACTATGTTTCAGGCACTGTACTAGGTGCTGGGGTGGATACAAGCAAATCGGGTTGGACACAATTCCTGTCCCGCATGGGGTCTTAATCCCCATTTTGCAGATGAGGTAAAACTGAGGCTCAGAGAAGCAAAGTGACTTGCCCAAGGCCACACAGCGGACAAGTGGCGGAGCCGGGAGTAGAACCCAGGCCCGTGCTCCATCCACTAAGCCGTGTTGCTTCCCACTCTAGACCCACTGCCATGAGTGAAGAAAATATTGATGTCAGTGTGGTGGCATAAAGTGGGACAACCATTCATTTCCCTTGGGAACAATATCCCCATTAGTGGAAGTTTACTTTTTTGCGAGAGAGGAATAATATTTCAAGTAACTAGATAGCATAATGGGTAATTGGGTGCTTTTCTGAGGGTGGGAGTCTTTCAGTGTGTACCATTGGAGTGGAGAGTTGATTGGTGTCCTTCTGTCCCCCTAAATCAAAATAGGCTGAATCGTCTATTCTCAGTATGATTTGGTACGGTTCCCCGTAAGTGAAGTTGCGTTTTGAGGCAACACTTAGAACACGCTAACCCTTGGATGCAGAAAGAGACTCAGAAATAATGACCCGAGCTTTTCTTGCAGACTTTTTGAAGATGGAGTTTTTCTAGGTTATGAAATTGAAAATCAGTAGAGTGAAATAGAAGGGTTGGTTTGTAAATGTAGTGTTAAAGGGATATTGTGCATTTAAAATGTTTTTGTTTTCCCTCCTTGCTCTCCAGGTAGACTGGCGTCGTTCTTTCATCACTACTGATGTTAATCCCTTCTATGACTCCTTTGTTAGGTGGCAATTTTTGACCCTGAGAGAAAGAAACAAAATCAAATTTGGGAAGAGGTGAGTTTGCCGCTTCTCACCAAAGTGATATGTTGTTTAAAGTTTTTATGGAAATATTTTGTGATTAGAATCCCTTGAAGACTGGTGGACCTTGCCGACTGCAGACTTATCCATCAAGATTTTAGGTGGTTACCCCAGTGAGTACCAATTTGTGTTTCCTGGCACAACGCCTTGGTTATTTCTAGTTTGGAAGTGCAGAAATATTATTTTCCCATAATGGTAGCCTTCCAGCACAGCGCTGGTGTATTACAACACTAGTTCCTCCCCATGCAGCTCTCTGCCTACCTTTCTTATTGTCTCTTCTAAATTTTATTCGCCAGCTCCTCCTCAGCCTCCCGTCCTTTTACTGTGGTTGTTCTGCAAGACTCTGTTCTGGTTCCCTACTCTTCTTGCTTCACTCTCTCTTCCTTGGAGAGCTCATCTGTGCTCACAAGGCTTTAGTAATTGTGGTGTCTGTTAAACACTTAACTATGTCCTAAGCCCTTGGGGTAATCTTATCGGACACATATGGGCCTCACAGCCTAAGGAGAAAAGGTTTGGAAGCCCCATTTTACAGACGAAGAAATTAAGGCCCAGAGAAGTTAAGTAACTCGCCCAAGGTCGCACAATGGACAAGCGGCGGAGCCGGGATTAGAACCCAGTCCCTAGTGACTTTGAGTCCGTACTCTATCCACTAGGCCACGTTACTTAATAATAATAATAATGGCATTTGTTAAGGGCTTACTATGTGCAAAGCACTGTTCTAAGCACTGGGGAGGTTACAAGGTGATCAGGTTGTCCCACGCGGGGCTCACAGTCTTAATCCTCATTTAACAGATGAGGTATCTGAGGCACAGAGAAGTGAAGTGACTTGCCCAGAGTCACACAGCTGACAGTTGGCGGAGCGGGATTTAAACCCATGACCTCTGACTCCAAAGCCCGGGCTCTTTCCACTGAGCCACGCTGCTTCTCCTATTCTACTGGTAGACTATCCTATCAGTCTCCTTGCCAGTTTCCCCACTCCACCGTCCTCCTCTTCCAACTAACTGCCGTGTTGCCGCACCGGATCGGTCCGCTCTTCAAAACTCTCCATTGGCTTCCCGTGTCCTTCCGCATCAAGCACAAACTCACAGTCAGCTTCAGGGCTCTCCAGCAAATGTTCCTCTCCTATTTATCTGCTCTCCCTAGCTTGCTCGCTTTATTCCTCCCAGAGCAACCTTAGGACCGTACCTCGTTCTCGACTCTCTCAACTTTATCCCGTTGCCTCACACCGCTCCCCAGCCGAGAACTTCCTCCCTCCACCCCAAAATCCATCAGGTCAAAGCTCTCATCCTATACCAAGCCCTCATGAAGTCCTGCTTCCTCCAGTAAGCCTTTTCCAATTAATTTCCAACCCCTTTAGCTTTATCAGTGCATCAGCCACTTCCAGCACATATAGTTATTTATACCCATATTGATTTGTCCTCAGTTATACATCTGATTGCCTTTGGTTGTAGGTAATATAAATAATTTTGCGTCTGTCTGTTAAAATGGAGACTCTTTGTAGGCAAGGAATGCACCACTTTTGTTAAAGTTTTTCTCGGTACTTAGTACAGCATGGAGTACCCAATGGATCCTCCAAAAATAATAAGAATAATAATGATGATGGTATTTGTTAAGTGCTTTCTATGTGCCAAGCACTGTTCTAAGCCCTGGAATAGATACCAGGTTATCAGGTTGTCCCACGTGGGGCTCACAGTCTTAATCCCCATTTTACAGATGAGGTCACTGGGGCACAGAGAAGTTAAGTGACTTCCCCAAAGCCACACAGCTGACAAGTGGCAGAGCCGGGATGAGAGCCCACGACCTCTGATTCCCAAGCCCGTTCTCTTTCCACTAAACCGCACTACTTCTCTAGTACCACTATTACTATTACTATACTATTACTACCGCTACTCAGCATTGCTCAAGACAATATCAGTTCTTCAGTAAGTCGGTCCCCACATATATAAGTTCTCTGAAGAGTATCGGTTCAAATAAAATTAATCAGCACAAAATTAGTTTGAGCACCATGTTATTTGATGGTCTCCAAAATGCTCTGGGATCACAACTTGTCTTTCTCATTGTTCTGATTGCTTGGCAACTGTGAATTTGCTGATCAATTTTTGGGAACATTGCCATCATGATTGGTGAGGTCTGATTGTTTAAAAGAGTGTCCCACATGTTTTCTAGGTATACAATTTATTCTCCAAAAGATGGGCAGCCGTGTATGGATCACGACAGACAAACTGGCGAGGTAATCACAGTTATAATCCCTTTATATTTTCCAATTAATCAATCAATCGTATTTATTGAGCGCTTACTATGTGCAGAGCACTGTACTAAGCGCTTGGGAAGTACAAATTGGCATCACATAGAGACAGCCCCTACCCAACAGTGGGCTCACAGTCTAAAAGGGGGAGACAGAGAACAGAACCAAACATACCAACAAAATAAAATAAGTAGGATAGAAATGTACAAGTAAAATAAATAAATAAATAAATAAATAGAGTAATAAATATGTACAACCATATATACATATATACAGGTGCTGTGGGGAAGGGAAGGAGGTAAGACGGGGGGATGGAGAGGGGGACGAGGGGGAGAGGAAAGAAGGGGCTCAGTCTGGGAAGGCCTCCTGGAGGAGGTGAGCTCTCAGCAGGGCCTTGAAGGGAGGAAGAGAGCTAGCGCGGCGGATGGGCAGAGGGAGGGCATTCCAGGCCCGGGGGATGACGTGGGCCGGGGGTCGATGGCGGGACAGGCGAGAGCGAGGTACAGTGAGGAGATTAGTGGTGGAGGATCGGAGGGTGCGGGCTGGGCAGTAGAAGGAGAGAAGGGAGGTGAGGTAGGAGGGGGCGAGGGGATGGACAGCCTTGAAGCCCAGGGTGAGGAGTTTCTGCTTGATGCGCAGATTGATCGGTAGCCATTGGAGGTTTTTGAGGAGGGGAGTAATATGTCCAGAGCGTTTCTGGACAAAGATAATCCGGGCAGCAGCATGAAGTATGGATTGAAGTGGAGAGAGACACGAGGATGGGAGATCAGAGAGAAGGCTAGTGCAGTAGTCCAGACGGGATAGGATGAGAGCTTGAATTAGCAGGGTAGCGGTTTGGATGGAGAGGAAAGGGCGGATCTTGGCAATGTTGCGGAGCTGAGACCGGCAGGTTTTGGTGACGGCTTGGATGTGAGGGGTGAATGAGAGAGCGGAGTCGAGGATGACACCAAGGTTGCGGGCTTGTGAGACGGGAAGGATGGTAGTGCCGTCAACAGAGATGGGAAAGTCAGGGAGAGGACAAGGTTTGGGAGGGAAGACAAGGAGCTCAGTCTTCGACATGTTGAGCTTTAGGTGGCGGGCGGACATCCAGATGGAGATGTCCTGAAGGCAGGAGGAGATGCGAGCCTGGAGGGAGGGGGAGAGAGCAGGGGCAGAGATGTAGATCTGGGTGTCATCAGCGTAGAGATGATAGTTGAAGCCGTGGGAGCGAATGAGGTCAGTAATCTCATATCTTTTCTGTCTCAACTCTTCATAATGATAATAATAACAATTATGGTATTTAAGTGCTGCGTGCCAAACACTGTACTAAGTGCTGGGGTGGATACAAACAAATCAGGTGGGATGCAGTCTGGGGCTCACAGTCTCAATCCCCATTTCCAGATGAGGTAACTGAGGCACAGGGAAGTTAAATGACTTGCCCAGGGCCATCCAGCAGACAAGTGACAAAGCCAAGATTAGAACCCATAACCCCCTGATTTCCAGGCCCAGTGATCTATCCATTATGCCATGCTGCTTCATCAGTATGTGCTGGCTTCTCTCTCCCATTAGATTGTAAACTCCTTGGGGGCAGGGATTACCTCACTTCTGTTACTTGTTTTGCATGTTCCTCAAGCACCTAAATCAAGTGCTTCACACACAAAACATACTTTGTAAAAGCTGTTGAGTCTGATCATAAACCCTGGTTTTACTATACTCTTTGCAAAAAAAGGACTAACCATCAGGCAAATGCCAGTTTCTTAAGACTGTTTTACCCTTAAAAGTTGTGTTGCATAGTAACCTGGATTGAAGTGGGAAGGTGTGAGAGGTTGTACAAATGAGAGAGAGATTAGGGGAAACTAAAAGGGGGTGGTGGGGATAGGTCAGTGGGGGCAGGAAAAGTGTCTTAGAAGAGTATTGTACTCTCCTAGGCGCTTGGAGTCAGAAGGACCTGGGTTCTAATCCCGGCTATGTAACTTGACTGCCGGGTAATCTTGGGCAAGTTACTGAACGTTTCTGGGCCTCAATCTCCTCATCTGTAAAACGGGGACTAAGACTGTGAACCCCAAGTGGGACTGTCTCCAGCCTGATTAGCTTGTACTTACCCCAGCGCTTAGTACAGTGTATATTTGTACCTATTACTCTATTTTATTAATGATGTGTATATATCTATAATTCTATTTATCTATTTTTGATGCTATTGATGCCTGTCTGCCTGTTCTGTTTTCTTGTCTGTCTCCCTTTCCTCGACTGTGAGCCCGCTGTTGGGTAGGAATTGTCTCTGTCTGATGCTGAATTGTACTTTCCAAGCGCTTAGTACAGTGCTCTGCACACAGTAAGCACTCAATAAATGCAATTGAATGAATGAGTGAATGCAGTGCCTGCACATACTAAGCGCTTTACAAATACCGTAAAAAAAAAAAGGCGAGTGGCTAAGTTGGGGAAAGTGGTAGCAGCTTCTGATCCTTTTAACACACCTTCCTCCTCTGGTTGACCTGGTTGCTCAGATACCAAAGGAGGGACAACGAGGGGAGGATTTGCCTGTAGCTGCAAAAACATTGCAGTGCAACCTCTTAGTCACTGCACTAGGCCTGCCGGCTTCACACACAGTAGCGCTCAGTGCTTTATTTTGAAAGCGCTTTATAATCGCTAGTAGCACCTCAGTTCCTGGGGCATTCCTCGAAGACTTGTCACCGGTATCATGCCCACTTTTTTGAGATGAGGAAATGGCATCGTACATAAGGTTAAACCACGTGCCCACGACATGCTCCGCCACATGTCTGCCGCGTGACCTTGGGCAAGTCACTTCACTTCTCTGAGCCTCAGGTACCTCATCTGTAAAATGGGGATTAAGACTGTGAGCCCCACTTGGGACACCCTGATCACCTTGTATCCCCACCCCCGGCGCTTAGAACAGTGCTTTGCACGTAGTAAGCGCTTAACAGATGCCATCATCATCATCACCACAACAAATCAGCGGCAGGACTGGAGCCGAACAAAGTCAGTCCTTGTGCTTAGGTCACTATGCAGGACTGGCGTGGCTTAGTGGAAAGAGCCCAGGCTTGGGAGTCAGAGGACGTGGGTTCTAATCCTGGCCCCGCCACTTGTCTGCTCTGTGACCGTGGGCAAGTCACTTAACTTCTCTGTGCCTCAGTTACCTCATCTGTAAAATGGGAATGGAGACGGTCAGTCCCACGTGGGACAACCTGATCACCTTGTATCACCCCCAGTGCTTAGAAGAGTGCTTGGCACACAGTAAGCGCTTAACAAATGCCATGATTATTATTGTTATTTTATTCATCTGATGTTGGATGGCACTCATTATTATTCATTGATTTTTTTTTTTACAAGGTGACCAACTCCAGAGTCACTTTTCCAAGCGGTCTCTGGTCCTGGTGTGACTTCCAAAGTGTAAGGTTTCACAAGAGAATCGTTTAAAGACTAGGGAGTCTTGATTAGCTCTGATAATTCTCCCGGTCGTCAGACATAACCGGGTTGTCATGATGATTTTACATTATGTCCTGTTAGGAAAGTGGAATATGTGAGGGGTTTGAGTTATGGGACTGGAATGGAATAAATGTGATTTAATGTGAATTCTCCTTTCTCTCGGTGTTTTTGTGTAGGGAGTTGGGCCCCAGGAATACACTTTAATAAAAATGAAAGTGATGGAACCCTATCCCTCCAAATTGAGGTAAGTACATGAAAAGTATTCTTTCCTTTTAAGGATTTGCAGCAGCACAATAATTAGGCATACTTTCATTCTAGTTGGCCACTCATTTAATCCCGTGAACCCAGTTTTCCAGAACCTGGGTTCGAGTCTGTCTAGGTAGATCCAGTAGGATGAGAGAGCTTTCAAACTCTTGGACTTGTGACCATTACGCGGTTTTGGTGTGTGACCGAACACATTCTAGTGTGTGAACCTTAGGTGTGCCTCATTTCGGGGTGGGGTGCCCTTCTACAGAGCCTGCCGTCACATCGCTCAGAACCACGAGGGAAGAATTCAGCTTACTGGGGACTGAAAATGGGGGCACGTTAAGGCCCATCTGAATTAGCTCATCCTGAGCATCAGCAGCCACGTTAGCCATTGCCCTTCCACTTCCTGCTGTCACCCGAGAACTCTTGGCGGGATTTGAGCTACAACGACTCCTCCCAAGCAGGGACGTGGCCCAGGCTCCAGGAAAGCTGGCAGCCCCTGCCAATCCCAGTGTGTTGTGGCTTGCTCTCTGCTGCTCCTTTTTTTTTCCTCTTAGTGCCTTTGTTCTTTACTTCCTTTGTGCTTCTCTTCCTTTGTTGTGTGCAATTGTGATATTTTTTATAAAGTTTGTCATTTATCACTCAACTTTCTGAAAGGCATTTTAGAAATTAAATGGTGATTACATACAAAATCATGTTTTTTATGGTATTTAAGTGCTTACTGTATGCCAGGAACTGTACTAAGCAGTGGGGTAGATACAAGATAATCAGGTTGGATACCAGTCCCTGTCCCACAAAGGGCTCACATTCTTAACCCCCATTTTTTCAGATGAGGTAACTGAGGTACAAAGAAGTGACTTGCCCAAGGTCACACAGCAGTAAGTGGTGGAGCTGGATTAAAACCCAGGACCTTTGACTCCCGGGCCCATGCTCTTTAATAATAATAATAATAATAATAATAGCACTAATTAAGCGCTTATTATGTGCAAAGCAATAATAATAATGATAGCGTTTATTAGGTGCTTACTCTGTGCAAAGCACTGTTCTAAGTGCTGGGGAGGACACAAGGCAATCAGGTTGTCCCACGGGGGGCTCACAGTCTTCATCCCCATTTTACAGATGAGGTAACAGGCCCAGAGAAGTTGAGTGACTTGCCCAAAGTCACACAGCTGACAATTGGCGGAGCCGGGGTTTGAACCCATGACCTTTGACTCCGAAGCCCGGGCTCTTTCCACTTAGCCGCACTGCTTCTTTCTAGTAGGCCACACAGTTTCTTATGTATAAAGGAAGCAGGGAATATAAACTCCTGTCAAAGTAATGGAAACTCATATCTTAACTATTAATTGGCTGAAATTTTCTTCGTTTAGGATTTTGAGAAGATGGTTTTTCAAATTTTCTCCCCAGATAATACCAGTACTAAAAGTTGGAGGGAATTCAGTTTTATGCATCCTTTAAAAAGACCAAACCGCTAATTGAGTGAGGTCGATTATACGTTCCGTCTTTTGAAGAACCTTCACTGTACTTGTCACCCTGGTCGAAAATCTCGCGTTAGAATATTTTGTCGTAATGCCTTGACTCTGCAGTGGAGATACAGCCTTAGTGTTTCATTCTCCTAAGTAAAACATAGGAAACTTGAGGAAAAATTGAGGAAACACTTGAGGAAAAAAAATAAAACGCGTCACCAACCTGCTGTTGTAGAGATTGTTCTGTTAAGCCACTTTGTTGAATCTCAGGTAAACAGGTGCTGGCATAGCCAGGACACATTTATATCAGGGAAAGGAAAATCATTCATTCAGTCATATTTATTGAGCGCTTACTGTGTGCAGAGCACTGTACTAAGCGCTTGGGAAGTACAAGTTGGCAACATATAGAGACGGTCTCTACCCAACAACGGGCTCACAGTCTAGAAATCACGTTAAAGGCACTGCAGTGGCCTATGTGCTAGAAGCTGGATGCATAATCCAGAAGGTCCATAGTGGGGACGCGGCAGAGATGGGGTTAGAGAGTGTGTGGGATTCATTATCTCTGGTTTTTTTTATGGTATTTATTGACCGTTTACTATGTGCCAGGCACTGTGCTACATTCTGGGATAGATACAGCAAATCAGGATGAACAGTCCCCTTCCCACGAGAAACTCACAGCCTTAATCCTCCTTTTACAGATGAGGTAACTGAGGCCCAGAGAAGTGAAGTGACTTGCCCAAGGTGACAGAGCCAGGGTTAGAACCCAGGTCCTTCTGATACCCAGGCCCGTGCTCTGTCCATTAGGCAACACTGCTTCCCTACTTCCACGGTGGTGCCCTCCATGGCCTTCTCAGATGTCCTAAACTTTTCTGACTCTCACCAAAAAGTGTGTATATGGAAAGTTTAACTCTGGGCGGAAGGCAGTACATTATCTCTTTTTCCCTAGTTAAAGCAGGAAGACTTCAGGAGAGGAGTGTGGAGTATTTCCCCCCAGGATAGGTTGTCGAACTCTTGTTTTGCCTGCTCTGACTTTTAAGGATTTAACTCAGGCCAAGGTTTAGTCTGCAGAGTTTGGAATTGGATAAGCAGCACAGGAAATTCCTAAACCAGTTTGTTTTGACAAAGTCATATGAATGTGGGTAAGGACATAAGAAAATATCATTACGGATTCAGACCAGTAGTCCACCCGGCCCAATGTTCTACCTCCTAGTGTGGCAACAAATACCTAGAAGAAACTTGATGGTTGCCCGTTTTGACACTGATTTTAATGTTTAGGGACGTTCCACCTTCCTGATGATTCGCAGCGTTTTTTTTGTCCTTTTGGGCTACAGTGGCACTTCGGCTCAAGGAATTAAAAGAGCAATCAGCAATGACTCAAGAGATTGCTTTTCTAAGCCATGACCAGTGATGTGTATTTGAGTTTGGAATATTTTTATATCAGTGCTGTTTTTTGCACTTGCTAATATTCAGACTCATACATTCCACAGTGTTCTTCACCTGTGGCCCTCCTAATTTGTTGCCTGAGTCCTGATCTGCCATTCTTTATTAGCTTTCCTGTTCTCACTTGGGTGAGCGTTCCTTTATTTGAGTGGGTGATTTTTTCTTTTCCCCTTCTGGTGATCCCTTTTAACCTGCCAGCAAACCATGCGAGGTTTCTGTTTGGTCACCTGGTTTGTTTTTTTTTCTTTCTAAATTGTGTTAGACATATTTTATCTGGACCTTTAAATGTGTGGTGGTGTTCTTTTTAACATCTCTAGCCATTTAATGTTACTCCCTTTTACACTTACACTTGCCAGCTTTTTCCTGCTGCCTGAATTTTTTTCATATGTTTTCTTTCCTAAAAAGTCAGTACCTCCGTGTTGGCATTTCAGAGACCTGTCCCCCGCAGAAAGGATGTTAAAAATGATCAAATGGCAATCACTGTTGCAGAAAGGCTCTCCACAGATAGGGCCAGAACAGACTTAGTGCAGACACTCCCAGGGGCTTCTCAGAGTTACTGCTGTAACAAGGGGGTGTGTTCTTGGTTCTTAGTACTTATCTTATGTCTGATACCGCGCTTGTGCATGCAGCCATTTCTTCCAATACCATTTCTTGTTCTATCAGACCTATCAAACAGCCCCTAATTCTGCCATCTCACTCTACTCAAAAAGTGAAGCGAAAAACCCGAGTTGGGGCAGATCCCGACTGAACTTCCTCCACAGATCCTGGCCACGGACTGCAGATTCGATTTAGTATGATATACCTTTATTTGTTGGCTCTAAGATTAGCTGTCCCGGAATGCGGTTATTTATCTTGTCCAAAAACCTCTCCTTCACTTGTCACCCTGATGAGGTATCCAGCCAATCCACGGGAGGTGGATTTTCAACTTCTCCATTCTCATCGATCATTTCCCAGTCCCTCTTCTCCTTCTGAGTTGGTAGATTGTAGAAGCCTCTTTAAGTGATGTCTTGTTGGTTTGTTTCAGGGTCCGATCAAAAGCAATTCCACGGTTCTCTTTATATCTAAGATTTCCAGTGTCATTCTGTGTACGTTGTCCCTCGCACGTGTCACAGCCCCTTCTGTGCTGCCATCTTAGTCTTTTGGATAGAGTGCATAGCCTTTTGGAACTATATCCCACCGATTTGCTCCTCTTCACCAAATAATAATGTTGATGTTTGTTAAGCGCTTACTGTGTGCCAAGCACTGTTCTAAGCACTGGGGTAGATACAGGGTAATCAGGTTGTCCCACGTGGGGCTCACAGTCTTCATCCCCATTTTACAGATGAGGGAACTGAGGCCCAGAGAAGTTAAATGACTTGTCCAAAGTCACACAGCTGACAAGTGGCGGAGCCGGGATTTGAACCCACGACCTGACTCCAAAGCCCAGACTCTTTCCACTGAGCCATCACAGAGATGTCAAGTCCATTAAAGTCCTCACTCACTGGCCGCCAAGCCTTCCAGTCTACCCATTTTACTTTTCAATCTTGTAGCATTCATGTAGAAGCATTTGCATGGTTTTGGTTTTGTTTTTTTGTTTTGTTTTGCAAATTTCCAATCCACCAGCTTCCCAGTTGGATGGGCAGCGTAATCTACCATCATGGTTTTCCTCACGTGTCTCCTGGACTCCTCCAACAATCCCTGGAACCACTTCCCTCCTGGGAGTGGGGTCAGTTCATATTTTTGGTTTCGTCCCTGTCTAATAATGATAATAATAATTGTAGTATTTGTAAAGGACTTACTGTGTGCCAAGCCCTGAGGTAGATACAAGGTAATCAGGTTGGGCACGGTCCCTGACCCACATGGAGCTCACAGCCTTAATCCCCAATTTACAGATGAGGTAACTGAGGCCCAGAGAAGTGAAGTGACCTGCCCAGGGTCACACAGCAGACAAATGGTGGAGCTGGGATTTGAACCCATGCCCTCTGACTCCCGGGCCCGTTATCTTTCCACTGGGCTACGCTGCTTCCCGCTCTCTGAGTCTTCCCCCTGCTTTCATTTTAAAATCCACAATAAATGTCGACTTTAATGTTTTTCTTTGTCCTAGTGGCCTGAAAGGGAAGAATATTTTCTTGGTGGCTGCAACTCTCAGACCCGAGACCATGTTTGGACAGACGAACTGTTGGGTGCGCCCAGATATGAAGTATATTGGATTTGAGACCGCGAACGGTGATATCTTCATCTGTACCCAGAGAGCTGCCAGGAACATGTCTTACCAGGGTTTTACCAAAGACAATGGGGTGGTACCTGTGGTTAAAGAGCTAATGGGAGAGGTGAGTATGGATTGATTTGCCTGGGGTTTTAACATGGCATGGGGAATTGCCAGGCTCTGAAGTTTGAGGAAACGGTCTTAGTAATTCCCAGTCCTCTTTTCAAGAGATTTAACTGCTCCGTCAACCATATTCCTGTCTTCTCAGCCAACCAAAATTTTATGAAGAATAGCCTCTTGTCTTTGGCAGGATGGGAAGGGAAGTAACAAGCAATCTTAAGTAGCTAGTGGATAGATCATGGGCCCTGGAATCAGAAGGACCTGGTTTCTAATTCCTGCTCTGCCACGTGCCTGCTGTGTGACTTTGGGCAACTGTGCCTCAGTAACCTCATCTGTAAAACTGTTGGACAGAGGCTGTGTCTGACCCAATTATCTTGCATCTTCCCCCATGCTTAGAACAGTACGAGGCACATAGTAAAGGCTTAACAAGTACCATAATTATTATTATTATTACATGATTTGAGCCGTATTGGTCAAATCAGTAGTAGCTCCAGGAAAGGAGGACGAGAAGGCCATGAGGCCAGAATTGTTGAGTCGTGCTTTAGTGACCCAAATAATAAGTCACTTGGCACCGATTATGTGAAGTTTACAGTTTTGCTCTTCAAAGTTGGTCATAGGAAAAAAGAGTAACTTGTAACTAATTGGGCAGGTTTATTTTTCTTTCAGAAAGAAAAGAAAGGAAGAGCATTATGGATGAAATCTTCCCACAATTTGTCCACAAACATGAAAAGTGAATATCAAATTTAGAAAACATTTTAAGTGAGGTAGCTGGGATTTTTTTTTAACGGAGATTCATTTTTCCGATTCAGTTCTGAAAATGAAGTGATAACCTAATCATCTCAAAGTCTGCATGGCAGAAGAAAATAGCTGAAGTACAGTTAATGCCATTTTGCCCTAAATTGGAAGTGGAGTCATGCAATGTTTTTTAAAAATTTTCACCATCATCAGTGGTTTCTCCTCTTTTCACATCACGTATTTCTCTTTGTCAGGAAATTCTTGGGGCAAACTTGTCGGCTCCTTTAACATCATACCAAGTGATCTACGCTCTGCCGATGCTCACAATTAAAGAGGACAAAGGTAAAGAGTACATCTTTAGATCTTTAGAGAAGCAGCGTGGCTCAGTGGAAAGAGCATGGGCTGTGGAGTCAGAGGTTAGGGGTTCGAATCCCGGCTCCGCCACATGTCTGCTGTGTGACCTTGGGCAAGTCACTTCACTTCTCTGAGCCTCAGTTCCCTCATCTGTAAAACGGGGATTAAGACTGTGAGCCCCACGTGGGACAACCTGATCACTTTGTATCCCCCCAGTGCTTAGAACAGTGCTTTGCAAGTAGTAAGCGCTTAACAAATGCCATTATTATCATTATTATTATTATTATTCTTATTAGGGGGCATTCAGATAAACCCAAATGTCACTTGTACCATCGTTCTTAGTTATTATTGCTTTGTTTTTTTCCCTAAGGCACTGGGGTAGTCACAAGTGTCCCCTCTGATTCGCCTGATGATATTGCTGCATTGAGAGACTTAAAGAAGAAGCAGGTTTGTGTTGCATCGAATTTACCAAGTTCTCATTTGTTTGTCACTGAACCACTGAAGTAAGGGAATTGAAATCGAAACAGCCCCCCTATTTGTTTTGAGCCACACAACGGAAGTTCCCACCGATTTATTTTGTAACCTGCGCCTTGATGTTTGTAGTGCTTTATAGTGGTTTGTATTAGTGATAGAATGAAAGAAGAACTTCCCGACCTTTCATTTTGAGTTGAAAGCATGCATTTCATAGTCGTATTTTTGGTTTGATTTTGTTTTATTTCATTCAGAATGTTCAATGTACTGTTAAGGCCAGCTGTATTTACATTGATTGGGCCTTAGAGGTTGTGAAAGGCTTTGTGAGCCATTCCATGACTCTTTTTAGTTTGTTTCTATGTTGTAAACAGAGCCAGAAACAGTTTTTTAATAAAAAAAGGCCTATTAATTTAACCTCCTCTACTCCATTCAGGGTGTCAAGTAAAGAATAAATCATAAAGGGCTCTGAAATAGTAAAGTGTTTATCAGATGTTCATATCTTCACTTATAGGCTTTTAGAGGGAAGTATGGAATCAAAGATGAAATGGTCCTGCCTTTTGAGCCGGTAAGCAGTCTGAAATATTTCTCTTTGAACCGGGAATGAAGGAAGGCGGGAGAGTCTGTGGAAGAGAGGGAGGCTTGCATAGAGGTTCCCTTTTATTTGTTTTTGTGACACTTGTTGGGATTTAAAGAGGAATGAAAATCAAATGAATCCAGTGCAGGGGAGAAACTCAGGAAATAAATATTTTAGCACTTGACGCTTGTGATTCTGAAGTGACATTTTTTTTTCAGTGGTATTTGTTAAGCGCTTACAATGTGCCAAGCACTGTTCTTAGCACTTGTGTATACGATTTGCATAAATCACTTTACCTGGACACCTGTTCTTTGACGTAAAAAGAAGAAATTTGCCACATTATTTATGAATGCTTTATTTGTAAGAACCTCATAAACACATTTATTTTGTACTTTTTCGACTACTCAGTTGGGTCTCTGCACGAGAGATTTTGAATTCTCAGTAGACAATATCATGATGAAAGCTAGAAATCCTTCTGATAAATCAACAATCCCATCTTTTCTGCTAAAAGTTATAGTTTCTATTGTTACTTTCTGAAGTATTTTCTCCCAGTCTTGTAATGATTTTCTTAGGCTTATATGCATATTTCTGCACCAAGCCCGGGTGATTATTGGGATTATTTTCTCTCGCTGCTCCAGATCTGGGAATTAACTTGCCACATAGACTAGACAAAGCCAGATAAATTTGAAGTAAAAAAAACCCACCAAAAAACCCCAACTAGAATGGCTCCACTTCAGGGAAAGGGAGGCAGCCAAAACAGTCCTTTGTCACATAATATTATGTACAAAGAGAACACTCAGTAAATACCACTGGAATTTTTCATACTCAGTACACTCAGAGCACTCAGTAATACATTGAATATTTCATTTTTCCCCAGAAAGTCCGAGTCTATATGAAGCTTGCCCATATGATAATATGAGCAAGGTTTACCCCTGCTTTCTTTTCCAGATACCAATCATTGAAATCCCAGAACTTGGAAGCCTCCCTGCTCCAACTATTTGTGATGAACTGAAAATCCAGAGCCAGAATGACCGAGAAAAACTCGCAGAGGCCAAGGAGAGGGTCTATCTGAAAGGATTTTATGAAGGTGTAAGTAATACTATATTGGCTTTCCATGGGGTGAGTTTTCTCCATGAATGGTAGCATCATAATTACACTTAGTTTAAAGAAGACCAAAAGGTGAAATGGTTAAAATGTTGACACGAAAGCGTGTGCATTCTTGGGAATTACCCATAGGGTCATCTTATTTCCACCATTCTCTGCTTCTTGACTTAGAAATTAGGCTAATTTTTTTTTTTCAGTCCTAGTAAGCCCGCAATCTTGTGCACCACTAAAAAAAAATTTCTAAGTCATTTATAGTGAACTCCCATTCATCATCCTCATCACCGCTACCAAACATTTACTGATTGCGTACTTCGAACATGGCGATATTTGAACCATCACGAGGTCTTCCCAACAGTGGAGGAGATACTGTATTTCAAGGATAGTTCATTCTAAGATGTTATTTTATTCACTATCTTGTCGATTGTGAAGTGATAAGGGGGTGATTATATGTTTGTCAGTGGTGCCCAGCTATGCTTTTTGGATTCTCTGGAACTAAAAGATATGCTGGGAATTTGGGATAAGGAATTGGGGTGGAGATGCAGGAGAACAATTGGGATCGAGGGGATGTCTTGAAAGGAAAAGCCCGATGCTGTCATTCATTTGTTTGCGTTTGATTGGGGATGGATGATAAGGTTAAGAAAATCGTAGGCGCCATATGGGAAAATTAAAATTAAATATCTGAAATGTTTTAAGAAGCCTTTAGAAAAAGTAGTTTTGTTCTTTAGTGGGAGCTATCAGTCCAGCTTGAATCCTCTGTCCTTTAAGGGCTAGACAGGATTCCCTCAATTGCCTACCAGGTTTAGCCTTTGATGTTTCCTGGAGAAGGACTAGAAAATTATTTGAATTGCTTCTTCTGTCTTCCTTCTGGCTTTGTCTCGTATGACTTCACGTTTCCTAAGTCTGTTGGCCACGTTCTTGGAATCCAAGTTCGCAGCCCAGTTAGGTCCTGCCTGCAAGAGGCCTATCTCGCTCATGGCAGACTTTTTTTTATAATTGGGAGAAACCCAGGGCATCCTGACCAAATGCATTTCCTACTTCTTTCTGTGCTTATCCAATCCCAGAGTTTCCAGCTCATCGGTCATTATTCCAACCCAGGACACCCAAGCCATCCCAAGAGTTCCACATAAAACAGTTGCAGTGTGCTTTTCTTAATCTCATATGGAGTGTATCTGTTGGTGGATGTAGATAATAATAATAATAATGATGGCATTTATTAAGCGCTTACTGTGTGCAAAGCACTGTTCTAAGCGCTGGGGAGGTTACAAGGTGAGCAGGTTGTCCCACGGGGGGCTCACAGTCTTAATCCCCATTTTATAGATGAGGCAACTGAGGCCCAGAGAAGTTAAGTGACTTGCCCAAAGTCACACAGCTGACAATTGGCAGAGCTGGGATTTGAACCCATGACCTCTGACTCCAAAGCCCGTGCTCTTTCCACTGAGCCACGCTGCTTCTCTATTTCTGATTCTCTAGATCATTCTCTAGATCTCTAGATTCTCTAGATCAATTTTATCAGAGGAAATTGTAGTTCCTACTTCTGATTTTTGATACGGAAGTTCAGAACCCACCAGACAGAACATTGGTGGTTTTTATTCTTCTTATAAAACCAACATAGCCCATCTTTTTCCCTATCCCCTTAGGTAATGCTGGTGGATGGATTCAAAGGGCAGAAGGTTCAAGATGTCAAGAAGACTATTCAGAAGAAGATGGTTGACAATGTAAGTGAGAGGTTATCCTCTGGGGCTTGTTTCAGCAGGGTAACTGCTAAATCACCCTCTAAAGATTGGCTTTAACAGAAGCACTTTGAAAATAGCATTCTAGAAGCAGTGTAGAGTGACATGGAAGTTGTATTTTGGAAGGGAAAAATATTTCACTCAGCAGTTTGAATGATCTGAATCTGAAGTGCTGTTGCTCACATTGTTTAGTGACATTTATATAGGTACAAGTAGGTTTACTTCCACCATTCACAGGATGTTGCATTCTGCGAACCTTATAATATTTGGCACTATAAGTCCGTTTGTCTCCATCGTTTCTTTGTAAATTCTCCCCCAGATGTCAACTGTTGTGCTGTGCGCACGGTGATTGCCCAGTCTGGGGCTGTGCACACAGAAAGAGCTCAGTACAGTGCATTCTGACTGGTGCTCTGACAAAGGGAACTCTCAGTTCAGTGAAGCAGTGGGTTCTAATCCCAGCTCCGTCACTTCTCTGCTTTGTGACCTGGGGCAAGTCACTTCACTTCTCTGGGCCTCAGTTACCTCATCTGTAAAATGGGGATATGAGTGTGAGCCCCATGTGGGACAGTGACTGTGGCCAACCTGATGAACTTATAATAATAATAATGGCATTTGTTAAGCGCTTACTCTGTGCACAGCACTGTTCTAAGCGCTGGCGGGATACAAGGTGATCAAGTTGTCCCACGTGGGGCTCACAGTCTTAATCCCCATTTTACAGATGAGGTAACTGAGGCTCAGAGAAGCTAAGTGACTTGCCCAAGGTCACACAGCAGACATGTGGCGGAGTTGGGATTCGAACCCATGACCTCTGACTCCAAAGCCCGTGCTCTTTCCACTGAGCCACGCTGCTACTTATGTCTACCTCAGCGCTTAGAACAGTGCTTGGCACATAGTAAGCACTTATCAGTACCATTATTATTATTACTATTATTGCTCTGTGCCCAGTAGGCTATCCATTAGTGGTCTGTGCATAGCTGGACTTAAATCTGATCCCATGTGGTGATCCAGGCAGCGAGCAGAAAACATTTGTCAGTTTCAGAACGAGGTTGTTCAGCCCTGAAAAAGAATATTCAATCTGGTTTTCTAATGTACAAACTTTATAACAAATGTCACGGTCCTTGTGAAATAAATTTTTCTCATGGTCTGCTCTATGACCTGCCGTACTGATTTATTTACATTAAGCTTTGTTCGATATGGCTCTGTGCGTTTCACTTCTTGTATTTTCTCTCTCCCATTCGTGTATGAAGAGTCAACTTAGATGAAAATTCTTTAGTCCTGAGAGCCTGGAGGGTCTCGAAGTATCTCAGCAGTAGCAAAAAACCCCACAATCTGCCAACTTGTTCAGTCTGAGATGGTTACCTTAGTTCTACTCCTACCTGAGAAAGGAAAATTTTTCAGAGGTGGAAAAGTGAGCAAGCAGCTTGTCCTCTCAATTGCAGACTGCAGTTTTTTCCGGCACACGGGGGGTGGAAAGACAAGCGATTGCCTCAAAGGGACGGATAATTCTTTTTTCACCAACTCGTGGAAGATAACGTAAAGGAAGTCTGGTGACTGTCAGGTAGTGCCTTTTTTAAAAAAAATGGCAAGATAAGCACTTACTATGTGTCAAGCACCGTTCTAAGAGCTGGGGTAGATACACGTTAATCAGGCAGGACACAGCCCCCGTAGCATGTGGGGCTCACAGTCCAGGTGTTGAATCCTCATTTTGCTGTTGAGGAAACTGAGGCGCAGAGAAGTGAAACGACTTGCCCAAGGTCACATAGCGGGCAAGTGGCAGAGGTGGGTTTAGAACCCAGGTCTTCTGACTCCTCCTCCTGTGCCCTTTCCACTCAGCCGCCGTACTTTTTGTCAAGATGGATTTTATTCTCTCTCAGGCAGAGATACCGTGTATTGCGCATAACTGCACATCCTCCTTTAATCCTAGGGTGAAGCACTGATCTACATGGAGCCCGAGAAACAAGTGATCTCTAGATCTGCGGACGAATGTGTCGTGGCTCTGTGCGATCAGTGGTGAGTGTGTTTCTACAGGGTGGAGGGATCTCTACTGGTCACTTGGCCAATCACTTGTCTGACTTTTACCCTTCAAATCATCTGTGCACTTGGATCTGTGACCTCTGGGCATTTGATAGTCGCCCCCACAGCACTGATGTACGTAGCTTTGAATGATTTATTATAAATCATATGTATTAACGTTTGTCTCCCCCTCTAGACTGTAAGCTCATTATGGGCAGGGAGCGTGTCTACCGGCGCTTGTACCGTACTCTCCCGGGAGCTTAGTACAGTGCTCTGCGCATTGTACGCACTCAATACTTACCATTGCTGCTGCTGCCGCTGATGATGAAATCAATCTGCTCACTTCCAGGTACTTAGATTATGGAGAGGAATGCTGGAAGAAGCAGACATCCCAGTGCTTGAGGGATTTGGAGACGTAAGTGATGGGAGAGTGGGGACGGGGGAAGGGAGGGATGGAAAGAGTGCATGCACCCAAGGAAGGAAAAAGAGACACTCATGGTCTTCTCGCTTCAGATTCTGTGACGAGACTCGGAGGAATTTTGAAGCCACCCTAGCTTGGCTACAAGAACACGCCTGCTCCAGAACTTACGGTTTAGGTAGGTGAAAGGATTATGTCAGCAAGGCAGATACCATGTGCAACAGCTTTCCTGCCTAGTCTCCCAGCACTTGCCCTTCTGAATCACAGGGAGGAGCCCAAGGGGGTCTGGTGCTGGACACAGTGGGTCCACCATCCGGTAGCCCCCGCTGAGGTACCGTCCCCCCCAACTTGGGCCCTCTGCTTTGGTTCGGTTAACAAAGTGCCCAATCGTTTATCCGTGCCATTTTACCCAGTGAGGGGTTTCTTTTTCAAATTAAATCCTGAGGGCGGTGTCTTCATACGTAGAGTTGGAAATTCCATCCTCCCAGTCCGGAGCCCTTCAGCTCTCCGCGTAAGATCGCCGACGGAGTTATCGATGGGTTTTTTCCATCCTCTCTCTCTGCAGGTACCCGTTTGCCTTGGGACGAGCAGTGGCTCATCGAATCTCTCTCCGACTCCACTATTTACATGGCATTTTATACGGTCGCACACTTGCTGCAAGGGGGTCACTTGCGTGGACAAGGAGAATCTCCTCTTGGCATCAGGTTGGTTCGAGAGCAGGAAAGGAGGGAAGAGGCTCAGGTTCTGATTTTACGAGTCAGAGCTGCGGGGATTGTTCCACTGTTCCTTTGATTTGCATTGTAAAATCTGAGCTCTTTTTGTTCCTCTGATGTGGGTATCAGTGTGTCTGGGATGTACTCTTTGGCAGAATCTTGTTCAAGTGGTGGCTTTGTGTTATTGGAGTAAGAGGCAGAAACAGACCACTCACAGGCATCAGTGGGGCAGGCACGCTGCTGGGAATAAAACCTTTGCAGTAGTATCCTCATTGCCACTATTTGCCACCAACTCGGCCTTGAAATAAAGACTCACGTCTCCATTAGAATCAAGATTGGTTCATTTCCCGACAACTGGACCTTCTGCTTCATGATGTCCCTCGGCACCCAAAATTGCTTCAAATGTAGCTCTTCTCCGCTAACCCTCTTTACGGAGAACCTGCTTCTTTCCATTCAGGGCTGAGCAAATGACAAAGGAAGTGTGGGATTATATTTTCTTCAAGCAAGCTCCTTTCCCCAAGACCCAGATTCCAAGAGGAAAGCTAGACCGATTGAAGCAGGAGTTTGAATCCTGGTATCCCGTGGATCTGCGAGTATCGGGCAAGGATCTCGTTCCCAACCACCTGTCGTACTACCTCTACAACCACGTGGCCATGTGGCCCGAAGAGAGGTGAGGACTGACGTAGAAGCCGAGTCACGGCAGTGGGACGGGAAGAAGGGACCTAGGTTTTCCTCATCGTGGCCTGCTTGACATTGCTCCAGCCAAGCGTCAATGTTAACTGGAGGGCGGGAACTCGTCTTCATGGTGATAAGAGGCAGAAACATTATTGCCCATTGAAAGTTGAGAGCCTGTCACCATCTTGTTTGTAGCATGGAGGTCTCTAGGAGGGTAACATGATATTTTGGGGAAGTAGCGTGGTGTGAGAGCACGGGCATGGGAGTTAGAAGGAGCTGGATTCTGATCCTGGCTCAACCACTTGTCTTCTGCGTGACCTTGGGCAAGTTACTTCACTTCTCCGGACCCCCGTCACCTCATCTGTAATATGAGGGTTAAGACTGTGAGACCCATGTGAGACAGGGGTCGTGTCCAACTTGATTATCTTGAATCTACGGCACTTAGAATGGTGCTCGATACATAGTAAGCACTTAACAAATGCCATTATTATTTAATCAATAAATAGGCAGAAGCATTATTGCCTGTTGAAAGTTGAGTGCCTCATCATTTTCATCACAAGAACGGTGCTTGGCACATAGTAAGCGCTTAACAAATGCCATCATCATCATCATCACTTTCCTATGCCCATCTTGTTTGTAGCCTGGAGCTCTCTAGGAGGGTAACGTGGTAGTTTGGGGAAGCAGCACGGCCTAGTGGATAGAGCATGGGCTTGGGAATCACAAGGACCTGGGTTCTAATCCTGACTCTGCCACTTGTCTGCTTGTGTGACCTTGGACAGGTCACTTAGCCTCTCTTTGCCTCAATTCCTCACTTGAAAAATGGGGATTCAACCTAAGAGACTGGACTTGTGTCCAACCCGATTTGCTTGAATTTACCACAGCACTTAGTGTCTGGCACATAGTAAGCACTTAACAAATGCCACAGTTATTATTTGGGGCACATACTGAAGAGTCCTGGGTTCATATGAAACTAGGGAAAATATAGGTCAGCGGGATATGTGTGCCCCATTTGTGATGTGTCCCAGGCATTGGTGTTCACACCCCATCAGGTATAAAAGATGTCCAGGGATCTGAAATGACGACAAATAGTCAGTGTTATGGTTTCATGCCTTCCGAAGGTGGGAGCCCGTTGTTGGGTAGGGACTGTCTCTATCTGTAGCCGACTTGTACTTCCCACACAGTAAGCGCTCGATAAATACAATTGAATAGATACGATGAATCTGTAGCGATCAAGAGTCAGTTGATTAAGGTTACAGGAGGGGAGGTCTCCAGGAGGAAACATTGCATTTCTTCACCTCTGTTTTGTTTGCTAAGGCTATCAGACTAGTTCAGTATTCCACCTTGTGTATAAAATTTCTACGTTGGTTTTGGACATTTGATAGTTTTTATTGCTTTTTAAATATTTTTCAACCCAGTTATCTGCAAAGACAGCCTTCGTGGAACATTGGAAATTTCACACCTGAGCAAAGGAAACCATTTCTTCTTAAGTCTCTTATCTAAAAAGAAACTGGGAAGTTTTAATATGGAAGCAAAAGAGTATGCTCTGTGCCAGGAAGCTTCATTTTTGTAGTTAATTCTGCTTAAATTATTAAATAACTAGGTTCCCCAAATTTCAACAAATTCCTTCGCTGTCAAATATTGGTAGGGTTTAGGGCCACGATGCTTTTTGTCTCTGCGGCCCTTTGTGATTACTCTTTTGGATCTGCGAGCGTAAGAGCCAGAGGGAGTTATTAGCAAGTCAGAGAAAGGGTGGAAGATTGTGCATTGCCTATTTTCAAAGTGATTGGAGTTTGAGACGTGGATGAACGACAGCACCATCATTGAATTCTTTTAACAAAAGAGTAGTTAATTCTCTTTTCCTAACCTAGAGCACAGCATTCAGGAAGCCAGCCACTAAGGTCCCAGCAAGTACATGCCAATATCAGGCTTATTTTTCAGGGGAGATGTTCCCCCAGCGTTGAGAAGAGTGAGAATGGGGCCTGGTGATTATCTTGGTGGTGTTCATTCATTCATTCAATCGTATTTATTGAGCGCTTACTGTGTGCAGAGCACTGTACTAAGCGCTTGGGAAGTACAAGTCGGCAACAGATAGAGACAATCCCTACCCAACAACGGGCTCACAGTCTAGAAGTGGGGAGACAGACAACAAAGTAAAACATGTTATCCTGTCCTCCCAGAGCAGTGCGGTTATATCTGTACGGTTATAATAATAATGATGGCATTTGTTAAGTGCTTGCTATGTATGAAGCACTCTTCTGAGCACTGGAGGGGATACAAGGTGATCAGGTTGTCCCACATGGGGCTCACAGTCTTAATCCCCATTTTACAGATGAGGTAACTGAGGCACAGATAAGTGACTTGCCTAAGGTCGCACAGCTGACAATTGGTGGAGCCGGCATTTGAACCCATGACCCTCTGACTCCCAAGCCTGTGCTCTTTCCATTGAGCCACGCTGCTTCCCTAAGAGCTAAGTTGGGCAAACCATGAAACTCCCATGCAATTTATAATAATAATTATAGTATTTGTTAAGCAGTTCCTATGTACCAAGCACTGTACTAATTGCTGGATTATCATTATTATTATTATTATTAGTAGTATCCTCATCATTAATAATGGTGGCATTTATTAAGCACTTACTATGTGCAAAGCACTGTTCTAAGCACTGGGGAGGTTACAAGGTGATCAGGTTGTCCCACTGGGGGCTCACAGTCTTAATCCCCATTTTCCAGATGAGGTAACAGAGGCACAGAGCAGTTAAGTGACTTGCCCAAAGTCACACAGCTGACAAGTGGCGGGGTCGGGATTTGAACTCAAGACCTCTGACTCCAAAGCCCCTGCTCTTTCCACTGAGCCACGCTGCTTCTCATTACCATCATCATTATTATTGTTGTCAATATTATCATCATCACCGTTATTGTCAATAATAATGATATTTAAGTGCTTAGTATGCCAAGCACTGGACTAAGCGCTGGAGTAGATACAAGTTAATTATGTTGTGAGCCCACTGTTGGGTAGGGACTGTCTCTATATGTTGCCAACTTGTACTTCCCCAGCACTTAGTACAGTGCTCTGCACACAGTAAGTGCTCAATAAATACGATTGATGATGATGATGTTGGACACAGTCCCCGTCCCTGATAAGGCTCCCAGTCTAAGGAGGAGGGAGAACGGGGATTGAATTCCCGTTTTTACAGCTGAGGAAACGGAGGCACAAAGAAATTAAGGAACTTTCCCAAGGTTGTCCAAGAGGCAGATGGTGGCACCGGCATGAAAACCCAGGTCTTCGGTCTCCCAGGCCATGCTTTTTCCACTTGGCCACACTGCTTCCGTACAACAGAGCAGGATCCGTTCCCCAAGCTTAAGGCTAACGAGTAGTCCGGCTCAAGACTGCGCCAAATGGACTGCTCTCCCTCCGTCATCTCAGAATTGTTTTAATTGTACTTCAGGTGGAATTGGACAGTTGTTGGATGGGTGACAGCTGTTGTTGACATCCTTGAAGCTTAGTTTTTCTCCCCCCAAGATTTCCACCCGAAACGGTGATGTTCTCTCCGATTTTGAAAGTCATTTTCCAATTTTCAAATGTGTCTTAAATGCAGTGACAAATGGCCGATAGCTGTGAGAGCCAACGGACACCTCCTCCTGAATTCTGAGAAGGTACAGTTCATTTCGCCGTTACTCTTTCAACATCGTATTGCCATTTTGTGTTCCACTGCACTTTCCGTCGTAATTAAGAAGCAGCGTGGCCTCGTAGATAGGGCCAGGCACTTCACTTCCCTGTGCCCCATCTGTAAAAGGGGAATTAGGCTTGTGAGGCCCGTCTGGGACAAGGACTGTGTCCAACCTAATTAGCTTGTATCTACCCCTGCACTTAGTACAGTGCATGGCACATAGTAAGCTCTTAACAAGTGCCATAAAAAAAAATCTCATTTTAATTTCACAACATCCCCTTACAGTCAAAGATCAAGGTTTTATCCTTGATTTTACAGAAGAGGAATTGGAGTTCCAGAGAGGTTACATGATTCCCCAGTTCGCATAAGAAATGGGCAGCAGTCGAACCCAGGACTCCTGATTTCCAGACCTGGGCTCAGCCCATCACTCCAGGCTTCCCTACCACCATTATCTTCAGCAGCACATATTAACCGTCTACTGTGCACGGAGCACTAAATCCTGTCGATTCAACCTTCACAAGATCGTTAAAACCCGTCCTTTCCTCTCCATCCAAACTGCTACCATGTTAATCCCAGCATTTACCCTGTCCCACCTTGATTACTGTAATCACCCTCCTTGCTGACTTCCCTGCCTCCCGTCTCACCCCACTCCAATCCCAACTTCACTCTGCTGCCTGGATCATTTTTCTACAAAAAATGGTTAGGCCATGTTTCCCCACTTCTCAAGAACCTCCAGTGATTGCCCATCCACCTCTGCGTAATAATAAAAGTAAGGATGGCATTTGTTAAGCGCTTACTGTGTACCAAGAACTGTTCTAAGCGCTGCGGGAGAGACGAGGTAACCAGGTTGTCCCACGTGGGGCTCACAATCTTCACCTCCATTTTCCAGATGAGGGAACTGAGGCCCAGAGAAGTGGAGTGACTTGCCCCAAGTCACACAGCTGACAAGTGGCAGGGTCAGGATTCAAACCCATGACCTCTGACTCCCAAGCTCGTGCTCTTTCCAGTGAGCCACGCTGCTTCTCCGATGAAACAGAAGCTCCTTATCATCAGCTTTAAAGCATTCAATCACCTGGCCCCCTCCTAACTCACTTTGCTAGTCTTCTGCTGCGACGCAGTCCACACTCTTCACCCCTCTAATTCCAACTTGCTCACGGTAGGTACCGCTGTCTCTTTTATTGCGCCTCCAACCTCTTGCCCACATCCTGCCTCTGGCCTGGAACATCCTCCCTTTTCGTATCTGACAGACAATTACTCTCCCCACCTTCCAAGCCCTACTGATTCTTCCACGAGGCCTTCCCTAAACCCTCATTTCCTCTTTTCCCACTCTCTTTTTTTTGTTTCATTGACCTGCCCCCTTTCTTCATCATCCCTTTCCCCAGCCCCACAGGCACTTATGTACATATCCTTAGTTTATTTATACTAATGTCTGTCTTCCCTTCTAGACAGTAAGTTCGTTGTGGGTGGGAAACGTGTCTGGTATATTGTTGTGTTGTTCTCTCCTAAGTGCTTAGAACAGTGCCCTGCACATAGTAAATCAATCAATCAATCAATCGTATTTATTGAGCACTTATTGTGTGCAGAGCACTGTACTAAGCGCTTGGGAAGTACAAGTTGGCAACACATAGAGACGGTCCCTACCCAACAGTGGGCTCACAGCCTAGAAGGGGAAGACGGAGAACGAAACAAAACTTAACAAAATTAAATAGAATAGCTATGTACAAGTAAAATAAATAAATAAATAGAGTAATAAATATGTACAAACATATATACATGTATACAGGTGCTGTGGGGAAGGGAAGGAGGGAAGGCGGGGGCGGTGGAGGGGGGAAGAGGGGGAGAGGAAGGAGGGGGATCAATAACTGCTCAATAAATATGACATTGATTGAGAAGCAGTCAATAGATGGAAAAAACAGGGTGCCCGTCCTTAAGTAGCTTATAATCGAATGGGAGAGACGAGCACATTGCCAAAATATACAATAGGTAACTTCCTAAACGCTTAGTACAGTGCTCTGTACACAGTAAGCGCTCAGTAAATATGAATGAATCAGTGATTAGGTATGAATGATAAAAAATGCGGTCAGTCAATCACTGGTGTTTATTGAGCATTTACTCTGTGTTGAGCACTGTATGAAGTGCTTGGGAGAGTACAATACAACAGGGTTAGCAAGCAATTTTGCTACATATAACAAGCACAGAGTACAATACAACAGGGTTAGCAAGCAATTTTGCTACGTATAACAAGCACTTAGAAGGCTGAAGGGGGAGACAGACCTTAATATAAATGAATAATTTCTAATAGATTATTTTAAAGGTAAGTACATAAATGCTGGGGGGTTGAGGATGGGGAAAATATCAAGTACTCAAAGGTCACAGACCCAAGTGCAAGCATGCAAGGAACTAATCAAATCAATAAGTCTCTACATGGGTACTAAAGTGGCAGTACCCGGAAAATGAAGGATGTCAGGAATTGCCTGAAGGAGGGCCTTCTTGGAACCGGGTGACAGATGTGGTTTGTTGCAGCCAAAGTAGAAGAGCATTCCGGGCAAAGGAAACAGTGTGAGTTTTGGGCTTGGAGATGGGAGACTCCCTAGGAAGTTGTAGTTTTTGCTTGGTTCCTTGGGCAGAGCAGAGATCATGAGTTGGATCGTAGCGGAAGAACAGCACAGAGAGGAAAGAGGGAGCTAGTTGATGGAGAGCCTTGATGCTGAGGACTAGGAGTTTTAGTTTTTTAAGAGAAGGAATGAAAAGCCCTGAGAAGCCCTTGCGATGAGATGTGTTCCGATTGGCATTTTTGCAATATGAATCTTACAGCCCCATGTAGGGTAGACTACAGAGGGGAAAAAGCCTGAAGCAGGGAGATGAGTAAAGGAGGATGTTAGGGAAATTTAACTGGGAGAAGATGAAGCTTTGAACCGGGGGTTGGTAAGGATGGGGTAGAGGAAATGTTTGGTGGGTATATGGCTCTGGTTATTCCACTAATAAAGGCGTTTCTCCCCACTTTCTTTTGCAGATGTCGAAATCCACTGGCAACTTTCTCACCCTCTCTCAAGCTATTGACAAATTTTCTGCCGATGGTGAGTATAGATTGTTCATTTTTCACCTGCTAAAATGATTAAATCCATTTTTTCTAAGGGCTGATTTTGCCTCAGCGTTGCAAGTTAATTTCACTTCTTTCCTGCGCTGGGCTGCAATGCACATGTGTAAAGATGATCACTCTGCTTCATTTATATATATTTTTATGGTATTTGTCAGGCGCTTAACTATGTGCCAGGTACTGTACTAAGCCCTGGGGTAGGTACGAGATAATTGGGTCGGTCCCTGTCCCACCTGAGGCTCACAGTTTTATTTCCTGTTTTATAGATGAGGAAACTGAGGCACAGAGAAGTGAAGTCATTTGCCCACACAGAAAACAAACGGAGGAGCTGGGATTAGAATCCAGGTCTTCTGATTCCCAGGCCCATGTCCTTTCCACTAGGCCACACCACTTCTCTCAGTTACTTTTTTCTTCAATGCCATAATTTTATACTTTCGTTTAGGTTTGAGAAGCTTGAGACTTTAGAGAAGCAGCGTGGCTCAGTGGAAAGAGCCCAGGCTTTGGAGTCAGAGGTCATGGGTTCAAATCCCGGCTCTGCCACGTGTCAGCTGTGTGACTTTGGGCAAGCAACTTCACTTCTCTGGGCCTCAGTTACCTCATCTGGAAAATGAGGATGAAGACTGTGAGCCCCCCGTGGGACAACTTGATCACTTTGTAACCTCCCCAGTGCTTAGAACAGTGCTTTGCGCATAGTAAGCGCTTAATAAACGCCCTCAGGAACTCTTCAACTCCCTCAGCCTCAGTGGGAAGGGGAGGCTGCTCTGTGCAAACCTGGTGGGACTTTTAGATTGGAGGTTCATTTATTCATTCAGTCACATTTATTGAGTGCTTACTGTGTGCAAAGCACTGTACTAAGCACTCAGGAAAGTACACTATAACAATAGACACATACCTTGCCCACACCGAGCTCACAGTCTAGAGGATTTGTCCGTGTCCCCAGCGACAGCACTTCAGTGCATATATTACCAGATCCCGGGCTCTTCATTTTAACCCAGGGCGCTTCTCCTTCTGCCAGGCATGCGCCTAGCCCTCGCCGACGCGGGTGACACCGTCGAAGATGCCAATTTTGTGGAAGCCATGGCAGACGCTGGCATTCTCCGCCTCTACACCTGGGTCGAGTGGGTAAAAGAAATGATGGCCAACCGGGACAGCCTTCGAAGCGGACCCGCCAGAACATTCAATGATCGGGTCTTTGCTAGGTAACCGGGGGGACGGGCTGCCCCTTCATCGTGCATTTCTTTATTCCGCTGTGGTTTCCGAAGATCTGCTTTCCGCCAAACTTGCCGGGGTTGTACGGGAAGCACTGCACAATTGGGAACAGTGTCCTACTTTCAGGACGGCCCAAACCCTAAGTAGGGCCAGACCAAACTCCCAAGAGGTAAAAGTCAGAATCGTAGGGAACTCGGAAAGGGTTGGAAGAAGGAGCAGGACTAGTAATGGAGTTTATTTGTACTTCCCAAGCGCTTAGTACAGTGCTCTGCACATAGTAAGCGCTCAATAAATACGGTTGATGATGATGATTAAGCTCCTATGTGCTAAAAATCACTGTGCTAAAAACTAGGGTAAGTCCAAGGAAAATAGATGGGAGACAACTATAGACCCTGTCCTCCTTACCACCTGAGAAATGGGGTATTTTATTTTATTTTATTTGGTGTAAATGGGGTATTTTATTTCAATAACATTGAACTAAAAAGAACAGTGAATCGGGAAGCTGCGTGGCCCAGGGGTTAAGGACATGAGCTAGGAATTTAGGAGACCCAGATTCTAATCCCAGTTCAGCCCCTGGCCTGCCGTATGACCATGGGCAATTCATTTAACCTCTCTGGGCCTCAGTTTCCTCATCTGTAAAATAAGGGTGATAGCTGTGCTCCCTTACTCTTAGAAGATGAGCCTCACGTGGGACAGGGACTGCGTCCAGTCTGATCATCTTGTACCCAATCCAGTGTTTAGCACCTAGTGAGAACTTAAGCGCTTAGTACAGTGCTCAAGCGCTTAGTACAGTTCTCTGCACACAGTAAGCGCTCGATAAATATGATTGATTGATTGCTTAACTGACCAAGTCAGCAATCCGAGATAACAGTGTTAAGCAGCTAACAGTTCTCCAACGTGCTGAGTTCTCCGTTTCCTCAGCATTCCAGGCACAAGAGTCCCCGTTTACAAACCGAGGTGGCCTCCCCAGGCTTTGAATAAGAATAATTTGCAATAATTATGGTATTTGTTAATCGCTTACTGTGTTCCACTGTACTGAGCACTGGAGTGAATACAAGCAAATTGGGCTGGACACAATCCCTGTCCCACATGAGACTCGCAGTGTTAATCCCCATATTTCAGATGAGGGAACTGAGGCCCAGAGAAGTGACGTGACTTGCCCAAGCTCACACAAGGACAAGAGACGGAGCCGGGATTAGAATAATAATAATGATAATATTAATTGTGATATTTGTTATGCACTTACTGTATGTCAGGCACTGTTCCAAGCACTGGGTGGATACAAGATAATCAGGTTGGGCTCACAGTCGTAATCCCCATTTTACAGATGAGTTAACCGAGGTACAGAGAAGTGAAGTGACTTGCCCAAGGACAGGCAGCGGGGCCGGTCCAGCCGCCTGGCAAATGCAGACGGGGGGGTGGGAGCGGAGAACGTCGTTGAGCCAAAGCTAGCATCCAAAGCTGTTTCGGACACATAGGTCACTGCAGCTTAGCAAACCGTCGTTTTCTGCTCGCGTCGCTTTTGGGTTTCTTGAACTCCTGAAGACTTGTTTTCCCGTTCCTAGTGAAATGAATTTAGGCATCATAAGGACCGATCAGAACTATGAGAAAATGATGTTCAAAGAAGCCCTGAAAACCGGATTTTTTGAGTTTCAGGTACGTTCTGTACTGTTTTAGAGAACTAAATGCGTGCCCAATGGGCCGGGGACATATTTCTCATCCATTACCTTTTACCCTCTTTTTTTCTGGGACCCATGGAATGACGGCTTGAAAGAGCTAGAAGAAAAGAGCAAGGACTGCATATAAAAGCTACTCAGTGAATTACAACAAAGTATCGGTCTCTCTCTGGTGTAAATGTAGCTGGGCCAAAGTCACTAGGGTAGTAAGTGAACTCTTGGGGTGACAACCCCAGAAAAAATAGAGCACGCGAAGAGTTAGAATAGAACAGCTTGTCAGCAGGCCATTGAGAGAAAGCCAGGAGGACTTTGCAGTGATACTGATTGCCGTGACTGACAGAAGCAGTGGCTTACTGGAAAGAGCGCGGCCCTGAGAATCAGAGGGCCTGGGTTCTAATTCCGCTCCCTCATCTGTCTGCTGTGTGATCTTGGGTTAGTCACTTAACTTCTCAGTGCCTCAGTCCCCTTATCTGCAAAATTGGGCATTCAATACCTGTTCTCCTTCCTATTTAGACTGTGAGCCCCAAGTGGGACCTGATGATCTTGTATCCACCCCAACGCTTACTACAGTGTTTGGTACATAGGAAGCACTTAACAAATATCACAGTGATCACTGCCATTATCATTCAGTAATCAATCAATCAATCGTATTTATTGAGCACTTACTGTGTGCAGAGCACTGTATTAAGCGCTTGGGAAGTACAAGTTGGCAACATATAGAGACAGTCCCTACCCAACAGTGGGCTCACAGTCTATTCAGTAAGCAGCCTTTAAGAGAGAAGTAGAAGAATCGAACTCTTAAAAGTTAGGCACCCTTTCCTGGAGAATATTTCTAATAATTTCTAATAATAATAACAATAATAATGATGTCATTTATTAAGCGCTTACTACGTGCCAAACACTGTTCTAAGCACTGGGGAGGTTTCAAGGTGATCAGGTTGTCCCACATGGGGCTCACAGTCTTAATCCCCATTTTACAGATGAGGGAACTGAGGCCTAGTGAAGTGACTTGTCCAAAGTCACACAGCTGACAATTGGCAGAGCTGGGATTTGAACCTGTGACCTCTAACTCCCAAGCCCGGGCTCTTTCCACTGAGCCACGCTGCTAATATTACTCTATTTTACTTGTACGTATCTGTTCTATTTATTTTATTTTGTTAATATGTTTGGTTTTGTTCTCTGTCTCCCCCTTCTAGACTGTGAGCCCACTGTTGGGTAGGGACTGTCTCTATATGTTGCCAACTTGTACTTCCCAAGCACTTAGTACAGTGCTCTGCACACAGTAAGCGCTCAATAAATACGATTGATTGATTGATTAATAATGGAAAGTTGAAGGCAGAATCCAAGTTCTTTTTCCTGTAGAGAAGCAGCATGGCCTAGTGGAAAGAGTCAGGAGACCTGAGTTCTAAACCTGGGCTCCACTACTTGCCCCTTGTGTGACCTTGGACAAGTCACTAAACTTGTCTGTGGCTCAGTTTGCTCAAATGTAAAATAGAGCTAAATACTTGTTCTCCCTTCCTCTTAGACTGTGAGCCCCAAGTGGGGCAGGAATTGCGTCTGACCTGTTTGTCTCGTATGTTGTAGCTTAGAACAATGCTTGGCACCTCGTAACAAATGCCACGATTTTTATTATTATTGTTGCTCTTTCATTCAATCGTATTTATTGAACACTCACTGTGTGCAAAGCACCCTACGAAGCACTTGAGCCCTGTACTCTTCTTGATTTCTTTGAAATCCAACATCTTGCCAAATTTTCCATGAGGTGTCAGCATCCCCCTTTGCTTGGTTATTGTGTCTGAAGACCAGATATTGCTTCATTTGAAACATCCTTCCATAAATACCACTTTTTATGTGGTTGACTCGGCTTTGGCTTTCGAGGATGCGATTACTTAGATCAAGGATTGAGCATAATGCTACGTCTTGTTTATTGCCTTTTTTCTTAGTTGTTAGTATTTAGTAATATCTTCCCTATATGCATTTGAAACAGAAGGGCCTAGTAAAGAGTAACAATTATCTCTGACTTTTATATCTGAACTCTTAAATGTCTTTTCATTTTATTTGTCTCAAGTGTCATCACAGTATAAAACTGTAATGCCCCATTGGCCTAGATTTATATGCATTTACTTGGAGGTTGTTAAAATGCAATGGAACCTATTTAATAATGTACTTTAGGGGAGTTAAAAAATTTATGGAAGTTGGAAAGAAATGGTCATTTTTTTTTAAAGAATTATGGTAAAGAACTATTCTTCTGGCAGCTGGAATGCTAAATGATCTTCCTGGTTTTTCAGGCAGCAAAAGACAAATACCGCGAATTGGCAATAGAGGGGATGCACGGAGATCTGGTGTTCCAGTTCATTGAAGCTCAGACACTCCTTTTGTGTCCCATCTGTCCTCATTTGTGTGAGCACATCTGGGCCCTCCTTGGAAAGGTAACGGGACCCCGCCAGCGACTATTTTCTAACTTGACCACTGCCAGCAATCCCCGCAGAGCCAATCGACGGTATTTCTTGAGCGCTTACCGTGTGCAAAGCACTGTACTAAGCGCTAAGGAGATTGCGGTGTAAACGGGCTCCTTTGGGGAATACGGAAGGCTCCAGTAGGGCTACTCCAGACTGTGTCAGGCCTGTGAAGTGTTTCGGTGAGGAAGTGGGTAATCTTTGCTTATCGGGGGTACAAGCTCATCGTGGGCAGGGAATGTGTCTGTTTATCGTTGTCCTCTCCCAAGCGCTTAGTACAGTGCTTTGCACCCAGTAAGCGCTCAATAAATACGGTCAAATGCATGAATGAATTGCACACAATAAGCGCTCAATCAATAGGATTGACTGGAAGGATAAAGTATATATTTTTGATTCATTTGAACACGTCCTACACCTTTCTAATTTTTTTTTAAAATGACATTTATTAAGCGCTTACTATGTGCAAAGCACTGTTCTAAGCGCTGGGGAGGTTACAAAGTGATCAGGTTGTCCCACATGGGGCTCACAGTCCTAATCCCCCTTTTATGGATGAGGTAACTGAGGCACAGGGAAGTGAAGTGACTTGCCCAAAGTCACCCAGCTGACAATTGGTGGAGCCGGGATTTGAACCCATGACCTCTGACTCCAAAGCCCGTGGTCTTTCCACTGAGCCACGCTAATTCTGTTTGCCTCTGTCCCATTTTTACGAAGAAACTAGTGATCGAAGGATAAAGTATGTATTTTTGGTTCATTTGAACATGTCCTACACCTTTCTAATTCTGTTCGCCTCCATCCTGTTTTTACGAAGAAACTAGTGACACGAATAGGGCTACCCCTGCAGGGGTATTAATTGGCACTGCTTTGGGGAGAATAAGTTCACTCCCTTTTACAGGACTGGCAAAGAAGGGTTTGGGGCTTTAAGATGGTTCCGTTTTGAATCTTTTTTCATGTCGGGTTCTGAAATGTTTTTCAGCGATACTCTTTCATTCATTGTCATATTTAATAAGTGCTTACTGTGTGCAGAACACTGTAATCCAGCGCTTAGAACATTGCTTGGCACATAGTAAGGGCTTAACAAGTACCATAATTATTATTATCACTAAGCACTTGGGAGACTACACTACAACAACAAACACATTCCCTGCCCACAACGAGCTCACATTCTAGAGGAGGAGATTCAAACTCACCGAGGTCGTTAGGGAGGGTTTTTGCCAAAATCGCGACTCGTCACCCTGGGGCCATGTTTGAGTTCCTAAAACAAACCTACCAGCTCGGCTTACATTTGGAAGTGGGTGAATCAGTATGATGAAAATAATGATGCACCTAATTTATGTAATGATGAGTGCATTTTTTAAAAAGAATATGCTTCCGCATGTGGGCATTGATGCCATTGCACCGACAGATGTTAGTGAGGCGTGCCAGTGAGCCTTCAGTAAATCAGTTCTAGAGCATGTTCGATCTGGGATCGAGAAGAGGGTTGGGATACATAAAAGCTCATTCATTCATTCTTTCAGTTGTATTTATTGAGCGCTTACTGTGTGTAGAGCACTGTACTAAGCGCTTGGAAAGTACAATTCGGCAACAGATGGAGACAGTCCCTACCCAACAACAGGCTCACAGTCTAGAAGGGGGAGACAGACAACAAAACAAGTAGACAGGCATCAAAATAGATAAATAGAATTATAGATAGATACATATCATTAATAAAATAAATAGGTTAATAAGTATGTACCAATAGACACAAGTGCTGTGGGACGGGGAAGGGGTAGAACAGAGGGAGGGAGTTGGGGTGATGGAGAGTAGGGGTGAAAGGTCTTCATCATAAGCTTCACTAGTCTCTGGCGGTTGGTCAGTCGTGTTTTTTGAGCACTTATTGCGTGCAGAGCACTGTACTAAGCGGTTGGACGAGTACAATGAAACAGACACATTCCCCACCCGCAACGCGCTTCCAGTCCAGAGGAGTCGGGTGGCTTCAACTCACCGGCTGTCCTTCCTCTTTGCACCAAAAGCCGACCTCAATCATGAAAGCCACATGGCCCGCGGCGGGCCCCGTGGATGAAGTCTTGATCCGCTCGTCCCAGTACCTCATGGAGGTGGCTCACGACCTGCGGTTGCGCCTCAAGAACTACATGCTGCCGGTGAAAGGAAAGGTGAAGTCGTCTGAAACGTTTCGTGGGAAACCTCCGTCCCTTTGCCACCATCTGCCGAGGACTTTCATTTTGATTTGTAGAAGAGCGAGGGGCTGGGGGAGGTGGCTGGATATTTCTGTTTGAATAAGGTAAACTGTAACTGATGATGGTTTTTTTCCCCCCTCTTGGACAAATCCGCAGAAGACTGACAAGCAGCCGCCCCAGAAGCCTTCCCACTGCACCGTTTACGTGGCCAAGAACTATCCACCGTGGCAACACGTCACCCTGTTGGTCCTGCGCCGCCATTTTGAGGTGACGCTCTCTGGCTGTTCCCCTTTCCCCTCTGGAGCGTGTTTGTATGTCTGTCTCCTCCACCATCATCATCCTCATCATCAGTCGTATTTATTGAGCGCTTACTGTGTGCAGAGCACTGTACTAAGCGCTTGGGAAGTACAAGTTGGCAACATATAGAGACAGTCCCTACCCAACAGTGGGCTCACAGTCTAAAAGGGGGAGACAGAGAACAAAACCAGTTGGTGGCCAGAGAATGAGTCTTGTGCTTCCGTTGGACTTTCCCAAGCAGTTCAGTACAATAATAATAATTATTATTATAATAATACTATAATAATAAATAATTATGGTATTTATTAAGCACTCACTCCATGCCAGGCACTGTACCAAGCGCTGGGGTGGATGCAAGCAAATTGGGTTGGACGCAGTCCCTGTCCCACGTGGGACTCACAGTCGTAACCCCCATTTTACGTATGAGGTAACTGAGGCCTGGGGAAGTGAAGCGACTTACCCAGAGTCACACAACTGAGACAGGGTGGAGCTGGGATGCATTGTACCCGGTAGATGCTCTCACTAAATGCCAAACTATTACTATTCTCTTTGGTTGGTTTTAGGTAGGGAGGAGGTTTAGTATACATCCGTTTAGGTTTTGGGTTTTTTTTGAGGGGAAATGGACATTGGTAGCTCTAGTGGGTGATAGTGTAGCGTTATTAGGTAGAAGTATTACTGCTATTATTATGTTATTTTTATGGCATTTGTTAAGCACCTTCTATGTGCCAGGCACTCTTCTAACCATTGGGGTAGGTACAAGTTAATCCGGTCAGACCCGATCCCGGCCCCACATTGGGCTTATTCTCTAAAATGTCTTGTCACATGGAAAATTTTTGTATAAAAATACAGCTAAGTGCTAAAGGATGTTCTTTCAGTTTTTTTTCAAAACATGCTATTTTGAAATGAAGAAAAATTAATCTTCGAGTTCTTTGTTGTGACTTGAACGTGGAAAACTAATATAGCAGCCTTTCAGCCTTACATCTGGAGGATTGGAAAGTACGGTCTTGGGTGCACACAATGGGCATTTTATAGATGTGCTTACTTCTGTAATTGCCTTACAGAATAGAGGACTCGAGAGAGAGTTTTATTCTTTCTGATAAATAGCTATTAAGTGTGGCAGTTCAATTCAAATTCCTTCCATTTCAATTGAAATGGAAACAAAAGGAAACTTTAATACTTGAGCTCGAGTCTAGATGTTCATGGGGAAAAACTTCGTAGTGTGTTTTCTCCCTCCACAATAGGAGCGGGGGCAAAATGTTGTTGATGGGGTTAGTGTTGTGTACATTTGGTTTTTTGTGCTGAGTTCATTAGCCCAATTAATTGCAGGCGCAAAAATACAGAGGTGTATTAAAACAAAGCAAAGACACTACAGAGTTGGAGTAGGAAATGTTGCCTAGCGGAAAGCGTGCAAAATCAGGAGTCAGACCTTGGTGCTAAATTCCACCTCTGCCCCATGCCTAGTATGTGTCCTTGGGGTAAATGATTTAACTTCTGTGTGCCTCAGTTTCCTCTTCAGTAAAATGGGGATGAAGTACATGTCCTCCCTCCCCCTTAGACTCTGAATCCCATCTGGGACAGGGACTGTATCCAATCTGTTTATCTTGTATATACCCCAGCACTTAGTACAGTGCTTGACATGGAGTAAATAGCAAAATTAGTGTGATTATGATATGGAAATGACCAGAATGAGCCATGTGATGGCAGAAACTAGTTTAAAAAGGAAATTTTTAGCTTACGTTTTCCACAACTTTATTGGCTTTTCACTTTCAGGGTTTAATTTGTAAAGCTTTAGGGTAAAAAGATGCAAATTGGTCGAAGAAGTTTGACGCGGAGTGGAGGGCAGGTGTATTTTATGCTCCCTGGGGAAATTTATCGTGCGGTTGACCAACCTTCCGTTGAATGTGTAAATAACCAATGAAGTAAGCGACCTTCATTGCCTATTTAGCAGTCAGTCAATCCTATTTATTGAGTGCTTACTGTGTGCAGAGCACTGTACTAAGCACTTGGGAGAGCACAATATAACAGACATTCCTTGTCCACACTCCCTGCTTACAGTCTAGAGATGGAGAGGGACATAAATATAAATAAACAAATTGCAAATATGTACCTATTTATATTTGTGGTTTAGAGAAAAAAATCTGTGTGTGTGTGTGTGTTTGTTTTAGCCCATGCCTCTTGAATACCCACTGCCTTAGGTTTCTGTAAAATTCTGAGCATCTCTAATTATACACTAATGCTGTTCCAAAGACACAAAAGGCATAAATCTCTGTTCCTCTAACCCTTTCTTAATAAAGATAGGTTGATTTGTTCCAGGACTTGTAGAAAAATCAAAGCAATCTTGGTGCTGGCTCCTTACAATACAATTCAATTGACCCAAGACTTTTTTCCTTGTTTCTTATTTTAAATTTCTGGAAAACTAGATTAGAATGGAGCCGGAAGTACTTAAATTTCACTCACAGGACAACACAGAAGCAAATGGCTATTGTAGAAACTGTGATACACCAGTTTTGAGGCCCTCTGTGTTTAGAACATAACACTTTTTGAAGGGAAGAATAATAATATTTATTTATATTTATTTATTTTACTTGTACATATCTATTCTATTTTATTTTGTTAGTATGTTTGGTTTTGTTCTTTGTCTCCCCCTTTTAGACTGTGAGCCCACTGTTGGGTAGGGCTGTCTCTATATGTTGCCAACTTGTTCTTCCCAAGCACTTAGTACAGTGCTCTGCACACAGTAAGTGCTCAATAAATACGATTGATGATGATGATGGTATTTGTTAAGCGCTTACTATGTGCCAAGCACAGTTCTAAGTCACGGGAGTGAATACAAGGTAATCAGGTTGTCCCACGTGGGGCTCACAGTCTTAATCCCCATTTTCCAGATGAGGTAACTGAGGCACAGAGAAGTTAAGTGAGTTGCCCAAGGTCACACAGCAGACAAGTGGCAGAGTTAGGATTAGAACCCACAATCTCTGAGCCCCAAGCCCGGCTCTTGCCACTGAGCCACGCGGCTCCAAGAATTCCTGGAAGTCGAGCCTAGTGGAAAGAGCACAGACCTGAGAGTTAGAGAACCTGGCCTCTCATTCCAGCTTTGCCACTCATCTTCTCCCAAGCGCTTAGTACAGTGCTCTGTATGTAATAAGCGCTCAGGAAATACCACTGACTGATTATCTGCTGGTTAACATTGAGCAAGTCACTTCACCTCTCTGGGCTTAGTTCCCCCATCTGTAAAATGGAGATTAAATACCTATTGCCCCTCCTACTTGGACATCGTATTCTCCTGTAGACTATAAACACGTTGTGGGCAGAGAATGCGTCAAACTGCTTATATTTTACACCCCCAAACGCTTAGTACAGTGCTGTGCACACAGTAAGTGCTCAATAAATACCAATAGATTGTGTGTTCCATGTGCGACTTGATTATCCTGAATCTCTCAGCATTTAGTGCACTGCTTGGCTCATAGAAAGCACTTAACAAATATCTCAATTATTATTTATTGTTACAGTACCTTTCCGCTTTGCTTGCAGATATATATTTCAATCCAAACACATTAACGAGTGAGGAAAAACAGTGATTTTGCTTTTTTTAGGGCAACTGCTGTTCAGTACAGGAACAAGAGTAATTAGCTCGTTGTTGGAAGGAATTGTGTCGCTGTTCAGCTGAGCTGAACCCTCCTCAATTGCAATATGAAAATGAGAGGCAGAGCCCCCTTGGCTCCTCTCTTTCCCTTCCCGAACTCCGGCATTGGGAGTTTGAAGATAATTAATCTGTTTAGCTTGATTAGGAGGGGAAATGTTGTGTAAAAAGGCTCTTAGCTACAGATGAAGTGAATGAATTCCAAACACGGTATCCCCTCCCAGCCAAGCCCCCACTCAAGCAGCCGAGCAACACATATGAACCGCATTGGCAGGGGACGATGTGGCTGTGATTTTTAAGGAAACTCCATTTGTCTGAAAGAATCAACATAAATCTCGAGCTTGACTCGAAGTCAAATTCAGACCTTACACACAACCAGCTACAGAGAGAAGCTGGCTTCCGTCTGTTTTTTGAAGTGATCTGAGCGATTTGAGCGAAACGAAACCTCCTAGAGCCAAACCCAGGGTTTTGGTTTGCTCAGGTAGAAATGAAGAAGAGCATTTTCATATTAGCCTGGGGGAGGTTGGAGTTAGATGTGTATTAGGCACATGCTAAGTATTTGGCATCGTTCTCTTCAACCTCACTAATACTGCAGGGTTTTTTTTACATATTCTGTAACGATACAGGCCAACGAAGGAAAACTTCCAGATAACAAGGTGATCGCCACTGAACTGGGTGCCATGCCAGAGCTGAAAAAGTACATGAAGAAGGTGATGCCGTTTGTGGCCACGATAAAGGTAAGAACCCTACCGACGTGAAGGGTGACGAAGAAGGTCAGTGAAAATGCAGGTTGTGAAAACTGTGTCATCAGGTTCGCCAGAGTCCATTTATCGGACTCTCTCCCCATCTACACCCTCCCCCAACCCAATCCCACTTCCCACCCCCAGTGGAGGTTTCCTCTCTTGACTTGAAAGATGAAGTTGCAAGTCCCAACCACATAGATGGCCAATTCATGAAGGGAAGACCTTCGAGCCACTAACGGGGGTCTGATTGAACAAATGCCGTGTCTCAACAAAGGCCCTAAACCCCACTAAAGAAGGGGCATCGTCTTGAAAATTTTAGAACCCATCACTTTGTCAGGAATCCTTCCCTTTAGCAACTGTACACGCATTGCTGCTGTCACGTTCCTTCCTTCCTTCTGACAATGTAATGAAAACGCTGATTGAAGTGGTAAATAATAATAATAGTAATAATGATGGCATTTATTAAGCGCTTACTATGTGCAAAGCACTGTTTTAAGCGCTGGGGAGGTTACAAGGTGATAAGGTTGTCCCACGGAGGGCTCACAGTCTTAATCCCCATTTTACAGATGAGGTAACTGAGGCACAGAGAAGTGAAGTGACTTGCCCACAGTCAAACAGCTGACAGTCGGTGGAGCCGGGATTTGAACCCCTAACCTCTGACTCCAAAGCCCGTGCTCTTTCTCTGCAGAATTCCTCAAGTGATCTGCAAGTTTGGATAGAAAAGCGATTAGCCAACCGCTTCCTCACGTGGCATTATCAAGCAAAATAAACACTCAGAACGTGGAGTCTTAAACTAAAAGTCATGAACATCAGAAGTAAAACTGGCAGGTTCATGGGACTGTGACAGAAATTCACTTTCAAAAAAGATGCCAGTATGTTTTAGGCAGTCAGCTATAACTCAGAAAACAAATTTAAATCATCCAAGGCCAGACTCCCTCTCCAGGTGAATTAAGAAAAACGGTTTATTGGTTGCGGTTGGTTTTGCCCCGCAACCGCAGGAGTTGATCTCAATTTCAGCACTCAGACAGTTCAATATCTTCTTGGCTCCCAAAAGTTACCAATTGTGTCCCCTGGTTGCCCCAGTATTTTATACGTCGACAGTGCCATTCCTCAGGGAATGGCAAAGATCCTTTGGAGAATGAAAAGTCAAATGCCAGGAGGCTCTGGGGGCTGCTGAGTTTTCCAAGCTTCTCCAAGGGCTCGCCCCTCCGAGAGCTGGCCAGAAGAGAGACCATTTCATCCGGCCCTTCCATTTCCAGCAGAGTGAATGACTAAAACCATCCAGACAGATGGGTGTTTATTCTATTTTCAGAGATCTGAGATTTTCGAGACACCTACCCCCACCCTCTGATGGACTATTCCAGTATTTTATTCACTTGATTCTATCGATAACAAGTTCTTCCTTCTAACCAACCCAAATAAGCTCTTGTTTTAAAGCCATTCCCTCTTGGCCGGTCCTCAGTGACTACAGGAGCAGCTTCCTTCCTGTTGAGAATTGGCAGGGGCACGGGGGTCAGTGGATCTGGGTTCTAATCCTGGCTCAGCCAATTGCTTGCTGTGTGACCTTGTGCCTCAGTTTCCTCAACTGTAAAGTGAGGATTCAATACCTGTTCTCCCTCCTATCTAGCACTGTGAGGTTCATGCGAGACACGGACAATGTCCAACCTGATTCATTTATATCTACCCCAGTGCTTAGAACAGTGTTTGACACAAAATAAGCGCTTAAATACCCATTTGCCTCTTCTGTCAGTACTAAACTCTTGGGAGAGCACACAATAACAATTTAGCAGACATATTCCCTGAGGGCTTCAGATCCTCTAATGTTTCACGAACGTCTCAGACTCCAGTACTTTTAGCACACCTGTTTCTAGAGAACACTGACTTCTTCCATAAGCTTACTATGCATTTTGGATAGAGAGCTCTTAGGGAATTTTTTTCTGTCACCGCGTTCCTATCATAGAACAGAGTAAATTATTCTAATAAATTTACCTATTTAGATATTTTGTCTATTTTAAACAAAATATGTTAGACATTTAATATGTTTTGTGCTCTAGATAGAGCACAATATGAATAGTGGAAGGAATATCCATGTATTTGGCGGGGTATTAATCGAGGCTTACATATGTGAGTGTTCCCTGTCTTGGGCTTCATCCAGAATATAACCCCTACATTATAAAAGTGCTTTGCACCAGATGCCCAGGCATATTTATGAAAGATGTTTTAGTCACGAACCCTGTCCTTAGGAGATTTTCAACCTAAAGTGAAGAAGACAGCAGATCTATTGACCTTCACTGTATCCGTGCTCTTCTCTGGATGATCTTCAGTTTCTTCATCTCTTTTTTAAGGAGCCGTGAGTGAAATTGGACATGGATTCTAATACTCTGAGCAGTGCATATAGCTCTCATAACTCCCCAGCAATGTAGAATTTTCAGCATTGACACTAAGAAGTCATCGTTCTGCTATTGGAGATTTAGTTTCAGTTTGGCATCGAGTTAAGCAATGTGGGCATCATATTTACTTTATCTCGTTGAAGATCTCCTCTCTAGCTCGGGTTTCCAACCTCCAGCCTAGCTAGAACTAGTGACGTGCTGGTCTGTCTGAGACTCCTAAGGGCCTAAGACCCTAAGAGATGCCATTTTTGTGTCAGAGCCATGATCCCTCCTGCCCAAATGTTCTCTCTCCAACAGTAGAGTTAGGATCTTTTCTGTAATTACACAGTAACTGCCCTCCTGGGCCACCCTCCTGATTAGGATTGAGTCAGCTAACAGCCCATTCCTTCTCTGTTCATTCATTCATTTATTCAGTCATATTTATTGAGCACTTACTGTATGCAGAGCACTGTACTAAGCACTTGGGGCAGCGTGGCTCAGTGGAAAGAGCCCGGGCTTTGGAGTCAGAGGTCATGGGTTCAAATCCTGGCTCTGCCAACTACCAGCTGTGTGACTTTGGGCAAGTCACTTCACTTCTCTGGGCCTCCTTTCTCTCATCTGTAAAATGGGGATTAAGATTGTGAGCCCCCCGTGGGGACAACCTGATCACTTTGTAACCTCCCCAGCGCTTAGAACAGTGCTTTCATTTATTCATTCAATCGTATTTATTGAGCACTTACTGTGTGCAGAGCAGTGTACTAAGCACTTGGGAAGTACAAGTTGGCAACATATAGAGACAGTCCCTACCCAACAGTGGGCTCACAGTCTAGAAGGGGGAGACAGAGAACAAAACAAAACATATTAATAAAATAAAATAAATAGAATAAATATGTACAAATAAAATAGAGTAATAAATATGCACAAATATATATACATATGTACAGTAAGCGCTTAATAAATGCTGTTTTAAAAAAAGTCACTTAACTTCTCTGGGCCTCAGTTACCTCATCTGTAAAGTGGGGATTAAGACTGTGAGCCCCCCATGGGACAACCTGATCACCTTGTAACCTCCCCAGCGCTTAGAACAGTGATTTGCACATAGTAAGTGCTTAACAAATACCATCAGTCAATCAATCAATCGTATTTATTGAGCGCTTACTGTGTGCAGAGCAGTGTACTAAGCGCTTGGGAAGTACAAGTCGGCAACACACAGAGACAGTCCCTACCCAGCAGTGGGCTCACAGTCTAAAAGGGGGAGACAGAGAACCAAACAAAACATATTAACAAAACAAAATAAATAGAATAGATATGTACAAGTAAAATAAATAGAGTAATACATACAAACATATATACATATATAATACCATCATCATTATTATTACAATATAACAACAGGACACAATCCCTGCCCACAATGAGCTCCCAGTCTACGGGAGAGACAGATGCCAATATAAATGGAAAGATTACAGATATTTACATAAGTGCCGTGGGGCTGGGGCCTGGGGGATGGATAAAGGGAGCAAGTCAGGGAGATGCAGAAGGGAGTGGGAAAAGAGGAATGGGGGCTTAGGGAAGGCTGGAGGAGGAGGAGGAGATCTCTTGGAGGAGATGTGCCTTCAGTATGGCTTTGAAGTTGGTGGGGAGAGTCACTGTCTGTCGCATATGAGGAGGGAGGGCGTTCCAGACCAGAGGCTGGAAGAGCAGGAGATGTCGGCAGTGAGATAGACAAGATTGAGGTACATTGAGAAGGGTGGCATTAGAGGAGCAAAGTGTGCCGGCTGGCTGGTAGTAGGAGAATAGCGAGGTGATCTAGTAACTCAGAGAGAATCTCTTGTCCACATAGGCCCCCAAGCCCCTCAGGTTTGTTGACACTTCAGAGCTCCCTTTGAACATTTTTTGCTAGGTATCCTGTTTCTGATTTGTACTGTACTTAACCGCTGAGGCTAAAGGAAGCCAAGAATGAAATTGCCTTTTCTTAGGACAAGCGGTTCAATTTTGGGGGGTTCAGCAGGATGCCAGAGAGACAGCCCACAATTTAAAAATTGCATAGGATTTTATCATCAAAAGCACGGCCCTAATTTCTTTTCCAATTTGAATTTGACACCCTCGAGTTGAGGGAAAAGCTTTGTTTCAGTCTTCTCACTGTGACATTGAAAAATTGGAATTTTTTTTGTCCTCTTTCTCTTTGCTTTTGGGTATCAGGAAAATCTGGAGAAGACAGGACCCCGAGTTCTGGATCTAGAGCTGGAATTCGATGAGCAGGCAGTGCTCATGGAGAACATCGTGTACCTCACCAATTCCCTCGAGGTGAGAGAGCTCAGCAAGGTTATCTTGATCAGCTCGGAGCCGAAAGACTGCCACGGAATGTGCCTTCTGATTTCTAGTGACTGTCTAATCAGCTTCCCTTGCCAAGTGGAGTCCATTTAATTCATCTAAGAAATGTAAAGAAAAAGGCAAGGCAGGGATTGAAAGCAAAATCATCCCGCTCGATTCTTGAAGTAGAATGGCATAGCAGAAAGAGCGCGGGCCTGGGACTCAGAGGACCCGGGCTCTAACCCCAGCTCTGCCACTTGGCTGCCGCGTGACCTTGTGCAAGTCACTTCACTTCTCTTGGTCCTCGCCTGAAAAATGAGGATTAAATCTTACTCTCTCCTTCGTGGACTCTGAATCCCATGCGGGACAGGGTCTAGGTCCAACCTGATTATCTCGAATCTGCCCCAGCACGTGAGCCTGTTGTTGGCTCTATATGTTGCCAACTTGTACTTCCCAAGTGCTTAGTACAGTGCTCTGCACACAGTAAGTGCTCAATAAATACGATTGAATGAATGAACAAGTACCACAATTATTAGTATAATAATTCAAATATCTGCTGTCATTTGACTGGCATGTACACTGTGGCACAAATGCTTGTTTTCCTTGACTGCCGTTCTGACCCAAGAGGAGCCTTTTTTTCTTTTTAAATGGTAATGGTTAAGTGCTCACGATGTACCAGGCACTGACCTGAGCGCTGGGGTAAATACAAGCCAGTTGGGTTGGACAGAGTCCGTATCCCATGTGAGGTTTGCAGTCTTAATCCCCCATTGTACAGATGAGGTAACTGAGGCACAGAGAAGTTAAGTGATTTGCCCAAGATCACACAAGAAACCATTGGCAGAGCCAGGGTTAGAACGTAGGTACTTCTAAATAATAATAATTATGGCATTTATTAAGTGCTTACTATGTGTTGAGCACTGTTCTAAGCACTGGGGTGGATACAAGATAATCAGGTTGTCCCCATGGAGCTCAAAATCCCCATTTTACAGACGAGGCACAGAGAAGTTAAACGGCTTGCCTAAGGACACACAGCAGACAAGTGGCGGAGCCGGGATTAGAACCCCTGTCCCCTCACTCCCAGACCTGTCCATTAGAGCACAATGATGTGTCCTGTGCAGAAAAACTAATTGTCTACCCTATTGCTGACTTAAATTATTCCATGAAGTTTATGGTTCCAGTGTCGCCGTCTTCAGCTGTTAGTTCCAAACAACTTTTAAAGCAACAGTTCCCCCCCCCCCCCCCCCCCCCCCCCCGGTCTTGTGGGTGGGTGACAGGTTTCATTATAGATAGTGGTAAACAAATCTGCATAAATAACCATAACACGAGAAAGCCAGGGATGCGTGTTAGGCAATAATTGAGTGCAGACTTCACAACATTTATACGAAGAAGAATGTAAAATTGCCCGCACTGCATTCTGTTTTGGTCCATCTGTATTTTCTCCTCAAGTGGGGGAATAAGATGGGATAAGGCTCAGGTTAAGTGATACTGATAATGACGTCACTTTTTTCTTCCTGTACTTAGCTGGATCATATTGAAATCAAGTCTTCCTCCGAAGCGGAGGATAAAATCAAAGAGGAGTGCTGCCCTGGGAAACCTCTGAACGTGTTCAGAACAGAAGTAAGTGGAGGGAATCTCAGATGGGAGGTGACGTTTGGAAATTTAGCCCTTGACTCAAAAAGGGATTAGCCGACAAGGATTTTCAGGAAAGTACATTACGTTCATGAGGTTAGATGTAGGGATATTTTCTGGGGAACTGAAACCGAAGGGGTGCGTATGTGGGGTCGGAGATTTGCCCTTATCTACTAACAGACTGACGGTTTGTAAGCCGGTTGCTGGCAGGATCACCCAGAGGATGAGTGATCACTGAAGGGTACCAAATTGATGAACACAATTTAAACTTGGTTGGGCAGGAAACTTCTGTAGGGGCAGTCAAGGTGTTAACATCAAACACTCAAGTAAACTGAGTGAGGCCTTTAGGCATGTGAGATCGATCACTTGACCAGTGCAAGGGGAGCGGAAGCATCCGGTCGACTGAATGGATGGAACCACCTGTCTACCTGCTGTGTTGGGACTTTTCCAAACTGTCAATCCTACCCCTTTCACCGTATTGAATTGAAAACCTTCAAGTTATTCACTGAAAGAAAAGTATATTCAAAGATGCCCTCACCCCCCTTCCAAAAAAAAAAAAAAAACTTTCTCCTAATTACTGTCATGACTGAATCACGTCTCTGATTGCTCTATTTCAGTGGCTTTAGTAGAATCAAAAATGGCACTCCAGGGTCTGTGAAGAGTGGTCCATTTAAAAGCAGGGAAATTTCTAGCCCACTGAGACTCCTCAGTAGATGACTGGTTTGAGGTTGGTGGGGAGCAGAGGTGCTGCGAAAATGCCTTAAGAAGCCCCCGCCCATTCATTCATTCATTCAATCAATCGTATTTATTGAGCGCTTACTCTGTGCAGAGCACTGTACTAAGCGCTTGGGAAGTACAAGTTGGCAACATATAGAGACGGTCCCTACCCAACAGCTCATTACCGGGGCTGCTACTCAAAAATACCAACCAACACCATAGTGCCGGCAGGTCAGACTCAGTCCTTGGCTTCAGTGCTCTTCCTCCTTGCCTGCTGCTCTCCAATGGCCGCAGACAGCCTCCCGGCAATGAGGTCTGGGATTTGGTTGGGCCTGCCTAACTGCATGGCTGAATAATGTTTTTTTAGACACTGAGTCCCGGCGAAAAGGCCCAGCTGAGTTTCACCAGCTGAGTTTATGCTGAACCAGAGCCAAAATGAAAATACACATTCTCCATGCTTAGGGAAGAAGCATGGCCTGGTGGATTGGCTATGGCCCTGGGAATCAGAAGGACCTGGGTCCTGATACTGGCTCCGCCACTTACTTGCTGTGTGACCTTGGGCAAGTCATTTAATTTCTCCATGCCACAGTTACCTCATCTGTAAAATGGGGATTTTTAAAGTTTTTTTTATGGCATTTATTAAGCGCTTACTATGTGCAAGACACTGTTCTAAGCGCTGGGGAGGTTACAAGGTGATGAAGCTGTCCGACGGGGGGCTCACAGTCTTAATCCCCATTTTCCAGATGAGGGAACCAAGGCACAGAGAAGTGAAGTGACTTGCCCAAAGTCACACAGCTGTCGACAATTGGCAGTCGGGATTTGAACCCATGACCTCTGGCTCCAAAGCCCATGCTGTTTCCACTAAGCCACGCTGCTCCTCCAAGACTGTGAGCCCTACGTGCGACAGAGACTGCGTCCAACCTCTTTAGCTTGTATCTACTCCAGTGCTTAGGACGGTGCTTGACACATAGTAAATAATTATGATGAAGATGACCCATTGAATGAAGCTCTGAACGACCAGATCATGGGAACACTAGAGATTTCCAGGTGTGCCTTGGGATACAAAGGAGAGGTCTCGGCTCAATCTGCTTGTCAGAAGTCAACAGACTGCAAACCTGAGACCCCTCAGGTGGAGGCTGTAGGGCATCGGATGAGCCAAAATCATTTTCAGGCACTTTGAACGCCCTATTCCTTGAGCTCTGGATCAGATATGGGGTTTTTCAGACTTCAGCCTAACCAGGTCTCCAGTCCTGACCCCATTCGATTCCGTTTGGCAAGATTTTCAAAGGTGGACTTTTCCCCCCCAAAAGCTTCGAACTCCGTATGATTTGTGATCTCCTCTGCTGCTGCTTTCGAGGTCACACTGTACACTGCCATCTGAAGCCTGAACTTTCTGGCCCTCTGAGGGTCCACAAAAATCCATAGTTCAGTGGAACGGTGGGCAAGGCCTCTGTTTCTGAAGCGAAATGGTTCCTCCTCCTCGTGCCCCGAGCCCAGAGGTGCTGTCCCTGTCGCTTTTGTGTTTGCGGTGTTTGTGGCGCAGCTCGGTTATTCACCCTGCCGTTTCCTTCATTCCAGCCTGGGGTGTCTTTGCTTTTGGTGAACCCCCAGCCTTCCACTGGACACTTCTCTGCCACAGTCGAGGTGAGGCAAGGAGATGGCAGAGATGCGCTAATCAGGCGCCTGATGAAGATGAACCGAGGGATCAAAGGTAAATTGCTGGCTTCACAGACACAGCTATCATCATTCCCGACAGTGGACAGGCTTCAGGATCGCCCGGTAAAGGAAAGAGCCGTTTATGTTTCCCGGGAGGGGCCGGAGATCAGGCCCAATAAAGGGCTTTTCGGAAGCACCCAATGTAGGTGTACCATGGGTGAAACAGCAAATATGTCTAAGAAGTGGTTTAAAAAATTGTTTTTTTTTTTCTTACATAGGAAGTCATATTTATTGAGCGCCTATTGTGTGCAGAGTACTGTATTAAGCGCTTGGGAGAGTACAGTATAACATTCCCAGCCCACAGTGAGCCTACAGTCAGCTCCGCCAGTTGTCAGCTGTGTGACTTTGGGCAAGTCGCTTAACTTCTCTGGGCCTCAGTTCCCTCATCTGTAAAATGGGGATTAAGACTGCGAGCCCCCCGTGGGACAACCTGATCACCTTGTATCCTCCCCAGTGCTTAGGACAGTGCTTTGCACGTAGTAAGTAAGCGCTTAATAAATGCCCTCCTTATTATTATTAGAGAGGGAGACAGGCATTAATATAAATCAATAAATTACAGATATGTTCATAAGTGCTGAGGGGCTGGGATGGGGCGGGGATGAATAAAGGGAGAAAGTCTGGGCGACACAGAAAGGAGAGGGAGAAGAGGAAAGGAGGGCTTAGTCAGGGAAGGCCTCTTGGAGGAGATGGGCCTTCAGTAAGGCTTGGAAGGGTTGGGGAAGTAATTGCCTGTCCAAATTGAGGAGGGAGGGCATTCCAGGCCAGAGACAGTCTTCTCTGAGCCTAAGTAACCTAGGTTTTAGGTTCCTGTTTAACTAATCCTGTAACTTCCCGTATGCTCCCTCTTCCCCTGCCTGGTTCCTTCTTGCATCTGTATTCATTGATTCATTCAGTCGTATATATTGAGCGCTTACTGTGTGCAGAGCACTGTACTAAGCCACAAATAGCAGTTGGTAAAACAGCACCCGTTTTCCGCCACCTCCAAGAAAAGTTCATTATCAGGTGAAGGGGCCGAGAGATCAGGGTACAAACCCCGGAGCATAACCAAGCAGAGAGAGGGGAGATGGTCTCCTACTCCCCGTGGAAAGGCAAAGAAAACAGTACTGTTATTTCCACTGTCAAAGGACTGTTATCGGGTGCATTGTCACAGAGGCACAGAAGAAGCCACCTCGGTGCCTACACTGCTACCCTCCAGGGCCCTTGGTTAGTAATAATAATAATAATCATCATAATGATGGCATTTATTAAGTGCTTACTATGTGCAAAGCAGTGTTCTAAGAGCTGGGGAGGTTACAAGGAAGTAACAAGTACTGAGCAGGGACTCATGAGGTATTCCAGCCAGAAGAGCAGTACAGAAAGAGGAAAACATATTTTTTAGAGCTGTGTAACCTCCCCAGAGCTTAGAACGGTGCTTTGCACATAGTAAGCGCTTAATAAATGCCATTATTATTATTATTAAGCACTTAACAAATGCCATTATTATTATTGTTGTTATTAACCCACGTTTTACAGATAAGGTCACTTGAGACTTTAGAGAAGCAGCGTGGCTCAGTGGAAAGAGCCCGGGCTTTGGAGTCTGAGGTCATGGGTTCAAATCCCAGCTCCACCAATTGTCAGCTGTGTGACTTTGGGCAAGTCACTTCACTTCTCTGTGCCTCAGTTCCCTCATCTGTCAAATGGGGATTGACTGTGAGCCCCACATGGGACAACCTGATGACCTTGTATCCCCCCAGCGCTTAGAACAGTGCTTTGCACATAGTAAGTGCTTAACAAATGCCATTACTATTATTAAGTGGTGGAGCTGGGATTAGAGCCCATGACCTCTTGACTCCCAAACCCGTGCCCTTTCATTCATTCATTCATTCATTCATTCAATTGTATTTATTGAGCGCTTACTGTGTGCAGAGCACTGTCCTAAGTGCTTGGGAAGTCCAAGTTGACAACATCTAGAGATGGTCCCTACCCAACAGCGGGCTCACAGTCTAGAAGGCTTTTCCACTAAGCCATGCTGCTTCTCCAGCAGCATAGAGCATAATGCTAATACTGTAGCATTATAGTAATGTAGCATTAAAGTGGCATACTAATTATTATTAGTTCTTTTTCATTCATTCATTCATTCATTCATTCAGTCATATTTATTGAGGCTTACTGTGTGCAGAGCACAGCACTAAGCGCTTGGGAAGTACAAGTTGGCAACATCTAGAGACGGTCCCTACCCGACAGTGGGCTCACAGTCTAGAAGGGGGAGACAGAGAACAAAACAAAACATATTAACAATATAAAATAAATAGAATAAATATGTCCAAATAAAATAAATAGAGTAATAAATGTGTACAAACATATATACATATATACAGATGCTGTGGGGAGGGGAAGGAGGTGGGGAGGGGGAGAAGGGAGAGGAAGGAGGGGGCTCAGTCTGGGAAGGCCATTCATTCATTCATTGAATCATATTTATTGAGCGCTTACTGTGTGCAGAGCACTGTACTAAGCGCTTGGGAAGTGCAAATTGGCAACATCTAGAGACGGTCCCTACCCAACAGCGGGCTCACAATCTAGAAGGCTTTCCACTAAGCCACGCTGCTTCTCCAGCAGCATAGAGCATAATGCTAATACTGTAGCATTATAGTAATATTGCATTAAAGTGGCATACTAATTATTATTATTATTAGTTCTTTTTCACCTTACTCTGTGCCCCACATCCTTGCAGTTCTATGGTTTTTCCGTTGCCAACAGATGTCACTGTTAAACCGAGTTCCATCCCGTGACTTGTGGCCAATGAGTTGACCGTTGGTCAGACCATTCATTCAGTCGTATTTATTGAGCGCTTACTGTGTGCAGAGCACTGTACTAAGCGCTTGGGAAGTACAGGTTGGCAACATATAGAGACGGCCCCTACCCAACAGTGGGCCCTCAGTATGTTTGAATGATGGGTTGAATTAGAGCAGCAGCGTGGCTCCATGGAAAGAGCCCGGGCTTTGGAGTCACAGGTCATGGGTTCTAATGCCGGCCCCGCCACTTGTCAGCCGTGTGACTTTGGGCAAGTCGCTTCACTTCTCTGGGCCTCAGTTCCCTTATCTGTAAAATGGGGATTAAGACTGTGAGCCCTCCTCATCCCCCCCGCCTTACCTCCTTCCCATCCCCACAGCACCCGTAGATACGTATGTTTGTACATACTTATTGCTCTATTTATTTTATTTGTACATATTTATTCTATTTATTTGATTTTGTTAATATAATAATAATAATAATGATGGCATTTATTAAACGCTTGTGCAAAGCACTGTTCTAAGCACTGGGGAGGTTACAAGATGGTCAGGTTGTCCCCCGGGGGGCTCACAGTCTTCATCCCCATTTTTACAGATGAGGGAACTGAGGCACAGACAAGTCAAGTGACTTGCCCAAAGTCACACAGCTGATAATTGGCAGAGCGGGGATTTGAACCCATGACCTCTGACTCCAAAGCCCGGGCTCTGTTCCACTGAGCCATATGTTTTGTTTTGTTGTCTGTCTCCCCCTTCTAGACTGTGAGCCCACTGTTGGATAGGGACCGTCTCTATGTGTTGCCAACTTGTACTTCCCAAGCGCTTAGTACAGTGCTCTGCACACAGTAAGTGCTCAATAAATATGATTGAATGAATGAATGATTTTATTACTCTATTTTATTTGTACCTATTTATTCTATTTATTTTATTTTGTTTATATGTTTTGTTGTCTGTCTCCCCCTTCTAGCCAGTGAGCCCACTGTTGGGTAGGGATTGTCTCTATATGTTGCCAGCTTGTACTTTCCAAGCGCTTAGTACAGTGCTGTACACACAGTAAGCGCTCAATAAATACAATTGAATGAATGAATGAATGAATGAGCCTCCTTGGGACAACCTGATCACCTTGTAACGTCCCCAGCGCTTAGAACAGTGCTTTGCACATAGTAAGCGCTTAATAAAAAAATGCCAGTATTATAAGTGCGCAGTACAGTGCTCTGCACACAGGAAGCGCTCAATAAATACGATTGAATGAATGAATGATTGGTAGGAGGGAGTTGGGGTTGCCAGAGCTGAGGGATTTACTAGAATTGGGGGATCGCTTTTGGGTTCCACATAAATTCAGTCCCCTGGTTTGGTTTGCAGCACTCCCAGTGGGGTTTTCTTGCAGCCAGTGTGAAGCACCGTGGCTCAGTGAAAAGAGTCCGGGCTTTGGAGTCAGAGGTCATGGGTTCAAATCCTGGCCCTGCCACTTGTCAGCTGTGTGACTTTGGGCAAGTCACTTCACTTCTCTGGGCCTCGGTTCCCTCATCTGGAAAATGGGGATGAAGACTGAGTCCCCCGTGGGACAACCTGATCACCTTGTATCTCCCCCAGTGCTTAGAACAGTGCTTTGCACATAGTAAGCACTTAATAAATGCCATTTTATATATATATATACACATACAAATATATATACACATGCAGCCTGTCAATGTTGCGGGTCACTC